>NC_064921.1:163705723-164955723 GCF_023897955.1 Schistocerca gregaria
TGCAAAGAATAAAGGCGAAACGCGTATAGCACAAAAATTGTTTCATTCAGTTGCAAATACGCGGTCCCAATGTAAAAATTATCAACATATCGTAATCGAATATGTCTCTTTCTACTCGCACACAAGTTTTTGTTTTTTTCTCTTCAGTTCTATTCATAAAATTGTTGATCATATTTATCAATCTTCTACTTTCATGAAGAATGTTCTGGTACGTAACAATTTGCTAGTGCGTTTTCTTCACATGCAACATACAATTCAAGCAGCTAAACAGTGTTCTTTGTTTAACATATCAATGTAAGAATTGCTTTTTAAATTTCTGTCCCACTTTTTTCCGATGGAAAGTGAAATAGTACATTATAAAATTTTAAAGTTCCTTTATTAAACTAAAAATGTAACAGAAATTATAAACTTTTATTTTTTATGTTCATATTTTAAATAGCACATTTTCTCTTAAGCTAGAATAATGCTTCTAATTCTTTCTGCTTTCGTAAAGCTTCTAAAGATCACAGAGATTAGGCTAAATAGTTGTCAAATCTGCAATTATCACTAGAATAAGATTAAGAAATTTATTTCTGTAGCAGAGGATTGTCCATGTAGTACATATACACATCAACAAAAGTTTTGCATCATCCCGGTATGTCGGGCAGGTGTGCTGCTATTGTGACTGTTCTGGTGCAGATTGGAAGGTCATCCCTGGAGTTAATTATAAACACACACGCATTTACCATGAGCGCTGTTTTTTAGGTAGAACAAGCAATCGAATGGATTTAGGCATTTAATCTGAAAATAAAGCACCGGTAGGAATGCAACAGAAACGCCGGTAGAAAGACAGAGTGCATATCCATGATGCCATCAAGGACAAACGCGACCAATTATCGGGTCCTCACTATCACTTAACTCGTAGAACGCTTGTCAACTACGGAAGTTGCTGGACGTACGCTCCGCACTCCATTGTGGTACGGACATGGAATCAGTTCCAAAAAATGGTTCAAATGGCTCTGAGCACTATGGGACTCAACTGCTGTGGTCATTAGTCCCCTAGAACTTAGAACTACTTAAACCTAACTAACCTAAGGACATCACACACATCCATGCCCGAGGCAGGATTCGAACCTGCGACCGTAGCAGTCGCACGGTTCCGGACTGCGCGCCTAGAACCGCGAGACCACCGCGGCCGGCGAATCAGTTCCAACTGACAGGTAGTGTTGAGGACTTGCACTGTACAGGCCGCCTAAGTCTGACAGATGCACAGGATGATAGTTAAAGGAACTATGGGATGAGTGCTCAAGAACTGGATTCGGCGTTCGAAGAGGCTACAGGACGTCATGTATCGCATCAGACGGTTAGGAGGCGACTGCATGTTGCGAACCTCCATTCCTGATGACCAAAGCGAGCACCAAGTCGGACACCATACACTCAGTTACAGACAGGCAAGGAATCGTGAGAATGGACGCCCCAGACTGGCTACAAGTGTTTTTCCCTGATAATCTCGGACATTGTGTTTGGAGACAACCCAGCACAAGTGCAACAAGGTGATTTTGGAGTGGTGTTCTGGGGTCTGATTACATGTGGCCTTCGTAGTTTTTGAGGACACTATCATTGCTCGTTAGTACAGGGACGAGATTCTGCAGCCAGTAGTGGGCCGTCGCGCCAAATTCTAGGTGGCAATATCTTCTTGATGAATGATAACTAGCGTCCTCATCGTGTTGTTCTATTGAACATGTTCCTTCAGTATTGTAGAAACACCAGAACGGAGTGGCCTGCCTGTTGCACAGACAGACTCAATCGAACACATGTAGGATCATTCAGAACGATATGTTTTTGGATGTCGACATCGATCAAGTACTGTGGGCGGCTTACTCAGAATCACCTTTATGTGTGGGACAATCCGGACCTGGGCTGGCTTGATGATCTCATCGCTGGTACGTCACAAAGAATTCAATCATGCATCCGAGCAGGTGGACGTTACACCACGTATTGACGTTGCTCAGAAGGGTGATCTCGACACATTACAAATGAGTATATACGCATGACTCAGAGCCAGTTTTTTTTCTCTCTGCCATGAGTTCAGGAATAAAAGGATGATGCAGAACTTCTGTTGATGTGTGTATCTTAGGATCAAAATAACAACGCTTTTTACGACCATTAGATTTAGATTTATTTTTAAAGGCCTATCCAAGAGTCCAACGAAAGGCAATTAATGTCTGGAACGTGAACACCCAAGTTCCGCGTTAGTTTCCTGTTGTGGTAAACAACTTTGTATGCAGCGTACTACGAGACTAGCCTGCTGAGTGACAGGTTTCATTCAGAGGGGAAACAGTGCCTGTAAATGGCTTCTGAATGTCAGCTACACCGTTTCCCCGTACAGCCAATTAACAAACGAGCTGCCATTTCCCTCTCACCGTTCTACCGTATCTCTAATGACGATGCGTTTTTGTAAAGGATACCGTTCTCGGAAGTAACTCTGCTTGTAACGTCAGCGGCTGCGTCCATGGGCACAACAGTTAATAGGAAGAAACGCCGCAGGCGTTTACGAATGTGCTAGCCCTCTCATTTTGTTTTTAGCACGTACATTGATGTTTCTCAGATAGCGAAAATTATCTAATGTCTTTCTTAAATTAAATAAAGAAAAAGACTCTGAATCACATGCAACTGATGCCTCCATTTTGGCAGTAAGCCCTAGTGAAAATCGCATCTGTGTATAAATTACATGAGGACAGCAACCGTCACAAGCGCAACGGACGAAAGTCTCATTTGTTTAAAAGATAAATAATTATACATCACTGTAAGACAAGTAAATGCAATTAAGGGGACTGCAAAGTCAAAGAAACACTGAATATAATGGAATTCGCCCTATAGACAAACTTTGTGCAACGCACATCTTTGTGCAGTCTGTGGAATCTGAAACAACTTATACGCAAAAACTCTGACCTCTAAACACACAAGAGAAAGCTTTCTTCTGAGAAATCTGTGAAAGTTGATCTGAAGCGGTTATTGACGGTGTTACATTTTTCGCTATCTGGCGTTCAAATACTTCCCCAGATACGATTAAAAATCACATAATATAAATCAATAATCATGATGAAGTGAAATGTGCTAGTTATTTATGAGTTCCGCTACAGTCAAAGGGATGATACAATCATTAAGTGGCCTGTTGTAGACTGAGCTTATGGAACCAAGTGGTTACAAAAGTTCAAAAAAGGTTCAAACGGCTCTAAACACTATGGAACTTAACATCTGAGATCATCAGTCTCCTGGACTTAGCACTATTTAAACCTAACTAACCTAAGCAGCAGCGCAGTTCCGGACTGAAGCGCCTAGAACCGCTTGGCCACAGCAGCCGGCTGATTACAGAAGTGACACGGAAGATTTTAAAAGATACACGCAGATTGACACCATATTTGTTAATAACCCGTTCTATCAGAAAGAACGTTGAGCCTCCCCAATCAACATCGAAATTAAACCAAATACAGAAGAGATAAATTACTATCATCATTTATTGGAACCGAAGTTACTTGCTACTGAATAAAGGGGCGTTTTAGAATCAAGTATGATCATAAATGTCAGTACAGTAGTATGTACGGATATTCTGGTCCGTTTACACACTGTTCGAAAATTCCCTTCACAAACTTGTAGAGGGGAGGGGGTACATAAAGTTTTGAATGTTAATCCATATCATTAAATGTTCCGCTTCCGTTCTACGATGGTTTCAATTCAGCTGTTAAACTCATGGAGCAACTGAATTACGCGTGACGCAGTACAGCTACTAGGTAACAGTTCGAAAGGAAGAATAACGAAACATCCACTTATCCCTTAAGCACATTTGTTTGTACTAACTTATAAACATTACGAATTTACGTTATTCCAAAACAAAACAGAATCCAGCATACTATACGTACAGAACCGTAATGAATGAATAATGAGCGTATGGAATTAGTGGCCGGGAGACCCCTCGCGGGGCGGTTCGGCCGCCGCTCCACAAGTTCTTTAACGTCACTACGGCGACTTGCGAGTGAATGAAGATGAAATGATAATGAAACTCACACAACACCCAGTCATCTCAAGGCAGAGAAATTCCCTGACCCCGCCACGAATCGAACGCGGGACCCCATGCGCGGGAAACGAGAACGCTACCGCAAGTCCACGAACCGCGAACTACAGAGCAGTAATGATCTAACATTCATGGTGGTGTCTGTTTGTTCTATATCGTGTCTCCCTACCACTTTCGCGCAACGACGCTCTGAGCGTGTTTTTTAGGGAATTGACTAGTTTGAACCTGGGACCTGTTGCTGGTAAGGAGACGCCAGACCACACATGACATGTAGAATTCAGAAGAGTTCAGTGAGACTAGCGATGATATAACCAAATACTTAATGATTTGAGCGTCAGCTCCACTGCACTCCCTGTAAAAGAATCTTAATACTAACTAAATTTAGTGGAAGGGGTTCAAGGCTTTCCTATTTTTAGTTAGCTGGTAAAATAACGTCGAAAAAGCAGTTAGTTTACCATTGGAAATTTTATTCTACTCACAAAACATTGTTTATAAATAGCACAATTGATAAAAGGAAATGTTTTAATACAGGATGGTAAAAACCAACTGCGTTCAACAAAAATGTGAACGAATATTCCCTGAATGGGTTTCCAAGTTCTACAATGGATCGAAGGATGACCTATGCCATATCACATCTATAATCTAGGTTTAAATTAAGTTTCACAAAAGAGCGAACTATCAAAATGGTCTACAGTGACCCTCAATTATCTTTAATTACTTATCTAACTTGTCGTAAATTACAGTGGCTGATGTGGCTTCTCAATAACTATATAACAGAAAAGTCATCGCGTTTCAGATCTTTACTTGAAGTGGCAAATGTGAAAACCATGAGCTTTAATTGACGATCGACACTAGTATTACGCAAAAAGAGGGTGTAACAGATGAGACTACTGCAGTTCTGAGTGAAGCTTTATGCGCTGTTATGCGGCATCCCGTGCGTTCATTACCTTGTTGGTGTTCGTCAGGGTGCGGCGGCCGGCGCAGCAGCCATCCAGCTTGTCGTCTCGGAACTAACCCCTCTCCTCACTTCTCCTTACTACCATTTACCGAAGTTGGTTTAAAAAAAAAAACTATCTGGCTGTGTTTTCATCTGACCAATCAGGGTCCCAATGTTAACCTTAAGCTCCGCCTACAAAAATTCTGTCTATTCAATGAGAAACGTTATACTTTTCGTGGTGGGGCAATGTTTTTAAAGTTTGCAACGTAACAGAGACACGAAAAAGTCTCACGCTAAAACTTGCAGCTGGTGTGGTCCTTTTAGCGTTATCGTAAGATCTATACTGTTCTTCTGGAGGGCTCTATCTTTCAACATGGACTGGGGGGGGGGGGTGGTCCTAACGTAACAGAAACGTGAAAAAGTCTCACGCTAAAACTTGCGAATGGTGTGACGTTTTTGTATTATCGTAAGATCTATACTGTTTTTCTGGAGGGCTCTAGCTTTTAACATGGGCTGGGGGGTGGTCCTTGATGTAACAGAGACGCGAAAAAGTCTCACGATAAAACTTGCGGGTGGTGTGGCCCTAGCGGTTAGCTGGCGACGTAACAGAGACGAGAAAAAGTCTCACGCTAAAACTTGCAGATGGTGTGGCCCTTTTTGTGTTATCGTAAGATCTATACTGTTTTTCTGGAGGGCTGTAGCTTTTAACATGGGCTGGGGGGTGGTCCTTGACGTAACAGAGACGCGAAAAAGTCTCACGCTAAAACTTGCGGGTGGTGTGGCCCTAGTGGTTAGCTGGCGACGTGGGTGTCCAATCCGTCCCTTATCGTAGGGCCTTCTAGCTTAACACGGTTCTGCTCTCGACATCTGTTCTCGTTTCTCCATTCGGAACTACATCTGTCTCACGGTGGGAAGGTATGACATGCATTTAGGCATTCTTGTGTTAGCCTGTGGTATTCCATTTGCTCACTTGTTACTCGTATTACTTTGGTTAATTTAATGTCACGATTTATTCGGAGCTATGTGACATACTACTGGATTTGCTTATCATGTCAGGGTTTTCATGGAAGGTGTTGGATTTGCCTGACACCTTACAATGATGCATTACAACAGGGACTCGATGTGGCGACCACCAGCGTTGTTACAGACATTGTATCTACGAAGAACGTTGTAGTACACACTCTCCATCCAATTTGGTGTCTCTTCTGCCTGTGTCTCTACGGGCGTCCTGTAAATTAAATGTTGCATACGACGCCGCAAGAAGTAGTCAGTAGGACTTCAATCCGGCGATCGCTGCGGCCACGCCGTTGGACCACCTCGGCCTATCCATCTTTCACCAGATAGTCTGCTAAGAAATTTCCAAGCCGCACGTGAGAAGTGAGGTGGTGCACCATCATGCTTAAACAACATTTCCTGGCGGACATTCAGCAGTACAACTTCCATGAACGGGTCCAATACACTTCATCCTGTGTATCCTATTGCGTACCATGACAAGCAACTATGAGGCTTTTCTACCTCCCTCAACAGACGTGGACGTTTTGCACAACTGAAGTGAAATCGCCGTAGAACTGAAACGGGTTCCTATTCAAAATATTATGTACTCACCCCCCTCTACAAGAGGTTTCTAACGTGTGCTTCTGAAAACACAGTAGACAAACGACTCAACCTGTACAGAAAGGAAGTAAGTTCCGTTTTGAAATCGGAAAGCCAAGTAGTGGCAAGAGACTTGCCATGTCTAACCGCGACGTCGGAAAACAAAGTTATTGTACCTGAGTGCCGCCGACAATATCGGCAATGTGTTGCTTGAACCAACGGCATTTAGTGATGTTACCAGTAGACGTAGGAGTATGGCGTGGAACAACAACCTGCTACAGCTTGACTGAGCAGAACCAGGAACCGCAGGTGAGGTAGCTCAGAAGTGTTGGTCAGAGGATTAACTACCCTTTGAGCGAACGGATCAACGGTGAACCAAATGGTTCAAATGGCTCTGAGCACTATGAGACTTAACTTCTGAGGTCATCAGTCCCCTAGAACTTAGAACTACTTAAACCTAACTAACCTAAGAGCATCACATACATCCATGTTCCAGGCAGGATTCGAATCTGCGACCGTAGCGGTCCAGACTGTAGCGCCTAGAACCGCTCGGCCACGCCGGCTGGCAACGGTGAACCATAACCAGTGTCACGGGACGTCCGCCCCGAACAAATGCAACGAACAGTAAAGAACAAAATGTGATTAAAAAAGAAGAACAGGACACAGAGCTGCAAACTAGAGTGACTGCAAAACGGGGCCCACGTAACGCGAATACGAATTCATCCGATTGGCCACCGCAGTCCAAACAGCATCCTGTGAGTTATGTCACTCGTTTGCTGCCTAAGAGCTGCGCTAGGTAGTACACCATCAGTTTCGGAGTGTCAACGTGCTTGTCTTGTAACATAAGGAAGGACAGCGTGATGTTAGCGTAGCAATCAAATGAGGTGCGTTGAAACCGGCACGTTTCAATGGTGCATGTAACTGTAAACGATAAAAATTTTCCATAGTTCCCTAATATATAGTCCATTCACAATAACGTGACCACCTGTGCAGTGTGGGCGGCTGAAGAGACTTGCAGTAAGAGAATAAGTGAGAGTCTGGAAGGTACCGACGTAGATGTAGAGCTATACCGATTCCACACAGTCCGACACACAGTCAATATGACTTTAGAAAGCATCGTTCCTGTGAAACACAACTAGCTTTTTATTCACATGAACTGTCGAATGCTATTGACAAGGGATTTCAGATCGATTCCGTGTTTCTGGATTTCCGGAAGACTTTTGACACTGTACCCCACAACCGGCTCGTAGTAAAATTGCGTGCTTATGGAATATCGTCTCAGTTATGTGACTGGATTCGTAATTTCTTGTCAGAGAGGTCACAGTCCGTAGTAACTGACGGAAAGTCATCGAGTAAAACAGAAGTTATTTCTGGCGTTCCCCAAGGTAGTGTTATAGGCCCTTTGCTGTTCTTTATCTATATAAACAATTTTGGAGACAATCTGAGCAGCCGTCTTCGGTTGTTTTGCAGACGACGTTGTCATTTATCGACTAATAAACTCATCAGAAGATCAAAACATACTGCATAACGACTTAGAAAAGACATCTGAATGGTGCGAAAAGTGAGAATTGTCCCTAAATAACGAGAAATGTGAGGTCATCCACATAAGTGATAAAAGGAATTCGTTAAACTTCGGTTACACGATAAATCAGTCTAATCTAAAAGCCATGAATTCAACTAAATACCTAGGTATTAGAATTACGAACAACTTAAGCTGTAAGAAACACATAGAAAATGTTGTGGGGAAGGCTAACCAAAAACTGCGCTTGATTGGCAGGACACATAGAAAATATAACAGACCTACTAAGGAGACTGCCTACAGTACGCTTGTCCGTCCTCTTTTAGAATACTACTGCGCGGTGTGGGATCCTTACCATGTAGGACTGACGGAGTACATCGAAAAAGTTCAAACAAAGGCAGCACGTTTTGTATTATCGCGAAATATGAGAGAGAGTGTCACAGAAATGATACAGGGTTTAGGCTGGAAATCATTAAAAGAAAGGCGTTTATCGCTGCGACGGAATCTTCTCACGAAATTCTAATCACCAACCTTCTCCTCCGAATGCGAAAATATTTTGTTGACACCGACATACATAGGGAGGAACGATCACCACCATAAAATAAGGGAAATCAGAGCTCGTACTGAAAGACATAGGTGTTCATTCTTTGCACGCGCAATACGAGATTGGAATAATAGAGAATTGTGAAGGTGGTTCGATGAACCCTCTGGCAGGCACTTGATTGTGATTTGCAGAGTATCCATGTAGATGTAGATGTAGATTACCGTGGCCAGCTATGCTAGGATTCTCAGTTGCGTACCCATGACGCAAACAGAGAGTCTCTATTTGGTTTAAGCTTATGGAGTTTGGAGGCCACTCATCGTGGTGCTGTTTGAACCAAGCACGCACATTGCGAGGTGTGTGTCACGTTATATTGTCCTGCTGTCAAATGCCACTACGCCGAGTGAAAACAAATTGCACGTAGGGGCAATCATGGTCCCCAAGCAAAGATGTGAACTTTTTGTGTTGATCCTCTCTGCCTTCCAGATTGGCGAGGTCATCCAGGGAATTCCCCCCGGCCTGAACGCTTCCAACCATTATCGCAGGGTGTTTGCTTTCAGACGTTTCACGCCGTACATGTCAACGACCATCCGTCCAATGGAGAACGAAACTTCATTCATCTGGTAAGGCCACCTGTCGTCTCTCAGTGGGCGTTCAGTTGCAGTATTGGTGTACAAATCCCAGTCTTCATTGTTTGATGAACAGCAGTCGGCATTGGTTCCTGACCCAGGCGCATGCTTCGGAGGCCCATGCGAAGCAACGGTCGCTGAACGGTCGTTAAGGAGACACTGTTGGTAGCCCCTTGGTTCATGTGGGCTATCAATTGCTCAGTAGTTGTACGTCTATTCGCCCGCGCACATAGCTGCAGCCGTCTTTCACCCCTGTCATCTATGATGCACCATAGCTCCCTCGGCGCCCGTTTTGGACAGCGCCATTTTGCCATGCACCGTATACCTTAATCGCGATGCCACGAGAACAGTCTACAGACTTGGCCGTTTCGCTAATGCTTCCACCCTTGCTCCGAAAGCCAAAGGTCATGCCCTTTTGGACGTCAGTTAAATCTCTCCTTTTTTGGATTACAACAGCGACTACACCGTTTACGGATCTCACTTAACACGCATTATATACCCTCCATTGGTGGTGCTGCCATCTGCCGTCCATGAGTGGTTATTACACGTTGACTTCAAATACATGTGATGGTCATATCTGCGTGACTGGGTCCGCAGCTCGTGCGGTAGCGTTCTCGCTTCCCGCGCCCTGGTTCCCGGGTTCGATTCCCGGCGGGGTCAGGGATTTTCTCAGCCTCGTGATGACTGGGTGTTGTGTGCTGCCGTTAGGTTAGTTAGGTTTAAGTAGTTCTAAGTTCTAGGGGACTGATGACCATAGATGTTAAGTCCAATAGTGCTCAGAGCCATTTTTTTGCGTGACTGGACCGTGTATATTTCAAGCATACACCAAATTATTCAAAAACCTCTTTTGTTATGCAGCATAGGTTTTGCTCCGCCTGCATTGTGCAACAAGTGGTTCCCAAGAGGGACGATATCACCAACAGGTGGGGGCGCTGAAGAAATTGATGTTTGGTCCAAGGTAAATTTTATGGCACTAATGGCTAACTACGCCCCGCTCCATTCCCGGACAAAACTTCCAAGAATCCGGAGAACAGTTTCATTGAAACTTCCTGGCAGATTAAAACTGTGTGCCGGAACGAGTCTCGAACTCGGGACCTTTGTCTTTCGCGGGCAACTGCTCTACCACCTGAGCTACCCAAGCACGACTCATGCCCCGTTCTCATAACTTTACTCCTGCCAGTACCTCTTCTCCTACCTTCCAAACTTTACAGAATCTCTCCTACGAACCTTGCAGAACCAGCACTCCTGAAAGACATGATATTGCGCAGACATGGCTTACCCACAGCGGAGTGTGCGCTGATATGAAACTTCCTGGCAGATTAAAACTGTGTGCCGGACCGAGACTCGAACTCGGGAGCTTTGCCTTTCGCGGGAAATATCTGGAAACAGTTTCATTAATACTGAAAGTCATCAAAAGTATGTACAAAAAGTAGTTCAAATTTTATTTTCACAGAGTCTAATGTGAATACGACATTGCCATCCATATTTGCTTTTTCCGCTATTCTTTAGTTTATTTCACTAAGAATATCAATTTCTCCATGCAGCTATTTAATGTTCAACACAGGTTTAATTGACTTCAAGACTTCGTAGTTTGATCATCAGGTATCGAGTGCTCAAAGTACTACGGCATATGGAAGTAAGTCAAAGGGTGCAATTCATCATCTATCTCCTAGCATTTCATTATGCCTGTTGCAAAGCCATCCATGGGAGCAATGAAAAAAAAAATGGAAGATCGAGTCTCCCACTGGCCGTTTTGATGTTGGAGGTATGATGAGTGCACAGTAGCTGTACTCGATGCCATCTACTAGTATATATGGTCTGTCTGTGTATGTTCTGGCAATTCAATAAAGCAGGTATGCACAGGGGAATGGAAACAAGGCCAGAATCACAATAGACAGACAACAGCTAGAGCACGTAGAAAAATTCAGATACTTCGAAAATGTAACAGAAGAGATAAAGTGTAACACAATCATAAGATCGAGAAAAGCGATAATCAAGCCAGCACACAATAAAATAGGAAATCGCTATGGAAACTACTGGAAAAAATCTAAGATTGGGCAAATGCTATATGTGGGACATAGCTTTTTATGGGACCTGGGCATTATGGGCTTTTTGTGTTAAATAAACCAGAGATTACTAATTCCTGTTTCAAATGAGTTCTAGTGTTCGCTTCAGCCCAAGTTGGAGATATTTGATAATGTTACGGTTAAGTTATGACACAATAGTAGTGATGCGTTAGAAGCAAAAACTAATAGAAGTAGTAAACCTAAGAGGATCTGAGCAGCTGGACATTTGCGTTTTCCGATGTCTTTAGCAGAAGATACAGCGTTTTTGAGTCATAATATCCCTCCATGGTCAAACGATGTTATTGTGTAAAGTATTATTTGAGAACTACTGTGTAATGCTTATGGTGCAGAATATGCATACCGTAATTCCATTTTATTAAAGCAAAGTAAGTATGATACAGCGAAACAAATTAATAGCCCTTTTAAGGGAAAAATTCGTTATAACAGAGAAACGTTCTATAGCTTTTTATTTGTCTTTCTTCCCTTCCTGGACTCCGACTAGCATGGATGTAGGCATAAATTGCACTTTGTCACTTTTGTGACTAATAAAGTTGCATTTCGAGGGAGTTGTGTTAAATCTCAAACCACTTTTATTTTGGTAACTAAACAACCTATTACTCCTCTCACAGTAACTGAATTAAAGAACTGCTTTCTGGCCGTTTTAACTGTCAGAGGTGGTTCGTTTGGCGACGCCACGAATGAGCGTCATTTGCGCTCTATCGTTAGCTGTTTATTTTCTTAAGGGTGAATATGTATTTTCATTCTGCAGTCTGATAACATTTTACAAAATATTTTATGTGTCACCAAAAGCACCGACGACCTACGTCAAACTTTGGCCAGTGCTTTTTCTTTGGAACCAAAAATATTTTTAGAAAGTTTTATCAGTAAACTTAAGAAAGCGAATTCATTTAAACAGCAGGGTAATCGCAAAAGATAAAGAAATTTCATTCCATCGATGCTGACATAGAATCTTTGGCTGAATACTTTAAAATTTATCAGTACATGAAAGCTAATTAGTAGCATGGAAGGAAACAGCAGAGTACGAAACATTAGGAACAACATTATATCTAATGCCATGGCCTTGATCTTCCTATACAGTAATAGACTTCGGTAGGTTCTAAGCATGCAAAATGCAAAAATATTTAAATAAATACATTATTATCTTGCATAACGAATGTCCAGCAATCAAAATTTCATGAGGAAATTACGCTTTTGTCGAATTTCCATATCCATATCCATAATCTGTCAGACGAACCATTTAATGAGCAAAATGCTTGTGTGGCAATACCCCATTATCATTCCAGGCAAAATATGTTTTGAATGTTAGAAATGGAATCAAAACTGGTTCAAATGGCTCTGACCCCATGGGACTTAACATCTTAAGTCATCAGTTCCCTAGAACTTAGAACTACTTGAACCTAACTAACCTAAGAACATCACACACATCCATACCCGAGGCAGGATTCGAACCTGCGACCGTAGCGGTCGCGCGGTTCCAGACTGAAGTGCCTAGAACCGCTCGGCCACACCGGCCAGCAAAAATGGAATCATTGAATGTATAACGTCTAATTAGGTTCCAAGAGATTTCGCTTTTCTTCAGTATTTACACCTCCCCCCTTCCCTATCTCAAGATCTCTAGATGATGGGAAATTGTCAATTTTTGATTTGTCAGTAACAAGGTTTTTTTAGTTTCTGTCTTTTTTCGCCTTCAAGCTTTATGTGGTACCTCAAGGTTTTCAAACACACTGCTAAAACCAGGATAGGTGTGGATTGCACATAAGGGTTTTAGGAGTGTAAAAACCCCTCTGTCGAGCGAATAAGCAGTAAGATGTGATACACAACAGAACAAATTTGTTATGGAGGGGAATGTACGTCCACAGAAGCGAGAAAAAGAAACATGAGCCTCATGTTAGTCAGTTGGAGGAGCGTTCGGGATTCGGCCCCCGAATTACTCCCACTTATTAACAGAAGTTATTGATGGTTCGATTATCAATTCTGGAATTAGTTTGATTCCTCCCGTTCACCGGCAGTTTTCAGCTACATCCTACATAATTATCAGTGTGGCATACTAATATTAGAGCCTGTCCGTACTATTTATCCTTCTAATTTCCGTTATTAACATTCTACATTCTGTGGTGACGTGTGGGTGCTATTCTTTCATTCTACGCAACGGATTAATGTGTCTTCTGCAAGATGCAATTTCCACCCCCACACTACTACAGAAGTCAGACAGACGCTCCTACCGTTCTGAAGAGAAATGCCTGAAAGACTTTCAGCAATTTTTTGCTGTAAGGAAATTACACAAAAATTCACAAGATTTCTTACGTAACTAGTGGGATACTTGGGTACTAGAGTAGTGCCAGTTAGTGTAAGAAAAACACGAAACTCACGAAAATTATTATTTATTTTCCAAAAATACTGAGAAATCACAATGGCACTTTTAGTTATGAACTGAACAAGTTATTTCCGGGTTCTTTTCGGAATGTGAAGTTACGTCTCAAGGATAGGATTCGCTAATGAAATTTCTATACAAAGTTTAAGATTGCTCTCCTTGACTTGGCAGAATGGCTGAGAGCCGCACCTACTCAACTTGAATAATTATCCATTAGAATGTTGCTAGGTACGGTCGAGGCTGTCGTATGTGAAATCCAGTGAAGTGTACTGCTGTGGAGGAAATATGGGGCTCGCAAGAGCTGTAGCACACAATACCGTAAGCTGCGATGACCGCTGTCTGCGCCGCTCGCTGCTGACTAATAAGATAACTCTCGTTCTATCTGGATTGACCTAAGCCAATCAAACTCTCCCTACGCCTTGATGAAGTCAAGGACTCCTATTCGCCCCTAGTCTATTGACATGGTACACCGGTCAGATAACCAGTCCACCGCGATGCCACTCAAAAATCGCTTGCAGGCGTTTAACTAAAACTCTGTCCATTCACACTACACAATAAGTGTGGCGGCCAACACAGTAAATTACGCTTAATCGCAAGGACTCATTATAGAGCCGCACTCCGATTCGCACTCGACAGAGGTGCTCTCCCAGTGAAGTACTGCAGAGAGACTTGTTCCTCGCTCTTTTGAGTACACGTACGAGCGCACATGCTCTTGTTACGTGTTCTAGCTCCAAGAGCGACAACGGAACGCGCCCTCTCCACGCCAGGCGTGAAAGGGTATATCTATC
The DNA here is from genome assembly GCF_023897955.1 of Schistocerca gregaria. Taxonomy (NCBI): domain Eukaryota; kingdom Metazoa; phylum Arthropoda; class Insecta; order Orthoptera; family Acrididae; genus Schistocerca; species Schistocerca gregaria. The sequence goes on from NC_064921.1 coordinate 163,720,240, forward strand.
GGTCTCTTCCATTACTCCTTCAGCTCAAGGCGTCAGGAATATCGTCTGCCAATTAGCATTGCTCTTCTAAAACAGCAGAATGACGTTTCATTTAAGGCGACCAATCCGGAAATCTGTAGCATCGGCGTTTGGCGTTTGCTGTCTCCCTGTGAAAACCTCTGAAAGTGCATGGCTATGTTTGTAAAGAATGGGTAGGCTGGGCGCTCCCACATAATGTAGTGGAAGTTGCTTTTTTGCCGAACGAGGCGTCGTTCTTCCTTTCACTTGGGCAAACGTTGTCTACTCTACGGGCAACCGCTGGCCGACGTAGATATGTTGACTGGTCCTGTGAAGGGACCAGCCTCCTGGCGTGTGGTTTGCCTCCCTGAACCAAAAGCCCCTGCGACCATTGTGTCTTGAATGTGTGTGTGTACGCCAGCCTCGAGTATTTCAATCTCGGTACGCACTTGCGATTTACTAGCTATTTGCATATCGTTTACATGAATTCATATAACATGAATTCTTATCGAGTTTGGGTTCAAATGAAGCGTCTTGATGTGCGGAATATGGTTGTGAGGGCGGAATATGTAAGCAATGAAGGTCAGGAGACCACGACGTCTTACACCTTTATTCTTGTCTACATTTTTGCAATCCCCTGCCGCTGAAGGGCTACGAACTGTAGCGTGTAGCATGGCAGCGTGTAATGAAACTATCTTGGTGAGAAACAACCTGCTGTAATCGAGTTTTTGATTCGAAAGAGCTCGTCCACACATGGAGCGCCCTCTCCTTCAGCATGTCAATACCAGACGACACACGAGCGCGGCGTCATCTGCAAGAATCTGACGCCTTGGGTTCACGATCGTCGATCATCCTCCATGCAGTCTCGACTTGGCCCCAACCGATTTTCATCTGTTTCCAAAACTTAGAAAACACCTTCGGGGAATTAACTTTGATAGTGATGAAGCGGTGCAAGCAGAGGTGAGGTTGTGACTCCGTCATCAAACATTCTATAGTGACAGTATCAACAAACTGGTCTCTCGTTTAGAGAAATACGTTCTTCGCCAGGATTACTACGTTGACAACTAAATATGTAAACATGAAGGATAAAAATTTAGTATGTTAATAACGTTTGTTTTATTTAAAAGGTTTAAGCGTTTTCACATAGAAATTCGGAGGCATTACGTAACATCACGTCCTCGTAGTTGATCATAGAAAAGTCCAGAGACAGCAAAATGAGCCGGTGCCCCATCATTTGTCTACCACATTCTCTAACGTTGCGCAAGGCAAGGTAGGCGATTGGCGAAATTTGATTCCAATTAGATGGGGATTTGATAGAAAAGTTTACATTTATCCTAATCAGGACAACAAAAATGGCTCTGAGCACTATGGGACTTAACATCTGTGGTCATCAGTCCCCTAGAACTTAGAACTACTTAAACCTAACTAACCTAAGGACATCACACACATCCATGACCGAGGCAAGATTCGAACCTGCGACCGTAGCAGTCTCGCGGTTCCGGACTAAGCGCCTAGAACCGCTAGACCACAGCGGACGGCAATCAGGACAATATTTCGTGCTGAATTCAGTAGCGGATAGTAACCACACTTCCTCAAACATCTAACTAGCGGCTCGTTTGTGAATTCATGTTTACTGGAAAGTTTTTGCTTCAGTTGTCGTATACTTCCATATGTGTAATTTTCCCTATTAAGTGTGATCCTCCGTGTACATGCAAGGTGTACCAGTAAGAGCTTGAAAAAATGTAAGAACACATAGAGAATGCTGCACTGAACAATTTGAGGTAGGGAATCTGTGGTCGCAGAAGCCAGCTTATGGAGATTTTGGAAGTAAACTTGTCTACTACTTTGTCTAACGCTACTGTTTTACATTTGTTTCCTGCAATAAGACAAGGAGGACGAATCTGATTACTTGGAAGTCATGATGAAAGTTTTGTTTACTTTACTTGTCCATAAGATGGCTCTGTTGTATCAAATCTACGTTGTCACGGGACAGAACGTGCTATGAATCAACGACAGACCCATTCATTGCTCAGAGCTATTCAGCGACGTACGGTACAGTACGATGGAGCGGTACCCGAACAGTTTCGCAGAACTCACTGGCACGCACCTCGTGAATGGGGAAGAACGTTGCAATGCTCTCGCTACTGAAAGGTTGTACAGAAAATATGGGGTAACTAAAGTCACTTGTCTACGAGATACCAGTGCATACGGAGATGGAATTAATTGCCAAAATGGTAGCTGAATGTGATGTGATTCGAAACACACCAAGGATATTTGACAGAGTGCTTCAGAATCTTGTTCGCCGGTTCTTGCATTGAGGTTGATGACGTCATTTTCAGCACATTTTGCAAGATACAGTCCAAATGGTACATCATTGTGTCAATGATGATATTTGCTGGTAACTGCAGCTGTTGTTGTTGTTGTCTTCAGTCCTGAGACTGGTTTGATGCAGCTCTCCATGCTACTCTATCCTGTGCATGCATCTTTATCTCCCAGTACCTACTGCAACCTACATGCTTCTGAATCTGTTTAGTGTATTCATCTCTTGGTCTCCCTCTACAATTTTTACCCTCCGCGCTGCCCCCCAATACTAAATTGGTGATCCCTTGATGCCTCAGAATATGTCCTACCAACCGATCCCTTCTTCTAGTCAGGTTGTGCCACAAACTTCTCTTCTCCCCAATCCTATTCAATACCTCCTCATTAGTTACGTGATCTATCCACCTTATCTTCAGTATTCTTCTGTAGCACCACATTTCGAAAGCTTCTATTCTCTTCTTGTCCAAACTAGTTATCGTCCATGTTTCACTTCCATACATGGCTACACTCCAAACAAATACTTTCAGAAACGACTTCCTGATACATAAATCTATATTCGATGTTAACAAATTTCTCTTCTTCAGAAACGCTTTCCTTGCCATTGCCAGTCTACATTTTATATCCTCTCTACTTCGACCATCATCAGTTATTTTACTTCCTAAATAGCAAAACTCCTTTACTACTTTAAGTGTCTCATTTCCTAATCTAATTCCCTCAGCATCACCCGATTTAATTTGACTACATTCCATTATCCTCGTTTTGCTTTTGTTAATGTTCATCTTATATCCTCCTTTCAAGACACTGTCCATTCCGTTCAACTGCTCTTCGAAGTCCTTTGCCGTCTCTGACAGAATTACAATGTCATCGGCGAACCTCAAAGTTTTTACTTCGTCTCCATGGATTTTAATACCTACTCCGAATTTTTCTTTTGTTTCCTTTACTGCTTGCTCAATATACAGATTGAATAACATCGGGGAGAGGCTACAACCCTGTCTCACTCCTTTCCCAACCACTGCTTCCCTTTCATGCCCCTCGACTCTTATTACTGCCATCTGGTTTCTGTACAAATTATAAATAGCCTTTCGCTCCCTGTATTTTACCCCTGCCACCTTTAGAATTTGAAAAAGAGTATTCCAGTCAACATTGTCAAAAGCTTTCTCTAAGTCTACAAATGCTAGAAACGTAGGTTTGCCTTTTCTTAATCTTTCTTCTAAGATAAGTCGTAAGGTCAGTATTGCCTCACGTGTTCCAACATTTCGACGGAATCCAAACTGATCCTCCCCGAGGTCTGCATCTACCAGTTTTTCCATTCGTTTGTAAAGAATTCGCGTTAGTATTTTGCAGCCGTGGCTTATTAAACTGATAGTTCGGTAATTTTCACATCTGTCAGCACCTGCTTTCTTTGGGATTGGAATTACTATATTCTTCTTGAAGTCTGAGGGTATTTCGCCTGTCTCATACATCTTGCTCACCAGCTGGTAGAGTTTTGTCATGACTGGCTCTCCCAAGGCCGTCAGTAGTTCTAATGGAATGTTGTCTACTCCGGGGGCCTTGTTTCGACTCAGGTCTTTCAGTGCTCTGTCAAACTCTTCACGCAGTATCGTATCTCCCATTTCGTCTTCATCTACATCCTCTTCCATTTCCATAATATTGTCCTCAAGTACATCGCCCTTGTATAAACCTTCTATATACTCCTTCCACCTTTCTGCCTTCCCTTCTTTGCTTAGAACTGGGCTGCCATCTGAGCTCTTGATATTCATACACGTGGTTCTCTTCTCTCCAAAGGTCTCTTTAATTTTCCTGTAGGCAGTATCTATCTTACCCCTAGTGAGATAAGCTTCTATATCCTTACATTTGTCCTCTAGCCATCCCTGTTTAGCCATTTTGCACTTCCTGTCGATCTCATTTTTGAGACGTTTGTATTCCTTTTTGCCTGCTTCATTTACTGCATTTTTATATTTTCTCCTTTCATCAATTAAATTCAATATTTCTTCTGTTACCCAAGGATTTCTAGCAGCCCTCGTCTTTGTACCTACTTTATCCTCTGCTGCCTTCACTACTACATCCCTCAGAGCTACCCATTCTTCTTCTACTGTATTTCTTTCCCCTATTCCTGTCAATTGTTCCCTTATGCTCTCTCTGAAACTCTGTACAACCTCTGGTTCTTTCAGTTTATCCAGGTCCCATCTCCTTAATTTCCCACATTTTTGCAGTTTCTTCAGTTTTAATCTACAGGTCACAACCAATAGATTGTGGTCAGAGTCCACATCTGCCCCTGGAAATATCTTACAATTTAAAACCTGATTCCTAAATCTCTGTCTTACCACTATATAATCTGTCTGATACCTTTTAGTATCTCCAGGTTTCTTCCATGTATACAACCTTCTTTTATGATTCTTGCACCAAGTATTAGCTATGATTAAGTTATGCTCTGTGCAAAATTCTACCAGACGGCTTCCTCTTTCATTTCTTCCCCCCAATACATATTCACCTACTATGTTTCCTTTTCTCCCTTTTCCTACACTCGAATTCCAGTCACCCATTACTATTAAATTTTCGTCTCCCTTCACTATCTGAATAATTTCTTTTATTTCATCGTACATTTCTTCAATTTCTTCATCATCTGCAGAGCTAGTTGGCATATAAACTTGTACTACTGTAGTAGGTGTGGGCTTCGTATCTATCTTGGCCACAATAATGCGTTCACTATGCTGTCTGTAGTAGCTTACCCGCATTCCTATTTTCCTATTCATTATTAAACCTACTCCTGCATTACCCCTATTTGATTTTGTGTTTATAACCCTGTAGTCACCTGACCAGAAGTCTTGTTCCTCCTGCCACCGAACTTCACTAATTCCCACTATATCTAACTTTAACCTATCCATTTCCCTTTTTAAATTTTCTAACCTAACTGCCCGATTAAGGGATCTGACATTCCACGCTCCGATCCGTAGAACGCCAGTTTTCTTTCTCCTGATAACGACATCCTCCTGAGTAGTCCCCGCCCGGAGATCCGAATGGGGGACTATTTTACCTCCGGAATATTTTACCAAAGAGGATGCCATCATCAATTAATCATACAGTAAAGCTGCATGTCCTCGGGAAAAATTACGGCTGTAGTTTCCCCTTGCTTTCAGCCGTTCGCAGTACCAGCACAGCAAGGCCGTTTTGGTTAATGTTGCAAGGCCAGATCAGTCAATCATCCAGACTGTTGCCCCTGCAACTACTGAAAAGGCTGCTGCCCCTCTTCAGGAACCACACGTTTGTCTGGCCTCTCAACAGATACCCCTCCGTTGTGGTTGCACCTACGGTACGGCCATCTGTATCGCTGAGGCACGCAAGCCTCCCCACCAACGGCAAGGTCCATGGTTCATGGGGGGCAGCTAACGTAAAATAAATGTGATTTTATCCCTATTTCTCCTTAGGCTGGCTTCTCCGACCCCAGGTTCCCTACCACAAATTGTTCAGTGGAGCATCCTCTATCTTCTGTAAAAGTTTTACACTCTATTACAGAAACACCCTATATAATATTTATTTATTACGTCTTAGCCTGTTATCTGTAATTTAGACACAGACTATATTCATTCTTACACAAAATATTGTCATTGTTGTGGTCCTCAGTCCAGAGACTGGTTTGATGCAGCTCTCCATGCTACTCTATCCTGTGCATGCATCTTTATCTCCCAGTACCTACTGCAACCTACATGCTTCTGAATCTGTTTAGTGTATTCATCTCTTGGTCTCCCTCTACAATTTTTACCCTCCGCGCTGCCCCCCAATACTAAATTGGTGATCCCTTGATGCCTCAGAATATGTCCTACCAACCGATCCCTTCTTCTAGTCAAGTTGTGCCACAAATTTCTCTTCTCCACAATTCTAATCAATACCTCCACGTTAGTTATGTGATCTACCCATCGAACCTTCAGCATTCTTCTGTAGCACCACATTTCGAAAGCTTCTATTCTCTTCTTGTCTAAACTATTTATCGTCCACGTTTCACTTCCATACATCGCTTCACTCCATGCAAATACTTTCAGAAACAACTTCCTGACACTTAAATCTATACTCGATGTTTACAAATTTCTCTTCTTCAGAAACGCTTTCCTTGCCATTGGCAGTCTACATTTTATATCCTCTCTACTTCGACCATCGTCAGTAATTTTGCTCCCCAAATAGCAAAACTCCTTTACTACTTTAAGTGTCTCATTTCCTATTCTAATTCCCTCAGCATCACCCGAGTTAACTCGACTACATTCCATTATCCTCGTTTTGCTTTTGTTAATGTTCATCTTATATCCTCCTTTCAAGACACTGTTCATTCCGTTCAATTGCTCTTCCAAGTCCTTTGCTGTCTCTGACAGAATTACAATGTCATCGGCGAACCTCAAAGTTTTAATTTATTCTCCATGGATTTTAATACCTACTCCGAATTTTTCTTTTGTTTCCTGTATTGCTTGCTCAGTATACATATTGAATAACATCGGGGAGAGGCTACAATCCTGTCTCACTCCCTTCCTAACCATTGCTTTCCTTTCATGCCCCTCGACTCTTATAACTACTATCTGGTTTCTGTACAAATTGTAAATAGCCTTTTGCTCCCTGTATTTTATCCCTGCCACCGTCAGAGTTTGAAAAAGGGTATTCCAGTCAACATTGTCAATAGATTTCTCTAAGTCTACAAATGCTACAAACGTAGGTTTGCCTTTCCTTAGTCTATTTTCTAAGATAAGTCGTAAGGTCAGTGTTGCCTCACGTGTCCCAAAATTTCTACGGAATCCAAACTGATCTTCCGCGAGGTCGCTTCTACCAATTTTTCCATTCGCCTGTAAAGAATTCGTGTTACTATTTTGCAGCTGTGGTTTATTAAAGTGATAGTTCGGTAATTTTCACATCTGTCAACGCCTGCTTTCTTTGGGATTGGAATTATTATCTTCTTCTTGAAGTCTGAGGGTATTTCGCCTATCTCATACATCTTGCTCAGTAGCTGGTTGCTTGTATCTCGTGGTCGTGCGGTAGCGTTCTCGCTTCCCACGCCCAGGTTCCCGGGTTCGATTCCTGGCGGGGTCAGGGATTTTCTCTGCCTCGTGATGGCTGGGTGTTGTGTGATGCCCTTATGTTAGTTAGGTTTAAGTAGTTCTAAGTTCTAGGGGACTGATGACCACAGATGTTAAGTTCCATAGTGCTCAGAGCAATTTGAACCACTATGTGGTAGAGTTTTGTTAGGCGTGGCTCTCCCAAGGTTTTCAGTAGTTCTAATGGAATGTTGTCTACTCCTGGAGCCTTGTTTCGACTTAGGTCTTCCAGTGCTCTGTCAAACTCTTCACACAGTATCATATCTCCTATTTCATCTTCATCTACATTCTCTTCCATTTCTATAATATTGTCCTCAAGAACATCGCCCTTGTATAGACCCTCTATATACTCCTTTCACCTCCCTGCTTTCCCTTCTTTGCTTAGGACTCGGTTTCCATCTGAGCTATTGATATTCATGCACCCTTTATAATATTTGTTTATTTATTTTATTGTAACCTGTTTTATACACAGTCTATAGTATTTTTTACACAAAATATTACTAACATCAATTTTTTTATACGTTGTCTATTAAATCTACATTATACATTATTACATACAACACAATACTTCTTTCAGTCACCATAAGTAATCGAAATCAAAATCGATGTTTACCACTAATGCAATAACATCAGTTCTTGTCTGCCACAATCGACATTGCAGTCCATCACTCGCCGGTTGGTAGGCATACCCTGTCGATTACTTGGGCATTGAGAGGGCGTAGTGGTTGCAGCTGTCTCTTCCGTTGTCTTTCGGGTCCCTGGTTGCTGAGGACGATAACGCTGGAGCGTTGCTGGAGCCGTTGAGGAACGCAGCCAATGCCAGACTACGTCACCCCGGTTCTGGAACCTTGGGTGTCGACACACGGCCCACGGTTGCATTTCTCTTTGGTTTTTTTACGACCGCAGTGCATGCGGGGTTGGCGTTTCGTGTGCCTCAACTGCTGACACAAGCTGCCTTCACTGCGTAGCTGCTCGATCTTCTGTCACAACCTCTCGTAGTGCAGTAGATGGGGAATGATTGATAAAGTAACGCACTACTCTAATCTTTCTTAAAATAACGTCGATAATGTTATCCAAGACTAGCCATTTTGTCTCGTAACGCAGTATCTCCTGGACACGAATCTCCCATGCCAATTCAGTTGCTGCTCATCAGTATCAGCAACATCGTCATACGGCAGACATCTGCAGATGGTACGTTCTGTCGTGTTTTCTTTACCACAGGCATTCTGGCAGATTTGACAGTTCGATGCCAGTGGCTGGCCTAAGGCGCATGACCCGTCAAGAAGTGAATCAGGCCTCTTGAGAGATTCAGGTGCCTAATTACAAGTCTCTGTTTTATATTTGGGAAAAACCAAAGGACCGCCTCTCTGTTTGAGTATCATCCCATCATTTCTGCCACAGGTAGAGGATCTTATTATGAAAATGCTATATGTTTGAGGACCATATACCTATAGAATTCACCACTTCGTGATGTTCTTACTTCATACACCTTTTTTATTATCTGAAGATCGAGTGGACATATTCAAAGTATTACCTGCAACTGACACAGTACCAAAAGCTCCCGTAGAAAGAAAAAGTTGCACCCTGTCAACTGTACGTGCTGGTGGTAGGGCAGAAGTCTGTGCACCCAGGCACTCGCACAGTATCCCATGAGAGCAGTTTGGATAGCATTATTATAATAACAATATTTTCATTATAATGTTTATAGTTAAATAAATAATAAATTTGTTATGGCTCACAGCTTGTTGCAAATACACAGAAGGGGAAAAAATAGCTAACACGAAGAAGGTGTTGTGCGAAAGAAACGAAAATTGGTAAGTGCCTTTCTTCTCATACGTCTGAAAGATGATGTCTTTGAAGATTTCTCACCAGTCACATAAGAACGACGCTTGTAGCGCCACTACGCGAATGCAAATTAGGTTTGCTATAATCGCAAGAAAAGCGTTTCTGAAGAAGAGAAGTTTGTTAACATCGAGTATAGATTTAAGTGTCAGGAAGTCATTTCTGAAAGTATTAGTATGGAGTGTAGCCATGTATGGAAGTGAATCATGGACGATAAATAGTTTGGACAAGAAGAGAATAGAAGCTTTCGAAATGTGGTTCTACAGAAGAATGCTAAAGATTAGATGGGTAGATCACATAACTAATGAGGAAGTATTGAATCGGATTGGGGAGAAGAGAAGTTTGTGGCACAACTTGACCAGAAGAAGGGATCGGTTGGTAGGACATGTTCTGAGGCATCAAGGGATCACCAGTTTAGTATTGGAGGGCAGCGTGGAGGGTAAAAATCGTAGAGGGAGACCAAGAGATGACTACACTAAGCAGATTCAGAAGGACGTAGGTTGCAGTAGGTACTGGAAGATGAAGAAGCTTGCACAGGATAGAGTAGCATGGAGAGCTGCATCAAACCAGTTTCAGGACTGAAGACCACAACAACAACATAAATATACGCTGTAACGGTCGTGAGCGTTAGTTACCCTTGAGATTGGACGTGGTGAGTTGATGTTACTCAAACAGACATTTAAGGCGACGAAGACGCCATTATCAAAACCTCACTGAGTTTGAGCGAGATTGTGTAAGCTGGATGTTCCTTCTCCAATATTGCAGAAAGGCTTGGCAGGAATGTAGTCACGTGGCGCAACCGACGGTCTTCGGTCTTCCGTCTTCGGCGTGTGGCATCTGCAGCAGCAATTCGAGCAGCAGTTGGCACTGTAGTGACACAACGAACTGTTGCAAATCGGTTACTCGAAGGACAGTTCCGAGCCAGACGTCCTACAGCGCCCATTCCACTGAATCTAAACCACCGTCATTTGTGACTTCAGTGGCGTCAAGCGAGAGCTCGTTGGAGGGCAGGGTGGAGGTCTGTTGTGTTTTGTGGTTCTGCCTCAGTGCCTGTGATGTCTGGGTATTGGATAGAAGGGGGCCAGTTGAGGGCCTCGACCAACGTGTCTGCACGCTAGACGCACTGGACCTACACTTGGAGTTATGGCCTGGGGAGCAATTTCGTTTGACAGCAGGAGCACACTGAGCCAGATCGCCGGTCGTTCATCAGCGATCGGCTTATTATCTTTGGCGCGCCCCGGGAATGTGGGGCGCGCGGGACGGCGAGAGGCAGTCGGTTTGGGGCGGCCGGTGAGACTGGCGGAGTTGTGGCACGGGTGTAAGCACACGTGTGATGCCTGTTACGCTGGGGCTGTTTGCTAATCGTGAAACTCCTGCGCCGGTTACTGGTTGCCTGGAAGGCATTTCATATAAACTGTGCCAAGCCTCGCAGTGAGAGGGGAGTCCGGAGTTGGTGTTGGCCTAGATATTCGTACAAATTGAGGTGCCTGTGTGAGAAGCACGGCGTGGGCCTGTTGGTTGCTTTGTCCTTCTGGCAGCCACCGCAAGCGGATGTTCGGCCGGAATGTCTACGGTTGGTGGTGAGCATCGTGTGAACAAGTTCCCGTAGGATGTGCTCCCAGCCTGACCTTAGCCTGTGTTATTTGTGGGTACCGACCCCTTGTCTGTTACTGCTTCCGGTTGTCCTGTAAGATTTCACATCAAAACTGTTTTGTGGTATTCTGTGTTTCTGGCTCAGCCTCCGGCTAGAAAGGGGAAAGATTTGGAATTTCTTAATGCTGTAATTTAAACATATAAAAAAAATTGTTCTTTCAGAATAAGCACCTGTTTCTTTGGGACAGTGCAGTTCAAACAGGAGTGGCGTAATTGTAACGAGTATTTGTTAAATGAAGTGTATGTAATGTATTGCTGTTTTCTGGGGCACGCAGACGTGTTATTGACCTCATTTTGAAATGTTTTGTTGGGTGAACGACTGCTCCGCACTTCAGAGTATTCTTTTGAGTAGTATTGTAAGGTTTTTTGGATATTTGTCAGTGGGGTGTATTGATTCAATTTTGTTTTTCTCTTTCTTTGAATTACGGTGAATTGATTAGTTTATCTGGTTATTGGCTTATCTCCTGCTTCACGCATTAAATCAGATGTTTTTGAAATTGTTTCTGCTTAATCCCTGTTTAATGCCAGATTCAAATGTAACTCCATTATGTTATTTGAAACAAATGTGTTGGGTTGACCTTAATGAATTATGTGCAAACGAAGTAACGGACCCATTACCTCATTAGTGCTTAACAGTGGCGTGTGGTTCGGGTTGTGAGCCCCGCGCTCGTACCACACACTTGCGGTTATCGCACGCACACTGTCTGCAAATTTGTACGTCAATCGGGTGATTCAACCCGTTGTGGTGCTATTCAAGAATAACAATCCAGGGGGTGTTTTCTAACAGGATAACGCTCACCCACATACTGCTGTCGTAACCCAACATGCTCTACAGAGCATCGAAATACTGCCTTGGCCTGCTTGATCACCAGATCTGTCTCCAATACAGCACATATGAGACATCATCTGAAGCCGCCTGCTGTGGCCGAGCGGTTCTAGGCGATTCAACTTCGGATCCCCGCTGCTGCTATGGTCGCAGGTTCGAATCCTGTCTCCGGCATGGATGTGTGATGTGTCCTTAAGTTAGTTAGGTTTAAGTAGTTCTAAGTCTAGGGGACTGATGACCTCAGATGTGAAGTCCCATAGTGCTTAGAGCCATTTGAACTTCGACGTCATCTGACGACAACTCCAGTGTTATACGCAAGCAGCATTAACCGTCTCTATACTGACCGACCAAAAACGTACTGGCATCCGGCACCCGTACGACACAATGCATGCACCTCTGCATTCTTGCATTCAACATTGTGGCGGTTACACCGGTTATTAATGTAACAGCATTTCACGTTTGCGATAGCTTATGGAGCGCTTAAGTTAACCTATGATCTTGCAGTGTTAGCACTTAAATATTTTATGTAGACAAATGCTTTCCCGGAATAATAACTCACCTTTTTTTATGTGTTGTGATTTTGTTCCATCAGTGTAGTTTCATCTGTCGCCATTTCAGTGACGGTGCGTCAATTCACAACGGTGCTGTTGTCAGCAATTGAATCCAGCCCCAACGTGTGAAAAGCGTGAACACTACCTTTCAGCTACGGAGGTTGACAATTACGTTTATGACATTAGTAAAATGAGTAAAAGGCCAAGAACGCTGAGGGATGGGGGCGGAGAGGGGGAGTGGGTGGGGGTCGGACACGTCCAATGATACGTCGCTTGTGCGGAATAATGTTCTCGAAAGGACCCTGTTTCTTCGATTAGCCATTGTTTTTAGATTTTTTCCTCTTAACTCGTTGAGAAAGTCTGTTTTCATCTCCTGGTCAATCCCATCTGATTGTTAACACTCTCCTCACGCAGAACAATGTTCTAAATAATGCTTTTTGTGAATAATTTTTGTTAAAAGGTTTACATATTTGATTATAGTGATGGTTTGAAAATTATTGGGAGCTTAGCAGTGTGGTCACCAGAGCCCATTCTTGTGTAATTGGTTCATGCATACATTTGTTAAAACGAAAAGCAGAGACCACAAACTGCAGCCGCAGTTGTAAAAAAATTAATATAAAATCTCCACTATATCTATTCATACCGTCGTCGTTTGTCAATAGTGTTAATAAAACAGTGGATGGCGTTAAGGCTGGGTGATCGCGGAGTGATTTTAGCTGTTTCTTTCCATTTGTAGCCTTTTTTCCTTGTGAAATCCCTGGTATAATGTCACTCTTCCATCTCTAATTTTCTATCCGCAAATAACAACGAATAACAACATCACATCTAGACAGTTCTCACTATACAAAATTAAATGTTAGTGGTGTCAGTGAAAACCCCCGCTCTGGCGTACGCCTTTCCTGATTTTCATCTTAGTATAATTCGGTTAGTGCTGACATCTCTAGTCCGCTTCGCATAAATCTACGAATGCAATATATGTTTTCTTCGTTTTCTTAAATACGCCCTCTTCGAGTAACCCCAATACTACAGTTGCTTTTTTAGTGGTCCTATTTTCCCAAATGCAAAATGGTGCTATGTGAATCTGCTTACTCATGTGATACTAGACTGACTGTGAGTAATTTTCTGATCGATCCGCTGCTGTTTCCTTTGGAACCGTAAGAATTACATTCCTTCAAAATGAAAAGGAAGTACCCCAGTATTTATAAATTTTATTCGCGAGCTTGTACAATTCTTGCCACGCTCCTAATTGTAGTAACGTACACATATTGCTTGGAACATAAAAATGCCTGGATGCATCAAACAAGTGGCAGTAAAATCTTAGATTCAGTACTCAGTACGTACCGGAAAATGGACTGGATGCAGGTGGTGACAGCTTGCTGAATGTGATGAAGAACTCAGCAATGTCTAAAATGATAAATACAAAGTCAGAAAGCGACATCGTCTTGTAACATGGTAGAAACGGTTTCGTGTTTCAATAGCTGCTATGTATCAGAGAGTTTCTGATATCTGCAGTGACATAAGTCTAGCCTTAAAGGATTTTATTAAAGTAAGAATAAGTATTATTATGTCAATTAAGCGTGATTAATGAATTGTGAAATACACTATATACTGTCTCACACAGGGTACTTCATAAAATCTAGCATACAGGGTGACTCAGTGATGATGTTAAAAGCTTTCAGAGACAATAGAGAGGGGTAACTGTATCAATCTGAGACAAGAGACCCTGGTCCGGAAACGACCGAATCGAAAGTTACAATCGAACATCTTGAAACGTCCCCTTAGAACAATTATACACGATTGTGCTTAAGCTGACACACAATATTTTTTTGCGCAACGCAATCTGACTTGCAGTAATCTCTACAAGAGAATGGCCCTGACTAACATTAATCTTTATTTTTCACAAATCACTTACCTCACAAAAATCTTCGTTATTCGAACTACTGCAATACAGCGAGCACCACTACTGCCAGCTAACTAAAAGATTCAAACTACTGAAGTCACTAACTACTGATAGGCACAGTTAGCAAATGAAAGATTTTAATAGAGAACAAACAATGTATTTACCTTAATAGTCAAAATATATATAGCGGTTCATGACATACAGTCTTACAAATTTCAAAACTCCGCCATCTCTCTCCCCACGTCCACCACTGCTGGCGGCTCACCTCCAACTGCGCAACGCTACGCGCTGTTAGCATCTAGCTGCCGCTGCCCAACGCTACAATGGCAGACAACAGTGCAAACCATCCACAGACTGCACACGGCACAGCCACTGATTTTTCATACAGAGCGCTACGTGGTGTTACCAATAAGAAAACGTAAACAGCCTACTTACAATCTTTCTGACACCTCTGGCAGCGGAACTCTGCTACTGCAAGCTTTTTACTTACCTTCTTTTGGAAGCAGGTGGCATGAACCAAAACAAGAAAAAATTGTCTGGTAAAAATGGACTCTAAAGTATATAGCTTAAGAGGTACGTGCACTTGTTCAGTTGAAGAGATATTTTTCACAGTCATCCTTGGCAAACTGTCTCTATTTATCATCAAAAATCTGTAACACATGTGATACATCAGGCATGTAATCGCTGTTGTCATAAAGATAAAAAACTTCAATGATCAGATCTTTGGCAAAATTTTTAATTTTAACCATCACAATAGATACATATGTTTTCATTTTTTTTCCATTCGACATTGGATCTCAGAAGGACGTATGATATATACAGGGTGTTCGGAAATTCCCGTTGTTAACTTCTAGGTCTTGTAGAGGGGAGTGAGTACATAAAATTTTGAATAGGAACCCGTGTCCGGAAACGTACCGTTTCCACTCTTCAGTTCAGATGTGGAAAGTGTCCACGACTGCTGAAGGAAAGAGAGAGGTCTCAGAATTGTTTGTCCTGGTATGCAGTAGCGTAGCCAGGATGACCCATAGTACGTCAGACGGTCACCTGATGCTCTAAACACCTGCCTTACTACGAGATTTATCCAATGTCTGTGCCTTTCAACACACGGTTCGACACACATTTTCTGAATACGAAGACATGTTACTTGGGTGTGGCGAAGCTCGAGGTAACGGAAGAGCTGCCGGTCGGCTGTATCACTAACGATTTCCACAAGGTAGCACGCCGTCGCACACATATTTTGCCCAAGTTACGCAGTGGCCCCAAGAAACGGGTACCTTTATCGTGAGGAAGCATGACTATGGTGTCCACGGCAACGCCGCACGCCCGAATTTGAAGAATATCTACTGCATCGAGTTGAAGAGTATTCGAAAAACTGCGCCTGCGTTGGATGTTGGTCACAGTATCGTCTAGGACGTTCTGCGTGAGCAACAACTAAATCCGTACCACGTAAAAAAGGTACAGGCTATGTGTCTAGCCGACCTTCCACAATGCGTTTCCTAGTGCACGCAATTTCTTCTCCGCTACATTGACACATTGTTTCCACATCTTTTCAAAAATGCACGTAAGTTCATTAAGGGACTGCGTTCTGAATTCGGAAAACAGCCGTGTCTGAGCAGTTGAAAACCCTCGTGCCACACATCTTCTGGGATTTCAGCACTGGTTTGATATTAACGTGTGGACAGATATTCCGGATGGTCATGTGATTGGGCCATATCTTCTTCCGCTCGAGCTAACTGCCCTTGCATAATTAACATTCCTTCAAAACGTATTCGAACCAATTTTGGAAGCTGTGCCACTGAATGTCAGTAAATTTGGTTTCAGTATGATGGTGCACCACCTCGCTTCTGGCATGCGGTTCGGAGACTTCCCAATAGACGATATGTTGATAGATGGGTAGGCCGAGGCAGTCCAACTGGGTGACCCCAGCGATCGCGAGATGTAACTTCTATGGTTGACTTCTTTTGGGGTCATATACAAAGTTTAATTTACAACACTCCTGTAGAGGCAGAGGAAGATCTGATGGCACGAGTTCTGGCCGCTCACTAGAAACTGAAGATACACCAGGTGGGGTGGAGAATGTACACCAGAACTTGCTTCATAGGTACAATATCTATAACAACGTTGATGGCCACCACATCGAGATTTTGTGTAATGCTCCAGTATCGTTCTGCACGGAGAGTATGCTGTGTTATTTTTGTTTAGGAATAATGAAAAAGCCGTCCTCTTTGGTCGAGCGGTCCTAGGCGCTTCCGTCCGGAACCGCGCTGTGCTGCGGTCGCAGGTTCGAATCCTGCCTCGGGCATGGATGTGCGTGATGTCCTTTGGTTAGTTAGGTTTACGTAGTTCTAAGTCTAGGGGACTGATGACCTCAGATGTTAAGCTCCATAGTGCTTAGAGCCATTTGAACCACTTTTTGGAGAATTTAAACACGTAATATACAAGTGTTAATACAAACAAATGTGCTTTAGTGATAAATGGACGTTTCGTTGTGTTTATTTTCGAATTGTTGCCTAGTGATTGTACTGCGTCGCGCCTAATTCAGTTCCTCAAGCAGAAGTGCATAACTTAAACATCTGAACTGAAACCGTAGTAGGACAGACACGGTATGCTTCCGGACATGGGTTCCTATTCAAAATACTAGGGTCGGTCAAAAATTAATGCCTCCCATTTTTTTTTCTACTTAAAAAAATTAAGTTAAGTGAAAAATTTGAATTTGGCGCCATTCCTCAAACCTTCTTCTGCAATCCACTGCAGTAGTAACTTTCTGTGTCAACAGGTGACAGCACAGCAGAAGTTTGTAAGATGGCCGACATCGATGTTCGTTTGAGACAGCGTTGTGTGATTGAATTCTTGAATGCAGAAGGTGAAACGCCCATACGCATTCATGAAAGACTGAAGAAGGTGTATGGTGTTGTGACAGTGGATGTCAGCACTGTTAGACGATGGGTTCGTCGTTGTAAGGAAGCTGAAGGGCAAACACCGTTGACTGACGAAAAGCGGAGCGGCAGGCCGGTGAGTGCAGTGACTCCACACAACATTCAGCAAGTTGATGACATCATTCGTGGTGACCGTCGGGTGACTGCAGATGAAGTGTGTCGCATTATTTCTCTTAGTAAAGGCAGTGTGATCACGATTATTAAACAATTGGGGTACTCAAAAGTTTGTGCACGGTGGGTTCCAAGAATGTTAACCGATCAGAATAAAGAGGCAAGGAAAACAATAGCCTCCCAACACTTGCAGCGCTTCCGTTTGGAGGGAGATGAGTTTCTGAAAAAAATTGTGACCGGGGACGAAATATGGGTGCATTTTTTTGAACCCGAATCAAAGAGGCAGTCAATGGAGTGGCGTCACACAAGCTCGCCGAGGAAGAAAAAATTCAAAACTGTGCGATCGGCAGGGAAAGTTATGGCAACAGTTTTCTGGGATACAGAGGGTGTGATTCTAGTTGATTTTTTGGAACAGGGATGCACAATAAATTCTGTTCAATACGTCACAACCCTCAAAAAACTTAAAAGCACGTCTTCAGCGAGTTCGCCCAACAAAATCAATGGCAGATGTTCTTCTTTTGCATGACAATGCAAGACCACACACCAGTCGTCACACCTCTGACGAGATTGTCAAAATTGGATGGGAAGTTTTGCCTCATCCTCCATACAGCCCTGACCTGGCACCATCAGACTTCCATCTGTTTGGGCCACTAAAAGAAGCTCATCGTGGGATTCATTTTGAAGATGAGGAGGCCGTCAAAACATCCGTGCGTCAATGGCTTAGGGAGCAGAGCTGTGATTTTTACCGTGCTGGGATACATGCCCTTGTTCAAAGATGGACCAAAACTGTAGAGATGGGCGGAGATTACATTGAAAAATGACAAAATGATCCTCAATGTTGTGGTTTTCAACCTATGTAATTGCATTTAAATTTCCTGACAATTAAACGTAGAAAAAAAATAGGAGGCATTACTTTTTGACTGACCCTCGTATTATGTACTCACTCCCCTATACAAGTCCTAGATGCTTGTGACGGGAATTTACAAGTTGTACGATGGTGGTTTGAATAGTTATCGGAATCACCACGAGAGGTCAGCACTATCGCAACGAGTTGTTCAGGTGATGTTCATTGGACTATTGCGTGTAAACATGTGCCACGCCAGTGCTCTTGGGAGAGAGCTGTGGCGGTGACGTGGCTCTGTTGTTGTTACCGCGTAGTAATTTGCGAAGATGGAAAAAATTGAGATTCAAGAAGTGATTAAGTACTTCGTAAAGAAAGGTATGAAAGCAGAGGACATTCATGCCGATTTCCAGAATTCACTGGGGGACCTTCATATTCATCTGTTACCAAGTGGACAAATGAATTTAATGTGGTCGGGAGAGCTTAGATGATCATCGGCGCGGTGGTCGGTCAGGATATGTCACTGCTCCAGAAAACATTGCAAAAATGCACAAAATGGTCATGGAGGATCGCCGACTGAAACTGCGTGAAATTACTCATTCTTGCCAGATGTCATGTGAAAGGGTGTATCGCATTTTAACTGAAGAATTAGAAATGAAAAAAATATGTGCAAGATGGGTGCCGCGACTCCTGACGTGCGCCCGCACATATGTGCCGTCGCCATGGCAAAATTACATGAACTAAGGTATGAATTCTTGCCACACCCGCCTTATTCATCTGATGTGGCTCCATCAGACTACCATCTCTTTCCAAAACTGAATATTTTTCTTGGTGGACGAAGATTTACTTCAAACGAAGAATTGATAGGTTGAGTTGACAACTATTTTGCAGGCCTCGAGGAAACTTATTTTCGAGATGGTATCAAGGCACTGAAACATCGTTGGACCGAGTGCATCAATCTACAAGTAGCCTAAATTGAAAAATAAAAAAATGTTTCAGTGATGTAAGTTTTTTTTTCTATTCCGTTCCGAGAACTAATCAAACCACCGTCTTACAGTCTTCTGTCCAGCAACATTACATTCTAATCACTCCATCGCTTCCAAGTTCATGTCAACGACAGAAGTAGCCAAGGCAGCAGTCGAGCGCTGTTTGCATTGCTAGCGCCGAAGCGGAAAGACGAAACTTCCTTTGATGGTTTCCTAAAAGACGGAAAAACTAGAGGAACGCCAGCGAATACGACCTTCCACAAGGGAGAAATCTCGTTCGCTTGTGTTCGCTTCGGCGTAAAGCAGTCTTTACGTGCTCGTATTTTTAGCGCCCTTTCTGTAAAGTTTCCTCTCCTCCGGTGTCTTCTTGTCGCGACAGCGATGGCAACGTAGGCGCCACCAGGAGCCAGTCATCAAGCCTGAAATAGGTCAGTTCTGGAAATAGATACTAGTCAGCACCGCTGCCGCGAGTTGAGAGCATTATGGACGTAAGAGGAGATAGGGGAGCCACAAAGCCGACTAGTCTCAAGCTAAGGGCAGCAACCAGTCTCCGCTCACACATCATTAGTTTCCTGGCCATACCGGCTCGCTAAACAGGCGTAAACACGGCTGAGTTCATCGCGTCTAACGGTTTGAGCGTTTTGTTACCGTAATTCTGTCCTTTTGTAGACTGTCCTTTATTCACTGGTACTTAGTAACAGGAGTAAATTTGTCCTCTAGTTTCTAACACGCAATTTTTACATGTGGATATTAGCTGATACAATGTTACTACGATCTCACACGTTTGGGTAAGAATTACGTGGTTTCATCCTTGCACAGTTATAATGACACACTGCGCCATATTTCCTACTAGATTTTTTTTAGGCTGTTGCGTAAGTTCGTAGCGTTTTTCCATAAGTTTACTAAACGCAACAAATACACACAACAGAGACTTTAACATCAACAATATGTTCTCCTTTACCATTTACAACAGTCTGCCAACACTGGGGTAACTTCTCGATTGTGCGACCGTAGTAATCAAGTGGTTTTGAGGCGACGAACTCGTCGAGCCATGTTTGGAGCGCGTTTTCATCCAGTAAGGAAGTTCCTTAAAGGTTGTTTGATAGAGAACGGAAAAGGTGGAAATCTAAGGGTGCAAGATCAGTTATTTAAAATGGGGGTGGAATGATTTCCCAACCAAACTCCTGTATAATGTTTTTTGCCTGTCAGGCAGAATGCGGGCGGGCGATATCGTGGAGTAGCGTCACTTCACGCAGTCTTCCTGGCCGTTGTTCTTGGACAGCGTCTGCGTCTCAGTTCTTGACAATAAATGTCAGCAGCGATGGTTACACCTCGGGGAAGCAGTTCGTAGTACACCACTCCGTCGCTGTTCCATCAGATACACAACAGTATGTTTTGTGGAGCGCTCAGGTTTTTGTACGGGGAGTTGTTGGTTTGTTGGGACTCAACCATTCCTTTCTTTTCCTTATGTTGACACATAGGAACCATTTTACGTCACCAGTAACGATACAGGATTGGAATGTTCGGTGTTCTTCACGAGTCAATTGATGACAAGCAACTAGAGATTTACTTAGCCGGCCGTGGTGGCCGAGCGGCTCTAGGCGCTACAGTCTGCAACCGCGCGACCGCTACGGTCGCAGGTTCGAATCCTGCCTCGGGCATGGATGTCTGTGATGTCCTTAGGTTAGTTAGGTTTAAGTAGTTCTAAGTTCTAGGGGACTGATGACCTGAGCAGTGAAGTCCCACAGTGCTCAGAGCCATTTGAACCATTAAACTTACTTACGGTTACCCACTGATTTGTGTCATTTTGGGTAAGAGTATGTGGGCTGTGCGGGATTAGCCGGGCGGTCTCAGGCGCTGCAGTCATGGACTGTGCGGCTGGTTCCGACGGAGGTTCGAGTCCTCCCTTGGGCATGTGTGTGTGTGTGTGTGTTTGTCCTTAGGATGATTTAGGTTAAGTCGTGTGTAAGCTTAGGGACTGATGACCTTAGCAGTTAAGTCCCATAAGATCTCACACACATTTGAATATTGAAGCTCACGGCAGTGGAAGACCTGCTTGTCGCCTTTATCAGGGTTGTTATCGACAGTGAATGACTCCTTCGCATACCCTTTTCACCACATTTACGCAACGGCTTCGAGAAAGGAGTATATTCATCGTCAGCAGACGCCGAACACCCGAAGTGGAAGTGGCCCTACTGCGTCACATTGAAAAGAACCCCCTCAACGAGTACATGTGCAGATTTTCTTTATTTGATCCATTATAAACGGCGTAACCAACACAAAAAATGCACTTGAAAATGAGAATCATTTCCCGAAACGCGTCGTGCGAAAAATAAAATAAAGAAAATTGTGACTGGTAGCAGATGAGTTATTTATAAACAAACCTATGCAGTTATTATGGTTATTAATGAGTGGAATTGTAAAATAAGTGATGTACTGGGTTACGGCTAGAGAGTAGACAGAACGCTGAGTGATGTTACACGATGGGGCTTACAGGAAAACTACGTGCCACCAGGTGACATTGCATTTATGGTGTATCAACTGAAGGAGAAGAGCGATTGTACCAATTATAAATGATTGTAGTCTCCCACGAAGCAAAGATCATTAAGTGTTGTAATGAATGCTGGTATACAGACCATTCATAGTCCTTCGAATCGCTTATGCCGTTATTTCATATTCCGAGGATAAAGCTAGTGGGAACCAGGTCCGTTCCTCACTTACGTACGATTTTATATACTTTAATATTGGATACGTAAATGCTTTATCTTGGTCACTCCTAATGACTTGCCGGCCAGCGTGGCCGAGCGGTTCTAGGCGCTTCAATCTGGAACCATGCGACCGCTGCTGTCGCAGGTTCGAATCCTGCCTCGGGCATGGATGTGCGTGATGTCCTTAGGTTAGTTAGGTTTAAGTAGTTCTAAGTTCTAGGGGTCTGATGACCTCAGATGTCAAGTCCCATAGTGCTCAGAGCCATTTGAACTATTTTTTGAACCTAATGACTTAATATTATTGATAATACAAATTTGGTTATTGTATTACATCGTATAAAAATTATATGCGTCGCTTTGAAATATGAGTCTACGTTACCATTACGCTGTTTGATGTTATATGGGACCTGTCTACTTGGTTAATTAAAATTATTATTATTGTTATTATTATTGCGGTATCATGGACGACCTATTGACCTGCAGAGCTTTCGGAATTATCCATGGCTGCGCAGCATAGTCTGTGATTGGCCTCACGAACATTTTGTAGATAAGCTTCGTTTCTGGTGGCGCTGTGGTCTTGTGGTTAGCCCTGCTGACTCTCGATCACTGGACCCGTGTTCGATTTCGGCAGGGTCGGAGATTTTCTCCGCTTGGGACTGTGTGTGTGTGTGTTTTAGTTGTCCTTATCATCATAGACTCTCACGTCACCGAAGTGGCGTCATGTGAAAAGCTCTAGGCAGCCGAACTTCCTACAAGGGTATTCGCTGGCAAATATTTCACTTGCATATTTCCTTGTGGTCGCTGCCCACCACCCTCACCCCACCCCATCGTCCCTGTTCTGTGCATGATCCTGATGTTAACTGTTTCATTGTTTGCTGCCTCGACCTTTTGGTTTTATTACACCCCCGCCCCAATTTCAACGATCGATCTAAGGCGATACCAAGACATCTGGCTGCGTCCTGTCCTTTTGTTCTCATCCCCCACGCATTTGCATTTGCGTCTTCTGAATTTTGCTATTTAGGAGGGAACTTAGCAAAATCCAGAAAATGCAAAGTTGTATCTGCAGGCGAAGAGAACCTGGGACAAAGATGTACCTCACTTGGAAAATGTGGAAGGACATGATCAGTACCGGCATTTACCTTACAACCAAAGAAAAGTTCCCTAAAAACTGGTCGGAATCAAGGGATCAAGGCTATTATTAGTTTATTTTTGTCACAACATCTCTCAGAAAATAAAATGTGGAGCCCTAATGTGTGTTTCTATATGTATCGGAGTGCAATCACTAACTTGTTCACTTTGTGCATTGTACCTGGCTGTGCCAGTGTGACTTAGTTCGAACAGTAAAATAATGCTACGGAAATCATAAAAGAGACTACTCACATAAAGTGTGATTGTGTGTCTCGGAATATGCACTCACTATACTCACATACCGAACACACGCTACTACTGAACAGAGTTTCAACCATTTGACAAAACACTCTTCATTAAAATTGAAGATCACAATTCTGACAGTTTATGTGTGCCAACAACATTTTTAATGTACTCGAATTTGTGTCTACAAGTAGGAAATTTGAAAAGGTGTTTCAAAGATTGTTACCAGTCACAAATGGTGTTGATATACTTAAATTATCTAGCAAAGTAACACAATTCGAGGAACAAATCTGATATTCGGGTTATGAAAACATTTAACAAAAGTACACATAGGTGTTAAAGCTGTTCTTCATTCTCTTGGAATTTACTGTGGCCACCCTAAAGACAAAGAACAGGATTGCCTAATATGAAGGAACACTAACTTCGTTTATTAGTCTGCTGTTCACGTATTTTTAAAAAATAATCACTCATTTTGTCCATATGAAATGACTGGCTTCTTACGGTGTGTTTAGTCACATCCATTGCCATAGCTTCTTCGATAATGTTAACCGCTAGTTATAAACTTGCAAATGACACTTGAAACACGTCGTCACAATGCAGTAAAAATAAGATGGCGGTCGAAGCAGCAGGATCGACTTATCGATAGCTAAATCGAAAAAGCTTTATTTTGACCGCTATCTTGTTGTCTACAAGATGGTGTCTGTGCCTCTGTGCCTCTCTGGATCAGTCTGCCTTGCCTCTGTAAATTTATTTTAATTTTTTATATTACATATTGTTAATTGATCAATTAATAGGAAATGTGTAGCCATACGCTCCACTGAATCGGGATTAAAGCCCACCACTCATTATTTTACTCTGTAATAAAAAAAATATTACGAAATAGATTCGTATTTTGCGACTTTTCATTGAAGTTATAGCTGTTTGTGACACACGAAAATTTGTGCCGGACGAATACTCGGAGCCTGTGTCTGTTTCTGCAGACACGCATGCTTGTTTGAAGAACACTGTGTTGTGAAGATACAGACACTGTATAAATATAGAATTGCAGCCATCTATGATTTATCCATCCCTCTACAGACTAAAATGACGAAATGTGTGTCGCCGTATGCGGGAATCACTAATTGTACGAGTATAAGGGTTGCGAAGATACTTTGTGTGTTAAATGCTTAGAATTTACCCTTTATTTCACGGTCGCATTCGAACATTTCTTTTTATGATAGTTAGTCTGATATTTTCAGATCTATGTTGTTGCGTAAGCAACCTGTTGTATCCACACGGAACTGCTCATCACAATACTATACTGATCTGAAGATGATCAAATATTGATGGAAAACAGTCATAAAAATAAATGTGCGCCTGGTATCGTAAAGTGAAGTATAAATTTTAACTTACAGTGCAGCTGAGGAATATCGTGCTGCGAATATTTCGGCAATTATGAGCATTTGATGTTTCTGTAAGCAGCGAACCGGAAACAATGTTTTAGTCCTACGAAATAATGGATGTCACTGTTTGCTATTGATAAAGCTATACATCGAAAAAGAGAGCTTCGAGGTGAAGCTCCTTAGTATAATATCCGAATACACATTACTGGAACGGAAGATAAATGAAAATGGAAATAAAAAATTCATACAGGGTCCGAACAAGGAAATAATTAAACCCAGAAGCAAGAAAGAAACACGTGTAAAAATTGATCTAACCTTGAACTCTAATAACGTTGCTGAACTACCTACTACAAAAGCGTAGGAAGGAAGATCAGGCGGCCGGTGTGACCGAGCGGTTCTAGACGCTTCAGTCTGGAACCGCGCAACCGCTACAGTCGCATCGAATCCTGCCTCGGGCATAGATGTGTGTGATATCCTTAGGTTAGTTAGTTTTAAGTAGTTCTATGTTCTAGGGGACTGATGACCTTGGATGTTAAGTCCCGTAGTGCTCAGAGCCATTTTAACCAAAGGAAGATCAGACAAAAACAAAATGTCAGAGGTTCGAAATTATTAAGAGTCTAGCAGACCAGAAAGGGTTAATCAATAGGAATCCTGTTACTGGGGATGGCGATGTTTGATGTACAATTTGCGAGCAGCACTTATTCCCATTTGCAGATGACCTTGGGACAGGAAACATTGTCATGGTCTTCAGTCAAAAGGCTGAAAAAGCCCCGCCGGCCGCGGTGGTCTAGCGGTTCTAAGCGCTCAGTCCGGAACCGCGCTACTGCTACGGTCGCAGGTTCGAATCCTGCCTCGGGCATGGATGTGTGTGATGTCCTTAGGTTAGTTAGGTTTAAGTAGTTCTAAGTTCTGGGGGACTGATGACCTAAGCTGTTAAGTCCCATAGTGCTCAGAGCCATTTGAACCATGTGACGCAGCTTTCCAGGCTAACCTATCCTGATCAAGCCTCTTCATCTCTGCATGTTTATTGTAACCTACATGATCTTGATCCTACTTAATGTATTAATCCCTTGGTCTCTCTCTACAGTTGCTCCTCCCAAAATACCTTCCATTGCCAAAGTGACTATTTCTTGGCCCACATGATCAACCGATATCGTACCTTCTTTTAGCAATGTTAAGCCACAAATTTCTTCGATCCAGCACCTTTTCATTGGTCATTCTATCTGCCCATTTAGTCTTCAGCAATCGTATCTAACAACGCATTCCAAAACCTTCTGTTCACATCTTGTCTGTTTATCATTCTCGTTTCACTTACTTGTAAGGCTAGAATCCACACAAATACTTCCAGAAAAGACTTATTAAGACTTAAATATTTGTGTTATACGTTAAAATATTTATCGTTTCAGAAATTGTTTATTGCTATTGCTTGTTTGCATTTTATATCCTCTCTGCTTTGGCCTTCCGCACTAATATTGATCTCCAAGTAGGAAAACGCATTCACTACTTCCAGTGCCCTGTTACCTAACTCGCTTGGTTCCATCTGATATAATTTTTATTTTCGTTGACGTCATCTTATAACTTCTTTCCAACGCGGTATCTACTCCAGTCAACTGCTTTTTCAAGTCCTTCTTGTCCCTGACAAAATTACAATGTCACCGGCAGAAGCCGGTAGAAGTGGCCGTGCGGTTCTACGGGCTACAGTCTGGAACCGCGTGACCGCTACGGTGGCAGGTTCGAATCCTGTCTCGGGAATGGAGGTGTGTGATGTCCTTAGATTAGGTTAGGTTTAAGTTGTTCTAAGTCCTAGGGGACTGATGACCACAGCAGTTAAATCCCATAGTGCTCAGAGCCATTTGAACCATTTGAACCGGCAGAAATTAATTTGTTTTCTTGTCCCGGAACTTTAAATCGTTTTCCTTTACTGTTTGGCCATCGTGCAGAATTAATCGTTGAAGAAGAGGAAAAGAGTGTTGGCTTCTGGTAACAGAACTGTTAAGCGTTCAATGTTGATTACAGGGAAGATATGTACACGAGATCTGGTCACATTCAGAACATCGGTTTTGAAATGTTGGCCATTGCTAACAGACACAAAATATAAAGTTAAATGTTTCGGGGAAATATTTAGGGCTTTCGAGGTCTGAAGAGCTTTTAGACTGTGGGTGATATGTCCTCCATTTGGTTCAGTTGTGTCCTTACAAAAAAATTCACCAGAATGGGAAAAGGAGATCAAAATGTGTGGATTAAATGACCAAATGTAACACAACTATAATAAGAGGAAGAATCGAATTTAACGTTCAGTTTTGCACACGACCTTTTAATATTGTCCGGAGGGACATAATTATGACAATTACAATAACAATATCTTGTACTGAACTGTGTGAGAAGTAGGTCGTCAAATATCTTAGACAAAGGAGGAATAGATGGCTAATAGAAAAAAATGCTCCGAATTAGCTGAACACAGATTAAGACGTCCGTATATTTAAAAATCTTACTGAGCTAAAAGGAAAGAACTACCGTGGCGGAGTGGGAAAGAGAGACAGAAATGTCTTATCAGTTCACTAAAGTCCGCCCCCGGTAGCTGAGTGGTAGTACGGGGAATGGTGGTGGGCTACGTGTATAACGAATCGGAAAAGGACAAAACTGATTTTTGGCATTGTCTCCTGGATGGACACACGAAGCTGCAACAGCATACGAAATATAGGCAAGACTTCGCTAATTACTTGCGACTTACATGAAGACGACCCAGTCTTACACCAACGTCTGGAGAACGAGTCGATAGATGGCTCTCTTGCTCTATCGAACGTCGGGTCGTGAGCAGATGTCGCCCCCAACACGAATTTCATTTCATTGCTACAGGAGCATGTTTCTTTTGTATTTGTACTATCCGCAATGTCTTCATGTCTTTCATTTGGGCATTTTCAGTTTTATTCATTTCCTTAATTAATTAATTATCTAATTAGCCACTATTTGTCAACATATGAACATTGTAGACGCTATTTATGCGATAGAAAAAAGGAAAAAGAAAAAAAAAGTTGGTAGAGCACTTGCCCGCGAAAGGCAATCGTCCCGAGTTCGAGTCTCGGTCCGGCACACAGCCATAAAAAAAAAAAAAAAAAAAAAAAAAAACAGAGAGAGAAGTGGTCAGCGCGATAGAATGTTATTCCTAAGGGACTGGGTTCGATTCCCGGCTGGGTCGGAGATTTTTTCCGCTCAGGGACTGGGTGTTGTGTTGTCCTCATCATCGTCATTTCATCCCCATCGATGCGCAAGTCGCCGAAGTGGCGTCAAATAGAAATACTTGGACCCGGCGAACGCTCTACTCGACGGGAGGCCCTAGTCACACGACATTTATTTAGTACACTAAAGATGTGTATGACAAGAGGTCTACATTCTATTAAGCAAAGCTATAAAATTAAACCAATGTGATAAATTCAGAATATTTATACGCGGCTGCCTGATGATAGACAAGAACGCCTTTAAGGCGAAAAACATGCCATTATCAACTACTCGCAGAGTTTGAACAAAGTCGTATAATAGGGCTAGAGAAGCTGGATGCTCGTTCTGCGAAATTACAGGAAGACTTAGCGGGAATGTAGCCATTGCACATGATTGCTGGTAGTGGTGGTAACTAGCATGTACTGTCCCAAGAAGCCGGGCTCCGGATGGCCACGTGGTACTACCGAGAGGGAAGACCACCGCGTCTGGCATATGGGTCTGTGGCATCGTACTGCATCTGCAGCAGCAATTTGAGCAGCAGTTGGCACCACAATGACACTACGAACTGTTGCAAATGGGTTACTTCAAGAAACGTCCAATGTTCAAAGTGCCGTCAATGCGAACAAGATGTGACCGAGACGTGTAGCCATCACGCCGGATGATACGCCAGTATGGCGATGACGAATACACGCTTCCAATGTGGATTAACCGCGATGTCGCCAAACACAGATGCGACCATCATCATGCTGTAAACATAACATGGATTCATCCGAAAAATGACCTTTTGCCATTCATGCACCTAGGTTCGTCGTTGAGTACACTATCGCAGGCCCTCCTATCTGTGATGCAGCGTCAAGGGTAACCGGAGCCACGGTCTCCGAGCTGATAGTCCACGCTGCAGCAAACGTCGTCGAATTGTTCGTGCAGATGGTTGTTGTCTTGCAAACGTCCCCATCTGTTGACTCAGGGATCGAGACGTGGCTGCACGATTCGTTACAGCAATGCGGGTTAGATGCCTGTCATCTCGACTGCTAGTGATACGAGGCTGTTGGGATCCAGCAGGGAGTTCCGTATTACATTCCTGAATCCACCGATTCCATATTCTGCTAACAGTAATTGGATCTCGACCAACGCGAGCAGCATTGTTTCGATACGATAAACCGCAATCGCGATTGGCTACAATCCGACCTTTATCAAAGTCGGAAACGTGAATTAAGCATTTCCCCTCCTTCCACGAGGCATTAGAACAACGTTTCACCAGGCAAGGCCAGTCAACTGTTGTTTGTGTATGAGAAATCGGCTTGAAACTTTCCTCATGTCAGCACGTTGTAGGTGTCGCCACCGGCGTCAACCTTGTGTGAATGCTCGGAAAACCTAATAATTTACATATCACAGCATCTTCTTGCTGCCGGTTAAATTCCGCGTCTGTGGCACGTCCTCTTCGTGGTGTAGCAACTTTAATGGCCAGTAATGTAGTTCTGGCCCGACGCTCGTTATGGCTTTGTGTGGGTTAGAAGCAGGCCTGTTGAGAGTCTGCAACCAATCTGTCTGCTTGCTAGACAAAGTGGACATACATCTAGAGTTATCGTATAGGGTGCGGTTTCGTGTGACAGCAGGAGCACTCTTTGGATTATCCCTCGCAACCAGTTCCGAAAATTGTATTTCAGTTTGGTAATGTGATCCTTTGTGTTGCCATTCATGAACAGTAGTCCAGGGGAAGATTTCCAATTGGATAACGTTCACCAACATACCGTTGTTGTAACCTAACACGCTCTACAGAGCCATCTCGATGACCAGATTTGTCTCCTGTGGAGCACATATGGGACGTCATCGGACGACTACTGCAGCGTCATCCACGAACAGCATTAACCGTCTCTGAATGGATCGACAACGCGCAGCAGGCATGGAACTTCATCCCACAAACTGACACCCAGCATCTGTACAATACAATGGATACACGTTTGCATGCTTGCATTCAACATTCTGATTGTTATACTAGTTATTAAAGTACCAACATTTCACATCTGCAAAGGCTTACCTGACGCTTACATTAACCTGTGCTCTTGCAATGTTAATCACTTGAATACGTTACCTAGACAAATTTCCCCGAAAGTTCAATACTCTACATTAATTATTGCCGGCCAGGGTGGCCGAGTGGTTCTAGGCGCTACAGTCTGGAACTGCGCGACCGCTACTGTTGGAGGTTCGAATCCTGCCTCGGGCATGGACGTGTGTGATGTCCTTAGGTTAGATAGGGTTAGGTAGTTCTAAGTTCTGGGGGACTGACGACCTCAGAAGTTAAGTGCCATAGGGCTCAGAGCCATTTGAACCATTAATTATTTTTAGTGCTAATTTTTGCTTCGGTGTAGTTGTTAGAATTGTTCACAACAGAACTCTGCGTCACGATACCACAGAAGTGTTTACGGAACAGTCTCGGAGCTCTTACAAAGAACTGACTAGCGGTCTGCGTCTTGCTTAACTCTGGACTGACGGCACGTGGATAGCCAAGCTGAGGCAGAGGTAGCGGCGGCCCAGCGCTGGCGTGAAAATTTCACACGGACGCGGATTCTAGCGCCGGAGGTCGCGAGACGACAATGGACCCGCCGAGCCGGAGGTGGAGGACTCCACGGGGAAGTTTGACGTGTGGCGCCTCCACCGACTGCAGCTGCTTCCCAGAAGGTGGCCGCTGTCCTGGGAAGGAGCGGGAAGGCCAAGGCTAGCCAGCCGATTTCCGGCTTTTTTCGAGATTTTCTTTCGGAAAGAATGTCTGGTAAGCTCGCGACGGCGTATACTTGTCATCTCCTGCAACAGAAACATACAAAAGTAAATAAAAGAATTTCCGTTTCATTAGCAATTTACAAAAACAACAGTGATAATAACAGTAACAGTATTAATCACAATCATGATGATAATCTATGTAACACGTATTATGTTCGAGTGTAATGACTTTTCTGGAGACTAGAAATCTACTCTGTAGGAATCAGCACGGGTTTCGAAATAGACGATCGTGTGAAACCCACCTCGAGCTATTCGTCCACGAGCCATAGACACGGGTTCCCAGGTAGATGCTTTGTTTCTTGACTTCCGCAAGGCGTTCGATACAGTTCCCCACACTCGTTTAATGAACAAAGTAAAAGCATATGGACCATCAGACCAATTGCGTGACTGGATTGAAGAGTTCCCAGATAACAGATTGCAGCATGCCATTTTCAATGGAGAGAGGCTTCCGAAGTAAGAGTGATTTCAGTTGTGCCGCAGGGCAGTGTCGTAGGACCGTTGCTATTCACAATATACATAAATAACGTTGTGGATAACATCGGAAGTTCACTGAGGCTTTTTGCGGATGATGCTGTGGTATATGGCGAGGTTGTCTCCGCTCCCGGTAGCTGAGTGGTCAGCGCGACGGACTGTCAATCCTAAGGGCCCGGGTTCGATTCACGGCTGGATCGGAGATTTTCTCCGCTCAGGGACTGGGTGCTGTATTGTCCTAATCATCACCATTTCACCCCCATCGACGCGCAAGTCGCCGAAGTGGCGTCAAATCGAAAGACTTGCACCAGGCGAGGGGTCTACACGACGGGAGAGCCTGGTCCAACGGCATTATTATTATTATTGTCGAGAGGTTGTACCAATGGAAAATTCTACTGAAATGCAGGAGGCTCTGCAGCGAATTGACGCATGGTGCAGGTAATGGCAATTAAATCTTAATGTAGACGACTGTAATGTGCTGCGAATACACAGAAACAAAGATCCCTTATCATTTAGCTACACTATTGCAGGTCAGCAGCTGGAAGCAGTTAATTCCATACATTATCTGGGAGTAAGCATTATGAGTGATTTAAAATGGAATGATCATATAATGTGGATCGTCGGTAAAGCAGATGCCAGACTGAGTTTCGTTGGAAGAATCCTAAGGAAATGCAATCCGAAAACAAAGGAAGTAGGTTACAGTACACTCGTTAATCCACTACTTGAATACTGCTCACCAGTGTGGGATCCGAATCAGATAGGGTTGATAGACGAGATAGAGAAGATCCAACGGAGAGCAGCGCGTTTCGTTACAGGATCATTTAATAATCGCGAAAGGGTAGCGGAGATGATATATAAACTTTATTGGAAAACTCTGCAGGAGAGACGCTCAGTAGCTCGGTACGGGCTTTTGTTGAAGTTTCGAGAACATACCTTCACCGAGAAGTCAAGCAGTATATTGCTCCCTCCTACGTATATCTCGCGAAGAGACCATGAGGATAAAATCAGAGAGATTAGAGCCCACACAGAGGCATACCGACAATCCTTATTTCCACGAACAATACTGGAACAGAAGTGAGAACCGATAGAGGTACGCAAGGTACCACACACCGTCAGGTGCATTGCGGAGTATGGGTGTAGATGTAGATGTAGAAATATGCATATGTAGAGTCTAATAAAAAGGTGCGGCAAAATTTTTGGGATACATTCTCACACGCGGCTTGTCAAAAGTCTGAACGAGCAAGTTTTACAGGGCGGGCTGCTGCGAGACATGCGGGAAATGAGGCAGTGAAGTTCTGGAAGGTGCCGACGGGACTGAGCAGCCATACCGACTCCAGTGATGTGGCTATCTGCGCTAAGGTTCCTCGGTTGAGGATCCATGGCGCGAACAGCCCAATCGATGGTTTTAAAACCAGGGAGTCTGGTGGCAAGGAAGTACTATGGTCTTCGAATCACGCACGTACACTGTGGACTGTGTGATACGTTGCATTGTCCTGCTGGTAGATGGCATTCTACCGAAGAAAAACAAACACGCGGCGTGTTTTTTTTTTAAGTAAGTACCGTTTTGAAATTAAAGAAAAGACGTGCTAAGATATCTTAATAATTTTATTTTTACATGAAAGCCTGTACCTTAATCTACTGTACTACATAATTTCCGTCAATATTGAGGGACATATCATAACGTTGTACAAGTTTTTGAATACCCTCCTCGTAGATGTCTGCCGTCTGACTTGTTAACCACTGCATCACCACTGTTTTGAAACAGCTTTGAAACTGTTGAACAGAATCTGTCAGAAGCCCTCGAACAGCTTGGCACCTACTATACGGCGAACCATCTCAAACCCAACACAGGGAAAACCCAAACCTGTGACTTCCACATAAAGAACAGGCAATCTGCAAGAAGACTACAAGTTAACTGGGAAGGAGTGCCCCTGGAACATTGCGAAAGACCAAAACACTTAGGCGTCACCTTGGATAGAGCACTCACCTATAAAAAGCACTGCATGAACACCAAACAAAAAGTAGCCGCGAGAAACAACATTGCGCGCAAACTAACGGGCAGTACATGGGGGGCACAGCCTGGAACAGTGAGAACCACAGCTCTTGCTTTGTGCTATTCAACAGTGGAGTACGCGTGCCCAGTGTGGTACAATTCTAGCCACGCCAAACAAGTGGACATACCGCTTAATGAATCCTATCGCACCATCACAGGCTGTCTGAGACCAACCCCGACTGATAAATTGTACTGCCTGGCAGGCGTGGCCCCACCAGATATAAGAAGGAAAGTAGCGGCCAGGAAGGAAAGGACAAAGGCGTTGACCTCACCTGCCCACCCGCTGTACAAACACCAGCCAGCCCGCCGTCGACTAAAATCTAGAAAAAGCTTCCTGCACACAGCAGAAAACATCGTCGGGACACCGCAGCAGGTGAGGCTGGCGATGTGGCGAGAAGAAAACGCGCACATTGGGGAATGGTTAGTTCCAAACGAAGAACTCCCTCCCGGCCATATGGAAGGATGGACGACATGGAAATCTCTTAATAGGCTGCTCTCTGGTGTCACACGATCCAAAGAGAATATGCGCAAATAGGGCCTCTCAGATGAACGGGGCTGTGTGACTGTGGACACACTCAAACCACCATCCACCTCACGCAGTGTGTGCTGTGCCCAAGCACCTGCACCGTGAAGGATTTGATGAATGCCACCCCGGAAGCGCTGGACGTGGCCAGGTTCTGGTCCAAGACTTCATAAAATAAAAAACTACTTAGCCATGCTTATATACCTGTATATTTTTATACTCTTTTTGTATTTGTTATATACTTGATATGTATGGGTTAATCATTCTGATTTTATGTACGATGCTTCTGACACGATTAAGTAAATACCACTGTTTTGACATCGTCATCGTTTGAACACGCTGACCAGCTAGATGTTTCAAATGGCTCTGAGTACTATGGGACTTAACATCTATGGTCATCAGTCCCCTAGAACTTACAACTACTTAAACCTAACTAGCCTAAGGACATCACACAACACCCAGCCATCATGGGGCAGAGAAAATCCCCGACCCCGCCGGGAATCGAACCTGGGAACCCGGGCGGGGGAAGCGAGAACGCTACCGCACGACCACGAGATGCGGGCGCCCAGGTGTTTCTTCAAGTGCAGGAACAGATGGTAGTCACTGGGCGCATGATCGGGATGTACGAGGATGATCTAGAGTTTCCTATCGAAAACATGTGATGAGTTCTTTGGTCTGATTCGCCACATGCGGACGGGCTTTGTCTTGCAGCAATACGATCTCCTTGCTCAACTTCCATGGACTGTTGCTTTGAGTCTGGTGTGACGTAGGCCACCCATGTTTCATCGCCAGTCACAATTTGGCTTCAGAAGTCATCACCGTCATTGTGGTACCGCTCGAGGAAAGTCAATGCACTGTCTAAACGTTTGGTTTTGTGCACATCCGTCATCATTTTCGGTACCCAACGTGCGCACGATTTTCGGTCATTCAAGTGCCCCGTCACAATGCCATACAAAACACTACGAGAAACATTAGGAAAGTCATCCCGCAAGGAGGAAATCGTAAAGCGTCTGTTTTCTCTCACCTTATTGTCCACTGCCTGCACCAAACTTTCATTAACGACCGAAGGACGCTCACTCCGTTGACATTTGTGGGGCCATCTTTAAATGCTCTCACCCCCTTTCTTACCATTCCATCACTCATAATGCTTTCTCCGTAAGCTGCACAGATCTCACGGTGAATATCGATCGCTTTTAGGCCTTTAGCACTAAGAAATCTTATAACAGCCACTACTTCACAGTCGGCGGGACTCACGATTATCGGAGGCTTCTTAAACACTCAGTACACAACGTAAACAAGGAAGAATCGGACTGTAACGGCGTTAGTGCGTAGATTAAGGCCCAGGCTGTCATGTAAAAATAAAATTATTGAGATATCTTAGCACGTATTTTTTTAATTTCAAAACGGTACTTACTTAAAAAAACACGCTTCGTAGCATGGAGGGGCTGACATGTTTCCCAGGAACAGATGCTTATTAATCCTGATCCAGTGCGCCTTCCAGCATGACGAGATCACCCAGGGACTGCCACAAAAGCATTCCCGTGGCCATAACTGCAGCTCCCTTCTCCGGCCTGGGCCCTTCAGACGATTGTTGCAGGGTGTTTGGTTTCACACGCCAACAGCCATCTGTCTGACGGAGCATAAAACGTGATTTATCTGAATAGCCACCTGTCGCCACTCAGTGAGTGATGACACAAGGGTGACATGTGAGTGAAAACCCTTTTATTATTAATTGTGGAAAAAATTTGTTTCGTGCTAAGAAGCCCAGCTAGGAGTTCCGAGGGCAGCAATACTTGAGGGGGAAACAGGTGTGAATGCTGTGGAGGCATGGAGCAATCGTCTAACAGCCACGCTATTCGCAACCCGCTATTACATCAAAGAAACAAGAAACTTTGGACACTATAGTAAGAGCGTATCGACTATCAGACCAATTGTATAACTGGATTGAAGAGTTACTAGATAACAGAACGCAGCATGTCATTCTCAATGGAGAGAAGTCTTCCGAAGTGAGAGTGATTTCAGGTGTGCCGCAGGCGAGTGTCGTAGGACCGTTCCTATTCACAATATATATAAATGACCTTGTGGATAACATCGGAAGGTCACTGAGGTTTTTTGCGGACGATACTGTAGTATATCGAGAGCTTGTAACAATGGAAAATTGTACTGAAATGCAGGAGGATTTGCTACGAATTGACGCATGGTGCAGGGAATGGCAATTGACTCTCAATGTAGACAAGTGTAATGTGTTGCGAATACATAGAAAGAAAGATTCCTTATCATTTAGCTACAATATAGCAGGTAACCAATTGGAATTAGTTAATTCCATAAATTATCTGGGAGTAGGCATTAGGAGTGATTTAAAATGGAATGACCATCATCATCATCATCATCATCATTTAAGACTGATTATGCCTTTCAGTGTTCAGTCTGGAGCATAGTCCCCTTTATAAAATCCCTCCATGATCCCCTATTCAGTGCTAACATTGGTGACTCTCCTGATGTTAAGCCTATTACTTGAAAATCATTCTTCACCGAATCTAGATACCTTCTCCTTGGTCTGCCCTGACTCCTCCTACCCTCTACTGCTGAACCCATGGGTCTCTTGGGTAACCTTGCTTCTCCCATGCGTGTAATGTGACCCCACCATCTAACCCTGTTCGCCCTGACTGATACATCTGTAGAGTTCATTCCCAGTTTTTCTTTGATTTCCTCATTGTGGACACCCTCCTGCCATTGTTCCCATCTACTAGTACCTGCAATCATCCTAGCTACTTTCATATCCGTAACCTCAACGTTGTTGATAAGGTACCCTGAATCCACCCAGCTTTCACTCCCATACAACAAAGTTGGTCTAAAGATTGCACGTTGCACAGATAACTTAGTCTTGGTACTGACTTCCTTCTTGCAGAAGAGAGTAGACCGTAGCTGAGCGCTCACTGCATTAGCTTTGCTACACCTCGCTTCCAGTTCTTTCACTATGTAGCCATCCTGTGAGAATATGCATCCCAAGTACTTGAAGCTGTCCACCTGTTCTAACTTTGTTCCTCCTATTTGGCACTCAATCCGTTTATATTTCTTTCCCACTGTCATTACTTTCGTTTTGGAGATGCTAATCTTCATACCATAGTCGTTACATTTCTGATCTAGCTCTGAAATGTTACTTTGCAAACTTTCAATCGATTCTTCCATCACAACTAAGTCATCCGCATATGCAAGACTGCTTATTTTGTGTTCACATATTTTAATCTCACCCAGCCAGTCTATTGTTTTCAACATATGATCCATATATAATATGAACAACAGTGGAGACAGGTTGCAGCCTTGTTTTACCCCTGAAACTACTCTGAACCATGAACTCAATTTACCCTAAACTCTAACTGCTCCCTGACTATCCATGTAAAGACCTTTAATTGCTTGCAAAAGTTTGCCTCCTATTCCATAATCTCGTAGAACAGAAAATATCTTCCTCCTAGGAACCCGGTCATATGCCTTTTCGAGATCTATAAAGCATAGATACAATTCCCTGTTCCATTCATAACACTTCTCTATTATTTGCCGTAAGCTAAAGATCTGGTCCTGACAACCTCTAAGAGGCCTAAACCCACACTGATTTTCTTCCAATTGGTCCTCAACTAATACTCGCACTTTCCTTTCAACAATACCTGAGAAGATTTTATCCACAACGCTGATTAAAGAGATACCTCTGTAGTTGTTACAATCTTTTCTGTTTCCGTGTTTAAAGACTGATGCGATTACTGCTTTTGTCCAGTCTGATGGAACCTCTCCCGTCTCCCAGGCCATTGCAATTATCCTGTGTAGCCATTTAAGACCTGACATTCCACTGTATTTGATGAGTTCCGACTTAATTTCATCCACCCCAGCTGCTTTATCGCACTGCAATCTATTGACCATTTTCACCACTTCCTCAAATGTGATACTATTTCCATCCTCATTCCTATCCCATTGTACATCGAAATCTGAAACACTACTGATCGTATTTTCACCTACATTGAGCAACTCTTCAAAATATTTCCTCCATCTACCCAAGGAATCCACAGGATTCACAAGCAGTTTTCCTGATCTGTCCAAAATACTTGCCATTTCCTTCTTACCTCCCTCTCCCTTTCGAAGACTGCTAATTACACTCCAGAATGGTCTTCCAGCAGCTTGACCGAAAGTCTCCAACTTGTTTCCAAAGTCTTCCCAAGATTTCTTCTTGGAAGCTGCAATTATCTGGTTGGCTTTGTTTCTTTCTTCAACATAACTTTCTCTGTCTACCTGAGTTCTAGTATGTAGCCATTTTTGTACACCTTCTTTTTCCTTTTACAGGCTGCCTTGACTGTGTCAATCCACCATGCTGTTTGCTTCATCCTACCTTTACACACTACTGTGTGGAATGACCATATAAAATTAATCGTCGGTAAAGCAGATGTCAGACTGAGATTCGTTGGAAGAACCTTAAGGAAATGCAATCCGAAAACAAAGGAAGTAGTTTACAGTACACTTGTTCGCCCACTGCTTGAATACTGTTCAACGGTGCTGGATCTGTACCAGGTAGGGTTGATAGAAGAGATAGAGAAGATCCAACGGAGAGCAGCGCTCTTCGCTAAGGATCATTTAGTAATCGCGAAAGCGTTACGGAGATGATAGATAAACTCCCATGGAAAACTCTGCAAGAGAGACACTCAGTAGCTCGGTACGGGCTTTTGTTGAAGTTTCGAGAACATACCTTCACCGAGGAGTCAAGCAGTATATTGCTCCCTCCTACGTATATCCCGCGAAGAGACCATGAGGATAAAATCAGAGAGATTAGAGCCCACTCAGAGGCATACCGACAATCTTTCTATCCACGATCAATACGAGACTGGAATAGAAAGGAGAACCGATAGAGGTTCTCAGGGTACCCTCAGTCACACACCGTCAGGTGGTTTGCGGTGTATGGATGTAGATGTGGTAGTCACTCATTGCTGTGTTTTCGTTCAGGACTGATCGATGCATGGTTGCGCTTCAGCTATTGTAATTATAACTGATTTTTAAAACACTATTACGAACTTATTACTATGAGGTACCTCGCTCGTATATTATTTCAGCTAAATTTTTTTATACTGTTTTATTCTCAGTAATCCGAAGTTTACTGAAAAATATTCTCTTTCAGCTTTCAGTAATTTATTGCAGAGTGCAATTTTTTCATTACTGCGTGAAGCTCAGAGAATTTACTTTTCGTTTTGTAATTTAGCACTCTTTGATGCTTATAAAGGGACCGCGCCTACTCGTCATCACCTGTTTTGTCCAAATTTATGATATATACAGGGCTTGGCCAGAAGTGAAAGTGACAGAAGTGAGACCTCCCTATGGCCAGATATTTACAAGAAGTAGCGTTTCTGGCGCAGATCGGGCGAATCATGAGCTATTAATGTTACCATAGTTTTCAGACAGCCATTGGCACAGCAGAAAAAGTACGTTATCCGAGGGTCGTGGGATTGTACCCTACGATGAAACTTTTTTATTTTTAGTTTTTGTCTCAATTACAATGCAAATGAAACGAAATAATGTTCAGTACTTTGTATTTTTTGAATATTTTCATAAAAGGCAGGAAAGGAAAAAGCAAAGGAAAATTTAAGATCGTAAATTAATTTTCGGGTGTGGTTTATAAAGCGCGCATGAGAACTTCAGATTTGAAATTAGGTACTTATATTATTTTATCGTTGATGATTTACACGTGATAGGGTGATACTCTTTATAAAAACAGGGGAATCACTAACCTTCTCGGCATTATGTGCAGGTTACAAACATTCCATTTTTACAATTACATGGTTGTTTTGAAGTTTTTATACAAATACAGACTTGGAATATGTACAGGAAATGTTCTCTCTCATCTCACAGTTTTGCAGCAAATCAAGCACAACGCATCATTTCGCCAAACGTAACTGATGGAGTACATTGGAATGTATTTTCATGAAGTGTTCTCGGGTGTGATTTCTTTTTCTCTGTCAGTGAGATTGAAACGCCCCTTAGAAAAATTATACACGATTGTGCTTAAACTGACACACAATATTTTTAGCGCAATGCAGCCTGACTTTTAATAATCCCTACAAAAGAATGGCCCTGACTAACATTAACCTGTACCTTTCACAAATCACTTACCTCACAAAAAATCTTCGTTACTCGAACTACTGCAATACAGCGAGCACCACTACTGCCAGCTAAATAAAAGATTCAAACTACGGAAGGCACTAACTACTGATAGGTATAGTTAGCAAATGAAAGATTTTAATAGAGAACAAACAATGTATTTACCTTAATAGCCAAAATATATGTGATAGTTCATGACATCCAGTCTTACAAATTACAAAACTCCGCCATCTCTCTCCCCACGTCCACCACTGCTGGCGGCTCACCTCAAACTGCGCAACGCTATGCGCTGTTAGCATCCAGCTGCCGCTGCCCAACGCTACAATGGCAGACAACAATGCAAACTAGCCACAGACTGCACACAGCACAGCCAGTGATTTTTCATACAGAGCGCTAAGCGGCGTTACCAATAAGAAAATGTAAACAGCCTACTTACATAGCCCCCATGCTCCCCACAAAAAAATTTACAAATTGTTGTCGGCCGTGGCCAATACAGATTTGAAAAATTTTTTCATAATTACTATAACAAAGATATCAAATGCACACACTTATTGATACAATGTTGGTCAGAAGCTAAAATTCTCTCACAGTCCATAAAGACAGTCCTGATCGTTCATCATAGTAAAATTGCAGTGTTTTTTTCAAAGTCTGAGCAATAAAAGAAATTGCACTTGGAAGTAGTGGATTTCTAAGCAGTCTTGAAGAAGTAGTGTTGTCCTTCCAACAGAAAGACAGTGCTGACTCTTGACATGCAGACAGGTAATGGGCCACAGCAGAGTCAGTCGACGTTGATGACTATCGGTAGGTAGGTCAT
Source organism: Schistocerca gregaria (assembly GCF_023897955.1). Classification (NCBI taxonomy): domain Eukaryota; kingdom Metazoa; phylum Arthropoda; class Insecta; order Orthoptera; family Acrididae; genus Schistocerca; species Schistocerca gregaria. The sequence goes on from NC_064921.1 coordinate 163,760,722, forward strand.
CACAGAGCAGACCCACTGTAGTCCTGGTAGAGATTACTATTGGTGGGCCACCAGAGGTGCAGACCCACTGCAGTCCTTGTAGAAATAATGGTATTGGTGGGTCATCAAAGGTGTAGACCCACTGTAGTCCTTATAGAGATGGCCAGCAGCCATCTGTTTGACTGTGAATGCACACAATCACCATTGAAGAGTCTTGCGGATAATATAGCAAGTCCATAACCACCACTTGTGCACTCACAAAAATTGTTTTTCAAATGTCCTTACAACCAGCAATGCTGTTATCCAGTCCCTTACTGAATTATTAACACATGTGCAAACACTATCAGCCCCTTCTTCTCACATATTGTCCATATACTATGACCAACAGAAACGTATGCAGTGAAATGTAACTTACAAGTTACTTAATTTGATGAACTGGTGTCAATTACAATTTTATAACATAAGAATACAATAACAAAGGTACAAAATACATCTTTAAAGAACATAACAATACAGATAACATTTGCAGTAGTACAGGCTTTACAAAAGAATCGAAATAGCAAATACATCAGCGTTACAAAATTATGACATAAATACATACACAAAAAATCAGAATAACTTTTGAAACATCAACCTCACACATGAGCATTAGAACAAAACAGAATAAATAATGTGTAAACATCTTTACGAAGTAAATAACATGTTATTAACGCAAATTATATTTGAGGATAACAGTATTCCTCATCATAGTGAATGTAGCTTAGTATTAGAAGAGAAAAAATTCTATGAAACAGCACACAGAGACAGGAAGAAAACAAATACACAAGGGTACACAATCACATAGTGGGATAACACAAAGAAAGGACAGGGTTTGTTTTACTGCAGTATTTTGCAAACAAAACTTTCTTTACTTCTCAGAGATCTCCCTTCATTCTTCATTATTTCCAAAAAGTCATATCGAAGCCTGCTTTCTGTATTATGCTCACATCCTCTTTCAAAAATAGTTGTTCTCCACTATACATTACTTTTTTGGCCAAACCATTTTCTTATAGCTTCTCAATGCTTTTCTTCCAATTCATCATAGTTAGATTCTTATATGGTCTACACCCTCTTAAGCTAACTTAAATCTACTGAGCTCAGATGCTTAACTAAGGGACGAGGCAATGTAGCAGCACAAAACAATTAATACAAACAGCAATGAAAAAAAAAATGGAAATTGGCAAAAAAAGGCAGCAATATTACAACTAATATAAGTCAATGCGGAGCAAACAAGAAAAAATAAATCAGTAGTAAAACTGGCTTAACAGAGTAATGCAAAGTGAAATTTAGTAGGACTATGCCTAGCAAACAGCAGCAGAAAATGCAATAACTTATATCTAAACATGACATAGCTCAAGCAGAAAAAATATTACACTAAAGACAACAATGCAGATAAGGGAAATGTATATTCACATCTTAATTTCTATATAATTAAAGTGGTGCACCACAACTTATTCTATGAAATAAATTACCAAGTACTTGAAAAGAAAATTATGTATGCAGTTCCTGTTACTAGTCCCTTCTTATTGTTCTTTCCTTTCCAAGTGCTCCTTTTTTTTTTTTTTTTTTTGAAGAATGTGGATCATAAAATTATTATTGAACAGATCTGTTGACAGAAAGTTTTCACATTAGCAAATGCATTTACTTTTATTTTACAAAACCAATGTTGTAACACAGCTGAAAAACAGATATCAACTGAAATAAGCAATTATGCAAAGTAAAGAATAAAAACATCATTCAATAGTTATGTGGCATTTCATAAGTCAGAAGAAGTTCTCTCAACTCTCATAGAAAGACACTTGTCATAATCAGGTGTGCAGATGTAAGAATGTTTCCAAGAACTGAGCGTGTCGTATTTGCGGTGCTTTCTACAAAGGAATGTCAATAGCGAGGATAATGGCCTCCCTTTTTTTTCCACCTGTGCCTCTGAAAGGCACACACTAATGGCTTGCTTCCCGGTGGCTGTCGCCCAGCTGGGTGCCCACGACGCATTACGTGCAGGTGGTCACTTAACTGTCTTACCGAAATATTTACGACACCAGTTTCCGCTACAGTGGCAGTCTCATATAAAAACATTTCACAGGTCAAGAATTTGCGTTACAAATCTGTAGAAACAAAATCCTGTAAATATAACAGTGTCCAAAAAATTTTTGTCGGCATTGTAATACATTCAAGCATTTACATACATTTCATAGTTCTTAAAGTACGATTCTTGGTTTCCAACAACCTTTTTCATAAACCAGAGTCCCTAACCACTACTCATTATTCCTTACATTATTCGTCGACACTTCTTCAATATTTCATCACAAAGATACGTAGCATAATCAGATAACTCATATAGCATCAGCTTATAGATCATAAACATACCGCAACAGCATAATACACATAGTCATCGTAATAATAACATCATAACACCTCAGTCAAATTCTCAAAATCGTCGTAGCTTCCTCCAATAATTTCAAAACCTAAAAAAAATTCTCTGCTCATGTCAAAAGTGTCATCTACCTCAAACGTACTTTAAAAATCATGATCCCATACCAAATATGTCATTCAAAGCTCTCATAGTATCACAATGGTTCTGAAAAAATATGAAAATTTCACAAAGTACAGACAAAATACAATTTCATAAGTGTGAAGTTATCCAACTGTGTAATTGCGTAAACATGTGTCACTGATGATGTAGTAAAAAAAAAAAAAGTGTTTGTTTCTCTCAGTTAAATGATCAGATAGCTGTGTAATTTATGTGTTAGAGAAATATGGTACCGATGTGTAAAGTTGTATAAGCAAACACCATATTAGCTAGGGCTCCTTGTGCTTGCCAGACACATGGTACACAAAGTAGGCGTGTACCCTCCTGAGAATTAATGTAATTATATCTTCAGGTGTTACAGATTACAGCAATGGAATGAAATGTATCACGAAAAACCTTTGTATCATTGTACTTCAAATATATTTAAAAATAAATGTTTTAAGTACAAAATTAATCACTCAAATACGTGTACTGTAGCGATAAACTGTGCGTCTTGTTGTAAGATAATTATGTGGAAGTCTCGTAGTTATCGTCCTCTGTAAGCAAAGTTCTGCTGAAGTCAATGTACTTACCTCGTAATAAACGAAGTGAATTGCTTTGCGTATAAATATCTTAGTTATTACGCTTATTGCCGTGATGAAGAAAGTACTGTGCTGTAACGTATTGCTGTGCTATGGAAAAGGCTGTCTCATTGTAGCTATACCACAAAGTTACTACTAAAACATGTTTTACTTTCCAGAATAATACAGAAAAACTGTGCAGATATAAAACAGATACAGTGCAACAGCAACATTGTAAATTGTCACTCATTAGTAGCGTCGTGATAAAATCGTGTAGCTATCAAAGAAACCAAACGCTAAGTCATCTTTAATCTCACAGAAAGTACTTCAAATAAAGAATGTCTTTTCAACTGAACCAAAATGTTGCATTAAAACCTCATTAACAGTATATGTTCTAAGTATGTAAGCCTTATAGTCGTTACGTTATCGTGCAACTAACAAGCAAGAATGTACAAATAACAACACTGTGTCGTCTGTTCACTATAACAATGCATTCGTAATTTCTGTTTAAAATAAGTTCTCTTGGTTCTTGACTGGATATTTAACTTCAAACATGGTTGCATGTTAACAGGTTCTCAGTGTGACAAAGCATACTAGAAATGTGAAGTGAAATGTTTTGTGGCAAAGACAAACTTAAAAGGCACATTATCTCTTAATAAACGGTTTTGCATGTAAAATGTGGTGTAAACCTTTACTCTTCCTAATACGCAGACTGTCAACTGAAAATCAATTATCATATGGTGACGTCGGTAAGGAACACTGGAATTTTGCTGAAGGTTAGCTTATGTTATTTTTCTCTGAGCCAGCCGGCGCACGCGGCTGCCTGCGGTGGGAGTCATTGTCTGTGTCTTTGTTGGCGCGCGTCGTTATTGGGATTTGGAGACCTAACTTCTACAAATTCACCTTGTGGAGAGGGCCCTGCTCTGTTTGAATTCCGCCAGTTCTGCTGCAATTCAGGTCTGTCGTTACGATCATATCGTCTGTCGTCATGTCGGTAGTTTCCATAGTTTCTTTCTTCTCGGTCACGTGGTGGAGAATTTCTCTCTGAATCGTAACTGCGCGCTAGACCGTTGCGTCTTAAGTTATTCTGTCTCCCTTGATAATAATTATTTTGGTTCCTATATTGTCTGTTTCTCTGATTGTCTCTGTGATAGTCACTACTGCGGAGAGGTCATCTTTCCCTGTAATTATTACTACTCTGCCAACGGTTGTCATACGGGTGGTGTCTGTTTTGGTCACGATTTGTGTTGTGAGAATAGCCTTGTCGTGTCCAGTTATTATTTCTTTCATCGCGGAATTGCGACGGATGTGACCTGTAATTGTTGTGTTCCTGTTTTCGCGTTCCGCGATTGTCAGTGTCAATTTCTAATTCTTGTAAGAGTCCCAGAAAAGCTTCAATGTCGTCTTTACAACGGCCTGCCAAAATAATATGCCGTAAATGTTCAGGCAATTAGATTAAGCAAATGCCGATGAGTTCTGATGGGCTGTATGGGTTTGAAAGATACTGGTTCTTATGCAACATGTCTTCAAAATATTTGCAAGACTGGAAAATTCAGATTGTTCAAAGTGTTTCATCAACATGATGCTATGTTTTACTCGGTCTTGTGTAGCTTGAGACCAATATGCTGAGAGGAAGGCATGGTAAAATTCTCCTTCACTGTGGCAATCGTGAATGACCGATCGCATTCTTACAGCTGGATCATTCTCTAAGTAGCCACACATAAATTCTAATCTGTGCTCTAATGACCAGTTGGGGGGGAACAATGAGAGAATTGATGAAGCCACGCTTGTGGATGAATGTCGTTGCCAGAATTCTTAAATGTTTTGAATTTACGTGTAGTAATGAACAGCTTATAGTCAAAATCATCGTGTCGGCGGGTCGCATGTCGGTCATTGTTACGTTGTTTCGGCGGTTCCATCTCAAAATTCGGTGTACTTTGCCAATTTCTTTCATAATCTCCAAAGTGCCCTGTGTTATTATTTTGTGGCAGTTCCGTATTTTTATGTCCCTCTTCCCGTATTGGTGTGCGAGAGTCCTCTGAAATACGTAATTCTTGTATTACCTGTGGCAGCTGATCTTGTACTTCCTGGATTTCTCTTTGGTGTTGCGTATTAATTTGATTCTGATTTTGTTTGAATTTCCTAATTTGTTCGAACTCTTCTGTGTCATTAAAGACTGCCGGTTTTGTGTCATTCAGATTATCATCTACCTTCGTAGATAAATTATTTAGCTGATCCGAAAGTTCAACTACTTTCTCTGATAATGAACTCATTTCCTCAGTGTGTTTTTCTGAACCAAGTTTAAGAGTGTCCATTTGTGTTGAAATCGAATCTACTGTTTCCTTTAAGTTTTCCTGAGTTATTGCAAGTTGCGTAACCGAATCGGTAGATGCAACTGAGTCAATTTTAGCTTGCAAGGTCTCATGATTTTCATGAACAATTGTTTGCAGTTCTTTTATGGCTGCTTCGTGATTATGTAATGCATTTTCATGCCACGAAAAAATAGGTTGGAAATGCTCGCAAATTTGTGTTTTTACGTCATTACAGACTTTTTGACATTTCGATTCGATTTTATGTAATTCAGTAGCTAAACGTTCACGTGTTTGTTCAAGCGTATGTTCCACTGAGTCTAACTTTTGAAGTTTTTGCTCCATTGCGTCTAACTTTTGAAGATTTTGTTCCATTGTGCCTAACTTTTGAAGCTTTTGCTGTGTTTGTCTCTGATTTTGTTCCATTGTGCCTAACTTTTGAAGATTTTGTTCCATTGTGTCTAACTTTTGAAGCTTTTGTCCCATTTGTTTCTGATTTTGTTCCATTTGTTGCATTAATTGCAATAATAATGTATTAGTGTCTGGAATCTGTTTTTCTATGCTTTTTGGCAGTGCATTTTCACCGGCAACATTTACATTTTGACAGGCAGAAAATGTGTCTTGACTCATTTGAGAAAACGGTGAGGACCCATAACCTAAGTCTACAGTATTTGCAATGTTGTGTTCTGTCATTTCGGATACCTGAGGCGAGCTGTTGCCGACTGATCGATCGATAATTGTTCCCTGTTCACTACTTGTTTCATTGTCTACACCATTGTTTGCCGCCCGCTCCATTTCCCTATGCACAATTACCAAATTACTACTTCGAATGTCTGTTAATTCGCTACACAGTGGTGCTGATAAGCGACGCTTGTCGTCACTATTATTTCTCAGTTTACTTTGGAGCCTAGTGTTACGTTTTTCACACGCCATTATTGTCACAATATTTCACACGATAACACATAAAAGCACAATTTGAAGAGCAAAAATAAGAGAACACATTAACATAGCACTGAAAATAATATCTAGTTAATTGCAAGGGCAGCTGAGAAATACTTCGTGCAAAACTACATGCATGCCACAACTATTTTACTGTACAACAATGAAAGACTGCAACTACAGAGGAAATTCTCTCTACAATTACGCGCTAGCAATAAACAAAATCTACACTAATTACACAAACTACAAGGAAAAAATCAGAAGATTCCAGTGAGGTATCCTCGGCTAAGGGTCGACATATGAAACGCCCCTTAGAAAAATTATACACGACTGTGCTTAAACTGACACACAATATTTTTAGCGCAACGCAATCTGACTTTCAATAATCCCTACAAAAGAATGGCCCTGACTAACATTAACCTATACCTTTCACAAATCACTTACCTCACAAAAAATCTTCGTTACTCGAACTACTGCAATACAGCGAGCACCACTACTGCCAGCTAAATAAAAGATTCAAACTACAGAAGGCACTAACTACTGATAGGTATAGTTAGCAAATGAAAGATTTTAATAGAGAACAAACAGTGTATTTACCTTAATAGTCAAAATATATATGATAGTTCATGACATCCAGTCTTACAAATTACAAAACTCCGCCATCTCTCTCCCCACGTCCACCACTGCTGGCGGCTCACCTCAAACTGCGCAACGCTACGCGCTGTTAGCATCCAGCTGCCGCTGCCCGACACTACAATGGCAGACAACAATGCAAACTAGCCACAGACTGCGCACATCACAGCCAGTGATTTTTCGTACAGAGCGCTACGTGGCGTTACCAATAAGAAAATGTAAACAGCCTACTTACAAGATAAGATCATTTTTGAAGCTCTCACCGATAACAACAGACCTCACAGTGTTACACTAGAGGAGTGCATGTGAGTGGAGTCATTTTACACTGAAGCGCCAAAAAAACTGGTATAGACATGCGTATTCAAATACAGAGGCATGTAAGCAGGCAGAATACTGAGCTGCTGTCGGAAACGCCTTTGTAAGACAACAAGTGTTTGGCGCAGTTGTTAGATCGGTTACTGCTGCTACAATGTCATGTTATCAACATTTAAGTGAGTTTGAACGTGGTGTTATAGTCGGCATACGAGCGATGGGACACATTATATCCGAGGCAGCGATGAAGTGGGGATTTTCCCGTACGACTATTTGATGAGTCTAAACTGAATATCAGGACTCCGGTTAAACATCAAATCTCCTACATAGCTGCTGGCGGAAAAAAGATCCTGGAAGAACGGGACCAACGACGACCGAAGACAATTTTTCAACGTGACAGAAGTCAAATCTTCCGCAAACTGCTACCGATTTCAATGCTGGGCTATCAACAAGTCTCAGCTGTAAACGAAACATCATCGATATGGTCTTTCGGAGCCGAAGGCCCACTAGTGTACCCTTGATGACTGCAAGACACAAAGCTTTAGGTCTCGCCTGGGATCGTCAACACCGACATTGGACAGCAGATGACTGGAAACATGTTGCCTGGTCGGACGAGTCTTGTTTCAAATTGTGTTGAACGGATGGACTTGTACGGGTATGGAGACAACCTCATGAATCCATGGACTATGCATGTCAGCAGGGGACTGTTCAAGCTGGCGGAGGCTCTGTAATGGTGTAGAATATGCAGTTGAAGTGATAGGGGACCTCTGATACGACTAACTACAACTTGGACAGGTGGCAGTACCTAAGCATCCAGTCAGATCACCTGCATCCATTCACTTCCATTGTGCATTCCGACGGACTCGGGAAACTGTAGCGGGACAATGCGACACCTCACACGTCCAGAATTGCTACAGAGTGGCTCAAGGAACACTCTTCTGAGTTTAAACACTACCGATGGCCACCGTTTACCCCAGACATGAACATTATTGAGCATATCTGGGATGCCTCGCAACGTGCTCCTCAGGAGAGATCACCAGCCCCTCGTACTCTTACGGAGCCCTGCAGGATTCATGGCGTAATTCCGTACTGCACTACTCGAGACATTAGTGAAGTCCGTGCCACGTCGTGTAGCGGCACATCTGAGTGCTTGTAGAGGCCCTACACGATATTAGACAGATGTACCAGTTTCTTTGGCTCTTCCGTGTAATGCTACACGATGGCAATACTTCTTCGCCGCGCGGGATTAGCCGAGCGTTCACAGGCGCTGCAGCCATGGACTGTGCGACTGGTCCCGGCGGAGGTTCGAGACCTCCCTCGGACATGGGTGTGTGTGTCTGTCCTTAGGATAATTTAGGTTAAGCAGTGTGTAAGCTTAGGGACTGATAACCTTAGCAGTTAAGTCCCATAAGATTTCACACACATTTGAACAACACTTCTTCATCTTCGAAAAAGACGACATATAATTCAGAATTTGTTTGTTTTCCCGAGGAGTCAGTTAATAAAGAAATTTGTTCTTCTGCACATAGGGGTTCTTGACATGAGTCTTCTTCTTTTTCTTTTTGTCGTAGAATGCTATTGTAAGTTTTTCAGATTTTGACGGAGTAATAACGACATTCCTATATTTTGCTTAGCACTCCATCTTCAGGCCACGAGTGGCCTACCGGGACCATCCGACCGCCGTGTCACCCTCGGTGGAGGATGCGGGTAGGAGGGGCGTGTGGTCAGCACACCGCTCTCCCGGTCGTTATGATGGTATTCTTGACCGAAGCCGCTACTATTCGGTCGAGTAGCTCCTCAATTGGCATCAAGAGGCAGAGTGCACCCCGAAAAATGGCAATAGGCGTGGATGGTCACCCATCCAAGTGCCTACCACGCCTGACAGCGCTTAACTTTGGCGATCTCAACGGAACCGATGTATCCACTGCGCCACGTCCGTATATGGTCACCCATCCAACTGCCGACCACGCCTGACAGCGCTTAACTTCGGTGATCTCAAGGGAACCAATGTATCCACTGCGGCACGTCCGTATATTTTGCATAGTGTTGTTTAGAGTAAAAGAGACTGCAGCAGGGAATTGCGATTTTTCTTCTATCGCGTGCAGTGATAAAAACGATTTGTGACAGAGTTCCTGTCTACAAATGCAAGGACTGCTTAATCACCTCCGAGTGCAAGCCTGCACTCTTCCGCTCTGCCGTGAGTCCACAGACAACGGCGGCCCAGCCGGTCTGCACGGCGGCTCTGTTGACCGTGACGCCGTGACGAAAGGCGGCCGAGACGCCAGAGCCACTCGGCTGCAGCTGAGTCTGCAAAACACGCTGCTGGCCGGGCCTCGCTGTGGCGACCACGAACTGAGAGGTGCTGGCTGCGTTCCGGTAACGTTGTCGCCAGAGCCTGTGAGTCACTGAACAATCTTAAGGAAATGTACCCTACTCTCGTTCGATCGAATCTCAAGTACTTGTCGTCTATCTGGCGCTTCTATTATTATTATTATTATTACTTATATGGTGATGTTTGGTTTGTCGGACGCTCACCGACGCGGTTATCAGCGCCCGTACAAATTCCCAGCCGGCCGGTGTGGCCGAGCGGTTCTAGGCGCTTCAGTCTGGAACCACGCGACCGCTACTGTCGCAGGTTCGAATCCTGTCTCGGGCATGGATGTGTGTGATGTCCTTAGGTTAGTTAGGTTTAAGTAGTTCTAAGTTCTAGGAGACTGATGACTTCAAATGTTATGTCCCTACGTGATCAGAGCCATATGAACCATTTGAACAAATTCCCAATCCTTTCACTGTCCAGTCTCGTCATTTTTACGAATTCTGATTTTTATTTAATCGCGTCAGAAGCATCGTACATAGAATCAGAATGGTTAACACATACATATCAAGTATATAACAAATACAAAAAGGGTATAAAAGTATACAGATATAGAAGCAGGGTCAAGTAGTTTTTTATTTTATGAAGTCTTGGACCAGAACCTGGCCACGTCCAGCGCTTCCGGGGTGGCATTCATCAAATCCTTCACAGTGCAGGTGCTTGGGCACAGCACACACTGCGTGAGGTGGATGGTGGTTTGAGTGTGTCCACAGTCACACAGCGCCGGTTCATTTGAGAGGCCCCATTTGCGCATATTCTCTTTTGGATCGTGTGACACCAGAGCGCAGCCTATTATGAGATTTCCATGTCGTCCATCCTTCCATATGGCCGGGAGGGAGTTCTTCATTTGGGACTAACCATACCCCGAGGTGCGCGTTTTCTTCTCGCCACATCGCCAGCCTCACTTGCTGCGGTGTCCCGTCGATGTTTTCTGCTGTGTGCAGGAAGCTTTTTCTAGATTTTAGTCGACGGCGGGCTGGCTGGTGTTTGTACAGCGGGTGGGCAGGTGAGGTCAACGCCTTTGTCTTTTCCTTCCTGGCCGCTACTTTCCTCCTAATATCTGGAGGGGCCACGCCTGCCAGGCAGTACAGTTTATCAGTCGGGGTTGGTCTCAGACAGCCTGTGATGGTGCGGTAGGATTCATTAAGCGGTATGTCCACTTGCTTGGCGTCGCTAGAATTGTACCACACTGGGCACGCGCACTCCACTGTTGAACAGCACAAAGCAAGAGCTGTGGTTCTCACTATTCCAGGCTGTGCCCCACATGTACTGCCCGTTAGTTTGCGCGCAATGTTGATTCTCGAAAATTCAGATGAAACGATTCATTTAATCGTATGGCGAGGGCCCCCCGCCGGGCAGGCCGTTCGCCAGGTGCCGGTCTTCCAATTGGACGCCACTTCGGCGACCTGAAGTCGGTGAGGATGATAGGATGATGATGAGGACAGCACAACACCCAGTCTGTGGGTGAAGAAAATTCCCCGCCCCGCCGGGAATCGAACCCGGGTCCAGAGGATAGGAAATCCGTCATGCTGACTATCAGCTACGGGGACGGACGATGAAATGATGACAACACAAGCACCCAGTCCCCGGGATCCATACACTTCTACGAGGTGTCAATAATGGAGATAGAAAAGATTCAAACAAAGGATGCACGTTTCTTCACGAGTTAATGATGATATTTGGTTTGTGGGGTGCTCAACTGCGCGGTTATCAGCCTGTACAAATTCCCAACCTTTCCTCAACCCAATCTCGCCACTTTCATCTCTGGCGAAAATCCCTGATCCCGCCGGGAATCGAACCCGGGTCCTCGTACTTGGGAAGCGAGAACGCCACGGGTAGTCTCAGGCTACTGTAGTGGGAGACTATGCGAAAACGACGATCTGCATCGTGGATAGTGGTACTCGATAAATTCAGAAAGCGCACGTTACGAATCATCAGCTACTAATCAACTACCATCGCATTACCGTGATATCACATAGATGAATATCTGAATTGTTAACGCCGTATCCTGGCGTGCAATACTGAAAAGTCAACTGGTAGAAACGTCGTACCTGGTCCCAATGCGGAATCGTTGCATAGTCGTTGAGAGAAACGGATTTAAAAAAATGTCAAATGTGTGTGAAATCTTATGGGACTTAAATGATAAGGTCTTCAGTCCCTAAGCTTACACACTACTTTGAGCCGACATGTCACGAACTGCACGGCCCATCCCGCAGGAGGTTAGAGTCCTCCCTTGGGCCGGCCGCGGTGGTCTCACGGTTCTAGGCGCGCAGTCCGGAACTGTGCGACTGCTACGGTCGCAGGTTCGAATCCTGCCTCGGGCATGGATGTGTGTGATGTCCTTAGATTAGTTAGGTTTAAGTAGTTCTAAGTTCTAGGGGACTAATGACCACAGCAGTTGAGTCCCATAGTGCTCAGAGCCATTTTTCCTCCCTTGGGCCTGTGTGTGTGTTGTTCTTAGCTTAAGTTAGTTTAAGTAGTGTGTAAGTCTAGGGACCGATGACCTCAACAGTTTGGTCCCTTAGGAATTCACACACATTTGAACAACATTCTGGTGACCACAGTTGTTATGACTTCACACTTTTTATGGAATCAAGGAAATGTAATTACACTCCTGGAAATTGAAATAAGAACACCGTGAATTCATTGTCCCAGGAAGGGGAAACGTTATTGACACATTCCTGGGGTCAGATACATCACATGATCACACTGACAGAACCACAGGCACATAGACACAGGCAACAGAGCATGCACAATGTCGGCACTAGTACAGTGTATATCCACCTTTCGCAGCAATGCAGGCTGCTATTCTCCCATGGAGACGATCGTAGAGATGCTGGATGTAGTCCTGTGGAACGGCTTGCCATGCCATTTCCACCTGGCGCCTCAGTTGGACCAGCGTTCGTGCTGGACGTGCAGACCGCGTGAGACGACGCTTCATCCAGTCCCAAACATGCTCAATGGGGGACAGATCCGGAGATCTTGCTGGCCAGGGTAGTTGACTTACACCTTCTAGAGCACGTTGGGTGGCACGGGATACATGCGGACGTGCATTGTCCTGTTGGAACAGCAAGTTCCCTTGCCGGTCCAGGAATGGTAGAACGATGGGTTCGATGACGGTTTTGATGTACCGTGCACTATTCAGTGTCCCCTCGACGATCACCAGAAGTGTACGGCCAGTGTAGGAGATCGCTCCCCACACCATGATGCCGGGTGTTGGCCCTGTGTGCCTCGGTCGTATGCAGTCCTGATTGTGGCGCTCACCTGCACGGCGCCAAACACGCATACGACCATCATTAGCACCAAGGCAGAAGCGACTCTCATCGCTGAAGACGACACGTCTCCATTCGTCCCTCCATTCACGCCTGTCGCGACACCACTGGAGGCGGGCTGCACGATGTTGGGGCGTAAGCGGAAGACGGCCTAACGGTGTGCGGGACCGTAGCCCAGCTTCATGGAGACGGTTGCGAATGGTCCTCGACGATACCCCAGGAGCAACAGTGTCACTAATTTGCTGGGAAGTGGCGGTGCGGTCCCCTACGGCACTGCGTAGGATCCTACGGTCTTGGCGTGCATCCGTGCGTCGCTGCGGTCCGGTCCCAGGTCGACGGGCACGTGCACCTTCCGCCGACCACTGGCGACAACATCGATGTACTGTGGAGACCTCACGCCCCACGTGTTGAGCAATTCGGCGGTACGTCCACCCGGCCTCCCGCTTGCCCACTATACGCCCTCGCTCAAAGTCCGTCAACTGCACATACGGTTCACGTCCACGCTGTCGCGGCATGCTACCAGTGTTAAAGGCTGCGATGGAGCTCCGTATGCCACGGCAAACTGGCTGACACTGACGGCGGCGGTGCACAAATGCTGCGCAGCTAGCGCCATTCGACGGCCAACACCGCGGTTCCTGGTGTGTCCGCTGTGCCGTGCGTGTGACCATTGCTTGTACAGCCCTCTCGCAGTGTCCGGAGCAAGTATGGTGGGTCTGACACACCGGTGTCAATGTGTTCTTTTTTCCATTTCCAGGAGTGTATTTTATACGAAATTTCACATAGTGTTTACGTTGATGCAGACTGAAAATGTAAAACCGTTTGCAGTTCGCTAAGTACAGCTGTCATTCTATAGTTCAATGAGCATCCACGTCAGCAACTATCTGACCACTTCACTGAAAGTAGAAATTAGTTTTTATGATCTCTACGAAATATACATTAGCAGCCACTTTGAGTTCACTATTCGACAGAAAACTGCTAATCTCATCAGTCCCTAAGCTTAAGCACTACTTATCCTAAATTATCCTAAGGACAAACACACACCCTTGCCCGAGGGAGGACTCGAACCTCCGCCGGGACAAGCCGCACAGCCATGAGTGCAGCGCCTCAAACCGCTCGGCTATTGCAGCGCGGTGACAAAACGGATAGATCAAACTGGAAAGGCGTTTCAGTGAAATGAAATATGACAACACTGCAAAATGTAAATAGAATATTGTATTCTTATTTGTAAACGCTCTGTTGTCTGCCATACGACGTTTGAATGACTTCGTTGTATTTCACATATTTTTCTTCCCACTATCAAGGTGCCTAATTGTAAAGGTTTATGTGGGAAGGGGGGGGGGGGGGGTGAACATTCAGCATGTGTTCTTGGAAAGGCATATTTTCAGTTTCAGCATTATGTCCGTAAATTCACCACTGTCACGAAACAAGTCGAGTTTATAGGTGTAATAACAATTTCAGATTTTTAGCTAATTGAAAGTAAATTAACTTATTTTGTCTTCTTAAACGTTATAAACAATACGACGGTAAGAACAATTCATTCACTGTCGCATTACTGTGTAATTAAGTGACTTCCTATATTTTAAGTTTTCCTGCAGCTTATACTTTTTTTGACAGTCCACATGAAAAGTGTAAAAACAGGGCTCTAGTTTCTATTCTATACAATAGTAAATTAAATTCGACCAACGAATTTTCAAAATACCCAACAAATTCATTAGAGCTAACCTCATAATTAATTTTATGAAATTAGATTGTTATATCTTTGTTACCAGTTCAATATTAAGAGCAAACGTGAGCATGGTATTATGCAACTACACGTTCTACTATTAATAGCGTGCAATATTCACATACTTGTGTTACTTAAACTGGATTCGTCTTGGTTCCTTCCCGTAACTATCTACCATTTTTTAAATAATAGAATCCTACTCTGATTTCATTTTATCACAATTAATTGACACCATGCACAGAGACGCTTATCTGCCATAATTTTCGATGCGATAGCGTCCGAAGCTGCGATGAATCTTTTGTAAGATTTCTTGATGCCTTCAGCTGCCATTCTCGTTATTTCATGAACGACTGTACATTTTCTGCCTTAGGCCGTTTCCAAGTAATTTATAGATGAATTTTTAGTAGTAAATTATGTCATGTACGTCGTTGCTCCTATGTCACTATGTTATGCTCAAAAACAAATCTCGGATTTATTTTGTGAGCAAGAGGAAGAAATTTTTTAGAATGTGAATTTGGAGCACATCATTCTGTGGTAGTGAGTCATGGACCGTGGGAAAACGGGAACAGAAGATAATCAAAGCGTTTGAGATGTGGTACAACAGAAGAATGTTGAAATTTATGTGGACCGTTAAGGTACAGAATGAGGAGCTTCTTTGTAGAACTGGTAAAGAGAGGAACATACGGAACACACTGATGAGAGGAAGGGACGGATGTTAGAACATGCCTGAAGACAGGAAATAACCCTTTTTTGTACTAGAGGGAGCTATAGAGGGTAAAAACTAGGGGGAGACAGACTGGAATAGACGCAAGAGAGAAATCCATAGCGGGCCACATGAAACTAATCAGAAAACTGATAACTCCAATTCTTTCCCTTTACTTTTTTTTTTCTTTTGCTTACCAGTACATCTTCATTCTAGCTTTCTGTTGTTCTTTCTTCTATCCATGTCCCTCCTCTCTTTGTGTTTTGTCGTGCGGAGTGGTCACACGGTTAGAGGCGCCATGTCACAGATTGCGCTGCCCCTCCCGCCACAGGTTCGAATCCTGCCTCGGGCATGGATGTGTGTGATGTCCTTAGGTTAGTTAGGTTGAAGTAGTTGTAAGTCTAGGTGACTGATGACCTCAGATGTTACGTCCCATAGTGCTTAGAGCCATTTGAACCATTTTTGAACCCCATGTTCATATTCTGGATTCGAAATTTTTCGATTTATTCTTCTTTCTTTCTTCACCAAATTATGTAAGTGTTTATGGCGAAGCTTTCTGAGGCACAAGTACACCACGTTTTTATCACTATGTTATAATATCTCGATTTTGTATTAATAACCATTAGACAAGGATGTTTATTGTATGTTTTCTTTGTTAAGGGTAACGCTGTTTCCATCTTTCTGTCTCTCTTTACTGTAATTGCTTCTTCCAGAGCATTTGGCTGGATTATTTCTCCCAAGCATTTAAATTCTGAAATTTTTCTCAGTTCTTCATGCATCTTGATAACCTTTAACAGTGGCAAAGTATGCGGCTTTTTCAAAATGGTTCAAATGGCTTTGAGCACCATGCGACTTAACATCTGTGGTCATCAGTCCCATAGACTTAGAACTACTTAAACCTAACTAACCTAAGGACATCACACACATCCATGCCCGAGGCAGGATTCGAACCTGCGACGGTAGCAGCAGCGCGGTTCCGGGATGAAGCGCCTAGAACCGCTCGGTCACAAGGGCCGGGTCGAAAATGGGGTTCAGAAATTGAGAACCAACAAGGGAATGTGCGAAAAAATTGAGAATGTGATAGATACAATGAGAAAGCGGAGTACTGGGTTTTATGGCCACTGAGAAAGAGTGGATACTAAGAAGCTGATAAAAGAATATTCTTTGCTAACAACCGAAAAACCCAAATTTCTTGGTTTATAGAAGTTCATAAAGGTCAACCGGAGTTGGGAATAACATTAATAGACAGAAAACAGATATGAGTTTAAGGCGAAGGCAGAAGAAGTCAAAGAGTTTCCGGCAGAAAACACAAAGAAAGTGTTCAAATTTGTGTGAATTCCTAAGGGACCAAACTGCTGAGGTCATCGGTCCCTAGTCTTACACACTACTTAAACTAACTTATGCTAAGAACAACAGACACACCCATGCCCGACGGAGGACTCGAACCTGTGGCGGGAGGGGCACCGCAATCTGTGACATGGCGCCTCTAACCGTGTGGCCACTCCGCACGACAAAACACAAAGAGCGGCCGGCTTTCGTTTGAAAAAGCCGCGCCGGCCGCGGTGGTCTAGCGGTTCTAGGCGCTTCATTCTTGAACCGCGCCGCTGCTACGGTCGCAGGTTCGAATCCTGCCTCGGGCATGGATGTGTGTGATGTCCTTAGGTTAGTTAGGTTTAAGTAGTTCTAAGTCCAGGGGACTGATGACCTCAGAAGTTAAGTTCCTTAGTGCTTAGAGACATTTGAACCATTTTTCAAACGAAATTTGTAATCTGTATATTTCCGCTATCTCTTGGAGAATGTTTATTTTGCTGCATTTTGTAGGTTATCTGCTACGACTTTCACGTTAACCCCTACGCACAAGGTGAAGAAACAGAAGGCAACAACGTATATGAGCAATTGCAAGCGTCAGCCATTGGTAAAGAGACGACTAAAGCGAAGAGAGATTAGCCATGCAACTTGCAGAGTAAAAGGTAATAACCTTCCGCGTGTGTTTCGCATCAGCTATACGAGGAACGGATTTGACGCTGGCTGTTGTAAAAGCTTCCTCCGAAGGCAGCAGCGGTCACGTGCCCGGGCGTAACTGCCGGCAGAGCCTGCGCCACAGTTTGTGTGCGAAGAGCCACTGCGTCCCTCCCACTCACCGTTTGACGTCATTAGCGCTGTCCGTGTCTGTGAGACACTGGTACCTCTGCTTGCGCAAGACTGCGTCACCAGCGCCTGTTTTGGAACTTTTAGGAACACTGTTGCCGGAACTCTAACCCAAACGTCTTATAAATATCAGCTTTCTGTGTCCAGGCTAGACTATACAACCCATCTCGACGAGCGAAATCATTATACAATGTAATACAGAACCCCACCGACGAAATTTCGGAGGTTGTTCAGGGATATTCTCTGTGCATTTTGGTATATAGGACCCGTAGTCTCTGTCAAATCGTTTCAGAGTAATAATGATATTGTGAAAGAAAACATGGTCCATCGTAGGCAGTAATATTCTTTATGAATTGTACGAAAGGACGAATTCGAAGTTCAAGAACATGTGGATAACCGTCACTTTGTTTATCACACTAGACGTGGAACATAAATTAAATTACTATACGACGTATAATGTGTTGGTTATCCACATGTGCTTGAAAATGACATAAATGTCGAAATCAGCTGATTGCACCGTTAATAAAGAGTGTTAAAGCCCGCTACCGACCATGTCTTTCTTTACAAAATTTTGAGATGCTATGATCCCACCCAGAAGTTAAATTATACTAATGATATGTTATTCGCTTGTCTTACTGTGAACTGAGACATTTGTTTGAAAAACATAGGGAATATGATACTCTACAGCCTGTTCGTCGATTTTCAACTTGCATATGACAGCATCCACAGGAGTAGCCTATACAATGCAATGCGGGACTCAGCTAGTGAGAAAGAAGGTGCAAGCTTTGGTCAAAAGCAGCAGTACGTTTGCGAGGAGCCACATCAGAAACATTCGAGATTAAGACAGGCCTCAGACAAGGCATGTGTTCTGTTCAATGTCATCTTAGAGAAAGTAAGAAAAGAGTGTAGGAACGGGAGTGGTCTGGAGTAGAGATGGACGGTAATTTCAATTGTCTCGCATATGCGTATGACATAGTAATATCAAGTGAATCAAAGCACGAGTAGAAAGTAATGTACCAGAAAATGGACAGTTATGGGCAGAAGGTAGGGCTCAAAGGGAATCGAGACAAAACAGAGTTCATGCAATTAGGAAGAAGACAAGAGCAGGTAGAATTTGTTGAGATAGATGGCGAGAGGTTCAAGAGAGTAGACCAGTTCAAATACTTGTGATCTTGGTTTACCACGGACAGCAACATAAAAATGGACATCAAGGAAAGAATAGCAGTCGGAACAAAATGCATGCATTCCCTCAGAGAGATGCTCGGTTCTAAATCGATCTCAGTGAACACTAAGATGGAAATCTACAACACAGTGATAAGCCCAGAAGTAATGTACGGTTCAGAAACATGGAGCAGGACTAACCGAGAAAGGGAAAAGCTATTAATATTTGAAAGAAGAGTAATGAGGAAGATATGGGGACCAGTTTTAGATAACGGAGAATGGAGGAAGAGGAAAAACGAGGAAATCTACCTTCTGATGCGACAACCAACTATCCTACAGTAGATAAAGAGCAAAAGAATACAATGGGTGGGCCATGTAGCCCGTATGCCAGATGGAAGACAAGCGAAGATGGCACTAGCGGGGGAACCAAACACCAAACGCCCCATTGGACGACCAAGACAGCGCTGGATGGACGACCTGGCGAAGGACGTAGCAGCCCTGAGAACTGAAGACACCTGGAGGAACCCGGCACAAAACAGGAAGCAATGGAGGCAGTTTGTGGAAGCAGCGCGTTGTCTGCAGGGCCTGCTGTCGCTGAATATTTATCTATTTATGTTATTCGGTTTGTTACCTTTGTTTCTTTATGGACAAGAAAACACACGACACTGATGAAAAATCGGCTTTCAGCTGATATGCCATTGTTAGGTGCGAAGACAAACATGTGCGAATGTGAAATTTTTCTGGTATCAAAGATTATAAAATGGTCGCGTTTACCGAGTGTCCTGCTTCGTTTTCAAAGATGATTATTGTTAATGTTTGATCCTGAAGTAAAACAAAAGCAGTTATTTTGGTAAAATGCTATGTTAAACTATTTAGCTCAGAGTAAATATGTGACACATCATATAATGAAATATATGACAAATTACAATAAATGTTCTGAGGCAAAGAAAAGTATATATTAGGCTTTGGTAACATGCTCAGAGGGGTTGACCGCACAAGATAATCTTATCCGTAACAGGTCTAACACAACAAACAGGTAAAATATTGCAAGTGAAATTAAGCAGGTAAGTGAACAACTCTAATTATTCCTCTCGTTTTAGTCCTAAATTAAACATTAATAAACAGAAAGCTGGTCTGAAAAACCATAAACGTTGTACACTATCACACCAATGTTGTGTGTTTTTTCATTCATTCTTATATGTTAGTTACGTATGATCTCAAAAGTAATAGCCCAATTTAAGCGCAGTTGTATGAAAATTGACCGGCATTGCTGGAGGAGGGTTGTAGCTACAGTATACAGCATTTCCAGCAACAGTGTACCAGTTTCCCGCTAATGCTGGTGAACTTAATGCTTGCCTGAAAGCATCACATCTTTTTCGACACGTGCATACTCACATTAAAGACCAATAAGCGCATACAATGGAATGCGCCATTCATATTTTCATAACAGCTATTGGACGTAGGTAATGGAAAGTTCCAACTGATATGAAATATTTTTCTTTTCCATTGAACTTTTGTGTCACTCTTCTATAGATCGAACATTGAATTGAGAAAGTTTTCCCAAAAATTGCGCCGGCCAGGGTGGCCGAGCGGGTTTAGGCGCGACCGCTACGGTCGCAGGTTCGAATCCTGCCTCGGGCATGGATGTGTGTGATTTCCTTAGGTTAGTTAGGTTTAAGTAGTTCTAAGTTCTAGGGGACTGATGACCTTAGAAGTTAAGTCCCATAGAGCTCAGAGCCATGTGAACCATTTTGAACCCAAAAATTGCCTTTGTGGCAACATTGCTTCGACAAACGCATCGGTCGACAGGGACGTCACGTAAATCTCTTTGACTGTCAGCCCGCCTTATGGCTTGGTTGAGTTCGTATGTTACTGACGAGTACGTTCCATTTGTTAATAAAACTATCCTGTATAGTATCCGTGTTTTGTGATTATTCATCGTCACCACCACATATACACCGTAGCACTACACCACAGATTAGAAAAACCCAACTGAGGCCTTGCGAACGTGCTTTTTTGGGAGTTAAAACCAGCGAGGTCAAATGCAATCTACACCAGGGGTTCCCAACGAAATATTCTCGAGGACCCCCATCGCGCATGATTGGTACCTTGCCATATCACATTATCAAGTACCGAAAAAAGCCAAATTAAGAGTCTTTATACGTTTTCTATTTTTTGATACTTAGAAAAAACATTTACATATTCGTTATTGAAAAAATATTGAGCTTAAAACTTTTTCAATTTAGCCATCACTGTTATTGTTAAACTTTTGATTATTGTTCAAAATCTTTGCCTTCAAATCTGGGTGTTTAGTATTTATTTTACAAACACTACTGTTTTAATACAGAATATTGAACATGTAAACAACATGGTCTGTGAAAGCATTGGAAATAAATTAACAATGGCCGATTGTCGTCTGAAATGCGAGTTTCTGTGTACAGCGACTGTCAGTTGTCAACTGCAAAGAGGCAGAGCGCGCAGTCAAACGGCATACAGCAGAACTATTTGCCTCTATCTAATTCTAGCTTTGTGCTAGTGCCATTTGGCTCTAGGAAGACGCTAGACGCAGAAGATAGCGTTCGCTAAGGCTCTGCTCATGCAGGAAGCAGCCAAAACAAAAAATCTGTTATCCTACGAAATATATTTAATATATTTTTAATTCTAATAGCATCTTGCGCACCCCTCTGGCATAGTTCGCGAACCCCTGGGGGTTCATGGACCAGCTGATCAAAACCACTGATCTACACCATCTATGAACAAATTGCGGGAGAGTTTGTCTCGCACAAAACGATCGACAACGTTGCGAATGTGGACGGCATTTTAAACTGTCCAATTCAGTTTTTGTATTCGCTGAATCTTCCTGGTATCCTACCACATACCTTGGCACTCGAAGTCGGAGCACTAACAATATGTGCAACACTGTCCAATGGAACCAGGCTCGCCGTGAAAAAGATTGTGCCAAACGTCGTATCAGCAACAATTCTGAATGGCAATTCAAGCAGAGACGTGAGCTCATTCCACTTATATACGAAGATGGTACAAGTCCGAAAGAACAGTTACTCGCGGCCATTTGACTATCGTCTCTGCGGATGCACACACATTGGCCTAATTCTTACGGGAATCGGTGAAGCCGCGAGTAATGAGTGCAATGGGCAGAGGCACTACGAATATATTGCGGGACAATAAACTGGGAAGGTGGGTCTCACGGGAGGCGTGCCAGAGATACGTCCCTGCAGTCGCACTATCCTCTGTGTCCTCGGTGGATCAGACGGATAGAGTGTCTGCCATGTAAGCAAGAGATCCCAGGTATGAGTCCCGGTCGGGGCACACATTTTCAACTGTCCCCGTTGAATATCAACGCCTGTATGCAGCTAACGGTATTCATTTCATTGTATTGATTTAATTGTAAATTCATTCCACGTATTCCTATCATTCCCGCTGCATTTCATTTCATTTCATTTCAAACGACTGGAGGGCTCCTTTTGTCTAGCATTCTCAATATCTGTCAACCAAGCACAAGATCAGTCGCTTCAAATGCGTGGATTAAATCTGGATAGTCCATGCTTTTCACATGGCCAATCACACGGTCCAGTCACATTAACGTGACTTGCGTTCGACCTCAACGTGCCATAAGCACCCACAGACATGACGTGGCAGTACCAGCAGTGGAGGACATTTAAAGAGTGTCGGGGGAAGGGGGCGGGGCGCGGAAAACAGTGAAGTGGTTGTAATGCCCTTTACGTGACGTCCAAAAGACCATGATCATTGCATTTCTGGCTTCAGATCAGAACCGTGCTGCTGCTACGGTCGCAGGCTCGGATCCTGCCTCTGGCAAGGATGTGTTTGATGTCCTTAGGTTATTTAGGTTTAAGTAGTTCAAATGGTTCAAATGGCTCTGAGCACTGCGTTGAAATGTGTGTTCGCATAGAAAGTTACCATTACGCTGCTTGTTGTTATCTAGGGTTTGTCTACTTGTTCAATTACAATTACTATTATTACAGTCTGTATTATTCATATACTGGTTGGTACAATCGCTTTTCTGCTTCAGTTGATACACTATAAATGCAATGTAACCTGGTGGCACGTAGTTTTCCTGTAAGCCCCAGCGTGTAACATCACTCAGCGTTCTGTCTACTCTCTAGCCGTAACCCAGTACATCACTTATTTTACAATTCCACTCATTAATAACCATAATAACTGCATAGGTTTCTTTATAAATAACTCATCTGCTACCAGTCACGATTTTCTTACTTTATTTTTCGCACGACGCGTTTCGGGAAATGATTCTCATTTTCAAGTGCATTTTTTTTTGTATTTGTTACGCCGTTTATAATGGATCAAATAAAAAAAATCTGCACATGTACTCGTTGAGGTTTTTTTTTTAATGTGACGCAGTAGGGCCACTTCCACTTCGGGTGTTCGGCGTCTGCTGACGATGAAGATACTCCTTTCTCGAAGCCGTTGCGTAAATGTGGTGAAAAGGGTATGCGAAGGAGTCATTCATTGTCGATAACAACCCTAATAAAGGCGACAAGCAGGTCTTCCACTGCCGTGAGCTTCAATATTCAAATGTGTGTGAGATCTTATGGGACTTAACTGCTAAGGTCATCAGTCCCTAAGCTTACACACGACTTAACCTAAACCATCCTAAGGACAAACACACACACACACATGCCCGAGGGAGGACTCGAACCTCCGCCGAGACCAGCCGCACAGTCCATGCCTAGAGCGCCTGAGACCGCTCGGCTAATCCCGCGCGGCAAACGTATCTAACCTAAGGACATAACACACATCCATACCTGAGGCAGGATTCGAACCAACGACCTAGCGCGGTTCCAGACTGAAGCGCCTAGAACCGCTCGGCCACAGTGGACGGCGTTTAAGTAGCTCTAAGTCTAGGAGACTGATGACCTCAGATGTTAAGTCCCATAGTGCTTAGAGCCATTCTAACCATTGGATTTCGGGCCAACGGTGGGAGTATTTCCGAAATGGATAAATCTGTAAATTGTTCGCATGCCTCCGTGGTTAAAGTATACCGTGGACTGCAAAATCGCGATATTCGAAACTGGCAACTGTGATGCTCTATGGGCCGTAGATGACAGCTGAGAACGACAGCTGTGGAGATGTGCACGGGCGAATAGACGTACAAGTGTTGAGCATTTGAACGGCCAGATGAACCAAGGCGCTATCAGCGTTGTCTCCTCAATGAACATCCAGCGAACGTTGCTTCGTATGGGTTCGTGAATCAGGCGCCTGATTCTTGCACACATGCTGATTGCCGCTCATCGACGTTGAAGGCTGGAATTTGAATGCCAGTACTGGAACTACAGGTCCTCTGACTGCCGACAGGTGGCCTTTTTAGATAAATTACTTCTTATGCTCCATTGGACAAATGGCCGTTGGCGTGCACGGCGTGGACACCTGAAAGCAACCTGCAACAATCGTCGGAAGGATCCAGGCCTGAGGACATTCCCTGTGCGATGTAGTCACTCTTGAAGGCACAATGGATCAACACAAGCATGCAGCTATCCTTGTGGACCATGCCCTCCCCTACATGCAGTTTGGCATCTACCAACAGGACAATGCAAGGTGTTAAACGGCTCTCAGTGTACGTGCATGGTTGGAAGAGCACCAGAATGAGCTTACCGTACTCTTCTACTCCCGTATTAAAACCCAACCGAGATTCCGTGGGACCACCTCGATCAGGCTGTTTGCATGTGTAATACACTCGTGCTCATAAATTAAGGATAATGCTGATACATGGTGAAGTAACGCTCTGGTGGGTGGTTGCGGGTTTAAATCACCTCGGGGTATGACCAAGTGGTGCATTTGACCTGCGGTCGTCGCACGGTGGCGCTGGCAGCAGTCCACATACTCAGAGATGTGTTGGTGCTTGTCAGAGCACGGTGCAGCGAGTAAGTGTGCAGACGTTTTCAGACGTGCTAATGGTGACTGTGTTGAAAATGGCTCAAAGAACCCGTATTTATGACGTTATGAGGGATAGAATACAGGCGCGACTGGAGGTTGGTCAAACACAGCAGGTCGTAACAAGGGCCCTCCCTGTGCCACAAAGTGTGATCTCAAGATTATGGCAACGATTCCAGCAGGCTAGAAACGTGTCCAGGGGCTACAGTACGGGACGTCCACAGTGTACAACACCACAAGAAGACCGATATCTCACCATCAGTGCCCGCAGACGGCCACAGAGTACTGCAGGTAGCCTTGCTCGGGACCTTACCACAGCCACTGGAACAATTGTCTCCAGACACACAGCCTACAGACGACTGAACAGACATGTTTTATTCGCCTGAAGACCTGCAAGGTGCATTCCACTGAGCCCTGGTCACAGGACAGCCCATAAAGCCTGGTGTCAAGAACACACTATATGATCATTGGAACAGTGGTCCCAAGTTATCTTCACGGACGAGTTCAGGTATAATCTGAACAGTGATTCTCGCCGGGTTTTCATTTGGCGTGAACCCTTAATGACCTTCAAAGGGACCTGTATGGAGGTCATGGTTTGATGGTGTGGGGTGGGATTATGATTGGTGCATGTACACCCCTGCATGTCTTTGACAGAGGAACTGTAACAGGTCAGGTGAAGCGGGACGTGATTTTGCACCAGTATGTCCGCCTTTTCAGGGGTGCAGTGGGTCCCACCTTCCTCCTGATGGATGATAACGCACGGCCCCAACGAGCTGCCATGGTGGAGGAGTACCTTGTAACAGGCGAACGGAGTGGTCTGCCTGTTCTCCAGACGTAAACACCAACGAGGGCGTCTGGTGTGCTCTCGGTCGACGTATAGCTGCACATCTTCAAACCCCTACACTTCAGGAGCTCCGACAGGCACTGGTGCAAGAATGGGAGACTAAACTCCAGCAGCTGCTCGACCACCAGATCCAGAGTATGCCAACCCGTTGTGCGGCCTGTGTACCTGTGCATGGTGGTCACATCCTATATTGATGTCGGGGCACATGTGCAGGAAACAGTGTCGTTTTGTAGCACCTGTGTTTCGGGATGGTTTTCTCAAGTTACCACCACCACCATGGACTTCCAGATCCGTGTCGTGTGTGTTCCCTACGTGCGCTTGCTATTAGCTCCAATTTTGCTTAGTGCCACGTTGTGTGGCTCCACACTCTGCAATTATCCTTAATTTATGAGCATGAGTTTACTTATTTTCTCTGATAACCGGTTCCAGTCAAACATGACTATATTCAGACGACTAACAACTGAGCCATTGTTGACTGACACCGTTTGTCACGTCAAACAACTCCTTGTGCGGTTCCATACGTCTCCAAACAGTTAATGGTCTGAAGATGCTCTTGCTTGACTGAAACCGGTTATCAGAATAAATAAAAAAATAGCTGTGATCTAGTGTGACTAGTTTTGTTATGAAATACGTTTGTTTTCAGGCAATACACATAGCGCATACCGTCGACATTTCCACTGTGCACAGATATTTTCAGTGCAATACAACTGCAAAGTAAATGGAGGTAAGAAACCAGACATAATGCAGTATTGCTCTGTAATGAGCCGCCAAAATACTAGAAAATTATTCCTGAAGAATCTCTGAAATATTGTAACTGAAGTTCGGGTTCACCCTGTGTGTGTTGCTCGTTGATGAAAGGTGTCTAAATACAGCATACCTTCATGATTTAAGTAATGAAAACTGAACCAGTTACTTATTTTCTGCTGGTTAGCAGAACTTTTTTGGAGAATTTATCCTTACTTTCAAGTACATTTGCAAATTCTCGAAACGCATTGTGCTAAGCAGCAGAAAATAAATAACTGCTGTAGTTTTTATTATATAAATAATGAATGACACAGCTGCGGGCTTTCCCGAAATATATAATGTGATGAACCAAAATAAAAAAACAATCGTTGTCCGGCAGTACTTGAATTCATATAAAGAGACCAAGTTTTTTTCCTATCTCACAATCCAATACCAAAGTGAGTATGGTTTGTTTTTGATATCTCCTATAATTGTCACGACGTATTTACCAGAGCAACGGTCATCAGTTTCATGACTGGTTATTTTGCAGATTGCCACGACTTCTCGTCTTGTGACTTTAGTTGCGACATAAAGTTGCGCAGGGGGACTGTGATCAAAATGCAAATTATGAACAATTGTTATACTCTGTTGTAACGTATCGCTTAAAAACAACTGATCTCTCGTGGTTAAAAAAAATATATTTGAGACGTTTCGGCCTTGGTCCATCCTCAGAACATCGAACAGAATCCTTCATACATATTATGTGGTCATATGTGTACATCTCAACATCTGTTATTTTTAAGCGAGCTTCGTATAAGTAATGCACGCAGCTCTTCTCCTTTCACAGTCTTTTCATCTCGGAGCTCGGAGTGGCATCGTTCTCGATAATCTGATCGTAAAATATTGCTCCAGAGGTTGGACCATTGCGGAACACGGCGAATAACTCATAATTGGTCCACCTCTTACCTTAGCAACAGACAGCAAAACGTCATTATTCACAGTGTTGAGAATGATTGTGATGTTGGGTCTGAGTGGGGGTACAGTCAAGTGGGGGGTGCCCCAGGGATCAGTGTTGGGGCCACTCCTGTTCCTTATTTATATAAATGATATTCCCTCTAGTATTACAGGCAACTCTAAAATATTTCTGTCTGCTGATGACACTAGCTTAGCAGTAAAGGATGTTGTGTGGAACATTGGCTCGGTTTCAAATAGTGCAGTTCATGACATAAGTTCATGGCTTGTAGAAAATAAACTAGCGCTAAATCACAGTAAGACTAATTTTTTACATATTCTAACACACAATTCAACAAAACCTGACGTTTTAATTTCACAGAATGGACATAAGATTAGTGAAACTGAACAGTTCAAATTTCTGGGTGTTCAGATAGATAGTAAGCTGTCGTGGAAAGCCCATGATCAGGATCTTGTTGAAAGACTTCATGTTGCCATTTTTACTATTAGAACAGTAAATGAAGTGAGTGATCGTACGACACGAAAATTAGTCCACTCTGCGTATTTTCATTCGCTTATGTCGTATGGTATTATATTTTGGGGTAACTCTTCCAGTCTAAAAGGATACTTTTGGCTCAGAAACGAACGGTTCGGGCAATAAGTGGTGTGAATTCACCAGCCTCTTGTCGACCCCTGTTCACGAGTCAGGGTATTTTGACATTGACCTCTCAATATATATATATTCCTTACTGTCATTTACTGTTAACAATATTAGCTAATTACCAAGAATAAGCAGCTTTCATTCAGTTAATACTCGGCAGAAATTGAACCTCCATTTGGATCGCACTTCCTTAACTCTTGTGCAGAAAGGTATGCAGTATACTGCTGCATCCATTTTCAATAAGCTATAACTAGAATTCAAAAATCTTAGCAGTAATCCACACGCTTTCAAATCGAAACTGAAGAGTTTCCTCATAGGTAACTCCTTTTATTCTGTCGAGGAGTTCCTTAAAAAGTAAAGGTGATTCTTGAGGTATTGTTGGTTGTGTTTGCTTTAGTTTTTTCGGGTTCATAAACATTTTATTTTTATCTTTTATTACTTTTTTGTAATTTCATGTACTGACACGTTCAATGACGTTGGAGATTTGATCCTCAATTTGGTCCTATGGAACTTGACGTGTAAATAAATAAAAGATACTTGTATGTATTCCAATCTCCGTTTTATTCTACCTTTTTTGCCTTCTACGGCTCCCTTTGGTACAACGGGAGTATTTCGTGGAGTCTACACACATGTCCTGTCATCCTCAACATTAATTAAATTAGTGTTTTCCACATATTTCTGTCGCCACCAATTCTTGTTTCCACCATGACTCTGCAGCAAAACATCTCAAACGCTATGATTCCTCTCTTCTTCCAATTTTCCTGTAGTTCATGTTTCACTTCCATACAATACTGTGTTCCAGACCCACAGATTCAAAAATTTCTTTCTCAAATTAAGGAGCTATTTGTGTTGCTAGTACACCTTTTTGGTGGGGATGACCTCTTGCCGTACTTCTTACGTCCTCCTTGCTTCATGTGTCATGCGTTACTTTGATTCAGTTCCTTCAACTCGCCTAGTATGAGGTGCCCAATATAGATGCTATTTTTATCACTAATCTCGTTTCCGCTACCTCTCAACACTATCGTCTTTCTTAGTTTTACCCTCAAGCCGTATTCTGTACCCAGAAGATTGCTCATTCTGCTCAACATTCTCTAAAAATCTTCCTTAGCTGCGAAGATTTTACGAAAGTCATCAGCGAATCTTTTCATTCTGAGGTATAATTTCTCCTCCGAATCTTTATTTGCTTCATTGCTTCTACGATTCAGAGGCTGAAGAGTTAGGAGGAACACTACATAGGACGCGTCCGGGTTCCCGGGTTCGATTCCCGGCCGGCTCAGAGATTTTCTCTGCCTCGTGATGGCTGGGTATTGTGTGTTGTCCTTAGGTTAGTTAGGTGTAAGTAGTTCTAAGTTCTAGGGGACTGATGACCATAGATGTTACGTCCCATACTGCTCAGAGCCAGCCACTACATAGGAGGTGCCTCATAACAGTTTCCGCAAAACTTAACGAAAAGCGGCCTCGTGCTGCTTTTGAAATGCGACCACTGTGAGCAAGTGCCAACCGTGACTCTATAAACAACCACTTTAGCTGTATGCTGTTGTCTTTCAGTTCTGTAGACAGAGTGTGGGGAAAATACAAACGACTTCAAGGAGAACTGTGAAGTTTGGAAGGTAAAGGGCGAGTTAGTGGCAGAAGTAAAGCTGTGAGGGCAGGTCGTGAGTCACGCTGGGCTATTTCAGTCGGTAAAGCATTTGAACATGAGCTGCAAGATTAGATTAGATTAGTACTTGTTCCATAGACCATGAAAACGACACTTCGTAATGATGTGGAACGTGTCAGGTTAATAAAAGGTGTTTATACAAGATATTACATTACACAAAATAGTACATGACACTTAATATTTTTAATTTTTGTGGGGGTTGCGGAAATTACCCACTTAGTATATCCAAAAATTCATCTAATGAGTAGAGGAGTTGCCATTAAGAAATTCTTTTAATTTCCTTTTAAATGCTATATGGCTATCTGTCAGACTTTTGATGCTATTAGGTAAGTGACCAAAAACTTTTGTGGCAGCATAATTTACCCCCTTTTGAGCCAAAGTTAGATTTAACCTTGAGTAGTGAAGATCATTCTTTATTCTAGTGTTGTAGCCATGTACACTGCTATTACTTTTGAATTCGTTCGGATTGTTAACAACAAATTTAAGAAGTGAATATATATATATATATATATATATATATATATATATATATATATATTGTGAGGCTACAGTGAAGATCCCCAGCTCTTTCAATAAGTGTCTGCAGGATAATCTTGGATGAGCTCCAGCAATTATTCTGATTACACGCTTTTGCGCAATGAACTCTCTTTTACACAATGATGAGTTACCCCAGAATATGATGACATAAGAAAGCAGAGAATGAAAATAGGCGTGGTAATCTAATTTACTGAAATGAATATCGCCAAAATTTGCAATGACCCTAATAGCATAAGTAGCTGAACTCAAACGTTTCAGCAGATCCTCAGTGTGTTTTTTCCAGTCCAGCCCCTCATCAATGCATCTACCTACAAATTTTGAATATACTACCTTAGCTACCGATTTCTGATCGAGGTCTATATATTTATTAATGGTGTCATTCCATTTATTGTGTGGAGCTGTGTATACTGTGTTTTGTCAAAGTTTAATGGGAGCCTATTTGCAGAGGACCACTTAATGATTTTCTGAAAAACATCGTTTACAATTTCACCAGTTAATTCTCGTCTCTTGGGTGCGATAGCTATACTTGTACCATCGGCAAAAAGTACCAGCTTTGCATCTTCGTGAATATAGAACGGCAAGTCATTAATGTATATTAAGAACAGCAGAAGACCCAAGGCTGAACCTTGTGGCACCCCATTCTTGATTGTTCCCGAGTTTGAGAATTTACCAGTTTTTTTGCATATTATGTGAACTGCTTATTTCAACTTTCTGCACCCTTTCAGTCTGGCATGATTTAAACCAACTGAGCACTCTCCTTAAACCATTTGAGCAAAGTTCCAACAATTAAGCCTCGGTCTGGTACACAGTTTACACTGTCAAGATTATTCAATAAACATTTTGTAACAAAAAATTGTTTACTTAGATTGTTACAGCAAAGTCTTAAAAGGAACCCCTCTTATTAATTTTCGATGAGACGCACCATTCATTAGTTTAGTGCCAATAGAGGACTTTCCATTCAGAATAATCTGCTGCCTTCTGTACATTAAGAAATTTTAACACTAGTAGTAAACAAGTTAGATACTCCATACGAATTATCTACGTATGATACTGATACAGAAGTTTTACGTAGGTCCATAGACAATGTATCCACTTGAATATCTCTGTCGATGGTGAAATTTGGAAATTTGTGGTAAGTTCCTATGGGACCAAACTGCTGAGGTTACCAGTCCCTAGGCTACACACTACTTAATCTAACTTAAACTAACTTACGCTAAGGACAACACACACACCCATGCTCGAGGGAGGAACTGTGGCAAGATATCGATGGTACGTATAGTGTTTGTGAACAGCACTGTTTCTGTTTTTCTTGACTGATGTTCTCTAAATCCGCGCTGGTTTGTGCATACAGAGTTCCAGTTACTTCATTAATCTGACCTCATTAACGTAAACATATTAATTGGATTCAGAATATCTCCGAAAATGCCACTACAAACATGACGTAAACAATGGTTGAATTATTCGAACATTACATGCAAATGGAGTATCTATATTTTTCATCTGCATTTATTTGCATGTAGTGGATAAGTGATAAAGGACTTTGTTTACGAACCTGTTCCGCTACTTTCTTGTGGATTACTGTGCACGTGTCATTTCCAATCGCTGGGAGCAATTCTCTGCGCTAAAGATCTACTGGGTGACAAAGAGTAGCACTAACTTCTACAAAGCCTTATATAGAACCTCTCAGGGACGTCAATGGGTCCTGCAAAACAGCACCTGAACAGACTTGACAGAAATAGAATGGGAATCCAAGCGTATTAGCAGCGATTACGCCAGTGTACGCAGCTGCTGACATTAGAAGCCCTGTTATTTCCAAGAATGCTGCTCTTGACGAAAACGCATCGTCATTAGGGATTCGACAGAGCGGGGAGCGGGAAATGTCGGCACGTGGAAATGTCATGGCTGACACTAAGGAGCTATTTCCATACATCATTTGTCGCCTTCTGAATGAAACGTCTCAAGTAGGAAACCAATGGGCAGCGTGGTGGAACGCCGCGACACGTCTACGTTGTTTACCAGTGCGAGACACGGAACTCGGGCGTTCACGGTCATTGCTTTGATACGGAATTTGCAGGGTGTTCCTCGTCACGTGAGTCAATCTCTCAATCTTGTTGCAGCTTTTCTGGTGGCGAAAGTCAGACATTCGTAAAGATAAGTCTCAGACGGAGAGAGAATCATCTGATTCAAACAGCGTGCATGTAGTTCAAACGAATAGTCGTTCAAACTCTAGAAAAGTACGTACGTTGCAGAATGGTTGAAGATGTTAGAGGTCACCCTTGGTAAAAAGACAATATCATTCAGCTTCTTAAGAAACAGCGCTTACTGCACAGCAGGATTAAAAAGAAACATGAATACGCAGACAGGCAGCTCACTGAAATGCACTCGACTACCAAAATTTCATTGCGTGAAGCATCAATAACTACCGTACGCAAATAGAGGGTGGCGCACGAAATGTGTTACCAATTGTTTCTTTCACAATTTACGACGCTCATTCGATATCCCGCTGGGATCTCTACAGCAGTATCAGCAGAGCTTGAAAAAACAAATGAGTTACGAAATGACGTGTAATTCACGATACTGCCGTTAGGAGACTAGTAAGCAGCAATGGCTGACAATGGAAGACTGACGACAGAGCAACGATCGGCAATTGTGTTACTTTTTCATGAAACGAAAACCCTTGTTGTGACTCAGAGGCGTTTTCGACAACAGTTTATAACACACGATGGGTCGCTTACAAGAAGACCATCCGCAGATTGTACGATAAATTTGTACACGAAGGAACAGTATTGGAAGCGAAGCGATCTCGGCCTAAGCCTGTTTGTTCACGATAGAATATTGAAGCGGTACGAGCTGCTGAACAGAGAATTCCCGGGAAATTGTGTAGAAAGGCAGCAGTGCAACTGGGAATATCCAGATGCTCCGTTCAATGCATTCTTAAAAGTGACCTCCATATGTACTCATACAAGATGACCTGTGCACAGAAGCTCACTGAAGAACACAAGCAGCAGAGACTACTGTTTGCTCAGTGGGCAGAGGATAGGGAAGAAACTCTCAACAACGTTTTGTTTTCAGACGAGGCGCATTTTCATTTACACGGTGTGGCTAACAAACAAATTATACGCTTTTGGGCCACTGAAATCCAAAAGTGCTTCATGAACGACAACACTATGCTCCGAGGATTACAGCGCGGGCAGCAATTTCCGGTCACGGACTTATTGGACCCTTTTTCTTTGAAGAAACTGTGAACATCGAGCGTTATTTGAGCATGCTTTGCAACAGCTTCATTCCACAGCTTCTTGCTACTGCCTTGCTTTTCAACACGCAGTTGTTCATGCAAGATGGAGCAAGACCACATACTGCAAACACTGTGTCGGAGTTTTTACACGAGCATTTCGACATGCGGATGATTTCACTCAGGTTTTCAGGTTACTCCAATGACGGACAAAATCCCCCCCCCAATAGTCCAGACCTCAATCCATGTTACTTTTTTCTGTGGGGGCACCTAAAAGAAAAAATTTTCCCGAAACGTCCATGTGATTTAATGGAGCTCAGAAGACTTATTCTTCAAGCTTGCAGTGAAATTACGGAAGACATGTGCCATAGGGTAATCACTAACTTCAGTGTTCGTTTGAAGGAAGTTAGGAGACGAAATGGTGGACATATTGAGCATGTGCTGAGTTAGAACAAATCTCCATAGACGGCTCTTCATTGCAGTATATGTTCTTTTCAGATTGTATTGACAATAAAGTTTATATTCAAAAACAAAATGGTAACACATTTCGTGCGCCACCCTGTATGATCATAGGATCTGTCCCAAAACCCGAACGAATTTTGCTAATATGTTAAGGCCTTGCTGAACCGAAATACAAGTAGTGGACAAAAAGCCAGTGTGTGAATTTCAGCCTATAAATAGTCCCTTTCTGAAGAAGCGAAAGTTGTTAACATTGAGTATAGATTTAAGTGTCAGGAAGTCGTTTCTGAATGTATCTGTACGGAGTGTCGCCATGTATGGAAGTGAAACATGGACGATAAATAGTTTGGACAAGAAGAGAATAGAAGCTTTCGAAATGTGATGTTACAGATGAATGCTGAAGATTAGATGGGTAGATAACATAACTAATGAGTAGGTATTGAATAGAATTGGGGAGAAGAGAAATTTGTGGCACAACTTGACTAGAAGAAGGGATCGGTTGGTAGGACATGTTCTGAGGCATCAAGGGATCACCAATTTAGTATTGGAGGGCAGCGTGGAGGGTAAAAATTGTAGAGGGAGAGATGAATACACTAAGCTGATTCAGAAGTATGTAGGTTGCAGTAGGTACTTGGAGATGAAGAAGCTTACACAGGATAGAGTAGCATAGAGAGCTGCATCAAACCAGTCTCTGGACTGAAGACCACAACAAACAAACACTCCCTCGCAGAGATGATGACGTAATGAATGTTGCTATCGTTCAATGGCCGCAGCGATCCTAAAATGAGCGACATAGTAATCAGACAACAACTTAAATCGCCCAAAGTTGTTAAGTCCCAGGGCCTGTCAAGATCCGCACAGAATTTCCAAATGAATTAGCTCCATTCATCACAGTTATTTACCAGAAATTTCTTGAGTAGAGGTATGGTTCCCGTAGTTTGGTCTACAAGAAGGAAATAAAAGTAAATAAAAGTAATGCATAGATTGAAACTTCCTGACAGATTAAAACTGTGTGCCCGACCGGGACTCGAACTCGGGACCTTTGCCTTTCGCGGGCAAGTGCTCTTGGTAGAGCACTTGCCCGCGAAAGGCAAAGGTCCCGAGTTCGAGTCTCGGTCGGGCACACAGTTTTAATCTGTCAGGAAGTTTCATATCAGCGCACACTCCGCTGCAGAGTGAAAATCTCATTCTGGAATGCATAGATTATTTTTGTCATCAGTTTTCCGAATGGTTTTGCTCGTCCCTCCACGAATTCCTTTTCTGTGCAAACATCTTCATTTCGTCGTACCTCTTGCAACGCACGCCCTTAATTATTTGTTGTATGTATTCCA
Source organism: Schistocerca gregaria (assembly GCF_023897955.1). Lineage (NCBI taxonomy): Eukaryota > Metazoa > Arthropoda > Insecta > Orthoptera > Acrididae > Schistocerca > Schistocerca gregaria. The sequence goes on from NC_064921.1 coordinate 163,795,727, forward strand.
GGCTCTGTCTTCCCCTACATTTACAGATCCGTCTAGTACCACAAAACTTATTCCCTGATCTCCTATTCTCCTCTCCCTTCTTATCAGTGTTTTGCACATATTCCTGTCTTCATCGATACTGCGAAGAACCATTTTCCTTACCTTAGCAGTCCACCTGATTTTTAACATCTCTCTGTAGCTCCACGTTTCAAATTCTCCGATTCTCCTCTTTTCCGGTTTTCCCATAGTCCATGTTCCGCTACCATACAATGCGTTGCTCCAAACGTACATCCTCAGAAATGTTTGATACCAGCAGACTTCTATTTGCCAGCAACGCGCGCATTACCAGTGCTAATCTGCTGATCATGTCCTCCCTGCTTCGTCCACCAACTGTTATTTTGCTTCCCGCACGTTGTTTGCTTCGTGGTCCTCAATTTTGATGTTGGGTTTATCCTTAGTCTTATTTCTCCCACTTTCGTCTTTCCTCCTTATTCTGTGCTCATTAGATTGTTCACTTCTGAATCGGCTACTTCGGCTAAGGATAGCAGTGTCATCAGCAAATTATATTACTGATGTCCTTTCACCATAACTTTTAATCTCACTCCTGAACGTTTACTTCACTTCCGTTATTGGAACTACTGTTATTTATTACTCACATCTATCTAAGGCCGAGCGTATTATGGTTGCCAGCACTATTATTTAAGTAGAACAAACCATCCTTCTTAATGTAAATCAACCTAAAAATACACTTATTTTGCGACTATCGATCACATTTTTTCTTCTTTTTTTTTTAATCTCAGTATTTGTTGATAAGCCCGGCATTTTGCCAGTTTCCTATTAGAAACTAAAACAAAAATGAATTGTAGTTGTAGTATAATACCGAACAAATTTCGTATCCATGTGTTCGTGAAAACACCTTTGAAATTATGGAACAGTTGCAGGAAGAAACATGCATAATATAAAAGGGTATAAGTAGCGTAGCTAAATTATGAATTCTCTGTAACGTTTTCCTAACTCAGAACTTGATTATAAATAATATTTCTAGTAGGCTGGACGCAGCTGCTTCGCTCGTCTACAACTCAGTTGTGTAAACATCTTTATGGCAACCACCCTTCATACCTCTACAGACGGCTATTGTTTTCGCCTACAGCCGTTTGAGTTTCCCACATGAAACCTATCGGCGCTGCCAGGTGTCAGGGATTTCCTTACGTTGACTCAGCTGTAGCAGTGTCCTATTAGTAAGGAACAGATGTACGAAAGTTTATGCATGATTTGACGTTTCTTCACGCATCTCTGTGTTTAAGATGTCGTGTGTCCTTAACTACACTACTGGCCATTAAAACTGCTACACCAAGAAGAAATGCAGATGATAAACGGACATTCATTGGACGAATATATTATACTAGAACTGACATGTGATTACATTTACACGCAATTTTGATGCATATATCCTGAGAAATCAGTACCCAGAAGAACCACCTCTGGCCGTAATAACGGCCTTGATACGCCTGGGCATTGAGTCAAACAGAACTTCGATGGCGTGTACAGGTACAGCTACCTATGCATCTTCAACACGATAGCACAGTTCATCAACAGTAGTAACTGGCGTATTGTGAAGAGCCAATTGCTAGGGGCACCATTGACCAGACGTTTTCAATTGGTGAGAGATCTGGAGAATGTGTTGGCCAGGGCAGCAGTCGAACATTTTATGTATCCGGAAAGGCCCATACAGGATCTGCAACATGCAGTCGTGCATTATCCTGCTGAAATGTAGGGTTTCACAGGGATCGAATGAAGGGTAGAGCCACAGGTCGTAACACATCTGAAATGTAACGTCCAATGTTCAAAGTGCCGTCAATGCGAACAAGAGGTGACCGACACATGAAACCAATGGCACCCCATACCATCACGCCGGGTGATACGCCAGTATGGCGATGACGAATACACGCTTCCAATGTGCATTCACCGCGATGTCGTCAGACACGGATGCGACCATCATGATGTTGTAAACAGAACCTGGATTCATCTGAAAAAAAATGACGTTTTGCCATTCGTGGCTGCACGATCCGTTACAGCCATACGGATAAGATGCCTGTCATCTCGACTTCTAGTGTTACGAGGCCGTTGAGATCAAGCACGGCGTTCCGTATTACCCTCCTGAACCCCCCGATTCCATATTCTTTAACAGTCATTGGATCTCGACCAATGCGAGCAGTAATGTCGCGATACGATAAACCGCAATCGCGATAGGCTACAATACGACCTTTATCAAAGTCGGAAACGTGATGGTACGCATTTCTGCTCCTTACACGAGGCATCACAACAACGTTTACCAGGCAACGCCGGCAATTGCTGTTTGTGTATGAGAAATCGGTTGGAAACTTTCTTCATGTCAGCACGTTTTAGGTGTCGCCACCGGCGCCAACCTTGTGTGAATGCTCTGAAAAGCTAATCATTTGCATATCACAACATCTTCCTGTCGGTTAAATTTCGCGTCTGTAGCACGTCATCTTCGTGGTATAGCAATTTTAATGGCAAGTAGTGTATTTCATGGAGGAACGGCTCTGCTTATACCGAAATACGCACAAAGTGTGTCTCTCGGCAACCAGCGACGTATCACATTGCTTAACGATGACTGTATAGTCATGATTCGCAACAAGTGTTCAGTAGTGTATGTGTCGTACAACGCTATATTTGGGTAGGTACGTTCACTGGTATATGCGGATACTGTCTGTGAAATAAGTTGCGAATAGTGTTAGTAGCAAGGAAGTTATAAATTTAAACGTCGTATCTCCGTGTTTATGACGTCTCATCACCTGTTGTGTTTGAAATACGATATAGTTTTGTAGGTAGAAGCAGCGGCATATGTGGATACTGTCTACAAAATGTGTTGTGAACAGAGTTTGTAGGCCAGACGTAAAAAAATTGAAACGTTAGGCATGATGCGGCAGTTTTTCACGCACGTTATTGTTTATGATGTCATACATTAAGAATGTATAGGTGGGTCTTACTCCCATAACAATTGTTGCTTGACAGTAAGGGACATGATACCAAGTTTAGTTGAAATTATTCGAGTGGTTTAGGAGGAGATGTGGAATATACACACATACGCAAGTACGAGATCAATGTATGGATTAGCGGTTTCGGGCAGTGCAGCCTACCTTTAGATATGTTAAAAAACATAAAAATAAATTACATCTATGTTCCAGCTCTGTGCTTACGATATTACAAAGCTAACTTTTTTCCTGTTTACTTACAATAAAAATGTATGACATGTCACTCTCATAGTTACTGAGTAACCAGTCATGAAGGAAACGCTATCAGCCAAACTTGTATGCTGTCACTTCATATCAAAATTTAATTGGTGTAAAAAGCCTATAATGCAGATGGGTGTCCTCTGCACGTTCTAAAGGATTTAGCATTATAATTTTGAAATAATTTTATATATAAAACATTCCAGTGTATAACATCAAACATTATAAAAGAATTCCTCGATTGATGAACATTTAAACTTCTTTTCCATTAATCGTAGAGAGTGCTGCGTGATGGCAGGCCGAAAGTAGCCCTGGTCTGAGGTTTCTTAAAATTAATTTAAATTACTGTTTGTAAAATTACTTTGTTTCTTCAACTGTTCTCCCGGCGTTTTCTGCCGGTGGGCGTAAATCTCAAGTGCTTTAAAACACCTTCAAATAAAACTCACTGGAGCTCCGTGCAGTATCTGCATCTGATTTTCTGTTGTACGAAGTTCACTTCCGCTTCTTTTTATGTGTGCCAAAAACGCCTTCCTATTGTTGTACTCACAATGTTCTTCATGCGGAATTGTAAAGCTTCGTCCAGTCTGGCCAATGGAAATTTATTGCGCTCTACAAGTTTATTTTTATGCACTCCAGAATTGTTATGCCGCTTCAGTTTTGCCGTGCTGAGTTTCTGCCTTAATCTGTGTGCAGTTTGGCTTTCTTGTCACTATGTTACAGCTACGCTGACTGAAAAAAAACAGGCAATTCGTTCTGACACTAGCCCTTCATGTGTCAAAATTTCTGAAAGATAGAATTTAAATAAGTTTCCTCGCCAATAACTCTGTGCAATATAACGTTACCTACATCACTAAAACCACCAGCCTAGGCCTGGAAAAATCAGCAGTTTACAAGACTGTTTGTTATAATTGTCTCAGATTTTATCTTAGACAGAACGGCAGTAGCTTAATTATAAGATACCGGAAAGACATGGATGTCTTTAGACTACAAAATTTAGATAAATCCGCTTAGCCACTCACACGAACCAATATGGGCACTCTGTTTCTAATATCAACGACGACTTACAGATATTACATATCACTAACAAAGGCAAGAAAATGGATCTCTTAGAGGAACTAGGAATATATATTCACATCCTCAGCTCACTCCAACACATTCTATATGTACAGCTGGAGCTAGCCAATAAACATTTTCTAAATAATTTCCTTAGGCTGTTCACAGAAATCAAACACAAATTGCACCGCTAATTGCCACACCACAGCAGTTTTAGAAAGCAGTATATAATTGCATAAATATAAACTAGCATGGTGAACAAATGTGTCGCTCTCATCCCACCCTCTAGCTTTAATTGTATATTTCCTGCAATAAACTTATGACCTGTAGTGATATCCAGATAGGCCGGCCGCTGTGGCCGTGGGGTTCTAGGCGCTTCAGTCCGGAACCACGCGCCTGCTACGGTCGCAGGTTCGAATCCTGCCTCCGGCATGGATGTGTGTGATGTCCGTAAGTTAGTTAAGTTTAAGTAGTTTCTAAGTCTAGGGGACTGATGACCTGAGATGTTAAGTCCCATAGTGCTTAGAGCCATTTGAACCACTTTTTTGATATCCAGATATCTGTGTGTACATACGTCTACTTTATAATATGCACTCGGTTTGCTTTGAAATATTTTGACAATAATAACCACTGACAGTACAAAAAATTCTAGTAAAGACAATTTATCCTATTATCTTTTAATAATAAGTTTACGCTTAAGCTTCAAATATTTTACTGTTATCAACATGATACATTTTGCATATCCAACTTCATCTTTGCTCTGTTTATATTCTTGGTCGATATTTGATGAATGATACCTTCGTATCTTCACTTTGCACTGTAAAGAAACACATCAAGTATATAATGCATGAGCAATGGTTCAAATGACTCTGAGCACTATGGGACTAAACTTCTGAGGTCATCAGTCCCCTAGAACTTAGAACTACTTAAACTTAACTAACCTAAGGACATCACACAGACCCATGCCCGAGGCAGGATTCGAACCTGCAACCGTAGCGGTCGCACGGTTCCAGACTGTAGCCCCTAGAACCGCTCGGCCACACCGGCCGGCTCCGTGAGCAATGCTCAATAACATTTTAACAATATAATGAAGAGTGACACAGTAACTTTCTCACAATATGTCTGTTGTGATGGAATTCGAGAACACACACGTCGAGGTAGAAAACCACATGGACCAAAACAAAATCAACCGCGATCTGCTGGAATGTATGTAAAAGAAGACAGCTATTTTGTATCATACTCAAATATTCTTGTGCAGTGTGTAGCAGAGGATATGCTGCTAACCAAAACATCTATGTAACGAAAAATGTTAGTCATCTGAAGATTGGCAGGGTAGACCGAAACGGGTTATAGCAGTAAAATAAAACAACCAAAAGGTATTTGTGGCTGATTGTGTATTCAACAACTGAAATATATCTTCTTCCCTTTAATCTTTTTGCTTTCAACATTTTAGTTAGTGATTAGGTTTTTGATTTTTTAAAACATTGGAGTGATATCTTGTGTTCACTACGGATTTTATGCTACTATTTGTTTAACTAGGAGTAGTTTTTGGAATTCGTCTTCTGTGAATAGCGGTCTGAGGGCTCTGTGGCATGTAGATTTTCTGAAGACGTCGGAAGTGTGTCTTCCTGTCTGCCTTTTGACGGTGAAATGTAAAAAATTTAACTGCTCCGTTCTTTCCCAGTTTTATCTCGAATGGCAATGAATCATCTTCTGTTTGAGTGCTAACAAATTTTCTGTCTAGGCTATTCACCAAAATTCCTGTGATTATTACTGACAGGCAATTGCACAATTCGTTCCGCGGGACAACTTCTGTCATTAGCAAAAAATGAGTTAAAAGCTAACGTGAAATGCAGCGAATCCAAAAATTCAGAAATCTTGCTCATAGAAATTGACATGATTTCACTAGATTATACTTAATAATTAAAAGCAGTTTCTGAAGTAGGTTTTTTGATTTAGGAGTTTTCAATACCTAACGAATTCTAACACAGAGTAAAAAATAATTAATTGAATCCCTCAGCTGGCGACAGGTGTTGTTGATATTCGCATTTGCACAGACGAAAGTCAATGGGTGGATAGCCTTTAACTAGAAGCTTTAGCTACTAGCTGTGTCCCGCGATGCTATCCGCTGTTAAACTGTTAAACAGTTATTCGTAAAGAAATGTTAATGCCGAAACGCACTATCCACGCCTATGTGAGCGCCTTGTGGTCCAGCAAACCATACGCCACCGAAAGAAAAAAAGGAAGAAAAGAACACCAAATTTTGAGATGATAGGAGTAGCTGACAACACGTGTGATACATATTACTCTCAACTCACTCGTGTATTTAAGGAAAAAAAAATTTAATCCACCGAGTAGTGAATTAAAGAACGTGCCAGGAAAGGGAGCAAATAATTTCACATCTCTTTGCGACATACCTAGCACGGAAAAGATCACATATGTATTGCTGGGCATGGAAAGCGATAAATCTACTGTAATACGTAAACAATGTTGCGAGACTTGTTGTCCTCTGCCTATATGCAGAGATTTCTAGCTAACGATACACGCCAGCAACCAATGCAGAGCTGTCCACGCGAATAACATGGTGTGCCCAGATTAATACCTGCCACTTTTAACGTTTGTCCTTTTATTCATACTGATCCAAATAACATCACAATCCACTACACTTCCAAAACATTTTGCGTGCTGCGAAATATATTCACGCGCATATGTTACATTGTTACAGAGTTTAGTGATGATTTCATCCTACAGGAATATTTGTGCTGTCCTAGATTTATGCATCCACTTTTTCATTTGTTGAAACAGTATCCGGAAACAGGACTTCCATAAGCTCCTTGTTTTTGAGAGAAAAGTGCATCGGAAGATCTTCGGTCCGGTTCTGGATGCAGATACAGGGGAATGGAGGATGAGATACAACCAAGAGCTTGAGTAACTGTACTAGCAGCACAACATAGCAGGAACTGTCAAAGCCAAACGGTTGCAGTGGGCCAGCCATGTGGCCCTGATGGAGGATCACAGATGGCCTCGGAAGCTCCTGGATTTCACACCTACAGGAAAGAGATCGCCAGGGAGACCCAAGAAGAGTTGGAGGGATGGACTCCATGAAGATTAAAACAAAGTGTCAACAGATGTGAACGGATGGCGGATAGCAGCAATGGACAGAATACAGTGGAGGAGGAAACTTGTAGATGCGGGCGGTCCACTGGGCCTGATCACGTAGTAGTTGTAGTGAAACAGTAAAAACTAATCTCTACGCTAAACGTAATGCATTCATTTCATAGTTAACTTTCATGGGCGGCTTTTAGCCACGTTACGCATCCCACGGGAACGGTGGTCTCTTCGATCATCTCTTGGGAACAGCGATTTTTTAAATAAATGTGGTAATTCAAGGTGTAGGCTATCTCCATTCGAAATTTCATCCAAATCCGTCCAGCGTGGAGGAGCAATAAACACGCTAACTCGACGAAGAAAGAAAATAGCAGTTTCTACTCGTAGTTCAGTGCAGCGCAAATTTTACAATATTTGTACGCGCAACAACGTTATCTGCCCTTACGTCTTTGCAAGTTACCAGCAGATATACACTCATTTTGCTCAAATTCGGTCTCACTAAAAGCCTTCTACGTCCTAGATGTAACGCCACAATATCTCTCTGTCGCACAGAATTCGAATGACACCTTCGTTGTGAATCTTCAAGAGTTCCGAAGCTACGTCTGACGCTTAGCGGATAAAATGCAACGGGCTTGTGTGGAAATATGGATTAAACACTTTGAAAATCGTATAAGCATTGTATTCGTTACGGTGAACTGTGTCATGTAGAACGTATTAAACAATAAAACAACCAGTTTCACAACATCTCAGATTTATTTTATGGAAATACAGTACAGTTCAAATGTCAAGGAGTAAACAGTCTTTCCTAAGAGTAATTATTATTCTACATTTCGCGTTATATTCTTCATCTCAATAAACTTCTTGTACTATACACTTTTAAAAGAAGCCTGTTTGTTAATTCAGGATATATGCTCATTCTATTCCAAGTTTCTTCCAAATTCGCGTAGCCGTTTCAGCGTGAAGGAGCAAAAAACATACACACAAACTTCCACGTACATGGTATGAAGAGAACCTGTTAAGGTGGTAAAATAATCTGTCGAAACTAGCTTAAAAATCAAGGTCCAGAACTACGACCCACTTAACAGCCTCCTAAATGAAGTGACGACCGACCAGGTGTTTCTTTAAATGTCCGAAGAGATAAAAATCTCTTGCAACGAAATACGAACTGTATCTAACGTACAAATGCACTCCACCGGGCCGGCCGTTGTGGCCGAGCGGTTCTAGGCGCTTCAGTCTGGAACCACGCGACCGCTACGGTCGCAGGTTCGAATCCTGTCTCGGGCATGGATGTGTGTGATGTCCTTAGGTTAGTTAGGTTTAAGTAGTCCAACGTTCTAGGGGACTGATGACCTCAGATGTTAAGCCCCTAGTGCTCAGAGCCATTTGAACCATTTTGAACCTCTCCACCGGAAATAACGGACCGGACCATGTGTAAATGATCGGGTATGTCATATGCGGTCGGGCGTTGTTGTGTAACCCCACGATAGCTTTCGAAATCAATCTCTATCGTTTCCCCAGAATCGCCTTCTACAACTGTTCCAGTATGACACAGTAACTAGTAGCATTCACGGTCTCTGCGTGGATGACAAAATCAACCTGCATCACAGCCTGAATGTCCCAGAAGACTGTGGGCTTCCCTTTCGTGACGAATATCGGTTTTTTCAACGTTCCTTCTTAGGAGGAGGGGGGAGGAGGAATGACGGTTGTCTCCATTGTACTGACGAAGTCTTAGTTTCAGGTATCACATGATACAACCACGTTCCGTCTTCTGTGTCGATACGGTATAGGAATAGAAAACACAGCACCAATATCGCATTAAGGCAAGAGCTTTCGCTTGGCTTTATTCTCGTCAGACAGTGGCAATCGTATCTGACGAAAACTTTTCTTCCTGTAGTCCAGTGTATTGCGCGGTACATCCACTACGCTGTCAGTGGAAATGTTGAGATCGTGTGCTATCTGCCTAACATGAATATGGCGATGGGATTGAATTAACCCATCGGCACGGCACATGTCGCCTTAGGTGGATGTGCTTGGCTCTCCTGACCTTTGGTGTTCTCGCACTTCTGCATTTATCAACTCCTTGAAGGCAAAGCCACGCCTGGTTTCGTGCCCTTACACTGGCTCCATAAACTTCCGCTAATATTCACAGTCGTGAACGTGGATAACCATCAACTGTGTAATGGAATGACAACTGTAAGGTGGCTATAATTTCGCACCTTACAAGCAGTCATCCACATACACTACTGGCCATTAAAATTACTATACCAAGAAGAAATGCAGATGATAAACGGGTATTCATTGGACAAATATATTATACTAGAACTGAAATGTGATTACATTTACACGCAATTTGGGTGCATAGGCCCTGAGAAATCAGTACGCAGAACAACCACCTGTGGTCGTAAAAACGGCCTTGATACGCCTGGGCATTGAGTCAAACAGATCTTGGATGGCGTGTACAGGTACAGCTGCCCACGCAGCTTCAACACGATACCACAGTTCATCAAGAGTAGTGACTGGCGTATTGTGACGAGCCAGTTTCTGTGCCACCATTGACGTTTTCAATTGGTGAGAGATCTGGAGAATGTGTTGGCCAGGGCAGCAGTTGAACATTTTCTGTACCCAGAAAGGCCCCTACAGGACCTGCAACATGCGGTCGTGCATTATCCTGCTGAAATGTAAGGTTTCGCAGGGATCGAATTAAGGGTAGAGCCACGGATCGTAACACATCTGAAATGTAACGTCCACTCTTCAAAGTGCCGTCAATGCGATAAGAAGTGACCGAGATGTGTAACCAGTGGCACCCCATACCATCACGCCGGGTGATACGCCAGTATGACGATGACGAATACACGCTTCCAATGTGCGTTCACCGCGATGTCGCCAAACACGGATGCGACCATCATGATGCTGTAAACAGAAGCTGGATTCACCATCGCAGACCCTCCTGTTTGTGATGCAGCGTCAAGGGTAACCGCAGCCATGGCTCCGAGCTGATAGTCCATGCTGTTGCAAACGTCGTCGAATTGTTCGTGCAGATGGTTGTTGTCTTGCAAACGACCCCATCTGTTGACTCATGAATCGAGACGTGGCTGCACGATCCGTCACAACCATGCGGATAAGATACCTGCGATCTCGACTGCTAGTGATACGAGGCCGTTGGGATCCAGCACGGCGTTCCGTTTTACCCTCCTGAACCCACCGATTCCATATTCTGCTAACAGTCACTGGATCTCGACCAACGCGAGCACCAGTGTCGCAATACGATAAACCGCATTCGCAATACGCTACAATCCGACATTTATCAAAGTCGGAAAAGGGATGGTACGACGGAGGTTCGAGTCCTCCCTCGGGCATGGGTGTGTGTGTTTGCCCCTAGGAAAATTTAGGTTAAGTAGTGTGTAAGCTTAGGGGCTGATGACCTTAGCAGTTACGTCCCATAAGATTTCACACACATTTGAACATTTTTTTTTTTTTATTGTACGCATGTCTCCTCCTTACACGAGGCGTCACAACAACGTTTCATCAGGCAGCGCCGGTCAACTGCTGTTCGTGTATGAGAAATCTGTTGGAAACTTTCCTCATGTCAGCACGTTGTGGGTATCGCCACCGGCGCCGGCCTTGTGTGAATGCTCTGAAAAGCTAATCATTTGCATATAACAGCATTTTCTCCCTGTCGGTTAAATTTCGCGTCTGTAGCACGTCATCTTCGTTGTGTAACAATTGTAATGGCCAGTAGTGTATTAAAACCTTCCACATAGCTTCTCTGTGGATCGTATCAAATACCTTTTTGAGTGGCAGAATTCTAGTAGTAAAAACTTACGTTCTTCCTTGCACTTCTGCTCATATTAAGCAAATGGAAATGCAATACTTTCCTTGAACCAGCCTGTATTACGCAGAAACCACTGTTATATTGTTCTCGATATTTTACCGATGTAAGGAATATTCCATGTGACTGGATGGTTATCAACCAAAATTCGTTGCAAGAAGACGACTTCGCTCTGTAACAACCCTGGAACTTCATGGAACATTCCACGGTCGCATTTTTGTGTGGTACGGTTTTGTAACTCGTCCGCGACAAGCATGTGAAGGAGTAAGCCCAACGAACAGGTATCGGCAAAAGAGAACACGGTGCTTCCCTAAGAACTCGTTCGGTTAGCGTACACCTATTAAGATAGCGTGTGTCGTGTGGGCTTCGTCGAGACACGCTTAACGAGACCGTAGCCGCCTGCGTACACGCTGTCCGCTGATACATAAAACATGTGGCTGCGCGCTGTGTGACGTCACAGCGGCATTGACGCAAAGTCGAGTCGACCGGCGTGTGCGACTGCAGGTCGCACGTGTTTGCCTAGACTGTAGACTGCCTCTACCACTATCTACCTGGCACTGTCTATCGCCGCAGCGCTGCCGGCAAAAAAACCAGCCCACCTACTAGACAACTACTTGCAGCCCAGTTACATAAATCAAAGTCGGCGTAAAGAAGTACTTAATGAGTCACCTTCTCCTCTGTTGTGCTTCCCCGCTGGGTAGAACTATAGTTCTAGGCCAATGGTAACCCCCCCTGATAGGTAATTAAGTATTTACTGTGACTTGTTAAATAGTCCTCTGCGTCTCGAAAGGACGCATGTCGGGGAAGAACAAACTAGCGTGTGGGGTACTCTCTGATATTTAATGCAAGATCAAAACAAACTTTGGCTTTAATGTTCCATCGATGACGAGGTCATTAGAGACAGATGGGGAATTAAAACGGCCGACAGGAGCCATCCCGTCATTGGTCTTATTATTATTACAAGTTTGTTTGTGTACCCATCATACCAGAAAGAAGATATCTACCAATAACCATGCAACACTTATGACGCAAGGTGTGTCGGGTAAATTAGAGATGGGTCGTTCGCGAACTAACGGATCCAAAGGAACGGTTCACCAAACAGCGAGGAACGAATTCTAAGGAACGGTCTTTCGTAGTTCACTTCGGTCCCGGCTTTCTACTTACAGTTCCCAGGAACAGGAAACGGTCGGTCTCGTTCCCGCAACGGCACGTCCGCCGGTCTCGTTCCAGCTTCGGTCCCGTTCCCGTCCGTCTCGGTCTCGGTATCGCTCGGCCGGACTCGTCATTCTTCGCGTGGCCACTCGTCGCAGTTCCACTGCCGACTGCTCGTAGTTCAGTATCGAGTTGTAGTTCGTTTCGTTCTCTTCGCACGCCTATTCTAGATCTGTTTCAAACCTTTTATTGAATTCTGAACTTCTGGTTCTTTTCGTATTCTATTCAGCGTCCACGGCCGATTATTAAAATGTATTTTATAATTACGTAAATTACATAAAAAGTACGTGGTATGTAATGCATGTATCTTTTCAGGTAACAAAACGGCGTATCAGCTTACTTCACTATTTCGATAAACAGCAGAAGAAATACTTGTAAAAAGGTAAGATTTTTTTGTTATTACACCTGCGAAGGACGTCGGCACGGCACACACAAGTGGCCATTTTCCATCTGTCTTTCATCCAAGGTAAAAGAGCATGTTCATTGTTATGGAAGGCAGACCGACTTACAACGGAATGAAGACCACGCTTCGTAATCGAGTGTATGGTGTCACATTTTGTAAACAGAATATGATAACTCCTACAATATTCTTTCAGTTGTACAGGGTGGGCACGAAAACTCGGCCCCGAGTACTAGACTGCTCACTGTCGCTTACCAGTCACCATCTATTGTTTCGAAGTTGTTTGCATTACCTTAATTGTTATTTCTTCACTGCCTAATTATTACGTGTTTATCTATTCTCCTCGTAGCGGTCAACAAATCGTGCGTAACTGGCGAGCAGTCTGCATTCGGGACCGGTTGTTCGTGCGCTATCCTATATTATTTCACTGCGATAAGCCACATAACGCTGCAATTGGCTAAACGAGGTGTTTTGCAGAATCACGAAAATTACAAGTGTGTGAGAATTCTGTTCTGTGTAAAAACTCTACTCCAGGGGGAAGGCAAGTGCCACCTCTTGGCGCCTTCCATCTTGTTATTAATTTTCAATTTTTCATACCAAGCACAATGAACGGTGAAAGAGTAAAAATGAACAGTTCCCAAAAAAGAGCGATCACCAGTGAACTAGTTCCCAAGGATGAACAACTTTGCCCATCTCTTGGGTAAACAGCTAGAACGCTCGATGTCAGATACAAAAAAAAAAAAAAAAAAAAAAAGAAGAGCGTGGAAGTGTGAGACAAATCACTCCAGATTTGCGGAGTATCTCAGGAAAATAATCACAAACTAACCTCTAGAGAAGAAGACATGAAAATGATCAGATTAAACAATAATCGACATCTTCTAAGCTAGCAATAAAATTATCGTATACAAGAAACCAAAGAAAAAAAGAAAACCGTTTTGAATGACCAAGTGTACAAAACAAGCAACCCTCCATTTACATTAAAAGCTAAAATAGTAGAACAACACCCTAATAGTAGAATAACACTCTAATAGTAGAATAACAGCCTAACCCCAGAAAAATATCAGCATGATTACATACAATCTTTTCCCCATTGCCCCCCATAACACACTCTTCCATAATCCCCTCCAAATTACCTTTAAACCAAGAACTCAGTCATCCGAGGAGCCACACACCTTTACAGCTATAAGATCCACATTCAGCTTTCCACCTGACTACCTGTTCAAAACCAAAGAGCTACTGGTGGATCATTTTAGGCTCGTTACCCAGGAATCTCGGGAATTACTACCATCTTTAACCCTAAATGGGACAAGTATCAACTTCTCTCCTTCAGCGAAGAATCTAGAAATAATATTAGAAGAAAATCTAAATGGGACTGAGAAAGTAATGTGAAAGAAGCTATCAATATCTCTCCATGTCCTCCAGAAGTATAAAAAGCTCTTCCCTCCTGATCTGGAAAAGACATTTGTACAAACACTTCCAATTACTGGTTACAGCGATGTTATCCTGCAACATCTTTCTAGGGAAAGCTCACGGCGTCCAGAAATGGTTATGAAATCCTGTGTTCGTAATATCTGTGACTTTAGACTCTTTGATCATATTTCACCATCATATGCACGGCTATCCTGGCTGCGTGCAGACAAGGGCAGAGATCCAATATCCTCTGCCTTATCAATGAACACGGTCCCTCCTCTCTCTCCTGGACCTTAACGCTCTTGTCTCAACAACATGTCAGAAACACCCGTTGCCAGCAGATCAAAATCCTTTCTGTCCCACTCCATCGTTGAGCCATCTTCTGGATGTACTTCCCAACTGCAGTAACTTTACTCTCGAACAGCTTCTCACTTCATATTAGAGAGCTAAATAAAATCTCTGGCTTCAGAAGACAGGTAGCTACATATTTTCTAAAGCACCAATAAGATTGCGATTATTCCTGTATGCACTAGTTACCTTTGAACTTCCGTCTTTCCAACCTGATCTTCCTCATTTCTCAGTTTCCTCGGCCGATGTAGTCTCCCTAAATTTCCTTTTCCCAGAAAACCTATGTCAGAAAACATCGATTTTGTAGACCTATAAATTCTTCTTTTATCTGCTATTGTTATTATTGTTATTAATGTTACAATTATTATTATTATTACTCTTATCACTATTAGTAGCTGCAGTTGCTTTAGTACAACTAATGCCAGTATTAACTTCGTTAGTTCATAATCAGTATAACTTGCTCACACGGCGACTTCAGGCGCTCCAATAATTTTAATAACAGTTCCTGTATTAAAACTGTAGTTTTCTTAGGTAGATGCTCTGAAGAGCCAAAGAAACTGGTACACCTGCCTAATATCGTGTAGGACTCCCGCGATCACACAGACCACACGACGTGGCATGGACTCAACTAACATGTGAAGTAGTGCTGGAGGGAGCTGACACCATGAATCCTGCAGGGCTGTCCATAAATCGTAAGAGAGCGACGGGGTGGAGATCTCTTCTGGACAGCACGTTGCAAGGAGTCAAATGTTCGAATGTGTGCGAAATCTTATGGGACTTAACTGCTAAGGTCATCAGTCCCAAAGCTTACGCACTACTTAATCTAAATTATCCTAAGGACAAACACACACACACACCCATGCCCGAGGGAAGACTCGAACCTCCGCCGGAACCAGTCGCACATGCAAGGAATCCCTGCATGCTCAGTAATGTTCATGTGGGGAGTTTGGCGGCCAGCGGAAGTGTTTAAACTCAGAAGAGTATTCCTGGAGCCATTCTGTAGCAATTCTCGACGCGTGGGCTGTCTGAATGTCCTGCTTCAATTGCCCAAGTCCGTCGAAATGCACAATGGACATGAATGGATTCATGTGATCAGATAGGATGCTTATTTACGTGTCACCTTATAAGGCCGTATCTAGACGTATCAGGGGTCCCATATCACTTCAACTGCGCACGCCCCACACCATTACAGAGCCTCCACCAACTTGAACAGTCCCCTGCTGACATGCAGGGCCCATGGGTTCATGTGGTTATCTCCATACCCGTACACGTCCATCCCCTCAATACAATTTGAAACGAGACTCGTCCAACCAGGCAATATGTTTGCAGTCATCAACCGTCCAGTGTCGGTGTTAACGGGTCTAGGCGAGGAGTAAAGCTTTGTGTCGTGCAGTCATCTAGGGTATACCAGTGGTTCTTCGGCTCCGAAAGCCTATATCGATAATGTTTCGTTGAAGCTCGCACGCTGACACTTCTTGACGGCCCAGCATTGAAATCTGCAGCACTGTAGCAATTTTCGGAACGACTGCACTTCTGTCACCCTGAACGTTTCTTTTCAGTCGTCGTTGGTTCAATTCTTGGAGGATCTTTTTTCAGCTGCAGAATGTCGGAGACTTGATGTTTTAGCGGATTCGTGATATTCACGAATCCCCACTTCGTCGTTACCACGGAGATGCTGTGTCCCATTGCTCGTGCGCCGACTATAACACCACGTTCAAACTTACATAAATCTTGATAACCTGTCATTGTAGCGACAGTAATCGATCTAAAAACTGCGCCAGACACTTGCTCTCTTTTTGATATATACAAGCGTGGACGGCTCTGCGCATTTTAAGTGGAGGTTCACCATATCTTCCGAATCCCTAGGAGACTTAATGAATCTTACGAGCAGTGGGGATAATGGCAGGGGGTGCCAATTGCGCGTGACAGGCAGAGAAGTTGAGGTGGACGGGAAGTGTGTCCGGATGGCCGAGGCGGTTAAGGAAAATGTTCTACAGGAGGGGAGCGTCCGGGTTTGAGTCTAAATCCGACACATTCCCTTGTCTGTAGGCGGCAGAGGTCCTGGTTTCTCGTAATATGGTTTCATTTAGTTCTCTGCACCACCAGTGGTGTGTGCTCTGTCGTACGTGTCCAAGAGAACAGAAATCTCATACTTGCTCTACCGTCCATTCTTTCTTCTTCTTTGCTCGCCGATTTTTAGAAGAATCTCCTCATTTCTTATCA
The DNA here is from genome assembly GCF_023897955.1 of Schistocerca gregaria. NCBI lineage: Eukaryota > Metazoa > Arthropoda > Insecta > Orthoptera > Acrididae > Schistocerca > Schistocerca gregaria. Next base: position 163,812,543 of record NC_064921.1, read on the forward strand.
GTCCACCTAATTTTCAAAACATACTTCCATAGCATCGCATCTCTAACACTTCCACTCCATACTTTCGCTTTTTCCCACAGTAAATCATTAACTTCCAGTAGAAGATTGACTGGGTCAGTGTCTTACACCCTCATTAATGCGATTAGACCTACTTCTTTTGGCAGTTATATTCGTTAAAAATTACTGGCTTAAGTCATTGTGCACAAGAAGGTAGTGAAAACCGCACCCAAATGTTTTCTCGTTCTGAATATACATTGGTGAGCAAGATTTAAGGACGAAAGTAACTATTGTATGATTGTTCACTGCCATACAACAGTGGTCGATAAAACTTGGACCATAGACAGAAATACCTATAACAGTAGTAGAGAAGGTAACTGAAATAAATACGCAGCGAGGCGAACAGAAATGATGCTTTTATTCAAAGACAATAATTGTTGTTGTCGTTGTTGCAGTCTTCAGTCTACACGCTACTCCATCCTGTGCATGCGCTTTCATCTCCAAATTATTATTGAACCTTCATCTTTCTGAAGCTGCTTAGTGTAGTCATCTCGTGGTCCCCCTATATGATTTTTACCGTCCACGCTTCTGTCCAATGCTAAACTGGTGATCAGCTGATGCCTCAGAACGTGTCCTACCAACCGATCCCTCCTTCTAGTCAAGTTGTGCTACGAATTCCTCTTCTCCCAATTCTGTTAAGTACCTCCTCACTAATTAGGTGATCTACCCATCTAATCTTCAGCATTCTTCTGTAGCACCACATTCCGAAAGCTTCTCTTCTCTTTCACTTCCACACATTGCTGCATTCCACACAAATACCTTCCGAAAAGACTTCATGACACATAAACCTATACTCGATGTTAACAATTTTTTCTTCTTCAGAAATTCTCTCCTTGCCATATCCAGTCTACTTTTTATATTGTCCATACTTCGACCATCAGGTTACTTTGCTGCCTAACAAGGGAACCTCCTCATCGCACCCCTCTCATATTTAGTTATAAGTTGGCACAGTGGATAGGCCTTGAAAACTGAACACAGATCAATCGAGAAAACAGGAAGAAGTTGTGTGGAACTATGAAAAAAATAAGCAAAATATACAAACTGAGTAGTCTATGCGTAAGATAGTCAACAACAAGGAGAAGGTGAGCTCAGCAGCGCCGTGGTCCCGTGGTTAGCGTGGGTAGCTGCGGAACGAGAGGTCCTTGGTTCAAGTCTTCCCTCGAGTGAGAAGATTAATTTTTTTATTTTCAGACAATTATTATCTCTCCGTCCGTCCGTCAAATGTTTTCGGTTCCCGTTGGAGAGGCACGTTCTTTCGTCTGCTAATCGCACGGTTTTGCGGTCCGGTCGCAAAACACAGACACTAAACTTATTACAGTGAACAGATACGTCAATGAACGAACGGACAGATCATAACTTTGCGAAAATAAATAAAGTAAACCTTTCACTCGAGGGAAGACATGAACCAAGGGCCTCTCGTTCCTATAGACACTGGACTCGCATTCGGGAGGACGACGGTTCAATCCCGCGTCCGGCCATGCTGATTTAGGTTTTCCGTAATTTCCCTAAATCACTCCAGGCAAATGCCGGGATGGTTCCTCTGAAAGGGCACGGTCGACTTCCTTCCCCATCCTTCCCTAATCCGATGAGACCGATGACCACGCTGTCTGGTCTCCTTCCCGAACCAACCAACCAACCAACCTCTCGTTCCGCAGCTGCTCACGCTAACCTCGTGACCACGGCGCTCCTGGGCTCACACTATCCTTGATGTTGCCTATTTCCGCATGAACTACTCAGTTTGTATATTTTGCTAATTTTTTTCGTAGTTCCACACAACTTCTTCCCGTTTTCTCGATTGATCTGTGTTCAGTTTTTCAAGGCCTATCCACTGTGCCAGCTTATAACTAAATCTGAGGGGGGGAGGGGGGGGGGGGGGGTGCGATGGGGAGGTTCCCTTGTAAGCAGCAAAATTCATTTAAAATTCATTTACTACTTTAAGTGCCTCATTTCCTAATCTAATTCCCTCAGCATTACCTGATTTAATTCGACTAAATTCCATTACCCTCGTTTAGCGTTTGTTGATGTTCACCTTATATCCTCCTTTCAAGACACTGTACATCCCGTTCACCTGCATTTCAGGTCCTTTGCTGTCTCTGGCAGAATTACAATGCCTTCGTCAAACCTCAAAGTTCTTATTTCTTCTCCGTGGATTTTAATTCCTACTCCAAATTTTTCTTCTGTTTCCTTTAATACTTCCTCACTATACAGATTGAATAACATAGGAAATAGGCTTCAACTGTGTCTCACTGACGTTTCAACCACTGCTTCCTTTTTGTGCCCCTCGACTCTTATAACTGCCATGTGGTTTCTGTACAAATTGTAAATAGCTTTTCGCTCCCTGTATTTTACCAATGTCACCTTAAGAATTTGAAAGAGAGTATTCCAGTCGACATTGTCAAAAGCTTTTTCTAAGTCTACAAATGCTAGAAATGTCGGTTTGCCTTTCCTTAACACATCTTCTAAGGCAAGCCGTAAGGTCAGTACTGCCTCCCGTGTTCCAACATTTCTGCGGAATCCAAACTGATCTTCCCCGAGGTCGGCTTCTACTAGTTTTTCCATTCGTCGTCTGTAAAGAACTCGCGTTAGTATTTTGCAGCCGTGACTTGTTGAACTGATACTTCTGTGATTTTCACGCCTTTTAACGCCTGCTTTCTTTGGAATTGGAATTATTGTATTCTTCTTGAAGTCTGCAGGTGTTTCGCCTGTCTCACACATCTTGCTCACCAGATGGAGACGTTTGCTCGTGGCTATCAGTAGTTCTAATGGAATGTTGTCTACCTCTGGGGCCTTGTTTCGACTTAGACCTTTCAGTGATCTGTCAAACTCTTCACGCAGTATCATATCTCCCATTTCATCTTCATCTACATCCTCTTCCATTTCCATAATATTGTTGTCAAGTACATCGCCCTTGTATAGACCCTCTACGTACTCCTTCCACCTTTCTGCTTTCCCTTCTTTGCTTAGAACTGGGTTTCCATCTGTGCTCTTGATATTCATACTAGTGGTTCTCTTTTCTCCAAAGGTCTCTTTAGTTTTCCTGTAGGCAGTATCTATCTCACCCCTAGTGATATATACTTCCACACCCTTACATTTGTCCTCTAGCCATCCCTGCTTAGCCATTTTGCACTTCCTGTCGATCTCATTTTTGCTAGGCACATTCTTCTGTAGCACGTAATGGGCAATACCTTTAAATTCCGACCAAAGATGTTCAATATCTTCGTGTCCCGCGGTGAATGCTTAGAGTTGACTATGAAGATATTCATTAATGACACTTTTATTTGCTTTCCCAAACAAGAAAACTGTACGCTGTTTCTTTTTTTTTTTTTAACTGCCACTGACATAGAAGCAATAACGACATTATGGTCGCTAATACGTTCTTCTAGATTAACTTCTGGTCTGTTTGTCGCCAAGACTTCTAGTATGTCCCCAACTCGAGTTGGATTTCTTTATCTGCGTCCTACATCCCGAAGATCAAGTCCCAAATTTTTACTCGTCCATGGTGCAAGAGTTAAGACTATCTGTCACGTGGCAGTTTAAAAATTGCGATGCGCCTGGCCTTACTTTTATTATGAACACCTCAGCCGGTCGTCTACATAGGATATAAGCTCTAGAATCGTGAAGAACAGGGTATTGCAGACCGAAGTGTGGCTACGCAGCTTGTGTAACCACATTAAATATGGAACTACAAAAAATTCACCAAGCACGGCGATATTGGAAATTAAGTGTCGCACACCTGCATGATGACGCATGTTGCGAGCGGTTGAGCAACACATTGGAGAACTGTGACGGGAAGCTGACTTCCTATGCCTCTACTCTGACATGCTGACTTCATATTCCATACTGTAATTAAGAAAAATGTTAATGGATTATTTGCCCGAAAAAAAGTTTTTGATATAATAAAACGGTAGAATTTTATTAGCAGGGTCTGCGGAATCTCCGTAAACCACATGCATCAGTTCATATCAATGAAACAAAACTAATAATTTTAGTTCTGAAGCGCAAACAATTAGAAGGACCAAAGCTCGGTCGATAAGGTGGGACAATGTTTTTCGAGAAGAAACATTAGTTTTCCATGTTGCATGCGAAAAGAAAAGACGGGAACGGAAAACTCTTACAGAAGGGAATTAAAGAAGGAATGTATAGACATTTTGCACAACTTATGTCCCGCAGGGGATCGATGAAGATGATATACACGCAGCAACAGCGCTTAGTCCGAAAAACGAATCACCTGGACCAGATCACGTAACTACACAGTTTCACCAGGCCTCCCAAATGCAACCGACACCTAACGTATTGGAAGTATACGTATAATGAACTTATGAAACCCGACTCCGAAATCCCAAAATATTTCATGGAGGAACGGCTCTGCTTATCCCGAAATACCCACAAAGTGTGTCTCTCGGCAACCTACAACATATCACATTGCTTAACGATGACTGTATAATAATGATCCGCAACACGGCACAAAGGCTCACGAGGGTAATACGTGAGATCACCGGAGCTTACGCAACTATTATAGACAGGGACAGATCAGTCTTCCAGTGATTATAGAGACATCATAGGTACAGCAGATCTTCTTGAACTTAAAACACTGACGGGAAAAAAAATCGCTGCCTCAAGAAGAAGTAGTGTGACATAAACGAAAGTTTAGTAGAGCCAGTATGAGGATGCAAATCAGGTTTGTTTTAAATAACGCTGTAGCGGTCGTGAGCTTTAATTACCTTTGAGACTTGTGAGTTGATGTTAGTCGACAGTGCGTTTAAGACGACAAAGGCGCCGTTATCAACACCTCACTGAGAATGAACGAGGTCGTGTAATAGGGCTACTAGGAGCTGAGCGTTCCTTCTGCGATATTCCAGAAAGACTCGGCGGGAATGTAGCCATTGTACATGGTTGCTGGAAGCGGTGCTCACGAGAATGAACGGTCGCTAGAAGACGATCATCGTGTTCGGCGTATGGCTCTGGCGCATCGTACTGCTTCTGCGGCAGCAATCTGAGCAGCAGTTGGCACCACAGAGGCACAACGAACTGTTACTAATGAGTAACTGCAAAGGCAGCTTCGAGCCGAACGTCTTGTAGCGTGTATTCCACTGACCCCAAACCACCGCCATCTGCGAGTTCCTTGATGTCAAGCGAAAGCCCATTGGAGGTTGGATGTCTGTTGAGTTTTCTGATGAAAGCTGTTTGTTCCTCGGTTCCAGTGATGGCCGTGTGTTGATCAGAAGGAGGCCACTTGAGGTCCTGCAACCGAACTGTCTGCGTTCCAGACACACTGGTCCTATACCTGGAGGGGGCGATTTCGTATGGCACCAAGAGCACTCTCGTGATCATCCCACGCACCCTCACTGCAAATTTGCTCGTCAGTCTGGTGACTCGACCGGTTGTGCTGCCACTCATGAACATCATTCTAGGAGGTGTTTTCCAACAGGATAACTCTTGCCCTCATGCCGCTGTAGTAACCAACATTGCCATCAGTGCGCCGAGTTAGCAGTAAAACCAGTGTCAAATACTTGCAAGTAAATGTGTCTTGCGCATCGCTACGGTTGTTACTCTTCGCCCATTATAATATGTGAAGAACATAAAAGTTTCAATAACCTCCAAACCTGACCTAACCTACCTTTTCAACAGTCACTTTCAACTTCAGTGCACTCAGATCCTGATGCAAAAAGGCGAGAAAAGTCATGGGATACCTCCTAATAACGTGTCGGGCCTCATTTTGCTCGGTGTAGTGCAGCGTCTCGACGTGGAGTGGACTCAACAAGCCCCTGCAGAAATACTGAGCCATGCTGCCTCTATCCGTCCATAATTGGTAAAGTGTTGCCGGTACAGAGTCTTGAGCACGAACATACCTGTCGCTAAATGCTGTATATGTTCGATGAGATTCGTGGGCGATCTGCATGACCAACTCATTGGTTCGAATTGGCCAGAATGTTCTTCAAACCTGTCGCGAATAATCGTGGCGCAGCGGCATGACTTACGTTGTTTGGGAACTTGATTATCATGAATGGCTGCAGATGGTCTCCAAGTAGTCGAACGTAACCATTTGCAGTAAACGATCGGTTTAATTGAACAAGAATACACAGTCTGTTCTGTGTAAACACTACCCACAACATGTAAGTAACTTGTTTGTATGTTTGTATGTTGGCAACGCTGTAGACTGTAATTATTAATATCGCTGACGGCGCTCTGTCTGTGGTTGGACGGACGGACTAGCTGATAGCAGTTAACGAGCGGAGGGTTTGGACATGTGTCCTTCGTGGAGACTCAGTATTGGTAAGACATGCATTGTAAAATGATGATGGATGTAGTTGGTAATGTTTGGGTAGTAGGTTTATTGACGACTGCGTAATTTTTGGAACTGGATGTCACATGAATAAGGTAAAATCTGCAAAAATATCGTTTTGTCTACCACAAAATCTTTATTTTGCTAACCATATGCCTCCTAGTAGTTAGAGCCTATAGTAGATAGAATCTTTTTATTTAACTGGCTGTAGTTGCTGCTTGCTGTAAGTGCTGTAGTTCGTGTTATGAAGATTTTCTGTGAGGTAGGTGACTTATGAAAAAATATTGGTTATTGTTAGGATTTCTTCCAATTCCGGGCTATTCTTTTGTGTTAAGTTGTAAATGAAGATAGTAACTGTACTATTGATGATTCTCTAGAATAAATGATAATTAATTGAAATCCTCAGCTAACGACAGATCTGGGTAATGCCAGGGTTACCAGCTTGTATATATAGCCTATATTTATAATAAAAGAAATAGTCGTTTAGAAAAAAAATTGGTACGTTGCGCCGTTTCCCAGGTTGATATATCTCGATGGGGGCAGCTGAAAAAATGTGCCCCGACCGAGACTCGAACCCGGGATCTCCTCCTTACATGGCAGACACTCTATCCATTTTTTTGTTTATTAAAACAATCATATAAGCACAAAAACAAACTAATGAAGTACTGGAACTGTTTCAACACGAATTGTATCCTACAATAGAGTAGAGAACACATTTCAGTATAGTGCCATATAGTGCCATTTGTAAGCTTACAAAACAGAACAATTGACTGTCTTAACTAGAATTGCAGTTCTGTCAATTGGTTCACAACCGTCCATACTCTTCACAGAAAGTCATTTGGAGCAAACAAACGGATAACAAAGACATTCACAGGCAACATAAATTAAGGAAAACGTCAAATTAAGTTAATAACACCACTGAGAAGTCGGGAGCAGTCCTAGCCCATCTGAGTCACCGAGGACACAGATGAAAAGCGCGACTGCAGGGACTTATCGCTTGCACGCTTCCCGTGAGACCTACATTCCCAACTGTCCACAATCTACATATGTAATGTTCCTAATAGATATTTGCGCATCCACTCATTACTCGCGCCAACTAAGGTGACGATTCCCGTAAGAGTTTCGGGCAACCTGTGCGCATTCGCACAGTCGAAGGTCAATGGCCGGGTAGCCTTTAACTATACATATGAAGATAGTAACTATTCCCGAAAGAACAGATACCATTGATGACCCTATAGAGGTATATCAAAAACACATGTCGGCAGCTGAGGGTTTCAATTAATTATCATTTATTCTAGAGAAGCTGCACGGTCATCAATGGTATTTGTTCGGGGCACAGATTTTAAGCTGTACCCATCGAGGTATATCAACGACACCTGTCGGCAGCTGAAGGTTTCAATTAATTATCATTTATTTGAAGTTATGTTGTCATTGTAGAGCAGTCAGATTGCCTCGGGCTTGTATATTGTTGGTAATAAATGAATAGTTTAAGTTTGAATTGTTATTGTCAGGGAAAATTCAGTGTTGAAATGACAAAAATAAGTAACGAGGCAGTAGGTTCTGCTGCACTTAGCAGTTTAAGTAAACACAAAGAGGTTTGGACCATTATGGAGCCACCATAAACTTGAGAGTGCCTTGCTGACAACTTGGGTCCACAGCTTCGCGGCGTCTGCGCCACACTCGAACCCTACCACCAGCTCTTACCAGATGAAATCGGGATTCATCTGATCAGGCCATGGTTTTCCAGTCCTCTACGGTCCAACCGACATCGTCAGGAGCCCAGGAGAGGCGCCGCAGGCGATGTCGTGCTGTTAGCAAAGGCACTCGTGTCGCTCGTCTGCTGCCATACCTCATTAACGCCAAATTTCGACGCACTCTGCTGACGGATGCGTTCTTCGTACGTCCCGCGTTGTTTTCTGCGGTTATTACTCGCAGTGTCGCTTGTCTGTTAGCACTGACAACTCTTCGCAAACGCCGTTGCTATCGGTCATTAAGTGAAGGCAGTCAGCCACTGCGTTGTCCGTGGTGAGAGGTAATACCTGAAATTTTCTATTCTCGGCACACTTGACACCATGTATGTCGGAATATTGAACTCCCTAACGATTTCCGAAATGAAATGTCCCATCCATCTAGCTCCAACTGCCATTCCTCATTCAAGGTCTGTTAATATTCCTCGTGCGGCCACAATATGGCGGAAACTTTTTCACGTGAATCACTTAAGTGTAAACGACAGTTCTTATGTACGCGATACTACCGTTATCTGTATATGTGCATATCGTTATCCGCTTACTTTTGTAACCTCAGTGTAGAACTCTCCCATTTAGTCTAGTGCAAAACGCCACCTTTGGTGGGCCGCGCTGACTGCTATTTCGCTCTTTGTAAAAATAAAAAAAGTAACGGTAGTGTCTAGTATAATTCCTGAATCCTCAAAAATTCTACACCTTGAATGTTTCCAGTTTTTCCACCTGGTGTTTATAGGCAGCAATGTTATATCGTGAAAGTTACAACTCTCTTCCTTGGGAGAGCTTGAATGAACCTCGTTTAACGTAATTGGCTTGGCTGTGTAGAGACACGTGAGCGCTATTTCCTCGTTTAAACGCCATAAATTGTCAGCCGAGTTCCTGCTTACTGGATGTACTGCTTTCTTGCCGTTTCCTGTCTTCTTGTACCAGGCTGTCAAATGCCTTGTACAGCTTCTACTACATTCCACAGAAGAAATTTCCACCGTTTCGTGATTTTTTTTTGTTTCTCTTGCGTTAGAAATACTCGGAACAATTGGTGTACGGTACAAGGAAGGGCTGGTAATGTACGAAATATACGAGAATCAAGAAGGAAGAGTAAGAATGGGATACCGGGAGAAAACTTTTGGGACCAAAAACGACGTCACAAAGGAATGCATTCTTTCTCGTCTACCTTTCAATCTATACATCGAAGAAGCAAAACGGACAATGTCCTTTTAAACACTAACCCTCAAAGGGTACAAAACTCGCAATTTCGATCCAGGCTTAAGATAGGTCGGCATCTAGTGCCACCAAGAAGAAGTCGGAGAAAACGGTAACGTCGGCGAAACCACGACCTGAAGCCAGTTTGTTGATGTACGATCTATCACAACGTAGTAGCACGGAAAGCTTGTCTCCTGCCACTGGTCAGTTATCAGCTCGATTCTCGGTCCGGCACACAGTCTTATTGTGTCAGGAAGTTTCATATCGGCGCACACTCCGCCACAGAGTGAAAATCCCTTCTGGCAGTTATTAGTTTTCTTACAGACGACTACTGACAGACGGTTCCTGGTCACACGCAGTGACATCCTTTTGCTCTGCAGTAGTAACCACTGTACTCCCATTTAGGAGGCTTACTATTCTAATTCCCTTTCGACCACTGAGATTGAGGTTTTCGGTCGTTTTCCTACATCTCTTAAAACAAATTTTGAGGTGGTTCCTCTGAATAGAGCACAGCCGATTTTCTTTCACGTCCCTTCCCAGTATACATCTACACCGGTATTCTGCGTAAGCACTGTGAAGTGCATGTATAAGGGTACTTCGCGTTATACCACATATGGAGTTTCTCCACGTTCCAGAAGGATTTCTTTCGGCACTTCGCACAATAGAGTTTTATGGCAGATAGGCCATCCCAAGTCGTCTGCTTGGCTGAGATGCGTCATAGCGAGTTCTCCGCTTCCTACCTGCTTCAGCAGACAACTGTCAGCTTCGAACACGTTTCTGTACTTCTCTGGTCCTTCAAGTAAACTTCTGTGTTGCACGAGCCAACTGGGAAGAGCTTTCAAGTATGCAGAAAATAACGGACGCCCCTACCTTAATACAAGGAAAGGATGAAAAGAAGTAATTAGCTGAGCAGTCATTCACAGTATTGAGTAATGTCTGCAGTTATGATGCATCGTTAGAGTATCGACTACCTTGGCTATTGGTATGTGCATATTACATTATAAAATATGTTGAGTTACTATTTGGGGGTAAACTGCCATGACAAATGGTTCAAATGGCTCTGAGCACTATGGGACTCAACTGCTGTGGTCATCAGTCCCCTAGAACTTAGAACTACTTAAACCTAACTAACCTAAGGACATCACACACATCCATGCCCGAGGCAGGATTCGAACCTGCGACCGTAGCAGTCGCACGGTTCCGGACTGCGCGCCTAGAACCGCGAGACCACCGAGGCCGACAACTGCCATAACACATCATGTTCTATATCCCCTATTAATCCCATGGATGCCACACTTTTCAGCATTAAGATGGGTGACTCGGGTGTTTAGTAAGCAACCTCATTTGTAGACTTACTGTATTTTACTAGTGTCTTACCGGTTAAATAAAGTCTACAACCTGTTACATCTACGACTGAGCCTACGCGTATGTGATAATTCAATTTCCTATTCCAAAAAACTGATATGCTGTGACCAGTCTCAATTCTGATTCATTTATATTGTAGTATACTGAACGCTTTGGACTGTAAAGTAAAAAAAAATTACTTTCCTGAATATATAAAGCCAGTCTAAGAACGACTTTCAAATCTTGTCAAGATCTGATATTTTTACAAGTTAATTTTCAGACGATAATTCATTACAGATAATCGCAGCATCTGCATAAAGTTTGAAGTTACTTTTAATATCGTCTGCAGGGTCATTAATGCAAATCATGAACAATCGACGATATCTTAAACCCTAATAGTTCTTCCTTCCTTTCGTTCTCTCCCTTGCCTCACGTCAGATACATGGCATATTCTTGTACCATTATATCCAGAACAATGTGGTTTTTGCTGTCACATTGAGTATATTCATTAGACCTTTGTTTGACTGGTGAATGTTACAGAGTTTGGTTGGAAATCATTAAAAGAAAGTCGTTTTTCGTTGCGACAGAATCTTCTCACGAAATTCCAGTCACCAACTTTCTCCTTCGAATGCGGAAATATTTTGTTGCCACCGACCTACATGTGGAGGAACGATCACTACGATAAAATAAGGGAAATCAGAGCTCGTACGGAAATATATAGGTGTTCATTCTTTCCCGCGCGCTATACGAGATTGGAATAATAAAGAATTGTGAAGGTGGTTCGATGAACCCTCTGCCGGGTACTTAAATGTGATTTGCAAGGTATCCATGTAGATGTAGATGTTAGGTCGTGGTCCATGGCATATTTTTCTTCCCAACGTTTCGTCTCCTAACGCTGGAATCATAATCAGAGGCTAACTTTTCTCGACACGTCCACCAAGGACGCAGATACTGCCCATGAAATCCCGCCTTATATGATCAAAGGCCTTCAAGGAAAGGACGTGTAGAGAAAGGTAGCCTCTGCTGATGGTCTCTAGCACAGGAGTCAAATCATTAGCTCTAGAAATTTGCCTTGGATCACGGCATAATGCCCATAAAACCAGTGCTGCAAAAGCATGCGTTGTATGACCAAACGATTGTTTTTCTCCCCTGTTATGAAGCTGAGTCTACCTCAAAACCGAGCTGCTAGCATTCCCTAGCCATGGTGTTTCGATAGGTATCATCTTCACATCAAATCGCGCAAGGATCTGCCTTCACAGATGAAATCACTGTCAGACACCTTTGCGGTGGCACTCGACTCGTAACTGATTGGGAACCTGGTACTGGAAGAAACTTTCACCATCAGTATTTAGCCAAAAACGTGAGGAGATGCGATGGCGCACAATTTACTGACCACCATACTATGCGCCATTGTCTTGGATTCAAATCCTAAATTCCGTAAATCGCTCCAGGCAAATGCCGAGATGATTCCTGTCACGGGACATGGCCGACATCCTTCTCCGTCCTTTAAACGATGCGAGATTGTCTTCCATCTATGATGATCCCGAAGTCGACGGGATGCTAGGCCCTAATCTTCCTTCCTTCCTCCAATTCCAAGTCTCTCCTCTGTGGCTCATGGAGTTAGTGGCATGTGACATTGTTGACAGTGATCCATCTGCCCTATGGGAAAGTGAAATTTCGCGACCTCTTTGATGAGAGAAGTAGGCTACGTGCTGGCACTGGGTTTCACGGTATCATTCCTATCTGACTTACATAACCACACAAACACGACAGTAAGACTCCACGCCTGCTCATCACAGTCATCTGCACTCAAGATGTACACTTATAATTTTCAAAGAAAAGGTGCTTTCCAATTATGTGGATGACCTTATCCCTCTCTCAGCCAGTATCCGTATTCATGTGACAGCATATGTTTCAAAACGCCGCGCATAAGAACGGAATATTCCGGTGCTCATATCTCGGGTTCTAGTGGTGATAGAAAGGTAGGGTGAAGTGTTTTGGATAGCCCTTAGGCTAGGAGCCATTTGTATGCACAACAGAAGGACCGTCCTGGTGTCACTATTCTACAGTACAGTGTCAAAGTGTGAATGTTACTCATGTTCTTCTGCTTAGGCAAATGGAGGAATTTGGTTCGTTCTCTTTGCATTTGATGTGTTCTACGATGGGATTGATGGAACCTATGGAGGTACCATTAGTTCATTGGCGATTCCTCTGAAAACAGAAAAAAAAATTAAAAATGGTCTTATATTTTCGCTGTCACCCGCGGACCAAAACTCTGTCGGGGATTCCAAGACGGTTATGCACAGAAAATGGCTGAAATTTTTGCTATATGTTCCTAAGATCCCGATCTCAAACAACCTTGAAAATTTTCTTGATGTCTTTATCAGTTTCCAAGGTACAGAGATTCAAAGTTACCCTTATTCTACACGTAAAATACGGGATGAAGCCATATCTAAATAATAAATAATGGCAGAAAATTGTTCAGATTTTAACGGTGCATTTTGCGGGCATTTATCTAGAGAGCCGTCTCTCCGTTTTCAAAAATCTTTGTTCTTTATCGAAAAACACCCCAAAATCTTGTTCTTGTGTAGCAAAACCCATCCGCGGATTCAGAGATAACAATGAATAATAGACGGCTGAAATTTTATCGATGTATTTCTAACGTCCTAATCTCGAAAGACGTGGAAAATTTTCTTTCATATCTTTTTTCATTTGCGAGATACAGAGATTGAAAGTTACCCTGCTTGAACACGTAAAATACGAACGTAAAATTCAATGTGAGGCAAAAACGTAGTTTATAAAGTGATTTGGCATGGAGAAAATAGGTATAATGTGTTTCCGTTATCTTATGTGAACCCCACATTGTAGTCGAAAACATTTTTGGACGTAAAATCCTTTCTGAGATGTAAAATTAATTTCACGTTATTTCAGTTCCACATGAGTCAACTGTCTAAATTTTACTGATCAATGCATTTATTTCCAAATGAGTTGCATGCCCTGCCCCAACAAGGAAAAGAGGGGAACCAGCGGAAAAATGCTCCTTTCAGAACACGAAAAAATCGAATATGGCCGTTTACTCAAAAGACTCTGAATGAAAAGTCGCGTACCAGCTGCTGCGTTCTACCTCCCTCAACATCTATAAAAAATTTCCCAAGCTATGAGAACGGGTTGTGAGTCGTGCTCGGGTAGCTCAGTCCTTAGACCATGTCCCTTGCCTGAGGCAAAGATCCCCGCTCAAGCTCGTCTCAATGGCGGCATCTGGGTACTCGAAAGCCAAAACGTGTGTGTTGACGTTGTTCATAATACCGTCTCGGGTGAAGCATACCTTGTCAGTAAATAACATGTGCACGAGGAACTCTGCCTCATTCCTACATTGTGTAAGGATCCATTGGTACACAGAAACCCTAGCTTGAACATCAGGTGCAGCCAGGGCTTGCACACTTTGTAGATGAAATGTAATGCCCGTCATATGGTGGAGAGCGAAAGGGGTACTGCTGCAGTAATTCTGCTGGTATTACTGTTGTTGGCATTGAATTCAGTTTTAATACATGCTCCTTCATTAGTGGTGTCGACACTGTTCTCGGTCTACTTGCACGTTTGCATGTTGGGTTTAAATTAACCTGTTTCGCGCAGCCGACCGCGGTGGTCTCGCGGTTCTAGGCGCGCAATCCGGAACCGTGCGACTGCTACGGTCGCAGGTTCGAATCCTGCCTCGGGCATGGATGTGTGTGATGTCCTTAGGTTAGTTAGGTTTAAGTGGTTCTAAGTTCTAGTGGACTAATGACCACAGCAGTTGAGTCCCATAGTGCTCAGAGCCATTTTTGTTTCGCGCATGCGACACAGTGAACACACTGCTTTCTGGCGGTTTTCTCTGAGGATACAATCGTGTGCCTCCCATGCCATGACGTTAGCAGAGCCGTACTTGAAATGGATGTCAGCCATTTCTTCATTTGAAAATAAGTGTGAAGGATTTCGCAGGTTCCCTTAGCGCTATTGGTTAAGGGTTTTCTTCGGGGTGTTCTGCCGTGTACTTCTTTCCATTTGATGCACAGTACTAGCGAAGAAATCCGGCATTGGCCAAGTAGTTATTTATAGTTGTGCGTCCACCTCCGTACCACGCAGTTTCTGGCCTTTTGTTTAATGTTTATGACGTCATATCTCATGAACTACGTGTCGTACAACGTATAGGTACATTCAGCGGCATATGTGGATTCTGTTTGCAAAATATTTGCCAAATGGAATGGGCAGCAAGGAAGTAGTAAATGTAAACGTCATGCACGATGCTGCAGTCTTCCAGGTATCTCACTGTTTATGACATCATACCTCCTGAACAATGATAAAATGATTGTAGATACATTCAGTGGAATATGTAGATACCGTCTGTGAAATTTATTGCGAATAGAGTAAGTAGCAAAGAAGTAGTATCTCACTGTTTACGAAATCATATAACTATGTGCCATACAATGATATAGTTTTGCACTTACTTCCACTAATGTATGTTCATACTTTCTGTAAAATGTGTCGCGAATACATTCTGCAATAAGAAATTAATAAATTATAACGTCATGCCTCGTGCGATAATTTTACTGTAGGAACAGCAGAAAAGTGGTAATAGATAAACATGTTTCCTTTCATCATTTCGTATGGGTTGTCAACATAAAAAAAATTGTATATCTTTGAATTTATGTGTAACTTTGTTTGCGAGTCACTAAATGCTCTCTTTCTCAAATACTGGATGAATAAAGCCCGGGAATTCACGAGTCGTGAACTACGCTCCTTTTCACTCCCATCCCATTGAGAGGTAGGCGGATATTAATCCCCACAGCGTTTGTCACCTGACAGTACGCTACATGTTATGAAACGTCCCCTTTGGAAAATTATTAATGACTGTGCTGATAAAACCTCTTACGTTATTTGATTTTCAAACAGCTGAGCAAAACTGATAGTACTCAGACATTACTCTCTTTACTTATTCTGATCAACACTAAACTAACACACAATATTTTTAGCGCAACGCAATCTGACTTTCAATAATCTATACAAAAGAATGGCTCTGACAAACAATAACCTATACCTTTAATGAATCACTTACCTCATAAAAATCTTCGTTACTCGAACTACTGTAATACAGCGAGCGGCAATACTGCCAGCTAAATCAAAGATTCTAACTACCGAAGGTAATAATTAATGATAGGCAGAGTTGACAAATGAAAGATTTTGATAGAGAAAAAACAATGTATTTAACTTAATAGTGTTCAAAAGTCGTCTGCTCTCAAAATTCTGTCATCTCTCCCCACATCCACCATTGCTGGTGACTCACTTCCAACTGAGCAATGCTACACGCTGTTCACATCCAACTGCCCAACACTGCAATAGCAAATATTCCAACAATGCAAACCAGTCACAGACTGTGCACAGCACAGTCAAGTGATTTTCATACAGAGCGCTACATAGCGTTACCAACATAAAAACCTTAACAGCCTGCAAACAGCCTACAAACAGCCTACTTACAGTTTGTTGAAATCGGTCCTGCAATTTAACAGAAGAAGTGCAACACACACAGACACACACACACACATAATGTGTACGAATTTCGACGACCGATCCAGTCGTCTTTTCAGATGCTGCGAGTTTTGTTTTTATGTGCTCTCGCTGCCTGGACACCAACCATACTGTGAACTGTTGCTGGTCTCGGGCTGTTTATAAACAGCGATCGATACGTAATCTCCATTACGCTCTCTGATACTGTTTCATACTGACACTAATGTTCCCTAAAACACAAATACTCTCATCGTGTTCCAGGTCTCGTCGATGTGATGGCTGGCGAGGACTTAATAAACTGGGGGACGGGTCCAAGTCTTGTTGAAACTGAAACATCTGCTTATAAGGTTTTCTGACGTATTTATTTCGATAGACTCCTTAATTATGCTGTCCCAGCAATTCGTCATCTGCACGACGATGCAGATCATATCGTATTTCGTTTCCTGATTATTTTGGAGGAAGAACTCGGCGACAACTCATTCACCTGGTTGTTTTAGTTGGGTGTGTCGCTAATATTTATTGTATCTCACTTGTTCTTGTGTCATGTTACAAGTTATCTTTGACTACAAAACAGTCAGAATTATTTGGTGTTTGTGGTAGCCTACGACAAGACTGCAGTCATAACTGAACACATGGTAGCACACTGCAATTAAACATATGAGCATTCTGGTCTAGATTTCAGTTCAACTGCTAACAGCCTCATACAGTTCGGGCAATCTCGGAACGAAACAAACATCGTGCTGTCTTCCGTGAGTATGTATGATTTGAAATTTTGTGTTATCGTTGGCTTGAACTGCATAAGTTTTATTTTTGATGGCCAATATCAAGCACCACTCCACATTTCTGCTCCGACAATCGATTGATGTAGATCGAAGTTCGATGATAACGTTATTCCCAGACGTGGAGCCACTAAAAGGTCAACAGTATCCCGCAGTAGGTAGACATTACCCGTGTGAAGAGTTGTCGGCAATATGGAACGATGTGTCATTCACGTCTATTCGCTACTGATATGAAACAACGGGTTCATTGTATTCCGCACAACGAAAACACTATCATTGTTATTTGAAACAATGTGCGTCGACTGCTAAGGGAGGACGATGGAAGTTTAACGATCAGATTCTTAGGGGCAAAGCACAGGCTCGGGTTAGAGAAGGACGGACAAGGAAATCGGCCTGCTCTTTCGAGGGAACCATCCTGGCATTCACCTTAAGCGATGTAGCAAAATTATGAAAAACTTAAATGAACCTGGACAGATGAGTGAGCTGTTGCCCTCGCGATTACGAGTCCACGTTCTTACTACTTTACCCCCTAGCTTGGTAATGTGTCATGATAACTTCCAAATATCTGATGCTCTTATTGAAAGCTTGGACCTTAAATGCACTTGTTTGTACTTTATTCCATGTGTCAATGCTACGTTTTATTTTATTGCGTATATATTTCTGTTCTACCTGTGCCTTTGTTTGTGTTATCTTCAAACCCTGTTTGGTTTCTCGTTGGGAAATGTGAATGTATCGATCTGTATCTGGTTTTATAAAATGAGGTATTATTTAAGGACCATAAAGGGTAAAGCACTTGTCTCACGCATGGAGCAGTCTATTACCGATTTTCTAACAGAAGCCTTCAGTTAGTGTACAAATCTCTTTACAATATTAGATTACAGATTTTCATGATGTAAAGATCGTGGAATAATCAGATAGAAGATTCTTTGATTTTTACTAGTTGGGGTGAAATTGTTTCTCAGAAATTTCTTGCGATTGGATTTGTCATGTGAAGTCACATTTATTGATTAATTCTGTCCACTGCAAGGTTTTCATACATTAGCTGCCACTGTAAATACTTCACCTGTCCTATACTGGGACAAAGATTCATTAGCACGCTGCGCGAGCAGTGAATAAAATCCTTGACTCTGTCGAATGTAATCTGTGGCGCGCTTGGTCGCCAGTCATTTGCGAAGCGCTGGGGCATTCTTACTTGAAGCGTAGTAGCGAACAGTCGAGGATTTCGAGAAGGAGATTTGATATTTGTGAATCCGAGAGAAATTTTCTGGGATACATTACTGTCGAGGTGAGAACTTGTTTGCGAACATTTGTTATTGAGTCTATTGATGGAGAATTTTTGTTTTTTTTTTTTGTTTTTTTTTGTTGAAGGTATATTTCAAGGTAACCAATGCATGCGCAAGAATTAAATGTTCATCAGAACTATTAATTGAAGGATATCTTTGTCCCTCAGATAACTAATAACATTCATGATTAATGTTAATTTGATCTCTTTGTTTTTATTGTATCACAAACAACGCAACTGTATCACAGACAACGCAATGTCTGATATTTTTGTGCTGAGATAATTTCGTAATTGGTTTTTTATGATGCACAATCTTTTTTGGCACTAATTAGAATGTAATTTTTTCAAGAACGAGTTTCTCCTCCATCATTCTTAGTAAAGTTTTGAATATTTTGTCATGCGTGAATTGCACCTGACGCCATACGAAGCCTCAGAGTGTTTCTCACAAGCGAATAACAAATTTTGTAGTGAGAAGTTTATTTTTTCTTTAAGTGCTGCATCTGCTGGCTTTATTTGTTTTCGAGAATGTCAGTACACCATACAGAGAACAAAACATCAACATATGTATGAGGTAAATTACTTTGTTTCAGGGCAAATCTCACTTTGCATTGTTATGAGAAAACAGTTCGTAGCCAGAATCGTCAGGCGTTGTGCTAAGCAAATGGATTAAATTACTGTGAACACTGCTGGTAACCTCAAATAGTAATTTTTCTTCTGAGTACAGTTATATTTCATTTTTGTGGACACTTCAAATCATAAATTGCAGTTCATGTCACGCAGCTTTCATAAGGTACTTTAGTATTAAGTTACAGTTAAATAGCTCTCTCTAAGTACTGAGCTAGCTACTTTTGACATTTAATTAGATTAGTTTTCATTATTTCAAATTCTGCATTTCGCTTAGTTTAAAGTTTCGTTTCACGACACTGTTCACTTGCGCAGCACAGGGCCAACCAAGAGTCAGTTTTGCTCACCAGATGAAAACAATATCCATAGCACAATTACCCGAGAAGAGAGTATAAAAAAGGAAAATTCAGTATTATAGATAAATTTTTGTAGAATGCTTACACCACGACTGTGAAAATTTGCTGGTGCATTAATTCGGTTTGGTGTAGAACCCGGAGAAATTCAAGCACTATAATTCGTGCTGTATCTTCGCTGTGAAGACAAATTTCGCATTGTCTTAACATGTCGGAATGACTCATACGTTGACAGATTAAACACATTGTCACTGTTTCCACTATTCTTTATGTTCCATATCCTGAGTCATCATGTTAGAATACTTAAAAGGAATGTAGGATGCGGGACGTCACCCAAAAACATTCAGGGGACCAAATTATCCCTCTTCAGACGATTACGTGCCACTTGCAATCCGTTGCTGTTGTGGTCTTCAGGCCGAAGGCTGGTTTTAACAAAGCTTTCCGTGCTACGCTATCCATTGAATCTCTCTTTCTTCCCCTCTCCATTAAATGTTGTAGCCTATATCCACTTAAACATGCTTTTTGAAGTCAAATCTTAGTCTTGCTCTACAATTTTTTCTCTCCACGCTTACCTCCATTATCAACAGACGGTTCCTTGATGTCTGATGATGTGTCCAGTTAACCTATCCCTTCTATTAGTCAAGTTCTCCTATAAGTTTTTTCACCCCAATTCGAATCAAAACCTCTACGTTAGCTATCCGACCTACCCATGATATCTTCAGTATTCTTCTGTAGCCCCACATACCAAAAGCTTCTTGAAACTTCCTGGCAGATTAAAACTGTGTGCCCGACCGAGACTCGAACTCGGGACCTTTGCCTTTCGCGGGCAAGCTGTGAGTACCGGGCGTGAGTTGTGCGTCGGTAGCTCAGTTGGTAGAGCACTTGCCCGCGAAAGGCAAAGGTCCCGAGTTCGAGTCTCGGTCGGGCACACAGTTTTAATCTGCCAGGAAGTTTCATATCAGCGCACACTCTGCTGCAGAGTGAAAATCTCATTCTGTTCTGCTTTCTTGTTGACTGTACTGATTATCAGCCACATTTCACTTTCGTATAAGACTATTACAAAAATTTGCTGATACTGATATTTGTATTAGACGCTAAATTAACTTTCTTGTTAGAAAAGCTTTTATTGCTGGTGAAAATTTACATTTAAAAAAAAAAAAAAAAAAAATGGTTCAAATGGCTATGAGCACTATGGGACTTAACATCGGTGGTCGTCAGTCCCCTAGAACTTAGAACTACTTAAACCTAACTAACCGAAGGACACCACACACATCCATGCCCGAGGCAGGATTCGAACCTGCGACCGTAGCGGTCGCGCGGTTCCGGACTGAGCGCCTAGAACCGCTAGACCACATTTACATTTTAAGTTATCTCTATTACTGCCATCGTCAGTTATTTTCCCCACCAAATACCAAAACCTGCCAATTACTCTCAGTGTCTCACTTTATAATCTAATTCCCTCAGCACCGAGTGATTATATTCGATTACTTTCCATTGCACTTTTTTGTTTTGGTGATGTTCGTCTTATCTTTTTCGATACCGTATTCATTCTTTTCAACTGACCTTCAAGCCCTTTGCCGTCTGTAACAGACAACCTTTAAAGCCTTTTATTTCTTTTCCATAGACTATAATTTCATAACCAAATTTCTGTCGTAACCGGCCCCTCATGCCAATTTTGGAAGGAGACCATCGTCGAGTTGTACCAGCTAATCATTACACAATCTAAAAAAACTAAACAAAACTCCATCGGAACAGGCCTTAAGGCCCAACGGTACGACCGGCCGCCGTGTCATCCTATGCCCACAGGCGTCACTGGATGCCGATATGGAGGGGCAAGTGGTCAGCACAGCGCTCTCCCGGCTGTTGTCAGTTTTCGTGACCAGAGCCGCTATTTCCCAGTCAAGTAGCTCCTCGATTGACCTCACAAGGGCTGAGTGTACCCTGTTGCTAAAAGAACTCGGCAGCCTGGACGGTCACCCATCCAAGTGCTAGCCCAGCCCGACAGTGCTTAACTCCGGTGTTTTGACAGGAACCGGTGTTACCACTGCGGCAAGGTCATTGGCCCTTACACAATCTGGTCTTCGGATATTCATGAACCGTGAGCGCCCATAGTGCACTGTAGCTACTTATGTGTTCGATGAGAAGTATCCGGACACAACTATAGAACGTGGAATTGAGCGCTAGATGTCACTACAGGCTGGCGCGCCAGTATGCAAGGAGATGGGTCAGTTGAGAAGCTGTTGCAGCCGACTGGGCTGTCAGTAGAGCTCAGTGACTTCGAACCTGGAGTATTGATAGCACATCACAGTAACAAAGAATATTCTTAAGAATATTATTATTTATTTATTTTCTAACGATTCATCAAGAACATTAACACATTTAATCACACTATGTAAGCATGGAAGTAGTTTCCAGGGAGTGACTGATGAAATCATAACCAAATTCCTTTTATCAAATGGGAATTTTATTCACTTTAATAGTGCCTAAAAGCATTTTTTTAAAGAAACAGATTTAAAATTATAATCAGAAAGCACCCTCTAAATATCAAAGTCACAATTTATTCAGAGGCAGAAAGAAATAAGTTTTGCCTGTACGAGCTTTCGGGAAGAGAACCTTGCTGCTCCCTTTTGACACGGCCGTAGTTACGACCGCTCACAACAGCCTCTGCAAGACTACACTGATGCAAATCTGCAACACAACAGATTACTTTAAACTAAGAGTTTTAACTATTTACACAAGCACACAAACCATGCACCCCGCGTAGGAGGGATGGAAATGGTACAAAACACTAACAATTAAAATATTAAACTTGCCACCGAAGGTGCAACTTAATTTTAACTTCTAAGAAAAGTCTTACAGTGAAATCGGGGCAACTTTATATACTAAAATGATCATTTAAATAAAAGCCCATGAAATGCAATCTTGTATAAAATTCTACAAGGTTGGCCAAACAATAGTTAAGATGCTCTACAGTACACAGATACAGCCTCTCAAGATCATAGGCAATAATATCAAAGTTTCCAAAGATCAAAACATATTTCAGGTATTAGGCCATTACACTCCAAGCAATAAATTTGTTAACACACCAAACATGACAGAGGCAGCTACTAACGTACGGTAGATTGATAGGGAGATTACCGAACAACCCGACCCGCAGGTTGCTCTATCCCTCCCTATTCTACAAGGGAAAAACAGACCACCCGATTTATAAACAACCACCCTTCTGCTGGTGGGCAAACGGAGAAGAATGGTGGGACGACCCCAAAGCATAACGGCTGGTGACCCCACCACGAAAACAAGTAGAATTTAACACGAGTAAATCAAACAACATATCACTAATCCCTTAACTTCTAATAAACTGCGATTTCTAGAGAAGACCTGGCGCAGCATCCCCAAATCGCTCTCCCGAGCCGTCCGCTGCCAGCCGCTTCACCGGACGCAGGAAGGCACGCCGATCTCCCGTCTCACGGCGTCGCAGCTCGCACGGGCCAGACTGATGTCGTGGGTTGACTCCTGTTGCTCTCGTGTCGACCGCGAAGTCACTACCCCTCGCTATACGCCGCGGCCCACTGGACTCACGTGGCGACCTCACATACGCTGACGCTCAAGAGGGACAAGTCATCTTGTGTCTCAGTGCGCGGCCGACCAACCGATCGATCCAACCGCCAATGACCGTTGCCTGAGCAACTCGAGCAGACTGGCGGCCTAACGCGCAGACTCAGACGCAGGAACTAAGCACCGACCGGGCGACCACTCACTGAGTTCTCTTACTGGCGGAGTGGAAAGACTCTTATTTTGCCGGCTTTAAAGGTTGATCCGAACGACAGACATACTAGCACTCTGAACGACTAACTGCCTAACAAATGCGGACGAGAGACAGACTAGCAAGCTGGGGAAGAGAGACTGACCCAGACTCGCCGACTGACGAGCTCACAGCGCCCCTTAAATGCACGTGAACAGGCAACCTTTCCCCTTTTCCACCAGAGGGAGACACCAAAGGTGCGACTGCCACAGCGGCGCCACCGCCAGAAACGGAGGGCGACTGCTTCACACTACGCGCTGCGGTGCACTCTTCAAAACAGCAGATTTTACCACGGCTCACCATGAGAAAGATTCCCGCCTTTCGAAAGGTGTCCAGGTCGGAAGCTGGTTATGTGATTGTGATGTCGAAACGCGAAGTAACAACCGCAGCTAAAACAAGACCAGACACGTCTCATGTACTGACTTACAGGGACCGCCCATCATTGCAGTGGATGACTGTAGAAAATCGCAAGAAATTAGAAGAAGGAATTACTCGTGAGTTCCAAAGCGCTATCAGCAGTGAAACTAGCATAGTGACTGTGCATAGGAAGTTAAAAACAATGGGGTAGCATGTTCGAGCAGCTCGTTCTGTGGTCAGTACTAAGCGACGCTTGAGGTAGTATACTATCATCAAGCTTCACCTCTGGGTGATTCGAAACGAGTGATTTGGAGCGAGAATCACGCTATACCCTGTGACAATCTGTGGGAAGGGTTTGAGTTTGGTGAATGCCTGGGGAACATCGCCTGACATCGGGAGAAGTGGCAGTTTATTCTGTAAGTGCAACAGATGATCAGGAGATTTGTAACATTGTCAAAGCCGGTAATTTGGAAACAAAAATCAGCAGTTTTCAGGCAGAAATAATCAAAAAATGTGTATGAAATCTTATGGGACTTAACTGCTGAAGCCATCGGTCCCTAAGTTTACACACTACTTAACCTAAATTATCCTAAGGACAAACACACACACCCATGCCCTAGGGAGGACTCGAACCTGAGCTGGGACCAGCCGCACAGTCTATGACTGCAACGCCCAAGACCGGTCGGCTAACCCCGCGCGGCAGAAATAATCACACAATTTTGAAATATTTCCTGTTGGCTTCTGTCCGGGGCTCTTCCGCCGACATTTGTTTGACGAATTTTCTGACATTTCGGCAGCAGAAGTGGGTGACATTGTCAAAGCTTCACATTCCATTGCTGACGGCGGACTAGAGAGCAAGCAGCAGCCAGCGACCTACTTTCAAACGGCCCAAAAACAAACATTATTGCGCTTGCATAGCAAGGATGACAGAAAAACTTCGTGTTCGGTGTCTGTAGCTCTCAAACACGTTTTGTCCCAATCCTGCCTGGAATTTCATAGCCTTGTCAACAGCGCTCAGCAGACGTAGACGGCCACCCCTCCAAGTGTTAGCCAAACCCGACAGCGCTTAAATTCGGTGATCTGACGGGAACCGGTGTTACCACTGCGGCGAGGCCGTTGGCCCGTAGTTATATGACGTCAGAGGTAATTCCTTGAGCGCTGACCCGCAGGCGACGGTACAGTGTCTTAACATCAAGACACTTCGCTCGGTCTCAAACAAAAAAGTTCATCATCGCATTTCTTTGTACAAAGTAACCGATAACAGCAATATTCTGCTCGCTGTTGTTAACTTTCAATTACTAAACTCTCGAAAAATTTACCATTGCAGTGGTGTATAAAACAGGATATTTTGTAATTAATATGGTCCGTAACATACCTTTGGAGATCCTGTAATTGTAATTAATTAATGTATAACATATAAACATGATAACATTCGAATAAAATGTGGTGTAGTAAACTTAAAGATGGGTCAGTGCAAAGTAACATTTTCCTCCCTTTAGTATCCTCGCTTAAAATCTATTTCTGCGCCATAATCTAAACTTTTGAGAGCTTACTGACCGCTACAGCATTGATGAGATGCCAGTCACTGCCGCGTTCGGATATTTACGACGAGTTTTTCA
The DNA here is from genome assembly GCF_023897955.1 of Schistocerca gregaria. NCBI lineage: Eukaryota > Metazoa > Arthropoda > Insecta > Orthoptera > Acrididae > Schistocerca > Schistocerca gregaria. Next base: position 163,837,526 of record NC_064921.1, read on the forward strand.
GGGGCAGTGTGCAACCTCGAATTTGGTAAGGCTAAGTTATGGTATCCGCCATGATCTTGGAAAGAGTGTACCGTGTTCAAATATTTGGAGGTGACTACGCCACCACCCGTCCCCATAGCATCTGGACCACCAAACGATCATGTTGGACAATGTTGGACTTACTCTCACACGGCGAGAGATGGGAAAACATAATGCACTCAAGAACATTGTCGAACATGGTAGTTTTGGTAACGCAGGTGTTTCAGTGTGTGTGTGTGTTTGGAGGGGGGGGGGGATTATAACGTTATGTGGATGTATTGAGCTCCAATTCGTAAATAAAATCATTGTGGGTCCTTCCCCATGTGCGTCTTTTCATGGAAAGATTTAACCCTGGTTTCATTTTTACGAATGACTGTGTGCGACCGCAGATGGAGCAGCTGGTGGAACTACAAGATATTCGGCGATGGGCTGGCCTGCCCATTCCCCCGACTTGAATCCGATCGGGCACGTGTGAGACGCTTTTGGAAACGCACTGCAGCACGTCGACATCCTCTCCGATTATGTACCAGTTGTTAACTGTGGCGCGGGGGGGGGGGGGGGGGGGGACGTTGCATCACAAGAATGCCACTCAGTGCGTGCTCTGCCACGGCCGATTTCTTCACCTGCCGCAACCTGCAATGTCGTACTCGTCATTTGTTTCTCTGTTTCCTTACTTCACCGAGTGTTTGACTCTGTTACACTTCTAATATAATTTGTGGAGTACCCATTGCTCCTCGGGTGTTGCATTTCGCGTCTGAGATGCTGCAGCTCACATATTCGTGGCAGAGTACGCACTGAATGAGTCCGACCACGTAATAAAATTCGCCGACACGGAAGTTCTGGCTGTAGAGAAGCACTATCACACGCGCTTGTTAAGAGAAGCTACAGAAATACAAAAACACGAGAATAGTTTCAACATGAAGGAGGAAAGCCTTAAGGTAAACGGATCCTGGCTTCCCGTACTATCTCTCGCCACGTGAGAGTAAGTCCAACATTGTCCAACATGATCGTTTGGTGGTCCAGATGCTATGGAGTCGCGTGGTGGGGGGAGCCACAATGTTGCGTGGGCATAGTCAACTCCAAATTTTTGAACACAGTACACTCTTTTAAAGATCATGGCGGATTCCTTAACCTACCCTTATCAAATTCGAGCTTGCACACTGTCCCTGAAAAACTCGTCGTAAATATCCGAACGCGGCAGTGACTGGCATCTCACCAATGCCGTAGCGGTCAGTAAGCTCTCAAAAGTTTAGATTATGGAGCAGAAATCGATTTTAAGCGAGGATACTAAAGGGAGGAAAATGTTACTTTGCATTGCATTTTATTCGAAGGAACTGATGTTTATAGGTTATACATTAATTAATTGCAATTATTAGATCTCCAAAGGTATGTTACGTACCATATTAAGAACAAGATATCCTGTTTTATACATCACTGCAATGGTAAATTTTTCGAGAGTTTAGTAATTTAAAGTTAACAACAGCGAGCAGAATATTGCTGTTATCGGTTACTTTGTACAAAGAAATGCGATGATGAACTTTTTTGTTTAAGACCGAGCGAGGTGTCTTGATGTTAAGACACTGTACCGTCGCCTGCGGGTCAGCGCTCACGGAATTACCTCTGACGTCATATAACTACGGGCCAACGGCCTTACCGCAGTGGTAATACCGGTTCCCGTCGGGTCACCGAATTTAAGCGCTGTCGGGTTTGGCTAACAGTTGAAGGGGTGTCCGTCTACGTCTGCCGAGCGCTGTTGGCAAGCGGAATCACCCAGCCGTTCTGAAGCCAATTGAAGAGCTATTTGAGAAGTAGCGGCTACGGTCACGAAAGCTGGCAACGGCCCGGACAGCGGTCTGCCGACCACGTGTCGTCTCATATCCGCATCCAGCGATGCTTCTAGGCTGAGGGTGGTACGGCGGCCGATCGGTACCACTGGCCTTCCTGAGGAGTGCTCGGACGGAATTTGGGTCTGAGCTGGCTCCTAACTACAGTGGCAGCAGCCTTAGTGAACGTAAATGATACACAGAAGAACTTCACAAAAACTGCAGGAACATAAATGAAAAGCGCAAAAAGCAATATGATGCTGTAATTTGAAAAAATTCGTGCACGTTACAAGTGATAGTGTCAAAAATGTGCGTGATTTCTGCTATTTCTGACGCTCTGGATACAACGAACGCGATTTTTGATACCTGTTAATAATGAATCACGTCGTATTAGACATGAATCATTCGCCTGTTTGATCGCCGACTGCACTTCCTTCGTCATTTCAACTAACTAGCTTAAGATAACCACACGGGAAAGCTTCCTTAATATTAGACCGAGACTCAGTACACAGACGTATTTCTGAGAGATTTCTGTAGCGGAAATGTAGTACGTCACTTCATCTTTCTCTAAGAAATATCAGTGTTAAATTAAAACTTCTACTACTCACGCCGATGAAAAGTTGAACGATTCGAATGATATCCTTACCTTACCATAGAAGTAGATATCCTCGGAGTAACGATGCAACTTAAATCACTTAGTAAAGACAAGGCCTCCCGTCCAGATTGTATACCAGCCAGGTTCCTCTCAGAGTAAGCAGATAAAATATCTCCATATTTAGCAATTATATACAACCACTCGCTCGCAGAAAGATCCGTACCTAAAGACTGGAAAATTGCTCAAGTCACACAAATACCCTAAAAGGGAAGTAGGAGTAATCCGCTGAATTCAAGGTTTATATCACTATTGTCGATTTGCAGTAGGGCTTTGGAACATATGCTGTATTCGAACATTATGAAGTACGAGGAAAACGATTTATTGACACATAGTCAGCACGGTTTCAGAAAATATCTTTCTTGTGAGACACAACTAGCTCTTTATACTCATGATGTAATAAGTGCTATCGACAGGGGGTGTCAAATTGATTCCATATTTTTAGATTTCCAGAAGGCTTTCGACACCGTTCCTCACAAGCGTCTTCTAACCAAGCTGCATGCCTACGGAGTATCGCCTCAGATGTGCGACTGGATTCGTGATTTCCTGTCAGAAAGGTTACAGACGGAAAGTCATCGAGTAAAACAGAAGTAATATCCGGCGTTCCGCAAAGAAATGTTATAGGACCTCTATTGGTCCTGATCTATATTAACGACATAGGAGACAATCTGAGTAGCCGTCTTAGATTGTTTGCAGATGATGCTGTCATTTACCGTCTTGTAAAGTCATCAGGTGATCAAAACGACTTGCAAAATGATTTAGATTATCTGTATGGTGCGAAAAGTGGCAATTGACCCTGAATAGGGAACAGTGTGAAGTTATTCACATGAGTACTAAAAGTAATCAGCTAAATTTCGATTACGCGATAAGTCACACAAATCTGAAGGCTGTAAATTCAACTAAATACTTAGGGATTACAATTACAAATAACCTAAATTGGAACGATCACATAGATAATATTGTGGGTAGAGCATACCAAATACTGTGTAAGTAGGCTATTTAGGTTTTTTATTGGTAACGCCGCCGCCACGTAGCGCTCTGTATAAAAATCACTGGCTGTGCCGTGTGCAGTCTGTGGCTGGTTTGCATTGCTGTCTGCCATTGTAGTGTTGGGCAGCGGCAGCTGGATGCTAACAGCGCGTAGCGTTGCGCAGTTGGAGGTGAACCGCCAGCAGTGGTGGACGTGGGGAGAGAGATGGCGGAGTTTTGTAATTTGTAAGACTGTATGTCATGAATGCTGGATGTCATCATATATATTTTGACTATTAAGGTAAATACACTGTTTGTTCTCTATTAAAATCTTTCATTTGCTAACTATACCTATCAGTAGTTAGTGCCTTCCGTAGTTTGAATCTTTTATTTAGCTGGCAGCAGTGGTGCTCGCTGTATTGCAGTAGTTCGAGTAACGAAGATATTTTGTGAGGTAAGTGATTTATGAAAGGTATAGGTTAATGTTAGTCAGGGCCATTCTTTCGTAGGGATTTTTGGAAGTCAGATTGCGTTGCGCTAAAAATATTGTGTGTCAGTTTAAGCACAGTCTTGCACAATTTTTCTAAGGGGACGTTTCAACTGCGAATCATTAGCAGAACACTTAGAAGGTGCAAGAGATCTACAAGAGACTGCTTACACTACGCTTGTCCGCCCTATTTTGGAGTACTGCCGTGCGGTGTGGGATCCGCATCAGGTGGGACTAACGGATGACATCGAAAATGTACAAAGAAGGGCAGCTGGTTTTGTATTATCGCGAAATACGGGAGATAGTGTCACAGACATAATACGTGAATTGGAGTGGCAATAATTAAAACAAAGGCGTTTTTCGTTGCGACGGGATCTTCACCAGTTTTCCCCTCCGATTGCGAAATCATTCTGTTGGCACCCACCTACATACGGAGAAATGATCGTCACGATAAAATAAGAGAAATCAGGGCTCGCACAGAAAAATTTAAGTGCTCGTTTTTCCCGCGTGCCGTTCGAGAGTGGAACGGTAGAGAGACAGCTTGAAGGTGGTTCATTGAACCCTCTGCCAGGCACATTATTGTGAATAGCAGAGTAACCACGTAGATGTAGATGTACATGTGACCTACGTAAACATCCCGTTTCATTCTGACGAAGTTACGAACGAATGGAATTTTTCCATAGAAGCACCTGGAAACAGCTTTTTGCGAACACATTGGCCACATGGTTGCATTACATTTTTATCCCTCCTAGATATGGTAGTAAAGGCTATGCTGTTATGGATGAATCGTTTAAGAATTGTGGGATTTTCGTTGTTCAGATAAACTAGCAGAATGATATGGAATCAACTCTGGCCCCTTTCATAGCCCTGTCGTCACGACACTCGAAACTGCCAAGAAGAAGCGTTTCCACTTCCCGTTACACACTTGAGAAGCTCTGCTGACTATCTAGGAGGTGCCGACGACACTCATTTGGCCAAATTGAATTGTAGATGACGAACTAAGTTCAGAGGAGGGTCACTAAGAAATCACCGACTAGATGCAGTGAGCACCAACGTGTAGGCAGCTGCTGTGGTATGTGCGATTTAGTTGATTCGACATTAGCTCACTGGACTCGCATCTGCGAAGGCGACGGTTAAAAACCCGCGTCCGGTTTTTCTGATTTAGGTTTTCCGTGATTTCCCTAAATCACTTTAGGCAAATGCCGGGATAGTTCCTTTGAAAGGACACGGGCGATACCCTTCCCCATCCTTCGCTCATCCGATGAGACCGATGACCTCGCTGTTTGGTCCCTCTCCACCAAATCAACCAACCAACATTAATAGCTGTGATTTCAGGAGTCATACTATGATAGTGCCCAGGGTAACTTTCACTGTACCTTGACTCTTAACGGGCGTTCCAAAGCTTATTGTGGAATTATAAAAAGGTTATTACTGAAGTTTGGTTCAAATGGCTCTGAGCACTATGGGACTTAACTTCTGAGGTCATCAGTCCCCTAAAACTTAGAAGTACTTAAACCTAACTAATCTAAGGACATCACACACATCCACGCCAGAGGCAGGATTCGAACCTGCGATCGTAGCGGTCGCACGGTTCCAGACTGAAGCGCCTAGAACCGTTCGGCCTCACCGGCTGGCTACGAAAGTTTGTTTGTTATTTTTATAACAGCTTTTAAAAAAAATCAAAGCTGTAAATTTTGTCGTTGGTAGTAAAATATTTATAATCCACTTTAGTAGGAGTGAAAAAAAAGAAAAAAAACGAACGACAGTGAGAAATATCAAGAGTCTGTGATTCAGTAACGCACTCACTAGGTAGCGGGTGCTTGTGCTACATTGTCAACTGCTAACCAAGACAAGATTGCGACGGTACCTAACGGTTACTGCTAGTGTAGTTGCTCTTCCGAACAGTATCCCGTATGAGCAAACCAGTTGCGTCTTTACCTGCAGTTACTCGTGCGTTAGGTACTTGGGCTATGCACGGCTCCGTTTGAAAAGAATTGCTCGATGTAGTCATAGGGTAGAGCCACGCTCGTCTACTTTGATGCCCCGCAGCTAATTCGCTGCAGATAATAACCTGTAGCTGCGATACTGCAGTCAAATTGTCTATGCATTGGTTGGAGTTGCAAGTTAACAAAATACACAGGAATACAAAACAAAAGTTAAATGAGAAATTTAATAACAAGAGTTTTATTGTAACGTCTTTAATTGATGTAATCGACGGAGTGTTGTGTTGAATAACGTTTATTCAAGGAAGAACATCTTGAATAAACGGGAAATGATCTCACGATATTCTACTCAAATACAGATAGAAAATGCCCTTATCAAATGCAGTAAGATTACGTCGACAGTGTTAAGTGAATGTTAGCAAAATCCCCAAACTCAATGTTCATCAAAGATACGCGAAAACGAAGTCCATTTCGTAATCATAGTACGCGACACATTCACCAGCTTAAAACAGTTCAAAGTTCAACATGTAAATTTAGAAACTATCACACATGATACGAAGAATAGTAAGTCTGTTTTAAGGTCCGTAATACAAGCTAGAGTCCTACTCTGGTGCACATTCAGCTCTCTCAAAATATAGTCCCTACAAAAGTTAAGTATGGTAACGGCCGTTCAGCGCCCAGACTCAATCATCTGTACTACCGAATCACGCAAGTTACCATAGCAGGTCTTCCTTCTTCCAGAACTCGACATAAAGTGTCCAGGATCCCTCCTTTGAACTCTGCACTCCAAAAGTCCCAGTCTACACTTGACTCCCTCACTGTTTCTCACTACCGTCCTCTTTTCCATTGACTGAAGGCCGCCCACACTTAAAATATATCGTTATTAAAATCTACAGACATGATTTGACTCAACGTAACCACTTTCCGGACTAAATTGATCTATTTCATGAGTAGTTAAATAAAGACATGTCATAAACATTCAGTTACGTTCAGATTATTTCCAATAAATATTAATAGTAGTTAGTTCACAAATAAATAAGCCATCATTCTTGTGCAACTGTGCTGACGGTATATGACAGCAGACTGCTGTTAAACATTGTTAAAACGATTATTTATGTCTTCTTCACAGAAACATCATTTGGTTGTCTTTTCAATTGGAGTTTCATCTACCACATGGTTCAAATGGATCTAAGCACTATCGGACTTAACATCTGAGGTCATCAGTCCCCTAGAACTTAGAAATACTTAAACCTAACTAACCTAAGGACACCACATGCCCGAGGCAGCATTCGAACCTACGTCCGTAGCAGTCGCGCGGTTCCGAACTGAAGTGCCTATAACCGCTCGGCCACCGCGGCCGGCGCTACCACATACAACTGACCATTTTTTCATTACCACAGTTTTTAATAGCACTTGTAATCAACAGTTAAATAAAGTTACTAGGAAAATAGTAAACATTCCATTAAATAAGAACACAAGCATCACAAAATATCAGGTACTGACTTTGTGTTCATTTGCTGTGTAAATGTGGAGAATATAATTTTCTGACAACATTTGTGTAATAAAAATATATGAAACACGTAACAAATCAAGAAACAAAATAGATACAGGTGCCTAGTGTTACCAGATGATAGCTTCAATGCAATGCTATCATCTGAGATTTCGTGTGTTGAAATAGCATGAAGTGTTTAAAAATTGTTGATTCAGCGGTTTATTGTGAAAATGTCCACTCGTTGTGAAACATTAATTTCTGTAGTTTTAAAGATATTGTTGCTGTATCTCTGGATGCGCGTCATTTCTCTGCAATCGTAGGTGTATTCAGATCTGCATTCATGTTTGACTGTAAATTATTATAGATTCTCAAAGGACTGAAAGAAGCCACCTTTCAGCTTGCGTGACACATTGCCATTTCTTGGAGCTTTGCCGGTCCTCTTAAGCGTCAAAACTCCCATTACCGGGATTTTCCCCGTTTCCGGCCAAGCCTTTGTCCGCTACCTGGTCCCGCCAGCAACGGTCGCTGCCTCTGGACCGGAGGCGACGCTTTGACGGCGCTGGTGCTGTTCTCGGGCTCTGAACTGTACAATAAATCCATCTTACCTCCTTGACTGGAATACTCTCTTTCAAATTCTGAAGGTGGCAGGGGTAAAATACAGAGAGCGAAAGGCTATTTGCAATTTGTACAGAAACCAGATTGCAGTTATTAGAGTCGAGGGACATGAAAGGGAAGCAGTGGTTGGGAAGTGAGTGAGACAGGGTTTTAGCCTCTCCCCGATGTAATTCAATCTGTATATTGAGCAAGCAGCAAAGGAAACAAAAGAAAAATTTGGTGTAGGTATTAAAATCCACGGAGAAGAAATAAAAACTTTGAGGTTTGCCGACGACATTGTAATTCTGTCAGAGACAGCAAATGACTTCGAAGAGCAGTTGAACGGAATGGACAGTGTCTTGAAAGGAGGATATAAGATGAACATCAACAAAAGCAAAACGAGGATAATGGAATGTAGTCGATTTACGTCGGGTGATGCTGAGGGAATTAAATTAGGAAATGAGACACTTAAAGTAGTAAAGGAGTTTTGCTATTTGGGGAGCAAAATAACTGATGATAGTCGAAGTGGAGAGGATATAAAATGTAGTCTGGCAATGGCAAGGAAAGCGTTTCTGAAGAAGAGAAATTTGTTAACATCGAGTATAGATTTAAGTGTATGGAGTGTAGCCATGTATGGAAGTGAAACATGGACAATAAATAGTTTGGACAAGAAGAGAATAGAAGCTTTCGAAATGTGGTGCTACAGAAGAATGCTGAAGACTAGATGGGTAGATCACATAACTAATGAGGAGGTATTGAATGGGTTTGGGGAGAAGAGAAGTTTGTGGCACAACTTGACCAGAAGAAGGGATCGGTTGGTAGGACATGTTCTGAGGCATCAAGGGATCACCAATTCAGTATTGGAGGGCAGCGTAGAGGGAAAAAATCGTAGAGGGAGACCAAGAGATGACTATACTAAGCAGATTCATAAGGATGTGGGTTGCAGTGGGTTCTGGGAGATGATGAAGCTTGCACAGGATAGAGTAGCATGGAGAGCTGCATCAAACCAGTCTCAGGACTGAAGACCACATCAACAACAACCTCGTACCAACACTGGGCGGCTGATTCGCTCCCCTAAAAACGCGCACCGTTACAGCATCACACGGATCGCTTGCCGATTATCTCACTACTACAATCCAATATGTTATACCGGATAGCGAGTATTCCATCTACACGAAAGTAGCGTCGGGTGTGTCACAGGGAAGTGTAATAGAGCCTCTAATGTTTTCAATATACAGGGTGATTATAATTAAAGTTAAACTTTCAGAACGCTGTAGAATTAACACCACTGGTCAGAATGACATCAAATTGCAATGGAATATTATTGGAGAAGGAGGAAAACGTATGTCAGACGAAAAAAATAGTGTGAAAATTGATCGATAGATGGTGTTGTATGTGTCAGAATACGTAAATTAAAACGCCTGTCATGTGTATGGCCCACTGAAGTTAAACGTCCTCTTAGAAAAATTTATAAATGACTGTGCTGGTAAAAATGTAGACTTTCACGGCGGGAAATATCATGTCCATTATGATTATCCGGGCTGTTATGCCGTGGTCAGTTGATGAATTCTGTGGGAATTGACACAGAATTCATCAACTGACCACGGCATAATAACCCGGATAATTATAATGGACATCTGCTGGTAAACCTCTACGTTATTTGATTTTCAAACAGCTGAGCAAAACTCAACGTACTCATACATTTCTCTCTTTACATATTCTGATCACCACTAAACTGACACACAATATGTTTAGCGCAACGCAATCTGACTTTCAATAATCCCTACAAAAGAATGGCCCTGACTAACAATAACCTATACCTTTAATGAATCACTTACCTCACAAAAATCTTCGTTACTCGAACTACTGCAATACAGCGAGCGCCAAAACTGCCAGCTAAATAAAAGATTCTAACTACTGAAAGGCATAGTTAGCAAATGAAAGATTTTGATAGAGAACAAACAATGTATTTACCTTAATAGTGTTCAAAAGGTTCATGATATCCAGTATTACAAATTTACTCTTTCTGATAGACACATGTCCAGATCGTCCGCTCTCAAAATTATGCAATCTCTCTCTCCACTGCCCAACACTACAATAGCGAATATTCCAACAATGCCAACCAGCCACAGACTGCACACAGCACAGCCAGTGATTTTCATACAGAGCGCTACGTGACGTTACCAATATAAAAACCTAAACAGCCTACTTACATAGCCCCCACACTCCCCACAAAAAATTTTACAAATTGTTTTGGCCAGTGGCCAATACAGATTTGAAATTTTTTTTTCATAATTACAATAACAAAGATATCAGATGCACACACTTATTTATACACTGTTGGTCAAAAGCAAAAATTGTTATCATAAAGACAGTTCTGATCATTCATCACAGTTGTAATTGCAGTTTATTTTTTTCAAAGTCTGAGCAGTGAAAGAAAATGCACACGGGAGTAATGGATTTCCAAGCACTCTTGAAGAAGTAGTGTTGTCCTTCCAACTGAAAGACAGTACTGACTCTTGACATGGAAACAGGTAATGGGCCACAACAGAACAAACCCACAGCAGAGTCGAAGTTTTGAAGGATATTGGTAGGTAGGTCGTCACAGAGCAGACCCACTGTAGTCCTGTTAGAGATGATGGTATTGGTGGGCCACCACTGGTGCAGACCCACTGTAGTCCTTGTAAGGTTGGTATAAACACGTCTGGTTACACGGCTTTTCCTCCTTTCGCGTCTTCGGCGTTCGCAATAACTGTCTCAATGCAGGATCGAGCTCTGCTTGTAAAGCTGATTACAAAAATGATGACTGTGCACGCGTCTCTCTGCAGAAGTTCCGGACATTGAACGGTTTGAAGAAAGGCGTTGGTGCGATGACTGCCGTGGGTCTGGAGAAAATGATTCGGAAATTAGAAAAGATGGGTTTTTTTGGTGTGCAACCTGGTAGAGGAAGGAAACGAATTGATTCGACGTCAGTAGGAGCAGTGGCCACATCAATGCAGGAGGAGACGAGTGGTGGTGTGCAAACGTGTAGTGCACGGAGAACTGCCCCAACATTGGGCATACCCGTGAGCACGGTGCTTAAAATCCTACGAAATATCCTTCTTTGTATCCATTCAAAATTACCCCTGTGCGCGAGTTGCTTCCTGTTGACCTGCCAGCAAGAGAGACCTTCGCTTTAACATCCTGCTCTCATGGAAGTGGTCAGTGATTGGCCAAGGAAGATTTTGTGGACAGTCGAAGCCCACTTCTATCTGACAGGAAATGTCAATAAACAGAACTGTCAAATATGGGCAACGGAAAATCCACATGCAAATCAACCAGCGTCACTTCATCCTGAAAAGGTTGTGGTTTTACAGTATCATTTATGATAGGGCCATATTTTTTTTTTCGAAATGGCAGGTACTGCCGGTGCTGTTACCTGTACCGTCACTGGTAAGCGCTGTGAGAGTCTTTTACGCAACCACGCCATTCCAGCTCTGCAACAGCGTGGATGTGTGGTGGGATCACTTTTATGCAAGGTGGCGCACCTCCACACATAGGAAATCCAATTGAGCAGCTGCTGAAGCGCCATTTCGGAAATGCTAGACTTACCAGCTGCCATTTCCATACAGCCTGGCCGTCCCGGTCACCTGATCTTATTCCTTGTGTCTTCTGGCTATGGGACTATCTGAAAGATGTTGTGTTCAGTGTTCCGATTGCAAACTTTGCTGCATTGAAGGCACGCAGTTCGCAACACATTCTGGTGTCTCCGGAAACGCTTCAATCAGTTGTGGAATATGGGGTTTCTCTACTTCAGCTTGTTGCAGAAAACGGTAGACAGCATACTGAACATGTTTTGCTCCAGTCACACGGAAATTAATAATCATATTCGATTTTGATTGATGATTTTTAGCCGGCCGGAGTGGTCGAGCGGTTCTAGGCGCTTCAGTCTGAATCAGCGCGACCGCTACGGTCGCAAGATCGAATCCTGCTTCGGGCACGTATGTGTGTGATGTCCTTACGTTAGTTAGGGTTAAATAGTTCTAAGTCTAGGGGACTGATGACATCAGATGTTAAGCCCCATAGTGCTCAGAGCCGGTTTTTTATGCTTTTTATGCGGTTTTTGACCTCAGGACAATGGAAAACCGATGTGATTGGTGCTTTTTATGCAATTTTTGGCCTTGGGACAATTAAAAATCGATATGATTGATGCTTTTTAGCGGGTTTTGGTCTCAGGACAGTTAAAAAACCATTTTTCCCATCCGATGTGATATAATCTTGCTGTGGTGGATGGGCTTACATAACTAACAGTATCACACCTATACACCCATACACAATGAGTAGTACAGTTTATTTAATGTCAAACATACACCTTAGGCGTTGTTGTATGATTCATTTGTCATTTGTAGCCGACCACTATTAATTTAAGATGCTTACAGCGTCATCTATTGCTACATTTTGTAAGTATTTATTTTTCTTCTGCCATATGTTCTACCCCTTCTCCGATAATATTCCGTTGCAATTTGACGTCATTCTGACCAGTGGTGTTATTTCTACAGTGGTTTGAAAGTTTAACTTTAATTATAATCACCCTGTACTTTAACAATTTATCTGATAGGGTCAGGAGCACTATAAGATTGTTCGCTGAAGTTACAGTTGCGTAAACGAAGTGTCGTCGTTAGAAGGTTGTAAGAAATTTAAGAAAAATTGGACAAAATTTCCACTTGCAGCGGAACTTGGGCAAAACGAAATAGTAGGGCACAACGGGATTGTACTGCTTTCTATACTGGAGTATGCTGAAACCTGTGTCCAATATGTGACGTGTGATGTTGTAACATTATTAATGTGGATTCAGTCCAAATGTAATTATGGAATATAGTTTCTGATTTTGTATGTGTAAACTAAAAGAATCTGATAATTACACTATGTAGTACGCGACATCACGCATGCCCTTGAAAATGACTTATGGCCGAAATTATCTAATCACGTGATTTAAATAAAAACATTTACATTACAGCCCACAGCGGTCCAACTTTTCTTTCATAAAGTACTAGCTCTTCTCGGCCACGCATTGCTGGGGCGCAGTCTAATAAAATGAAAAAGAAAGAAAAGAGAAAGCACACCTTTCTAATATCTCTGCTAATTTGATAACACGTCCTAGTCTCCTTCTCCTCCCTGTCTCTGTCCATCTCGTTCTCCCGCTCTCTTTGTCTATCTCCTCCTTTTTCTCCCTCTGTCCATCATCTCCTCCCTCCTCCCTCCTCCCTCTGTCCATCTTCTCATCCACTCTCTCTCCATCACCTCCTACCCCCCCCCCCCCCTCTACTCTCTATCGGTCATCACCTCACCCTTTCTTTCTCCATATTTTCCTCCCTCTCTCTGCCCATTTCCTCCTTTAACTTCGCTCTCCTCTCTCTCTGTCCATCTCCTCCTGCATCTCCCTCCTTCTGTCCTTCCTCTCTTCCCTCTTTCTGTTCATCTCCGCTTCCCCCATTTTCTAACGTTGAGCCTTGCTTATTGTCATTACGAACTCAGATTCTGTAGCAGTATTCTAATCATAAGCCGATAAGCCATAAACACAAATTTTATGTTTGCTGTCGTTTCACTATACTGAATATTCTTTAGAGTATTGTGTAAAAATTTGAAGTAAATCGATCAAGAATTTTCCCTTTATATATTACATGCTTATTGATACGTTATATCTGTTAAAAATATGTGTGTAAAAACACTCATGTATTCGAATGCAACGGTCTCTCAAAACTTCGGAACAGTCGGTGAATAACTTTACCTGATTTAAGATTTTGAGCAAACAGTTACAGTTTTATAGAGATCTCTCCAATAATTATTACATACACATTTGCATATTATATTTGGCGTTCTACTAGGTATATAAAAACACGAGCGTATTCGAATACAACTAATACAACTGAATGTCAAAATTTCAAATCAGTTGGTGAAGAACTTTCGGAGATTTACGATTTTGCGCAAACAAACTTTTACACTTTTATTTACGTAGATTTAGAGACTGCGGATCTTCACAGAGAAAAAATTTTAGTAACCTATTGTAATAACATGTAGCTATGCCTCCGAATGGAAGGGAAAGTGTGACGGCCATTTTGAACTGGTTTGTTACTGAATGATGAATGATAGTCCCCCAGGTCTCCAGTTGTTTCTTTGTAATTTTTGATAAATTTAAACGTAAGACAGACCGTTGAGTCTTAATTGTTCGCCCTTAAATGACATGTAATTTTAAAGTTCATGACATTCACAATACATTAGTTACATAATACGTTTAAATCAGTCAGTTATAAAAGTATTTAAACTGAAATGTGCTCTTGAGACGGAACGGGACGGGGTGAAATAGGATAGTGTCCCATTTTGCCACGTCATTTTTTGATGCAAGTAGATTTCAAACTATTTCTTTTTCCCCTTTGTCTTGTAGAGGGTGTGAACTTACATTAGAAAGACTAACAGACAGCAATTGGAAATTAAATCAACGGAAATTGCCGCTCTAGCCGTTTTATCGTATGAAATGGGAGTTTTAAAAGCATCTAAGGAGTTTAACGTGCCCGTGTCAACGTTGGAAATATACGTTTGTAAGGTTAAGAATACAGAGATGACAAATCAGATGGGAAATTTAAAAATGGGTCAGCTGCAGAAGCTGAAGTCAATGGAGAGCAGACTTTTTAGCCCAACGATGAATAATCTCATTGTCAGATCATTAACCTATCAGCTAGCGGAAAGAAATCGCTTACCAGAGAGATTTGACAAATAAACTTATCTAGCTGCGCAAGGCTCGGCTTTAGGACTTATCACTGGGTGTAATAAGTTGTCTATTCACAAACCAGAAAACACATCTGGTGCACAAGAAAGAGGATTCAATAAAGTAACAGGAACAGCAACAGTAACTTTGTATTATGCATTCAAAATATATGTACGATTTTGAAAATGACATTAAAATATTTTCTTGTTGTTAACGATTTTTTAAATATTCAAATTTCTTAGTTTAAACTGGTATTAAGCAATTTTTAGTCTTAGTTTTAAGACGATATTCGTAATAATTTCAATATTTATGAAATAATTTCACATAAAAATGCCTTACCCCATTCTGCCCAGTGGATAGCGCAGAACGGGAAATATGAAAGCATTTCTTTGAGAAATGTAAAAAAAAAATACGCAACATTAAATGTAAGGCGCTGTCAAGTAACATAAGGTTATAGTACGAGGCGATTTTTTACAGTTTTAAGAAGTGTTTTTTCTGTACTCTTTGTTTCACAATACGTGTTAAATATGAAGTACCTCGTTTTGTACCGTGTTCCCGTATAGTGTAGTCACATGGTATAAGTATTTAGGGGTAATACTAAGAGGCGACAGCCACTTAAAGTGATTGAATTCAGTATATTTTTTGGAAGGCTTTTCTGACGGTCCGGCGCGTACAACACGATATTGCGACCAGTACTAAAATATTTTTCCAGGCGTTCTGCGACCTTACCAAGAAGCCGCGAGAACAGGTATGGATTTAGAGACTCGCTGATTTGACTATAAGAGGTCGGTATAGTACACACGAAACTGCAACAGTTATGTTCGAAGAACTTACATCGGAATCCCTGTTCGAAAAACTACAGTTTTGGCGAAACCCTGTTTAGTAAATTTAGACGTTTCCGACTGTTATTCAGTCAGGAAAGAATGTCTCGCGAACGGGTCAAGAGTAAAATATAACAGAGATTACGAGCGTACATTTTTCTCTCGTTCGCTACAAGAACGGGATAGTAAAGAAAACAGGTAAAAATCTGGCACGATATTCCTCCACCAAGTACAGCGGCTTCTGGAGTATTTATATGGATGGTATGTGGACTTCAGAAGCTGGCTTCGTTCACGGAGAGTATGTCGCAGAGTCATGGGCGTCCGCAGGAACTTATCCAAGAGGGTGCAAGATTCTAAAAATAACCAATTATGATGTAAAACGCTAAAAAGGAGTCTGCACCTACTCATAGTCACTTCTTCCAAATTTATGGTAAGTTATTATTACGGCGTGGCCAGAAATGGTGACAGTCGCATTTGCGCATTTGCTAAGCAACGATTGGCGTAATGGAAAGTTTGCGGGACAATATCTCGAGGGTAATGGGAGTCGAGTCCGTGTGTGAAAACATTTTCACTAGTTCAATAATTGCCACCCTGTCTCTTCGCCAGTATTTGGCGACATGATGCTTTGTGCGTGGTTTGCTGTCAAACTGCGCGATGGAAGAGAATGTTTTATGAATGTAAACTAGCTTTGTTTTTTGTAGAAACTCTAAAACAACGAGGCAATTGTAAAAATGCTGCGTTTATAAAGTTGGCAATACGCTGAGAAAACTATTACCTTCCCTGTTTTATGATGAGTGTCACCCCAGCATGTGTAAATTATCAAATGTAAAGTAATAAAACTATCTAACTTTATATTCGAAGTCCTTAGGTGCGCATTAGAATCCCTGACTGGAAATCTACTTGCAATCCCAAATTTTCCTTCTCCTTCCCTTTCCAAGCCTTTTACGAGACTATTAGTAAATAAACTATACTAAGCATTCCAGAATGAGATTTCCACTCTGCAGCGGAGTGTGCGCTGAGAAGAAACTTCCTGGCAGATTAAACCTGTATGTCGGACTGAGACTCGAACTCGGGTCCCGAGTTCGAGTCTTGGTCCGGCACACAGTTTTAATCTGCCAAAAAGTTTTATAATAAGCATTATGTCGGTTTATTTTCAGTGTAAGTAAGGGAAGAATTGAAAATAAAAAAATCCTTCTGTACAAAGACTCGACCCCACGACCCTCTGATTACCGTTTTGTAATCTTTTCGTTGTGCCAACGAACCGCTGCCTGGTAACAATGCGCACACCAGTGGCTAACGCTCCGCCCGACGCGCACCATAAATGTTAATTTTTTTTTAACGTTTGGCCATCTGGATATCCCAGTTCAGTCGCTTTCAATTTTGGGCAAGCCCTGCACATACCATAAACCTGACCAGTCGATGCGATTCCCTCATAAGCACTCAGTTTAGTTAGTAATGTGACTTTGAATGCCGCCATTTACATTCAGCGCTCTAAATTTACAACCTTCTTATTATTCAACGAATATTTTGCAAGAAAATTTAATGTTTGTGTACCCACAGTACTCGGATTTCTCTGAAAATAAAATATCTCAAAGAAATAAATATATACGACCGTGAAAATTTTGTTGTACAGCACAAAAATAATCAGAAAAGAGTGCCAAATTATTACCCCTGAAGACAGGAACAGATTTAAAGTCTAAAAATCAAAGTATTTGCCTTTGAATTTGCCAAGGCTAAAGGCGTGATGTAGTAGAATTGCAGACAATCGTTGCTAGAAATAGAAGAAAATTTTGTACCAAGTATGGAGTCTATACACCCCGACACTCCAGCACCGGGTAAGTGCCCACTCTTCCCCCCAGCCCCCCTTCCCCGAGCCCTATGCTTGCGGACGTCTATGAGCAGATTACATATACTATGAAACTGTGAAACTCGCGGAAAACCTCTAAAACCAACATCTGGCCGGCAGAGTAGTGTAATGTTCAGTGAACATGGTACATGTCCTAAAAAATGTTTTGTTAGGGCACACCTTGTAAGTAGGCTGTTTAAGTTTTTATGTTGGTAACGCCAGTAGCTCTCTGTATGAAAATTACTGACTGTGCTGTGTGCAGGCTGTGGCTGGTTGGCATTGTTGGAATTTGCTATTGTAGTGTTGGGCAGTTGGCTGTTAACAGCGCGTAGCGTTGCAGAATTGGAAGTGAGCCGCCAGCAGTGTTGGATGTGGGGAAAGAGATGGCGAAGTTTTGAGAGCGGATGATCTGGACGTGTGTCCATCAGAAAGA
This sequence comes from Schistocerca gregaria, assembly GCF_023897955.1. Classification (NCBI taxonomy): domain Eukaryota; kingdom Metazoa; phylum Arthropoda; class Insecta; order Orthoptera; family Acrididae; genus Schistocerca; species Schistocerca gregaria. The sequence continues at coordinate 163,855,346 of NC_064921.1, forward strand.
GTAGATGTGTAAGACTGGATGTCATGAACTGATATACACTCCTGGAAATTGAAATAAGAACACCGTGAATTCATTGTCACAGGAAGGGGAAACTTTATTGACACATTCCTGGGGTCAGATACATCACATGATCACATTGACAGAACCACAGGCACATAGACACAGGCAACAGAGCATGCACAATGTCGGCACTAGTACAGTGTATATCCACCTTCCGCAGCAATGCAGGCTGCTTTTCTCCCATGGAGACGATCATAGAGATGCTGGATGTAGTCCTGTGGAACGGCTTGCCATGCCATTTCCACCTGGCGCCTCAGTTGGACCAGCGTTCGTGCTGGACGTGCACACCGCGTGAGACGACGCTTCATCCAGTCCCAAACATGCTCAATGGGGGACAGATCCGGAGATCTTGCTGGCCAGGGTAGTTGACATACACCTTCTAGAGCACGTTGGGTGGCACGGGATACATGCGGACGTGCATTGTCCTGTTGGAACAGCAAGTTCCCTTGCCGGTCTAGGAATGGTAGAACGATGGGTTAGATGACGGTTTGGATGTACCATACACTATTCAGTGTCCCCTCGACGATCACCAGAGGTGTACGGCCAATGTAGGAGATCGCTCCCCACACCATGATGCTGCGACCATCATTGGCACCAAGGCAGAAGCGACTCTCATCGCTGAAGACGTCCCTCCATTCACGCCTGTCGCGACACCACTGGAAGCGGGCTGCACGATGTTGGGACGTGAGCGGAAGACGGCCTAACGGTGTGCGGGACCGTAGCCCAGCTTCATGGAGACGGTTGCGAATGTTCCTCGCCGATACCCCGGGAGCAACAGTGTCCCTAATTTGCTGGGAAGTGGCGGTGCGGTCCCCTACGGCACTGCGTAGGATCCTACGGTCTTGGCGTGCATCCGTGCGTCGCTGCGATCCGGTCCCAGGTCGACGGGCACGTGCACCTTCCGCCGACCACTGGCGACAACATCGTTGTACTGTGGAGACCTCACGCCCCACGTGTTGAGCAATTCGGCGGTACGTCCACCCGGCCTCCCGCATGCCCACTATACGCCCTCGCTCAAAGTCCGTCAACTGCACATACGGTTCACGTCCACGCTGTCGCGGCATGCTACCAGTGTTAAAGGCTGCGATGGAGCTCCGTATGCCACGGCAAACTGGCTGACACTGACGGCGGCGGTACACAAATGCTGCGCAGCTAGCGCCATTCGACAGCCAACACCGCGGTTCCTGGTGTGTCCGCTGTGCCGTGCGTGTGGTCATTGCTTGTACAGCCCTCTCGCAGTGTCCGGAGCAAGTATGGTGGGTCTGATACACTGGTGTCAATGTGTTCTTTTTTCCATTTCCAGGAATATTGATTTTTGAACACTATTAAGGTAAATAAATTGTTTGTTCTCTATCAAAATCTTTCATTTGCTAACTATGCCTATCAGTAGTTAGTGCCTTCGGTAGTTAGAATCTTTTATTTAGCAGGCAGTATTGGCGCTCGCTGTATTGCAGTAGTTTGAGTAACGAAGATTTTTGTGAGGTAAGTGATTCATGAAAGATATAGGTTATTGTTAGTCAGGGCCATTCTTTTGTAGGGATTATTGAAAGTCAGATTGCGTTACGCTAAAAATATTGTGTGTCAGTTTAGTGTTGATCAGAATAGGTAAAGAGCGAAATGTCTGAGTACGTTCAGTTCTGCTCAGCTGTTTGAAAATCAAATAATGTAAGAGGTTTATCAGCACAGTAATTCATAAATTTTTCTAAGGGGACGTTTCAACCTGTTAGGGCTGTGATAACGTTTTTCTCTAAACTCATCTTGTCACAAATAAGAAATAGAGGCAATACAGAGCTCGAAATGGATCTAGTAACCACACTGCTGTCTGTGTTCAAGGCCACTGTTGCGCAAGACAACGCAGGAACTGAGTATACTTTGTTTGAACTATAAAAATGACAGTTTCGTGCGGTCAATGTCTACTCTTGTGAGACAGTTGCGCTCTGTCAAACCGCAGAGCAATGTAGTGGAATTGTCCATAAGAGATGCGAGATGACATATGAGTAGCATGATTATGCTGATGATGGTGATGGAAAGCATGTAAGTTAAAGCCTGTGCCACGAAGGCGGAATTAATCGTTACCTTGTGGCCAAGAATACAAGGCAGTCGGAATACGCAGCAACTGTCTGATATTTTGTAAAAATTAACAATGGTACGGACACGAAAAAGAAACGAAAATTAGATTGCCTTATTTTTTGAGCCAAGCAGACGATTTATCCCAATACATCAATTCGACCATGGATGGTGTGATGTGGGGAAAATACGAAAACAACCCAATTCACATCTTCCCGACCACTAAAAGAAAGAAAGGCACAGTCTGTTAAAACCAGTACTGGCAGCAAATGTGGACTAAATGCCAAGACCATAATCAATAGATGTAAGGGCTCCATCCGACCAAGGTTACTTACTTACACAAATGTTGCAAAAACCTCCTTTCCTGCCCAGTCTTACCACTCTCTCCACTTCCGTAAACGACGTAACTCTTGTCTGGCTTTCCGCATTCTTACCCTTCTCCACTAGTGTCTCGTGCCAGATTATAAATTCCTCTCTCCTCCTGAGGAACTTAGAACATTTTCGCCGTCCTATGTCTCCTCTAAAGTGGAGTCCCAACACACCCTTAAAAACACGCTTGTAATGGCATCTCTGTCGCCTTCCTACTATATCCAAACGTGCTACATCTTCACTCACATTCCTGTCCAAAACCACGAAATAATTCCTGAAACCTACTCATTCCGTCACCCTTAACATCCCCTACTTGTTCAATCACACATTAAGCGATCCCACAAACGGGTGTATAATTAATACACTGTCGTCGCTAGGGAAAGTGACGGAAATCAGTCATCAGATCAAGTGCGCTTGCGTTTCCTTCTCTGTGTTACCACAGGTAGCACTAACTCTCTCCATTTATACTGCATTAGTAGCACGTTTTAGGGGGCCAGTTGCTAAAATTCTGAGAAGTCCACCAACTTGTCATGTGCAAGTGACGTCCTCGACCCAGCACAGAGGTAGCAAATAGGCTGTGAGTCCGCTGCTGTTGCCATGTGGCTGTGATAGACTATTCATAAACTGGATAAGGCTCAGAGCTACTAAAGTTAAAATCGATAAGTTTGTTTCGGGGCTAGAAACATTTTGTTTTTCTTATTTCACGAGATAAAGAGGAAAATTCCCGCAGAAACTGTGTGGTAAAAGACGTTCGCCTTTGTGATTCATATCTTAAGTCATTAAGTAACATCATTATTCGCAAATACAATCCTTGTACATTAATGAGCATGACACAAAGTACTGTTGATATTTCGCAATTGAAATCACACCTCCTAACCTCAATTAATCTCTACGTTGCCGACAGAGTCGCTCTTTTGGACACCCACTGAGATCCTAGCTACTTTACTATTCGGACCCCCCCCCCCCCCCGTTCCCGTCTTAATGAATATAGTGGTTGGCGCTAACTAGCAAATGTACTTGAGCCGCACGAACAACTTCACTGAGCGGTCTTTCGACGGGAAGCCGATCTCATTCAAATACTTTTCTGCTAATATTGATACTAAAACGAAATTTTGACTACGAGGTGACAGATCAGTATTGATAGGTAAACAAAATGTGAATTATTCTTTAGTAATAATTTGTTAAAGAAAATGTGAGCTTTAACGCGGTGACACTCCGTGCATCTTCTGTCACAGCAGCCAATCAGATTACAAGACTACTCAGCTGGCGGCGTTTCTAACGATAGTTGTAATAATATCTGTTGTTCGTATTTCAGAACTTTACGACCCCACGCACCATCTACTGTATCTTCGCTTATCCGAGAGCTGTAGCGTGGGAATAAATCTTGTGGCTCCCAGAACCAGCAATGTTATACTGATTCCAATGTGTCTCAGGGAAGCCTAATAGGACCTCTGATGCTCTCAGTGTACACGAACGATTTATCGGAGAGGGTGAGTAGCGCTATAATACTTTTCGCTGGCAGTGTTGTTCTTTACGGGAAAGAATCGTTGCTCGAGTATCGTAAGAAAATGTAGAAATATTTGGACGAAATTTCCAGTTGGTATAATGAATATTAGGTCTCTTTAAATGTGGATAAACTTTAGATAATGCCTAGAAGGAAGAAATACACAGATGAGTCTCACTAATGTGACCTCTGTCTACGTACGACGTCAGCTTGTAATAACCATTCACAGACAATACGTGGGATCACTAGCAGTGAAGGGATTACGAAGGTAATCCCAAAAGTAAGAAACCCTATTTTTTTTTATAAGTACGGAGCTCTGTTTGTGTGGCAGTTGGTCACACTGTTATGAAGAGTGCTTCACGCGCTATGTGTAAACATGCGCACTCCGCTCTGAGGCGCTCAGTCTTGGCTTGGCAACCGTTGAGAACGGAGCTCTCGTTGAATGTTAACGCCAAGTGCGAATTGTGCACAGTTATTCGGTTTTTGAACGCAAAGGGCACTGCGCCGATTAAAATCCTTCGCCAATTGACTAAAGTGTAAGGTGAGTCGTGCATGGATGTGGTGTAAAGAGTATACAGTCTGCCGGTTAAGTCATGACAACCGTTTTTTGGGGTCGGAAATGGTTTTTGTTGGTCGACTTTATGCCCACTAGGATCACAATTAACGCTGACAGATACTGTGAGACTCTGAAAAAACTCAAACGGGCAATTCAGAACCGGAGAAGAGGAATGTTGAGCAAGGGCGTAGACATTCTCCATGACAACGCTCGCCCACACATCGCTCGGCAAACCGTTGCTCTCCTGCAACAGTTTCAGTGGAACATAATCACCCATCCACCCTATAATCCTGACTTGGCGTCCAGTGATTATCACCTGTTCCCTAGGTTAAATGAGCATTTAGTCGGAAGGCGATTCAGTTCCGACGACGAAGTGAAAGAAGAGGTTCATAACTTTCTGAACAGAATGGCGGCGAGCTGGTATGACATGGGCATACAAAAATTGCTACAGCGTCTACAAGAAAGCTTCAACAGAAATTGTGATTATATCGAAAAATAGCTAAATGTTCAAGCTGTAAACTGATGTAAATCGTTGCAGAAATAAATAGATCTACAGGGTGTCCAGGAAAGGACTCCTGATTTCAAAATTAAATATCTCGAAAACAAAGATCGATGGTGGAATGCAGTAAACGGTATGTTTATTGTGAAAGCTGTAAGAAGTTTATACAGGAGTTTGAAATAATAGTTACAAAAGCTGCTAACAGATGGCGCTGTACGCTGTACAGCTCATATCAGCATACGTAAGTGAAATAATCGTATGAAAACAATCTTTGCAAACAATCACATCACAATGTTTTCAAAATGTCCACTGTTGACGCTACAGAGGTGGCGCAAACGAAGAATGAAATTCGCCATCACATTTCGTAGTGTCTCAACCAAAATGGATTCACTTGCCACAGAGATCGCCGATTCAAGCTCGTCCAGCGTGGCGGGATGCTTCGGGTAGACCATGTCTTTCACTGTGCCCCACAAAAAAAAAGTCACGGGGAGTCAAATCCGGCGAATATGGAGGCAAATCCATGCCTGCACCAGTAAATTTGGGATATTCTGAACTATTCCTCAAGAAAGCGAAACACTTGTTCGGTCCGATGTGGTCGGACTCCATCTTGCATAAACCATTCAATACCTGGTCGATCCTCTAACGCTTGTTGTGTGGCTACAAACTGTTACAAAATTGCAACGTAACGTGCACCAGTGACCGTTTCTCGAATGAAAAAAGGGCCAATAATGCCTCTGCTGCATACTGCAGCCCGCACAGTAACTTTAGGAGAATACAGGGGTTTCGCTTCACATCAATGTGGCTTTTCGGAACCCCAAAATCGCCAGTTCTACTTATTCACGTATCCATTCAGGTGGAAGTGTGCTTCATTGTAAACCAGATGCAGCCAACATCAAATCCTTCGCTTGAGCATCTGATTAGAAAAGGCAACCATTTGTTGCACAGTTCGTACGGGTATGGCCTGGTGCGTTTGAATTTTGAATGGAAATATGTTTACGCTCTTTCTCAGTATTTTCTGCGTGCTGGAACGCTTCAAACCAGTCTCAGATGCAATTCTACGGACGGATTTCGCTGAATAATTCCAGAAACTATGGCGATATTTTCAGGCGTAACTGCGGTTTGCTTGCGGCTAACATGCCCCACTATATCATCAGTTACGCGCCTGTTCGTTGAAATTTTGCGAAGAGCGTACGAATGGTTTTCGCATCGGGTCCTTTTGAAACATTAAATCGTGCTTGAAAACTTCGCCTTGTTGCCGTAGGACTCTCTTCTAACCAGTGGTACTCTAGCACCAGAAAAACGCGTTGTTCAATGGACTAGATGGTTTTAATCTCTTCCTTCGGTACGCTAACCTCCTTTCACGTTTCAATAGTGGAACTGATCGCTCTGGGCTTCGGATCACTATTTATACTAGGCATTACGTATGGCGATTACAGCGCCATCTGTTAGCAGCTTTGTAACTATTATTTCAAACGGCCGTATAATCTGCTTACAGCTTTCACAATAAACATACCGTTTACTGAATTCCTCTATCCCTCTTTCTTTTCGAGATATTTAATTTTGAAATCAGGGAGTCATTTTCTGGACACCCTGTATGTAGTTATAAAAAATAGGAGACCTCACTTTTGCGATTATCCTCGTATAAAGTGTGCCGGAGGACGCGGAAACTGTGCAGTCGTCGTACTGTGGGAACGGAGTGATTTATCTGACGTCTAGAATGGCATACTCATTAGCTTCCGGGCCAAGGATGGAAGCATATCCGAAACGGTTATGGTTGTAAACCGTTCGCGTGCCGCCGTGGTTAAAGTATACCGTGCATGGCAAAGCGGCGCCATCCAAAACAGGCGCCGAGGCAACGGTGGTGCAGCACAGGCCATAGGTGACAGGGGTGAACGACAGCTGCGTGGATACTACCTGGCGAATAACCGTGCAACTGACCGCCCAAATGAACCAAGGAGCTACCAACACAGTCTCCCTAACGACCATTCGGCGAGCTTCGTTGCTTATGGGCCTCTGCAGCAGGCGCCTAGTTCGGCATCCACCATGACTGATATACACTCCTGGAAATTGAAATAAGAACACCGTGAATTCATTGTCACAGGAAGGGGAAACTTTATTGACACATTCCTGGGGTCAGATACATCACATGATCACACTGACAGAACCACAGGCACATAGACACAGGCAACAGAGCATGCACAATGTCGGCACTAGTACAGTGTATATCCACCTTTCGCAGCAATGCAGGCTGCTATTCTCCCATGGAGACGATCGTAGAGATGCTGGATGTAATCCTGTGGAACGGCTTGCCATGCCATTTCCACCTGGCGCCTCAGTTGGACCAGCGTTCGTGCTGGACGTGCAGACCGCGTGAGACGACGCTTCATCCAGTCCCAAACATGCTCAATGGGGGACAGATCCGGAGATCTTGCTGGCCAGGGTAGTTGACTTACACCTTCTAGAGCACGTTGGGTGGCACGGGATACATGCGGCCGTGCATTGTCCTGTTGGAACAGCAAGTTCCCTTGCCGGTCTAGGAATGGTAGAACGATGGGTTCGATGACGGTTTGGATGTACCATACACTATTCAGTCTCCCCTCGACGATCACCAGAGGTGTACGGCCAGTGTAGGAGATCGCTCCCCACACCATGATGCCGGGTGTTGGCCCTGTGTGCCTCGGTCGTATGCAGTCCTGATTGTGGAGCTCACGTGCACGGCGCCAAACACGCATAGGACCATCATTGGCACCAAGGCAGAAGCGACTCTCATCGCTGAAGACGACACGTCTCCATTCGTCCTTCCATTCACGCCTGTCGCGACACCACTGGAGGCGGGCTGCACGATGTTGGGGCGTGAGCGGAAGACGGCCTAACGGTGTACGGGACCGTAGCCCAGCTTCATGGAGACGATTGCGAATGGTCCTCGCCGATACCCCAGGAGCAACAGTGTCCCTAATTTGCTGGGAAGTGGCGGTGCGGTCCCCTACAGTCTTGGCGTGCATCCGCGCGTCGCTGCTTTCCGGTCCCAGGTCGATGGGCACGTGCACCTTCCGCCGACCACTGGCGACAACATCGATGTACTGTGGAGACCTCACGCCCCACGTGTTGAGCAATTCGGCGGTACGTCCACCCGGCCTCCCGCATGCCCACTATATGCCCTCGCTCAAAGTCCGTCAGCTGCACATACGGTTCTCGTCCACGCTGTCGCGGCATGCTACCAGTGTTAAAGACTGCGATGGAGCTCCGTATGCCACGGCAAACTGGCTGACACTGACGGCGGCGGTGCACAAATGCTGCGCAGCTAGCGCCATTCGACGGCCAACACCGTGGTTCCTGGTGTGTCCGCTGTGCCGTGCGTGTGATCATTGCTTGTACAGCCCTCTCGCAGTGTCCGGAGCAAGTATGGTGGGTCTGACACACTGGGATTAGCAGGCCAGAATCGTAAATGGATGTCCACTGAGTGGCAACGGGTTGTCTTTTCCTATGAATCATGTATTATTCTCCGTCAGACACATGGCGGTTGGCGCGTACGGGGCGTAACGTCTGAAAGCAAACACTCTGCAACAATCGCCGGTAGGGTCCAGGCCGGAGGGCATGCGTAATTCGAACAGCACCAGGATGAGTTTACTGTACTCCCCTGGCCACCGAACTCCTCGGATTTAAGCCCAATCGAGAATCTGTGGGATCACCTCAAAATGGTTCAAATGGCTCTGAGCACTATGGGACTTAACATCTGAGGCCATCAGTCCCTTAGACTTAGAACTACGTAAACCTAACTAACCTACGAACATCACAAACGTCCATGCCCTAGACAGGATTCGAACCTGCGACCGTAGCAGCCGCGTGGTTCCTGACTGAAGCGCCTAGAACCGCTCGGCCACAGCGGCCGGCTGGGATCACCTCGATTAGGCTGTTCGCGCCATGGATCCTCAACCTAGCACTGTTGGTCACGGCACTGAAACCGGCATGGCTCCATATCCCTGTCGGTACCTTCCAGAACATCACTGAGTCTCTTCCTGCCCGTCTCGCAGCCCTCCGCAGAATATAGTTATTCAGGCTTTTGACAGCTGGTCACAATGTGACTGGACAGTGTAGAATTGTTTAGCACCTGATTAGACTGTAAAATTTGCCAATATCGACTAAGTACGGGGCGTGTTTTTGAATAAGTACCGATTGAAATTTAAAAGAAAGATGTGCAAAGATATCTCAATAATTTTATTTTTACGTGAAAGCCTGTACCTTAATCTACGCACTGACGCCATTACAGTCTGATTCTTCCTTGTTTACGTTGTGTACTGAGTGTTTAAAATGCCTCGTATAATCGTGAGTCCCGCCGACTGTGAAGAACGGGCTGCTATAAGATTTCTTAGTGCTAAAGGCCTAAAAGCGATCGATATTCATCGTGAGATCTGTGAAGTTTACGGAGAAAACATTATGACAGATGGAATGGTAAGAAAGTGGGTGAGACCATTCAAAGATGGCATCACAAATGTGCATGATGAACAACGGAATGGGGGTCCTTCGGTCGTTAACGAAGGTTTGGTTCAAGAAGTGGACTGTTAGGTGAGAGAAAACAGACTCTTTATGATTTCCTCCTTGCGGGATGACTTTCCTAAGTTTCTCGTAGTGTTTTGTATGGCATTGAGACCGAGCACTTGAATTACCGAAAATTGTGCGCACGTTGGGCATCGAAAATGTTAACGGATGTGCACAAAACCAAACGTTTAGACAGTGCATTGACTTTCCTTGATCGCTACCACAACGGGGGTGATGATTTCTTAAGCCAAATTTTACGGGCGATGAAATATGGGTGGCCTACGTCACACCAGAATCAAAGCAACTGTCCATGGAATGGCGGCATTCAGATTCACCAAGAAAAGTGAAGTTTAAGGAAACAATTTCTGCCCGGAAAATCATGTGCACAGTTTTTTGGGACAGAAAAAGGAGTATTGCTTGTGGAATATGTGCCTAGTAATGAGACAATCAATGCAGCAGCTTACTGTAAGACATTACACAATCTGCGCCGTTCAATTCAGAACAAAAGACGTGGCAAGTTGAGCAAGACGCTGCCCGTCTGCATGTGGCGAATCTGACCAAAGATCTCATCACGTCTTTTCAATGGGAAACTCTAGATCATTCTCCGTACAACCCCGACCTTGCGTCCAGTGAATACCATCTCTTCCTGCACTTGAAGAAACACTTTGGCTGTCAGCGTCTTCTAGACGATGAGGAAGTCAAATCAGTGGTGATGCAGTGGTTAAGTCAGGCGGCATACTTCTATGAGGAGGGTATTCAAAAACTGGTACAACGTTATGACAAGTGCCTCAATATTGACGGAATTATGTAGTAAAGTAGTTAAGGGACAGGCTTTCGTGTAAAAATAAAATTATTGAGGTATCTTAGCACGTAGCTTTTCAGTTTCAAAACGGTACTTACTTAAAAAACACGCCTCGTATTCAGAAGAAACGCTGACAAGCAATATGAAATGGGACGATCGCGTAAAACATGTATTGTCGAAGGCAAACTGAAGGCTTAGCCGCCTCCGTTGGCCAGGTCGCACACCCGTGCGGTGGCGCTAAACTAGAAAATAATAATCACTTCGAATCCTGGCGGTGGAAGGAGTTTTCACCAACATTACGTGCTCAGTAGGAGGGACGAGGGGAAGTGGTTACGTCAACGCCCTGAATAAAATTACTAACCTCTCCGTAGGGTCTCATGACGAGAGGACATTTGACAGTGGTGCCGGTGTTCGGATGGAGACGTTACGTCCGGAGGGCCCATTGATGCTCTTCGAGACGAGTAGTCTACTTGCTGGTACCGGGTTTCATCATCTCTGTTCTTTCATCATCGTACAGCAAAAACATGACGCCACACTATTTGCACACGTACTACAACTACACTCAACAGCTACACTTCACACACCACTACTAATAGCTGACGATGTCGACCAAGACGTACAAAGGAAATCATTGTACGAGGGTCGTTCCAAAAGAAATGCACATTATTTTTGTAAAAATTCAGTTTCCATTCTGCATGTGTGAAAGTTTTACAGTGTGTAGATACATCCTTCCCGCTTGTTTTCAAACTTAGTCCAACCTGTTCCCATGAGTGGTGCCTTCACAGCATGTCTTCAAGATGGCTGCAGCACTTTACGTTCGACAGAAGCACCATGTTGTCAGAGAATTTCTGTGCTGTGAAAACGAGACAGTGGGAAGCATCCACAAGACGTTGAAAAGGTGTATGGACATGGCTGCTGTCGATCGCAATACAGTTAGCCGGTGTGCAAGCAGGTTACGTGATGAAAGAGGGCACGGCAATATTGAGGAGTGTCCTCGCAGCGGCAGGCCTCGTACACTCCAGACAGTGTGCAGAGAGTTAACGAATTGGTGACTGCTCAGTCGCATCACAGTGAACGAATTGTCACTTTACGTTGGGATAGGGGAAGGAAGTGTGTGCAGAATACTGAAAGTGTTGGCGGTAAAAAAGGTTTGTGCCAGGGGGTTCGCAGGATGTTGACAGTGGCTCACAAAGAAACAAGAAAAACGGTATGCAGCGAACTTTTGGAACAGTTCGAGGATGGTGGAGATGAATTTCTTGGAAGAATTGTGACAGGTGATGAAACACGTCTCCATCATTTTTCACCAGAGACGAAGAGGCAATCAATGGAGTGGCATCATGCAAATTCACCCAAGAAAAAAAATTCAAATCGTCACCTTCTGCTGGAAAAGTTATGGCTATGGTGTTTTTCGATTCCAAAGGACTCTTGCTTGTGGACATAATGCCAAGTGGAACCACCATAAGGCTGATGCATATGTGACGACACTGGAGAAACTTCAAGCTCGACTGAGTCCTTTTCGACCACATCGGCAAAAGCAGGATGTTTTGCTGTGGCACGACAATGCATGGTCACATTTCAGTCAAAAAACCATGGAAGCGATCCCAAAACTCGGATGGACAACACTGTAACACCTGTCTTACAGTCCCGACCTGGCTCCATGTGACTATCATCTCTTCCGGAAACTGAAAGACTATCTTTGTGGAACAAGGTTTGAAGATGATGACTCCCTTGTGCACGCTGCCAATAGCGGCTGCAACAGGTTGGTCCAGAATTTTACCGTTCGGGTATACAAGCGCTGGTTTCAAGATGGCGTAAGGCAGTTGAGAGGGATGGAAAATATGTGGAGAAATGAAAATGTTGTTCTCAAAGGATGTATCTACACACTGCAAAACTTTCAAACATATAGAATAAAAGATGGATTTAAAGAAAAATAGTGTGCATTTCTTTTGGAGTGACCCTCGTATATGACACACAAGTCTCACACGTCGCGAAGGAAAGATACCGTTGTGCGCGTAGGGAAGAGAAGCCTTCCTAACTAGGCCAATCATGCCATACGATAATCAGTGGACTTAGGTTTGTTGGAGGGGTTCTGGGAAAGGATTGTGCATCTGTAAAGGAAAGTGCGTACAAGACGCCAGTGCGGTCAATTCTAGAGTACTGTTCAAGCGTTCGGCGTCCTTATCGAGTAAGCACGACAGTAGACATGGAATAAATTCAGAGACGCGCTACTATGATGGTAAAAGGTCGGTATAACTCGTACGAAAGTGTAGTAGGAACACTCGAGGAACTTGAATGGGAATCACCGGAAGAAAGAGGAAGTAAATACGAATTTTTGCAGGAAACATACCAAGTTGAAATATTTTTATTTTCGACAGAGTGTAGGTGTCATCTCCGCTTCATCTGGAAATAATATTACTGTGCATTGATCGCACTGTAATATTATTTCTAAAAAATCGAACATACAAGCTACACTGATGAAACCGATCAATGAGGAAAGAAAAACATTTTAAGAAGGCATCATGGCTGCAAAAAATTCCTATTTATCACCAGATATCAGATCGCGCTATGCAACATGTGCAACTTATATAAATATGAAGTACTTCTCGCGAAACTCTGTTGGATGAACAGCCTATACTCGAAGAGGACTGTGATCACTGTGCTGCCATCGACGTGCATAGGGGCTGTAGAAAGTGTAAGGGGCAGTCAAATGAAAACAAAACAGATGGAAGAAAGTAGGGAAACTTTTTATTATTTCAAAAGTAATCACCATAAGTGTTCATTCATTTATTCCACTGTGAGACAAGACGATCAATGCCTTCATGGAAAAACGTGTGCAGTGCGGAGTGGCCTCGCGGTTAGAGGCGCCATGTCAGGAACTGCGCGGGCCCTCCCGCCGGAGGTTCGTGTCCTCCCTCGAGCATGGGTGTGTGTGTGTGTTGTTCTTAGCATAAGTTAAAGAAGTGTGTAAGTCGAGGGGCCGATGACGTCAGCGTTTGGTCCCTTAGGAAGTCACAAAAATGGTTCAAATGGCTCTAAGCACTATGGTACTTGACGTATGAAGTCATCAGTCCAATAGACTTAGAACTACTTAAACCTAACTAACCTAAGGACATCACATACATCCATGCCCGAGGCAAGATTCGAACCTGCGACCGTAGCAGCGCTGTTCCGGACTGAAGCGCCTAGAACCGCTCGGTCACAACAGGAATTCACACACATTTGAACATTTGAAAAACGTGTGCGGTGGCCTACGGAATTATGATTGTCCACAAGCATGCTCCTCTTCGCCCGGAGCAAATCGACGACCACGAATGTTTCTCTTCAGGGCTCTGAAAATATGGAAATCGCTTGGAGAAAGACGGGGACTGTATGGAGGATCTGTCGGGATTTCCCAGGGAAACTTCTGCAGCGTAGTTGAAACAGCAGGCGGGCTACCACACACAGAGCCACCATTTTCCTTTGAGTGCAAGTGTTGCCCATTGAGTTTCTGGAACGCGACACAACGGCACACGGACATAATGCAGGCGCTGAAGCGCGCCACCAAGTCCAGACACTCTGGAATGTCAACAGATTGCATCATTCTGCTGCAGGATAATGCCCACCCACATGTTGCCAAGGTTGTTTCGAGTAAGCTGCAGAAGTTTCGCCGGGACACCTCACATATCCTCGGTACAGTCCCGATCTCTTCCCGTGTGATTTACATTTTTTTGTTTTGTTATGTTTTGGGAACCCTCAGGAAAGACATTCGTGCTCCGCAATTTGTTTCGGACGAGTATGTGCACGCCTAGGCACAATCATGGTTCCGTAGGCAACCGCATGCCTTTTTCCATGAGGACATGGATCATGTTGTATCGTAGTGGGATAAATGTATTAACAGTTATGGGAACTACTTTTGAAATAACAGGAAGTTTACTTTTTCTTTTCTCGATCTGTCGCGTTTTCATTTGAAGTAGTATCACCTGTGTTTATAAAGTAACAAAAGCTAATAATTTTTTACAAAATTAAGTGGAGTTTATCCGCATGCAGATTCTTTGTTCTTATCTAGCGTAAAAATATAACTGTGAATAACATGCTGAACGACTAGACGTAGAAGACATTGCATCTGATCCACGATAAAAAAAAAGTGGTGTATCATAAAGTGATGCTTTCCACATAAAACTGTCTGAAACTTCAGCCTCACAGAAGTGGTCATTGCAAATGGTGCACTGTAGTTACGAATATTATTGAAATTGTTCTTTGATTTCTCTTTAATTTTTCGATCGTTTGATCTATGTCCTTGATACAGTGCATTGAGAAATAACTTTAGTGCTAACAGTGGCAAATTAACTTTCCATTATAACAACACAGTGAGAATTCCATTGTGGCACGTAAGGTAACCACAGATGCAAAATGCTATGCATTACAAAATTTGCACTGTAAATTCATCAAACTGCAGTTGGAGCTCTCAAAATTATTTGGAATTACGTTCAGTTAGCATTTAAATATATCTTTCAAAATACCAAGCGAGGTAGCACAGTTGTTAACACTCTGGACTAGAATTTGGGAGGACGACAGGTGAAATCCGCGTCTGGCTATCTAGGTTTCGGTTTCCAGACCCGATTTCCTTCTCCATCCTTGAAACAGCCAGAGCTTGTGCTCCATACCTAATGCAGTCGGTGTCGATGAGACACTCTAATTTTCGCCGGCCGGAGTGGTCGAACGGTTCTAGGCGCTACACTCTGGAACCGCGCGACCGCTAAGGTCGCAGGTTCGAATCCTGCCTCGGGCATGGATGTGTGTGGTGTCCTTATGTTATTTAGGTTTAAGTGGTTCTAAGTTGTAGGGGACTGATGACCACAGCAGTTAAGTCCCATAGTGCTCAGAGCCACACTCTAATTTTCCTTTCCCCGTTTCAAAACAACAATGGAATGATCATGATCAAAGTTACGTTTTTGCCATTACTTTGTCTATGTAACATCATCGACCTAGCAGGTGTCGCATTGTAGCTGCCCAGTATTGGTGTGTTACTGCAAATAAACCATATACATATGAACATCCTAGAACGCGATATCATAGAACATTGTTACTTTCGTGTGCCATTTCTACTACAGCATCTGATCGGTACGCAGGGCACAAGTTGGTAGACGTCAATTTTCGATGTTCACCTATTGGAGATTTTAATGCATGATAGAGATGGCATCATCGGTGATATGAAAACTGAGACGTCTGTTTACTTTTACCACTCTCAGCGGTTATGTACACATACGATTTTTTCTTTGTGCGCATCTGTGACAAAGTACCTTTCAAGTTACATATGTTTCATTGGCCTCCTTGTATAATTTATATTAAAAATCGGTTCGAATCCTGCCTCAGGCATGGATGTGTGTGATGTCCTTAGGTTAGTTAGGTTTAATTAGTTCTAAGTCTAGGGGACTGATGACCTCAGATGTTAAGTCCCATCGTGATTCGAGCCATTTGAACCTTACAAGTTAACACGAAGCCTCACGCTAAGACCATTGCGAAATATGAGCGGTGCACTGTCAGGAGAGGGTATATACGTTCCGGGTTTCGTGCAGACATAGAGCCGCTGCAGAACAGATACAATGTGGATTAAAGTGTGCGATTGAAATGGAATGATAGCTGGAAACATAATCCAAGGTTGAAGTACACGGGACAGGACGATTCCTGTGGGCAAAACATTTAACTTGCACACAGATTCGCCGCGAAATGTCCGTTCATCCGTAGTGAAATGGCGCCGACAACATGAACAAGGCCACACGGACCTGTGTGGTGCTGATTGGTGAGTCCAGACATTACATCACGCGATTTCCATCTTTTTGGCAAGCTGAAAGCTCATCTTGTGGGAAAAGCGATTTTACAGCAATGAGAACGTTCACCAGCTCCGTGACTGAAGATCGGATGTTTATCTTCGTGGAACTGAACTGTCTGTAGGACACTGCCACCGTTGTTCACAGAAACTTGGTGTCTATGCTGAAAAATAGTGTCTAGTATGTGTGTCACTTTGAAGTGTAGTGCAGCATTCAGTAAAAATTATTTGCTCTGCCATAATAATGTGTGTATTACTTTTTAAACTCCTTTCACATAAGTAGCGCAGGCATCGTCCGAAAAAGATAAGAGAGATCAGCGCGCATGAAGAGTCATGCAATCATTTCCGTTCGCTGAAAATATTGGCAATATGTAGCATCCGCCATGCCCTGCACATCGGCTTGTGGAATATCATTACAAAATGATAGTATGGGTGTGCTTGATTATTTAAAAAAGTCTTTTCAATAGTTTTGAGATTTATTCCTCTCACGGACGTTACCAGCAATCGTTCTTATGGCAAGAAATTCGTTAGTGAGCACGGGAAAGGGGACAGTGACCAAGCTACAGAATGTACCCCCCGCCACACACATTATGGTGGCTTGCGGACCAGAGATGTAAAGCCTAATGAATTACTGTTGCAGACACTGTGATGCACAATCTACATTCCATATGAGCTGGCTTCGAGAAGACGTTAAAATCTAATACGAAAATATAGCCAAAAGAAGTCTTCCAGAATGAAACTAGCCTCAGTTTGAGAGAAGAATATCTGAGAAAGTACGTTCAGAGCATAGCAAGTGAATCACGGGGTGAAGGAATACCGAAAAGATGAGATGCGGTTTGAAATGTGGTGTCACAGAAGAAGCATGTCGGAAATTAGGTGGACAGATAATTTGAGAAGTGAGGGGGTTTTCTGCAGAAACAGCGAGATGATGAAAATGTAGGAGACATTGACAAGAGCAAGGGAAAAAATAATAACGGTATTTGATAGAGCTGTAGAGGGTAAAAACTAGGTAAAGGTACAAAAAATGGTTCAAATGCCTCTGAGCACTATAAGACTTAACTTCTGAGGTGATCAGTCCCCTAGAATTAAGAACTACTTAAACCTAACTAACCTAAGGATATGACACACATCCATGTCCGAGGCAGGATTCGAACCTGCGACCGTAGCGGTCACGCGGTTCCAGACTTTAGTGCCTAGAACCACTCGGCCATACCGGCCGGCGGAAAGAGACAGACGACTTTATCCAACAATAGCTGAGGGTCTTTTTTTTTGGATTTGAGGTCCGCCAGTTATGCAAAACACCGTTTTTCTTCTTAGTACCCAAATATGTTTTGGAACCACTGTGCCATCATCAGTGGGTTTTCGCTTTTACGTTTCCTCAATGTGAACATTTTTTTTACATGATTATAAAATTTTGTGTATTTTTAATTCAAACAACAGATCGTTTCTTTTTGTAAATACCTTTACATTTGGTGAGCGTGAATTTTCTGGACCACTTTTGTGTCATTATTAGAGGTAGCTTGTCATCTGCAACCAAACGATGTTGATGAGAAAGTTTTTTTTTATGCTGAGAGTTAACCTATCTTCTAGAGTGTAATTTAGTTTTTCGCTATGTTTTCGCGCCTATTTTCGTATTTACTTACGTTATCGTGTGGCAAGCACTTCCATTCTCTGCATCATGCTGAGATATTGCGATGCATACGTAACTATTACAAGTATTTTTCACAAATAAACATAGTAAAGCGCTTTTCACTACACCAGAACACGGTGTGATTGTGGTTTGTTATGTGTCTCAGCCCAGTCAGTGCTCATTTGTTCACCAGAGAGTTCGGCGCCAAATTTGAATTTTATTTGCATTTTATCTTTGTGTGTGTGTGTGTGTGTGTGTGTGTGTGTGTGTGTGTGTGTTGTATGTGGCGGGGGTGAGGCCGGGGGTCTGGGTCGCTGGCTTGTTAAAGGATCTAACGATTCTTTGAATCTCTTGTATCCAAGTCTCCAATAATGTTTTTTTTTCCTGGAAGATACTATATACTAGCTCATCTATAAATCGTTTATTGGTGAAGAAAAAAATATTTGCCTCGTCGTGTCCGACGCAGCTGAATCCCTCAGTCCTCTCCCTCTCAAATGGACGTTGTCGAATACAAAATCACATATTTCAACCGTAGGATCCGAAAGTCCAGACATTCTTAACGTTTGTTGAGCTATATCAAATCACTAATGCCACTTACGACCGGTAGCAGGTACCGTCTAAGCCATTGTAGAGGATAATATTTATCCGAGCATGGCGTTATCAATCCTGTCATTTGAGAGTGCCGTGTGTATCGGTTCTATCGAAAGCTGCCTCCTGACTCACACCGCTAGCCGAACCTGCTCACTGTTATCGCGTTATCGCAGCCACGGGATGTGCTCTGCCATTAGCCGAGGTGACTCAGGTAGATATACGATACGCCGAGTTTATTCCGGCGGTAACGTACTTTGACCGACTAAGTGATTCATTCATGTCGAGTGCTTCTCACCTTGACGCTGAGACGTTATCAATGGACCTGCAGTCAAACATTTTAAGCGTATTCTTCATCAGTGAAACACAGTGATACTTGCAAATACTGGTGACTCTAGAACAAATGTAAGAATAATGAGGAGTTTCCTGCGGTAACATCGATAAGAAAATATTTATAAATTTTTGTAATAAACATTGCGCAACTGATGCCCCCCACCCCGATGAAATACGTGTTGCTCGGGATCTCAGGTATTGCTTCGGATGTTGGTCCTGAAACGTCGTGTATTCTGTCACTGATGCTGACGAAGTTTCTGTGACGTCTTTGCCTGCAGATGAGTAGGCGCTCCGTCAAAATATTGTGAAATCCCAGTGACACCATCCTTGGCAACGAATCACAGCTATAGCGTCACAAAGATGAGTCTCTATTTTTCTTTTTTGACACACAGTTGTAGTTACACAATCGTCTCTAGATATGCACCTGCCAAACTCATCTTTACGATTGCACACTTAAGTGTAAATGAAACTGAAAATACACTACTGGCCATTAAAATTGCTTCACCAAGAAGAAATGCAGATGATAAACGGGTATTCATTGGACAAATATATTATACTAGAACTGACATGTGATTACATTTTCACACAATTTGGGTGCATAGATCCTGAGAAATCAGTACGCAGAACAACTACCTCCGGCCGTAATAACGGCCTTGATACGCCTGGGCATTGAGACAAATAGATCTTGGGTGGCGCGTATAGGTACAGCTGCCCATGCAGCTTCAACACGATACCACAGTTCATCAGGAGTAGTTACTGGCGTATTGTGACCAGCCAGTTGCTCGACCACCATTGACCAGACGTTTTCAGTTGGTCAGAGATCTGGAGAATGTGCTGGCCAGGGCAGTAATCGAACATTTTCTGTATCCAGAAAAGTCCGTGAGGACCTGCAACGTGAGGTCTTGCATTATCAAGCTGAAATGTACGGTTTCGCAGGGATCGAATGAAGGATAGAGCCACGGTCGTAACACATCTGAAATGTAACGTCCACTGTTCAAAGTGCCGTCAGTGCGAACAAGAATTAACGGAGACGTGTAACCAATGGCACTCCATATCATCACACCGGGTGATACGCCAGTATGGCCGATGACGAATACACGCTTCTAACGTGCGTTCACCTCGATGTCGCCAAACACGGATGCGACCATCATGATGCTGTAAATAGAACCTGGATTCATCCGAAAAAAATGACGTTTTGCCATTCGTGCACCCAGGTTCGTCGTTGAGTACACCATCGCAGGCGCTCCTGTCTGTGATGCAGCGTCAAGGGTAACCGCAGCCTTGGTCTCCGAGCTGAGAGTCCATGCTTCTGCAAACGTCGTCGAACTGTTCCTGCAGATGGTTGTTGTCTTGCAAACGTCCCCATCTGTTGATTCAGGGATCGAGACGCGGCTTCTCGATCCGTTACAGCCATGCCGACAAGATGCCTGTCATCTCGACTGCTAGTGATACGAGGCCGTTGGGATCCAGCACGGCGTTCCGTATTACCCTCCTGAACCCACCGACTCCATATTCCGCTAATAGTCATTGGATCTCGATCAACGCGAGCAATGATAAACCGCAATCGCGATAGGCTGCAATCCAACCTTTATCAAAGTTGCAAACGTGTTGGTACGCATTTCTCCTCCTTACACGAGGCATCACAACAACGTTTCACCAAGCAACGTCGCTCAACTGCTGTTTGTGTATGAGAAATCGGTTGGAAACTTTCCTCATGTTAGCACGTTGTAGGTGTCGCCACCGGCGGCAACCTAGCGTGAGTGCTCTGAAAAGCTAACCATTTGCAAACCACAGCATCTTCTTCCTGTCGGTTAAATTTCGCGTCTGTAGCACATCTTCGTGTTGTTAATTTTATTTACTTATTCATCTTTTTTGCTAATTAAGTATTTAGAGAGTTCAATGGATTAGAAATAACAGCTCTTCTATGCACGGTGATGAAGCACAGCCATGTACAAAATCTTGAAATTTAGGGATTTGTTTTCTGTGCGCATGTTCACTGACGTGGTTGTAACATTAGTTTTAGCATATACTCGTATGTCGCGAAAAACAAATCGCATGTGCCCAGTGTTCTCTCCAATACATTCGACATTCACCTGCGAGTGCTAATCGCAGATAGTTTTAGAAAGTGACACCATACTTCTCACGAAACTGACATTTCAGTCTCCATTGAGGCTGGAGGAGGTTGCCCTGGAATGTATCGTGATCAGCGTCTAATAGACGCACTGCCCGACCAATGAAATGTGGCTACCATGCTTTGCGCTAGTGATTAACTCCCATTCTGGTCGTAGCGGGGTCGTGTTGTCAGTCTGTTAGGGAACAACTCCCATTCTGGTCGTAGCGGGATTGTGTTATCAGTCTGTTAAAGAGTGACCCTTGTTATTATTGCCAACTTCTTCATTGTTCAACTCCGAATGTGAATAGGTTTGTTAAAGAGAAAGTAGTAGACAATGTTGGATACCTGGATACGGGAATTACAAAATGGACAGGTAAAAAGTCTGGTTAAATTTTCTTCCAGCTGGCTACGTCATACCAGATGGCTCTAATGCTTGTAACCAATATCAAAGCCAGAATGTTTCTCCAGACTTCTGCCCATGTTAAAAAACTTGGAACTAAACTCCTCCCGTACATGCCATGAAGGCCCAATGGTACCGACCGGCCTCCGTGCCATCCTTAGCCCACAGACGTCACTGGATGCTGATATGGACGGGCATTTGGTCAGCACACCGCCCTCCCTGCCGTATGGCAGTTTACGAGACCAGAGCCGCCACTTCTCAATCAAGTAGCTCCTCAGTTTGCCTCACAAGGGCTGAGTGCACCCCGCTAGCCAACAGCGCTCGCCAGATAGGATGGTCACCCATCCAAGTGCTAGCCCAGCCCGACAGCCCTTAACTTTGGTGATCTGACGGGAACGGGTGTTACTACTGTGACAAGGCAGTTGGTCTTGTGCCCATGCTGTCCGTGGGTATTTAACAGGTATGGGATATCTGCGAGTTCTCTTTATCGTGGTTCGGTAGACTTAGCCTATGGATGATTCAGAATTTCTTTACCGACGTAGCTCATGCCTAAATACGGTGAAGAGCCAAAGAAGCTTGCACACCTGCCTAATATCGCGTGGGGCCCCCGCGGGCACGCAGAAGTGCCGCAACACGATGTGACATGGACTCGACTAATGTTTGAAATAGAGCTGGACGGATGTGACACCATGAATCTGGCAGTGTTGTTCATAAATCCGTAAGAGTACGAGGGGGTGGAGATCTCTTCTGAACAGCACGTTGCAAGGTGTTCCAGATATGCTCAATAATGTTCATGTATTTGGAGTTTGCTGGCCAGCGGAAGTGTTTAAACTCAGAAGAGTGTTCCTGGAACCACTCGTTGGAATTACTCAAGTCCGTCGGAATGCACAATGGACATGAACAGGTGATCACTGGACCATGGATTTTTAGGTCGTAAAAAAGTGTGTTTCAGGCACCTAAAATAGGCTCCTTCAGTTGTTCATTTAGGCTACACAAAACCTAAAATAGGCTCTAATAAAAATGATGCAGAGAAAATAAAAATAAATTAAAATACACAGTGTTGACAGTTGAACATCTTATTAGTCATTAAAACCAGGAGAATGAATATTTACACGGTTACAGCGCACAGCAATCTACAACATTAATGTTGAACATAACTCCAAATATTTTTGAATTCCTGCAAGATAAAGATCTCCGTATAAACGATGTGGCAATGGTTTAATTAATACATTCGTAGTTTCACATATTCTGACCATAGTTGGCTTCACAATAAATAACCAAACTCTTTTCTAGGTTTTCTAGTGAGAAACCGTGGCGTTTGTCGGTCAGAATCAATTTATACGCTGAAAAAGAACGTTCTACATCAACAGATGTGACAGGGGCGTACTTCATTTTCGGCACATGTTGGACAGGAATGCTGCAGTCAGGAGTGGTGGATTTTCCACTAAGTATGTCAGCAGCTGCACACAACTCCTTCAGGCCAGTGTTCTTCTGCAAAACCGTTTGCATATTTGCCAGTACTTTTTCCCGTACTTCACCTGGAGCTTCATTAATTTTCATTTTGACTTCCTCAAGCAAAGGAATATTGTCGTAGATAGGTCTCCCTGAGCCTTCTAACTGTGAAATTATTCGTGCAATAAATGTGTAGTGGGCCCTAATGTAAGATAAGTCCCGTTTTAAAGAAGAATCTTTGAGCAACTCCACTGCTGCAGTTACGAATACAGCATCCTCCGATATATTTTCAACCACCTTCTGGACAGCTGAGAGATGCATACTATAGTATTCTGCTGCTATTAACCACGGGTGACAAAAGGCTCTGGCGGAAATAGGACATCTGGAAGCTGTTCTTTGAATGGCTGTATTCTTGATGGTGACTTAACAAAAATTTTCTTCACCATAGATATTACTTTATTTACTTTAGGAAGTTGTAGCCTTACTTCCTCTGCTATGCAGTTGATCCCAAGCACTACAAAAGTTACGTGCAGCATCAATGGGTAGAATACTTTTAATAGTTGAAACGCTGCTATCATCTCTGCAGCACCATCAGTGACGACCAGAAGCACCTCATTCTCATCCACTCCGTTTGGGTATAGCACCTTAAGCCCGTTGTTAACAAACTGTGCTATTGTTTGTTGGTTAGTTTTTGCAAGCTGTGTTGAGTAAATCAAATGAGCCCTGGATGCAGCATCTGGATCTAGCTTGGCAATAATCAGGTTTACAATGTAACAGTCAAGACTATCAGTAGTTTCATCCACAGAAATCCAATTACAAGTTTCTCCAACATCTTCTCGGATTCTGTGCAATGCAGCGTTGTAAGCTGAATCCACATAATTCTTATGTAAAGTTGACTCTGCAGGAATAGACTGATGACAGTACTTCTCAAGAAAACCTCTAAAAATAGGGTTTTCTAGTTTACGAAAGGGGATGTTTGCTGCCACAAGTACATGACACAAATCACTGCAGAACTTGTTTTTTCGGAGGATTCACCAGATTTATTGGTTAAAAGAGTTTGCTTCAATTTTGAATTTCGTTCAACATTAGCTTTATGTGCGATTCCATCTGCATGCTGAGTTAAGTGAGATTTCTTAACACTCGAAACCTAATACGAGAGAAGAGGGAAATGCACTTCAGAATCGCATATAAAGAGTATTTCGTATTACTAAAGGATAGTGATAAAAAAGAATCCTAAGTGACAGGAAAATAAGAAGTCTAAGAAAAACATCAACTAACCTCCTTGTTGCTTGCTTGACAGAAAATAATTTTCCCATCTGTTGTATGATGCGGAAAATCTTGCAGCCACTGCCTTATATGAGTAGACTTTGAACTAGCTGTTTTCGGCATGGCGTAGTATTCTCACACAGAAACTAGAATTTATTTTGCACTTAGAACGTCAGTAACACTTAACACGTCGGTCTCTACACAATGTACTGATTTGTTTTCGCTGGGAAAAAGTGAACGATGACCTGTTTTTTTTCTTTTACTGCGGTGCATGGGAGCGGTAAGGGAAGTACCGTACTCGTTGCTGGACATATGGCACCTGGTAGATGGCCGCCCCTTCTGAACAAGCGAACGGAATCTACCGGTGCTTCAGATGAAAACATCTCACTACTGGCAAATTATTTGTCGAACCGGAAAATTCACTTGTAATACCTTTCACGAAACAGTGTAGTTTGATAGGACTGCCTGTAGAGAGCAGTGAGAAAATGCGCGAAGGGCAGTATTTTAGTTATAGAGGGCGTCTACGATTAATATTGTGATTATTTTAATCTATGCTCAGCTTAAGGCCTATGAAACCGTTTCTTTGCAAAAGTACACAGCTGGCCAGAATCCTACGAACGAAATTTTTTCAAATATAACATTTAGTACTCCCACATTCGATTCCAATGTGTAACTCAAATCTTTGACCGGTTCCCATTCGCTCACCAAAGTTAAACCCTGTCGCGCTTGGCGCGTTCTTGGATGGATGACCATTCAACCGTGCCGACTGCTGTTGGTAGTAAGGCAAGCAAAGGAATTGTAAACAGTCTCTAACGACCCTCGCCTTAGACGAGACGTAAAGCCCTAAGTTTACTTCCTTTTTCTAATGTTTGAAAACAAAAGAACTCTGTCAGATTTACGAAATAGGTAATATCTACGATTTTGATGCCGAAATAGGCAAAATTAGGCGTCAACGTCGAAATACGCAATTTTAGGTCCTATACAACTAACGGTGTTCAGTTTAGTTAGTCATGAAACGCGTAAGTACCAACTTATATGCAAATTGGAGCTTAGGAAAAAAATAGGTTTTAACCTAAAGATCCGTTATCTATTTTTTACATGTGAATAATAAAACACATATAAAGAGTATTTGGTATTAACAGGGATAGCGATATAAAAAAATAAAAAAGACCGAAGTCTTAGGCAAATACGAAGCATGAGCGCATATCAACTAGTCACCTTGCTGCACGCTCAGCATAAAATATTTTTTTTTCCATCTGTGGTATGGTATGGAAAAACTTGGAGCCACTGTCTTATATGATGAAATAGGCACTTTTTAGGATATTAAAGCCGAAATAGGCAAAAATAGGCACTAACGTCGAAATAGGCTTTTTAGGTCATATATAATTAACGCTATTAAGTGTAAATAGTCATGAAACGCGGGGTACAAATTTTTACACAAATAGGAATTCAGGAACAAAATAGGTTTTTACCTAAAATCCGTGGTCTAGTGATCACACAGGATGCTTACGTACGTGCCACCTGTCAGAGTCGTATCTAGACGTACGAGGAGTCCCATATTACTCCAACTGCACATGCCCACACCATTACAGAGCCTCCACCAGCTTGAACAGTCCCCTGCTGACATGAAGGGTCCATGGCTTCATGGTTGTCTCCATACCCTAAACATGTCCATCTGCTTGATACAACCTGAAACGAGATTCTTCCGACCAGGCAACATGTTTCCAGTCATCAACAATAGAATGTAGGTGCTGAAAGGCCCAGGCGAGGCGTAAAGCTTTGTGCCGTGCAGTCATCAAGGGTGGACCTTCGGCTTCGAAAGTTCATATCGATGATGTTTCGTTGAATGCTTCACACACTGACACTTGTTGATTAGTGAGCACTGAAATCTGAAGCAATTTGTGAAAGGGTTGCACTTCCGTCACATTGAACGATTCTCTTCAGTCGTCGTTGGTCCCGCTTCTGCAGTATCTTTTTCTGATCGCGGCGATGTCGGAGATTTGCTGTTTTGCCGGATTCCTAATATTCATGGTACACTAGTGAAATGGTCGTACGGGAAAATCCCCACTTCATCGCTACCTCGGAGATGCTGTGTCCCATCGCTCGTGCTCCAACTATAACACCACGTTCAAACTCACTTAAATCTTGATAACTTACCATTGTAGCAGCAGTAACCGATATTACAACTGCGACAGACACTTCTTGTCTTACATGGGCGTTGCCGACCGCACCTCCATATTCTGTCTGTTTACGTATCTCTGTATTTGAATACACATGACTATAGTAGTTTCTTTGGTGCTTCAGTGTAGTATTTGTCAATGTAACCCAACGCAGTTCTCAGGGGATCATCATGTCTCCGTGGGTAGGCGTCTGCAGGCTGATGAACGAAGATCATAATTATGCTACCTTCTTCGGCCTCCAAAATCCGGTTTGTGTGAGATAGATTGCGATGCTGTGCGAGCCCGTTTTCCTTCGAGTCTCCCTATGTTACATGGTGAGGCATTTTTGATAAAGGATGTTTTAAATATGTTTAGGCTGCATATGATCCATGACATTCCTGATAAAATCTGTCTCGCAAGGGGCCTAGGCACTGGCTATAACGCTAATATATGATTTATTTTCTCCGGGCTATAAGGGGCGTGGGAGTCGGGACAGGTACCATCAGACTGGACGAAAGCAGTAATCGCATCAATCTTTAAGACATGGAAACAGAAAAGATTGTAACAGCCATAGAGGTATCGCTTTATCAGCGTTGTGGGTAAAATCTTCTCTGGTATTGTTGAAAGGAAAGTGCGAGTATTAGTTGAGGACAAATTGGGTGAAACCAGTGTGGGTTTAGGCGTCTTAGAGGTTCTCAGGACCAGATATTTAGCTTACGGCAAATAATGGAGAAGTATGACGAGTGGAACAGGGAATTGTATCTATGCTTTATAGATCTAGAAAAGGCATATGACTGGGTTCCT
This sequence comes from Schistocerca gregaria, assembly GCF_023897955.1. Taxonomy (NCBI): domain Eukaryota; kingdom Metazoa; phylum Arthropoda; class Insecta; order Orthoptera; family Acrididae; genus Schistocerca; species Schistocerca gregaria. The sequence goes on from NC_064921.1 coordinate 163,882,290, forward strand.
AGGAGGATGTTATTGTGTGTTCTACGAGATTATGGAATAGGAGGCAAACTTTTGCAAGTAATTAAAGGTCTTTACATAGATAATCATGCAGCAGTTAGAGTTGTCGATAAATTGAGTTCAGAGTAGTTTCAGGGGTAAGACAAGGCTGCAACCTGTTCCCACTGTTGTTAATATTGTTTATGGATCATATGTTGTAAACAATAGACTGGCTGGGTGAGATTAAGATATGTGAACACAAAATAAGCAGTCTCACATATGCGGATGACTTAGTTGTGATGGCAGATTCGATTGAAAGTTTGCAAAGTAATAGTTCAGAGCTAGATCAGAAATGTAAGGACTATGGTATGAAATTAGCATCTCCAAAACGAGGGTAATGCCAGTGGGAAAGAGATATAAACGTATTGAGTGCCAAATAGGAGGAACAAAGTTAGAACAGGTGGGCGGTTTCAAGTACTTAGGATGCATATTCTCACAGGATGGCAACATAGTGAAAGAACTGGAGGCGAGGTGTAGCAAAGCTAATGCAGTGAGCGCTCAGCTACGATCTACTCTCTTCTGCAAGAAGGAAGTCAGTACCAAGACTGTTATCTGTGCACCGTTCAATCTGTAGACCAACTTTATTGTATGGGAGCGAAAGCTGGGTGGATTCAGGTTACCTTATCAATAAGGTTGAGGTTACGTGTATGAAAGTAGTTAGGATATTTGCAGGTACTAGTAGATGGGAACAATGGCAGGAGGCTGTCCACAATGAGGAAATCAAAGAAAAACTGGGAATGAACTCTATAGATGTAGCAGTCAGGGCGAACAGGCTTACACACATGGGAGAAGCAAGGTTACCCAAGAGACTCATGGGTTCAGCAGTAGAGGGTAGGAGGAGTCGGGGCAGACCAAGGAGAAGGTACCTGGATTCGGTTAAGAATGATTTTGAAGTAATAGGCTTAACATCAGAAGAGGCACCAATGTTAGCACTGAATACGGGAACATGGAGGAATTTTGTAAGGGGGACTATGCTCCAGACTGAACGCTGAAAGGCATAATCAGTCTTAAATGGTGATGATGATGATAATAATGATAAGTATTAATATAAAAGGGTTTCTGAAGCCAGTCTATATTGCGTAGACGTCGTTGTCTAAGAATGTCCTTAATGGTGGACGTCTTGTGCCAATTCTTTTGGACAATCCATAATGTACTGAGAGCTTGTCCCAAACTGTTATTTGGGTGACATGCGTCAAGATTAGTCTGCATGGAGTAGAAAGGTGGTTGACTATTGGCACAGAACATTTGTGGCATTGTGCTAGCCGTACGGTCCCTTCACAAGTATACAATGTATGAGTGTGACACTCGGGAGATGTGCAAGTATCGCTGCACATAGAAACACACCATTATCGCCCTCTATGTTTCCGGTAAGGGTTCATCGCGTTTTTCCCGGTGGCAACCTTGCGGCTTAGCTACCTGCTGTCCATCCGCTAGTTAGAGCCCGTTGCATTGTGTAAGACTTCCGGCTTCCACCGGCATTCGTGTAACAGGCTGCTCTTTATCTACCGCAAACGTGTTGGGTGAGCTTCAAGGAAAATCCGATGCTTCCCTATTTATTCCTGACTGCTCGCTGAGGAAAATGAAATGAAATGGTCGTACGGCATTATTGGCCGGGAGACGACATGTGTGGCAGTTCGTAGTGCAAGTCTTTCTACTTGACGCCACTTCGGCGGCTCTCGCGTCGATGACGATGAAATGATGATGAGGGCAACACAACACCCAGTCGCGTAGAAAATCTCCGACCCGGCCAGGAAACAAACTTAGACCCGCCTAGGGTCTAGAGTCCAGACGCTCGCTGAGGTTTTTATGTAAGCTGAAAAATTTATAACGTGCGTGGTTTCTAAGTTACTGTATCTGTACCGAAATTTACGTCTCTTATCAGCCATACAGTGTGTAACAGAGCGAACAGAGCATACCCAAATCAGCGCACCCAACACCCCTTTTCTTTTCAATTCTTAGACAGTATTGTACATTGAAAGATGGATTGTCACTGTATATAATTTTGGAAAAGTCTTGGTCGTAAACTGATTTATTCGCCATTAACACATTTCGATATATCATCATCAGAAAACAGAATAAAATACAAAGCAAAACTCACTGAAGTAAGTACACAAGTCACTGAAATTGACTCCGCATCCCTATGGAGTCAAGTACCAAACTCATACTTAATGAGAAGTCTTATTTTCAGTGACTTATGTGCTCACTTTTCTGAAATTTTCCTTGTATTTTATTCTGTGTTATGAGAGGATGATGTATCTAAACTCTTAATGGAAAGTAAATTAATTTGAGACCAAGATATTTCCAAAATTGTATGCTGTGCCAGATCCGAATGGTCCCTTTCCTCAAATATGGAAGAATTTCTGTCTGAAGAGATGACGAAGGCATTTCGACACTTTTCGATACAAGCCCGTCTTTATCTCAATTTTCTCTTGCGGTCTCTACGCGAAATTGTGTTACTAACTTGGAGTACACGAAGAGGAGACAGTAGATGATAATGCGGTACACTGCAAGACATGGCGAGCACGCTATCGACTTACTATTTTGTGCAGGTGGTGCCCCACACCTCATAAATATTTGAAAAAACTCATATTTCAGAGCCACATAGAGCTGCTAATGAAATAAGCACTTATTCATTAATAATTTTAATCATGAAATAAGCGATTATTCATAACTAATTTTAATCAACAACTCATCACTACGTATTGTAAAAGCTATTTCGTCAAATAACGACATTTCTAAGAAGCTGGGGGGGGGGGGGGTATGCTGATAGTGCACAACAGAACAGAAAGAATTTAATTATTGTTTACTTTATTAAAAATGAATGTTACTATTTTCGAATTAATACATTCATCTTCAAATGGGAACATATACATTCTAAACTAATATTGGTACTTCTTTTTAATAAAGTAAACCAAAACCAAATCCTGACTGGTAGTTGCTGTGTACTAAGTATTATAAAATTGTTTACATCAGCCTGTATGGTATCATTCTTATTGCGGCATCAAAACATAAAATAAATAACCATCCTTCGTCACTGGAACTGCTGTAATATGCGCCATTACAATCAACAGTGCATAATATCATTAAATAATCTTGACGACACAATAAGAATGACACCATAAAGACTGATGGAAATAGTTTGATGATACCTAATAATGATCGAATTATCGAAACTTGTAGCTACTAAAGCTGTGGAAGTGTAATTCTGCCTTAAGCAAACACAAATTCTTCTTTAAGACCCATACATGTTCCCGTGATGACGGTGGAGCTTGCAACTTTCTCTTTCATACTCTGTGCGTGTAGCATACAATGAAAGTGCACGAAACTTATTATTAAAAACATGTGATTGCTTAAGCCCTGTATTGCGCAGTCGAGTGAACAGTGGTGCGTTGGCTGACGTCACTGTGGACAGTTTTCAACATCTCAAAAAGACGCCAAAATCAAACCCAGTAAAATTGCACATCAAATGAACTACTAAATTTTGTCTGAATGAATTATCGAAATTACTTTAATTAAAGTCCTCTGCTGATTTACGTAGCTAAATTGCGAAACTAAACTCAGAATAAGAAAAATGTTTCATTCACGGATATGTCACCCTGTTTGCCCAATTGTACTTGTACAACTAGAAACTAGCCGGCCGCGGTGGTCGTGCGGTTCTAGACGCTGCAGTCCGGAACCGTGGAACTGCTACGGTCGCAGGTTCGAATCCTGCCTCGGTCATGGATGTGTGTGATGTCCTTAGGTTAGTTACGTTTAAGTATTTCTAAGTTCTAGGGGACTGATGACCTAAGATGTTAAGTCCCATAGAGCTCAGAGCCATTTGAACCAACCAACTAGAAAATAACCGTCAGACTGAATGTAGGCTATCTGACCTAATCACTGATTAAATGCGTAATGTCCTTGTTCTGTATATATGTATGTATGTATGTTTGTATATATGATTATGCCCCTGAACTATACTTGGACTTACACTACGTGATCAAAAGTATCCGGACATCCCCAAAAACATACGTTTTTCATATTAGGTGTATTGTGCTGCCATTACTGCATGTACTCCATCTCAGTCATCATTTGACATCGTAAGAGAGCAGAATGGGGCGCTCCGTGGAACTCACGAACTTCGAACGTGGTCAGGTGATTGGGTGTCACTTGTTTCATACGTCTGTACACGAGATTTCCACACTCCTGAACATTCCAGAGTCGCTGTTGTCGATGTGATAGTGAAGCGGAAACGTGAAGGGACACGTATAGCACAAAAGCGCAAAGGCGACCTCGTCTGTTGACTGACAGAGACTGCCGACAGTTGAAGAGAGTCGCACTGAGTAATAGGCGGACATCTATCCAGACCATCACACACGAATTCCAAACTGCATATGGATCCACTGCAACTACTATGATAGTTAGGCAGGAGTTGAGAAAACTTGGATTTCATTGTCGAGCGGCTGCTCACAAGCCACAAGTCGGTAAATGCCAAACGACGCATCGCTTGGTGTAAGGAGCGTAAACATTGGACGATTGAACAGTGAAAAACGTTGTGTGGAGTGATGAATCACAGTAAACAATGTGGCGATCCGATGGCAGGGTGTGGGTATGCCGAATGCCCGGTGAATGTCATCTGCCAGCGTGTGTAGTGCCAACAGTAAAATTCGGAGGTGGTGGTGTTATGGTGTGGTCGTGTTTTTCATGAAGGGGGATTACACCCCTTGTTCTTTTGCGTGGCACTATCACAGCACCGCCCTACATTGATGTTTGAAACACCTTCTTGCTTACCACTGTTGAAGAACAGTTCGGGGATGGCGATTGCACGTTTCAACACGATCGAGCACTTGTTCATAATGCACGGCCTGTGGCGGAGTGGTTACACGACAATAACATCCCTGTAATGGACTGGCCTGCAGAGAGTCCTGACGTGGATGCTATATAACACATTTGGGATGTTTTGGAACGCCAACTCGTGCCAGGCCTCGCCGATCGACACCATCCTCAGTGCAGCACTCCGTCAAGGATGGGCTGCCATTTCCCAAGAAACCTTCCAGCACCTGATTGAACGTATTGCCTGCGAGAGTGGAAGCTGTCATCAAGGCTAATCGTGGGTCAACACCATACTGAGTTCCAGCATTACTTATGGAGGGTGCCCCGAAATTATTAGTCATTTTCAGCTCAGCCAGGTGTCCGGGTACTTTTGGTCACATAGTGTACCTCGGTTCAGTATTAAATTTTCTCCCGAAAGTAGAGCAGAGCAATCAGCGCCGTAGCAAAGCTAAATTACGAATGGTAAGCCAAAAATAACATTCAAAAGTGTGTAAACTGCCACGTGCAACGCGGACACTCGCAACATACAATTTCTTGCATGGGAATAATTGTGGGTGCTAATGTTCTACAAATGATTTTTCTAAAACAATTTTATAGCAAAGAATTACTTTATAACTTTACAATATCGTGAACAATACTATCTTTATACAAAAGTGCCTGGATTTAGGAACACTCTAACTGATTGATTATTCAAAAATTTACTTTGATTATAAGATTAAACCACCTCACTGACCTTGATTTTTCCACAAACTTCTGTAGCTGTGAGAAATCCATGAGATAAATGTTTGAACCAAATCTCCGTGCAACAAATATCTTTACAACAGAGTGCTAACTACGCGTAAGTAAGCAAAACAAGAAATTTCCTTTGATTCACAATTCTTCACAGGACTCTTTTCAAAATCCATGAATACTCTTATCATTACCTGATTCAGTAATTTCCAGAAAATGTGTGTTGTGCTTCCCAACACACCTCTATTAAAAATAATCTCTCTCTGTGAGCGCCCTGAGGCAGAGACGGTTAACAACATTTCAGATGTGTGCTTGTCGACATAAGAAAGTAAGAAATTAACAATTCTGTAGTAGACAAAACACGACTTTACACCTCACAAGCTTCCCAGAAACATACGCTATGTAGGTGTTAGAGAAGAATTTTTGTTCGCTCAAGACAGATTCATATATCCATAATAGTGCATGTGAAAACAAAAAGTAAGCTTCGGCCACAAGATGGACAGTCAGTGACGGTTTATTTCGTCAGCAGCTCCAGGCATTTCTTAAATTGGTTTTTTTCAACGACTGGCTCTCCTCTGTTTCACTCATTTACACATACCGATCCACACTTTACTTCTTGTTTGTAACAACGGATCACCCGAAAAACAAAATAAAAATGATTTTAATCGTCCCGGTAGCAATTGACGTGTTATGGATTTCCCTTGGTTGTACAGCAAACACCATACTGGTAATTCCACTCATAGTCGTACAAAAACACAGGATAAGGAAACTTCTCTCCCACAGCTCCTTTCAAAAAAAAAATTGCAGTAAACTCTCTAACATTTGCAAATGATTTTGCTGTATTTTCTGAAAATCAAGCAGTCGCAGATATAAAAGTCAATCTCTTGGAGCAAATAGCCAGTAAGAAGCTTTCAGGGTCTGTACAGTTATATAACCAATTAAAAGACAGAGACAGCTTACACTACACTCGTTTGTCCTCTGTTAGAATATTGCTGCGCGGTGTGGGATCCTTACCAGGTGGGATTGACGGAGGACATCGAAAGGATGCAATAAAGGGCAGCTCGTTTTGTATTATCACGTAATAGGGGAGAGAGGGTGGCAGATATGATACGCGAGTTGGGATGGGAGTCATTAAAGCAAAGACGTTTTTCGTCGCGGCGAGATCTATTTACGAAATTTCAGTCACCAACTTTCTCTTCCGAATGCGAAAATATTTTGTTGAGCCCAGCCTACATAGGTAGGAATGATGATCAAAATAAAATAAGAGATATCAGAGCTCGAACAGAAAGGTTTAGGTGCTCGTTTCTCCCGCGCGCTGTTCGCGAGTGGAATGGTAGAGAGATAGTATGATTGTGGTTCGATCAACCCTCTGCCAAGCACTTAAATGTGAATTGCAGAGTAATCATGTAGATGTAGAAAAGTAGAAACCAACCAAAATTATAAGTCTCTAATATTGGTCTAAAACGAATTAGTAAATAAACCACTGATAGAACGATCCCGTCCATTTCATCAAATTCCTGATTTGGGGTTTGAATAGGACTAGAGATCAACAATAAATTCATCATCAAGAGAAAAAAATGCATCTCCACAGACGGACGTACGTCAAATGGAATGTCGAAAAGTTAGCGTATCTAGGAGAGATAATTCAAAAAAATGGGTAAGAAAAATCTGCCACAAATTGAAAGGATACATAATGTAGAACAACAAACAATATTTGCCATAAACAGGGCACATAAAGAAATGCAAAAATTATGTAGTGAAATGAGAAGGCCACACTACGCTAGTGAATACCTGTCACTGAATTACAAATTAAACAAACTAGTAACTTTCAGAATACGCTGATGCATTAGCTCGACGAAAGAACCGCACCCAATGATTGGAAAGTTACACAGGTCACACCAATACTCAAGAAAGGTAGTAGGAGCAATCCACTAAATTAAGGCCCATATCGTTAACGTCAATATGCACCAGGATTCTTGTGAAACACAACTACCTCTTTATTCATATGAAGTGTTGAGTGCTATTGACAAGGAATTTCAGTTCGATTCCGTGTTTTTGGATTTCCAGAAGTCTTTTGACACTATACCACACAAGCACCTTTTAGTGAAATTGCGTGTGTATGGAATATCGTCTCAGTTATGTGACTGGATCTGTGATTTCCTGTCAGAGAGGTCACAGTTCGTAGTAACTGACGGAAAGTCATCGAGTAAATCAGAAGTGATTTTTGCCGTTCCCCAAAGTAGTGTTATAGGCTATTTGCTCTTCCATATCTATATAAACGATCTGGGAGACCCTCTGAGCAGCCGTCATAGGTTGTTTGCAGATGACGCTTGCGTTTATCGACCAATAGAGCCATCAGAAGATCAAAACAAATAGCAAAACGATTTAGAAAAGATATCTGAATGGTGCGTGGCCGAGCGGTTCTAGGCGGTACAGCCTGGAACCGCGCGCCCGCTACGGTCGCAGGTTCGAATCCTGCCTCGGGCATGGATGTGTGTGATCTCCTTAGATTATTTAGGTTTAAGTAGTTGTAAGTTCTCGGGGACTGGTGACGTCAGAAGTTAAGTGCCATAGTTCTCTGAGACATTTTTTTGAATCGTGCGAAAATTGGCAGTTGACCCTAAATAACGAAAAGTTAAGGTCGTCCACATGAGTGCGAAAAGGAATCCGTTAAACGACGTTACACGATAAATCAGTCTTATCTAAAAGCCATAAATTCAACTAAATATATATGTATTACAGTTACGAACAACTCAAAGTGAAAGGAACACATAGAAAACGTTGTGGGCAAGGCTAATCAAAGACTGCGTTTTATTGGTAGGATACTTGAAAACTGTAACAGATCTACTAAGGAGACTACCCACAATACTACGCTTGTCCGTCCGCTTTTAGAATACTGCTGCGCGGTGTGGGATCCTTACCAGATAGGACTGACGGAGAACATCGAAAAAGTTGACAGAAAGGCCGTACGTTTTGTATTAACGCGAAATGTGGGAGAGAGTGTCACAGAAATGAGGCAGGATTTGGGATGGACATCATTAAAAGAAAGGCGTTTTTCATTGCGGCGGAATCTTCTTCCGAAATTCCTGTCACCGTCTTTCTCCTCCGAATGCGAAAATGTTTCATTGATGTCGACCTACATAGGGAGAAGCGATCACCACGATAAAATAAGGGAAATCAGAGCTCGTACGGAAACATATAGGTGTTCGTTCTTTCCGCGCGCTATACGAGATTGGAATAATAGAGAAGTGTGAAGGTGGTTCGATGAACCCTCTTCCAGGTATTTAAATGTGATTTGCAGGGTATCCATGTAGATGTAGATGTAGAATATTAGACACCATATGCTGAAACATCCCCTTAGAAAATTTAGGAATGACAGTGCTGATAAACCTCTTAGTATTTGTTTTTCAAACAGCTGAGCAAAACTGAACGTTTTACTTATTCTGATCATCACTAAACTAACACACAATATTTTTAGGCAACGCAATCTGACTTTCAATAATACCTAAAAAAGAATGGCCCTGACTAACAATAACCTATACCTTTCATGAATTACTAACCTCAACAAAAATCTTCGTTACTCGAACTACTGCAATACAGCGAGCGCCAATACTGCCAGCTAAACAAAGGATTCTAACTACTAAAGGCACTAACTACTGATAGGCGTAATTAGCTTACAAAAGATTTTGATAGAGAACAAACAATGTATTTACCTTAATAGTGTTCAAAAGTCATCATATATGTATCAGTTCATGATATCCAGTATTACAAATTTACTCTTTCTGATGGACACACGTCCAGATCTTCCGCTCTCAATATTCTGCCGTCTCTCTTTGCACATCCACCACTGCTGGCGGTTCATCAACTGTGCAACGCTACACGCTCTTCACATCCAACTGCCCAACACTACAATAGCGAATATTCCAACAATGCCAAACAGCCACAGACTGCACACAGCACAGCCAGTGAGTGTCATACAGAGCGCTACGTGACGTTACCAACATAAAAACCTAAACAGCCTACTTTCAATACATGAGGAAAATTTTAGGGCCAGTAAGAAACACAGAAGAGTGGAAGATAAGAAGCAGTGATGAAAGAACGTAGTTCTTTCCAGCCAGACTATCTGGAGCTCAGGCAGCGATTACGAGTAACACCAAAGTTTGCAGCAGCTGAAATCGACTATCGGATCGCACGTCGAAATATTGTACATAAAACAGAAACAGCAACTCAGCCGAACTTCTGCAAGTGCACCGTTAGTGAAGAAATACACTGTGCAGTCACTTTAATGTGGGCACCTGTCAATAGTCTGAACGTCCGCCATTTCCACAGGAAGAGTGTCAACAACATTCTGTAAGGTACGGAGAGAGATTTTGATTGGCTTGCGCGACACGAACTGACAACAGCGCTTCAGTACGCTAGACCCAAACGGTATCGCTACCGAAGTGCATACTAAATAACGCTGGGTCTCTAATTCGAGAGTGGCCCGCATCTCGTGGTCGTGCGGTAGCGTTCTCGCTTCCCTGCCCGGGTTCCCGGGTTCGATTCCCGGCGGGGTTAGGGATTTTCTCTGCCTCGTGAGGGCTGGGTGTTGTGTGATGTCCTTAGGTTAGTTAGGTTTAAGTAGTTCTAAGTTCTAGGGGACTCATGACCTAAGATGTTAAGTCCCATAGTACTCAGAGCCATTTCAACCATTTTCCTAATCCGAGTACTAGACCGGTCGGTGCTCTTGAGTACCGAAACGATCGGCACAATGGCGGAAAGATACAGAATAGGTACCCTGGGCTGTGCCGACTCCAGCGCCGCGGCCAGCTACGCTGCCCAGTTGAGGATCCATGGGGCCAACAACGCGATGGAAGTGGTCTCACATGTCATGCCATTCACATCCAGTTACAGCGTTGGTGCGAAAATTCGAGTCTTCGTCGCCAATGAACAGCAGTCATCATGGGCGCAGAGCCAGGCACCTGCTGCGGAGGCCTATACGCAGTAACGTTCGCGTAACTGTCACTGAGGGCACATTGGCAGTGATCTGGGTGGTCAGTTGCACGGCTGTTCGCCCGTACACATTCCCGCAGCCGTCGTCGATCACAATCATCTGTGGCACATGGTCATGGGAGTGAGGTAAACTCGTCGCGGTGCTCTTCTAATTACGCACGTTGCACGCTCGCTTTCCACCTGTCCGTCCTGGGTTCGATTCCTGGCCAATACAAACAGCATTTCTTTGATTTTCCGTCAAGCGTAAAATACATAAAAATGGCAAAATCGTTGCACTCGAGGCTTGGTGGATGGCTCGCTAAGTGTAAATGTCGTGTGACTATGGCCTCCCGTCGGGTAGACCGTTCGCTGGGTGCAAATCTTTCGACTGGACGCCCCTTGGGCGACTTGCGGGTCGATGGGGATAAAATGGTGATGATTAGGACAACACAACACCCAGTCCTTGAGGAGAGAAAATCTCCGACCCAGCCGTGAATCTTACCCGGGTCCTTGGGATTGACAGTCTGTCGCGCTGACCATTTTTTTAAAATCTCATTTTGTTCTATATTGTTCGTTGGCTTTGTTCGTGGCAGACGTGCAATGACACTTGTTCAAGTCGTTCGTTGATCCGTTCACTCAGTTTTTTCATTACAGAGGGTAGCTAAACCCTCTGATTGAACACGCCGAGCTACCGGCACCACTCAGCTACCGGGGGCGGACGATGGCCCCCTTATTCGGTTCTCTCTTCAATCATTATTTCTTGTTTTTTTCCCTGTTTATTTCAAATACCTACGTCATTTAAATACGAAATTCATTAAACCCATGCTTATTAACACATAGCTAGTCGTCATTTTTGTGAAAAATGCACATTTTCTTGTTTGTAATTACTCATGACAGTCAAAAATCCTTTTTCTACTGCAAACATAGATTATTAATTATCAACATTTCATGTAGGATTGTTAATAAAGAGCCCGCATCTCGTGGTCGTGCGGTAGCGTTCTCGCTTCCCACGCCCGGGTTTGATTCCCGGCGGGGTCAGGGATTTTCTCTGCCTCGTGATGGCTGGGTGTTGTGTGATGTCCTTAGGTTAGTTAGGTTTAAGTAGTTCTAAGTTCTAGGGGACTGATGACCATAGATGTTAAGTCCCATAGTGCTCAGAGCCATTTCTTTGTTAATAAAGATTATTTGAATTTAAAAAAAATACAAATTAATTTTTTTTCATGTTTATGAATTTTACGCTTCACGGAAATACTTGTAAACACAAGCACTTTCGTTTAAAAATTGCCAGTCCCAGGAGCTGAACCTGCACCAAGCACGTGACTGGCGAGCATTCTACCACGCACATTGGAAACCTGCTCTTCTTGTAAAGTATTAACGTCACTTTCCAAATTTCTAAATCGGTTTTCTCGAGCATTTTGAGAGTTGCGTCGAACCGCTTTGGTGAATGATATTTTTTTCTGTTCTGAGCTTCACGGTCCGGTAATATAAAGAAATTTTTAAAAAAAAGAAAAAAAAATTCTGCCTGTCGAAAAATTGTCTAAAGTTTGACCGAACAGCTTTGACCGATTGAGAGTTCAGTGCTCAACTTTGTACATTGTAAATATAAAAAATTAGAAACATCCGATTCCAGTGTGGTCTCCTTCGAAACCATGAAGTTCACTGAAATGACAGGGTGTGCACCTGTCGCAATACGGCGATTGTCGAAGACGGAAACCGGATAGGTTGAGTGAACATTTTGTACGGCGGGAGGATCTTAAGTTTCACAACATCTAGGTAGTTCACCAGTTTTTGGGGTTAGAGCAGAGACACTATTTCTTTCTGTTACAATATACACTGCTGGCCATTATAATTGCTAAACCAAGAAGAAATGCCGATGATAAAAAGGTATTCATTGAACAAATATTTTATACTAGAACTGACATGTGATTACATTTTCACCCAACTTGGGTGCATAGATCCTGCGAAATCAGTACCCAGAACAAGCACCTCTGGCCGTAATAACGGCCTTGATAAGCCTGGGCATTGAGTCAAACAGAGCTTGGATGGCGTGTACAGGTACAGCTCCCAGTGCAGCTTCACCACGATACCACAGTCCATCAAAAGTAGTGACTGGCGTATTGCGACCAGCCAGTTGCTCGGCCACCATTCACCAGACGTTTTCAGTTGGTGAGAGATAAGAATGTGCTGGCCAGGGCAGCAGTCTAACATTTTCTGTATCCAGAAAGGCCCGTACAGGCCCTGCAACATGCGGTCGTGCATTATCCTGCTGAAATGTAGGTTTTCGGAGGGATAGAATGAAGGGTAGAGCCACGGGTCGTAACACTTCTGAAATGCAACGTCCTCTATTCAAAGTGCCGTCAATGCGAACAAGAGGTAACCGAGACGAGTAACCAATGGTACCCCATACCATCACGCTGGGTGATACGCCAGTGTGGCGATGACGAATACACGCTTCCAATGTGCGTTCACCGCGATGTCGCCAAACACGGATGCGACCATCATGATGCTGTAAACAGATCCTGGATTCATCCGAAAAAATGACATTTTGCCATTCGTGCACCCAGGTTCGTCGTTGAGTACACCATTGCAGGCGCTCCTGTCTGTGATGCACCGCCAAGGGTAACCGTAGCCATGGTCTCCGAGCTGATAGTCCATGCTGCTGCAAAGCGTCGTCGAACTGTCCGTGGAGATGGTTGTTGTCTTGCAAACATCCGCATCTGTTGACGCAGGGATCGAGACTGCTAGTGATATGAGGCCGTTGGGATGCAGCACGGCGTTCCGTATTACCCTCCTCAACCCATCAATTCCATATTCTGCCAACAGTCATTGTATCTCGACCAACGCGAGCAGCAATGTCGCGATACGATAACCCGCAATCGCGATAGGCTACAATCCGACCTTTATCAAAGTCGAAAACGTGATGGTACGCATTTCTACTCCTTACACGAGGCATCACAACAACGTTTCAGCTGGCAACGCCGGTCAACTGCTGGTTGTGTGTGAGAAATCGGTTGGAAACTTTCTTCGTGTCAGCACGTTGTAGGTATCGCCACCGGCGCCTACCTTGTGTGAATGCTCTGAAAAGCTAATCATTTGCATATCACAGCATCTTCTTCCTGCCGGTTAAATTTCGCGTCTGTAGCACGTCATCTTCGTGGTGTAGCAGTTTTAATGGCCAGTACTGTAATATGATGCGCTGGACACCAAACGGAGACAACTAGAGAAGTTGTAGAAATATTGTGAAATAGAAAATGAAAACTGATGAAAACCGAAAAATTTGAAAACTGTCATTGTAGTGCAGAAAGAAAGAAGGAGAGAACCTAAGTAAATTTTCCTCGTAGTGTAGTTATAGATATTCCTTAAACTAGGCATCTCGTGCCTACTGTCTTTTTAACTATTATGCCGACAGTGATCACGTAAGACTTGCGTCAAAAGAAATCAGCGTGATTTTGCCAAGGACTTAAAAATTTACAGTTTCTAGAGATCGAGGCAGGAAGATTACAGTTTAGCGTTCCGTCCACGAAAAGGTCGTTAACAAGACTGCACTAACTTGGATTCGAGCCGTCTTGTACAGGGAATTGTCCGAGGCTGTTACGAAGGAACCATCCCGGCATTTAGGGTCCTAGGGACACCACGGAAAACGAAAATCTGGGTGAGCAGGCTCTGTCCTCGGTTGCGTGTCTAGTGACGCAGTTTCTGTGGACCGGACTATCGCCTCGAACGTCTTGGAGAGGACACTAGGCGCACGAGATCGGCGTCAAGCCTGGCTGCTTAAAACACCTCTATACGCATGCAGAGCGAAGTCTCCCAAGGACACACTGTTTCGGCGCAGAGCATACCAAGCGTTCTACGTCGTTGGCGCAGTCTGCTGCCAGAACGCGATCAGAACGGAAAAGTTTGTTTGCGCACGTAACGTAGCGTGTAGACGAACAAATTGGAAAGATGTGTTTAGCTGGCCCAACGACCGAAGAAAAAAACACTGCCTAGCAAAAAAGGTGAAGCACCCAGAAGGGGAGAAGGAAACAACCCTTCCACCCCCCCCCTCTCCCCGCGCCCCACCGAGAGGGCATCGATTGCAAAATCGCAAAGAACTTGACCATATGAGGACACCTACCAGTACTTCTGTCTTGGATGCAAGCATCGATTCTGTTTAGAGGGGTGTCTAAAGCCATTGTATCCTCTACTGAGGCAAGCTGGCCCTCAACGGTTGTAATTGGTCCCTGATATCTTGGATACTGATAGTGGGATGGTATTGACGTTCTATGGGGGACGACATTGACGCTCTATGGGGGACAAATCATGGAGATCTTGCAGACCCTGGAAAACCTCAGCATCACACAGACAGTCCATAGAGACACGTGGCATTCGTGCACGAGAATTGCTGTGTTGAAAAATGGCACCAAGATACTATCATATGAGAGGTAACGCCCTCGGACGCAGCATGTCCGTGACATACCATTGTAGGCTCGTTTGAGCAGTTACCAGGCAGCGCCAGACAACAAACTGTACTGGGCATGCGCAGCTATGATGACGTGGGCAGCCCGTGCTTCGTGCTTGCTCTGGTCATACGATTTCGTCGCATTTCTGGTGGAATTTCATGGGTTGTGGGGTATCACGTGACCATGTGCAGCCCTGCAGCTTGTAGTTGAGAGGACATACAGAGGTGTACTAAAAGTAATTGTTTTATCATATCACACCCACATAAAGGATGCAAATAAGGGAGCAGTTCTTGGCAAAATATCATTTCTAAATTAGACTCCACAGCTCTAAGTACCATAACATTTTGCTATTGGGTGACTTTGACAGGTCGTTCTTTCTTTCTTTTTTTAAAATTTAATTCGTACTCTGCAATCTTGTTATCTAGCATTTCCAACAGGTTTACACCTACACAGCACTGCAAAAAGCTAGTAGGATGGAATACAAATTACTTGCAAAAAAAAAAAAAACTGTTTCTTGTGCAGCTTACACCGCAATGTTGTTGATGTTGTGGTCTTCACTTCTGTGACTGGTTTGAAGCAGATCTCCATGCTACTCTATCCTGTGCAAGCTTCTTCATCTCCTGGTACTTACTGCAACCTACATCCTTCTGAATCTGCTTAGTGTATTCATCTCTTGGTCTCCCTCTACGATTTTTACCTTCCACGCTGCCCTCCAATGCTAAATTTGCGATCCCCTGATGCCTCAGAACATGTCCTACCAACCGGTCCCTTCTTCTTGTCAAGTTGTGCCACAAACTCCTCTTATCCCCAATTATATTGAATACCCCCTCATTAGTTATGTGATCTACCCATCTAATCTTCAGCATTCTTCTGTAGCACCACATTTCGAAAGCTTCTATTCTCTTCTTGTCCAGACTATTTATCGTCCATGTTTCACTTCCATACATGGCTACACTCCATACAACTACTTTCAGAAACGACTTCCTAACACTTGAATCTATACTCCATGTTAACAAATTTCTCTTCTTCAGAACCGCTTTCCTTGCCATTGCTAGTCTACATTTTATATCCTCTCTACTTCGACCATCATCAGTTATTTTGCTCCCCAAATAGCAAAACTCCTTTACTACTTTAAGTGTCTCATTTCCTAATTTAATTCCCTCAGCATCACCCGACTTAATTCGACTACATTTCATTATCGTCGTTTTGCTTTTATTGATGTTCTTCTTATATGCTCCTTTCAAGACACTGTCCATTCCGTTCAACTGCTCTTCCAAGTCATTTGCTGTCTCTGACAGAATTACAATTAGTCTTTCTTCTAAGATAAGTCATAATGTCAGTATTGCCTCACGTGTTCCAACATTTCTACGGAATTCAAACTGATCTTCCTCGAGGTCGGCTTCTACCAGTTTTCCATTCGTCTTTAAAGAATTCGTGTTAGTATTTTGCAGCTGTGACTTATTAAACTGATAGTTTGGTAATTTTCACATCTGCCAACACCTGTTTTCTTTGTGACTGGAATTGTTATACTCTTCTTGAAGTCTACATCTACATCCATACTCCGCCAGCCACCTGACGGTGTGTGGTGGAGGGTACCCTGAGTACCTCTATCGGTTCTCCCTTCTATTCCAGTCTCGTATTGTTCGTGGAAAGAAGGATTGTCGGTATGCTTCTGTGTGGGCTCTAATCTCTCTGCTTTTATCCTCATGGTCGCTTCGCGGGATATACGTAGGAGGGAGCAATATACTGCTTGACTCTTCGGTGAAGGTATGTTCTCGAAACTTCAACAAAAGCCCGTACCGAGCTACTGAGCGTCTCTCCTGCAGAGTCTTCCACTGGAGTTTATCTATCATCTCCGTAACGCTTTCGCGATTACTAAATGATCCTGTAACGAAGCGAGCTGCTCTCCGTTGGATCTTCTCTACCTCTTCTATCAACCCTATCTGGTACGGATCCCACACTGTTGAGCAGTATTCAAGCAGTGGGCGAACAAGCGTACTGTAACCTACTTCCTTTGTTTTCGGATTGCATTTCTTTAGAATTCTTCCAATGAATCTCAGTCTGGCATCTGCTTTACCGACGATCAACTTTATATGATACCTGCTATTTTGTAGCTAAATGATAAGGGATCTGTCTTTCTGTGTATTCGCAGCACATTACACTTGTCTACATTGAGATTCAATTGCCATTCCTTGCACCATGCGTCAATTCGCTGCAGATCCTCCTGCATTTCAGTACAATTTTTCATTGTTGCAACCTCTCGATACACCACAGCATCATCTGCAAAAAGCCTCAGTGAACTTCCGATGTCAACCACCAGGTCATTAACGTATATTGTGAATAGCAACGGTCCTATGACACTCCCCTGCGGCACAACTGAAATCACTCTTCCTTTGGAAGACTTCTGTCTATTGAGAATAACATGCTGCGTTCTGTTATCTAGGAACTCCTCAATCCAATCACACAATTGGTCTGATAGTCAGTATGCTCTTACTTTGTTCATTAAACGACTGTGGGGAACTGTGTCAAATGCCTTGCGGAAGTGAAGAAACACGGCATCTACCTGTGAACCCGTGTCTATGGCCCTCTGAGTCTCGTGGACGAATAGCGCGAGCTGGGTTTCACACGACCGTCTTTTTCGAAACCCATGCTGATTCCTACAGAGTAGATTTCTAGTCTCCAGAAAGGTGTATTTCGCATGTCTCATACATCTTGCTCGCCAGATGGTAGAGTTTTGTCAGGACTGGCTCTCCCAAGGCCGTCAGTAGTTCTAATGGAATGTTATCTACTCCCGGGGCCTTGTTTCGACTCAGGTCTTCAGTGCTCTGTCAAACTGCACGCAGTATCATATCTCCCATTTCATCTTCATCTACATCCTCTTCTATTTCTATAATATTGTCCTCAAGTACATCGCCCTTGTATAGATCTTCTATATACTCTTTCCACCTTTCTGCTTTCTCTTCTTTGCTTAGAACTGGGTTTCCATCTTAGCTCTTGATATTCATACAAGCGGCTCTTTTTTCTCCGAAAGTCTCTTTAATTTTCCGTGTAGGCATTATCTATCTTGCCCCTAGTGAGACAAGCCTCTACGTCCTTACATTTGTGTTCTAGCCATCCCTGCTTAGCCATTTTGCACTTCTTGTCAATCTCATTTTTGAGACGTTTGTATTCCTTTTTGCGTGCTTCATTTACTGCATTTTTATATTTTCTCCTTTCATCAGTTAAATTCAATATTTCTTCTGTTACCCAAGGATTTGTAGTAGCCCTCGTCTTTTTACCTACTTGATCCTTTGCTGCCTTCACTACTTCATCCCTCAGAGCTACCCATTCTTCTTCTATTGTATTTCTTTCCCCTATTCCTGTCAATTGTTCCCTTATGCTTTCCCTGAAACTCTGTACAACCTCTGGTTCTTTCAGTTTATCCAGGTCCCATCTCCTTAATTTCCCACATTTTTGCAGTTTCTTCAGTTTTAATCTACAGTTCAAAACCAATAGATTGTGGTCAGAGTCCACATCTGCCCCTGGAAACGTCTTACAATTTAAAATCTGGTTCCTAAATCTCATACTTACCATTATATAATCTATCTGAAACTTACTAGTATCTCCAGGATTCTTCCATGTATACAACCTTCATTCATGATTACTGAACCGCAATAAAGGACAATAAATTTTATGACTATTTCAAAATGTGTAACAAATTAACAAGTTTGTCTGTGAGGCAAAGAAACTGTACAACTGAGAGTTTATATTCTGCCCCAGGAATAAATATGAAGCCATGTGGTGAGTTAAAACGATTAAACACGGGATGCTGCCAGTCTGCCACAGAATCGCATTCTATAAATTTAAAACGTTAACACAAATTAAGAAATAACTTCAGGCTTAGAGAAAATACTAGTCCAGTGCCTTGTGACCGAAATACACTTTCACAGGAGAGAGATTTGTAAAATTCTGCTACAGCTGTCATTATCAAAACAAAAAATTTAGTTCAAAACTACTGACCAAATTTGCCTATTTAGTCAGCTTCAAGTAAATGTTTACGTATGTTCGTACGTATATAGCATTAATAGATCAGTGTCATAAAAGGAACAGGACATCAGAGATTACTCCAGCAGCATCGGAATTTGATAAGTTATACTAAAATGCTTCATTCCTCTCAAATTGCAAATTTCTATGTCCAGATGCACTCTGAAGTACCTGATATTCAGCTTTTCATGTGGTTTTCGTGATACCGATTTTCTTGGAGGTTCAATACTGTATTCTCATGTTTGGTTCTTTATTATGGTATAATGTCATTCGTCCCAGAAAATGAGAATTTGCACTTGAAATTGAACGAAGTTGAAAGTAGCCAGCAGTGCGGAAAGAAATACTTTGTTTCAAATAAACTAACTGCCTCAGCGGAAGAAAGTTAACAGAAGCAAATTTCTCAATAAAACAGATAGAAATAGCTTCATTAAGACATTAATGGTTGATTGCTAATAACGTGGAAATAATATAAAATCAGAAAATTGAAACTGCTAACTCATTTTGGTCTTTCATGATTACGAGAATGTACACTACGGGCCATTAAAATTCCTACACCAAGAAGAAATGCAGATGATAAACGGGTATTCATTGCACAAATATATTACACTAGAACTGACACGTGATTACATTTTCACGCAATTTGGGTGCATAGATCCTGAGAAATCAGTACCCAGAACAACCACCTCTAGCCGTAATAACGGCCTTGATAAGCCTGGGCATTGAGTCCAACAGAGGTTGGATGGCGTGTACAGGTACAGCTGTCCATGCAGCTTAAACACGATACCACAGTTCATCAAGAGTATTGAATGGCGTATTGTGACAAGCCAGTTGCTCGGCCATCATTGACCAGACGTATTCAATTGGTGAGAGATCTGGGGAATGTGCTGGCCAGGGCAGCAGTCGAACATTTTCTGTATCCAGAAAGGCCCGTACAGGACCTGCAACATTGTCCTGCTGAAATGTAGGGTTTCGCGGGGATCGAATGAAGGGTGGAGCCACATCTGAAATGTAAGGTCCACTGTTCAAAGTGCCGTCATTGC
Source organism: Schistocerca gregaria (assembly GCF_023897955.1). Lineage (NCBI taxonomy): Eukaryota > Metazoa > Arthropoda > Insecta > Orthoptera > Acrididae > Schistocerca > Schistocerca gregaria. Next base: position 163,902,340 of record NC_064921.1, read on the forward strand.
GAACAAGAGGTGACCGAGACGTGTAACCTATGGCACCCCATACCATCACACCGGGTGATACGGCAGTATGGCGATGACGAATACACGCTTCCAATGTGCGTTCACCGCGATGTTGCCAAACACAGATGCGACCATCATGATGCTGCAAACAGAACCTGGATTGTAAACAGTACCTGGATTGATCCGAAAAAATGACGTTTTGCCATTGTTGCACCGAGGTCCGTCGTCGAGTACACCATCGCAGGCCCTCCTGTCTGCGATGCAGGGTTAAGGGTAACTTCAGCCACGGTCTCCGAGCAGATAGTCCATGCTGCTGCAAACGTTGTCGAACTGTTCGTGCAGATGGTTGTTGACTCGCAAACGTCCCCATCTGTTGACTCATGAATCGAGACGTGGCTGCACGATCCGTCACAGCCATGCGGATAAGATGCCTGCCATCTCGACTGCTAGTGATACGAGGCCGTTGGGATCCAGCACGGCGTTCCGTATTATCCTCCTGAATCCACCGATTCCATATTCTGCTAACAGTCATTGGATCTCGAACAACGCGAGCAGCAATGTCGCGATACGATAAACCGTAATCGCGATAGGCTACAATCCGACCCTTATCAAAGTCGGAAACGTGATGGTACGCATTTCTCCTCCTTACACGAGGCATCACAACAACGTTTCACCTGGCAACGCCGGGGTTTGTGTATGAGAAATAGTTTGGCAACTTTCCTCACGTCAGCACGTTGCAGGTACCGCCACCGACGCCAACCTTGTGTGAATGCTCTGAAAAGCTAATCATTTGCATATCACGGCATCTTCTTCCTGTCGGTTAAAATTCGCGTCTGTAGCACGTCATCTTCGTGGTATAGCAATTTTAATGGCCAGTAGTGTACTAAATACCTCTTTTCTAGTGTTCGAGTTTACACACTATCAGCCAGAATGTTATGACCATCGACCTAGTATCAACATAAACCCCTCCAGGCGATAGCAGCGTCATGTGGCGAGGAATAGTTGCCAGTCAGACGTTTACACGGTGCATGTAGTATCAGTGAGCGCGATCTATATGAGTTTCATCGAGGGCAGATTGTGATGGCCTGGATGTTTGGCCCAAGCTTTTTGGGAACTGTGCGACTTGTCGGGTATTCGACGAGTGTTAATGTGAGTGTCTTCAAGACGTGGCGACAGCAAGGTGCAACCACGCCCAGACGTCGTTACAGATGTCGGGCATCGTATGGTGGGAAGATCGCTAAAACCGGACAGGCGGAGAGCTGTGGCGGAACTAACATCAGATTTTAATAATGGGCAGAGTACAGGAGTGTCTGAATGCGCAGTGCACCTAACCCACCTACCAATGTATCTCTGCAATCGACGACCTATGCATGTGCCAATGTTAACTCCACTACATCGACAGCTACGACTGAAATGGGCACGTGACCATCGCCACTGGACGTTGGCCAGGGCAGAGCGTCGCATGGTCTGATGGATCCCGATACCTTCTTCATCACGCCAATGGGAGGGCGCGTATCCGTCGTCTTCCAAAGGAATAACTCCTTGACGCCTGTGCTGCAGGACGGAGACAAGCTGGCGGCGGTTCTATTATTCTCTGCGGAGCATTCACATGGGCATCCATGGGTCCAGTGGAGCTTGTGGAAGGCACCATGACAGCCAAGGAGTGTCTCACACTGGTTGCAGACCACCTGCACTCCTTCATGACGATCGTGATTCCCGGCCGCAGTGACATTTTTCAACAAGATAATGCGCTTTATCTTAAGACCAGGAGTGTGATGCAGTGGATCAAGGAACACAGTGGCGATTTTCAATTGATGTGCTGGCCCCGCGGACTACTAGATCTGGGCTCAATCGAACACATCTGGGATGTGACTGAATGCTGCGCCAGAGTTCATCCTCCCCCTCTCCGGAATTTACGGAACTCAGGTGACTTGTCTGTGCAGATGTGGTGACAACTCCCTCCAGGTTCCATGTGACGATGCGTCACTGCTGTTTTCGGTGCCAAAGCTGCACCTACGCAGTGTTGGGTAGGTGGTCATAATATTCTCGCTGATCAATGTACACTCCTGGAAATTGAAATAAGAACACCGTGAATTCATTGTCCCAGGAAGGGGAAACTTTATTGACACATTCCTGGGGTCAGATACATCACATGATCACACTGACAGAACCACAGGCACATAGACACAGGCAACATAGCATGCACAATGTCGGCACTAGTACAGTGTATATCCACCTTTCGGAGCAATGCAGGCTGCTATTCTCCCATGGAGGCGATCGTAGAGATGCTGGATGTAGCCCTGTGGTACGGCTTGCCATGCCATTTCCACCTGGCGCATCAGTTGGACCAGCGTTCGTGCTGGACGTGCAGACCGCGTGAGACGACGCTTCATCCAGTCCCAAACATGCTCAATGGGGGACAGATCCGGAGATCTTGCTGGCCAGGATAGTTGAATTACACCTTCTAGAGCACGTTGGGTGGCACGGGATACATGCGGACGTGCATTGTCCTGTTGGAACAGCAAGTTCCCTTGCCGGTCTAGGAATGGTAGAACGATGGGTTCGATGACGATTTGGATGTACCGTGCACTATTCAGTGTCCCCTCGACGATCACCAGAGGTGTACGGCCAGTGTAGGAGATCGCTCCCCACACCATGATGCCGGGTGTTGGCCCTGTGTGCCTCGGTCGTATGCAGTCCTGATTGTGGCGCTCACCTGCACGACGCCAAACACGCATACGACCATCATTGGCACCAAGGCAGAAGCGACTCTCATCGCTGAAGACGACACGTCTCCATTCGTCCCTCCATTCGCGCCTGTCGCAACACCACTGGAGGAGGGCTGCACGATGTTGGGGCGTGAGCGGAAGACGGCCTAACGGTGTGCGGGACCGTAGCCCAGCTTCATGGAGACGGTTGCGAATGGTCCTCGCCGATACCCCAGGAGCAACAGTGTCCCTAATTTGCTGGGAAGTGGCGGTGCGGTCCCCTATGGCACTGCGTAGGATCCTACGGTCTTGGCGTGCATCCGTGCGTCGCTGCGGTCCGGTCCCAGGTCGACGGGCACGTGCACCTTCCGCCGACCACTGGCGACAACATCGATGTATTGTGGAGACCTCACGCCCCACGTGTTGAGCAATTCGGCGGTACGTCCACCCAGCCTCCCGCATGCCCACTGTATGCCCTCGCTCAAAGTCCGTCAACTGCACATACGGTTCACGTCCACGCTGTCGCGGCATGCTACCAGTGTTAAAGACTGCGATGGAGCTCCGTATGCCACGGCAAACTGGCTGACACTGACGGGGGCGGTGCACAAATGCTGCGCAGCTAGCGCCATTCGACGGCCAACACCGCGGTTCGTGGTGTGTCCGCTGTGGCGTGCGTGTGATCATTGCTGGTACAGCCCTCTCGCAGTGTCCGGAGCAAGTATGGTGGGTGTGACACACCGGTGTCAATGTGTTCTTTTTTCCATTTCCAGGAGTGTATATTACAACTTCCTTTGTTTTCGGATTGCATTGCCTTAGGATTCTTCCAATGAATCTCAGTCTGGTATCTGCTTCACCGACGATCAACTTTATATTTTCATTCCATTTTAAATCACTCCTAATGCATACTCCCAGATAATTTATGGAATTAACTGCTTCCAGTTGCTAACCAACTATATTGTAGCTAAATGATAAAGGATCTTTCTTTCTCTGCATTTGCAGCAGATTACACTTGTCTACATTGAGACTCAATTGCCATTACCTACACCATGCGTCAATTCGCTGCAGATCCTCCTGCATTTCAGTACAATTTTCCATTGTTCCAACCTCTCGATATGCCACAGCAACATCCGCAAAAAGCCTCAGTGAACTTCCGATATTATCCACAAGGTCATTTATGTATATTATGAAAAGCAACGGTCCTACGACACTCCCCTGCGGCACACCTGAAATCACACTTACTTCGGAAGACTTCTTTCCATTGAGAATGACATGCTGCCTTCTGTTATCTAGGAACTCTTCAATCCAGTCACACAATTGGTCTGATAGTCCATATGCTCTTACTTTGTTCATTAAACGGCTGTGGGGAGCTGTATCAAATGCCTTGCGGAAGTCAGGAAACACAGCATCTACCTGGGAACCCGAGTCTATTGCCCTCTGAGTCTCGTGCACGATTAGCGCGAGCTGGGTTTCATACTATCATCTTTTTCGCATGCTAATTCCTACAGAGTAGATTACCAGTCTCCAGAAAAGTCATTATTCTCGAACATACTATGTGTTCCAAAATCATACAACTGGTCGACGTTAGAGATACAGGTCTATAATTCTGCACATCTGTTCGACGTTCCTTCTTGAAAACGGTGATGACCTGTGCCCTTTTACATCTACATCTAAATTTGTAATCCGCAAGCCGCCCAACGATGTGTGGCGGAGGGCACTTTACGTGCCACTGTCAGTACCTGCCTTTTCTGTTCCAGTCGCGTATGGTTCGCAGGAAGAACGACTGCCGGGAAGCCTCCGTGCGCGCTCGAATCTCTGTAATTTTTCATTCGTGATCTCCTCGGGAGGTATAAGTAGGAGAAAGCAATATATAACTCATCCAGACACGCACCCTCTCGAAACCTGGACAGCAAGCTACAGTGCGCTTTTCTTGCAGAGTCTGCCACTTGAGTTTGCTAAACATCTCCGTAACGCTATGACGGTTACCAAATAACCCTGTGACGAAACGCGCCGCTCTTCTTTGGATCTTCTCTATCTCCTCTGTCAACCCGATCTGGTACGGATCCCACACTGATGAGCAGTACTCAAGAATAGGTCGAGCGAGTGCTTTGTAAGCTACCTCCTTTGTTATGGACTACATTTTCTAAGGATTCTCCCAATGAATCTCAACCTGGCACCTGCCTTACCAACAATTAATTTTATATGATCATTCCACTTCAAATCGTTCCGTACGCACGGTCCCTGATATTTTACAGAAGTAACTGCTACCAGTGTTTGTTCAGCTATCATTTAAGCACACAATAAAGGATCCTTCTTTCTATGTATTCGCAATACATTACATTTGCCTATGTTGAAGGTCAGTTGCCACTCCCTGCACTAAGTGCCTATCCGCTGCAGATCTTCCTGCATTTCGCTACAATTTTCTAATGCTGCAACTTTTCTGTATACTACAGCATCATCCGCGAAAAGCCGCATGGAACTTCCGACACTATCTACTAGGTCATTTATATATATTGTGAAAAGCAATGGCCCCATAACACTCCCCTGCGGCACGCCAGAGATTATTTAACGTCTGTAGACGTCTCTCTATTGATAACAACATGCTGTGTTCTGTTTGCTAAAAAGTCTTCAATCCAGCCACATAGCTGGTCTGATATTCCGTAGGCTCTTACTTTGTTTATCAGGCGACAGTGTGGAACTGTATCGAACGCCTTTCGGAAGTCAAGGATAATGGTATCTACCTGGGAGCCTGTATCTAATATTTTCTGGGTCTCATTAACAAATAAAGCGAGTTGGGTCTCACACGATCGCTGTTTCCGGAATCCATATTGAGTAGATTCTGGGTACCCAGGAACGACATGATACGCGAGCAAAAAACATGTTCTAAAATTCTACAACAGACCATCGTCAGAGATATAGGTCTATAGTTTTGCGCGTCTTCTTGAAGACTGGGACTACCTGTGCTCTTTTCCAATCATTTGGAACCTTCAGTTCGTCTAGAGACTTGCGATACACGGCAAGAAGGGGGGTAAGTTCTTTCACGTACTCTGTGTAGAATCGAATTGGTATCCCGTCAGGTCCAGTGGACTTTCCTCTGTTCAGTGATTCCAGTTGCTTTTCTATTCCTTGGTCACTTATTTCGATGGCAGCCTTTTTTTCGCTTGTGCGAAGAATAAGAGAAGGAACGCTCTTCTAGAGACCTACGGTTCACCGCTGCAGGAAGGGGGCAAATTCCTTCGCGTACCCTGTACCCTGTGTAATTTCGAACTGGTATCCCATCAGGTCCAGCGGCCTTTCTTTTGAGCGATTTTAATTGTTTCTCTGTCCCTCTATTCCGCATGTTTCAACCGAAATCGTTCGAGAATAAAATGTGTTGCGTTGCTTATGGAACGCCTGTCGCAGATGACTCGTCATTATGCCAGGTTGATTTCGATCGTGTAAATTTTGGCTGGCAGTGTGGTAGGAGTGAGTGAGCGGGTGGCGGCAGGTACGGGGCATTGCCCAGTTCCCGCGGCGTGGCTGGGAAGCCCGCACTGTGTCTGCCTTTACAGTGGCCGCGGGTTTCCCGACGCAACCGTCAGGGCCGCCCGCTGCCGGCTGCCGGCTGGTGGGCACGTTATTTACAAACTGGAGTGGCGCGGCGCCGGGGCCTCACCTTGGTCCCGGCCAAGGCGCTGTGAGGCCCCCGCTCCGGGAAAACTGACGGCCCCCGCCTGTTTATAAACACGGCGTTAACGCCCCACGGCCAGGAAGCTGACAGCTGACGATCTAACCGCCCGTAATTACTGCCGCCTTGGCGCCGCCCTCTGGCGGACCCCATCCTTAACCTTTGTTAATGCCTCGTTCAGTGCCAGCTGACACGGCGCCGCAGTTACATGTATATTTTTGATCTCGAGCGCCGAACGTGCAGCTGAGCCAAGGTTCACACTTTTTCTGCGTATGTAGCAACTGCACTACAACTCGTACTGGAATTAGCAAGTGCGTAAAATCCTTACAATACGTCGAAGATCTCTTTTCGAATACCGGTCTGCAGCTACCCTATCTACATCTATGCTAACGGAAAAAAACGCAGCACCGAAAAATAATTAACGTACGAGGGCGTTTGAGAAGACTACATCTACGTCTACATCTGCATGATTACTCTCCAATTCACTATTAAGTCGCTTGGCAGAGGGTTCATCGAACCACAATCATACTGCCCGCATCTCGTGGTCGTGCGGTAGCGTTCTCGCTTCCCACGCCCGGGTTCCCGGGTTCGATTCCCGGCGGGGTCAGGGATTTTCTCTGCCTCCTGATGACTGGGTGTTGTGTGATGTCCTTAGGTTAGTTAGGTTTAAGTAGTTCTAAGTTCTACGGGACTGATGACTACAGATGTTAAATCCCATAGTGCTCAGAGCCATTTGAACCACAATCATACTATCTCTCTACCATTCCACTCCCGAACAGCGCGCGGGAAAAACGAACACCTAAACCTTTCTGTTCGAGCTCTGATTTCTCTTATTTTGTTTTGATGATCATTCCTACCTATGTAGGTTGGACTGAACAAAATATTTTCGCATTCGGAAGAGAAAGTTGGTGACTGAAATTTCGTAAATATATCTCGCCACGACGAAAAACGTCTTCGCTTTAATGACTTCCACCCCAACTCGCGTATCATATCTGCCACACTCTCTCCCCTATTACGTGATAACACAAAACGAGCTGCCCTTTTTTGTACCCTTTCGATGTCCCCTGTCAATCCCACCTGGTAAGGATTCCACACCGCGCAGCAATATTCTAACAGAGGACGAACGAGTGTAGTGTAAGCTGTAGTGGACTTGTTGCATCTGCTAAGTCTCCTGACAATGAAACGCAACCATTGGCTCGCCTTCCCCACAATATTATCTATGTGGGTTTTCCAACTGAAGTTGTTCGTAATTTCAACACCCAGGTCTTTTGGAACTCATGTTATTTAGCGTCAACTGCCACCTGCCACACCATACAGCAATCTTTTCGAAATCGCTTTGCAACTGATACTGGTCTTCGGATGACCTTACTAGACGGTAAATTACAGCATCATCTGCGAACAACCTAAGAGAACTGCTCAGATTGTCACCCATGTCATTTATATAGATCAGGAACAGCAGAGGTCCCAGGACGCTTCCCTGGGAAGCCGATATCACTTCAATTTTACTCGATGATTTGCCGTCTATTACTACGAACTGCGACCTTCCTGACAGGAAATCACCAATCCAGTCGCACAACTGAGACGATACCCCATAGCTCCGCAGCTTGATTAGAAGTCGCTTGTGAGGAACGGTGTCAAAAGCTTTCCGGAAATCTAGAAATACGGAATCAACTTGAGATCCCCTGTCGATAGCGGCCATTACTTCGTGCGAATAAAGAGCTAGCTGCGTTGCACAAGAGCGATGTTTTCTGAAGCCATGCTGATTACGTGTCAATAGATCGTTCCCTTCGAGGTGATTCATAATGTTTGAATACAGTATATGCTCCAAAACCCTACTGCAAACCGACGTCAATGATATAGGCCTGTAGTTAGATGGATTACTCCTACAACACTTCTTAAACACTGATGCGACCTGTGCAGTTTTCCGATCTGTAGGTGCAGATCTATCGGTGAGCGAGCGGTTGTATATGATTGCTAAGTAGGGAGCTATTGTATCAGTGTAATCTGAAAGGAACCTAATCGGTATACAATCTGGACCTGAAGACTTGCCTGTATCAAGCGATTTGAGTTGCTTCGCAACCCCTAAGGTATCTACTTCTAAGACACTCATGCTAGCAGCTGTTTGTGTTTCAAATTCTGGAATATTCCATTCGTCTTCCCTGGTGAAGGAATTTCGGAAAACTGCGTTCAATAAGTCCGTGCAAAGTCCGAGAGATGGCACCACCAGCGCGTATCGAGGTCATGTTTAGTTAGTAGCATCTTTGGAAAGAACCATAGAATAAATATCTCTGGAGTTAGCATTGCGTTCTGCGCATGTTGTCAACATCAAACCAGGATTGTCACGTGTTTTCGGGACTTCGCTGTGCGTGTGTACTTTCTGCAGCGTTTCAAGTTTATAGCATCAGGAGTTTTTGTTGTGTTTCACCGTTTGTTGATAGTGTAATAGCGATGGTGAATTACTGTTGTTGCTACGGATGCAAAGAAAAATATGTGAAAGGAGGGATAGTAACTTTTCATGGGTACACACCATGTAGCTCTAATTATAGTTATCATATTAGTAAGAGACACTATGTATGTTTAAAAATTTCGAGATGCATTATAATTAATGCTTGATTCTGTAGACCTATTTTTCTACGATTTTATGACTATATAATAGATATTACGGCTCGTACAAAAGCTTACAAACAATCGCTTCCTCTCGTAAATTTGCTAGTGGAACAGGAAAGGGAATGGTTTAGTTGTTTCAGCAAATACTATCCTCCATGCATTTATCAGTGACTTGTCGATTATGTATATAGATTACTCAGTCTAATATTTATTTAATAAACTCGGAGCAAGTACGTAAAATGCGTTAAATAAACACTTCAAAGTGTCACCAATAAGAGAAATTGTGCTTTAGGTCGCAAAAACGAGAAAATAAATACGCAGTAATAGCAGAAAAAAAGGACGAATTGGCAGGGATATAATCGCTAATGTGTGGCAAATTCTGTATTTTTCGGACACTTGCAAAAGTATTACCGTACTGCCAAGTCGTTTTGCAAGACTATCACTGAAAAAATGTAGGTCAGGCTTTGTAATACTATAAAGTGCCGTATCATACCGAAAGCTACCAAAAATCGAGTGCATCTGAACTGTGACACCTTTCGCAAAGAAGCAGAATGTAATATCACTTGTCCTTAAAAGTAACGTAGCTGGTTTTTTCCCGGTATCAAATGGATACTGTTAAAATGTCTACGCAACATATATAAATAATCCACGACACGTACGAAAAGAATCAATCTGTACTAGGGATGTAGTGACATTCTAAATATACAGGGCGCTATACGGACAAACACACGACGTACCGAGATCACGTGACCAGCTCGGCAATGTATGTTGACAACACAAAATCTGTTCTGCGCGTGTGAATGCTCACTCCAGAGATATTTACTCTATGGAAAGAACGCACACCAAGTTCCAGGCATTTTGTTCTATTTCTTTTTGTTTGGCATTTGTGTGAATCAAAGAAGTCGAGTGATTGCCAAAAAATAAACGAAGAAGAATTTCATGTTGTTATTAAACATTACATTATGAAAGGCAAAACGCCTCAGTAGACTAAAGAGACACTGGACTCGCATTCGGGAGGGCGACAGTTCAATCCCGCGTTCGCCCATCCTGATTTAGGTTTTCCGTGATTTCCCTAAACCGCTCCAGGCCAATGCCGGGATGGTTCCTTTCAAAGGGCACGGCCGACTTCCTTCCCCGTCCTTCCCTAATCCGATGAGACCGATGACCTCGCTGTCTGGTCTCCTTCCCCAAAACAACCAACCAACTAGACTAAAGAGAAGCTTGATAAACATTACAGTGACTCCGCACCTTCGATTAGAACAGTTTATAAGTGGTTTCACAATTTTCGGAGTGGCCATATGGGCACACGTGATGCTGAAGGTTCTGGGCGCCCTGTGGAAGTTACGACTCCAGAAATAATTGATAAAATCCATGATATGGTGATGGATGACCGAAGAGTTAAGGTGCGTGAGACTGCTAGTGCTGTAGGCATCTCGAATGAACGGGTATATAATATTTTGCATAAGCAATTGGACATGAGAAAGCTATCCGCTAGATGGGTTCCGCGACTATTCACGCTTGACCAAAAACGGAATCGTGTGAAGTGTTGCAGGGATGCTTTACAGCTGTTCAGGAAGAATCTGCAGGACTTTAAGCGTCGTTTCGTCACTGTAAATGAAACATGGATACATTACTCTACTCCTGAGATCAGACAACAATCTAAACAATGGGTTACCAAGGGAGACTGCACCAGAAAAGGTGAAGACCATTCCTTCGGTCGGAAAGGTTATGGCGACTGTCTGTTGGGATTCGCAAGGGATAATCCCCATCGACTATATGGAAAAGGGTAAAACTATTACAGGTGCATATTATTCAGCGTTATTGGACCGTTTGAAAACGGAGTTGCAAGTAAAACGTCGGCGATTGGACCGCAAAAAAGTCCTTTACAAACACCTCCTATTCTCCAAACTTGGCTCCCTCGGACTACTATTTGTTCCTCAATTTTATTCAAACGACGAGGTGATTGCAGCAACTAATAGCTGATTTGCAGACATGGACAATTCCTATTATTCGGAAGAGATCAACAAATTAGAACAGCGTTGTACGAAGTGTATAAGTCTAAAAGGAGACTATATCGAAAAATAAAAATGGTTTACCCCAAACACGTAAGTAGTTTTTATTTTTGCAGGACTTTTCAAACACTCTCGCGGAGAAATGAAATTTCAGGAATCCATTTGTCTAGGCGGTGCAATGCAGGTCTCTCGCATCGTCCCCAAGGCTCCTCGGACTATGGGACCTCATCATCATCATCATCATTTGTCTAGGTAACATATTTAAGTGATTAACATAGTGAGATCACAGTTTAATGTAAGCGCAAGATGATCCATTGAAAATGTGAGAGGCTGGTGGGATGGATTTGCACTGCCGGCCGGTGTGACCGAGCGGTTCTAGGCGCTTCAATCCGGAACCGCGCGACTGCTACGGTCACAGGTTCGAATCCTGCCTCAGACATGGATGTGTGTGATGTCCTTAGATTACTTAAGTTTAAGTAGTTCTAAGTCTATGGGACTGATGACCTCAGAAATTTAGTCCCATAGTGCTTACAGCCATTTAAACCATTTTTTGTATAATGTACACACGTAATATACAAGTGTTAATACAATGAAATGTGCTTAAGTGATAAATGGACATTTCGTTATGTTTATTTTCCAATTGTTACCTAGTAATTGTACTGCGTCGTGCCTAATTCAATTCCTCAAGCAGAAGTGCATGACTTAAACATCTGAACTGAAACCGTTGTAAGACAGACATGGTATTATTCCACACATGTGTTCCTATTCAAAATATTATGTACTCATTCTCCTTTACAAGTCCTAGATGCTTCTAACGGGAATTTCCAAGTTGTACGAGGGTGGTTTGGAAAGTTCTCGGTATCACCACGAGAGGTCAGAGCTAACGCAACGAATTGTTCACGTGATATTCATTGGACTGTTGCGTGTAAACAAGTACTACGTCAGTGCTCGTGGAAGAGAGCTGTGGCGGTGACGTGGCTCTGTTGTTGTTCCAGCACAGTGATTTGCGAAGATGGGAAAAATTGAGACTCGAGAGAAGTACTTCGTAAAGAAAGGTATGAAAGCAGAGGCCATTAATGCCGATTTCCAGAATACACTGGGGAACTCTGCTCCTTCATATTCAACTGTTGCCACATGAACAATTTAATTTAAATTTGGTCGGGAGAACTTAGATGATGATCGGTCAAGATGTGTCACTGCTTCAGAAATCATTGCAAAAGTGCGCACCAATATCGTTCTGCACGGACAGTATGCTGAGTTATTTTTTGTTAAGGAATAATGTAGCCTATACCCGACGTTATTCAATCTGTATATTGAGCAAGGAAACAAAAGAAAAATTCGGAGTAGGTATTAAAATCCATGGAGAAGAAATAAAAACTTTGAGGTTCGCCTATGACATTGTAATTCTGTCAGAGACAGCAAAGGACTTGGAAGAGCAGTTGAACGGAATGGATAGTGTCTTGAAAGGAGGATATAAGATGAACATCAACAAAAGCAAAACAAGGATAATGGAATGTAGTCGAATTAAGTCGGGTGATGCTGAGGGAATTAGATTAGGACATGAGACACCTAAAGTAGTAAAGGAGTTTTGCTATTTGGCGACTAAAATAACTGATGATGGTCGAAGTAGAGAGGATATAAAATGTAGACTGGCAATGGCAAGGAAAGCGTTTCTGAAGAAGAGAAATTTGTTAACATCGAGTATAGATTTAAGTGTCAGGAAGGCACTTCTGAAAGTATTTGTATGGAGTGTAGCCATGTATGGAAGAGAAACGTGGACGATAAATAGTTTGGACAAGAAGAGAATAGAAGCTTTCGAAATGTGGTGCTACGGAAGAATGCTGAAGATTAGATGGGTAGATCACATAACTTAATGAGGAGGTATTGACTGGGATTGGGGAGAAGAGAAGTTTGTGGCACAACTTGACCAGAAGAAGGGATGGGTTGGTAGGACATGTTCTGAGGCATCAAGGGATCACCAGTTTAGTATTGGAGGGCAGCGTGGACGGTAAAAATCGTGGAGGGAGACCAAGAGATGAATACACTAAACAGATTCAGAAGGATGTAGGTTGCGGTAGGTACTGGGAGATGAAGCAGCTTGCACAGGATAGAGTAGCATGGAGAGCTGCATCAAACCAGTCTCAGGACTGAAGACCACAACAATGTAAACGCCGGCCTCTGTGGTCGAGCGGTTCTAGGCGCTTCCGTCGGGAACCGCGCTGCTGCTACTGTCGCAGGTTCTAATCCTGCCTCGGGCATGGATGTGTGTGATGTCCTTAGGTTAGTTAGGTTTAAGTAGTTCGAAGTCCAGGGGACTGATGACCTCAGATGTTAAGTCCCATAGTGCTTGGAGCCATTTGAACCATTTTGGATTTGTACTTGGTCGACCGATACGAGGATGGTTAATGCTGTTCGTGGATGACACTGCAGTTGTCATTGGATGATGTCCCACATGTGCTCGACTAGAGACAGATCTGGTGACCGAGCAGGTCAAGGCAACATGTTAGGTTACAACAGTCGTATGTGGGCAAGCGTCATCCTCTCGGAAAACACTCTCTGCAGTGCTTTTCATGAATGGCAGTACAAGAATTCCAATCACCAGACTGACGTAAAAATTTTCAGTTAGAGTTCGTGTAACAACCAGGAGAGTTCACCTGCTATCATACGAAATCGTACTGCAGACAATAACTCCTGGTGTAGGTCCATTGTGTCTGGCACGCTGATGGGTTGGTGGCACTGGCTCTCAACTGGCCTCATTCTAACCAATACACGACTATCATTGGCAGCGAGGTTTCACGAGGAAGAGCAAGAGACCTGCTCCCTGTCCTCCAATGATCTCTCACTTGACACCACTGCAGTCGGAAATGGTCGTGGTTTTGGGTCACTAGAGTGCACGCTACAGGTCATCTGGCACAGAGCTGTCACTGAAATAACAGATTTGCAACAGCACGTCATCTCACTGTGGTGCCTACGGCTGCTCCTGATGCTCCTGGAGATGTAGTGCTATGCGCCAGATCCACACAGCGACTCGATGGTCTTTCCTCTGGGTAGTGCCATGTAGCAGTCCGGAGTTCTGTCTTCTTCTTGGGACCGCATATTCTCGCGATCACTGCTGCCAGCAGTCATGTACAGTAGCTACGTTCCTGACAAGTCTTTCTGCAGCATTGGAGAAGGAATATCCACATCCTCGCAGCCCTATTACACGACCTCGTTCCAACCCAGACGGTGCTCATAATGGCGTCTATAACACCTTAAAGGCGTTCTCGATTAACATCAAATCGCCACGTCCAGTCTCAAAGGTAACTAACGCTCAAGACCGTTACAGCTTGTATTTAAAGCAAATCTGATTCGCATCTTTACAGTTATCGTGTGTGTCGCCACTCTTATGCGACCGTCGCAAAATATTAACAGACATAATCTTTCAAATGTAGAAACACGCCTGCCAACTTGCATTTATGGCGCACAGGTTCTTCTTGTTGTAATTTTCTTTTGGCAGTGTACTCTACTGGCCATTAAAATTGCTACACCACGAAGATGACATGCTACAGACGCGAAATTTAACCGACAGGAAGACGATGCTCTGATAAATAAATGATTAGCTTTTCAGAGCATTCACACAAGATTGGCGTCGGTGGCGACACCTACAACGTACTGACATAAGGAACGTTTCCAACCGATTTCTCATACACAAACAGCAGTTGACCGGCGTTGCCTGGTGAAACGTTGTTGTCATGCCTCGTGTAAGGAGGAGAAATGCGTACCATCACGTTTCCAACTTTGATAAAGGTCGGATTGTACCCTATCACGATTGCAGTTTATCGTATCGCGACATTGCTGCTCGCGTTGGTCGAGATCCAATGACTGTTAGCAGAATATGAAATCGGTGGGTTCAGGAGGGTAATACGGTACGCCGTGCTGGATCCCAACGGCCTCGTATCACTAGTAGTCGCGATGTCAGGCATCTTATGGCTGTAACGGATCGTACAGCCACGTCTCGATCCCTGAATCAACAGATGCGGACGTTCGCAAGACAACAACCATCTCCACGAACACTTCGACGACGTTTGCAGCAGCATGGACTATCAGCTCGGAGACCTTGGCTGCGGTTACCCTTGACGCTGCATCGCAGACAGGAGCGCCTGCGATGGTGTACTCATCGACGAACCTGGATGCACGAATAGCAAAACGTCATTTTTTCGGATGAATCCAGGTTCTGTTTACAGCATGATGATGGTCGCATCCGTGTTTGGCGACATCGCGGTGAAAGCGCATTGGATGCGTGTATTCGTCATCGCCATACTGGCGTATCACCTGGCGTGATGGTACGGAGTGCCTTTGGCTACACGTCTCGGTCACCTCTTGTTCTCATTGACGGCACTTTGAACAGTGGTCGTTACATTTCAGATGTGTTACGACCCGTGGCTCTACCCTTCATTTGATCCATGCGAAAACCTACATTTCAGCAGGATAATGCAAGACCGAATGTTACAGGTCCTGTACGGGCCTTCCTGGATACAGAAAGTGTTCGACTGTTGCCCTGTCCAGCACATTCTCCAGATCTCTCACCAAATGAAAACGGCTGGTCAATGGTGGCCGAGCAACTTTCTCGTCACATTACGTCAGTCACTACTCTTGATGAACTGTGGTATCGTGTTGAAGCTGCATGGGCAGCTTTACCTGTACACGCCATGCAAGCTCTGTTTGACTCAATGCCCAGGCGTATCAAGGCCGTTATTACAGCCAGACGTGGTTGTCCTGAGTATTGATTTCTCAGGATCTATGCACCCAAATTGCGTGAAAATGTAATCACATGTCAGTTCTAGTAGAATGTATTTGTCCAATGAATACCCGTTTATCATTTGCATTTCTTCTTGGTGTAGGAATTTTAATCCGCATCCAATGTTATGCAGTTTGTCGATATCTTATTGAAGGTAGACATGTTGTTACGCTTACCATACGCCCTGGGTTCTCCCGGACAGCCCTGGTTCTGTAGTGCTGTCCAGGATAATATCCCATGGTCCCTAACGAGGATTTTTAATAGTTTTAGACTAATATTTTCGGCATCGCGTTTTTAAACAATCTCGTTTCTCTTTCAGTCGACCTTGAAGGAGGGTCTAACGTCGTGGGCAGACGTGGCTACCGGTTCCGCGCCAATTTTTCATCTAGTCATTTGTGTGTGATGTTATCCGCCTATATGTTTTTGTATATTTCTGTACGCTCTTAGGTGTATTCTTTCTTGTCTTATTGTTTAACAATGGGCAAAAGAGAGTGTGCACTTGCTTTACATACCTAAATGAAGCTGGAATTCGTGTCGTTATAATTACGTTGAGTTCGCATATAACGCACTGAAGGTAGCTGCACTATTAGCTGAAATTTAGATTTGCGTTAGGGAAAACAGATCATGTTACGACCAATACTGACGTCCTTTGTGTCCTATATTATTGTATTATAACGTTGTATGTATTTTAATGTTGTTGTCATTCTCTTCCTCGGCAAATGGGTCCGCTGGTTCTTGTTGAGTATCTCTGTACCAGTAATGCTCTCGGGACGACTGAACGATTCCGTCATGAAGCACATCGCTCTTCGTCGGATCTTCTCTATCTCTTCAATTAATCCATCTCGCTAACGACCAATACCGAAGAAAAGGTAGTTCGGTTGGTTGATTTTGTTCAAATGGTTCTGAGCACTATGGGACATCTGAGGTCATCAGTCCCCTAGAACTATTTAAACCTGACTAACCTAAGGACATCACACACATCCATGCCCGAGGCAGGATTCGAACCTGCGACCGTAGCGGTCGCGCGGTTCCAGACTGAAGCGCCTAGAACCCTCAGCCATGACGGCCGACGGTTGATTTTGTAAGCCGTTTCTTTCATTGATGTTTCATATTTTCTGAAGATTCTTCCAATGAATCTGTCAGCCCGGGCCGGCCGGAGTGGCCGAGCGGTTCTAGGCGCTACAGCCAGGAACCGCACTGCTGCTACGGTCGCAGGTTCGAATCCTGCCTTGGGCATAATGTGTGTGATGTAGTTAGGTTTAAGTAGTTGTAAGTTCTATGGGACTGATGACCTCAGAAGTTAAATACCATAGTGCTTAGAGCCATTTGAACCATTTTTTTGTCATCCTGGTGATTGCTTTTCCTACTAGTTGTTTCAAGCGCCCACACCGCTTTAGGTCACTATAGATTTACCGTAATTTTTCCATAGTGACCCATACCTAGATAGAGCCTTAACTTCTGTAAATTGTGGAAGGTGAGAATAAAAGACACATCTCACTGTATCACAGCTACTCTCTGACGTCACAGTTATGAAGTCACTGTGCTAGGTTTCATTTTGTCGCTACTGTTTTCCGGGGAGCTAAGACGTTTCGAAAAGGTACACATGATGTGTTAAAGTAGAATCTGTTTCACAAGTTACAGTCACTCAAGTCTGTAGGATGTCAATGCCTATTGCAAACTGATGAAATCTTCATTCCTTATCTGTAAAGGTGTCTCTGAATATCTGAGTCTTGCTTGATTACTACTAAATAAATATGGTATTCTCTTGTGGATTCAAAGATACTGTCAGTTTCATTAACTGTTGCGCGTGTTTCGAGCAACGCATTTCTTTCTTCGTTACCATCATCATCACTGGCTTCATCAGTTGACACTATCTACTTTTGTTAGTGACATCGGTATTTCACTGATTTGTTCCCGTCATGCATTTTTTCCTTGTCTTGTGCTAGTTTCATCTCTACGTGACTACTAGACACAACATTCTCTCTAATCAGTTTTGAGTATTTTGGTCTTGGTACAGCCCTCTGATTTTCACCTCTGCTGATTTTTCTAGCAACAAGTCAACTATTCCTGAATGTCGTAGCGGACGCACCACTAACCTGTTCTTTCTTCTGGTGACGGTCTCTTTACGTATCTTTTTCGTGGGTATTTATTTTGTAATTTATGTGTCCACTTGATTTTTAACTGTCTTTGATAGTAACACATTTCAAATGATTCCAGGCTCTTTGTTTCCCGAATTTCCGGTAGTCCACGTTTTACTTACGTACAGTACTGTTCTCCCGATGTACGCTTGCAGGAATTTCTTCCTCTCAGTGTTCGATACCAACAGAATTCTTTTGATTTAATTTAATCTCGAAGCCTGAAGTTCAAATCCCCGTGCGGCCAAAAGCTTTAAATTTTCTGTGGCTTTCCTTAATCGCTTTTCTTTTTAGCAGCGACAATTTTTATCGCTAATCCGGCCTCCTTTTAAGGAAAAAAGTAAAAAAGAAAAAAATCACCGTATACTTACTCTAAAGTGTTTTCTTTTTTCTTTTTAGTTGCAGGCAAATTTTAAATAATGGGGCGCATCTTCTTTACCGTTCGCTCGCCATAATATTGACGATATTCTCTGAATAGCAACTTTTCACTAGGAGCGATGGGAATCCCTATGATCTTTTAACACTGTGAGCGTATTTTAGACATTCCTTCACTAATTTTAATCCCCGCAAAAAGTGGTGACATTGTACGTTACTCTTTATCACGTAGATTCACTTGATGATGCGGCTTAAAGCCGCGAAACCATTCGTGGTTTAATAAACAACAATTTTACCAGCTGTGAGCTGAGTTCTTCCTAACATCCAGCCTTTCATCAGCTGAGGTTGCCCGGAATATAAAATAGTTTATATTGTAATCATGATGTGCACCTGATACTTCTTGTTCCTTCAGTATTTATGGACTGAATGACAGTTTTACTTAAGGATGACTTATTCTAGATATTACTTTCAGTGGTTTGCGTCTCTTTTCCACGTTCTCATGACAGCTGCTGTTCCGTGCAGGTTGGCAGAAGCTGGAATCGAACTTGCACTTCTTACATTCACTGGTTTCACTCTCTCTACGGCTTTTTTTATGGCTGCCTTGCACAATAGACTTCCTTGGTTTGCAACTTTGTTATTTGTAGCTTACAAAGTCTCTCTGTGGATGTTCGCGTTTTGTAGTCGATGATGTGTTGTCTATTCATTTACATTCTTGTGTAGAAAAATATTTTCTGTGTCTATAATGGTCAAAACATGTGTTGCCGACTCTAAGTCTGGACGGTCTAAAAATGAGAATCGGGTCTGGCGAATCAGCATTTCAGGTTGCAGTAGAGAAGAAAGAAGAACAATTTATGGATTTATGATGCTTAGTTCGCAGTCAGTGCATCTGAGTATCACTTATATCTGCTGTCCAGCCCCTAAACCTCGTTACTGAAATGGGAATAAAACTCATTGACATATACGCATTATATTCCAGCCCTTGGTAGCCATGTCTTTCAGACTCACTCTGGAAGTCATTTCCGTGCCAACTCAAGGAACACATAGGCACATGAAGTAAGTTCTTCACTTCTGGCACTATACGTGAAACTTGGCAACAATGCAGAATATGTTTGGTGCCTCTGTGAGTATCACGCTTTTTTTTTTTTTAAAAAAAAAGGATATCCTCTTGGTTTCAGATGTTAGAATTTTTTATTGCAGTTCCGGCATTAAACCATTTTGAAGCATAACATTATGACATATCGATGCTAGGCAATGAAAACCTCGTAACTCTATTTTGTTAAATTTTGCAGGTGAAGCAAAAGCGGTTTGTTAAAAGACGATATGAAGTGATAAAGTAAGTTGCTACATATGTAATTCTATAGTAGAAGCCTGGTTATTGACAGACTAGAAAAATCCATGCACTTTCAAATCTCTCTTTGATTATTGAGTTACTGGTTACTGGAAATACGAGTTTTAAGACACAGATGGAGTTATGAATTTTTTATTGTATGCCATCGATATCGTTATGTCTGTCTGTAAGGCATATTTTTTTGCTTCAAAGTGGTTTTAATATCGAAAATGCAATCTCAGAATAAAATTCTAACAGCTGAAAGCAAGATAAAATCCTTAAATTTTTTTATGGAAGCTGTGGACCCATACCACAAGAACATAATCATGATATTGCTTCCTAAATGGCACACTTGTCATTTCCATTGAATAATCTGAATGATTTTGACTTACGACATACATCAGGGTATCAGTGGTATGATTTTGAGAGGCAGTTCCATGCTTCCTCAAGACATATACATAGTTTACAATTTTAATACTTAAATTATTGTGTTAATTCTTTAACTTAAGATTATACATATTAATGAGTAGCATTTTACATTAAAAATTTTTAGTTTTCGTTCATAATTACATGAAATACTCAAAATAAAATTGTTGTTGTCCCTAGAAGCCGTCAGATAGACGACCTGCAGCAACTAGTAGGTGGCCGGATTAGCTGTTTAGTAATAGGCCTATGAATGAAACTAGCACCATTCCATTATTTTGTAGTTCATTGTTTACAAGACATACATTGCGCAATAGTTGTATTTTGCTTCCCTTTTCCTTAAAGATCTGGAGATGGTGATTGTGGACCAAAATCGATAGTATGATAATAAGTTGTTTATGGTCACTTACTTGAAATAAAGAAAAATTTTGTGCTTCGTGGATCACTGTCTTTCTTGGAGATGTTGCATCTTGTGAATAATAAAATTAATAGAAATGGTTAAAGCTGGCGGTGAAGTGCTACGTTATGGATGTAATTCGTTTTAACCTTGTTTATCTGGGACAGAGTCGTTTCAATTTCTCATCGTCAGGGTTTTATGCATGCTATCGGTTTCCGCACGCCCTGTGCGTGTGTCCCACTGACATCTGAGAGAAATGGTGCAACGGTTAAATCGCTTGGCTTTCATGCAATACGAATGCCGTTTAAATTCCTCGCTGGTCATCCAGATTTATAGTTTATGTTGTTTCCCCAATCATTTAAAGGCAAATATCGGGATCATTCTTTTGAAAAGGGCATGGACCATTTTCTTCTGCATATTTGTCCTGTCAGATCATGTACTTCACTTGTAATGAAGTAGGTATAGCGGAGTGTTATATCCTGATCTTCCTTAATTTCAGCTGTCTGTCTCTGTCTCACTTCCTCTCTCTGAGCAAATGTCTGTAATGTATTTTTCCCATAGGGAAAGCGGTTGTTAGTTTGCAGAATTCATGCTTGAGAAATACCACAAGACTTTCGAACATCGGTTACTGACGATACGGGCATTTTTAAATTTATCAGCAGAACCTGTATCTGGATCGCCAGTTGTGTTTATACTTGTGCTTTTAAATAGTAAAGATACAAAGTGTTTATAAATGTGCTTTTAAGTATTAAAACTGCAAAACGTGACCACAAATATGCCTTGATTACATATAGTCAATTGTTTAAAATCGAACGTAGTGAGCTATTAGGATTGATGTTCGTGCAGTGTACTGAAATGTTACAGCGTGTCCTTTCGTAATAAACTGGTTATACACTTTTCGTCTGCTAATATCCTGGAATGTGAAGTCAAGCATAACGTTTGGGCTGGCATGGGAAGCCATATATAACGTACGTTACTTCATTTAACGCTTTGTGAACTTTTAAGTGTTTGTTTTTAAATGTTTATTTGTGAAATGGACTTTGTGTATATTTTTGTTTATGTGATGCCATCTGAATGTTATGCAAAGCTGCTGAAAGAATCTGGAAGACGCAGCCTTTTAATACTGATCTCTTAAAATCCCGACTCTTCATCTTGGAAGAATTACTCTGCTACACATGCGTACAGTCTACTCTGGGTTACAGTCAAGGTGATGATGTACTAGGTACTAATGTAAACAAATTATTGTTGTACTGAAACATTTAATGCGTTTTACTATCATTATTATAAAGTCATAGGCATACACGGTACGTTAAAAGTGAGGGCAACGATGAATTATGTTGAAGATGGGGAAAGCGAGGGTGAGAAAGCCAAAACAGACGAAATGAAATCAACAGTGTATATCCCCTCACTCCATGAGACTCTGCTAATGGATTTGGCATCTAGAATGGAGCACTGGGATTACAGATTACTTCAAAATTACGTCGTCGAGACCGTGCTTATCACATGCCCCTCCATAACCGCATCCAGTAACGAGTAACGCCTGCACCTGAGTGACATGGTCGGTACCGTCGAGCCTTCTGAGGCCTGCTCGGACGGAGTTTAGTTAAGTTTAGTTCTTCCCTTCGTGTTCTTACGCAACGGCCGTACCGCAGTGGATACACCGGTTCCCGTGAGATCACCGAAGTTAAGCGCTGTCGGGCGTGGTCGGCACTTGGATGGGTGACCATCCAGGGCGCCATGCGCTGTTGCCATTTTTCGGGGTGCACTCAGCGTCGTGATGCTAATTGAGGAGCTACTCGACCGAATAGTAGCGACTTCGGTCAAGAATACCATCATAACGACCGGGAGAGCGGTGTGCCGACCCCACGCCCTCCTATCCGCATCCTCCACTGAGGATGACACGACGGTCGGATGGTCCCGGTAGGCCACTCGTGGCCTGAAGACGGAGTACTTCGTGTTCTTATGCTGCTGGGCACTGTGGAGGGATATGTGTTTCAACCAAGTCATTGGTGCACTATCTCGTGGCTCGCAGCTCTAAGCTATTATGCATCGTCTCGCTGCCTGGCAGGTGCTGGCGATGATAATTTCTTCTTTCTGCAGGTTTCAGCACTGCTCCAGTGTAGGTTAGTGACCCCTCTTACCAACAAAGATTGCAGCATGATTACAGAAACATAGAGAAGCGGCAGTACTCATGGTCAGAATATATGGTTGGAAGCTGATGATGACGGAATCGTATCGAAACACAAAGTGCCATATTGTATAAAATAAAACAGAGTCGTGACAGCTTCAGAAGAGCAATGTATCATTACGTTGCAAAATAACTGGCAGTTTGATGCCATTCTACTACTGTATACATCACAGGCTTGGAGCTACTAACTGAAGCACTGTTGTAACTGCTAAGACCGCTATTGCCGTGTTAGTTCCGGAGCGTCAGCCGCTAGAACGCACAGGTGCGGTTGCGTTGGAATTCCTGTTTCAGAATTTCCGTCTGAGCCGCCTACCGCCCGGGGTGCGGGCGCACCAGACACTCCTTGTAGTCTGGGCCGCAATTGCCGCAATTTCACGCTCGCTACTATGTAGCAGCTCGGCCAGTGCATCCGGCGACCGCTGCGGTCAGGGCGCGCTCCGCCGGCTTTGGGACACGGTTTTTGCGGCAGCCGTGCTGCAGTTCCGCTACGCTGCATCCGATGCACCTGACAGCGGTCGTCACTGCGTGCAACTTGCTGGTCGCAGTAGTGTCAAGCGGCTTTAGGCTACAAAGCAGGAGAAGCAACGTCTCAGCTCAAAGTACAGCGTGTCCTGTTTATCTTGGACACCCAAAGTAACTTTTTGTTCAAAGACACCAACCAGCACCAATGCCGTTCTTGTAACTTTTTCGTCATGAAGATACGCTATGTGATCAAAAGTATCTAGACACCCTCAAAACCATACGTTTATCATATTAGGTGCATTGTGTAAGGTGTCAGATAAATCCAACACCTTCCATGAAAACCCTGACATGATAAGCAAATCCAGTAGTATGTCACATAGCTCCGAATAAATCGTGACATTAAATTAACCAAAGTAATACGAGTAACGAGTGAGCAAATGGAATACCACAGACTAACGCAAGAATGCCTAAATGCATGTCGTACGTTCTCACCGTAAGACCGACGCAGTTCCGAGGGGAGAAACGAGAACAGAAGCCGAGAGCAGAACCATGATAAGCTAGAAGGCTCTACGATAAGGGAGGGGCTGGACACCCACGCCGCCAGACTACCTGTACGACTACACAACCCGCACGTTTTAGCGTGAGGCTTTTTTCGCGTCTCAGGTACGTCAAGGACCACCCCCCAGCCCATGTTAAAAGCTAGAGCCCTCCAGAAAAGCACTATAGATCTTACGATAACACAAAAAGGGCCACTACCACCCGCAAGTTTTGGCTTGAGACTTTTTCGCGTCTCAGGTATGTCAAGGACCACCCCCCAGCCCATTTTAAAAGACAGAGCCCTCCAGAAGAACAGTATAGATCTCACGATAACGCTAAAAGGACCATACCAGCTGCAGGTTTTAGCGTGAGACTTTTTAGCGTCTCTGTTACGTTGCAAACTTTAAAAACATTGCCCCACCACGAAAAGTATAACGTTTCTCATTGGATAGACAGAATTTTTGTAGGCAGAGCTTAAGGTTAACATTGAGACCCTGATTGGTCAGATGAAAACATAGCCAGATAGTTTTTTAAACTAACTTCGGTAAATTGTAGTAAGGAGAAGTTAAGAGAGTTAGTTCCGAGACGGCGAGCTGGATGGCTGGTGCGCCGGCCGCTGCCGCCCTGACGCTGCCTAAACACCGACAAGGTAATGAACGCACGCGATGCCGCATATTTGAGCGCATAAAGCTTCACTCAGAACTGCAGAAGTCTCATCTGTTACACCCCTTTTTTGCGTAATACTAGTGTCGATCGTTAATTAAAACTCATGGTGTTCACATTTGCCGCTTGAAGACCAGATCTGAAACGCGATGATTTTTCTTTTATATAGTTATTTACGGCAAGTTAGATAAGTAATTAAAGATAATCGAGGGTCACTGTAGACCATTTTGATAGTTTTCTCTTTTGTGAAACTTAAATTAAACCTAGTTTATAGATGTGACATGGCATAGGTCATCCTTCGATCGATTGTAGAACTTGGAAAACCACTCAGGGAATATTCGTTCACATTTTTGTTGATCGCAGTTGGTTTTTACCATCCTGTATTGAAACATTTCCTTTTATCTATATTGCAATTTATAAACGATGTTTTTTGAGTAGAATAAAATTATCAGTGGTAAACTTAACTGCTTTTTCTTCGTTATTTTACCAGCTAATTAAAAACAGGAAAGCCTTGAACCCTTTCCACTATATTTAGTTAGTATTAAGATTCTTTTACAGGGAGTGCAGTGGAGCTGACGCTGAGATCATTTAGTATATGGTTATATCATCGCTAGTCTCACTGAACTCTTCTGAATTCTACATGTCATGTGTGGTCTGGCGTCTCCTTACCAGCAACAGGTCCCAGGTTCAAACTAGTTAATTCCCTAAAAAACACGCTCAGAGCGTAGTTGCGCGAAAGTGGTAGGGAGACACGATATAGTACAAACAGACACCACCATGAATGTTTAGAATTGTGCTGCCACCTACTACCAGGTACTCCATACCAGCGATCTAAGTAGTCATTAGAAATCGGGAGAGAGGAGAATGGAACGTTCCGTGCAACTCACGGACTTGGAACGTGATCAGTTGATTGGGTGTCACCAGTCTCATACATCTGTACCACGAGATTTCCACACTCCTAAGCATCCCTAGGTCCACTGTTTCCGATGTGACAGTGAAGTGGAATCGTGAAGGGTCACGACAGCACAAAAGTGTACAGGTCGACTTAGTATGTTACCTGAGATAGAGACCGCCGAGAGTTGAAGAGGGTCGTAATGTGTAATAGGTAGACATCTATCCTGACCATCACACAGGAACTCCAAACTGCAGCAGGATTCACAATGTCGGTTACGCGGGAGGTGAGAAAACACGGATTTCATGGTCGAGCGGCTGCTCATAAGCCACACATCGCACCTGTAGATGCCAAACGACGCCTTGCTTGGTGTAAAGAGAGTAAAAATTGTACGATCGAACAGTGGAAAAACATTGTTCGAAGTGACGAATCACGGTACACAATGTGGAGATCCGATGGCCGGTGTGGGTATGGCGAATACCCGATGAACGTCATCTGCCAGCTTGTGTAGTGCCAACAGTAAAATTCCAGAGTGGTGGTGTTATGATGTGGTCGTGTTTTTAATGGAGGGAGTTTGCACCCCTTGTTGTTTTGCATGGCACTATCACAGCAAAGGCCTACACTGAAGTTTTAAGGCCAGCCGGAATGGCCAAGCGGTTCTAGGCGCTACAGTCTGGAGCCGCGCGACAGATACGGTCGCAGGTTCGAATCCTGCCTCGGGCATGGATGTGTGTGATATCCTTAAGTTAGGTACGTTTAAGTAGTTCTAAGTTCTAGGGGACTGATAATCTCAGATGTTAAGTCCCATAGTGCTCAGAGCCGTTTGAACCATTTTTGATGTTTTAAGCACCTCCTTGTCTCCAAATGTTTAAGAGCAATTTGGGGGTGGTGACACGATCGAGCACCTGTTCATTATGGACAGCCTGTGGTAGAGTGGTTACTCGACAATAACATCCTTGTAATGGATTGGCCTGCACAGGGTCCTGACCTGAATCCTACAGAACACCTGTGGTATGTTCTGGAACGCCAACTTCGTGCCAGGCCTCACCAACCGATATCGATACCTCTCCTCAGTGCAGCCCTCAGTGAAGAATGGGCTGCCATCCACCAAGAGACTTTCTAGCTCGTGATTGAACGTATGCCTGCAAGAGTGGAAGCTGTCACCAAGGCTAAGGATGGGCCGACACCATATTGAATTCCAGCATTACCGATGGAGGGCGCCATGAACATGCAGGTTATTTTCAGCCAGGTGTCCGGATACTTTTGATCACACTGTGTAGGATCAGCAGTATGTCTTTTTTTAAATATCATAACTTATTTTTAAATTCAGTGATTGATATCTTCTCATACCTGTTCAAAAATGTATCACAGAGTGCCAATCACATAAATATGACTGAGCTATACCAGCACCTTTCTGGGTAGCGATAAAAAACTACGTTAGAAATGTAATGAGACAGATTTTTTTATTTACCAAAGTTTTTTATTATTTATTTTTCAAATGAAAATAATGTCCCCTTCAAAGCTGGTTCCTTCAGTAGCTATACACTGGCTGAGTCATTCCCTGTCTTGGCAGGAGCTCTGAAAGGCTTCAACTAGTAGGGCCTTTAACAGCCCAGACTGCTGCTGGTGCTGTGACAGATGTTGTGGCATTGTTCTGCTGGAGCCCTGTCTCCATGAGGGGCTGCCCTGTCTGCCCTCTATGGCTGTGGGCCTGTCCAGGAAGATTTACTAAGGGATGGGCTCGCTAACAATTGCTTTCAACCGCCAACAAGCCGTTTCTACATGGTAAGAATCATAAAAATGCCTCATACTTTTAGCGCCCTGCCAGGTTCCATCAACGTCTGCTCAGGCCGTTAGCTTTCTAGAGTCTCACTCAAAGTGTGTCAGGTGGTAGCAAAATGGTATGCGAAAATTAGGTGAGAGAGTAACTTGTCCTCTCTCAGCTTCACCGACTCGAGCAGCTCAATGTGTAATACCGAGGCCTTCACATCTAGAATGCCACTGATGATGGCATCTTGCACTTTCTATTTCATATTTTTTTCCTTCTAAATCAAATAATCGTTAGTTAAATTTGCCCAACTTCCCAAAGATAAGTTATTTTTAAGTTTTTATTTATTTGTTAAGAATTGAAGTATGTATTAGGTATTTTACCAAACACCAATGAAAAAATCTTTTTATAGAACTTTTACAAAAATGCAATATAAAAAAACGGTCCATTTAGTCAACCATGTGACAAACCATCAACACGGATAAAGGTCAATTAAATGGACTTCAACTTATCTGCTTGAATAATTAATGGAAAATTTTTGAATTAAGAGTCAAAATAATACAGTTATCTATATCTGTCACTTTTCGTTCCTTTCACGACGTATTTCGAGCTCTCTTCAGGTATATCAGTGGTCTGCATGAGTTTTTTCCCTGAATGTAGGCAGCTGCCTTCTTTGCGCTTCTACAAATTGGTTGTTATGTTTTACATATTACCGTAAAATACCTCTGAATCTATACATGCCAAACGATGACAAAACTACATACAAAATATCGCAGTAAAACGCACACTGTAGGTCGTTATAAGTGATGCAGAATAGATAATTTGTAGCAAAATGAACCGTAAGACAGGTGACTAGCTACACCCAGGACTCACGTCAGCCACTGCTCCACATGACGCTGAGGATGTAATTCCCATAAAATAAAATTTACTGACATAGATAATTGTTTTATTTTGTCTTTTATATCAAAAAGTCACAAGCTACAAGTCACGAAAAAAAGACAGGCGTTCTCACTGCTTAATATATTTATTTGACGTCACTATATGCGTTTCAGTGTGGTTACCGCAATCAGAATCTGGGGTACATTGAAATAACAAAAGAATCGGTACACACTAAAGAAATGAAATAATGCCAGTTGTTAAATCTCAAACGTTTTTACTGCTTAGCAAAGTTATTTAACCTCTCTGTATTCGTTTCAGTGCGTTTACCGTAATCAGAATCTGGTGTACGCTGAAATAACAAAAGAATCGGTACAAACTAAAGAGATCAAATAATGCCGGTTGTTCAATCTCACACTTCTCCTGGCTACAACAGAACATAGTCCCTTTAGTTTCGCGGCTCAATGCGTTATTATTTTTTCTGTCATGGTTCTTTTGTTGTTTATTAGGCACTCACTTTGTGAAATATGTTTCTGATGCCTTCTCGCTCTCATTTGTCACTGACGGAAGGAGAAAGTCAAAAACAAAAGATTTCGTTAGCCTCATTGTTCTGGTAGAAGTCGTAGTCACTGTATGCAAGGCAGAAACGGGCATGCATTTGTTCAATATAGTGATGAGCTGATCTAATAAATAGTTTTTCGTACATTATTTTATTAGCAACCATTATTAATCGCACGTATGTTTAAGCTCATTCAGAAGGTAGAAACGAAATGTGAACATTGCAGATTTGAGACTTTTAGAGAATTAGAAAAGAGTATTTTCATTACAGGAGTCCATGTTTTTTCAGTTGAGTACATTTTACAACGGCTAAGAATCACTAAATCAAAGAGAATTTTAAAACTTTTAATGTTTCATACCATTACCGGCCAAGATAGATACGAAGCCCACACCTACTACAGTAGTACAAGTTTATATGCCAACTAGCTCTGCAGATGATGAAGAAATTGAAGAAATGTATGATGAAATAAAAGAAATTATTCAGATAGTGAAGGGAGACGAAAATTTAATAGTAATGGGTGACTGGAATTCGAGTGTAGGAAAAGGGAGAGAAGGAAACATAGTAGGTGAATATGGATTGGGGCTAAGAAATGAAAGAGGAAGCCGCCTAGTAGAATTTTGCACAGAGCACAGCTTAATCATAGCTAACACTTGGTTTAAAAATCATGAAAGAAGGTTGTATACGTGGAAGAACCCTGGAGATACTAAAAGGTATCAGATAGATTATATAATGGTAAGACAGAGATTTAGGAACCAGGTTTTAAGTTGTAAGACATTTCCAGGGGCTGATGTGGACTCTGACCACAATCTATTGGTTATGACCTGTAGATTAAAACTGAAGAAACTGCAAAAATGTGGGAAATTAAGGAGATGGGACCTGGATAAACTGAAAGAACCAGAGGTTGTACAGAGTTTCAGGGAGAGCATAGGGGAACAATTGACAGGAATAGGGGAAAGAAATACAGTAGAAGAAGAATGGGTAGCTCTGAGGGATGTAGTAGTGAAGGCAGCAGAGAATAAAGTAGGTACAAAGACGAGGGCTGCTAGAAATCCTTGGGTAACAGAAGAAATATTGAATTTAATTGATGAAAGGAGAAAATATAAAAATGCAGTAAATGAAGCAGGCAAAAAGGAATACAAACGTCTCAAAAATGAGATCGACAGGAAGTGCAAAATGGCTAAGCAGGGATGGCTAGAGGACAAATGTAAGGATGTAGAAGCTTATCTCACTAGGGGTAAGATAGATACTGCCTACAGGAAAATCAAAGAGACCTTTGGAGAGAAGAGAACCAAGTGTATGAATATCAAGAGCTCAGATGGCAGCCCAGTTCTAAGCAAAGAAGGGAAGGCAGAAAGGTGGAAGGAGTATATAGAAGGTTTATACAAGGGTGATGTACTTGAGGACAATATTATGGAAATGGAAGAGGATGTAGATGAAGACGAAATGGGAGATACGATACTGCGTGAAGAGTTTGACAGAGCACTGAAAGACCTGAGTCGAAACAAGGCCCCCGGAGTAGACAACATTCCATTAGAACTACTGACGGCCTTGGGAGAGCCAGTCCTGACTACACTCTTCCATCTGGTGAGCAAGATGTATGAGACAGGCGAAATACCCTCAGACTTCAAGAAGAATATAATAATTCCAATCCCAAAGAAAGCAGGTGCTGACAGATGTGAAAATTACCGAACTATCAGTTTAATAAGCCACGGCTGCAAAATACTAACGCGAATTCTTTACAGACGAATGGAAAAACTGGTAGATGCAGACCTCGGGGAGGATCAGTTTGGATTCCGTCGAAATGTTGGAACACGTGAGGCAATACTGACCTTACGACTTATCTTAGAAGAAAGATTAAGAAAAGGCAAACCTACGTTTCTAGCATTTGTAGACTTAGAGAAAGCTTTTGACAATGTTGACTGGAATACTCTTTTTCAAATTCTAAAGGGGGCAGGGGTAAAATACAGGGAGCGAAAGGCTATTTATAATTTGTACAGAAACCAGATGGCAGTCATAAGAGTCGAGGGGCATGAAAGGGAAGCAGTGGTTGGGAAAGGAGTGAGACAGGGTTGTAGCCTCTCCCCGATGTTATTCAATCTGTATATTGAGCAAGCAGTAAAGGAAACAAAAGAAAAATTTGGAGTAGGTATTAAAATTCATGGAGACGAAGTAAAAACTTTGAGGTTCGCCGATGACATTGTAATTCTGTCAGAGACGGCAAAGGACTTGGAAGAGCAGTTGAACGGAATGGACAGTGTCTTGAAAGGAGGATATAAGATGAACATTAACAAAAGCAAAACGAGGATAATGGAATGTAGTCAAATTAAATCGGGTGATGCTGAGGGAATTAGATTAGGAAATGAGACACTTAAAGTAGTAAAGGAGTTTTTCTATTTAGGAAGTAAAATAACTGATGATGGTCGAAGTAGAGAGGATATAAAATGTAGGCTGGCAATGGCAAGGAAAGCGTTTCTGAAGAAGAGAAATTTGTTAACATCGAATATAGATTTAGGTATCAGGAAGTCGTTTCTGAAAGTATTTGTTTGGAGTGTAGCCATGTATGGAAGTGAAACATGGACGATAACTAGTTTGGACAAGAAGAGAATAGAAGCTTTCGAAATGTGGTGCTACAGAAGAATACTGAAGATAAGGTGGATAGATCACGTAACTAATGAGGAGGTATTGAATAGGATTGGGGAGAAGAGAAGTTTGTGGCACAACTTGACTAGAAGAAGGGATCGGTTGGTAGGACATGTTTTGAGGCATCAAGGGATCACAAATTTAGCATTGGAGGGCAGCGTGGAGGGTAAAAATCGTAGAGGGAGACCGAGAGATGAGTACACTAAGCAGATTCAGAAGGATGTAGGTTGCAGTAGGTACTGGGAGATGAAGCAGCTTGCACAGGATAGAGTAGCATGGAGAGCTGCATCAAACCAGTCTCAGGACTGAAGACAACAACAACAACAACCATTACCGGTTTCGAACATTTTGTTTATCATCAGACGGTGAAACTGAATTTACCCGACGAAGTATTAATCACTTGGTGAGTGTTTACAGTACAGGAACCAAAATGAAATACTAAAAAATTACAGTTCAAGAAGAGAAACTGATATTGTAATTCTGTCAGAGACGGCAATGAACTTTGTGGATCACTTGAACGGAATCAACGGTGCCTTGACAGGGCGTTAAGAGATGAAAGCTAACAAAGGTAGAATAAGAGTAATACAATGTAGTCGAATTAAATATGCCTATGCTGAGGGAATTGGATTAAGAAATGTACAGCAAAAAGTAGTAGAAGAGTTTTGGCACTTGGCAAAAAAAAAAAAAAAAAAAAAAAAAAAAAAAAAAAAAAAAAAAAAAAAAAAAAAAAATTAAAAAAAACTAACAGTGGCTGCAGCAGAGAAATATTTTAATATATAAAATTAAGCGTTCGGAGGTCGTTTCTAGATGTAGTCATTTGGAATACAGCCTTGTTCATAAGTGAAACGTGATTGACGAACAGTGCAGACCAGGAGGGGAGTTTCCAAATGTAATGTTGCAGAAAAAGGCTGAACGTCAGGTGGGGAAATTGGATAACCGGTGAAGAGGTACTGCATAGAACGGGGAAGAAAAAAAATTAGGACACGTTTAGAGTGAAAGTGAAGCTGATACGATACAGTCTGAGGTACCAATGAGTGTTACGGGCGTTCTGTGCCGAGAACATCGACACAGCAATTGTGTACTTGAAATGCCCTGTAAATTACAGTTATTAGGCCATGATTGAATAAAAACTATATTTCTGTTTCTATATCAGAATATAACTGAAACGGATTAACTCTCGAATAAATTACTCATAGTAGTTCAACTGCTCAGAGTCCATAAGCTAAGCACAATAATTCTATCGAGCTTCAAGAGCCATAAATTTGAAATGTAGTAGCTACATACATCCAGAATTCTGCTAGTGAGTTTACCATATCTCGAGCAATGCCAGCGGTGCATATTTCAAGGTAATACTTGAATAGTTCCGGTTTCGTTAGTGAATGGTGTGAATTCATTAGCGGTGACTATATCTACTGTACTGCCTCATTGCACTAAATTTTATATTTGTTGCTGCGTGTACGAACAAGAAGTTAGACCGCCTTCTTACGCTGCTAAGTTAGGTGCAGACGAAGGTGATCACACACGCTGTGAATAAACTTGCGAGATGCCGGGGCTAGCAGTGTATTTAACACTAAATTCTTCTAGAATCTTCATATGGAAATGATGCTCTAAACCCCCCTTTTCTAACTCCAACCTTTTGCTGTTGCACGTGGATTAAGAAGAAACGCGAACTGACTGGCTGGCTCTGAGCACTATGGGACTTAACATCTTAGGTCATCAGTCCCCTAGAACGTAGAACTACTTAAACTTAACTAACCTAAGGACATCACACACATCCACCCCCGAGGCAGGATTCGAACCTGCGACCGTAGCAGTCCCGCGGCTCCATACAGAGCGCCTAGAACCGCGAGACCACCGCGGCCGGCCCGCGAACTGACTGTAATCGACCCTAAAGTGGAGTAGAAAAGATTTTGGAACCTGTGGTAATTTAATTTGATAGAAATTAATTTGATAAAGGAAAGTTTCATTAACGTAGAGAGAAATGAAAGGGTTGCTCTACCGGTCAACAGAGTGAAAGTCCCGCCCAAATAACAATTTGATTCATTATGACTAAACTCAAAATAATAAACAAAACACATGAAACATTTACAATACGTCAAATTGGATACTCAAATAAATGCTGTGTGGGTGAAGTTGTCCATAAACTAGATAGTGACATTTATGACCAAATGGTATGTGGAGCCAATTCCTTGCAACTCGAATCTTAAGAGAAACACCCAGCCAACCCGATATTAATTGTTGCTACAATAGTGATAACTCAGACAATGAATACCCAAGACAGAACCACGTTAGAAAAGACGCAAACAGGCGCGCTCTGCTGAGCTCTGATTGTCACATACCTAAATTCCCTAATCTGGCAGTGCTGTGGACATACATTACCAAGCTGTCTTCTTAACTGCAAGGACACGATCTGGCGTACCGGAGGAGATTGCTGGTTGCTTCGACGTCGCGTCGTGGTGATGATAATGTCGCGAGTAAAGCCCGCAACAAATTATCCTGGTCTGATTGTTCCAGACTACAAACTTTCTAGTAACACAAATGCGCCTCTGAGGGAGACGAAGAAGGCTCCTCGCTGCACAATCACTGACGGTACAGTGACTGATTGTAACAAGCGAAGTCAGACGGTAACTCCGGTACAGTCAACTTTAGCCAAAACTGCTCAAGACGGCCAACATGGGCCGCTTGTACGCAGAACGCTCAATTGCCAACTGTACTCGGAAAGTTACGTTGAAGTCGAAACTTCATCAACTTCGTCAAACAGTTACAATTAAATGAAAGTATATTAGACAGCCAACGGAAGGCAGGCTTTCCAGAGCAGCGAGAGCTCAGTATTGTAACCTACTCCGACCAAAATTCGAGAGTCGGCTCACTCAAGAGCAGCCGTACAAGCCGAACACAGAACATTCCCGCCCCCACGACGGTGGCCGTGGTTAAAACGTGCCAATCAGCAACTCGAAAACGGGCGGAAAATTCCACTCTATTGCCGAAGCACTACTATTCCACCAATGGAGATACTTGGCGTCAATTTCTGCGCGGATTTTGCTACATCACGGAGCTATCCCCTGAGCAAGCCAATCAGAGTTATGATTTTGCAGAAAACGCGAGAATTTGCCCGCCATGACTACCTGGGAACACAAGCCATTCTCAGGTCTAGCTGGTAGCCCGCCAGAAAGTGTTTTCATTAAGTTTCTGCGAAGAAACGGAATCTCTATACCCAGCCGCTCCTTCAGGCCCATGTAGGCGTGTTACCCCCGCTCTTATGACAATGTCGGCGTCTGGAAAGCATCCAGTGGACTCCCTCACACCCGTTGGCTTAACCCTTTCAAGATCAGCAGAACCCGCCTGTCACCGGACCACCCGGATGACGAGAGATGCTGCGGGGAAATCCGCGTGTGAAGGAATAGCAACTTTTCACCGAATGCAATTAGATAGGAAAATATTCATATCTTCTGAGTTCTCAATACTAGCCTTGTAATGACCATACTCGGTTATATTCCCCCAAATCGAATTACTCAGAGTAAGATAGAAATATGGGAGGGGGCTCATGCCACCTCTCAAACTTTGCACTGAAATTGGCCGCAAGTTATTGAAATGAATAACTATACGCCGTGCGTAACTTGAAGAAAGTAGATTCAGTGTCACGTAAGTGAAAAATCTGAACTCCGGTGCTATAGGAGTTTTACTTTAGTGCGGAAACCAGTTTAAACGAAACCATTACCGAAGTTAAAGCCTCCTAATTTAATTTCACATCTCGTTTGTTCCCTTTGCGCTGAATTTTGACACTTTAATGACAGGAGACTCATCAAATAGTGGGATATATGGACTGGAATGGTATGTTAATCTATATCGACGATTTGTCTCAAGAGTTAAGTTCCTCTGCTAAATGAAAAATGTCGTCTTAAACGCGTCGCGTATTTCAAAGTAACTCTCATGTACCGAGACTTCCTACAAATCTTTGCATGAAACGGAAGACTGTTGAGGACTGTTAGAGCATTCCCGTCAGTGTCCCTATACGTCCGTCTTGACAGCGATAACGTCGTGTGGTCGTATCACCTTTTATACGTGATGCAATGTGTTGTTTGGTACCATAGTAACCTGATACAGCTCGAACAAATCTTCTCGTAATGGTGAGTCGTCTACTGCTGAAGTGGCTACTTACAGTAGTTTCATGATGACTTGCAAATTACTTTTAAAGAGGACACTCATGTTTACCGCTCGTCTTAATCGGCACATATCAAGTGAGCTGTATCGCACGCAGTGACGCCTGTCGATGGAAATCCGTACTGATATCACCGGATAGAGAACACCTGCAGCCTTTTGTAATCACCTATATCCGCCAGCTCCACTACACCTCCTGTTAGGGATCTGCTGCAAAGATTAAATATTTCATTTTCCTACGGCTTGAAATAAAACATAAATAAGTCTATGGTAGGAACGCACGACATTGTTACGGATCTTAAGAGGATGTTTACAATTACTCTCTTCAAACAGAATTCGTTGGCACAAGTTTTCTAAATCAGTGGTAAGCTTCTGGAGGCTGTGCCATCGTTTAAACATCTAGGAGCGCTGCTGCGAGGCTATATGAAGTGGGACGTATATGTTTCATTAGTAACAGGCAAAGCGGAACGACGACAGAAATATTCCGCGGGGCTTAGGAAAACGCGTAGCACTCGGAAAGCGAAGCCCATGCGAAACGATACTGTGATGCGGCGTGTAAAGAATTTCGCAAGTAGACATGACACCAGACTTGCAAACTACTGAGAGCCACAGGCGAATATTTTTTTTTTAAAAAACTGATAAAATAAAAATTAATTTGGATGCATATCACTTGTTCCTACGTCTACGTAGTACTCCGCAAGCCACCTAATGGTGTGTGAAAAGCGCCCTCTCCCAATTTCAGTGATGTATCTCTCCCTGATGAACAATGCCTCTTTTGTAACGTGTGCTAATAGAGTTTGTTGAGCACCTCCGTTACGTTCTCGTGCCGACTAAACGCGCCGCTCTCCGTTGGATCCGTTCTCTCTCTCTCTCTCTCTCTCTCTCTCTCTCTCTCTCTCTCTCTTCTATCAGTCCTACCGAGCGAAGTGGCGCAGTGGTTAGCACACTGGACTCGCATTCGGGAGGACGACGGTTAAATGCCGCGTCCGGCCATCCTGATTTAGGTTTTCCGTGATTTCCCTAAACCGCTCCAGGCAAATGCCGGGATGGTTCCTTTGAATGGGCTCGGTCGACATCCTTCCCAATCCTTCCATAATCCGATCAGACCGATATCCTCTCTGTCTGGTCTCCTTCCCTAAACAACCCCAACCCTATGAGTCCTATCTGGTAGGGATCCCACATAGATTTGGACACTCAAGAACAGGCCGAACAAGTGCTTTATAAGCCACTTCCTTCGTCGGTTTGTCACCATTAGTGTACCTATACAGTAATGTATTTCTTTTCCTAAGTATACGCAATATGTTACATTTACACTCCTGGAAACTGAAATAAGAACACCGTGAATTCATTGTCCCAGGAATGGGAAACTTTATTGACACATTCCTGGGGTCAGATACATCACATGATCACACTGACAGAACCACAGGCACATAGACACAGGCAACAGAGCATGCACAATGTCGGCACTAGTACAGTGTATATCCACCTTTCGCAGCAATGAAGGCTGCTATTCTCCCATGGAGACGATCGTAGAGATGCTGGATGTAGTCCTGTGCAACGGCTTGCCATGCCATTTCCACCTGGCGCCTCAGCTGGACCAGCGTTCGTGCTGGACGTGCAGACCGCGTGAGACGACACTTCATCCAGTCCCAAACATGCTCAATGGGGGACAGATCTGGAAATCTTGCTGGCCAGGGTAGTTGACTTACACCTTCTAGAGCACGTTGGGTGGCACGGGATACATGCGGACGTGCATTGTCCTGTTGGAATAGCAAGTTCCCTTGCCGGTCTTGGAATGGTAGAACGATGGGTTCGATGACGGTTTGGATGTACCGTGCACTATTCAGTGTCCCCTCGACGATCACCAGAGGTGTACGGCCAGTGTAGGAGATCGCTCCCCACACCATGATGCCGGTTGTTGGGCCTGTGTGCCTCGGTCGTATGCAGTCCTGATTGTGGCGCTCACCTGCACGGATCCAAACACGCATACGACCATCATTGGCACCAAGGCAGAAGCGACTCTCATCGCTGAAGACGACACGTCTCCATTCGTCCCTCCATTCACGCCTGTCGCGACACCACTGGAGGAGGGCTGCACGATGTTGGGGCGTGAGCGGAAGACGGCCTAACGGTGTGCGGGACCGTAGCCCAGCTTCATGGAGACGGTTGCGAATGGTCCTCGCCGATACCCCAGGAGCAACAGTGTCCCTAATTTGCTGGGAAGTGGCGGTGCGGTCCCCTACGGCACTGCGTAGGATCCTACGGTCTTGGCGTGCATCCGTGCGTCGCTGCGGTCCGGTCCCAGGTCGACGGGCACGTGCACCTTCCGCCGACCACTGGCGACAACATCGATGTACTGTGGAGACCTCACGCCCCACGTGTTGAGCAATTCGGCGGTACGTCCACCCGGCCTCCCGCATGCCCACTATACGCCCTCGCTCAAAGTCCGTCAACTGCACATACGGTTCACGTCCACGCTGTCGCGGCATGCTACCAGTGTTAAAGACTGCGATGGAGCTCCGTATGCCACGGCAAACTGGCTGACACTGACGGCGGCGGTGCACAAATGCTGCGCAGCTAGCGCCATTCGACGGCCAACACCGCGGTTCCTGGTGTGTCCGCTGTGCCGTGCGTGTGATCATTGCTTGTACAGCCCTCTCGCAGTGTCCGGAGCAAGTATGGTGGGTCTGACACACCGGTGTCAATGTGTTCTTTTTTCCATTTCCAGGAGTGTATTTACGTTCAGAGTCAACTGCGAGAGCCTGTGCCATTCATTAATTCTGTGGAGGTCATTCTGCAAATCGTCACTGTCTTCCGGCGTTGCTACATTGTTATAGACAACCGCGTCATCTGCGAACAGCCTCGGAGAGCATACGACGCTTACTGAAGTAATGTTAAAGACGTATACTTGTATTCTTTTTAAATTACGGGCTATTATACTTGCAAGTGGTATGTTATTTCACTGCTATTCAAGAAATATCATTCATTATTTTCAAGCACGAATCTGGAGTTCCAATGCTTCTTCTACTGATAGTTATAATGTGTACCATGCACCCTTCTTCGAGGATGCGTCATCAATGAATCTTGTCATTGATATCCTTTCACCCCGAATTTTAATCCCACTCCTGAACTTTTAATTTCGTCGTTCCTTCTTCATTGTTTAGATTGAACAATAGGGCCGAGAGACTACACTCCTGTCATATAACCTTTCCGATTTGACATTTCGTTCTTGGCCTTTAATTCCCACTTTTATAAATTGATTGTTGCACAAATTGTATATTATCCGTCCTTGTTTACATCTCGCACCTATATTCCCAGGAATTTCAAACACGTTGCACCATTTTACAGTGCAGAGTGCTTTTTCTGGATTGACAAATCTTTTGTGTGTCTTCATCTACATCTATATCTACGTCCATACTCCGCAAGCCACCTGACGGAGTGTGGCGGAGGGTACATTGAGTACCTCTAACGGTTCTACCTTCTATTCCAGTCTCGTATTGTTCGTGGAAAGAAGGATTGTCGGTATGCTTCTGTGTGGGCTCTAATCTCTCTGATTTTATCCTCATGGTCTCTTCGCGAGATATACGTAGGAGGGAGCAATATACTGCTTGACTCTTCGGTGAAGGTATGTTCTCGAAACTTCAACAAAAGCCCGTACCGAGCTACTG
Source organism: Schistocerca gregaria (assembly GCF_023897955.1). Classification (NCBI taxonomy): domain Eukaryota; kingdom Metazoa; phylum Arthropoda; class Insecta; order Orthoptera; family Acrididae; genus Schistocerca; species Schistocerca gregaria. The sequence goes on from NC_064921.1 coordinate 163,941,176, forward strand.
AGCGTCTCTCCTGCAGAGTCTTCCACTGGAGTTTATCTATCATCTCCGTAACGCTTTCGCGATTACTAAATGATCCTGTAACGAAGCGCGCTGCTCTCTGCTGGATCTTCTCTATCTCTTCTATCAACCCTATCTGGTACGGAACCTACACTGCTGAACAGTATTCAAGCAGTGGGCGAACAAGCGTACTGTAACCTACTTCCTTTGTTTTCGGATTGAATTTCCTTAGGATTCTTCCAATGAATCTCAGTCTGGCATCCGCTTTATCGACGATCAACTTTATATGATCATTCCATTTTAAATCACTAATTAACTAATTCCAGTTGCTGACCTACTGAATGATAAGGGATCTATCTTTCTATGTATTCGCAGCACATTACACTTGTCTACATTGATGTTCAATTGCCATTCCCTGCACCATGCGTCAATTCGCTGCAGATCCTCCTGCATTTCAGTACAATTTTCCATTGCTACGACCTCTCAGTATACCACAGCATCATCCTCTAAAAGCCTCAGTGAACTTCCGATGTCATCCACAAGGTCATTTATGTATATTGTGAATAGCAACGGTCCTACGACACTCCAATGCGGCACACCTGAAATCACTCTCACTTCGGAAGACTTCTCTCCATGGAGAATGACATGCTGCGTTCTGTTATCTAGGAACTCTTCAATCCATGATCTTGCTTTTTTCATTAAACGACTGTGTGGAACTGTTTTTTGTTAACTCTTTCTTCCATTATCAAGCGGAATGTCGAAATTGTCTCACTGGTACCTTTAGCTTTCCTTAAGGCAAACTGATTTTCATGTTACATAGTCTCAGTTTTCTTTTCTATCCCTCTATTTAAAGAAGAAATGAGTTTTTATTAATTTGCATATTACAACTACGAGCTAGCACACATCCGATTTCAGTGAGCATCTGACTCAATTTTCAAATGGTTCAAATGGCTCTGAGCATTATGGGAGTTAACTTCTGTGGTCATCAGTCCCCTAGAACTTAGAACTACTTAAACCTAACTAACCTAAGGACATCACACACATCCATGTCCGAGGCAGGATTCGAACCTGCGATTGTAGCGGTCTCGCGGTTTCAGACTATAGCGCCTAGAACCACTTGGCCACCAGGTCGTCCTCAATTTTCACTTTCGACGACTACGGCAGTGCCATCAAATAACTGTAACATGTTCAGTTCTGTCTGTGGCTAACACCTCAGACAGTTAGACAGTTCTTTACTTTCCTCAGTTGCCATCTACAAAAAGTAAATATTAGTTCTGTCAATAGACAACCTTGCGGTGCAACTTTTCTAACTTTTACCCCTTGTACCGCTTAATCAGTGCTGAGTCGTGCAGTCTGTGTTCCGTAAAAATAGTGGTTTATTCTTATACTCCTGTGCTGATACCTCACTAAGAATGGAAAACATTTTATATTGTTCCATACTATTAAAACTCGTTTCTGTATCTACTAATACAATTCATGTGACTTTGTTTTTCCTCAGAATTATCTGTATTGTTAACAACAATGCCCAAATTGGTTCTCCAGTGTATTTGCTTCTAATTTTAATCAAACTTATACTTTTCCAATAACTTTAAATTATTGTTAAATTCTTCGAAAAAGTAATTTTGTGAGTATATTGCCCCCATCTGAATTTCCGTGACACGGTACTTGTGCCTCACCGTGTTGATTAGGCGGTAGTTCCTAGCGTGGGCATCTAATTGTGTATGTAGAACATATAGAGCCGTTGGTAGACTACCAGTCAGGAAAGGAAGGGTTGACGTTTAACATCACGTTGACATGTAAGTCATTAGAGGCGGACTAATGGCTCAACTGGACTTGGGTTTGCAAAGCAACCGTCTGGAGCTTTTTCTTCTTCAAATGACTTAAGAAAACAAATAAATTATCTGTATGAGGATGACTGAAACAAGCTCTGAATTCCATCCCAACAAAGCCAGTTGCCTTATTGATCAATTAGACAAAACAAAATATAGGTTACTTACAATTAAAGTGCGAGGGTGGCTCGATAAGTCTACTAAATTCCCCTCTAAGAATGGAACATTTTTTTGCACCTACATGGTTGGTAAGCTTGAGTATTCCAGGAATAGTATAAAGCATTTCAACAATGAGCAGCGTACAGTTCAGTGTTAACAGCCGGATGAATTGGCCAGTGTGTTGACTGAGATTGCAAATGGAGAAAACTGATTTCATGTTGTTATTAAACATTCTCATTTGAAAGGTTGAGCTGCCTCACAAATCAAAACAGAACTGGATTAAGTTCACATGGACTCTGTCCCATTACTGAAGACCATTTACTTTTGGCTTAATGAATTTCGACTTAGTCGAACAAGCACTGAAGACGAATTGCGCTCCGGGCATCCAACTGACGCCACCACAAGGGAAGCCACTGACAAAATGCTTGACATGATAGTGCAAGACCACTGAATAAAAATTCGTGGGATTGCTGAGCCTTTAGGCATCCCAAATGAGTAAGTGCACAGTATCCTGCGTGGAAAACTGGCTATGAAGAAGCTGCGTGCAATGTGGAAGTCACGATTACTCACACTCGACCAGAAGCGCATCCAACACAACATTTCAATACAATGTCTGGCGATGCGTCAAGACATTTTGCACCGATTTGTGACTGTTGATGAAACCTGGATCCAACATTACACACCAGAGTCAAAATGACATTCACAACAAGGGACAAAGACTGATGAAACTGCACCGAAGACGGCAAAGACCATTTTGTCAGCTGGCAAAGATGATGATCATTGTTTTTTGGGACTCCCAAGGGATAATCCTCGTAGATTACTTGTAAAAAAGCAGAACCGTAACTGGATCGTGTTATGCTTCATTGCCGAATCGTTTGAAACGTGTAGTGGCTGAAAGAAAACCAGGGATGGAACGCAAAAAAGTGCTCTTTCACCAGGATAATACATCATCTCACACATCGGCGATAACAATGACAAAATTACATTAACTGGGCTTTACACTGGTTTCTCATAGACCTACTGGCAACAAACAGACCTGAACTTATCGAATCAGTTAACGTAGAGGTAGGTATCAGTGATCATACGGCTGTGACAGCATCTATGACAAAGGGTTCTACAAGGAATGTGAAGAAAGGTAGGAAGATGTATTTGCTCAGCAATGTTAGCAGGATACAAATTTCGGAACACTTCAATAGTCAGCATCAAATATTCGGTGATGAGGACGAACACGTGGAGAACAAATGGAAAAATTTCAAAGGCATCTTTCAATATGCCTTAGACAAGTATGTTCCAAGTACGGTTTCAAGGAAATCTATCATGGTTTAAGAGCCATGTTAGAAAAGCGCTAAGTAAACGAAGAGCACTTCATCTCAGTTTCAAGAGAAGTAAAAACCTAGCTGCCAGACAAAAGCTGAACGAAGCGAAAATGAGCGTAGGGAGAGCAATGAGAGAAGAATTCAATGATTTTGAAAGTAAGACGTTGTCAGCCGACCTGAGCAAACACCCTGAGAGATTTTGGTTTATGTAAAATCAGTAATTGGGTCAAAATCATCTATTCATTCTCTCAACGATCACATCGTCACCGAAAGGGAAGATAACAGAGAGAGGGCAGAAATACTGACTTCGGTCTTCCGAAGTTGTTTCACCTCGGAAGATCGTAACACTTCTCCTTCCAATAGTCATGCGAAAGCCGAATTGTCAGATATTAAGATAGCCAATTGCGGAATTGAAGAGCAGCTACAGTCGCTTTGTAGTGTAAAGGCGTCAGGACCAGATGAGATACTTGTAAGATTCAATACAGATTATGCGAAAGAACTTGCTCCACTTCTAGCAGTAATTTATAGTAGATCGCTTGAGCAACGAAAGGTAGCTAATGACTGGAGAAAGCGCAGATCATTCCTGTTTTTAAGGAAGGCCGTAAGACAGATGGTTCAAATGGTTCTGAGCACTATGGGACTCAACTGCTGTGGTTATTAGTCCCATAGAACTTAGAACTACTTAAACTAACTAACCTAAGGACATCACACACATCCATGCCCGAGGCAGGATTCGAACCTGCGACCGTAGCAGTCCTACGGTTCCGGACTGCGCGCCTAGAACCGCGAGACCACCGCGGCCGGCGTAAGACAGATCCACACAATTATAGACCTATACCGTTAACGTCTACCTGTTGTAGAATTATAGAACATGTTTTATGCTCAACAATTATGATGGTTTTGGAAAATGAACATATCCTCTATATCAATCAACATGGATTCCACAAACAGTGATCCTGCGAATCTCAGCTCGCTCTGTTCCTCCATGAGATCCACAGTGCAATGGACGACGGCGCTCAGATTGATGCTGTGTTCCTTGATTTCAGAAAGGCATTAACACCATCCCGCATTGCCGTTTAATGAAAAAAATACGAGCTTAGGAGTATCGGAGCGGTCTTGTGACTAGGTCAAGACTTTTTTGCAGGTAGAACTGAACACGTCGCTCTTGACGGAACAAAATCGACATATGTAACGGTAATATCCGAAGTCCCAGAGGAAAATGTGATAGGACCGTTACCGTTTGCAATATATATAAATGATCTAGTAGAAAGCGTCGGATGCTCTATAAGGCTATTCGCAGATGTTGCAGTTGTCTGTACCAAAGTAGCAACGCCAAGAGATAGTGAGAATTTGCAGATCGACCTGCAGAGAATTGATGACTGGTGCAGGCTCTGGCAGTTGACCCTGAACGTAAATAAATGTAACATATTGCGCATACATAGGAAAAGAAATCCAATATTGAACAGCTACACTGTTGATGACAAACAGCTGTGGACGGCGTCTGCCGTAAAATATCTAGGCGTAACTATCCATAGCGACCTTAAGTGGAATGACCACATAAAAGAGATAGTGGGAAAAGCAGACATCAGACTCAGATTAATCGGAAGAATCTTAAGGAAATGAAACTCATCCACGAAAGAAGTGGCTTATAAGGCGCAGCTGGCGAGAGAGCGTTACGGAGATGCTAAACAAACTCCACTGGCAGACGTTACATGAGAAGCGTTGTGCATCATAGAGAGAGTTACTACTGAAATTTGGGATAGCACTTTTCAGGAGGAGGAGTCGGATAACATATTACTTCCCACCAAACACATATCGCATACTTATAACGAGGAGAAAATTCGATAAATTGGAGCCAATACAGAAGCTTACCGACAATCATTCATCCCACGCACTATTCGCGAGTGGAACAGGGTTGGAGGGATCAGATGGTGGTACCGAAAGTACTCTCCGCCACACACCACTAGGTGACATGCGGTGTGTGATGTAGATGTTGACGAAATGGGGAAGTGATAGTTGCAGTCAACGAGTATGTTGTAAGGTTTGACGGAGACCTATATTCCCGAAGGGATGGAAAGGCTGGTGGATAGCTGGACCACCAGTATATCCCTCAAAGGAGACTAGGTCAAGAAGTAAGGTGAGATGTTACGAACTAACATTTTTCTTACAGTTTTACTAGACTTACGTAACTTCCCTCGTATATGTGTTTACTTACGAGTGCCGCAAGTGTTCTACACAAAACTGAATATGACCAGAGAAGAAATCGTGTCCGTAAAGACTCTTCGTCACTTCATGTGAATTATCTTAATGACGGTACGCATATTTCATTTTAATTAAATTACATTTATTCAACAGTACATACTATTTGCGAAAATAATTTACCGGCTAATTGATGTTAAGATTTAATAGCGTGATCTACAAATGGAGTACAGAGTTATCTGTTGACATCCGTATTAACCGACTCTGCTTGTATTTTTGGTGCTCCCGTAAAGCATTCGATTAAATTATTTAGATGTGAGCGTGTCAATTAGTACGTACCAGAGAGTCTAATTTCGCTCCGGTGTTTCCCGCGAACTGTGTGCCGCGCTAGATCTGACCACTGATTTTTTCAGTAGCCTGATTAATGGATATGACGGTGCTGCAGGACCGGGCGGAGGCGTGACGTCAGAGCCCTGATCCCGTTTGCCATCCGGCTTTTCCTCTGTGACACTCCGTGTGTGTCCGACCCTGAACCTTCGCTTCGTCCCCCCTCTGCGTCCACTGAGTACATCGTGTCCTCTTTGACCCGGCAGCTCGCACCGTCCTGTTCCGTCTTTCTTTGAAACCTTCTTCGAATTGGTCATATTTACACCTGAGTACCATCGTTCTTACTAAGCCATATGTTGCAAATTAATAACTGTTTCTCAGTCATAAGAAATGTAGCAACACGCAAATTATGGCTGGAAATCGGAAAATATGCAAGTGGTGTCAATGAATCCACATTTCCTTTATCAGCTTTAGTAATTAGACAATCAATTACATGTCACTGACAGTGCTATCCACCACGACGTCTCGTATTGTAGAGCCACTTCATCTCAGATGGGAGTAGCACATAACCCCAACGTCCCACATATTGTTGGATATTCACTCTGTTGTTGTTGTTGTTGTTGCGGTCTTCAGTCCAGAGACTGATTTGACGCACCTCTCCATGCTACTCTATCCTGTGCAAGCTTCTTCATCTCCGAGTAATCCTTGGAAATTTTGGAAATTTATGGAAATGTATTATGGGACCGAACTGCTGAGGGCATCTGTCCCGAAGCTTACACACTACTTAATCTAACTTAAACTGACTTACGCTAAGGACAACACACACACCCATGCCCGACTGAGGAATCGAACCTCCGACGGGGGGAACCGTGACAAGGTACCCTCGACCGTGCGGCTATCCCGCGAGACCGTGTAATCCTTCTGAATCTGCTTAGTGTATTCATCTCTTGGTCTACTTCTACGATTTTTACCCTCCACGATTCCTTCCAACACTAAATTGAAGATCCTTTGATGCCTCAGAAAGTGTCCTACCAACAGATCCCTTCTTTTACTCAGGTCGTGCCACAGTTTCCTCATCTCCCCAATTTTATTCAGTACCTCCTCATTAGTTACGTGATGCCGCTCTACTCTTATAACTGCCTTCTTGTTTATGTACCAATTGCACAGCCCTGCCACCTTCGGAATTTGAAGGAGAGTACTCCAGTCAACAATGTCAAAAGCTTTCTCCAAGTCTACAAAGGCTAGAAAGGAAGGTTTGCCTTTCTTTAATCTATTTTCTAAGATAAGTCGTAGGGTCAGTATTGCCTTGCATATTCCAACATTTCTACGGAATCCAAACTGATATTCCCCGAGGTCGGCTTCTACCAGTTCTGCCATTCGTCTGTAAAGAATTCGTGTTAGTATTTTGCAGCCATGACTTAATAAACTGATAGTTCGGTAATTTCCACACCTGTCGACATCGGCTTTCTTTTGGATTGCAATTATTATATTCTTCTTGAAGTCTGAGGGTAATCCGCCTGTCTCGTACATCTTGCTCATCAGATGGTAGAGTTTTGTCATGGCTGGCTCATCCAAGGCTACCAGTAGCTCTACGAGTTGTCTACTCCCAGGACCTTGTTTAGACTTAGATCTTTCAGTGCTCTGTCAAATTCTTCACGAGGTATCATATCTCACATCTCATCTTCATCTATGTCTTCTTCCATTTTGATAATATGCCCTCAAGTACATCGCCCTTTTATAGACCCTCTATATACTCCTTCCACCTTTTTGCTTTCCATTCTTTGCTTAGGACTGGTTTTCCATCTGAACTGTTGATATCCATACAGGTGGTTCTCTTTTCTCTAAAGGTCTCTTTAGTTTTCCTGTAGGCAGTATCTACACTCCTGGAAATTGAAATAAGAACACCGTGAATTCATTGTCCCAGGAAGGGGAAACTTTATTGACACATTCCTGGGGTCAGATACATCACATGATCACACTGACAGAACCACAGGCACATAGACACAGGCAACAGAGCATGCACAATGTCGGCACTAGTACAGTTTATATCCACATTTCGCAGCAATGCAGGATGCTATTCTCCCATGGAGACGATCGTAGAGATGCTGGATGTAGTCCTGTGGAACGGCTTGCCATGCCATTTCCACCTGGCGCCTCAGTTGGACCAGCGTTCGTGCTGGACGTGCGGACCGCGTGAGACGACGCTTCATCCAGTCCCAAACATGCTCAATGGGGGACAGATCCGGAGATCTTGCTGGCCAGGGTAGCTGACTTACACCTTCTAGAGCACGTTGGGTGGCACGGGATACATGCGGACGTGCATTGTCCTGTTGGAACAGCAAGTTCCCTTGCCGGTCTAGGAATGGTAGAACGATGGGTTCGATGACGGTTTGGATGTACCGTGCACTATTCAGTGTCCCCTCGACGATCACCACAGGTGTACGGCCAGTGTAGGAGATCGCTCCCCACACCATGATGCCTGGTGTTGGGCCTGTGTGCCTCGGTCGTATGCAGTCCTGATTGTGGCGCTCACCTGAACAGCGCCAAACACGCATACGACCATCATTGGCACCAAGGCAGAAGCGACTCTCATCGCTGAAGACGACACGTATCCATTCGTCCCTCCATTCACGCCTGTCGCGTGGTCCTCGCCGATACCCCAGGAGCAACAGTGTCCCTAATTTGCTGGGAAGTGGCGGTGCGGTCCCCTACGGCACTGCGTAGGATCCTACGGTCTTGGCGTGCATCCGTGCGTCGCTGCGGTCCGGTCCCAGGTCGACGGGCACGTGCACCTTCCGCCGACCACTGGCGACAACATCGATGTACTGTGGAGACCTCACACCCCACGTGTTGAGCAATTCGGCGGTACGTCCACCCGGCCTCCCGCATGCCCACTATACGCCCTCGCTCAATGTCTGTCAACTGCACATACGGTTCACGTCCACGCTGTCGCGGCATGCTACCAGTGTTAAACACTGCTAAGGAGCTCCGTATGCCACGGCAAACTGGCTGACAGTGACGGCGGCGGTGCACAAATGCTGCGCACTTAGCGCCATTCGACGGCCAACACCGCGGTTCCTGGTGTGTCCGCTGTGCCGTGCGTGTGATCATTGCTTGTACAGCCCTCTCGCAGTGTCCGGAGCAAGTATGGTGGGTCTGACACACCGGTGTCAATGTGTTCTTTTTTCCACTTCCAGGAGTGTATCTTACCCCTAGTGATATAGGCCTGTACCTCCTTGCATTTGTCCTCTAGCAATCCCTGCTTAGCCATTTTGCCCTTCGTATCGATCTAATTTTTGAGACGTTCGTATTCCTTTCCGCCTGCTTCATTTACTGCATTTTTATATTAAGCATACAGTAAAGCTGCATGCCGTCGGGAAAAATTTCGGCTGTAGTTTCCCCTTGCTTTCAGCCGTTCGCAGTACCAGCACAGCAAGGCCGTTTTTGTTAGTGTTACAAGGCCAGATCAGTCAATCATACAGACTGTTGCCCCTGCAACTACTGAAAAGGCTGCTGCCGCTCTTCAGGAACCACACGTTTGTCTGACCTCTGAACAGACACCCCTCCATTGTGGTTGCACCTACTGCACGGCTATCTGTATCGATGGGGCACGTAAGCCTCCCCACCAACGGCAAGGTCCATGGTACATGGTGGTGGCGGAGGGGGACGAGGGGGGGACACTCACTCTGAGAAAAATAACGACGCACCACGAAGAATTTACCAGAATGCGACGGAAATCGGTAGACATGGCGTAAATGTACAGACAAACAAATGCTTACAGTTTCAGAAAAACTGGATGATTTATTCAACAGAAAGAGCTTAAGAAGCTGAGCAAGTCAATAACGCATTGGTCTCTCTTCCCCCCCCCCCCCTCCCCCCGCCCCGGCCATTATGCAAGCAGTTATTCGGTTTGACTGATATGGATGTTAGGTGCCGTTGCCAATTGGCGTGTTAGATACTCAAAACCCAAGCTGCCCAGGCGGTTGGCGGAATTGGTGAGGGCGTAAAGCCTCGCTCGCGGGGTGGAATCAGAGCTAACTATTTGTAGTATCGTTCCCAGAACCGATCGCGGTCCTCTGGTTTGGAACCGAGTGGAAGGATTAAACCAGAGGCTCAGTCGATTCTGCGGAGATATGGGGTGCAAATTTCTCGACCTCCGCTGTCGGGTAGAGAAATGTAGGGTCGCCCTGAATAGGTGAAGCGTGCACTCGACGCCGGAAGCGGCTACAAGGGTGGCGGAGTACGTGTGGAGTGCACATGGGGGTTTTCTAGGTTAGAAAATTCCCTCCCTAGGCCCGACAAGACGCCTCCTGAGACGGGGCAAGGTAGGAGTAGTCAAAATGCAACAGGGAATAACAATATTAATATGCTAATTGTAAACTGCAGGAGCGTCTATAGAAAGGCCCCAGAACTGCTCTCATTAATAAACGGTCACAACGCCCATATAGTACTAGGGACAGAAAGTTGGCTGAAACCACATGTAAACAGTAATGAAATCCTAAACTCAGATTGGAATGTATACCGCAGAGACAGGCTGGACAGTGAAGGGGGAGGCGTGTTTATAGCGATAAGAAGTGCAATAGTATCGAAGGAAATTGACGGAGATCCGAAATGTGAAATGATTTGGGTGAAGGTCACGGTTAAAGCAGGCCCAGACATGGTAATTGGATGTCTCTATAGGCCCCCTGGCTCAGCAGCTGTTGTGGCTGAGCAGCTGAAGGATAATTTGGAAAATATTTCGAGTAGATTTCCCCACCATGTTATAGTTCTGGGTGGAGATTTTAATTTGCCGGATATAGACTGGGAGACTCAAACGTTCATAACGGGTGGCAGGGACAAAGAATCCAGTGAAATTTTTTAAAGTGCTTTATCTGAAAACTACCTTGCGCAGTTAAACAGAGAACCGACTCGTGGCGATAACATATCAGACCTTCTGGTGACAAACAGACCAGAACTATTTGAAACAGTTAACGCAGAACAGGGACTCCTCAGCGATCATAAAGCGGTTACGGCATCGATGATTTCAGCCGTAAATAGAAATATTAAAAAAGGTAGGAAGATTATTCTGTTTAGCAAAGGTGACAAAAAGCAGATTACAGAGTACCTGACGGATCAAAACAAAAGTTTTGTCTCAAGTAAAAATAGTGTTGAGGATCAGTGGACAAAGTTCAAAACCATCGCACAATATGCGTAAGTGTGTATGTGCCAAGCAAGATCGTAAGAGATGGAAAAGAGCCACCGTGGTACAACAACCGAGATAGAAAACTGCTGCGAAAGCAATGGGAGCTTCACAGCAAACATAAACATAGCCAAAGCCTTGCAGACAAACAAAAATTACGCGAAGCGAAATGTAGTGTGAGGAGGGCCATGCGAGAGGCGGTCAATGAATTCGAAAGTAAAGTTCTATGTACTGACTTGGCAGAAAATCCTAAGCAATTTTGGTCTTATGTCAAAGCGGTAGGTGGATCAAAACAAAATGTCCAGACACTCTATGACCAAAATGGTACTGAAACAGAGGATGACAGACTAAAGGCCGAAATACTAAATGTCTTCTTCCAAAGCTGTTTCACAGAGGAAGACTGCACTGTAGATCCTTCTCTAGATTGACGTACAGATGACAAAATGGTAGATATCGAAATAGACGACAGAGGGATAGAGAAACAATTAAAATCGCTCAAAAGAGGAAAGGCCTCTGGACCTCATGGGGTACCAGTTCGATTTTACACAGAGTACGCGAAGGAACTTGCCCCCCTTCTTGCAGCGGTGTACCGTAGGTCTCTAGAAGAGCGTAGCGTTCCAAAGGATTGGAAAAGGGCACAGGTCATCCCCGTTTTCAAGAAGGAACGTCGAACACATGTGCAGGACTATAGACCAATATCTCTAACGTCGATCAGTTGTGGAATTTTAGAACACGTATTATGTCCGAGTATAATGACTTTTCTGGAGACTAGAACTCTACTCTGTAGGAATCAGCACCGTTTCGAAAAAGACGGTCGTGTGAAACCGAGCTCTCGCAATTAGTCCACAAGACTCAGAGGGCTATAGACACGGGTTCACAGGTAGATGCCGTGTTTCTTGACTTCCGCGAGGCGTTCGATACAGTTCCCCACAGTCGTTTAATGAATAAAGTAAGAGCATATGGACTATCAGACCAATTGTGTGATTGGATTGAAGAGTTCCTAGATAACAGAACGCAGCAACTTATTCTCAATGGAGAGAAGTCTTCCGAAGTAAGAGTTATTTCAGGTGTGCCGCAGGGGAGTGTCATAGGACCGTTGCTATTCACAATATACATAAATGACCTTGTGGATGACATCGGAAGCTCACTGAGGCTTTTTGCAGATGATGCTGTGGTGTATCGAGAGGTTGTAACAATGGAAAATTGTACTGAAATGCAGGAGGATCTGCAGCGAATTGACGCATGGTGCAGGGAATGGCAATTGAATCTCAATGTAGACAAGTGCAATGTGCTGCGAATACATAGAAAGAAAGATGCCTTATCATTTAGCTACAATAAAGCAGGTCAGCAACTGGAAGCAGTTAATTCCATAAATTATCTTGGAGTAGGCATTAGGAGTGATTTAAAATGGAATGATTATATAAAGTTTATCGTCGATAAAGCAGATGCCAGACTGAGATTCATTGGAAGAATCCTAAGGAAATTCAACCCGAAAACAAAGGAAGTAGTTTACAATACGCTTGTTCGCCCACTGCTTGAATACTGCTCAGCAGTGTGGGATCCGTAACAGATAGAGTTGATAGAAGAGATAGAGAAGATCCAACGGAGAGCAGCGCGCTTCGTTACAGGGTCATTTAGTAATCGCGAAAGCTTTACGGAGATGATAGATAAACTCCAGTGGAAGACTCTGCAGGAGAGACGTTCAGTAGCTCGGTACGGGCTTTTGTTGAAGTTTCGAGGACATACCTTCACTGAAGAGTCAAGCAGTATATTGCTACCTCCTACGTATCTCGCGAAGAGACCATGAGGATAAAATCAGAGAGAATAGAGCCCACACAGAAGCATACCGACAATCCTTCTTTCCACGAACAATACGAGACTGGTATAGAAGGGTGAACCGATAGAGGTACTCAGGGTACCCTCCGCCACACACCGTCAGGTGGCTTGCGGAGTATGAATGTAGATGTAGATGTAGATGTACATCGTCAGGCCGTATAGCAGGTGACAGTAAGGTTGATATTCCACCGCTGCCTGAGGCGTGTTGGAACAAGTCTTCGCTGACCATCGGCAGCTCAGTTCCAAACGAGGTTGATACTGAAGGCAATTCTGCTCCACTCAATGAGATTCCAGGCCGCGATAACCAACCACGGCGTGACTGGAGACACTCCAAACAGCAGTGGGATGCCAATCTCACTGTAACCCGCCTAACAACCAGGGGTGTTGGTCTGTGGTGACGTTACGTATCACCCCTTTGGTTGTCATCCCCGACACCCTTATTCTACAGCGGTACATTGACTATATTCTACGCCCCTTTTTGTTGCTCTTCATGGCAAGCTTTCTTGGGCTTACATTTCAGCGAGATAATGCCCGCTTGCACACGGGGAAAGTTTCTACAGCTTGTCTTTGTGCTTGCCAAACCCTATCTTGGCCAGTAAGGTCGCCAGATCTATCCCCAGTGGAGAAAATTTGGAGCATTATGGGCAGGGCCTTCCAATCATCTGGGGATTTTGACGATCTAATCCACCAGTAGGACAGGATTTGACACGGTGTCCCTCAGGATGACATCCAACAATTCTGTCAATCAGTACCAAGCCGAATAGCTGCTCGCATAATCCACAGAGGAGGACCATCACGCTATTGACTAGCTCAATTTGTGAAGTCTTTCTCTTAGATAAACCATTCAATTCTTCTGAAATTGTAACCATTTGTTTAACTGTACTTGCCGGGCGCGGTGGTCTCGCGGTTCTAGGCGCGCAGTCCGGAACCGCGCGACTGCTACGGTCGCAGGTTCGAATCCTGCCTCGGGCATGGATGTGTGTGATTGTCCTTAGGTTAGTTAGGTTTAAGTAGTTCTAAGTTCTAGGGGACTGATGACCACAGCAGTTGAGTCCCATAGTGCTCAGAGCCATTTGAACCATTTTTTTAACTGTACTTGCAAGTCACATCTACCGACTTCCGTCTTGTTCAGATAATTACTTCGTGGCGTCTCTCTCTCTCTCTCTCCCTCTCTCTCTATGTCTCTGTCTCTCTGTGTCTCTCTCCCTTCGAGTGTATTTTAGGCTCTGTTTTCCCCTACAGTCCTTATCCTCTGCCACTCTCTTACGTACCATGTCTTATCAAATGGTGTTTTCCAAGTATTTTTTTCCTAACGGGCTCTGCGGAGAACTACATTATCTTATCAGTACACCTAATTTTCTACATCTTTCTGTATCATAAATTCGAAACGCTTCGGTTTTCTCTTCTTTTCCAGTTTCTCCATTGTCCATTATCATTCCATACAAAACTGTGTTGCATACGTACATTATCAGAAATACGAACCTATGTTTCGTACTACTACTTTTATTTTTGCCTGTAATATCCTCTTCTGCTGTGCAAGCCTGCTTTTTATGTTATCCCTGCTATCTCCATAATAGGTAATTTTACTTCCAAGACAGTAGAATTCCTTCTCTTCGTGTTCGTCGTCGAACACAATATTGGTGTTTAGCTAGTCACCAGTCTCAATTCCGTTACTGCTCATTACATTCGTCTTTCTTATAGTGTGTGCTCATTAGACTGTTCATTGTGTCCGACAGATCCTGTACTACTTCTTCACTCTCTCTGAAGATAGGAATGTTATTAGCGAATCTTAGTCCTATCATTAATATAATTTCACCTCGACTCTTGAACCTGTGTTTTCTTCCCTTCGGGAGGAGCAAGGTGTCGCAGTGGTTAGCACAGTCGACTCGCATTCCGGTGGACGACGGTTCACGTCCGAGTGCTGCCATCCAGATTTAGGTCTTCCATGGATTCCCTAAATTGTTCCAGGCATCCATCCAAAGGGCACGGCCGATTTCCTTTCCTCTCCTTGACATAGTCCGAGCTTGTGCTCCGTCTCTAATGACCTCGATGTCGACGGGAGGTTATACGCAGCCGTCCTTCCTTTTTATACTTTTGCTTCTTCCGTGTGTATATAGAACAGTAGGAGCGAAAGAGTAAATCCCTGCCTTACCCTCTAATCCGAAAACTTCCTTCTTTGTCTTCCATTCTCATTGTTCTTACTTCGTTCTTGTGCATTTATTATTACCCGTCTTTTCCTTTGGCTTACTCTTATTTCCCTAGGATGTTGAACATCCTGCGCCATTTTACGTTATTGAATGCTTCTCCAGGTCTACAAATCCTATGAACGTGTCTTAATTTTTAAATCTTGCTTCCAGCACAGCGCCAAAATTGTCTCTCTGGGTACGTTTACCTTTCCTAGAACCAAACTGGTCGGCATCTAGCAAATCCTCGATTTTCTGTTCCATTCACATTAATATTACTCTTGTTAGCTATTGTTAGTAATGCATGAATTTGAAAGGGAATTGGACGGTAGTTCTCGCACTTACTTGCACTTACTACCTTCCGGGGGGAGTTTATTGTACTTTTCCGAAATACTAATGGTATGTCTTTACACTCATAGATTATATCACTGCAATCTTTGCAGTATGAATCAAATTTTTTGTCCTGTACGAAACCACTGAAACTAAAATTGTGTTGCTCAGCATCTACAAGTTGTTTCAACACTTCCAGAAGTCTTTTTCATTTGATCGTTCTTACTCACTTTGCGTGAGTTCCGAGTTACACATGAGACAGCTTTGCTGAACCTACTTTCCATCATCTTCCTGCGATCTCAATCAATTGCTGATTGAACACTTTTTGCGAATCTGCTGATTTCGGATTCATTCGGGCAATTTCTTGTATTGTTGACGTTTCATTGCCAGTAACGTATTACCCTATCTCCACGCGCTTTTTATATATATAGGCTTATTACAGCTGATGTCTGATGCATTTCAGATTTCAATCCGTTTATTAACAATTATGGCAAACGGCGGTTAGCCTAAGCCGGTAAGAAGTAAGGACCACTTGATATTTCTTGGGTTTGTCGTTAGACAGCCCGACACATGCAGGGCATACACATCACTCCGCCGTTTGCTACAACTTGAGCGATGTAGTTTTTGAGTTTAAGTAAAATTTATCTGCTTTTGAATGTCGCAGCTGTTGACCGGAGTAATTTTCATCAGTTTATAGTGTTCATTGCAAGAAGTAATATTATCTTTTAGTATTAATAGTGTAGTAGTCCATTGAAGACTGTATTGTAATAAAGAAATCCCATTCACTAAAGCCGATTTCTGTTGTAATGTTCTGATCTTTGTGTGTGTAGTTCTTCAAGGTTTGTGTGAATCGCCTGGGGTTCGGCAGCAGTGAGTGTAAGCTGCCTTCCACGCTTGCGGACTCGAAACACGATTGACTTTGCCAGCTATTCTATACGTTGTAGGCTTAAAACACCACAAAATGACACTGTCAGTGAAGATGCAGGCGAAGTTTAATTACGAACAAATAAACACCCAAAAATTCATAAACAAAACGAATGAAACTATTATTTTTGCTTGTTGATCAGAAAATGTTCCTGATCGCCACCTGTTTTACACTGGAATACTAACACAGCGATTCTACAATTCAGGAATATAGAGGAGTATGATGATATATATTGAGACAAAAGGTTTGACTTATCACATGGCTATAGCACAGAAAATAAACGAGTATGTTCGTTAATCTTCAACTGACTAAAAAATGATGTGATTCACAGATCAAGAGAAACTATAGTGACAGTTCACCACGGCATGATAATGAAATTACTGCAGATGGTATTAAAAATAGAAAGAAATTATTGTTATTTTATCCACGTTGGACTTTGTGAACTCCGCGGCCATTAACAACAGGTGGTGAATAACGCAACGAGGCACAAATACTTTTTTTATGTTGTATTTTACTGCCATAAGCGGTTTTGTGCTACCACGCCCATGATGGCTAATATTTTTCATTAAATTGATGTTTTGGTCAACTGCAAGTCGTCTGTCCGACAGTGCGTAAGAGTATTTGAGTGCCGGCCGGTGTGGCCGTGCGGTTCTAGGCGCTTCAGTCTGGAACCACGTGACCGCTACGGTCGCAGGTTCGAATCCTGCCTCGGGCATGGATGTGTGTGATGTCCTTAGGTTAGTTAGGTTTACGTAGTTCTAAGTTCTAGGGGACTGATGACCTCAGGTGTTAAGTTCCATAGTACTCACAGCCATTTGAATCATTTTGAAGTATTTCGGTATTTAGGGCCACTTTATCAGTTGTTTCATTAATAAAAATACGCTAAATTATTTGCATTATTTATATTGAAAAAATAGTTGTGTTCACTTACACATGTTCCAGTACATGGTGGTGGGCTTTTTGTGGTCCATCTACTAGAAGATAGGCAGGTGTACACAACTATTTTGCATCATATATATGCAACTGATAAAGTGGCACTAAGTACTCAAATATTCTTGTGCATTGTGGAGCAGACGACATTTCTGAAAATTTGTGGTAAGTTCCTATGACACCAAACTGCTGAGGTCATCGGTTTCTAGGTTTACACACTACTTAAGCTAACTTACGCTAAGGACAACACACACACACCAATGCCCGAGGGAGGAGTCAAACCTCCGACGGGGGGAGCCGCGCGCACCGTGGCAAGGCGCCCAGACTGGCTATTGGCCAAAACATCAATTTAATGAAAAATACAAGCCATCATGGGCGTGGTAGCACAAAACCGCTTACGGCAGTAAAATAAAACATTAAAAAAGTATTTGTGGCTGGTTGCATCATTCATCAACCAGAAAGAAATCCTCAAGTCATGATATAAAATTCCTATCTATATAGACTGCACTGAATAAAAGCTGTAGGCATCCTGAATTCTCTGTGGAACACTGCTAGTCAACAGGCCAATGATCTTTCGGAGTCTGAGCAGCTCGTAATAATGGAGAAGACCGAACGGTCCCAGAATAAGAAATATACTACAGAAAGGAACACTCACTTCGTCAAATTTACAGGCCAATTGTGAGTTTCTCAGAGGAACAGCAGTGCATTGTTGACTGGTACATTTACTCAAAAAGAGCAGCAAAAGAATCATCACACGAGGTCAGACTTCTCGCGATTTCTCCGCGACAAGACGTCCACGGAACGGTGCACACCGAGTCCTCGAACCTGACTTCGTCTGACTGTGCTGTCCGGTGTTCGGCACCGCTCCTGTATGCTAGCCGTGGAGGGGGCGAATCCCCACCACAGAACATAGAAGTAAGTACTGTAGAGGTGCCTTCGGGCCGCGCGAGTTGTCAAGCTTACCCCTCCAACTGGGTACCCACAACCACTGGTGCTGATCGATCCAGGCGAAAACGCATCCCACGGTGCACGGGGAGTGAAACTCCATGTCATCCGATATGCCTTTAAAACATTGTTTGATGTAGATGAAGCAAAGTTACATCCGTATTTGTACTTAGTTTGTCAGTAAAACTTTTAGTTTTTGCATCATCATCATCATCATCATCATTTAAGACTGATTATGCCTTTCAGTGTTCAGTCTGGAGCATAGCCCCCTTATAAAATTCCTCCATGATCCCCTACTCCGTGCTAACATTGGTGCCTCTTCTGATGTTAAACCTATTACTTCAAAATCATTCTTAACCGAATCCAGGTACCTTCTCCTTGGTCTGCCCCGACTCCTCCTACACTCTACTGCTGAACCCATGAGTCTCTTGGGTAACCTTGCTTCTCCCATGCGTGTAACATGACCCCACCATCTAAGCCTGTTCGCCCTGACTGCTACATCTCTAGAGTTCATTCCCAGTTTTTCTTTGATTTCCTCATTGTGGACACCCTCCTGCCATTGTTCCCATCTACTAGTACCTGCAATCATCCTAGCTACTTTCATATCCGTGACCTCAACCTTGTTGATATGGTAACCTGAATCCACCCAGCTTTCGCTCCCATACAAAAAAGTTGGTCGAAAGATTGAACGGTGCACAGATAACAGTCTTGGTACTGACTTCCTTCTTGCAGAAGAGAGTAGATCATAGCTGAGCGCTCACTGCATTAGCTTTTCTACACCTCGCTTCCAGTTCTTTCACTATGTATCCATCCTGTGAGAATATGCATCCTAAGTACTTGAAACTGTCCACCTGTTCTAACTTTGTTCCTCCTATTTGGTACTCAATCCGTTTATATTTCTTTCCCACTGACATTTATGTCGTTTTGGGGTTTCTAATCTTCGTACCATAGTCCTTACATTTCTGATCTAGCCCTGAAATATTACTTTGCAAACCTTCAATCGAATCTGCCATCACAACTAAGTCATCCGCATATGCAAGGCTGCTTGTTTTGTGTTCACATATCGTAATCTCACCCAGCCAGTCTATTGTTTTCAACATATGATCCATAAATAATATGAACAACAGTGGAGAGAGGTTGCAGCCTTGTCTTACCCCCGAAACTACTCTGAACCATGAACTCAGTTTACCATCAACTCTAACTGCTGCCTGACTATCCATGTAAAGACCTTTAATTGCTTGCAAAAGTTTGCCTCCTATTCCATAGTCTCGTAGAACAGACAATAACTTCCTCCTAGGAACCCGGTCATATGCCTTTTCTAGATCTATAAAGCATAGATACAATTCCCTGTTCCACTCATAACACTTCTCCAATATTTGCCGTAAGCTAAAGATCTGGTTCTGACAGCCTCTAAGAGGCCTAAACCCACACTGCTTTTCATCCAATTGGTCCTCGACTAATACTCGCACTTTGCTTTCAACAATACCAGAGAAGATTTTACCCACAACGCTGATTAAAGAGATACCTCTGTAGTTGTTACAAACTTTTCTGTTTCCATGTTTAAAGATTGGTGTGATTTCTGCTTTTGTCCAGTCTGATGGAACCTGTCCCGACTCCCAGGCTATTTCAATTATCCTGTGTAGCCATTTAAGACCTGACATTTCACTGTATTTGATGAGTTCCGACTTAATTTCATCCACCCCAGCTGCTTTACTGCACTGCAATCTATTGACCATTTTCTCCACTTCCTCAAATGTGATACTATTTCCATCATCATTCCTATCCCATTCTACCTCGAAATCTGAAACATTACTGATCGTATTTTCACCTACATTGAGCAACTCTTCAAAATATTCCCTCCATCTGCCCAAGGCATCCACAGGATTCACCAGCAGTTTTCCTGACCTGTCCAAAATACTTCTCATTTCCTTCTTACCTCCCTTTCGAAGACTGCTAATTACACTCCAGAATGGTTTTCCAGCAGCTTGACCCATAGTCTCCAACCTGTTTCCAAAGTCTTCCCAAGATTTCTTCTTGGATGCTGCAATTATCTGTTTGGCTTTGTTTCTTTCTTCAACATAACTTTCTCTGTCTACCTGAGTTCTAGTATGTAGCCATTTTTGATACGCCTTCTTTTTCCTTTTACAGGCTACCTTCACTGTGTCATTCCACCAATCTGTTTGCTTCATCCTACTTTTACACACTACTGTTCCAAGACATTCTTTAGCCACTTCTAGTATTGTGTCCCTGTACCTTGTCCATTCCTTTTCCAATGACTGTAATTGACTACATTCAACTAACAGGTACCTTTCTGAGATCGTTGTTATGTACTTGTGCCTGATTTCCTTATCCTGAAGTTTCTCCACTCTTATCCTCCTACATACGGAAGTGACCTCCTGCACTTACAGCCTCACAATCCCAATTTCACTGCAGATTAAATAATGATAAGTGTTATCAAAGAATCCCCTGAATACACGTGTGTCACTCACAGCCTTCCTGAATTCCTGATCTGTTATTATATAGACAATGACAGATCTGGTTCCCCTGCCTTCCCAACTATACCGGTGAATGTTCTTATGTGTTAAAAAGGAGTTTGTGATTACGAAGCCCATACTGGCACAGAAATCCAAGAGTTGTTTCCCGTTCCTGTTGGCCTCCATATCCTCTCCAAATTTACCCATAACCTTTTCATACCCTTCTGTTCGATTTCCAATCCGGCATTAAAATCACCCATGAGCAGAACACTGTCCTTGTCCTTTTCTCTAACAACTACATCACTGAGTGTCTCATAAAAACTATCCATCTTATCTTGATCTGTCCCTTCACAATGCGAATACACTGACACAATCCTAATTTTCTTGCTAGACTGTCAAATCTATGCACATCAGTCTTTCGTTTACATACCTTATTGCAACTATGCTGGGTTCCATTTCTTTCCTGATGTGAAGCCCTACACCCCATTGTTCTATTCCTGCTTTGACTCCTGACAGGTAGACCTTGTATTCTCCCACTTCCTCTTCTTTCTCACCCCTTACCCGAATGTCACTAACAGTTAAAACGTCCAGCCCCATCTTACTTGCAGCCTCTGCCAGCTCTACCTTCTTCCCAGAGTAGCCCCCATTGATATTAATAGCTCCCCATCTCATTACCATTTGTTTGTCAAGTCGTATCTTAGGAGTCCCTGGTTTGTCAGATAGAGGTGGGACTCGGTCATCTCCAAAGGTCCGAGACATAAAATAATAAAAACCACTGTTTGCGATTTGCACGTGTTCTGCACTATGCAGTCTTTCTCATTCAGTTTTGAGGAAACTATATGGTAAAAAAGTATTACTTTTCCGCATCTTATAGCCACACATTGCAGCACAGTGATGACATTGTTTTCTTTTCGTTACGGCCCGTTGTTATTCTGGTACTT
Organism: Schistocerca gregaria; assembly: GCF_023897955.1. Classification (NCBI taxonomy): domain Eukaryota; kingdom Metazoa; phylum Arthropoda; class Insecta; order Orthoptera; family Acrididae; genus Schistocerca; species Schistocerca gregaria. Next base: position 163,962,746 of record NC_064921.1, read on the forward strand.
CAAAGTAAAGTACAGAACAGCGCATATTTTGAGAAGTTTTGCAGTGTAAAATGTCGGCGCTGGCAGTTTACGTTCGGCAGGTTTTAGAATATAGGCTGCTGCATGCAGCAGAATAGTCCGGTATTCATGTCGGGAACAAGGCGAGATGTACGGCCAACCCAGACGGAAACGGATTAGAGGCAGCACGGCTGTATTAAAACAGGTACCTTCACGGACACCAACAACATCACACGTTTCACGCCCTTTTTGGGCGTTTGTGTATCATAGGTTCATGGACGCTTTTACAGAGACGTGCAGGGTGGCGGTGGATCGTATGTTCACCAGATTTGGAGGACAAGGGTTCTACGGGATATTCAGACAAACCGTAGTAGAAGCTCGAGGCAAGTGCCCCTCCAACATGGTACAAGCCAAACTACGATTATGTGTATCCTGCAATCCCGTCGAGGCCACCGTCTGTTGTGTCGTGACTGAGATGCAGCTCAGTGCTGTGTTCTGGGACGACCAGTTGTCATTGTATGCACACTCTCCATTCCCAGACACACGTTCATTGGACCTTTTTCCCTTCATTTCCAGACAGGAATCCGTCCCTGCAGATTGTCAATTTTATTAATGTACACCCTGTAAATACATTACTGGCCATTAAAGTTGGTACACCATGAACAAATGCAGATGATAAATGGGTATTCATTGGACTAATATATTATACTAGAACTGATATGTGATAACATTTTCACGCAATTTGGATGCATAGATCCTGAGAAATTAGTACGCAGAACAACCACCTGTGGCCGTAATAAAGGCCTTGATACCCCTGGGCATTGAGGCAAACAGAGCTTGGATGACGTGTACAGGTACAGCTGCCCATTCAGCTTCACCACGATTCCACAGTTCAGCAAGAGTAGTGACTGGCGTATTGTGACGAGCCAGTTGCTCGGCCACCATTGACCAGACGTTTTCAATTGATGAGAGATCTGGAGAATGTGCTGGCCAGGGCAGCAGTCGAACATTTTCTGTATCCAGAAAAGCCAGTACAGAACCTGCAAGATGCGGTCGTTCATTATCCAGCTGAAATATAGGGTTTCGCAGGGATCGAATGAAGGGTTGAGCCACGGGTCGTAACACATCTGAAATATAACGTCCACTGTTCAAAGTGCCGTCAATGCAAACAAGAGGTGACGAGACGTGTAACCAAAGGCACCCCATACCATCACGCAGAGTAATATGCTAGTATAGCAATGACGAATACACGCGTCCAATGTGCGTTCACCACGATGTCGCCAAACACGGATGCGACCATCATGATACTGTAAACAGAACCTGGATTCATCCGAAAAAATGACATTTTGCCACTCGTGTACACAGGTTCGTCGTCGAGTACACCATCGCAGGTGCTCCTGTCTGTGATGCAGTGTCAAGGGTAACCGCAACTATGGCCTCTGTGCTGATAGTCCATGATGCTGCAAACGTTGTCGAACTGTTCGTGCGTGGTTGTTGTCTTGCAAACGTCCCCATCTGTTGACTCAGGGATCGAGACGTGGCTGCACGATCCGTCACAGTCATGAGGATAAGATGCCTGTCATCTCGACTGCTAGCGATACGAGGCTGTTGGGATCCAGCACGGCGTTCCGTATTACCCTCCTGAAGCCACCGATTCCATATTATGCTAACAGTCATTGGATCTAGACCAACGCGAGCAGCAATGTCGCGATACGCTAAACCGTAATGGCGATAGGCTAGAATCCGACCTTTATCAAAGACGGAAACGTGGTGATACGCATTTCTCCACCTTACACGAGGCATCACAACAATGTTTCACCAGGCAACGCCGGTCAACTGCTGTTTGTGTGTGAGAAATCGGTTGGAAACTTTCCTCATGTCAGCACGTTGTAGGTGTCGGCACCGGCACCAACCTTGTGTGAATGCTCTGAAAACTTAATCACTTGCACATCACAGCATCTTCTTCCTCTCGGTTAAATTTCGCGTCTGTAGCAAGTCATCTTCGAGGTGTAGCAATTTTAATGGCCAGGCGATATTAAGAATACGTAGAAGTAGTGACTCTACAATGGCGAGTCATATGTGTCAATCGTGTACTGTCGTGTATTTTCGGAGGTCTTTGGTCCCGTCAGTACGTAAACCAATTTTAGTTCCACGTTCTTCCGTTGGAAATAACTTGCAGACTAACGAATCTAAAGCAGATCCGATAGAAAGGTGAGATGAGGTAGTGAGGAACAAGCAGACACAGGGTAAACAGCAGAGTGACTGGCATTGCGCTATGCGCAGTAAGGAGTATGAGGACCGGACACATGTCCTCAGGTCCTCCGCGCTGAGTACTCCAGACCTCACAAGCCCTGTTCCTCGACCCAGAAAACATTGGCTAATACACCAGCGAGTGTGACTAACCATTTTCATCACACTGTTCCGCTATGTTTTAATGTGCAATGTCATTCGGGTTGTACAGGCCATACCAGTCGGGGTGGTATGGGCCAGATGAACTTTTAATTTTTTTTTTTCCCCTAAGGGCCCGATGGCGAGGTTAAAGGAGAAAAGTGCCGATGAGGGTCGAGAGGAGTGGTCTGTGATTGCAATTCAGTAAGCGCTTTCGAATGTCTGGGAAGGTGAACAGATCAGAAAGGTCTGCTGCCTATCGTTCCTGTTTCGAGAACGACAGTTGTAGGGACTTATAGGCCAGCTGGGACACCGCAGATAGGGCTTCTCTAACGTTGTTTATGGTTTTTTTTTGTGAAAGATCTGAGGACCGCACATGAACTTTGTGCCAGCATTAGGGATTTATTGTATATCAATGAAAACATTTCTTTTTATTTCAACTTTGTAAATTAGGACGGTATTGTTTAGCTAACTTGCATGATGTGTAGATCCATAAATATTATTTTCTGTAATAAAATTTACGCTCCTGTTGTAACTTTTTTCTCTAATTTTTATTAAATTGCTCTTTTGATATATAAACAGATTATACATCTCAGTAACTCACAATCCTTTTTTATTTAAAACCTATATTTCATTACATCACCCGTATGACCCATACTACCCTACACTTTTATTAATATCTCGAATTGTAAGTCTTAGTAAATCTTGTTTGACGTAATTTACTCACTGATGGCGATTTTTTGACAACAGCTGTATTATCCCTGAACAGGGTGAAGAAAAATTCGCGCACTGGTCTTCGCAGTGCGATTCCTCGCATACTACCAATACAAAAATGCCTGTTACAAAATTTCGTCCTGCGCATATTTCGGGCAGTAAGTGGACGTTGAAGATTGGCAATGAGGCAACACTGTAAACACATGTACGGTAGCTACCTATGTCAGCAGATAGAGCAGTGCTGTGCAGATGCTGCAGTGGATGGTGATTTTGGATTCGCATGCAGGAGATTGAGAATTCGATTCTGGGTTGAGGCATATTAGCTTTTATTTACTAAAAGTAATCAGCGTGGTACGATATCTGGCGTCTTAATCGTCTTACAACGATTACATACTACAAACACAGAAATGGGAGTTCAGTCGTTTTATTGGTCAGCTTTTAAAGAAGCCTTTTGCACGTCGTGGACACTACTGCATCTACTAGATTATAAACCTGATTACTGTGTACCCTCCCCCAATCGTCCCATTGATTGATACCAACTATTATTCTTACCACACCTAGGTCCATAGCAGTCTGTTAGGGCCTTCGGTCACTAGTAGCGCCTGCAAAGTGCTTTGCAAATAATTTCGCACTGGTAAAGTGTTCAATTTTAGATCTGAGTGCCACGCTTGGTTTAAGACATAACGGAACCTCAAATTAATTATTTTCCACGTCTATGACGTTTTTCAAGTGTCAGAATGTTGTTTACAAGTCTAAAATGTCAGCAAAAATGCGTCTGCAATGCAAAAGTCAGTGTTTACATCAAATATTGTAATGTTGTTTTCCACATACAGACATACCCGTCGAATTAGTGCCTAAAATATTCAAATACTATAATGGTACAACTATGCGCAAATAGTTATAAATAACGTGATAAACTATCAGTTGACATTAGAAGTTAGCCTTAAGAGATCGATGTCATAGAACTGACTTGACCAGCCTCATAACTGCAAAAAATAGGTTTCAGCTAAAATACTAACAAAAAGACAAATTGGCCATGTGATTTACTGGAAGATTGTAATTAATTAGACCTAGTCTTACAATGCACCATCAGAATACATATTTCAACATTTAAATTGTTCACACACATTAGATAATCCATCATGTTGTTCACTATAAAAATATGACCAACGATATTGAATGACAGTTACTGCTTTTGTCACAAATGTACAGGTCTGATGGAAGTCATGTACAATAACAACTTTCTATGAAGATGCAATATGTACCAGTCAGAACTACAGTGTCAATACTCTGTAAACGTTTATGGACCATATTTCCTATAAACATCTATTAAATAACTACAGCATCTAATAAAATATGCACTGTAAGAACACACAGTGACACATCTACAACATAGGCAAAAGACAGACAAACTGACCAAAGGCCATGCTAGGAAGGAAGGAAGGTAAGAAGGAAGGAATGGAAGAAGGTGTTTTGACAATTTAATTGTGATTTAGCACTTAAACTCCATATTTTGGGCGACTTTAATTCATCACTGTTAAGACAGTTTGCATGAAATATTTGTAAATTGTGTACACAAACCTTCCCCTTGAATAAGTATCTATTAATGGAAACCGTATCAAAACCCCTACAGTAGTTCCTGAGATTAAACGAAGCACACAGACAGAAAACATGGTGGTGAACTTATGTATTGATACAAGATACTCTAGCTTTAAATTAATTAATAACAGAGATTTTGCATGGGAGTTAAAATTTAAAGTTCTGTCATAATCTATTAATTAAGAGTTATACCCATGCATCAGTGGTAAAACACAGTAGGTCAAGTATTAAGCTTAGAAGCTATAAATAAGTCTTGATGTAGCTGAAGTCATGGTGTACAAATTACCCAGACCTTATTCATCCAGTATTTGGGAATATGACTCTTTCCAATTTAAACTTTACACATAATTTTTAGAACATTTGCACTCTGACACCACCCAAGAAATAATTAAAGCAAAAACAGTTTGTTGCTTACTACATTTTCACTGTTCACACAGTTAAACGTCAGCACCAGGCAAGAAGTTTTAATTTATAACTTCTTTACTAGCAACACTATTTGCAATTCATTTTGCAGACCATGTTTGCATTACCGCTGAATGTATCTACAAAATTATAACATTGCCTAATGTGTACTTCAGAAGATATGTTGTCATAAACATTAAGATTTGTGAAAAACTGGTTCTTGTCAAAACAGAGAGAAAAATTACTTAGACTTCGCTCTCTTGCAAAATAATTATACATTTGAAGCTGTTTTACACAATGATATTGATTCTTTAAAGAATCAAGAGTGTGTGTGGCTTAGTTTTTTTAAGAGAAAAGAATAACACAAAATGATAATTATTAAAACCATTAAACAATCATTTAAAATTTTTTGGGTACCATTTCTCTATGATTTTAAAATGTAATCCATGAGTACTTACCAATATGCGAATTTGTGGTCCTGTAAGTTCAATTATGATAAAGAAGTGGGTATGATGTGATATATCACAAGAATTACATTTCATACTAAGTCATAATGTACCTCATCTGCAGCATGACATTATCAGTTTGAAAGAGAATTAAGGCTCTATGCTTAGTCTAGTTATAGGCCTGACAGGGTATCTCGAACTACCAGTGTATGATGTAAGTAAAATTTCAATCTACACATTCAGTACCTTTCAATTTAAGTAATAGTACCATTTAGCTGCATATTCTGTGAGAATAGAAATCAGATTATTATAACACTGTCGATTAACTATTGCATGATACAATTCCTTACAGGAACTGTATGTTATACAGCCTAAAAACATTACATTGTATATTAGACTATAGTGAATTGTGTTATAAATAATAAAATGAGTTACATAGAAACATATAGTATGTAGCATCTGGTCAAGACTTCATACAGTTGTACTAATGATGTTAATGTTTAAATAATCAAAAGTAAAGAACTGCCAGATACAGTCATTGTCTATACTAATAATAAATCTTTTAAACTCTCATGTCTGTATGTATGTCTTTGAACATGTTAATGTCCAAAGATGCTTGACGAATTTTCAAGGTCTTTTCACAGGGCAATTGAGTATAGCTATGGGCACCATGTAGGGTTTATTTCATCAAAATCTGATCACAGAAGAAAAGATATCCATGCAAATTATTAAAATGTATGTATGATGTATATATGTACTATGTTAAGCACCTCCAACGAAACCACTAGACAATTTCTAATCAAACTTGGTGGATGTATAGCTTACTGTCTGGAAAGAATGGGTCTGAGGATAAGAATATGTCTAGTAAGCAGAGGAGGGGGGAGGGGATTATAAAAGAAGTGTAGGTGATGATGTGATAATACCCAGATTTTATTCTTACAGTATTTGAGAATGAGAACACTAAGTGACTTGCAAAATAACCTTAAACATAATTTTAAACCTTTACAGAACTTTTCTTTGCTGGCACCCCAAAAATGATGGAAGGAAAAAAGTTTATGTCTTACTTTCGTTATTCATACAGCATAGCTTCAGCATCAGGCAAGACATTTTAATTTATTATTACCAACCCAGCATACTGATTTTGATTAAATTTGGTAAGGGGATAGCTTGAATCCTCAGGAAGGGCATAAGCTACCTTGTAAAGTGTGCAGTACAAGATATTGCCCAGCTGGGAGTCGGGAGATCTCGGCATGCATATCACAAGCTACACTTACCTGAATAGGCAGACATGTGAGAGCAGCTGATATTATTGTACATATGGTGGCTTACTTACTCACCATCACTCATCATGACAAAACTACTCATATGTAACCCCAGGCTTTAGTAACAGATAATTTAAGAACAAGACTTTAATATATATATATATATATATATATATATATATATATATATATATATATATATATATATATATATAGTAAATAATATAAACCTGCATTATAAAATTTATAATCATTGAATATGAGTAATTGGTTGGTTTCTTAGCAGGCATGCTATCTAACAGCTATCATTACATTTTGAGGCATGGTTGCTAAAACACCTTGTGTGCTATGCAGTATGCATACTCACATTTCTGGTACGCATACCAAAGAGAAAAAAAAAACTTCTTTAATTGTTCAGCATTAATATACTTTTAAATATAGACTTTCTCTTTTACTTAGTGTCATAAAATTAAAATGCATAATTAAGACTCATGTTATCAACTCATGGTGAGTTAAATTCTGTGCAGAGTATTCATCTTGCCACAATAACTTCTTTATATCAGTATGTGGTCAAGGATTTGCTTTATTGTTTACAGAATAATGTTGGAAAACATCCCAACAGCAAAAAATAATTAATCCAGAGTAATGAAATTTCAGGAATACACTTGTCTATGTAACATATTTAAATGATTGCTATCACATTAATAAATGATGTAACTGCCAGAATCTTGAATGAAATTTCAGGAATACACTTATCTATGTAACATATTTAAATGATTGCTATCACATTAATAAATGATGTAACTGCCAGAATCTTGAATGCAAGCATATATTTTGTAGTACAGTGCTGGATGTCAGTTGTGGGATGGAATCCCATGGCTAGTGCACTTGGTTGGTGAATACAGGGATGGTTAATACTGTTTGTGGATAACATTGGAGTTGTCTTTCGGTGATGTCCCATATGTGCTCGATTGGAGACAGATCCGTCGATCGAACAGGCCAACGTAGCATATCGACTCACTGTATAGCATGTTACGTTATAACAGTGATATGTGGACAAGAATTATCCTATTGGAAATGGATCCCTGGAATGCCTTTCGTGAATGGCAGATAGAATCACCAGACTGATGCACAATTTTGCAGTCAGGGTGAATGGGAGAACCACGATAGTGCTCCTGCTGTCATACAAAATGGCATCCCGGACTGTAACTCCATGTACAAGTCCAAGTGTGTCTAACAAAAAAATGGTTCAAATGCCTCTGAGCACTATGAGACTTAACATCTATGGTTAGAGGTCTGCGCGGATGCGGATGTCCGCGGATATATCCGCGGATATGCAAGGTATTTGTAACTTGGCGGATAAAATCGCGACTGGTGCGGATATCCGCGGGTCATCTGCGGATAATGAGCAAGGCATCTGCCCAGTACATATCTTGCAATGTTAATTGAAAACTTCAAGTGTGTTGACATTCTTGGAATCTTGCAGGACCCGGGTAGAGCGGATGTCTGCTGTTCTCAGCGCCTGGCTACGACCGACGTAGCTGTACCCAAGAGACCTGCGCCTAATCCGCTTCCGCCACCGTGTCTTTTCTGTGGCCTGTGAAGTGCTCTCTGGGTGGCAAACCTGCCCACTGTTTATCAGACAGGTGCGCGTTGCAATTTTCCGCTACCTTCAGTTAGCGCTTTGTAGTGAACGAGTGACAACGTGCATCGTGGCAAATATGAGTGAGAGTTCTTTCTTCATATGAACACCAATCGATGGATACAATTTCGTGTAAGGTGAAAAAATTGATTTTACATTAATGAAGGAAAACAAATTGAAATCGCCAATTTGGAAAAAAAATTCGGATATGTATTTGATGGCAACGAAAAAAAAAATGGTTCAAATGGCTCTGCTGTGGTCATCAGTCCCCTAGAACTTAAAACTACTTAAAACTAACTAACCTAAGGACATCACACACATCCATCCCCGAGACAGGATTAGAACCTGCGACCGTAGCGGTCACGCGGCTCCAGACTATAGGGCCTAGAACCGCACGGCCACTCCGGCCGGCCCAGGGACAACGAAAAGATAAAAGATATAGTGGCTTGTTTTGAATGTAAAAAAAGTGTGTTCCTACACTGGACACAAAAAGTGGAACTTCAAATTTGCTAAAACTTTCGTGTGAAGTTGGACAAAGTAGCATAATTACTTATTTAAATACCAAGAGAGACGTGAAAGTTCCTGAAGTTCCGCCAAATTTGAAGACAGCCGCGACAGAAAAACTTATCAATCTCGCCACAAAGACATTTCACCATTCGAAGTTGCGTGTGGATCTGGGTTTCTCGAGACGGCACAGTTTCTTATTGATGTGGGGGACAAGTACGGTGCAGTGAGTGCTAAGGAACTGCTACCTCATCCAACCACCATATCCAGAAATTTGAAGGAAACGGCCGATCGTCTGCGTGAAACTGTCTTCGCAGAAATGAAGAACATATTCAGAGATATAGGTGAAGCACTAACTGTCGATTTATGGACTGATTCGTAGTGTAAAATAAACTATACGGGAGTGACTGCACATAATGTTAATTATGAAGAAGTGAAACTTGAGGATCGAGTGTTGTGCACCAGAAATTTTGAGAGTGAGATTAAAAAATAAATAAATAAAAAAATACAGGAGAAAACATTAAACCTGAATTAATTAAGATACTACGTTCGTTCGATTTATTCAGTGCTGTGAATAACACCGTGTTCGTTACGGATAGACGTCCAAATATGGTGGCAACACTTCGCCAATACAAGAGGCTCTCGTGCTCAGAACACATTCTTAATACTGTGCTGGAGCACACGACTCGAGGAGACGCCAATAATGAGAAGAGTGACGTGCAGCGACTAATAAATTCCTGTCGAGCTATCACATCTTTCTTTAAAAGATCTGGTCGTCAGAATCGCCTTCAGAAGTCATTGAAAGGAGATATAGACACACGATGGAACAGTAAATTGGATATGTTTGAGTCTACTAATTCACAATGGTTTCAAGTTCTGTTAATTTTGTCGGAGAAAAGTCAAAATAATTTGATTGATTCTATAGACAAGACGATGTTGGACGATATAATAACCTTTCTGACACCATTTAAAATAGCTTCTTGTGATCTCGAAGCCTCCAAAACCTTTACGGTTTATTTATGTGTTTTGTGGAAGCTAAAAGTTCTCTCCTTTCTTGAAAAAATGATGGCGACAGCCCATTTCTGATAGATTTAAAGAGTACAGCCAAATCTATTTTAATCAGCAAATGGGGCATAACAGTAACCCATAAACTTGCAACGTTTTTGAATCCAAAATATAAAAACCTAAAATGTCTTAGCAGTGCCGAAGAAGATGAAGTTGTAAAGGAAGCGAAAAATTATGTTCCGAGAAATTGTCTACAGTTAAAAGATAAGAAGGAAACATCTGCAATTCCTGCAAAAAAACAGAAGTCTGGCGTACTTTTTAATGAATTTGAAGATTCTTCAGAAGATGAATCGACGAGAGATCTTGACTTTGCGGCAGATGAAATTCTCAGACATACGAATGATAAAGTACAATTTCGGAAGGCATCGACCTGATAGCTTGGTGGCATGGACGTGAAAACGTCTACCTGCGTCTTTCCAAACTCGCGTACGTCGTGCATTGCAGTTCATCTGAGAGAAGCTTCCCTACTGCGGGACAAATAATGCAGGACCGACGCATGTCTCTGAAGCCACAGACGATTGATGACATCATGTTCCTGCATAGTAATCTTCCAAAAATGGTTCAAATGGCTCTGAGCACTATGGGACTCAACTGCTGTGGTCATCAGTCCCCTAGAACTTAGAACTACTTAAACCTAACTAACCTAAGGACATCACACACATCCATGCCGGAGGCAGGATTCGAACCTGCGACCGTAGCAGCTGCGCGGCTCTGGACTGGAGCGCCTAGAACCGCACGGCCACCGCGGCCGGCAGTAATCTTCCAAAGTAAAATGGTACTTGTACAGATTCTCTTACTTCACTGTATTTTTCGGGTTTATCTGAATTAGTTACAATTTTTTTTTCATCTGATTGTTTCTTGTACACAATTTGAATCAGAGGCAAGCAGAAGATGAAAATATTTAATCTGAAGCCTGTGAGTTTTTATTGTATTTATAGTAAAGAATTTTCTCGACATACTGTTAATATTTTTACTATTCTCAACAAGAACATTTAGGTAAAAGAAGGAAATATTTAACAAGCAATTCGTTTTGTTGCAATTTTCAGATTAAAGAGCTCAATTTTAAGTTTTTACTCTTCCCAACAAGAACATTCAATAGCTAACACGTCAATATTATTAAACTAAGTAATGATGATCTCATAAGTGCCTACCTAAATTTTAGCGTGCACTACAGTAACATTTGCAGCCGCCGAGCATTGTCGCTCTTGGCGAACAGTGAAACAGCCCGGCCAGAACGGTGGCACGGCGGGCCTTGTGATTAATTACAAGTGGGACTTCAAACTACGACTCACGACCACCAACAAGCTGTGACTGCGATAGCCCGTGAAAGATTATTCTGATCACATTGAAAACTTACAATATCTTCAAACCATCCAAAATAATAATGTGTCTTTTAATTTACCAGCCTATTAGTAAAGATAAGGGCTGAAATTCGTAAGAAAATTGAACATTTTAACTGTAACTCGGTATTGCTTAACAGGGAACAGTGCCGAACATTTGAAGTTATGGGACAGTGGTTTTTATATAGACTTCTTAAAACGTTTGCAGTTCCATTAAACTCTGAAAAAAAAAATATCTTTTAACATTGACAGTATTAACTGCGAAATCTACTGCAAATTTTGTCTTAGTAGTTTAGACCAATGTTGAGGATCCAGAATGAAATTTTCACTCTGCAGCGGAGTGTGCGCTGATATGAAACTTCCTGGCAGATTAAAACTGTGTGCCCGACCGAGACTCGAACTCGGGACCTTTGCCTTTCGCGGGCAAGTGCTCTACCAACTGACCTACCGAAGCACGATTCACGTCCGGTACTCACAGCTGTACTTCTGCCAGTATCCGTCTTCTACCTTCCAAACTTTACAGAAGCTCTTCTGCGAACCTTGCAGAACTAGCACTCCTGAAAGAAAGGATACTGCGGAGACATGGCTTAGCCACAGCCTGGGGGATGTAAAGTTTGGGAGGTAGGAGACGGATACTGGCAGAAGTAAAGCTGTGAGTACCGGACGTGAGTCGTGCTTCGGTAGCTCAGTTGGTAGAGCACTTGCCCGCGAAAGGCAAAGGTTTCGAGTTCGAGTCTCGGTCGGGCACACAGTTTTAATCTGCCAGGAAGTTTCAATGTTGAGGATGTTTCAAAGTTTGAAAAACTTTGTTTGGTTGGAAACAGACATTTCATTTATCGCCAGGTCTTAATTAGATAAATCAGCCAAAAGGTGAGTTTCGAGATTTCAATTGTATTTTTAGCTAAAGCTAAATGGACTCCTAATTTCTATAACCACTGATTTTGTTGTCACTCTTCGGAAGGCGAGTTATTTCTCCCAGACAACGTCAATTATTGCTGACAGTTTAATTTTTTCACAGGTGCGCCAGCGTTTTGCAGTATAGGCCTAACACTGTAAATATTTTCACCTGGAAATGACGCGTAAGCTATAATATAATCATCAGCTGACATGAATGGCTTCAAAATTTCACACATCCAAGCAGTGAGTACAAAAACTGTCGGTAAATGATGCAATGTGCTAGTAACAGTTTAAAACCATCGTCATTTTCAGCTGCCTTGGCACAAGAGCAGCGAAATATAATTGTTTCTATACACGTATTTTCATCATTTAATACTATTACATTGAATTTTATTTTTTGTAAATGGCGTTTCCAATCTCACGAGATCCGAGCTGATACTGTGTGTGCTAGGTATAGAGCATCTCCTGTGATTTAAGAAGTCAAAAGTAGTTAAGTTGTCGCAGAAATGGCACCCTAACAATAACTGTCATTATATACCATAATTCTAAGTACTACTGTCTATTACTATTAATTACTCATTCAAAACTTAAATATAAGCAGATGCGGATAAGGAACTTTGGGATGCGGATTGCACTTTTTTTATCCTCGCAGACCTCTATCTATGGTCATCAGTCCTCTAGAACTTAGAACTACTTAAACCTAACTAAACTAAGGACAACACACAACATCCAGTCATCACGAGGCAGAGAAAATGTGTCTAACAGACAGACAAGTTGGTTGCAGGTCATCATCAGGCCTCCTTCTAATCAACACAGCCATCAATGCCATTGAAACGGTGGTTTGGGGTCAGTAGGACGTACGATACTAGGCGTGTGTCTCGCAATTGTCCTCGAAGTAACCGATCTGTAATAGTTCATGTGTCACTGTTGCACCAGCTGCTGCTCAAACTGATTTTGCAGATGCAACATGGTGTGTCAGAGCCATACGCTGAACAAGTTGGTCCTTCAGGTCGGAAGTGCCACGTGCCCATTTGAAGCCTGATCTTCTCGTGACCGTACATTTTCATGACCACTGCTGCTAGTCATCATGTGCAGTGGCTACATTCCTGGCAAGTCTTTCTACCGTATCGGAGGAGGAAAATGGAGCACCTCATAGTACTAATACACGACCTTGTTCAAAATTACTGAAGTGTTGGCAATGACATCTTTGTCGCCTTTAAGGCATTCCTGACCAACATCAACTAACCACGTCCAATATCACACGTAAGTAATGATCACGACCGTTACAGCGCGTATTTAAAGCAAACCTGATTTGAATCCTCATAATGGCGCTATTAAAGCCACTCTTATGCGACCGGCGCTAAATCTGAATAGACATCATCTTCAGATGTGGAAATACGCTAAACAACTTTCGTTTGTGTCGCGCAACGCCTTTTTGGTGATTTCTTTCTTCATCAGTGTATATTAGCTTTGATTATACTTGAGCATAATGTATTGTGATATTCGTCCAGTGTGGTGATTAGATTACAGGGCATGGCGAGTAGAACTCTTGCCTCTATTTGCAGAGTGAAGGCCGGAGTGGCCGTAAGGTTCTAGGCGCTACAGTTGTAGTGCAACGACGTAAGTTTTGTATAAATGATTTTCTTTTGACATATGACCATGTGCAGACTTCGTCACCAACGTCAGTTACAAAACACTTCAAAATTATTTAAACTCTTTTTAAAGTTGTCGCTGAATGCTTCTTGAACGAAACTGTAATTAAAACATCATCATTTGAGTCATATGCGCAGAATTACGTCACTCAGTCCAATTGGTTTGCGCAAACTTTTTTCAGTTTACATGTCGTTTGTTTTTTCTCAGAAATTATATTAATGCAAGTTATATGCTTTAATAAATATTAAAACCACATTGAATAAACTTTCAAGACTCAAACTCGCGATGAACGTTGTCAAAAATTAATAATCTTGTCAAATAAATTAGTAATACTTTTTCCTTAACATAATTCTTCATAAATAAATTCTCGGAATACGTATTTAAACTTTTGTAGTATACATTAGTTTATTATCTTTCTATATACTACATATAGACGTGAACCTGAGTCTTGACAAGATAGGACTGTACATTTACAACATGATTATACTTTCTATGACGTCATTGTTGCAGAAACATTACAAATTCTTATTTTTTTCAGTCTTTAGGAGCACGACTCGGTTTCAGGATCTCTTTGGCTGTCTACCCACGACGTATAGTGGCCAGCAATTTTCTCTCTGGTCCCGGCAGTGAAGATGCTGTCTCCGTTCGTTGCGCCGTCCTCTCCGTCCATGAAACATAAAAATAAATACAAAACTTTAGATAATTCACAAACATTACAAATATTACAAAAAACATAAACAAAACACTAAATTAAACTTATATTCACCTGCAAACTGGACTGACACTGGTGCATGGGTGACGCTTCAATTTCGCGTCCCACTACACAGTCTGGAGCCGAGCGACCGCTACGGTCGCAGGTTCGAATCCTGCCTCGGGCATCGATGTGTGTGATGTCCTTAGGTTAGTTAGGTTTAATTACTTCTAACTTTTAGGCGACTGATGACCTCAGAAGTTAAGTCGCGTAGTGCTCAGAGCCATTTGAACCATTTTTTTATTTGCAGTGTAATAAAACAATACGTTTGAGCAACTTCCGTGGTTATTTACAGCAAAACGTCGCTTATGCAAGGTGTGCCGTACGATTTGATGCGGGTCGTGCTCATATGTCGAACTCCGTTGCCGCTTCTAACCACTCGACCACTCGTCTGCGTCGCCAGACGGTGGAGGTCGTACCGTCGGTTCAGCGCCCTCGCGCCGTGCCGCAGGGCGGAACGTGGCGTCAGCAGCATCCTTGAACTTCGGCAGCCGGCGGACAGTTTCGGGATCCGAGAAGTCGGTGTGGAGTGGACCGGTAGGCAGGGACCACTGCTCGCTGGGATTTTCGATCCATTACGGCCGACAATGGCGGAGTGACGCTGCTCAATCGGCGCGTGAAATGACGCACGGGCAAGCCTCCCTGCGGACAAACACAAAGAAGTCACGTGACTGCCAAAAAGCTGCCGCCGCTGGGGGGTTTCTCGCATTCTTCCACCGTTGGCGGGTTTGGTACCGTTCGGGGTTTGCCCGCTCTCCATGATTTGTGGGTGGCCGCTATTCACGCAGATTCCCGGAAGTGACATCCCCTTTAACAGGCTGCTTTCCAGCTGGCCGCTTCGGAAAAATTGATTATAAAAGAAACAATGCTTACTTCTAAGACTAGGTCCTATCAAGCAGCGTGTAAAGGCACAGGCGAGGGCGGCTCCAGCCGGGAACTCCAATATCACGATGGCGTCCACTCTTGCAACAAAACGAACAGCGTGAATCTAAAGCACAGTTGGTGGGAACCAAAATCCAAACATAAACGTACATTGTTTTCACTATTTTGGAGTGATTGACTGTTCCATCTGTTCTTTGCGGAATATTTTACACACTGTTAATGAAAACGCACACAGCACTATTGTAATATTGTGTACTATTTAGTAATTATTTCACAAACTGCTTTTCGGCTGTTACATTATCAATTACAAAAATAAGTATGTGATGGACCAAAGAGTTTAGGCTCTATCTACAGAGTGTCTCCATTTCCAGAGATGAAAAACGTTGATGTTAGGTTCAGGAATAGACCAAGAGGGATTACAAAAGTTGTTCACAGAAATTGAAAATCATGCTTTGACAATATGTTCCAAAGGAGTGGCTGGACAAAATGATTTTTTCTTTGTTGTTGTTGTGGTCTTCAGTCCTGAGACTGGTTTGATGCAGCTCTCCATGCTACTCTATCCTGTGCAAGCTTCTTCATCTCCCAGTACTTTCTGCAACCTACATCCTTCTGAATCTGCTTAGTGTATTCATCTCTTGGTGTCCCTCTACGATTTTTACCCACCACGCTGCCCTCCAATGCTAAATTTGTGATCCATTGATGCCTCAAAACATGTCCTACCAACCGGTCCCTTCTTTTTGTCAAGTTGTGCCACAAACTCCTCTTCTCCCCAATTCTATTCAATACCTCCTCATTGGTTATGTGATCTACCCATCTAATCTTCAGCATTCTTCTGTGACACCACATTTCGAAAGCTTCTATTCTCTTCTTGTGCAAACTATTTATCGTCCATGTTTCACTTCCATACATGGCTACATTCCATACAAATACTTTCAGAAATGATTTCCTGACACTTAAATCTATACTCGATGTTAACAAATTCCTTGCCATTGCCAATCTACATTTTATATCCTCTCTACTTCGATCATCATCAGTTATTTTACTCCGTAAATAGCAAAACTCCTTTACTACTTTAAGTGTCTCATTTCCTAATATAATTCCCTCAACATCACCCGATTTAATTTGACTACATTCCATTATCCTCGTTTTGCTTTTGTTGATGTTCATCTTATATCCTCCTTTCAAGACACTGTCCATTCCGATCAACTGCTCTTCCAAGTCCTTTGCTGTCTCTGACAGAATTACAATGTCATCGGCGAACCTCAAAGTTTTTATTTCTTCTCCGTGAATTTTAATACCTACTCCAAATTTTTCTTTTGTTTCCTTTACTGCTTGCTCAATATACAGATTGAATAACATCGGGGAGAGGCTACAACCCTGTCTCACTCCCTTCCCAACCACTGCTTCCCTTTCATGTCCCTCGACTCTTATAACTGCCATCTGGTTTCTGTACAAATTGTAAATAGCCTTACGCTCCCTGTATTTTACCCCTGCCACCTTTAGAATTTGAAATAGAATATTTCAGTCAACATTGTCAAAAGCTTTCTCTAAGTCTACAAATGCTAGAAACGTAGGTTTGCCTTTTCTTAATCTTTCTTCTAAGATATGTCGTAAGGTTAGTATTGCCTCACGTGTTCCAACATTTCTGCGGAATCCAAACTGATCTTCCGCAAGGTCCGCTTCTACCAGTTTCTTCATTCGTCTGTAAAGAATTCGTGTTAGTATTTTGCAGCTGTGACTTATTAAATTGATAGTTCGGTAATTTTCACATCTGTCAACACCTGCTTTCTTTGGGATTGGAATTATTATATTCTTCTTGAAGTCTGAGGGTATTTCGCCTGTCTCATACGTCTTGCTCACCAGATGGTAGAGTTTTGTCAGGACTGCCTCTCCCAAGGCCGTCAGTAGTTCTAATGGAATGTTGTCTACTCCCTGGGCCTTGTTTCGACTCAGGTCTTTCAGTGCCCTGTCAAACTCTTCCCGCAGTATTGTATCCCCCATTTCATCTTCATCTGCATCCTCTTCCATTTCCAGTACATCGCCCTTGTATAAACCTTCTATATACTCCTTCCACCTTTCCGCCTTCCCTTCTTTGCTTAGAACTGGGTTTCCATCTGAGCTCTTGATATTCATACAAGTGGCTCTGTTTTCTCCAAAGGTCTCTTTAATTTTCCTGTAGGCAGTATCTATCTTAACCCTAGTGAGATAAGCCTCTACATCCTTACATTTGTCTCCTTACATTTGTCCTCTAGCCATCCCTGCTTAGCCATTTTGCACTTCCTGTCGATCTCATTTTTGACACGTTTGTATTCCTTTTTGCCTGCTTCATTTACTGCATTTTTATATTTTCTCCTTTCATCAATTAAATTCAATATTTCTTCTGTTACCCACGGATTTCTATTAGCCCTCGTCTTTTTACTTACTTTATCTTCTGCTGCCTTCACTACTTCATCCCTCAGAGCTACCCATTCTTCTTCTACTGTATTTCTTTCCTCCATTCCTGTCAATTGTTCCCTTATTCTCTCTCTGAACTCTCTACAACCTCTGGTTCTTTCAGTTTATCCAGGTCCAATCTCCTTAAATTAGCACCTTTTTGTAGTTTCTTCAGTTTTAATCTACAGTTCATAAACAATAGATTGTGGTCAGAGTCCACATCTGCCCCTGGAAATATCTTACAATTTAAAACCTGATTCCTAAATCTCTGTCTTACCATTATATAATCTATCTGATACCTTTTAGTATCTCCAGGATTCTTCCATGTATACAACCTTCTTTTATGATTCTTGAACCAAGTATTAGCTATGATTAAGTTATGCTCTGTGCAAAATTCTACCAGACGGCTTCCTCTTTCATTTCTTCCCCCCAATACATATTCACCTACTATGTTTCCTTCTGTCCCTTTTTTTACTGACGAATTCCAGTCACCCATGACTATTAAATTTTCGTCTCCCTTCACTACCTGAATAATTTCTTTTATCTCATCATACATTTCATCAATTTCTTCGTCATCTGCAGAGCTAGTTGGCATATAAACTTGTACTACTGTAGTAGGCGTGGGCTTTGTGTCTATCTTGGCCACAATAATGCGTTCACTATGATGTTTGTAGTAGCTTACCCGCACTCCTATTTTTTTATTCATTATTAAACCTACTCCTGCATTACCCCTATTGGATTTTGTATTTATAACCCTGCATTCACCTGACCAAAAGTCTTGTTCCTCCTGCCACCGAACTTCACTAATTCCCACTATATCTAACTTTAACCTATCCATTTTGTCTTTAATAGGTCCTAAATTACGAACAGAGAAAATATACCAACGAGGTTAAGCAGCCAAGGAAAGCAGTTGTGATTATACAAAGTTAAATTTTTCAACTCAACAAGAAAAATTATATTAACTTAAATAAAAGAAAGTCAGACGGTGGCCGAGCGGTTCTAGGCGCTTCAGACTGGAACCGCGCGACTGCTCCGGTCGCAGGCTCGAATCCTGCTTCGGGCATGGATGTATGTGATGTCCTTAGGTTAGTTAGGTTTAAGTAGTTCTAAGTTATAGGGGACTGATGACCTCAGATGTTAAGTCTCATAGTGCTGAGAGCCATTTGAATCATTTTTTTGAAAGTGAGGCGTATGGGTAAGAGGATAATTTACAACAAGACTTGGATGGGGTAAATAAATGTAAGTGTCGTGTGACTAGGGCCTCCCGTCGGGTAAACCGTTCACCGTGTGCAAGTCTTTCGATCTGATGGGGTGATGAGTAGTAATTGCAGTTAGAAGTGGCGACTGAGAGAACTGTGTCTGGTCATTCAGTTCTAAACTCTGGCTGATGGACACATGATTATTAATTTCCATTATTTCGAGACACTTCACCTTCTTTCCTTTATGGATGTGATGAAACATTTCACGTTTCATCTCGTAACTGTGGCCTGCTTTAGGCAGGTGGTCTCCAAAGGAAGAGTCTCCTTTTCTAAATTTCGAACTGGTGTGGTGTTTCTTCTAGCAGGTGCATAATGCCTGCTCAGGCTGACCTAGGTGGAATTTGCCACAATTTCAAGTAATTATATATATTCCAATCTTTTTCAAAGTTGGAGCGCTGTCTTTACCACTGAGCAAAAATTGTCCGACACTGCGATGCACATAAAACGATGTTTTTACGTTTCTAGACTTAACCTTTCCGGCTACGTTCAGTAAAACTTTTATTATGTAAGGAACTGTGCACCATTTATTGTCTGGAGGTAATGGGTCGAGACCTACGTCCACAGTCCTGCACTATTTTAGAAACGACATTATTTTAAGCCCAGGCTCTTTTTATTGACCTCGATCGCAATTTCGGGCTATATGCGATAACAATACAAATAGTTTGAAGAGTAGTTCAACTGTAAAAAGCATCCTATTCTCAAAATATTTTATACAGACAAAATGGTTTTAAAATAACTTGTTGCAGACTTCAGTCCGAAGACTGGTTTAATGAAGCTCTCAACGGTATAGTATCTCGTGTAAGACCCTTCTGCAACTTATATCCTTCTGAGTCCGTCCACATTCAGAAAAGACTTCCTGTAGCATAAATCTATATCCTATGTTAGCAAATTTCTCTTTTTCACAAAAGCTTTTCTTGCCATTGCCAGTCAACATTTTATATTCTCTCTACTTCAACTGTTATCACTTGTCAGTTATTTTGCTGCTCTAATAGCAAAACTCATCTACTACTTTAAGCGTTTCGTTTCCTCATCTTATTCCCTTAGCATCACCTGATTTAATTCGATTACATTCCATTACTCTTGTTTTGCTTTTTGTTTTCAAGACAACGTCCATGCCACTCAATAAGTCTTCCGGGTTCTTTACAATGTTAACTGCAAATCTCAAAGTTTTTATTTCTTCTCCGTGGACTTTAACTTCAACTGCAAATTTTTCTTTGGTTTCCTTTACTGCTTACTCAATGTACAAATGGAATAACACCAGGGGTAGGATACAACCCTGCTTCACTGCCTTCTCAAACACTGCTCTCCTTTCGTGCCCCTCGGCTCTTATAACTGCCGTCTGGTTTCTGTAGAAGTTGTAAATAGTCTTCGGCTCTCTGTATTTTACCTCATATCTCTAGAATTCCAAAAAGTGTTTTTTAGTTAACATTGTCAAAAGCTTTCTCTAAGTCTACAAATACTATGCAGATAGGTTTGCCTTTGTTTAACCTACCTCCTAAGAGAAGTCTCAAGGTCAGTATTGCCACGCGTGTTCCTACATTTCTCCGGAATCCTAACTGATCTCCCCCAAAGCCAGCTTCTACCAGTTTTTCCATTCTTCTGTAGAGAATTCGCGTTAGTATTTTGCAACCAAGACTTTAAACCGATTGTTAGCACCTGCTTTCTTTGGGAAGGGAATCATCAGATTCTTATTGAAGTCCGAGAAAATTTCGCCTGTGTCATACGTCTTGCACACCAGCACTTTAAGAGCATCAATGCATAATCGTACCCCTTTAAGAGGGCACTGTCCTCGTCTCCATCGTATTTACATATGCTTTATGTATAACAAGACAAGTATGTTTCCTTTACTTTTATTTTATACTCCTCGCCCTGTATGGGCGAGCGTTTGCCTGTCAGCAGTAGGCAATAGCTTATATCTTGGAACACTTTTAAAACTTTTGTCTCTAGAAAACCCTGTAGCAGAAGTTTACTAATTTATCTTATTCCGTTTTAAAATGATAGAGTTCACTTCAAATATGCCACAGTGTTTTCTGAAATTACAAAAATTACTCCGTAAAAGTAAAGTTTTTCCAAACGCGAAAAACTGTTCTTAGGTACAACGTGGTCATGTACAGTCGTGGACAAAACGAGCGAGACCCCTCGCCTTTTCGTTATGCTGAACCGTACAGTTGTAAAGTCTGTTACGCAGCATAACATGCAAGTTCGCTCAGCTGATGTGCTGAGATAGCTAGCACTGGAGAAAGCTTCGAAGACACCACAGCACCGTTCGCCACCACTTCGTGGCAACCGAAATACCTCGAGTATAAGCCAATGTGTTTTATTCGTATATCTGTGACTATGACTTGGATCTAAAGTGTGGTTATGGATAGTATGTATGCTCAGATCGCGAATTTAAAATCGTGGATAAAGACAAGGGGAAATGAATTAGGCGTCCTTCCTCATCCGTAACATCAAATATGAACTGCGCAGAAAATCATTCACCAGAAGTGAATAACTTTTCAGTAACATCAGATGATATTAACAGCTTGCAGGCGCGAGTTAGCCGTGCGCTCAACGGCGTCATATCGCGGATCGCGCGGTTCCTTGCGCCGTCAGTTCGAATCCTTCCCCGGGCATGGATGTGTGTTAGGTTAGGTAGTTGAACTAGTTCTAGATATAGGGGACTGGTGACCTTAGCAGTTTGGTGGCACAGTTCTCAGAGCCATTTTTTGACCTTTCGCGTAAATTTTCTTTACACAAATGGCCGTATGTTTAGATTGCGTTGACATAGCTCACTTTTTTACACCACCAAGGGACCGTATACCGCAGGAAGTGCGATAATTTTCCGCTTCTTATGTCCACCGGCACTCGAGGTAAACGGGTTTTAAGGGTTGGATATACAGATAGACTGTCAAGAAATTGAGACTAGTAGGGGCCATTTTTACCGATATACGTGACGCAATCCTAACAACGAAAATAGCTACCACAGTTACTGAAGATGAGGGTCGCATAATAATTTCCCGTACTCTTTATTCGAAATGTTCCAGTTGCAGTCGATACAGCAGCATATTAATCGTAGCTACGCTTTCGATCTAAATCACGTTTACAAGAATGTAAATAAAATCCATTTGCCTATAACGTGGTAATTCAGGTCCCACTATTAATGCCACCGCGTTTTAGATGTGCGAGCATTACCATTGCTAGCTACCTTCGGTTAATGAACGTTTTCTGACTATGTCACGTCCAATGGAGAATTCGAAACATTGTAGAATATGTTTGGCAGCTACGTCGCAGTTTATTTTCTGGGGTGGTTCAGAATTATCCTACTAAATTTACTCTCTAATATCAGTTTTTTTGTTATTTCGATAAACATCCCGAATGATTGTCACATAAGCGGTGACATAAAGGTAGAAAATTCATGTTTTTGAGTCCAGAAAGCTCTATGCAACAGAAACTGCAGTTCATTTTGCCATTTTCTTGCGAAATTGCTGGCTTATTCATGTCTGGGGTATTAATAGAGGGATTTTTGCCTGGGTTGTCTCTTTTTGCCTGGGTTGTCTGCTGGCGTAGTGAAAGGTGTTTACTACTGCCAGGGAGGTCTGGTTTGTTTTCGGTTCAAATCTCAATGGAGGCAGATAGACTATCAGTAAAGTAACTTTAAGAAATTCTCGCATCCCCATTACGTTTCATTGCTACCTTTATTGTGTACCGGCGCCCTGTGGATGTCGATATGAATCTCTTTTAGAATTTCCTACTTGTTACTGCCTACTTTTCCGCTTCTGTCAATAATTGAATTGACGTAAGTGTGGCACTGAATGATTTTTAACTGAATTTCGTTATGAATGTTCACGCATTGCTAAATTTGCACACTTTCATGGTAGGTCAGCAACGGTACTCCAGTATGACTGGTCTGAACGTTGACACAGACCATTTCGCGGCCGAATGTGCATAATATTTTGCTAATTCGTAACGATCTGGGGTACTTTGTCTAACTAAAACAGTTATCTCGATAAGCTCAAATTCATTTTTATTAGTAAATTTTATACTAATTAGCGTTTCTTCTTTCATTTATATCTTATATTTAGGTGTTGTGGTTAACACACTAATCAGCATTAATGTAGTCTTACACGTGATTGAAAACAGTCTGACAAATTTCTGATAGTTTTTCAGTCTCACGCCTGTGCATATTATGTTGGTAGCACTTCGTCGCCTAGACTGTTATGCTGTGTAGCAGACATTAAACCTGTGCGGGTCAGCATAACGAAAAGGCGAGGGGTCTCCCTCGTTTTGTCCACGACTGTACTTAGGAACAAATGTTATGCTCAAATTTAAAAGTGATGCAACCGAGAAAATCTTGTTAATTCTGTATTTAGCAATGTGTATGATACATTAGTAATTATCACACACGAATAATCAGAAACAGAAATTAAATTAAGATGAAGTATTATCAAAAAATAGTAACAAGCTAAAAACATTTTGAAATAGAAGCTGTGGTAACTAACACAGATTTCCATTTTTGCGAGGAAAAATTGTGAAGAGATTAAAGAAACCTAGTTCATTTGCAAATCTTATGTGTTCCATGGTAGAAGACCTTATTCCGCTTCAAGGTAAGAGCTGATGCACCATCGACGAAGTATGGATTAACCAGCCACATGTTATGTAATTTTAAAAATATACTGAATTTCATTCACCATAAAACTCTGCAAATGAAGAATTAACATTAACCTCCATATGGCTTTACCACACCATACAACACTTACATATGTAGAACGGGTAGTTTTTAAAAACTACAAAAGAGAAACTCATAACCGACAACAAAAAACAGTAGCAAATGCCAAAAACAGCTTATGACGATTTCTATGGATTATTCCCCTATGTGGTTCTAAAATCAGCCACCAGATGAAACATCGAACAGGAACACATCGTGTGTTCCTAAGTACACTATCCTTCAGGTACGACACTCTCCCCTACAACATTCCACTTTTCAATCAATAGTTTTAAAAATGTAAACAAGGATGAAACAAGTAAGATGAAAAGACAAAAAATTTACAGCTTTTTTAAATCGTGTAAAAGGGTGAACTTTTTGGAGTTTACATAAAATTTTAAAACTGTTGATTTTCTTTGTTGTTTAAGTTAAAATCGAAGAATTAAAGCACAAAAAAGTATATATATATATTTGAAACATATCGTATAAATGGAGACATTCTTCTAAGAAACAGCTACACATTCACTAATAAGCTGAAGGACCAGCAATGAGAAAAAATGATTTGGGAAGGGAACTGTAATCTACAGGGTTGAAACAAAATTGTGAGGGTCCAATGGGTAGTAGCTATGGAGATGAAGGTGAGTGTTGGAATGGGTACTGGGCAGACAGAAAGTGAGGACGAGTCTGATGGTTGTGGCAGGGCCTTGGTATCGAGAGGGTAGGTGGAGAGGTGGAGAGTAAGGAGAGAGGAGTCCTGACCTGGAATGGTACAGGTTGGCAGGAGCTATAGTTGGGAAGAGAGACGAAGAAAACAGTTCCGTGGTTTCCATCTTTGTTATTTCATATCTCCACAAAGGGAGTAGGCTGGCAGTGGATAAAAGCCGCTCTTCATCCAAAGGTTACAGATATGTAAAAGATGAGTAAAATACACACCTGGAAATGGAAAAAAGAACACATTGACACCGGTGTGTCAGACCCACCATACTTGCTCCAGACCCTGCGAGAGGGCTGTACAAGCAATGATCACACGCACGGCACAGCGGACACACCAGGAACCGCGGTGTTGGCCGTCGAATGGCGCTAGCTGCGCAGCATTTGTGCACCGCCGCCGTCAGTGTCAGCCAGTTTGCCGTGGCATACGGAGCTCCATCGCAGTCTTTAACACTGGTAGCATGCCGCGACAGCGTGGACGTGAACCGTATGTGCAGTTGACGGACTTTGAGCGAGGGCATATAGTGGGCATGCGGGAGGCCGGGTGGACGTACCGCCGAATTGCTCAACACGTGGGGCGTGAGGTCTCCACAGTACATCGATGTTGTCGCCAGTGGTCGGCGGAAGGTGCACGTGCCCGTCGACCTGTGACCGGACCGCAGCGACGCATGGATGCACGCCAAGAGTGTAGGATCCTACGCAGTGCCGTAGGGGACTGCACCGCCACTTCCCAGCAAATTAGGGACATTGTTGCTCCTGGGGTATCGGCGAGGACCATTCGCAACCGCTCACGCCCCAACATCGTGCAGCCCGCCTCCAGTGGTGTCGCGACAGGCGTGAATGGAGGGACGAATGGAGACGTGTCGTCTTCAGCGATGAGAGTCGCTTCTGCCTTGGTGCCAATGATGGTCGTATGCGTGTTTGGCGCCGTGCAGGTGAGCGCCACAATCAGGAGTGCATACGACCGAGGCACACAGGGCCAACACCCTGCATCATGGTATGGGGAGCGATCTCCTACACTGGCCGTACACGTCTGGTGATCGTCGAGGGGAGACTGAATAGTGTACGGTACATCCAAACCGTCATCGAACCCATAGTTCTACCATTCCTAGACCGGCAAGGGAACTTGCTGTCCCAACAGGTCAATGCACGTCCGCATGTATCCCGTGCCACCCAACGTGCTCTAGAAGGTGTAAGTCAACTACCCTGGCCAGCAAGATCTCCGGATCTGTCCCCCATTGAGCATGTTTGGGACTGGATGAAGCGTCGTCTCACGCGGTCTGCACGTCCAGCACGAACTATTCCCAACTTAGGCGCCAGGTGGAAATGGCATGGCAAGCCGTTCCACAGGGCTACATCCAGCATCTCTACGATCGTCTCCATGGGAGAATAGCAACCTGCATTGCTGCGAAAGGTGGATATACACTGTACTAGTGCCGACATTGTGCATGCTCTGTTGCCTGTGTCTATGTGCCTGTGGTTCTGTCAGTGTGATCATGTGATGTATCTGACCCCAGGAATGTGTCAATAAAGTTTCCCCTTCCTGGGACAATGAATTCACGGTGTTCTTATTTCAATTTCCAGGAGTGTATATAAAAAGATGATAGTGACGAATGAATTTTTAAAAACATATTGGTGTACAATATTTACAATTTTTACATAAAGACGGGCAATAAATGACCTATTTTTTAAAGACGAAAGTAGAATATATTAATGATTTTTAAAACTTGATTGATGAACTTATATTACAGTTACCCACAGTCACAGATGGTAATATGAATGTCGCTATGGTATAATGATAACGCTGATGATGCAAGAGATTGATTTAGGTATGAGGAATATGGAATGAGGGGTATGATTACGAGGTTCTGTAGAATCGCAGGAAGCGACTAAAATTCACCAGAATAGAGGAATGGGAAGAGAAAAAAATGAAAGGATGGTGCGAGGTGGGGCGCCGTGATAGCGTTGGGAGGAGGGGTACATCTCGGGACCGATTTCATCGTTGGGAAGTGAGAGCTGGTTGAAATTCTGACGGTAGAGCATGGAAGAGCATGGTAGACTACGTGGCAGGAGTTTTGCACTTCGCTAAAACGAGAACACTGTATCAAACCAGGTGTCTAAGTAACAATTCGCTCAACATCCTGTAACACATAATTTAGTTTAATAATTGCAGTCGATTATGTATCTTTTGCACGTATACCTTCAACTGTGCATCGAACAGGTGTGGCATTTGATAAATACACTTCTATGAAATACTGGGTGCTACTATCAAAGATGTGCAGTGGTAGTGATACAGTTTTCCTTATGTAAAATTAACTGATACAAACATTTTCTTTGAGACTCTCATATTTTTAAGTAGTATAGGGGGGGGGGGGGGGGGTTGAGCGAGTGGTAGGACCTTCTATTTTTTCAGCACGCACCCCATATCTCTCACCCACTGGAAACATGTGTGGTCATGGGTTGCCTAGAGACTGGAATGCTGCCATTCGCCGGCCACTACAGTTGATGAACTGTAAATTTTTATAGTTTGGGTTTACTGAATATTACTGCCAGCAGCTGGTAAAATATAAAAATTGTATAAAAAGAGGAACCACTATACAAATATATCGACGAAAAAGTACCGCAACACCAAAAAATAAGTAATTTAGGGAATACATTTGTCTAGGTAATATATTTAAGTGATGAACATTGCAAGATCACAGGGAAACGTAAGGGAGAGATAAGCCGTTGCAAATGTGAAAAGCTGATATGTTAATAACAAGTGTAACCATCAGAATGTTGAATGCAAGCGTGCAAACATGCATTAATCGTGTTGTACAAGTGCTAGATGTCAGTTTGTGGGATGGAGTTCCTTGCCTGCTGCACTTGGTCTGTCAATACAGGGACGGTTAATACTGGTTGTGGATGACACTGGAGTGGTCATCGATGATTTGACATGTGTGCTCGATTGGAGACAGGGCTGGTGCTCGAGCAGGCCAACGCAACGTGTCCACAGTCTACACAGCACGCTGGTTTACGACAGCGGTATGTGCGCGAGCGTTATCCAGTTGTAAAAACACTTAAGGTCTGCTCACGAATGGCACCACAACAGTCGAATCATCATACTGACGCACAAATTTGCAGTAAAGATGCACGAGATAACCAGGAGAGTGCTCCTGCTGCCATACGAAATTGAAACCCAGGTCAAAGTTCCAGGTCTATGTCCATTTTGTCTAGCAGACAGACAGATTGATTGGAAGCCCTCAACTGATCTCCTTCTAACCAATACACAGCCATAACTGACAGCAACAATAGTCATCTCCCATCACAAAACACAACAGAACTCTATCCTGCATTCACAACACTACGAAAGTCGCAAATGGTGGTTTGGGGTCAATGGAATGTACGCTACAGGGCGTTTGGCGCGGGGCTCCTTGAAGTAACCGATTTGTAACAGTTCGTTATGTCACTGTGGTGCCAACTGCTGCACAGATTGCTGCTACAGATGCAGTACAATGCGTCAAACCCATACAACAATCTGATGTGTCACGTGATCGTCTGGAGCACGGAATTCTTGCATTCACACATACCATCACCCTGGGCATCAACCAGTTTTGGTCTTGGACCATCATCAGCGGATTTCTGTCCAAAGGTACAAACATAGATAAATATAGTACACAGGAATATGTTAAGAAATTACAAAAGATGCAAAACGAACGAGGTTACTCACAAGATTAAAAACAGTTCACGTAAATACATGTCTCATATCACTATTAGACAATGGGTACATCTCAAATGTTATAATATGTAATGCTCGTAAATTCCAGTGCAGTAAGTTCTTAACAATGCATTTTCACGTGCACTCGATAGTGACATCAGTTAACAGAAGAGTATATGCACTAATGAGAAGGCTAGAGACTTGTACTATCATGGTACCAACACTGAAGAGTTGGTCAAAGACCTTCACTAAACTTTTTCATCCTATGATATAAAGTAGGTAGATCATGAATTAACAGGTGAATTTGGAAGAGTAGATTTTCTTTGGCAAATTTCTCTGATAGTTTCTCATGCAAACAGAAAGTGGAAAACGAAGTTGTCATTATAAATAAAGTAAAACTTCCATCCCACAGTAAGAAGTTACAACCGTCTGCAATATCCAAATGGTGAACACAATCATTGCATAATAATCCATGAAGTGTGGAAAAACAACACCTATATCAATATAAATGAAATGTAAATGATCTTAATAACATAAATCAGATTTACCATAAGTTTATATATGAAGAAACACATCATATGTGATTTTCATATTGGTTAAATTGTTTATTTTAGCAGCCAGATGTAGCAATAATATTCATGCTACGAAAGTTTAATCAACCATGGCATAACAAAACGAATGACCAAATTTGGCTTTATGAACTGCTAATGCGTGTGTATAACAGTAACGATGATTAGGCAATTTGTAGAAAATTTAACCTAATTTAGCTAGATAATTGCAAACAAAACATTTACTTTTAGGCCACTTGACCGAAAAAAACAATAAAAGGAATGTAGAACACAGGTATTACGTAACATCCAATATTGAAGTTTTGGTAGTCAATGTCCATGAAGAGTAAGTAAGTGCCAAATTTAAACGTTGCCTACAGCAATTACGTGGTCACATACTAGCTTGTGTACATGCAAGTGGTGACAGTTCTTGAAGATGATGCACATAATATAATTTGACACTATAGTATCTCTTAGAAAAATATATGAGACACTATTCACTGAAATACAAAGAAACTGCAACATGAATAGTAGAGGCGTACTTCACGCAAAAGACAACCTATTGACTGGAAGTATAGGTATGAATAATGGAGATGGAACAAATTATTAACAATATTGTTAAATATATAATATAATTAATCTAAAACAGCAGGAAAGAAGTCACATAAACTTTATAAATGTTCTGATATCATATAATAAAAACTACTGTAGAATTGTACTTTTAATGAAACCTTAACCTCGATTTAGGAATTCTCGAATAGAAGAAAGCAAATGTACAATAAAAGTCCAACTTCTTCTTATAGACATTAATGGGAAAAATCATGATAACAAAAAAATATTTAATGCAGAGTAATAAAATTTCAGGAATACATTTGGATAGCTGATATATTCAAGTGATTTACATTGCATGATCGTAGGTCAATGTAATCGCGAAGTAAGCCGTTGTAAATGTAAAACTCTTGTGCAGTAAGAAGCGGTGTAGCCGCCACAACATTGGATGCAAGCATAACAAAATTGGTGCAAGTGTTGCACAGGTGTTGTGGGATGGAGTGCCATGCCTGTTGCCCTTGGTCGGCCAATAGAGGGACGGTTAATGTTGTTTGTGAAAGACGCTGGAGTTGTCCTCCGATGGCGTCCCACATGTGCTCGACTGGAGACTGATCTGGTGGTCGAGCAGGCCAACGCAACACGTCGACACTCCGTAGAGCATGTTGGGTGACAACAGCGGTATTGGACGAGCGTTATCCAGTTGGAAAAACACCCCTGGATGCTGTTCACGAATGGCAGCACAACAGGTCGAAATAACAGACTGACGTACAGATTTGCAGTCAGGGTGCGTGGGATAACCACGAGACTGCTCCTGCTGTGATACTAAATTGCAACCCAGACCATAGTTCCATGTGTTGGACCATTGTGTCTAGCACTCAGACAGGTTGGTTGTAGGCTCTCAAATGGCCTCCTAACCAATACAAGGCCATCACTGGTACCCAGTCAGAAACGGCTTTCATTAGAAAACACAGTAGATCTTCTACATCTACATCTACATACATACCCCGCAATCCACCATACGGTGCGTGGCGGAGGGTACCTCGTACCACAACTAGCATCTTCTCTCCCTGTTCCACTGCCAAACAGAACGAGGGAAAAATGACTGCCTATATGCCTCTGTACGAGCCCTAATCTCTCTTATCTTTGTGTGCTTTCCGCAAAGTATAAGCTGGTGGCAGTAAAATTGTACTGCAGTCAGCCTATGCTGGTTCTCTAAATTTCCTCAGTAACGATTCACGAAATGAACGCCTCCTTTCCTCCAGAGACTCCCACCCGAGCTCATGAAGCATTTCCGTAACACTCGCGTGATGATCAAACCTACCGGTAACAAATCAAGCAGCCCGCCTCTGAATGTCCTCCCTCAATCCGACCTGATAGGTATCCCAAACCCTCGAGCAGTACTCAAGAAGAGGTCGTCTTAGTGTTTTATAAGCGGGCTCCTTTACAGATGAACCACATCTTCCCAAAATTCTACCAATGAACGGAAGACGACTATCCACCTTCCCCACAACTGCCATTACATGCTTGTCCCACTTCATATCGCTATGCAGTGTTACTTCCAAATGTTTAATCGACGCGACTGTCAAGCGCTACACTACTAATGGGGTATTCTAACATTACGGGATTCTTTTTCCTATTCATCTGCATTAATTTACATTTATCTATATTTAGAGTTAGCTGCCATTCTTTACACCAATCACAAATCCTGTCCAAGTCATCTCGTATCCTCCTACAGTCACTCAACGACGACACCTTCCCGTAAACCACAGCATCATCAGCAAACAGCCGCACATTGATATCCACCCTGCCCAATAGATCATTTATGTAGATAGAAAACAACAGCGGAACTACCACACTCGACAGCACATGCGTGTGCGTTTGCCGGCAGGCCGGATCGCGGCGCGCCACCTGATGGAGTGGCTGGTGGCGTGGGCGGTGGTGCTGGTGGGCGTGCTGGAGCACAGCGCCACCTCGCAGCTGCTGGCGCCTCGTCCGCCGCTCTCCCCGGAGGAGTTCGCCGAGCTGGTGGCCAACACGAGCTACGTCAGCCGCTACTGCCGAGCCACACCCACCGCAGCCGCCGACGTCAACTTTACGACAGACGTGCCGCCCGAAAATGACACAGAGGTGAGCCGCCATCCGTCATACTTCCAACTCCTTACTGCTACGTAGAGAGGTTGTCAGTGCGAGCACGGCGCTCGCTCTTTATTCCTGACCTTGGCAGTTGCTCGGCAGTGGGGAGACGCGCGGGATTAGCCGAGCGGTCTTAGGCGCTGCAGTCATGCACTGTGCGGCGGAGGTTCGAGTCCTCCATCGGGCATGGGTGTGTGTGTTTGTCCTTAGGGTAATTTAGGTTAAATAGTGTGTAGGCTTGGGGACTGATGACCTTAGCAGTTAAGTCCCATAATATTCACAGGCATTTGAACATTTGGTAGTGGGGGAGCGAGAAACACGCAGCTCAAGTACCAGAACTCACGAGGGAGCGCATACACGATGTGATCAAAAGTAACCGGACATCCACAAAAACGTACGTTTTCCATATTAGGTGCATTGTGCTGCCACCTACTGCCAGGTAATTCATCTCAGCTAACTCAGTAGTCATAAGACAGCGTGAGAGAGCAGAATGGGGCGCTCCGCGGAACACACGGATTTAAAAAACGTGGTCAGGTGATTGAGTGTCACATGTGACATACGTCTGTACGCGGGATTTCCACATTCCTAAACATCCCTAGATCCACTGCTTCGGATGAGTTAGTGAAATGGGAACGTGAAGGGACATGTAAAGCACAAAAGCGTACAGGACGACCTCGTATGTACACTGACAGAGACCGCCGACAGTTGAAGAGGGTCGCAATGTGTAATATGCAGACATCTATCCAGACCATCGCACAGGAATTCCAAACTGAATCAGGATCCACTGCAAGTACTATGACAGTTAGGACAGAGGTGAGAAAACTTGGATTTCAAGGTGGAGCGGCTGCTCATAAGCCACACATCAGGCCGGTAAATGCCAAACGACGCTTCGCTTGGTGTAAGGTGAGTAGACATTGTACAGTGGAAAAACGTTGTGTAGAGTGACGAAACACGGTACACAATGTGGCGACCCGATGGCAGGGTGTGGGTATGGCGAATTCCCCGTAAACTTAATCGCCCAATGTGTGTAGTGCCAACGTAAAAATTCGGAGGCGGTGGTGTTATGGTGTGTCGTGTTTTTCGTGGAGGGGACCTTGCACCCCTTGTTATTTTGCGTGGCACTATCACAGCACAGGCCTACATTGATGTTTTAAGCACCTTCTTGCTTCCCACTGTTGAAGAGCAATTCGGGGAAGGCGATTGCATCTTTCAGCGCGATTGAGCACCTGTTCATAATGCACGGCTTGTGGAGGAGTGGCTACACGACAATAACATCCCTGTAATGGACTGGCCTGCACAGAGTCCTGACCTGAATCCTATACAACACCTTTGGGATGTTTTGGAACGCCGAGTTCTTGCCAGGCCTTACCGACAGACATCGATACGTCTCCTCATTGGAGCACTCCGCGAAGAATGGGCTGCCATTCCCCAAGAAACCTTCCAGCACCTGACTGACCGTACGCCTGCAAGAGTGGAAGCTGTCATCAAGGCTAATGGTGGGCAAACACCTTATTGAATTCCAGTATTGCCGATGGAGGTCGCCACGAACTTGTAAATTATTTTCAGGTGACGGATACTCTTGATCACAAAGTGTAGCATCCAGACACCCATTTGTAATGCGGAATTCACCGCAGGATATCACGAGAGATGGACTGTTAGTATGAAAGTAGTCGGAGAGTATTGTATTGTCAGTAGTGAAGCAGTAACAACAGAGTAGGGCAGTGAGGAGAGTTCAGATACTTAGGGGTTGGACTAGACTTTGGATGTCACCTGAGTAATAAAGCCAACAGGAATGTTACAATCCTTCTAAAACTGCCAAAGTCGACTTTATGTGATGGGACCGCGAAGTGTAAATGCGAAGGAACAACCACTGCGAAGCCAAGGTCAGGCAGCTCTGATGTACTGATGGACAGGGTCGGTCGATCATTGTGGAGGGTGGTTATAAGAATTCGCACGAAATTAGTGGAAGATATCGCAGATGAATTTCAAAGTGCTTTCAGAAATCCAGCTAGGGAGTTAAAGTGAATTGTGTGCAATGGTCGAGCAGCTCCTTGTAAGCCACAAGCTTCTGAAGTAAGTGCTAAGCGACGATTGAGAAGGTGCAAAGGGCAATTCCACTGGACAGTGAATGATTAGAAACGAGAAACTTGGATTGATGAATCACGCTCTAACTTGTGGCAAAATGAAGGAAGAGTTTAGGTTTGGTGAGTGGCTGGAACACGTTAACTGCCATCACGTTTAAGTACAAACACTGAAGTACGGAGTGGGTAGTGTTACGATATGGGGAGTGTGTTCCGTGGCTATGGCGTGGTCCCCAAATTTTGCTTGAGAAATCTCTATATACCGAAGGATATGAACACATTTTACAGCATTTTGTATTATCTATAGCAGAGGACCTGTTTGGGGACGATGATTGATTGCATCAGATTGACATACATCTCTGTCATAAAGCAGCGTTTCTGAAATGGACCAACGTGCCCAGTCTCGAACTGAATTCAACAGAACACATCTGGGACGAGTTGGAACGTGGGCTTTGCTACAGACCCCAGCTACCTACTCTGGTTGCCACTCTTGAAGAATAATGGGCTGCTAGTTCTCCACAGACTGTCTGACGGTGGACGCACGTCAGATTAATCTCCGCTAATAGATATCCGCGTACTTTTTCTCAGGTAATATACTCATAGCAGAAGGGAGGTCGGCAAAGTGTGATAACGGATGACCTGCTTGGAAAAAGACACAGCCCACACTCGTCTACGAGAAGGGAATTTAAAAAACTACCGGCCAATATGCTTGACATCGATTTGTTGTAGAACCTTAGAACATATTCTGAGTTCAAACATAGTGAGATGTCTTGAACAGAATGACCTCCTCAATGCCAACCAGCATGGACTTCGAAAACATCGATCATATGAAGCCCAACTCACACTTTTCTCACACGACATACTGAAAGGTTTGGATCACGGCAACCAGGTAGATGCGATATTTCTTGATTTCCGCAAAGCATTTGGCTCAGAAACGCCACCTACGCTTCTGGTAAAAAATACGATCATATGGGGTAGCAACTGAAATTTTGGTAGGGACGACGCAGCATTTGATCATGGATGGAGAATCATCATCGGATGTAGAAGTAACTTCGGGTGCGCCCCAGAGAAGTGTGTTGCGACCCTTGCTGTTCATATTGTATATTAATGATCTTGCAGACAATATTGAAAGAAAAATCAAGCTTTTTGAAAATGATGCAGTTATCTATAATGAAGTACTATCTAAAAGAAGCAGCATAAATGTTCAGTCAGATCTTGATGAGATTTCAACGTCGTGCAGAGATTGGCAACTTGCTCTAAATGTCCAGGAAAGTAAAACTTTGCAATTCACAATACGAGAAAACGTAGTATCCTATGACTGTAGTATTAATGAGTCACTGTTGGAATCGGCCGACTCATACAAATATCTGGGTGTAACACTTTGTAGGGTGTGAAGTGGAATTATCATATAGGTTCCATTGGTGGTAAAGCAGGTGGTAGCCTTCGGTTTATTGGTAGAATACTGTGGAAGTGCAATCAGTGTACAAAGGATATTGATTACAAATTAATCATGGACCAGTTCTAGAATATTGCTCAAGAGAGTGCGACCCATACCAGATGCGACTTCAAATGGTTCAAATGGCTCTGAGCACTTTGGGACTTAACATCTTAGGACATTAGTCCCCTATAACTTAGAACTACTTAAACCTAACTAACCTAAGGACATCACACAATGTCCAGCCATCACGAGGCAGAGAAAATACCTGACCCCGCTGGGAATCGAACCCGGGAACCCAGGCATGGGAAGCGCCAAATGGGACTGACGGGCTATGTTGAATGTATACAGAGAAGGGCAGCACGAATGGTCACAGGTTTGTTCAATTCATGGGAGAGTGTAACATAGATACTGAAGGAGCTGAGGGAATACTTGAAGATAGACGTAAACTACCTGAGAAAGTCTGTTAACGAAGTTTCAAGTACAGGCTTTAAATGATTAGACTGGGAGTATACTACAACTCCCTACGTATCGCTCACATAGGGATCGTGAGTATAAGAGTACAATAATTACTGCACGCACAGAGGTATTCAAACAATAACCCCTCCCGCGCTCCGTATGCCAGTGGAGGAGGAAGAAACCCTAATAACTAGCGCAATGGGGCGTACCTTCTGCCACGCACCCCACGGTGGTTTTCAGAGTATATATGTAGATACAGATGTACAAAACAGCATACATGATAAATACACATTTGATAAATACATTATTTCCTTTTCATAACATGTTGGTCTATCATTTTCTTTCTCTGTTGCTTACAAACAATGAAGTATCAGACAATACCCACACTTTCTTTCGTTGAGAACGTATCTACACGCAAAATTTTTGTATGCTATTAACTCAGTTTATTGAAGTAATTTCTTGAACATAGTACGGAAGCAATTTCTTAGACTTTAGTTGGAAAATATTATGCTGATTATTGCGATATAATGAAATTTTTTGATGAATTAAATAGGAAACCTTTTTCTAAACCTATTATCAATATTTGTTTTACGTTCCAGCTTTCTTTTAGTTTTTTAATGGCGCGTCTGTCCATAATCCCGAACCTAAGTTCGTAGTTGAGATTCTTAGGTTTATATGAAGCCTAGATAATTTAACTTAAAAAAAAAGATGACAAGAGAAAGAAATGCATCAATTTTTGCAATGTTTGCACGTCAATGTTCAGAAACTATAATAGAAGTGAAAATAAGCATTTGCGTTTCAAATGGTTGTAAGAGTGAACAAGAAGTATTTCATGAATGTCCGATTGCATTAGCTTGGGAACTTACTCCATCTAAACCAAACCGCACAAATGCCTAATAAAATTAAAAAGTAGTAGCTTGAAATTACCGCAGCTGGATCTAATCCTGCTGATTCCCAGAATATGCGTTTCCTCTGTTAACATTCGTAGAACGTCTACCTTCGTGGTCGTAGTTGTGTAACAAACAGAACTCGATTGTCAACGAGTCTTACGTGGTGCATTCAAGTTCTAAGGCCTCCGATTTTTTTTTTCTAATTAACTACTCACCCGAAATCGATGAAACTGGCGTTACTTCTCGAAGTAAGTGCCCTGCAGACGTACACATTTTTCACAACGCTGACGCCATGATTCCATGGCAGCAGCGAAGGCTTCTTTAGGAGTCTGTTTTGACCACTGGAAAATCGCTGAGGCAATAGCAGCACGGCTAGTGAATGTGCGGCCACGGAGAGTGTCTTTAATTGTTGGAAAAAGCCAAAAGTCACTAGGATCCAGGTCAGGTGAGTAGGGAACATGAGGAATCACTTCAAAGTTGTTATCACGAAGAAAATGTTGCGTAACGTTAGCTCGATGTGCAGGTGCGTTGTCTTGGTGAAACAGCACACGCATAGCCCTTCCCAGAGGTTTTTGTTGCAGTGCAGAAAGGAATTTGTTCTTCAAAACATTTTCGTAGGAAGCACCTGTTACCGTAGTGCCCTTTGGAACGCTCTCGCTGTCCCAGAACATGGACACCATCATTTTTTCAGCACTGGCGGTTACCCGAAATTTTTTTGGTGGCAGTGAAACTGTTTGCTTCCAATGAGCTGACTGGCGCTTTGTTTCTGGATTGAAAAATGGCATCCACGTTTCATCCATTGTCACAACTGACGAAAACAAAGTCCCATTCATGATGTCGTAGCGCGTCAACATTGCTTGGCAACATGCCACATGGGCAGCCATGTGGTCGTCCGTCAGCATTCGTGGCACCCACATGGATGACGCTTTTCAGGTCGTCATGCAGGATTGTGTGCACAGAACCCACAGAAATGCCAACTCTGGAGGCGATCTGTTCAACAGTCATTCCGCGATCCCCCAAAACAATTCTCTCCACTTTCTCGATCATGTCGTCAGACCGGCTTGTGCGATCCCGAGGTTGTTTCGGTTTGTTGTCACACGATGTTCTGCCTTCATTAAACTGTCGCACCCACGAATGCACTTTCGACACATCCATAACTCCATCACCACATGTCTCCTTCAACTGTCGATGAATTTCAATTGGTTTCACACCACGCAAATTCAGAAAACGAATGATTGCACGCTTTCAAGTAAGGAAAACGTCGCCATTTTAAGTATTTAAAACAGTTCTCATTCTCGCCGCTGGTGGTAAAATTCCATCTGCCGTACAGTGCTGCCATCTCTGGGACGTATTGACAATGAACGCGGGCTCATTTTAAAACAATGCGCATGTTTCTATCTCTTTCCAGTCTGGAGAAAAAAAATCGGAGGCCTTAGAACTTGAATGCACTTCGTACAAGCATTGGGAACTTCGAGACATCTCTTTGCCATATCTCTGCCACTGGGTCCTGTCCAATGCACCTCTTGCCTGCAGGTATGTGTAACTACGACGACTAGTGTACGAGAAAGCTTGGAGTCTGAGATGACCAGCTCTAGTTATGTGTCGCTTACAACCCTGAGGCCACTTTCACACGAGAGCTGCTTGTTTGCGACCGGTATAAAGGAGAAAGATCCCAGTCAACTAAGACCAAAAAAGGTCGGAACTTGGAGAAAGAATTCGTGTAGTCACAAGTTTTTGTACAGTGGTAGGGAGACGTGTCATGAACAACATACTAAATACGCTGACTGTTGGTGTGTGAGCATGGGGTGTGATGTCGTTTAAATGTCCCTTTTTCCGTATTTCTTGAAAATGTCGAAAGCCACTGTGTCTTGTGAAAGCTTTTCCCAGTACGAAATTAGACTAGGCTAAATGTTCTACAAAAAGGATCCAATTAATTTTTTCTCCAGAACTAATAATTTCTGCGTTGCAGAGGATGTAAAGATCGCAGATTGTTAAAAACAGCATTTTAATGAGGTAAAATTAATGTATAATATTAAATGACGTTGACTGAGAACAAATGTTAGATGTTTGTACCACATCTAACATCTACAGTACAGGCATTTTAAGGGATAAATAATTGTGTTCTGAGGGTGGAAAAACGGGGGTGAAGATTGGAAGTGTGAGGCCACGCACTTTCGCGGTCTACAAAATGAAGAGCGAGCAGGTGATTTCCCACTCTGTCTACCCCTCTAGATCACAAAAGGCAACTACGGGGTTTTTAACAAATTATATCGACCCTTTCTCAGCTCGCCTTATAAATCACTGGCGTTACAGTGTGCAGCCATGCCCAAGGGTGTTTATTTTCCACAGAGGTCGTTTACACTACACAGAATACAGATATGAATTACTAAATGTACCAACGCAAGAAATGGATATGGATAAAAGCCAGGCAAATCTCTGCACAATGTTCTCAAATGGTAGAGCGAATCTGATTCTTAGTCGTTATGTATGGCAGCGTAGTATTCTTCTGCGAAAAGCAACTTGTCCCACAACGAGTGCTGCTCCCTGTTCAGTTTGGAGACAGACTATATTTCCTCAGTCTATCCTGTCCAGTTCTCTTGCCTAGACACACAAACTATTTTCACTGAGTTCGAGTTTATGTATTGGAGTTATTTTCTGTTTATTAATAGAGTACTTACTTGCAGTTGTGAAGTGAGCTTGCGAGGTGCCGGGACTAGCAGTGTATTTAACGCAAAATTCTTCTAGAATCTTCATATGGAAATGATGCTCTAAGCCCCTCTTTTCTAACTCCGACTCTAGCTGTTGCACAATGATTAAGAAGAAACGCGAACTGACTGTAATCGACCCTGCAAGTGGAGTAGAAAACGGTTTGGCACCTGCAATAATTTAATTTGAAAGAAATTAATTTGATAAAGGAAAATGTAGTGAGAAATGAAAGGGTTGCTTTACCGATCCACAGAATGAAAATTCTGCCCAAAATAACAATTTGATTTATTATATCTAAACTCAAAATAATAAACAAAACGCATGAAACATTTACAATACATCCAATTGGATAATCAAATAAATGTTGTGAAGGTGAAGTTGTCCATAAACTAGCTTGTGACGTTTATGACCAAGTGGTATGTGGAGCTAATTCCTTGCAACTCAAATCTTATTAGAAACACCCAGCCAATCCAACATTAATTGCTGCTACGGTAGTGAGAACTCAGACAATGAACATCCAAGACAGAACCACGTAAGAAAAGATGGAAACAGGCGCGGTCTGCTGAGCTCTGATTGTCACATAGCTAAATTCCCTAATTTGCCAGAACTGTGGAAATACATTACCAAGCTGTCTTCTTAACTGCAAGGACACGATCTGGCGTACCGGAGGCGATGGCTGGTTGCTTCGACATTCCGTCGTGGTGATGATAATGTCGCGAGTATAGCCCGCAACAAATTATCCTGGTCTGATTGTTCCATACTAAAGACTTTCTAGCAACACAAATGCGCCTCTGAGGGAGACGAAGAAGGCTCGCTACACTATCACTGATGGTACAGTGACTGTAACAAGCGAAGTCACACAGTAACTCCAGTACAGTCAACTTTAGCCAAAACTGCTGACGACGGACAACATAGGCCGCTTGTACGCAGAACGCTCAATTGCCAACTGTACTCGAAAAGTTGCGTTGAAGCCGAAACTTCAGCAACTTTGTCAAACTGTTACAATTAAATGAAAGTATATTAGACAGCCAACGGAAGGCAGGCTGTCCAGAGCAGTGAGAGCTCAGTTTTATAATCTACCCTGACCGAAAGGCGAGAGCCGACCCTCTCAAGAGCAGCTGTACAAGCCGAACACAGAACATTCCCGCCGCACGACAGTGGTCGTGGTTAAAACGTTCCAATCAGCAACTCGAAAACCGGCGGAAAATTCCACTCTATTGCCGACTCACTACTATTCGACCAATCGAGATACTTGGCGCCAATTTCTGCACCGATTTTGCTACGTCACGGAGCTATCCCATGAGCAAGCCAATTTTGCAGAAAACGCGAGAATTTGCCCGCCAAGACTGCCTGGGATCACAAGTCATTCCCACGCGTCGCTGGTAGCCCGCCAGAAACTGTTTTCACAAAGTTTCTGCGAAGTAACGGAATCTCTAGCCCAGCTGCTCCGTCAGGCCCCTGTGGGCGTGTCGCCCCCGCTCTTATGACAATGTCGGCGTCTGAAAAGCATCCACTCGACTCCCTCACACCCGTCGGCTTAACTCTTTCAAGTTCAGCAGAACCCGCCTGTCACCGGAACACCCGAGTGACGATAGACGCTGCGTGGGAAGTCTGCTTCGGAAGGAATAGCAAATTTTCACCAGATGCAATTAGAGAGGAAAATCGAATTACTCAGAGTAAGATAGAAATATGAGAGGGGGCTCATGCCACCTCTCAAGCTTTCATTTAAAATGCATTACTATTATAATGGATGTGTTTAATTTTTGTGATGCTGGCAGTGACCTATGTAGCATTGGTGGGAAATGGACTGGATTGCACCTCTCTGTCGTTGACAGCATATTGTAAAGCTGTGTAACCATGTTGCAGTCACTCAGTGGTGAATTAATGATGACCAGAAAGTTACTACACTTCTCTCACCTTTAACTGTCTTATTTGGCGACTGCATAAATCTCTTCCCTCCTGACACTTGTAGAGTGTGCTGTACTGAGTAGAGTCATTTGCGACACACCCACAGGTTTAAATCTACACTCACGCTCATAAATTAAGGATAATGCTGATACATGGTGAAACAACGCTCTGGTGGGCGGTTTCCGAGTTTAGATCACCTCGGGGTATGACGATGCGGTGCATCTGACCTGCAGTCGTCGCACGGTGGCGCTGGCAGCAGTCCACATACGCAGCGGTGTGTTGGTGCATGTCAGAGTACGGTGCAGCGAGTTAGTGTGCAGACGGTTTCAGACGTGCTACTAGTGACTGTGTGTTGAAAATAGCTCAAAGAACACATATTGATGACATTATGAGGTGTAGAATACTAGGGGACTGGAGGCTGGTCAAACACAGCAGGAAGTAGGATGGGCCCTCCGTGTGCCACAAATTGTGATCTTAGGATTATGGCAACGATTCCATAAGACAGGAAACGTGTTCAGGCGCTACAGTACGGGACGTCCACTGTCTACAACACCACAAGAAGACCAATATCTCACGATCAGTGCTCACACACGGCCACGAAGTACTGCAGTTAGCCTTGCTCGGAACCTTACCGCAGCCACTGGAACAGTTGTCTCCAGGCACACAGTCTACAGACGACTGAACACACATGGTTTATTCGCCCAGAGACCTGCAAGGTGCATTCCACTGAGCCCTGGTCACATGAGAGCCCGTAAAGTCTGGTGTCAAGAACACAGTACATGTTCATTGGAACAGTGGTGCCACGGACGAGTCCAGGTATAGTCTGAATGGTGATTCTCCGCAGGTTTTCATCTGGCGTGAACCAGGAACCAGATCCCAACCGCATATTGTCCTTGTATGGATGTCGTGATTTGATGATGTGGGATGGGGTTATGATTGGTGCACATACACCCCTGCATGTCCTTGACAGAGGAACTGTAACAGATTAGGTGTATCGGGACGTCATTTTGCACCAGTATGTCCTCCTTTTCATGGGTGCAGTGGGCCGCACCTTCCTCCTGATGGGTGATAACGCACGGCGCCACCAAGCTGTCATCGTGGAGGAGTACCTTGAAACAGAAGATACCAGGCGAATGGAGTGACCTGCCTGTTCTCCAGACCTAAACCCCATCGAGCATGTCTGGGATGCTTTCGCTCGACATATCGCTGCATGTCTTCAAACCCCTAGGACACTTCAGGAGTTCCGAAAGGCACAGGTGCAAAAATGGGAGGCTATGCCCCGCCAGCTGCTAGACCACCTCATCCAAAGTATGCCAACCCTTTGTGCGGCCTTTGTACGTATGCATGGTGATCATATGCCATATTGATGTCGGGGTACATGCACAGGAAACAGTAACATTTTGTAGCACATGTGTTTCAGGACGGTTTTCTCAACTTTTGTGTAGTGTCACGTTGCACCACATTCTGCAATTATCCTTAATTTATGAGCATGCGTATAGAACCGTAATCATGTGTAAAGCATTGCTTGACTTTTGTTGCAATGTCTGAAGTTCTGTGACGTGCTGTCGTTACAGAGGGAGCCAGTTTAAGCCTCTGGATCTCTTCAGATGTTGAGAGACGTATGGCTGGGGTGATGGATTTGATACCTTTAAGATGAGAAAAGTATTCCAGTCCTTGATAGTGGAGAATACGAAATCGACTTTGTCAGATACATATCGATATCATGTCACATTTGGGGCCGGATCTTCAGTGTGATAGATCGTTAACAGTTATAGCTGTTGAGCTATTTTACATAATATCTCATTTCAAAACTGCAAATAAAATCTCAGTTAATAAACTGAAAACAACTCAACTTAACATTACCTTGTCTTCACACATGAGAGAACTGGTAGGGAAATGCTAGGGACGATTAATCTATATGTCAGCTGAAAAGTGAGCTCCACTATTAATGTTGGAGATTGCCTTTCCTGGAAAAAAGTTACAGATGCCGTACAGAAACCCTGTACAACCTCTGGTTTAATCAGTTTGTCCAGGTCCCATCTCCTTAAATTCCCACCTTTTTGCAGTTTCTTCAGTTTTAATCTACAGTTCATAACTAATAGATTGTGGTTATAGTCCACATCTGCCCCTGGAAATGTCTTACAATTTAATACCTGGTTCCTAAATCTCTATCTTACCATTATATAATCCAACTGATTCTTTCTAGTATTTTCAGGATTCTTCCATGTGTACAACCTTCTTTTATGATTCTTGAACCAAGTGTTAGCTATGAATAAGTTATGCTCCGTGCAAAATTCTACCAGACGGCTTCCTCTTTCATTTCTTTCCCCCAATTCATATTCACCTACTATGTTTCTTTCTCTCTCTTTTCCTACTCTCGAATACCAGTCACCCATGACTATTAAATTTACGTCTCCCTTCACTATCTGAATAATTTCTTTTATTTCGTCATATATTTCTTCAATATATTCATCTGCAGAGCTAGTTGGCATATAAACTTGTACTACTGTGGTAGGCGGGGGCTTCGTATCTATCTTGGACACAATAATGCGTTCACTATGCTGTTTGTAGTAGCTTACTCGCATTCCTATTTTCCTATTCATTATTAAACCTACTCCTGCATTACCCTATTTGGTTTTGTGTGTATAACCCTGTAGTCACCTGACCAGAAGTCTTGTTCCTCCTGCCATCGAACTTCATTAATTCCCACTATATCTAACTTTAACCTATCCATTTCCATTTTCTAACCTACCTGCCCGATTAAGGGATTTGACATTCCACGCTCCGATCCGCAGAATGCCAGTTTTCTTTCTCCTGATAACGACGTACTCTTGAGTAGTCCCCGCCCAGAGATCCGGATGGGGGACTATTTTACCTCCGGAATATTTTACCCAAGAGGACTCCAGCATCATTTAAACATACGGTAAAGCTGCATGCCCTCGGGAAAAATTACAGCTGTAGTTTCCCCTCGCTTTCAGCCGTTCGCAGTACCAGCACAGCAAAACTGTTTTGGTTAGTGTTACAAGGCCAGATCAGTCAATAATCCAGACTGTTGCCCCTGCAACTACTGAAACGGTTGCTGCCCCTCTTCAGGAACCGCACGTTTGTCTGGCCTCTCAACAGATATCCCTCCGTTGTGGTTGCACCTACGGTACGGCCATCTGTATCGCTGAGGCAAGCAAGCCCTCCCACCAACGGCAAGGTCCATGGTTCATGGGGGAGAGTTGGGTGACCGGCTAACCCACGTTTTTTGTAAGTTGTCAGGCAGTCACATTTCCCTGTGTGTTCCTTTACCCCTTTCTCCATTGTCTTGAGGCCTGTGAGATAGAGTGAGTGTGTTGGTCAAGGCTAGTGAGGTGGGAGTGAGTGAAAGAGCGTCATATATATATACACTCCTGGAAACTGAAATAAGAACACCGTGAATTCGTTGTCCCAGGGAGGGGAAACTTTATTGACACGTTCCTGGGGTCAGATACATCACATGATCACACTGACAGAACCACAAGCAGATAGACACAGGCAACAGAACATGCACAATGTCGGCACTAGTACAGTGTATATCCACCTTTCGCAGCAATGCAGGCTGCTATTCTCCCATGGAGACGATCGTAGAGATGCTGGATGTAGCCCTGTGGAACGGCTTGCCATGCCATTTCCACCTGGCGCCTCACTTGGACCAGCGTTCGTGCTGGACGTGCAGACCGCGTGAGACGACGCTTCATCCAGTCCCAAACATGCTCAATGGGGGACAGATCCGGAGATCTTGCTGGCCAGGGAAGTTGACTTACACCTTCTAGAGCACGTTGGGTGGCACGGGATACATGCGGACGTGTATTGTCCTGTTGGAACAGCAAGTTTCCTTGCCGGTCTAGGAATGGTAGAACGATGGGTTCGATGACGGTTTAGATGTACCGTGCACTATTCAGTGTCCCCTCGACGATCACCAGAGGTGTACG
Source organism: Schistocerca gregaria (assembly GCF_023897955.1). NCBI lineage: Eukaryota > Metazoa > Arthropoda > Insecta > Orthoptera > Acrididae > Schistocerca > Schistocerca gregaria. The sequence goes on from NC_064921.1 coordinate 164,007,737, forward strand.
GCCAGTGTAGGAGAACGCTCCCCACACCATGATGCCGGGTGTTGGCCCTGTGTGCCTCGGTCGTATGCAGTCCTGATTGTGGCGCTCACCTGCACGGCGCCAAACACGCATACGACCATCATTGGCACCAAGGCAGAAGCGACTCTCATCGCTGAAGACGACACGTCTCCATTCGTCCCTCCATTCACGCCTGTTGCGACACCACTGGAGGCGGGCTGCACGATGTTGGGGCGTGAGCGGAAGACGGCCTAACGGTGTGCGGGACTGTAGCCCAGCTTCATGGAGACGGTTGCGAATGGTCCTCGTCGATACCCCAGGAGCAACAGTGTCCCTAATTTGCTGGGAAGTGGCGGTGCGGTCCCCTACGGCACTGCGTAGGATCCTACGGTCTTGGCGTGCATCCGTGCGTCGCTGCGGTCCGATCCCAGGTCGACGGGCACGTTCACCTTCCGCCGAACACTGGCGACAACATCGATGTACTGTGGAGACCTCACGCCCCACGTGTTGAGCAATTCGGCGGTACGTCCACCCGGCCTCCCGCATGCCCACTATACGCCCTCGCTCAAAGTCCGTCAACTGCACATACGGTTCACGTCCACGCTGTCGCGGCATGCTACCAGTGTTAAAGACTGCGATGGAGCTCCGTATGCCACGGCAAACTGGCTGACACTGACGGTGGCGGTGCACAAATGCTGCGCAGCTAGCGCCATTCGACGGCCAACACCGCGGTTCCTGTGTGTCCGCTGTGCCGTGCGTGTGATCATTGCTTGTACAGCCCTCTCGCAGTGTCCGGAGCAAGTATGGTGGGTCTGACACACCGGTGTCAATGTGTTCTTTTTTCCATTTCCAGGAGTGTATATGTACTTCGCGGTCCTCAGTTACGATGTTTAGTTTACTACAACTCAGACTTCTGATACTCCTCATTACTTTCGTCTTTCTTTAATTTACTCTCAGTCAATATTGTAGGACTGTTGATATTTTTAAAAATGTCGGTGATCCGATAGATCAATGTTTTTTTAAAAGGACATCATTATCAGCGCTCAATATATCGGAATATATTTTCGATATACCTATACATCGACCGAAAAAGATATCGACGTACTGCCCAAAAAATACCGGCTGCACATTGTAAATATCAGTTTTAGAGCTGTATATTTAAGTATTGATTTATTATTAGATATTCTGTAGATTAACAGGCAAGCAGCCTGCTTATCCCTCTTAGACTAAGAACTGAAAGAAGAACAATGCACGTTCACGCTTGGCGATGTTCACTCCGCTGTAACTGTGGGTAAGTGGCACAATAAAAGGTGTCCGGTGGGTCCGTCGATCGGTTTCGCCACATATCAGTCTTTTCCGGATCACTTCATGTCGACTTATCTGTATTTCATTTCTGCAAGCGCCAGCGACCCAGCAACTGTAGTATCAAAATTGCGTGGTAAAGTTTAACGTTGCGGTTTCTGTTGGTAGGACCGAGCTCCAATTACTTCAGCAATTCCCCTCACACGTCTCTGCCCACCGCAAAGACCAGTCTTGTCGTTAGGATTTTTGTTCATCATTTTCAGCAACTGTTTTGGAAGGGTTCCGATGTGAAGAAATGGCACACTAGTTGCATCAAAATTGTTTTTTTAACGCAACTGATGTGCTATTTTTTCACACTGGATATCTTGTTATTCCATTCCCACCGGACTCGCCCGTGCAATCAGACTTTTTCTTTTTGCCATCTATACTTGCTTCACACAGTCAAAGAAAAAGAGTGGACCTGATGAAAGCTCAAGACTCCGTCACATAGTGAAAGTAAGATCATGTTCTACTACACTTTCAAAAGAACAAATACAAATATTTATCGAAAATTGCAAAAAAATAGTATATAAAATAAAACTATCGGTGTTCGGCACTGTATCGTCGACATCGATATATCGATCTACCCGTGGATAAGTGCGGTCGACAGTTACTGATGTTTTGTTGGAATAATATCGATATGTTGATGTATCAACAGCCCTAGCATATTGTGCACTCATTAGGCTGTTCATTCCATTCATCAAGACCTGCAGTTATTGGTCACTTCCACTTCACTGAGGGTACCAATATAACCATAGAATCATTGATATCCTTTCACTCTAAATTTTAATCCTCCTTTTAGAGCTTTCTTTTACTTCTGTCATTGCTTTTTCGGTATTTAGGCTAACCAATCTTATCTCCTTTCTAATCTGAGCACATCTTCCGTTATAATTTTTTCTTCTTGGTTCTTATTTTTTTCAGTAATCTGGCTTTTTCTACAGCTTATACCAATTATATACAATTCTCTATTTCGAACATCTTGCGCCATTTGATACTGTCAAATGCTTTTTCTGGTCGTCAAGTCCTATGAAGATGTCTTGATTTTTCTTAAATTCTGTTTTCACGATCAAATGGAATGTTAGAAATGCCTCTCTGGTGCGTTTACTTTTACTAAAGCCCTTTTTTTCTATATATTTTTTCTTGTTAACAATATGATGGATGAGGTGCTGATTGTGCGATAATTCTCTTACCTACTCTTGCTATCTTTGGGATTGTGTAGATGATCTTTTTCCTAACGTCTGCAGTCTCAAAGATTCTACAAACTACCTTCAATAGTCGATTGGTTGCCACTTGCCCACAATGATTATAGAAGTTCCGAAAGTATGTTACTTGCGCATTCCTCCTCATTTGATCGCAACGCCATGAACGCGATGCTCTGTTGCCTCGGTGGGTAATGGTTTCGGTCACGGGTTTGTATCCGCATTTTGTTTCTCCTGGAACCCCAAAAAATCTCCACTGTTTTCGATGTACATGAGAGAAATAAACAGCAGATGGAAATGTATGTCTGAAACTGTCACCCACCAAGAAAGCAGAGCATCGCATTGAAATGACACAATGTCTGCCACCATAGCAGGTAGCTCCATCTCCTCCAGTGGCGATCGTGGCAATAAGTCACGACCACTAAATAACAACATAGAGAGGCGTTCCACCTACAGTCCGTCAGCGTGAAAAAGACACCGTGTCTGTCGAAGGGGTGGCCTAGTGGCAGAAGCTGCCGTCTATAAATTTTAAATCTGTAGCGCCGTTGGATGACTATTCTGAACGCAGGTTATTTTTAATTTGTTCCTCAAGATACTCTCTACAATCACTAAGTTTGTCGCAACATTTCTGGGACAATATATATATATACTTGCTCCGGACACTGCGAGAGGGCTGTACAAGCAATGATCACACGCACGGCACAGCGGACACACCAGGAACCGCGGTGTTGGCCGTCGAATGGCGCTAGCTGCGCAGCATTTGTGCACCGCCGCCGTCAGTGTCAGCCAGTTTGCAATGGCATACGGAGCTCCATCGCTGTCTTTAACACTGGTAGCATGCCGCGACAGCGTGGACGTGAACCGTATGTGCAGTTGACGGACTTTGAGCGAGGGCGTATAGTGGGCATGCGGGAGGCCGGGTGGACGTACCATCGAATTGCTCAACACGTGGGGCGTGAGGTCTCCACAGTACATCGATGTTGTCGCCAGTGATCGGCGGAAGGTGCACGTGCCCGTCGACCTGGGACCGGACCGCAGCGACGCACGGATGCACGCCAAGACCGTAGGATCCTACGCAGTGCCGTAGGGGACTGCACCGCCACTTCCCAGCAAATTAGGGACATTGTTGCTCCTGGGGTATCGGCGAGGACCATTCGCAACCGTTCCACAGGACTACATCCAGCATCTCTACGATCGTCTCCATGGGAGAATAGCAGCCTGCATTGCTGCGAAAGGTGGATATACACTGTACTAGTGCCGACATTGTGCATGCTCTGTTGCCTGTGTCTATGTGCCTGTGGTTCTGTCAGTGTGATCATGTGATGTATCTGACCCCAGGAATGTGCCAGTAAAGTTTCCCCTTCCTGGGACAATGAATTCACGGTGTTCTTATTTCAATTTCCAGGTGTGTATATACATATATACAGGGTGAAGAAAAATTCCAGTACTCGGACTTAGCAGTGCGATTCCTCAAATACTAGAATACAAAAATGGCTACTGAAATACTTTGTCCTGCGCATATTTCGCACAGTAAATGGCCGTTAGAGTTTAGTAACCTGGAAATACTGTTATCATATATATGGTAACAAACTTTGTTAGGAAATGGACGTAATGCTATGCAGTTAGTGCAGTGAACAGCATTTTGGATTACCTCGCAGGAGATCAAGGGTCCGCTTCTCGCATGAGGCATATTTGTTTTCACTTGATAAATGTAGTTTTCGTGGTACAGTACCTGCCGTCTTAATCTTCATACAGCGATTACAGTGGCTCTTATACAAAACATTTGTCGTTAGGTACTACGAATACAGGAATGGAAGTACAATCGTGTTCATCAGTCAGCTTTTAAAGAAACTTTTTGCACTTAATAGACGCTAATTGTTTCGCACCACTGCATCTACTTGACTCCAAACTTGTTTTGTGGTTATCCTCTCCTAATGGTCCCATCGGTAAGTACCAAATATTTTTCTTGGCACTTGCATGTACATTAAATTTTGTTATGGCCTTACGTAGAGCTTTGGAAATAATCTCGATGGGGCCATTAGGGAAGGATACACAGAAAACAGGTTTGGAATCTAGTAGGTGCAGTGGCAGTAAACAATTATCGTCCACAACGTGCCAAATGTGTTTTGGAAACCTGAGCAATGAAAACGATTGTACTTCCATTTCTGAGTTTGTAGTACATAACTGCAAGTGTTTTCTAGAAGACTCACTCTAAACCCTGTATGACGATTAAGACGCCAGGTACCCTACTACGCAGATTACATTTAGTAAATAAACACAAATACACTGCAACCCACAAGCTAACCCTCGAACTCCTGCATGTTAACCCAAAATGCTATCTATTGCACCAACTGCACAACATTTCTAGTCATCCTGACAGGGGTAGTTCTCGTCCATGTGATAACAGTGTTGCCAAATAGCAAAGCTTTAACTTCTACTTACTGCCCGAAAAATGCGCAGTGTGAGAGACGTTTTTGTATTGCTAGTACGTGAGGAAAAGCGCTGTGAAGCCCGACTGCGTGATTTTTTCTTCGCCCTGTACATGGAGTCTTACCTCACCTAAGAGTTGTTAGGCCCAAGTGTTTATTTGCAGTTTCTTTTTTGTGAAGTGTAGCTGGAGTATCTCAAACAAATACTGCTCGTCACGTCTATCATGCGACGTCCAGCGTCGACGGAAAGCATCGGTTTGTGTACCGTTACCAACAACACGATTTTTAGTTCAGAATTTTACGTGATAATTTGATAGAGCTGTCCCATGTTAGTCTAGTGTTATATTCGTTTTATAAACATCTCTTAAAAGGAACAGTAAAATACGAAAAATAAGCAATGCTCCGTCGCTGCTGCAAATCTAGGTTATTATTCGTGGATACACCTTCTTCTAATACATGTCGACAAACAAATATCGCATTATAACAATTTCTGATAGCTCTGTCGAATGGGTACGTACAATTCCGACTTACTAATCATTTTGTTTGTAACGAGAAACAACATATTAACTGGAATCCACCCCTTCTAATTCAGCATCTAGGAACTCTACTAACTGTGTACTTCGAAGTGTCCGATTATATACTACTGGCCACTAAAATTGCTACACCACGAAGATGACGTGCTACAGACGCGAAATTTAACCGACAGGAAGAAGATGCTGTGATATGCAAATGATTAGCTTTTCAGAGCATTCACACAAGGTTGGCGCCGGTGGCGACGTCTACAACGTGCTGACACGAGGAAAGCTTCCAACCGGTTTCTCATACACAAACTGCATTTGACCGGCGTTGCCTGGTGAAACGTTGTTGTGATGCCACGTGTAAGGAGGAGAAATGCGTACCATCACGTTTCCGACTTTGATAAACGTCGGATTGTAGCCTATCGCGATTGCGGTTTATCGTATCGCGACACTGCTGCTCGTGTTGGTCGAGATCCAATGACTGTTAGCAGAATATGGAATCGGTGGGTTCAGGAGGGTAATACGGAACGCCGTGCTGGATACCAACGGCCTCGTATCACTAGCAGTCGAGATGACAAGCATCTTATCCGCATGGCTGTAACGGGTCGTACAGCCACGTCTCGATCCCTGAGTCCACAGATAGGGACGTTTGCAAGACAAAACCCACCTGCACGAACAGTTCGACGACGTTTGCAGCAGCATGGACTATCAGCTCGGAGACCATGGCTGCGGTTACCCTTGACACTGCATCACAGACAGGAGCGCCTGCGATGGTGTACTCAACGACGAACCTGGGTGCACGAATGACAAAACGTCATCTTTTCTGACGAATTCAGGTTCAATTTACATGATTGTGACATACGTGTTTGGCAACATCTCGGTGTATGCACATTGGAAGTGTGTATTCATCATTGCCATACTGGCGTGTCACCCGGCGTGATGGTATGGGGTGCCATTGGTTACACGTATCGGTCACCTCTCGTTCGCATTGACGGCACTTTGAACACTGGACGTTACATTTCAGGTGTGTTACGACCCGTGGTTCTACCCTTCATTCGACCCCTGCGAAACGCTACATTTCAGTAGGATAACGCACGACCGCAAGTTGCAGGTCCTGTACAGGCCTTTCTGGATACAGAAAATGTTCGACTGCTGCCCTGGCCAACACATTCTCCAGATCTCTCACCAATTGAAAACGTCTGGTCAATGGTGGCCGAGTAACTGGCTCATCACAATACGCCAGTCACTACTCTTGATGAAATGTGGTATCGTGTTGAAGGTGCATGAGCAGCTGTACCTGTACACACCATCCATGCTCTGTTTGACTTAATGCCCAGGCGTATCAAGGCCGTTATTACAGCCAGATGTGGTTGTCCCGGGTACTTATTTCTTAGGATCTATACACCCAAATTGCGTGAAAATATAATTGCATGTCAGTTCTAGTATAATATATTTGTCCAATGAATACCCGTTTATCATCTGCATTTCTTCTTGGTGCAGCAATTTTAATGGCCAGTAGCGTATATCTCGACAAAACGAATGTCGCACTAGACTGATTTCTGATAGCTCTGTGGAATGGGTATGTACAATTCCTACTTAAAAATCATTTTGTTTGTAACAAAAAATAAATCGACGCTTTCCATTGAAACTAGTCATCGCATGCGAGACTCATGGTGCAGAATTCATATGGCCTGATTCATGCTACACCTTACAACAACGAAATTGCAAATATCTGCTGAAAGGCCAAAGAGAATGCACGTGACGACGCACAGGAGAGATACGTGGTATATATACTGACAGTTTAACATATGCACCAAATTGTATTCAGTTGTGGGGTTTCACAAAAAAACGTCATTGTACTTTGGACGCATTAAATCATAAAGACGCATCTGTTCTGAGACTTAGTTGACGTAGTATTATGCATTATGTTCAACATGTGAGTCGAGCCGTCGAAACTGCGCTCACTGGTGCGTTACAGATATCTGGGAGAGGGAGAGTATGCCTAATAGTATTTCAGTAATTCCCATGCGCGAACTTGAAGCCAGAGCGCATGCGCGAACTTGCTCGTCTCTTACATGCTATGTGATTTACATAGTGTCTCTGACGAGAGCTAAGTCGCTAACTACTGTCATATATAATGTTTGTGTGTCCGATATGTCAACATGAATATGAACTCCACGGGAGTTTACGGAGATGGAAAAGCACACTCTTCGATAGCTGAAGAAACTGTTGCGAAGAAAATAAAGGACAAACTCGAAGACGGTCACCTATGCATTTCATAGGATTCAGCCAGTTGTCAGAACTTCGACGGCATGAAAGAGGAGATTCATCTCGCGACCATAACGTTACTGTTAATTGCAGCATTTGTGACTTCTCAGCTTCGAGGGAAGTGGGCATCCTCTTTTTAAACATATTCGCAATGTCAAACTAGTGAATCAGGAAGTATGGTTTCAATCATTCACTGCTTCTACATCACGAAAAGAAGAAATTGAAAAGGAGGGTAACGTTTCATTCATCAAATGTTTGAATAAACGTTTCCTAACTGGGATTCACATTCGTGTAAATTTTTTTTGAAAGACATCATGTTTACGCCAGTGACTGTTAAACTTTTTATTTCCACTACTGCAATTTCGGCCTTAGGCCATTATCAAGTGCAGCCGAAAAACAAAATGTTTATAAGATTTTTACAAAAACCGTTGTATATTTTGACATTCGGACGATTACACAATTTGAAAAATGCAGCTATGTAACCATTTTTACCTACATGTTTTGCTTTAAGCCATGTCAACTTTATACACGCTGACACACTTAAATGTCGTTGTCATCTGCTATTCCATACATTCGTAACGTTGCTGAGTAGTGCGAGCACATATGTCCATATATCGTAAAACAGCACAGTCTGTACATACACGTGTTTGTTTCACCATCGCTAGTAACTTTTGCACTAAACCACAGCAGCGAACGACTGTTTACAGGCTGCTGGTAGCGTAGTGTTTGAATGTTGCAAATTGTACCAACGGAACGAAAATTTAGTTAGAAGTGTCACCTGTGTGGCACCTAAATATCAAACTCCACCGGTAAACGGCACGTGAAAGCAAAGGAAAACTGGAGGCTAAACGGATTTTGGCCATCTGGGATCAGAGTGAAGGAATTCATGGACGGAACCTGTTACGCTTCCTTTCAGACCACATACGTGCGTCATACGAGTAGTTTGCGTCACCAGCAGCAGCACAGAAGGTAAGCCGCCATTAAAATTGCTGCTCACGTTCTTCTGTATGCAGTCTTGGAGGAAATCAGAGGTTTAATCAAAGCCTAACGAGCTCGATCGAATCCACCTCTTAACAAAAAAAAGAGTTGCAAAAAGTTGAAAGCAGTTTTAATTTTTCACGTTGTTGAGCATGAGGTGGATTGAAAATGTGTCTCTACTTGGCTGAACGAAATGCAAGCAAGTGGAAATCCGTGTGTTCCTTTGTCTGAGCTACCAGAGCAATTCCCTATATTTGAAAAGAAAACTGTGTTAATTATAATAAACGATGCACAGTGTAGCATGCTGCAGGACTACGGTGAAATTCTGTATACGTACAATCTCATTTGACGAATTAGACGCAATCTTAGGACCCACCATCACCTACCAAAATACAAATGTGTGTTTGACACGGCAACTGAAATGTTTTACATGTGCACACACATTACTAAGTTAATGCAGGGGACGTTTGTTCGCCCTCATGTTGGGGGCCAGAGAAAGTGAAAAGCTTCTTCACTTTCGCTTTTCTCCTTCAGCACACCACCATGTGATTGTACAGATTTTGTGGTGCAGACAAAAAAGTTTTCCATGAGCGGCCGCCGTAAAGTAGCCAAATACTTTGCGCCTATGCTCTACTCAGATGGAATGTTCAGATGTGTGTGAATTCCTACGGGACCAAACTGCTGAGGTCATCGGTCCCTAGACTTACACACTATCCAAACTAACTTATGCTAAGAACAACACACACATACCTATGCCCGAGGGAGGACTCCAACCTGCGGCAGGAGCGGCCGCGCAATCCGTGACATGGCGCCTTAAACCGCGCGGTCACTACGCGCGGCTACTCAGATGGAGTTCGCGCATGGCCAGTGCTGAAATGGCTCAAGGTATTTGCTACAGGTGTTGGACAGAAATATGGAAACACCAACAACAGAACACATTACCATGTCTAATACGATATAGGAAACTCGCTGGCTTTCAAAACAGCTTTAAGTCTTTTCGGAATGGATAAATACAGGATGAAAAGTGACTTCTGAAATTTTCTCGGCGTATTTGTTCTTCTAATAATTTCCGGGTATGCAGCCGGATCCCGTCGACATTCTGCCACGATATTTCGGCCCAGAGACGTCCGGCCATCATCAGGTGAGTACACAACTACTGAAGAGCCCAGGTGCAGTCGAGGTATTTATACCGATTCTCGTGGCAGAATGTCGACGGGATCCGGCTGCATACCCGGAAATTATTAGAAGGGTGAAAAGTGTTTCAACCGACAAACTCTGGGACGTTATGGGGGACATCAAAAGAAATAGTTTTTCCTAATGTCATTTTTTCCTATGTGGAGTATTTAACCGGTATAGGTAGAATTCTCTGGTGGCAAATTAATTAAACCTACAAACACTTTTCCATTTTTATATGACCAAGAGACAACACATTAACAGAACCCTCTTTCAATTACAGTAGATCTTCAAAAATGCCTCCATTGACACGTAAACAAGGGTTACAGCGTCGGGTCATGTTCTGTCTGACACGGACAAAAACCCCTGAATTATCCTTAAAAGTTCCTGCTGCTGCTACTATCCGGACAAACAGATCCTCTTCTGATATAACAAGAGTTGCATAAACAAGGTTGTGCATCTCTCGCCACACAAAAGAAGTCCGGAGGGGACATACCTGGGGATCGAGCAGGCCATGCTACAGGACAACCTCTGCCAATCCACGTTTCTGGGAACCGTCGGTCCAGGAATCGACACACACGACGACTGACATGTGCGGGCGCTCCGTCATGCTGGGACCGCATGCGTTGTCTTGTAGGGAGGGGGACGTCTTCCAGCAATTCTGGCAATGCTCTGGCGAGAAAACTGTAATAGTGCCTGCCATTTAATGGCCTATGTAGCAGATACGGCCCAATTAAACAGTCCCCGACAACACTGACCCACACATTAACGAAGAACCACACTTGATGAGCACTAGTGACTGTGGCATGTGGGTATTGTGCATGTTGAAGACTCCATCACGCCCGAACGTTGCTTCATCGTTAAACAACACAGAGGATGGAAATGTAGGATGCATTTCACACAGTTCCAGGTACCACAGCGAATACTGCGCTCTGGGTGGATAATCAACTGGTTAGAGGATGTGGACACGCTGTACGTGAAATGGACGTAACAATTGCTCTCGAAGGACTGTTCTTACATTCATCTGATTCGTCCCCATGTTACGTGCAATTGCACGAGTACTGATTGAAGGATCCCGCTCCACATGCTGCAAGACAGCTTCCTCAAATTGCAGCGTTCTTACCGTGCGACGGCGTCTCTGTCCAGGATTGTGCTCCCTGCCGCCGTTGGATAAGCAGCTGCAGCAGCAAGTCGTATAACCCTAGCTTACTTATTTGTTAGATAGTTTAATTAATTTCTTTGCAAGTTTTGGGGTACTTGCATTGTTTAATTCATATATTTCGGGCGTATTATAGTATTTGAGGGTTGTAGCATCGCGCCTTAGTACCTGAATAGTGTAAATTCGCGTAGTCGTCTGTCTTCTGTCTTTGTTTTGAACAGCCAGTGTCGGTTGGTCACAGTCATTGTGCTCCCTGCCGCCGTTGGATAAGCAGCTGCAGCAGCAAGTCGCATAACCCTAGCTTACTTATTTGTTAGATAGTTTAATTAATTTCTTTGCGTGTTTTTGGGTGCTTGTATTGTTTAATTCATATATTTCGGGCGTATTATAGTATTTGACAGTTGTAGCATCGCGCTTTAGTGTTTACTTGGTAGATTCTTATTTAAATTGCGTGTGAGTTTCGTATAGGAGGTGCAATTTCGAGTTTTAGTTACTGTAATTGTAGATTCAGCAGATTGCAGCGCAGTCGTTAGGCATTTGTACAGGTTAGTTGATACATTCTTTGCGTGTTTCGCTTGTGTTATCTAGGCACGGACTCGTGTTTCGGTAACTGTTGTTAAACATCGATTAGAATGGACAGGGACTGCGATTGCTGTGTTCGGATGAGGGCTGACTTGGCATCCCTTCGCTCTCAGCTGCAATCGGCGCTGACTTCGGTCGCGCTGCTTGAGGCTGTTGCCAATGGGCACCACTGTGGGGAGCCGGACTTGGGTATCACGGGGATGTCAACCTCGTCCCGTCTGTCCCCAGATCGGTCTGCCGTTGTGGTTGCCCCGGTTGCTGCCCGCAGTGGGGATTGAACCCTCGCCTGTGGTTGATTGGGAGGTCGTTCCAAGGCGTGGCAGGCAGCGAAAGGCGTCCCCGGAGGCTCATCAGAAAGCCTCCCCGGTGCGTCTGACAAACCGGTTTCAGGCACTGACTCTGGCTGAGCCAGATGCAGCCGCCTGCCCTGTTTCAGAGGATCATTCTCAGCCTTCAAGGTCCGGGCAATCGCAGAGGGTGGGCTTACTGGTAGTTGGGAGCTCCAATGTTAGGCGCGTAATGGGGCCCCTTAGGGATACGGCGGCTAAGGAGGGGAAGAAATCCAGTCTGCACTCCGTGTGCATTCCGGGAGGTGTCATTCCTGATGTGGAAAGGGTCCTTCCGGATGCCATGAAGAGCACAGGGTGCAGCCAGCTGCAGGTGGTGGCACATGTCGGCACTAATGACGTGTGTCGCTTTGGATCTGAGGAAATTCTCTCTGGATTCCAGCGGCTATCTGATTTGGTGAAGGCTGCCGGTCTTGCTTACGAGATGAAGGCAGAGCTCACCATCTGCACCATCGTTGACAGAACCGACTGCGGACCTTTGGTGCACAGCCGGGTGGAGGGTCTGAATCAGAGGCTCAGACGGCTTTGCGACCGTATTGGCCGCAGATTCCTTGACTTGCGCCATAGGATGGTGGGGTTTCGGGTTCCGCTGAATAGGTCAGGAGTTCACTACACTCAGCTGGCGGCTACACGGGTAGCGGAGGCTGTATGGCGTGGACTGGGCGGTTTTTTAGGTTAGAAGGCCTCGGGAAAGTGCGGGATGGGCTGCAATGTCAAAGGGTGCTTGGCAATTACAGGACGTGCTTGGATCAAGGAACAGTCGGAATTATAGTTGTAAACTGTTGTAGTTGCGCTGGAAAAGTCCCTGAGCTTCAAGCGCTAATAGAAAGCACAGAAGCTGATATCGTTATAGGTACAGAAAGCTGGCTAAAGCCTGAAATAAGTTCTGCAGAAATTTTTACGAAGTCTCTGACGGTGTTCAGGAAAGATAGATTAGGCAGAATTGGTGGTGGAGTGTTTGTGTCTGTCAGTAGTGGTTTATCTTGTAGTGAAGTCGAAGTAGATACTCCGTGCGAATTGGTGTGTGTGGAGGTTATACTTAACAGCCGAATTAAGTTAATAATTGGCTCCTTCTACCGACCCCCAGACTCCGATGATACAGTTGCGGAACAGTTCAGAAAAAGTTTGAGTATCGTAACAAATGAATACCCCACTCATACGGTTATAGTTGGTGGGGACTTCAACCTACCCTCGGAATGTTGGCAAAAATACTTGTTCAAAACCGGTGGTAGGCAGAAAACGTCTTCCGAGATTGTCCTAAATGCTTTCTCCGAAAATTATTTCGAGCAGTTAGTCCACGAACCCACGCGAATTGTAAATGGTTGCGAAAACACACTTGACCTCTTAGCCACAAACAATCCAGAGCTGATAGAGAGCACCATGACTGATACAGGGATTAGTGATTACAAGGTCATTGTAGCTAGGCTCAATACCATTTCTTCCAAATCCATCAGAAACAAACGCAAAATAATTTTATTTAAAAAAGCGGATGAAGTGCCACTAGAAGCCTTCCTAAAAGACAATTTCCATTCCTTCCGAACTGACTGTGCGAATGTAGACGAGATGTGGCTCAAATTCAAAGATATAGTAGCAACAGCAATTTAGATATTCATACCTCATAAATTGGTAAGAGATGGAACGGATCCCCCGTGGTACACAAAAAAGGTCCGAACGCTGTTGCAGAGGCAACGGAAAAAGCATGCGATGTTCAGAAGAACGCGAAATCCCGAAGATGGGCTAAAATTTACAGACGCGCGAAATTTGGCACGTACTTCGATGCGAGATGCCTTTAATAGGTTCCACAACGAAACATTGTCTCGACATTTGGTAGAAAATCCGAAGAAATTCTGGTCGTAGGTAAAGTACACAAGCGGCAAGACGCAGTCAATACCTTCGCTGCGCAGTGCCGATGGTACTGTTATCGACGACTGTGCCGCTAAAGCGGAGTTATTGAACGCAGTTTTCCGAAATTCCTTCACCAGGGAAGACGAATGGAATATTCCAGAATTTGAAACGCGAACATCTGCTAGCATGAGTTTCTTAGAAGTAGATACCTTAGGGGTTGCGAAGCAACTCAAATCGCTTGATACGGGTAAGTCTTCAGGTCCAGATTGTATACCAATTAGGTTCCTTTCAGATTACGCTGATACTATAGCTCCCTACTTAGCACTCATATACAACCGCTCGCTCACCGATAGATCTGTACCTACAGATTGGAAAATTGCGCAGGTCGCACCAGTGTTCAAGAAGGGTAGTAGGAGTAATCCATTTAACTACAGACCTATATCATTGACGTCGGTTTGCAGTAGGGTTTTGGAGCATATACTGTATTCAAACATTATGAATCACCTCGAAGGGAACGATCTATTGACACTTAATCAGCATGGCTTCAGAAAACATCGCTCTTGTGCAACGCAGCTAGCTCTTTATTCGCACGAAGTAATGGCCGCTATCGACAGGGGATCTCAAGTTGATTCCGTATTTCTAGATTTCCGGAAAGCTTTTGACACCGTTCCTCATAAGCGACTTCTAATCAAGCTGCGGAGCTATGGGGTATCGTGTCAGTTGTGCGACTGGATTCGTGATTTCCTATCAGGAAGGTCGCAGTTCGTAGTAATAGACGGCAAATCATCGAGTAAAACTGAAGTGATATCAGGTGTTCCCCAAGGAAGCGTCCTGGGACCTCTACTGTTCCTGATCTATATAAATGACCTGGGTGACAATCTGAGCAGTTCTCTTAGACTGTTCGCAGATGATGCTGTAATTTACCGTCTAGTAAGGTCATCCGAAGACCAGTATCAGTTGCAAAGCGATTTAGAAAAGATAGCTGTATGGTGTGTCAGGTGGCAGTTGACGCTAAATAACGAAAAGTGTGAGATGATCCACATGAGTTCCAAAAGAAATCCGTTGGAATTCGATTACTCGATAAATAGTACAATTCTCAAGGCTGTCAATTCAACTAAGTACCTGGGTGTTAAAATTACGAACAATTTCAGTTGGAAGGACCACATAGATAATATTGTCGGGAAGGTTGCGTTTCATTGGCAGGACACTTAGAAGATGCAACAAGTCCACTAAAGAGACAGCTTACACTACACTCGTTCTTCCTCTGTTAGAATATTGCTGCGCGGTGTGGGATCCTTACCAGGTGGGATTGACGGAGGACATCGAAAGGGAGCAAAAAAGGGCAGCTCGTTTTGTATTATCACGTTATAGGGGAGAGAGTGTGGCAGATATGATACACGAGTTGGGATGGAAGTCATTAAAGCATAGACGTTTTTCGTCGCGGCGAGACCTTTTTACGAAATTTCAGTCACCAACTTTCTCTTCCGAATGCGAAAATATTTTGTTGAGCCCAACCTACATAGGTAGGAATGATCATCAAAATAAAATAAGAGAAATCAAAGGTCGAACAGAAAGGTTTAGGTGTTCATTTTTCCCGCTCGCTGTTCGGGAGTGGAATAGTAGAGAGATAGTATGATTGTGGTTCGATGAACCCTCTGCCAAGCACTTAAATGTGAATTGCAGAGTAGTCATGTAGATGTAGATGTAGATGAGGTAATCTGCTAAATGACCTGGTCTCATGCAGACGTTGGTACACAGCAGCTGAGGTCGTATGATGCGGGATACGACGATTAGGATATTGTTGGTGATAAACCCACTGTGGAGCTCGTCCGTTGTGGTGCGTTATGTAGTATGCACTAACCATATCAGTGTACTCACACCAGGTGTATCGCTTCATTAGTAAACAGAGACAATGCACTACTATACTGGTGGACAGCAGTTGCCTACAACTGAAGATCGTAATACGCCCTCTAACAACTGAAGAGCGTAATACGACCTCCACTGGTTTAAATAATTCCCATAGGATAAAATGATATTAGGGAAAAATATTTGTTTTGATGTCCCCTACCACCTTCCAGAGTTTGTCGGTTTAAATACTTTTCTCCCTGTATACATCCTGTGCGGGTTTCAGCGGACTCTTACACCATTCTTTTGCAAAATAATGGCAAGTCCCGGTAACGATAATAGAGGTGGATAGCGATGGCGCACCTTTCTCTCCCAAGTAGACCACAATAGTTCAAAAGTATTGTTATCTGCTGATTATAGTGGCCAGGGGATACGCGACAGTTCGTCCTCGTGCTAACAACACCAGTCCTGTAGGATGGACACTGTGTGGACAGGGGTCCTGTCGACCTGGAACACAGCATCAGCGGAAGTACGGTGAAATTCTGTATGAGTACAACATCATATGACGAGTTAGTAGCAATCCTGGGATTCACCATCATAGGATGGACCTGATCGCCCAAAATGGTCATATGATCCTTAGCAGCAATGCGATCTTGAAAAGTAACCACGGAGCCCATGGAATACAATGATATCATCGAAATCCCGCTATGTTTCACTATGCAACGAGACTCATCCGACAAAATGACTTTCTTCCATTGTTCCATACTACAGGTTTTGTGGCATTGGACTATGTTTTCCTGTTCAAGGAATTTGCATTGTAACACCCCACCCGTCACTTAGCTGGCTTTGGCGTGTGTTCACCCCAACTAATTGACTAACAGATCAACAAAGAGTGCAAAAATTGCCGCAATATCGGATAATGCAAAAATGTAATATGGCCCTGTGACTCCTGATTGAACTGTGGTGGCAGTGTTGGCATTAATTTATTCAGAATTGATCACTTTTAGTTAAAAAGGGGCGCACATTGATGTTATATTCAGCTACTGAACACCAGATGCAAATGTTGAACCTAAAAATAATTAAGAAAGTGACTTGGGGTTTCAACTACTTGATTGAAAACAGATGCAGTCGATTAGCACAAATTTATTTTAACTCCCGACCTTCAATCATCACATTACAAGACTCTCCTATCAGACAGTGGTAATAAATTGTGTTTGCGTGCATTAAAGCGCGATGACTCAAAAGTAATTTCTATTGACTGACCCAGCCGTAATGCGAAGGGCGAGAAGAATTTTACAATACACGGCCCATGAAACCCTCGTGGAAACTTTGCCGTCGTGATCCAAAAATTAATCAGTGGCCAGAGACGGCGTGATATCACCGAATACCGCGTGGCGGGGCGGCGTCATTGAGCAGACGTTGGCTGACCTCATGTTGCTGCAAGGCTGCGCACGTCTATTCACTCCTAGCTATTTTGCTCAGTATATAGCTGACCAAAACTCCAGGCTCAATCGTTCCATTTGCTAGGTCCTAAACTGCAGAGATGCTCACTCTTTCCCAGGCAAGCTGAGTAAAGAATGCCACATCCGCACTCTAGGCAAGCTGGGAACGGAAGACCTCTACGGAGACTTCTCACAGTCTGCTCTTCGCCTCAGTTTCCCCTCCAGCAAAATCACTTACGCCAATTGCAGCGCAAGTCGCGTTAATTGTGTGTCGCTTCCCAGCGCTGACGAATGCCTGCTCTGGGAGTGAACAAATTCCCACAAAATTTCCCTTCCTCTCAACTTCTGCTATTTCGCTCCTCCCATCAAGGTTAGCGTCTGCACAAACACCAATTTTTCCGGAATTCTGACTCCCAGGAGAGTACTTCAAATTCCTTGGTCCTACGATCCCATCGGAGGCCAGCGTATTTCATGCTGTCGCTCTTCACCTGATTTACTTCAGGCTCTGCGGACCGTGAATTCACCATGAAGTTGCTATAGTTACAAACACGCATATTTTGACCTCTGTTGACCGTTCCACAGTAGCTTTGCGCGGCTTTCTATCATGTTTCACAGAAAATGGGATGATGGACATCAACAGGCATAAAGTTCTCCGTCTATTTCCCGGTACACCATCATGGAGTCGGGGTCAACCACCCACTCAGTGTCACTCACATTAAGGTGGCTGGAGGCCGCGCACTGTTACCTCTTTCCCAGAGCTTGAGCCGCCCTAAGCTGCCTATTGTCGCTTCACTTAGCTGCTGCCCCGGCCAGCCATGGTCACTTATGAGTACTTCCCTGGGGTAAACTAGCCTCGAGTAAATCGACGCGTTTCCACAAAGTTTTCATATCATGTGAATTACTTTAAAACGATCACCTGACATTAATCATTATAATATGTCCATACTATACCCTCTACAAGATACATTGTGCCTCGTCAGTCATTTTTGTTCAGCCCTACTGTTCGGTCAACGTGAGTTAGGTGATCTGTAATGACTTCATGTAAGGGGCATAGTTCTTGCCATTTTACAGCATTCCTGATGACTGCTTATGGAGCTCCCTTCCTGTTTTAATGCTGACAGCGTTCACGAGTGCGACATTCAATTCTGTAGTGACTTTTGCAGCTGTCGTCTTCGTATTTATCGTCACAATCCTCTTCAACGACCACCTGTCATGACCGTTCAACACATGCTTTCATCCACATTGTGACTGAGCACACGAAATTTTTCCTCTTTTCCTGTATGCGCTATAAATCGTCGATACGACGCCTCTTGAGACACAGAACACTTCGGCTACCTTGATTATGGAAACCCTCACTATACGAGCACGTATATTTGCCCATGTTCGAATGCACCGTGCTGCGACATAATGGACTCACATTTACAAACAACTTTGACTAGTCTGACACTTGCGACGTGCAGTTCTGAGGACTCTGGACAGGTAGCATCCGTGATCATATGCAATAGGCCAATAAGTTGGCTTGACTACAATCTGCATTTATGTTCAAACTTGCATTTCTCACTGTCTTTCCAAATTTTTACTCTATACCTCTAGCCACAAGTCCAACCGTGCCACATTCCAAACTCGTATGGATGGAAAGACAGCAAGCCAGGGGTTTCTGCGGCAGCAGTAAAAAAGGGTCAGAAGTTGGGAAATAGACGTTTAGAGTACATAATAAATCTATAGGTAGTCGACAAAGTAATATGAAGCAATTGCGGATGTTTTGTGCAAGAGTAGGATAAAATTCCGTTGGAAATTTTACGAATGTATTCCGCGAAGAACTTAAGCTGTCCTCAAAGCCTATGGTCGCCCAACTCCTTATTAATAAATAAATAGTGTGTACCTTTTTTCTTTATTGTTATTTCAACACCTTTCGTAATAAAGTGGACCGGCAGCGGCAATAGCACGCCGCTCGTAGGTCACAGACATTACAATAGAAACAAGGAAGACACAGAAACAAAACATAACGGTGGACAAAACCAGTAGACACAAGAGCAAAACACACGAAGCCGTTCACAGGCGTAGAAAAAAAAAAAAGAACTGTGAGCACTGTACACGAACACTGATGATTGAGATGACACACGTGACTGATGGAGCGTGGGCGGCGAAAACACTGAAGCACTAACACGACGGCACACACAGAGAACCGTTGGCGATGATCTCCGTCGCTGACATGTGCGAGTCTGGGGGACCTGCCAAAAGGGGAAATGAGGGGGAGGCGAGAGAGGGGAGAGTGTAGATGCCAGGATATGGGTGAGGAGGAAAGAAGGTATGGGAGGGTAGGGGAAGCCCAGGGGGAGGAGGGGGAGGAAGGGAGGAGGGAGAGAAGGGAGAGAGGGTGCCCTAAGGAAAAAACTCAGGATGTGGCAGAAGAGGATCAAAGTTGATAAGAGGGGTAGATGGAGGGGATGAGGGCATCATCACGGAGGGGTGAGTTGGTGGAAGCCACCTTGGGAGAGGGTAGGAGAGATGAAGGTCAGGTGGGACATGGGAATACAGGCGCAGCAGCAGATGGGAGGTGGGAGAGGATGGGAGAGACAAGCGGGTGAGGGGGAAAAGTTTGTGGGAGGTGTAGAGGATCCGTATCCGTTCAAGGAAAAGGAGGAGGTGCGGGAATGGAATAAGGTCATACAGGATCCGCATGGGGGAGGGGAGACAGATGCAATAAGTGAGGCGGAGAGCATGGCGTTCTAGGATTTGTGAAAGGTAGGAGGGGCGGAGATCCAGGCGGGGTGGGCATAGCAGAGGATATGGCGGATGAGGGATTTATAGGTGTGGAAGACCGTAGAGGGGCCCAGACCCCATGGGCGGCCAGAAAGGAGCTTGAGGAGATGGAGTCTAAGCGTTCCTTGGCTTGGATTGTCCGGAGATGGGGGTCCAGGAGAGGCGACAGTCAAGGGTGACGCCAAGGGTGGGGGTGAGGGCGATAGGACGGTCATAAATGGTGATATAGAAATCGAGGAGACGGAAGGAAGAAGTGGTTTTGCCTATAATGTAGTGTGTACCTCTCTGGTGTACATATTATTTTGTTCACCCCCTGTACCTCGACCTAGCACATGTCGTAAACTCGGCTGCGTTTACACAGGTGACCACGCTGCCCACGATGAGCACATTGCCGACCGCATCGTCGGAGGAGGCGGACTCGGAACCCGAGTACGAGGAGGACGCGGGGGCGGAGATGGGGGCGGAGGAGCCGCTGCTGGCGTCGCTGACCGCCGTGGCGCCCTCTGTCGGCGTCCGCGCCTTCCGCGGCGTCGGCAGCAACCATAGTGGCCTCGCCATCGGGGCGGTGCACGGCCGCCATGTTGTCATCGAGCCGGACCTCAAGGTAAGTGAAAAGACGATTGACCTATTCCAAATTCGAAATCTCTGCATCCTATTCTGCGAAGTGAGGCAAGTTTCCGTACGAACATTCGATGAAAGTGGACACATTACACAGCCAAAACATTGAAATGAGCGTTTGGCGCCATTGGCTGGGAGGCCCCTTGCAGGGCAGGTCCGGCCGCCTTGGTGCAGGTCTTATTACAGTCGACGCCACAATGGGCGACCTGCGTGCCGGATGGGGATGAAATGATGATGAAGACAACACAACACACACACACCCGACCCAGCCAGGAATCGAACCCGGGCCCCTTAGGACCATTCAGCTTTCGGGGTGGACGTCAAACAAATTAAGACTGACTTAACATTTCCTATACTATTACGTCCCTGTTTATTGGCTGCCTTGTCAAAGGTTCCTCGTACGATGTAAGATTAGACACTGCTTCTATCATTCCTTAATACACTGTCCATCGACGCCACAGATTTATTTACTCTCCACCAACTGATGCATAGAACAATAAGGCACAGTAGCAGAAAACTTAATTCATACTACGCTACAGTAAAAATGGTGGCAGTTTTCAGGCAAGTACTGCGAAATTATGCCCTTGCTTGACGGGGTGGTTCTAAAACAGAAATGTGGCAACACGATAAGAAATAATCAATAAAATATATCCTATGAAATTGGCTTTTTATAATTCGCTGTTGTTTAATTCAATTATTTCTGCTATAAAATGGTCCTATGTCACTTTCCACGCTCGATATGCGGGTCAGCTTGAGTCTTGTTTTCGTAGCAGCAATATAAGCCAGTGAGCTGCTCAGTCTGATGTTGTTCCTTGGAAAGTGTACGTACCAAAGGCTGGAACGTTTTCAGTTTTTGATTTTTGACTTGAGCAAGTCTGCTCTAAACTTTGGCTACTGCCTTCTCGCTATGTAACTTTACGTAGATAGCCTTGTTATGT
This sequence comes from Schistocerca gregaria, assembly GCF_023897955.1. Classification (NCBI taxonomy): domain Eukaryota; kingdom Metazoa; phylum Arthropoda; class Insecta; order Orthoptera; family Acrididae; genus Schistocerca; species Schistocerca gregaria. The sequence goes on from NC_064921.1 coordinate 164,029,179, forward strand.
TATGATATTTTTCATCTTGGTTAATGTTTCTGTCAAATGTACTTTTCTATATATTATTTTACAGGGTTATTAAATTTTTATTATGATAAAGACATTCTTAGAAGTGTGGAAACCTACATAAATGTATTAAACAATTATTTGCAACCGTCTGGGTGTGTTATTTCTCGTTGAAATAACAGAAATGGAGGTCTATATAGTGACGTAAATCTTTGTAGAATTTTGAACCATATTTAATGCTCCCGCGTTATGACGTTTTTGGAGAAAGAAAATCACCTCTGTAAAAATCAAAACAGAGCCTGCAAACGGAAAACAGCTCCATCCGTTCGTCCGTGAGGTCTATAGCTTCGTAAACAACAGCGTCCGGATTGATGCTGTATTCCTCCACCTGCGGAAGAAATTCGCTGCAGATCCGCACAGTCGTATAGCCAACAAAATACGAGGTAACTGTGTATCGGACCGGATAATGGTTGGGCTAAGGACTTGCTAGTAGATAGAATTCGGCATGTTGATCTTAACGGGACGAAATCAACAGATGTCCAGGAGATTTTGGGAGTACCATAACGGAGCGATACATAGCCATTACTGTTTACAGTTTATGTTAATGATATATTTTTCCAAAGTCGGAAGCACATTCCCGGATGGTCTGTTGCCTATAGGAACGTTGCAACGCCAGAACACTTTAGTGAAACGCAGGGCTTGCAGAGTATAGACGGTTGGTTTAGGGTCAGATGGCTGACTGACAACGTAAATAAATGTAAGGTGTGGTGCATAATTAGGCGAAGACATTCACTGCTGTTAGATTACAATACTGATAACAAATCACCGTAAACAGCAGAGCTGCACACTAACCAAAATTACGGATTGGTAGTTTTGGCACATTATATAACTAATGTAATAAATGGTAGGATTGATGGTGATATTGGTAGCACTGTTAGGGAGAGGAACAAAAATGAATGTGTGGGAGAGGAACAAAGAGCAGATGACTTCTTTTTGTTTGTTTATTTTTTGTTTTGCACTTAATTACAATCACACATCATTCAGTATTAGTCCATTACGTATTTTATATCCTTACAAAATATGATAGCATTTCATAAGTAAAAAAAATAGCTGCTCACGTAACTTCTGCTCTTTTATGTAACCAAAACAATTACTTTTGCAAGCACAGTTTACATGCAAAAGCACAAAAAATCAACATAATTATTATTGTTATTTTGTATTCAACAGAATGTTCTCCATAATAGTCGAAGGTATCAGTTTCCTACTATAACTGATAAGTGCGAAAGTTGTTTAGCAGTGACAGAAACATGTTATATAATAACTCGAAGAAGCATTGAAGCGATGTTTGGTATGTTTTAGTTTTGTACACTTTGCGCTCTTCGAAGGAATCGCGTTTTCTAGGGCTGTACGATAAATTTGTATTTTTATTTTTACTAAACATCCCTCTGTTTCATGTTACAATTCAACAACTTTCGAATAACACCTGACTTAAACAATGACAATTGCAATTTCGGTACAAATACTGATGAGTTTTAAGTACACAGATGGCCATAAAAATTGCTACACCAAGACGAAACGCAGATGATAAACGGGTACTCAGATATATTATAGTAGAACTGACGTGTGATTACATTTTCACGCAGTTTGGGTGCATAGATCCTGAGAAATCAGTACCCAGAACTGGCCGCAATAAATGCCTTGGTACGCCTGGGCATTGAGTCAAACAGGGCTTGGATGGCGTCTATAGGTACAGCTGCCCATGCACTTTCAACACGATACCACAGTTCATCAAGTGTAGTTACTGCCGTAATGAGACAAGCCAGTTGCTGAGCCACCATTGACCAGATGCTTTCAATTGGTGAGAGATCTGGAGAATGTGCAGGCCAGGGCAGCAGTCGAACATTTTCTGTATCCAGAAAGAGCCGTACAGGACCTGCAACATGCGTTCGTGCATTATCCTGCTGAAATGCTGGGGTTCGCAGGGATCGAATGAAGGGTAGAGCCACGGATCGTAACACATCTGATATGTAACGTCCACTGTTCAAAGTGCCGTCAATGTGAACAATAGGTGACCGAGACTTGTAACGAATGGCACCTCATACCATCACGTCGGATGATACGCCAGTATGCCGATGACGAGTATACGCTTCCAATGTGCATTCACCGCGATGTCGCCAAACACAGGTGCGACCATCATGGTGCTGTAAACAGATCCTGGAGTCATCCGAAAAAATGACGTTTTGCCATTCGTGCACCCAGGTTCGTCGTTGAGTACACCATCGCAGGCGCTCCTGTCTGTGATGCAGCCTCAAGGGTAACCGAGCCATGGTCTCCGAGCTGATAGTCCACGCTGCTGCAAACGTGGTCGAACTGTTCGCGCAGTTGGTTGTTGTCTTGCAAACGTCCCCATCTGTTGACTCAGGGACCGAGACGTGGCTGCACGATGCGTTACAGCCATGCGGATAAGATGCCTGTCATCTCGACTGATAGTGATACGAGGTCGTTGGTATCCAGCCCGGCGTTCCGTATTACCCTCCTCAACCCACCGATTCTATATTCTGCTAACAGTCATTGGATTTCGACCATCGCGAGCAGCAGTGTCGCGATACGATAAACCACAATCGCGATAGGCTACAATCCGACCTTTATCAAAGTCGGAAACGTGATGGTACGCATTTCTCCTCCTTACACGAGTCATCACAACAACGTTTCACCAGGCAACGCCGGTCAACTGAGAAATCGGGTGGAAACTTCCCTCATGTCAGCACGTTGTAGGTGACGCCACTGGTGCCAACCTTGTGTGAATGCTCTGAAAAGCTAATCATTTGATTATCACAGCATCTTCTTCCTGTCGGTTAAACGTCGCGTTTGTAGCACGTCATCTTCGTGGTGTAGCAAGTTTAATGGCCAGTAGTGTAACAGACTGGAGCATATATATATATAGAACAAAGTGTTCCGTATATTATGCGGCTCTTCACACATCCACAGCGTTTTGAAGCATCTTTCGCAGCTCAGACGTGGAGGAAGAGAGTCACTGGTGTTCTGGAACGTAGCATCAGGGATGTGGAGCCATGCCGATCTCCAGTGCCGTGACCAGCTGCGTTAGATTGCTCGGTTGAGAATCCATGGCGCGAACAGCCCGATCGGTGTGGTCCCACAGTTCCTCGACTGCGTTTAAATCCGGTGAGTTTGGTGGAAAGGACAATATGGTAAACTCATCCTGCTGCTCTTCGAATGAATGAAACATGGAGGGGGGGGGGGGCGAGAGAGAAGTTAGTGGCACCACATGTACCAGTCACCACTCACCGTAAGATGCCTAGCGAATTATAGACGTAGATGTCAAAATTTCGAGATTTGTACAAACCAGCAATTGCGGAGCGTCGCCCTAGAAACAATCGTAGAGTTATTTTGGAAGTGGGAAAACTGAGGGATCAACTTGAACCGGAACAACGACTATAACTTCGGAGTTGTAGGATGGATGGAATCGAACACTCGATGATGTGAGGCTAACAAGTAATGGACAGAGATGTTTACTTTTCCAGAGACTTTTGTAGTGTTTGTATTTCCAAGACGACATAATAAGTGTCTCTTCGTCGGGTGTATCGACATATTCTCTGGTAGCGCATATGGATTCCTTGGTGGTATTTTGACGAAAACTGACGTTTTGAGGTTTTGGCTGTGTACAAAATACAAGTTGATTCTTGCAACAATCAACTTTTGTGAATCAGAGAAAATCGAATCAGAGAAAATGTAACATATTGCATGACTTGATTAAAAGAATGGCTTGGTTCGTAGGAGATGTACTGAAACATCAAGGAACAGTTAATTTGGTAATGTAGGGAAGTGGGGAGCGTAAAAATTCTTTAGGGAGACCGAGTACTGACTACAGTAAACAGGTTCAGATGTATTTAGGATGCAGTAGTTATGTAGAGGCAAAGGGATTTGCAGAAAACCGACTATCGTGGGACGCTGCTTGAAATGTCTTTGGACCGAAGACCATAAGAGCAGCAACAACAAAATGTTCTTCTGTAAACTTTAGGAAATGGAAGGACTTTCAGGAATTTTTCTGTAATACGTAGTGAGCCGTGGCTGGATCGCCTTCATGCCGTTTATTCTTTGGTATTTTGTCACAACCGAGTGGCGCCTTATCTCACCCTGAGTTACTACCATAACGAGTTGCTGACTTGCCCTTGTCAGTGGCAGCAGCAGCAATACTAGGACTGCTGTGCCGTCTTTGGTGTGACTGTTGTATCTCCGTGTGGTGGTGTGTGTGAGGCAGTCGGTCGGTTGGGACAGAGCAGTGAGGAAGTCTCCGCGGCGCGCGGTCAAGCTAGGGCCGCTGGCGGCGTGCACACGCGGTCGGATTTGTGAGGTGCTAGCTGCGAGACCTACAAAGTTCATATGATGATGATGACGATGTTTGGTTTGTGGGGCGATCAACTGCGCGGTTATCAGCGCCCGTACAAATTCCCAACCTTTTCTCAGCCTAATCTCGCCACTTTCATGAATGATCATGAAATGATGAGGACAACACCAACACCCAGTCATCTAGAGGCAGGTGAAAATCCCTGGCTCCCTCCGGGAATCGAACCCGGGACCCTGTGCTCGGGAAGCGAGAACGTGACAGCGAGACCATGAGCTGCGGACACAAAGTTCATACCGCACCGAACCTGGACACTGACGTTGAGTGATCAATTAGCTTGTTATGAAACCTCAGCTGCTGTGACATCTCTTCATTCATTGCCGGTTGCTGCTTCCTGGGCCCTTCCCGCAAGGAGCAACGTATGGTATGTTGGAGTTGGCGAAATTTTGCAGCCGTCTTCCTATTTGGTGTTTAGGTATTGAATTGGTTGTTACTTATTAGTGAAGTGCACCAGTGGTATTTTCTGCCTTGTGGCCGTTAACGTTTCAGTTGCCTGCCGTGATTGTTAGCGTAGTTTTTCGGCAGTGTGTTTTTCCTCATCGTGTTGATGCTGTCTGCGCGGCTTGTAGTTCGACAGCCTTGGTGTTGTTCATATTTTTGAGTAGTTATTGTGCCTTGACTCTATTTAGACGCCAATTTTAGTGCTGCTGGTCGCTTCGTTCTCACTGATATTTTCCGTTGTCGTGCCATTGGCCGAGCGGAAGGCAATTGATTAACTTGTTGATTGGTCCTTCATCCGTCCCTGGATCGGGTTGCCATACGATTATTTAGTCTTACTCTTGGCTGCCTGTCTCACCTAAGCTTATGTTAGAAATACCTCCTCAGGCCAAACCTTGGAACTCTTCTGAACACCATTGTTCTGTTGTTTTTAGATTGTGATTTTCTTTTAGTCTGAAGTACTGTGTGAGGTCTACAGCCATCTATTAATTCAGTTTGTTTCAATTTTAAGATTAGGCCTTCAGCTGCCTCAAATTAAAATTTAAAAATTTAATTGTTTAAAATCTTTTAAAATTTTCTTCTCTATCTGAAATTATTATTATCCTGGCCTTAAGCCTTGAGTTGTTTTATGTTCAGTATGTGGCCTTCAGCAGAGCTTTTATGTGAGATATTTTTTAAGATAAGGCCTTCAGCCATCTCAAATTAAAATTTGAAAATTCACTTGTTTAAAATTTTTTTAAACTTTCTTCTCTATGTGAAATTATTATTATCCAGGCCTTAAGCCTTGAGTTGCACTATGTTCAAGTGTGTGGCCTTCAGCCGAATATTTACGTAAAATTTTTTTCTAAGTAAGGCCTTCAGCCTCCTGTATTCCTTAAAGAAATTGTAGTAACTTGTGTTCGCGCTTTCAGGCGTATTGTTTTGAATCCTTTTAAGGGCATATGTGTTTAAGTGTTTTTAGGAAAATATAGTTTGTGTATTTTGTCCAGCTGACAGTAACTCATTTTAGCCCATTTCCACAACCATAACCTGATCAGCTCTGTCCTGCGAAACCAGATTTCACCTAGAGAAAGAACTGTGTACATATTTTTACGCTACGTTAAGTACAGAAGATGTTTTCCGTATTCGTTCTTTGCTTTTAGTTAAATGTAAATTCAACATCAACGTATACTATTCAAAAGAATTAGGGGAACACGTTTATGAACTTCCGATTTGATAAATCTATATCCATAAAGTCGTTATCTGTGGTCTCATTGCTTAGCATGAGATCATCACCTTCAACGTATGCAGAACTAAAGTCATTCGCCATCTGTCGGCTGTGTAATGCATTATACTATCAGGTGACCCTCAGAAGGAAGTAAGAACCAGTGAGGTGTAGAGACGATAGTTGTCACTTGTAGACGTTGCAGTTAATCAAGCATAGGCAAGGCGACATCTTAATGCAGTGCAAGCTGTAAGGGCAGTAGTTTGCTCCAAGGAAGATGGACTTTCCGTCGTGTTACTGCAGTTGCCAATATCTTTCCATTGTCATTCGTAGGTTGTGGTCATCCTACGGGGAGGCAGGTCACTACATATTACGAGTTGGAAAAATTCGCCGACACTCTACAACCCCAAGTGGAGACCGTTTTCTGGCCATCTCTACGTTCCGGCGTCATACCGGATCACTGCAAGACGACCTCACTGTGCCGGATCAGACTGTAAGGAAGTGGATGCGAGAAAGGACGTTACCACCCAGGCTTCCTGTTGGAGTACTCCTCTTGACAAGACAACGACTCGCACCTCCCCTTCAGTTCTGCCATTTCCACGTCAACTGCCATTTGCATCACGTGTCATTCGCGGACGAGTCCAGATTTCCTTCGATGCAAGGTAATGGCTGTGATCGTGCGTGGAGACGGCCATTGTGAGAGGTACCTGCCCCATGATGTCCAGGAAATTGACATCTACATCCATATTCTGCAAGCCACCTGATGGTGTGTGGCGGAGGGTACCTTGACGACCTCTGTCGGTTCTCTCTTCTATTCCAGTCTCGAATTGTTCGTGGAAAGAAGGATTGTCGGTATGCCTCTGTGTGGGCTCTAATATCTCTGATTTTATCCTCATGGTCTCTTCGCGAGATATACGTACGAAGGAGCAATACACTGCTTGACTCCTCGGTGAAGGTATGTTCTCGAAACTTCAACAAAAGCTCGTACCGAGCTACTGAGCGTCTCTCTTGCAGAGTCTTCCACTGGAGTTTATCTATCATCTCCGTAACGCTTTCGCGATTACTAAATGATCCTGTAACGAAGCGCGCTGCTCTCCGTTGGATCTTCTCTATCTATTCTTTCAACCCTATCTGGTACGGATCCCACACTGGTGAGCAGCATTCAAGCAATGGGCGAACAAGTGTACTGTAACCTACTTTCTTTGTTTTCGGATTGCATTTCCTTAGTATTCTTCCAGTGAATCACAGTCCGGCATCTGCTTTACAGACGATTAATTTTATATGGCCATTCCATTTTAAATCACTCCTTATGCCTATTCCCAGATAATTTATGGAATTTACTGATACCAGTTGCTGACCTGCTATATTGTAGCTAAATGATAAGGCATCTTTCTTTCTATGTATTCGCAGCACATTACACTTTTTCTCCATTGAGATTCAATTGCCATTCCCTGCACCATGCGTCACATCGTTGCAGATCTCCCTGCATTTCAGTACAATTTTCCATTGTTACAACTTCTCAATATACTACAGCATCATCCGCAAAAAGCTTCAGTGAACTTCCGATGTTACTGATTTAATCCTCGTGGTCTCTTCGCGAGATACACGTAGGAGGTAGCAATATACTGCTTGACTCCTCGGTGAAGGTATGTTCTCGAAACTTTAACAAAACCCCGTACCGAGCTACTGAGCGTCTCTCCTGCAGAGTCTTCCACTGGAGTTTATCTATCATCTCCGTAACGCTTTCGCGATTACTAAATGATCCTGTAACGAAGCGCGCTGCTCTCCGTTGGATCTTCTCTATCTCTTCTATCAACCCTATCTGGTACGGATCCCACACTGCTGAGCAGTATTCAAGTAGTGGGCGAACAAGCGTACTGTAACCTACTTCCTTTGTTTTCGGATTGAATTTCCTTAGGATTCTTCCAATGAATCTCAGTGTGGCATCTGCTTTACCGACGATCAACTTTATATAATCATTCCATTTTAAATCACTCCCAATGCCTACTCCAAGATAATTTAGGGAATTAACTGCTTCCAGTTGCTGACCTGCTATTTTTAGCTAAATGATAAGGCATCTTTCTTTCTATGTATTCGCAGCACATGACACTTGTCTACATTGAGATTCAATTGCCATTCCCTGCACTATGCGTCAATTCGCTGCAGATCCTCCTGCATTTCGGTACAATTTTCCATTGTTACAACCTCTCGATACACCACAGCATCATCTGCAAAAAGCCTCAGTGAACTTCCGATGTCATCCACAAGGTCCTTTATGTATATTGCGAATAGCAACGGTCCTATGACACTCCCCTGCGGCACACCTGAAATCACTCTTACTTCGTAAGACTTCTCCCCATTGAGAATGATATGCTGCGTTCTGTTATCTAGGAACTCTTAAATCCAATCACACAACTGGTCTGATAGTCCATATGCTCTTACTTTGTTCATTAAACGACTGTGGGGAACTGTATCGAACGCCTTGCGGAAGTCAAGAAACACGGCATCTACCTGGGAACCCGTGTCTATGGCCCTCTGAGTCTCGTGGACGAATAGCGCGAGCTGGGCTTCACACGATCGTCTTTTTCGAAACCCAAGCTGATTCCTACAGAGTAGATTTCCAGTCTCCAGAAAAGTCATTATTCTCGAACATAATACGTGTTCCAAAATTCTACAACTGATCGATGTTAGATACAGCTCTGCACATCTGTTCGACGTCCCTTCTTGAAAACGGGGATGACCTGTGCCCTTTTCCAATTTTTTCGAACGCTACGCTGTTCTAGAGACCTACGGTACACCGCTGCAAGAAGGGGGCAAGTTTCTTCTCGTACTCTGTGTAAAATCGAACTGGTATCCCATCAAATCCAGCGGTGTTTCCTCTTTTGAGCGATTTTAATTGTTTTCTTATCCCTCTGTCATCTATTTCGATATCAACCATTTTGTCATCTGTGCGACAATCTAGAGAAGGAACAGATTCGGCCAACGTTCTGTGATGTCGTGAGGAGTCATCAGTGTTGACAGCCATACGAATCTTGTCGTCGTCCGTAGAAGCCTTACCGCCAGACGTACCTGGAACAACTCCTGTTGGACGTGGTGATGGTTGCTGCATGCGGTGGTAGCCCTGCACGATAATGCTGGGGTCTATGTGGCGGGTGTCACCAGGGACATCTTGTTAAGTATGGATATTGATGTTATGGAATTGCCGACAGGTGAGATCCGATCGAAGCGCCATCAAGCGTGTGTGGGACATGCGTGACAGACGTTTTAGTAGTAGGTGTGTGCCACCACAGACTCTTCAAGACCTCTCGAGGGCTCTCATTCAAGAGTGGGAACGGATAGCGCAGGGTGATCTCCGCAGGCTTATACATAGTGTGCTACGTTGGTGCCAACCGGTGATAAGCGCTCACTGGGCATTTCAGTTGTTGTTATGTAAACGAACGCAGATGTAATGATAATTTGTTGTGTACTTCATTTGTAAAAGATAAAGGTACGAAGGTGAGTCAAATTAAAACCTTAAATTTCTAATAACAAACCGAAATTTGGCACCGTTATCCTGTAAGTTGGTAAGCGTGTTACAAACAGTGTTCAGAATGGCCTGTAGGTTGCAGCATAGTGCAGATGCACACATACCGTCCCAGTATCAGTATAAAGATGGCCGCCCCACTTGCGACTTGCACCAGGGAAGAACAGCGTTCTGTTATTCGCTTTTTGTGTAGTGAAGGTGTGAAACCTATTGAAATTCTTAAACGAATGCTGATGCATCTTTGTCACAGCAGCAAGTCTATGAATGGAGTAGGAAGTTTGCAAATGGTGTGACTTCAGTGGAAGATGCTCCTCGTCCAGGTCAGGCACAACCAGTTGTGACTCCACAAAACATTGCAGCAGTTGAGGCGATAGTGAAGGAAAACCGTCGAGTGACACTGAATGACATTGCAGCATGTTTACAGATTAGTCATGGGTCAGCACACCACATTGTGCATGATGTGCTCCCGTTTCACAAAGTGTCTGCAAGATGGGTGCCATGGTAGCTGACTCCTGAAATTAGAGAACGACGTGTTGATGCTTCTGAAGAACTTCTTCGGCTCTTTGAACGAGAAGGTGATGGCTTCCTTGCAAGAATCGTTACTGGGGACGAAACTTGGTTTCACTTCCACCAACTGGAAACGAAGAGTGCGAGCAAGGAATGGCGCCATTCCTCATCACCAAAACCAAAGAAGTTTCAAACAGGACCATCAGCAGCGACCGTTATGCTGACTCTTTTGGGACGAAAAAGGCGTCATTTTGGAGCATTACATGCCTAGAGGGACCACTGTCACCAGTTCATCATACACAGATCTCCTAAAAAAATCATCTGCTGCCTGCAATCAAATCAAAGCGACGTGAATTGTTGCCTGCAATCAAATCAAAGCGACGTGGATTGCTGTCAGCAGATTTCCTTTTGCAGCATGACTATGCAAGACCCCACACTGCCCGTACAGCAGCTGCAACAATCACAGACCTGCATTTTGAGTGTCTTTCTCATCCACCAGACCTTGCCCCAAGTGATTTCCATATGTCTGTACCACTCAAAGACGCATTGGGAGGAAAGAAGTTCTCTTCATCTACATTTATACTCCGCAAGCCACCCAACGGTGTGTGGCGGAGGGCACTTTACGTGCCACTGTCATTACCTCTCTTTCCTGTTCCAGTCTCGTATGGTTCGCGGGAAGAACGACTGTCTGAAAGCCTCCGCGCGCGCTCTAATCTCTCTACTTTTAAATTCGTGATCTCCTCGGGAGGTATAAGTAGGGGGAAGCAATATATTCGATACCTCATCCAGAAACGCACCCTCTCGAAACCTGGCGAGCAAGCTACACCGCGATGCAGAGCGCCTATCTTGCAGAATTTGCCACTTGAGTTTGTTAAACATCTCCGTAACGCTATCACGGTTACCAAATAACCCTGTGACGAAACGCGCCGCTCTTCTTTCGATCTTCTCTATCTCCTCCGTCACCCCGATCTGGTACGGATCCCACACTGATGAGCAATACTCAAGTATAGGTCGAACGAGTGTTTTGTAAGTTCCGTTCTGATGAAGAGGTACGCCACGCTTTGCATGCGTGGTTGTGCGGACTACCAAAAGAATTTTTTCTAAAGGAATTTATGCACTCACTTTGTAATCGCTGGAGGACTTGCATTAAGCGTGGGGGATATTATGTTGAAAAGTGATACAGCTTTGTACCATTTTAATAATAACATTTTAAAACATATTTAAGGTTTTCATTTGATTCACCCTTGTAACATAAGCATTCCTCAATTATTGCTCATAGAGATGTGGTAGACGCCAAAAGTCATGTTCTAATTCTTTTGAGCAGTGTACTTGCGATCTCGCGAGCTTGACGGAAGTTTGCAGAAAATGATGTCTTCTAAAATAAATTCAGATACTGAATGACCAATGGACAGATTCTATATGCTTCTTGGTGTGCCACTTTTGCAGTATACAACAAGTGATTCGACAAATGTTCTTTGATTTTAATGAACATGAAAGGAAAGAAACGGAAAGGTACCACGCTGGATGGAGCTACTGTGGGTCATACCTCTTTATTTCTAGGTACTGAGTTTTGTTTGTTACTCCATTATTTACTCCGTAAGTGAGTTCACGTTACAGAGTCTCGGGCAACTTCTGTCCTAACATACATGAAGCTCCCTTTTTCTTTCTTTTTTTTAAAAAAACCATGATAATTTAAAAAAATCATTACAGTAGTCAGCAGTCGTTCTTCACTTATTTCATGGCCTCTCCTTTAATGTACACCGCGTACCCCCAGCTGTTTTCCCACCTCTGTGCTACTGCGATAGTGTTACCGCCACACACTAGGGTGCGCTGGGGATGTGACCTTCAACTTGGCGCTGCTGGAAGAGATTTAAAGGCAATGACCATCCATCCAGTCGTGTCTAATTTAATTTCCTAGTTTAGCGAAGCTATTAAACGATATTCGAGCTTTCCAATTCGATTCACTGTGGAGCTGCGCTGCCTACAGCCTCCGGCGAGAGATTGTAAAACGACGACTGTGCCTCCACCTGATGCTCACGAATCGTTTCTATGCAGCTGGCTATAATTCTCCTTCCCCGTACACTTCGAAAAAAATAGATACACCTTAATGATTTATCTGATAGTTCCAACGTCCCTGTTTCTGCTGCTAATTCCATATGAGATTAGACTTTACTTACTACTGACACCGCTGGAAAAACGCGCCAAGATTGGTGTCTATGTAGTTAACTAGAAATGAAGCACTACTCAGTGAGTACTGTAATTTTCGCCATTTTCCTTACGAGCTATAAATTCCTTTACTGAATGTTCCTTTCTGCTACTCTGTCACTAATTTGCTTCTCTGTGGTTAAAGCAGTTCTTCCGCTGTACAGATACAGCTGCTAGAGTTCCCATTACGACAACAGATTTGATCAGAGTTGAGCGTACACAGTGTCTGAAATACTGAACTCGGATTAACCGTAAGTCCATATCTCCTCAGAGTGGTCAATGTGAAAATCAGCTGTTGATATAAGGCCGGCCGGGGTGGCCGAGCGGTTCTAGGCGTTACAGTCTGGAACCGCGCCACCGCTACGGTCGCATGTTCGAATCCTGCCTCGGGCATGGATGTGTGTGATGTCGTTAGGTTAGTTCGGTTAAAGTAGTTCTAAGTTCTAGGGGACTGATGACCTCAGAAGTTATGTCTCATAGTGCTCAGAGTCATTTGAACCATTTTCTGTTGATATAAGCAAGTAACTGCATTGTGCAACAAATTTTTATTCAAAATTTGTAAATTACGTGTTTTCAGGATTTCTACATTTATTTAGGCACATACATCGAAAAATAGTCATTATGAGAAATATGTAAGAAACTATCAGCCTCGATTGCGGTAGTGAAACCAACCTTTACCTAAGTTTCGGCCCAAATAATTGAGACTTCTTCAGAACATATACCTGAGTTTATAATTTGTCTAAGAGGGCATTGTCTAGAAATAAAACTAAATAACATTAAGAGCTTCTTGAGAGTGTATTTTTCTTACTGACTAACATACAAAAATACTTACAGAGAGAGTAATATTTTGAAACGTGCTTGATTTTAATTTACGTTGGTGACTCTGGCTGTGAGTTAAGTAAAGTTTACCGCTTATGTCAGCGGCAGAGTGGTATGTAGGGCTGCCACTGCGGGGTTAATACAAGCGTCAGGCGGAATATTTTATTGCGTTCCAATGCCGAAAACCCACTAACACCAATGGCTGCTATGGTATAAATATCAAACGGAAGTGACGTGAGTGACGTGTATTGGTGAATGGGCGTTATAGAGACAGCCATCTTCGAGTGTGGCACATGTTTGTAGCAAGTAATATGAAATCAAATTATGGCTGTTGTCATACAATGAAATTAGTAAAAGAAAACTGGCATTCGACACATTTAGTAAAAATTTGTGACCGTGTCTCACATTGCCATTACTGTTATCAATTAATATAATCTACTAATTTATGTAGGTTATTAGTTAACATTAAGATCGCCAGGGGAAAGGGTTGCTGTCTGCCGAGAAGTGTTCAGATTAGTTCTAATATACATCGCCACTGTTCATAGTGAGACTGACAGAGGAATCATGTTCTGTGGTTTTTTAGTAAAACTTTGTTTTTCAGTCGTCTAATAAATCATTTGTCTTATCTCACTTGTATGGAGAGAAATAATTTTGCACAGTATCAGTTTGAAGGCAGCGTCTTTTGACCTACAAATGTAGCTTCTTGCAATTTATTTCAGTTTGATAGTTTCTTCTGTGGATCACTTATGCCGACATGTTACCCGAACGGGTAAAGCTGCCACTACTCGTCGGGAAAAGTGGCCAAGGTATTCACCCCAGAAAGTTAATAACTTCAAAAACACACGCATAATACAACGAACCAAACTGACTTCTAAACCCTTTATACAGAAAGTTATCATCCACTCTTGTAGTTCATTCTGAAAATTTTGGATTAATTAAGCTGTATTATTTAAAACCGTCTAACTTTGCTACATTTGGTGCAATACAAAAGTCCGATTATAAATGGTCCGCTGCGGCCGCTTGGTATGCTTTAGGATGCTATGGCGTGAAGGTGTCTACAAAATGTGCCTGTAAATCAGAAAAAAAACTTGGCAGCCAGTTGCGCTTGGACTGGTCACAGCACTCACTTTGGTGCACAAAAATGGTCACTACGTAAGCCTTCAGAAAGCATATGTTATTCTAATATATTATTTTCTGCCCCCCCCCCCCCCCCCCCCACACCCATTCTTCAAATGGTTCAAATGACTCTGAGCACTATGGGACTTAACATCTGAGGTCGTCAGTCCCCTAGAATTAGAACTACTTAAACCTAACTTACCTACGGACATTACACACATCCATGCCCGAGGCAGGATTCGAATCTGCGACCGTAGCAACAGCGCGGTTCCGGACTGAAGGGCCTAGAACCGCTCGACCACAGAGCTCGGCTCCCATTCTTCCTAAGTGGTCCAAAGTGATGCCCTGCAATGTCAGTGATGGCTCTTAAGCAAAAAAGTTTGTGGATCACTGCCTTAGAGGCCTAAAACAGAAATTTTTAAAAATCCAGTATTGAATAAAACGGTGACTTGTTCCTCATATGCAGTATATACACACATCAAAAAAAGGTTTGCATCACCTCGGTTCCCAGAACTACTGAAGATAGATGTTGATTGTGGATGCTGTAACACAGACACCGTCCCTGTCACTGTTCAGAGATGTCACCAGGAAGGAGGTACACGGCTCGTGTTGTCTGTAGTTAAACGATGGCTAGACGGTCAGTACCGCGGTTCGATCATGTCCGCATTGACACTTTGTGCCAGGAAGGCCTCTCAACAAGGGAAGCGTCCAGGCGTCTCGGAGTGAACCAAAGCGATATTGTTCGGACATGGAGGAGATACAGAGAGACAGGAACTGTCGATGACATGCTTCACTCAGGCCGCCCACAGGCTACTTACTACTGCAGTGGATGACCGCTGCCTATGGATTATGTCTCGGAGGAAACCTGACAGCCACGCCACCATGTAGAATAACGCTTTTCGTGCATCCACTGGACGTCGTGTTACGACGCAAACTGTGCGCATAGGCTGCATGCTGCGCATCTTCACTCCCGACGTCCATGGCGAGGTCCATCTTTGCAACCACGACACCATGCAGCGGGGTAGAGATGGGCCCAACAACATGCCGAATGGACCGCTCAGGATTGTTAACAAGTTCTCTTCACCAATGAGTGTCGCATATGCCTTCAATCAATCGTCGGAGATGTGTTTGGAGGCATCCCGGTAAGGGTGAACGTCTTAGACACACTGTCCAGCGACTGCACCCAAGTTGGAGGCTCCCTGCTGTTTTGGGGTGGCTTTATGTGGGGCCGACGTACGCCGGTGGTGGCCTTAAGGATGTACGATACGTGAATGCCGTCCTCCACCGATAGTGCAACCATATCGGCAGTATATTGGCAAGACATTCGTCTTCATAGACCAAATTCGAGCCCCCATGGTGCACATCTTGTGAATAACCTCTTTCAGGATAACGACATCGCTCGACTAGAGTGGCCAGCAAGTTCTCCAGACATAAACCCTATTGATCGTACCTGGGATAGATTAAAAAGGGCTGTTTACGGACGACGTGACCCACCAACAACTCTGAGGAATCTTCGCTGAATCGCATTGAGGAGTGGGACAATCTCGACCAACAGTACCTTGATGAACTTGTGGGTGATATGCCACGACGAATAGAGACATGCATCAGTGCAAGAGGACGTGCTACAGGGTATTAGAGGTACCGGTGTGTACAGCAATCTGGACCACCACCTCTGAAGGTCTCGCTGTATGGAGGTACAACATGCAATGTGTGGTTTTGAAGAGCAATAAAAAGGGCAGATATGATGTTTATATTGATCTCTACTCCAGTTTTCTGTTCAGGTTCCGAAACTCTCGGAGCCAAGGTGATGCAAAACTTTTTTTTGAGGTGTGTATTATATGACCGTGTGATTGCTGTCCTTAAACAGGATGGCGCCGGCTGTGATGTCACCATTGCTCAGTCCAAAGCTGTAAAATGCCATGTTTTCCCTCCCACGTCTGCTGTCTCCGCTTTTACCTCACATGGCTGTCTACCACGCTGTACTCATCAACAAACCGCCATCTTTGTTGATGGTTTTATTTGATGTATTGCCCTCTATACGTTCTTGGTGAAATATGCTTCCCCACAAACTGCCTATTTACAAACATGCTGATTTGTCTGTACAAATCGTACAATTTATCTACATTAAGTTTAGGATTTAAATGACTCTTGTCTTAATTATCCTTCCTTATATGTTGCCTCACGGAAACTGAAAACCGTATTTCTGTACATCATTGCTAACACCTTCTGGTATACTAGGTGTTAAGATCTTCTTTGCTGTCGACAAATGTAGATAAAGGTGAGTGCATAAAGTGACGCTTGTGATCTCATTGTTCTCGACTACTAAATTTATCGGAACCTCGGTTTATAATTACAATGCAGTTCAGTATAAAGTGTTTGTTGCAATGATTTGAAAGCTGTTCATGAGCAGGAAGCGATATATAAACTTTACTGATCGTTTTGGATTAATTTATTCAGAATTCATTGCTTTTCTTCACAAAACAATGAACACAGAGAAAACCATACTTCCACTTGTCCTCGCACTTCTATGCCTTGCATACAGAGTGCTTGCCATGGTAATAACCCCTACCAAAACTCGTGACACAATCCCATTCTAAGATATAAATTAAATTCAAAGATAGTCAAGTACAAAACTTCTTGAAAGTTGAGATAAAATTTCACTTTCTTCATGTTTTGCATATATACTCGTTACAATAATCCGCCTTTACACAGTCCATTTCTATAAAATGAAATAGTTTTTTTAGAATATTTTGTTTCCGCAATGAAATAAAAAGAAATATTAAAAGTTTTCATGTCTTTGTTTAGGACGTGACATGAACAAATGCAGAGTCGTTACCTATACATAAATTACTTCAGTTGTAAATCTATAATGATTTGTCTGTATTTTGTATGAAAAAGATAAAATGAAGTTTTCGATACAAGACCTCAACAATAAACGAAGAGACCGATACCCGATTTAACGACCTCACAAACTTCAAGAAACATTACAACTGTAAGTCTCTAAAGGGCTGAATGCGCATTTGCCAGTTCATTTACATTCAGAATGATGACTCTGAAAATTAGCTCTTACTACATATAATTATTTCGCACTTAAAAAAAAAATTATTTCAGTAGTGACATATAGGGATGTGTTATTCCATGAAACATTTTTCAGCTTCTACCACCATATTACGCTTGAAATTTAGTATTAAGATATGAGAAACCGACCCTAGTTTGTGACAGTCCGCTTTACAGGACACTGTAGCAAAGATATCTCTGTGTTGTGCCACACGAGCTCGCGCTACCCGATATGCGGAGGTAGGACAATATAATAAGTAGTCCTATAGAGTAACAGTACTCAGAGGAAACCTGCTGTTTACTCGCGTCCTCTCGTGCTGAAGCATGCCACGTTGCGGGCTACAACGTACATACACTCAGGGATTTATTACTACAAGTGATAATTATCGGGTGCGAGATATATTCATGTGTTAACAATTCTTTATGGCTGTTCTCGCGATTTCAGTAGCTTGATTTTTGAGTTTTGTGTGGGAGACCTCAGTAAAGAAAAAGGCTACACTTATTGGTATAGTGAGTAGTCAACTGTAATGACTACCCTTTTTGTGTAATCAGTTTACTGTCTGATTTGTACTGTCCGCCAAGACTTCGGCTCCTGTGCCAACGTTTTCAACTCGCTTGTACCCCATCCTTCAAATCCTTTGTAATTATCGTTCTTTTTGCGAATTGATACATTTTTCTCGGTCACTGGTCTTCTCACTGGTATGATTCGGCCCCCCACGACTTCCTCTCTTGTGTAAACCTTTTTACCTCACAGTAGAACCTAAACTTCACGTTTTCAATTATTTGCTTGTTATATCCAAAACTCTGTCTTCCCCTACAGGTTCTGAGACTTGTGTGTGAGGGCGCGTTGTCGTGTTGGAGCAACATTTCTTTGTGGTTATTGTCAGGTTGGAAACGGTTCTTCACTTTGTTCAGAGGCTTCACATACACTACATGACCAAAAGTATCCAGACACCGAGATGTAACACGCAGTTGAACATAGAAGTAACAAGAGACAGAACCGTAGGAGACTTGTAACCAGTAACAGCAGAATGGGCCAGTGACTTCAAACGTAGCCATGGAGGTTACCTGAGAAACAAATCTATCAGGGACATTTCAACGCTTCTAAAGCTGTCCAAGTCGACGGTTGGTGATGTGATTGAGAAGCGAAAATGCGGAGGAACAAGCACGGCTGAAATCTTGTACTGAAGGATAGGGGCCGTCAAGCTTTGCGGAGAGTGATTGACAGAAGCTCCATGAAATCAGAGAAAGGAATCAACAGTCAGTTTCAAACAGTCGCCAGCAGACCAGCCTGAAGAACGGTACCTGCCATGAAGTGTATTTGCCAACAGTGAAGTACAGAGGAGGTGGTGTTACGGCATTTGAGTGTTGTCACATTACTGCGCCGAGGAAATCGCTAAATGCAGAAGGATGCGAACAAATTTTACAGAATTATCCTCTGCATACTGTAGAGGAGGCGTTCAGAGACAATGATTGTTGGTATTTGGGTGGCAATGCACTCTGTCATATAGCAGCATACGTGACGAAAAGCTTTGTGGACAATAACATTCCTGAGATAAACTGCCTATTGGCTTCTGTCTCGGGTTCTTCGGCTGACGTTCATCTAATGATTTTACTGACGTTTCGCCAGCACGAGTGGCTGACATTGTCAAAGCTTCACTCTCCATTGCCGGTGGTGAACTGGAGCCGAGCTCGCGGCCGCAGACTGTATGTACCTGGCGCGCCAACGTCCGAGGGCTTCTACTCGGTCATTTCCGGTGCGGTTCTCCTCTTGCTACCTGTGACGGTCGTTCGCTGGAGCACGGGAAGCCAGGATCCGCTAACTTAAGGCTTTCCTCTTTCTTGTTCAAACTGTTCACGTGTTTTTGTATTTCTAAAGCTTCTCTGAACAAGAGTGTTTGACAGCGCTTCTCTACAGCCAGAACTTCCGTGTCGGCGAATTTTATTACGTGGTCGGTCTTATTCAGTGCGTGCTCTGCTACGGCCGATTTCTCCACTTGCCTCAACCTGCAATGTCGCTTGTGTTCTTTGATCCTGGTGTTGACTGATCGTCCAGTCATTCCGACATAAAGTTTTTCGCATGTGCATGGTATACGGTATATTCCCGTCATTGCAAGTGGGTCTCTTTTCTCCTTCGCCAATCTAAGACACTCTTTGATCTTCCTTGTCGGTTTGAAAATCGTCTTTACGCCATGTTTGCGCAATATACAGCCGATTCTGTCCGTCACTCTGGGAATGTATGGCAGAAAGGCCGTACCCGATATTTCGTTTTCTGATTCCTTACTTCACCGAGTGTTTGACTCTGTTACACTTCTAATATAACTTGTGGAGTACCCATTGGTGCTGAGAACACTTTCCAGGTGTTGCATTCCGCGTCTGAGGCGCTGCGGCTCACTTATTCCTACTGCTAGCCTTACGAGCATATTAATCATGCCTCTTTTCTGGCTCGGGTGGTGGTTTGATAGTTTGTGCAGTTATCAGTCAGTGTATATCGGTTTTCGATACACGCTGTGTCCCAGGTTTTTCGCCATCCATTGTGACCAGCACATCTAGAAATGGCAGTTTTTTGGTCTTTTCTACTTCCATGGTAAATGTTGACATGGGGGCTGTTCAAGTGTCTTAAGAAGTCACCGAGCTGTTCTTCACTGAATGAGACCGACCACGTAATAAAATTCGCCGACACCGAAGTTCTCTATGTAGCGAAGCACTATCAAACGCGCTTGTTCAGAGAAGCTGTAGAAATACAACAACACGTGAACAGCTTCAACAAGAAAGAGGAAAGCCTTAAGGTAAACGGATCCTGGCTTCCCGTACTGCAGAGAATCACAGTCGCAGGTAGCAAGAGGAGAACCGCACCGGAAATGACAGCGGAGAAGCCCTCGGACGTTGGCGGGCCAGGTACATATAGTCTGCGGCCGCGATCTCGGCTCTAGTTCACCACTGGAAATGAAGGCTGAAACCTTGACAATGTCAGCCACTCGTGCTGGCGAAACGTCAGTAAAATCATTAGATGAACGTCGGCCGAAGAACCCGAGACAGAAGCCAATAGGCAGTTTGTCAAGAAGTGGCCACGAAAGCCTTAACAATTTTGTATTCCTGAGATAGTCTGCCTGCTCAGAGGACCGACCTGAAGTCCACGGAACAGCTTTGGGATGAGCTAGAACGTCGACTTCGCTGCAGACCCAAACGTCCTGCGTCACTAACTTTTCTAGTCTCGACTCTTGAGTAAGAATGGGCTTACTTTCCTCTTCAGACATTCAGACACCTCATTTTAAGTCTCTCCAGCAGAGGTCATGCTGTCAAGCTGACGTAAAGCCGAAGCGTGGACACACCTCATATTAATGTCCACTAATCCTGATACTTTTGATCAACCAGTGCATGCCTTTAATTTAATGACTGACCCTTTTGGTATAAAGTCCATGAGATTATCCCAAAAAACTGTCATCATGACAGCAAAGCCTTGATTTTCCTTTTAGGTAAATGCGGGTAGTACCATTCCAGTGACTATTTTTTCCTGACTCAAAGTGATACAGCCATGTTCCGTCACCTGCAACTATCCGTCCTATCTGTCTATTCGCCTCAAAGTGCTCCAACAATTCACATGAAATATCTTTTCTTTGAATCTTATGGTCTGTTGTAAGCATTTATGAAACCCAATTTGAATACCTCTTTGAATATCCAAGATTCTCCATCATTACACACGCACTTCCATTATTCACCGATGTCTTTAGATCCAGCTGTCGAGTTGCGATTCGCCGGTCTGCAAGAACAGTAACATTCTCCTTGGGAGCAGTGGTGTGACAGGACGCCCATAACGCGGCTGATCATGGAGCTCAATTTCTTCACTTCACGACGATTAATCACTCCTTACCCGCCTGCTTAGCTAAGTGGTAACGTGTTTGCCTACTATGTAGCGGGCCCGGGCACGTTTGCCGACCGGGTTGGAGTTTTCTTCGTTCGTGAACTGGATCTTGTGTTGTCCTCGTTATCATTTCATCCTTCTCACCGGCACCCAAGGCGCCCAATGTGGCGTCGACTGAAATAAAACTTGCTCTCGGCGGCCGAACTGTCCCGGATGAGGCCTCACGGCCAACAATGTCACACGATCATTTCTTTTCAGTCCCTCCTTACCTCCCGTCCAACAGTGCTAAAAATACATTATAATACACTGTACACAACTGTTTTTGGATGTTCATCATGGTTTGCTTTTTCGTAGCGACGAATTCTATTATAACGCTTTCTTTTACGAGTGTTGTGCGTAGACGCCTGTTTGATGGTTGCTACGGCTCTGACATCTATCGGGATTGTTCGAGACTTCGCATACTTGCAGACGAAACGTAACATGTGAAGCACTTAAAAGGATGTTTTGCTATGGCTGTAAAATTTGAGACGTTAATTATTAAACGACCCCGTGTTTCCTAAAGAATGGCTGGATTTAAAAAGAATAATACTAATTTGGTTATGAGGTAAAATTATTCATCTTTAGTTTCACGAACAATTCTCAAAGAAAATTTGACATCAATATCGAAAAGAGCACAAGCAGTAGGTGACGTATACACAGAAATGTTTTTGGGGTACAAAAACATAATTTTGTTTTGGAAAGACAGACTTCCTTGAATATAAAAAAAAATGTTTTTTTGGGTCATAAAAACATGAATAATTCTGTTCTGGAAAAACAGACTTCCTTGAACATAAAAAAATGTACCTTGGAAGCTTGCGCTTTAATAAAAGCAAGAACAGTAACATTCTCCGTGGGAGCAGTGGTGTTACAGAACCGTTATACCGTTTATTGCTTACCAGGATTTTTAATTATTTGATTGACGTAGTCACGACGTATACGTAAAAACACAAAAACCGTCACTGAGAGTAGAATTGCGCGTATTTTGACGAATGAAATTACCAAAATAACGGAGTAACTCACTCAATGAGTATAATATTTAGGATTTTATGGCGTAATGAACAATGTGCTTGGAAAGAGAAACTATTATTCGATGTTGGTCGAATAATTGTGAAATAAATAAAAGCTTTGACATAATACAGAACACCTTTTATTTAAAAACGGAATAAAAAAAATTATATGAGCTGGTTGGTCTTCGCCCAGATGTGTTAGTGTTAGTGTTTGTGTGTGTGTGTGTGTGTGTGTGTGTGTGTGTGTGTGTGTTTGTCGGAGCAGTATGTTGCCCGGTTTTCTATCATGGTTCACGACAAGTCTTGACTTTCTTGGCAGGTCGTAATTAACCAGTGTACTTTAAAAAAATTCCTTTTCTACCTGTCAGTGAGTGACCTTAATTAATGAGCCAGCAGTCTGATCGCAAAGAAAAAGACCAGTAGCTACTGAGGTTGTTGTCACTACATTAATAGTCAGAGGCGTGGAATGGACGTCTTATATTCATTATTTTTTTGCAAGAGGTGTAGGTAGCTGTATACAGGCGCCTTAATGACTTGTACACATTAACCCCTCATAATGTTTTTACGTGTAAATGCAAGTTATAGTGTTCTCCTGAAATAACAAATGGTTCAAATGGCTTTGAGCACTATGGGACTTAATATCTATGGTCATCAGTCCCCTAGAACTTAGAACTACTTAAACCTAACTAACCTAAGGACATCGCACAACACCCAGCCATCACGAGGCAGAGAAAATCCCTGACCCCGCCGGGAATCGAACCCGGGAACCCGGGGGTGGGAAGCGAGAACCTGAAATAACAATGCAAATTTTGCTGTAGTAGAGTAGATTAATTTTTAACGTGGCGCAATTCTTCGCTCTACTCGCTATTGTCTCACTTTGTTACGTTTATGCAGAAACACTATTTAATAAAATTGTCATTCATGATTTCCGACATTTTGTATTCCGTCATAATCACTAGAAAGGACGACGACAGAAAAAATAGAGTATCTGTGGTACATTTAACCAACTCCTCAAACTACGTTAACATATTTGCAAATTACAACTCCAAGAAAAATACATAGAAATGAAACAGTATTTAGGCTATGATCCACAGCTTTGATAAAAGACATCTTTATTCTGTCTATTGAAAAGGTTTCGAGACTGGATTAATAAAATAGGCGGGGACTACTCAAGAGGATGTCGTTATCAGGAGAAAGAAAACTGGCGTTCTACGGATCGGAGCCTGGAATGTCAGGTCCCTTAATCGTCCAGGTAGGTTAGAAAATTAAAAAGGGAAATGGATAGGTTAAAGTTAGATATAGTGGGAATTAGTGAAGTTCGGTGGCAGGAGGAACAAGACTTCTGGTCAGGCGAATACAGGGTTGTAAATACAAAGTCAAATAGGGGTAATGCAGGAGTAGATTTAATAATGAATAAAAAAAATAGGAAAGCGGGTATGCTACTACACAACAGCATAGTGAACGCATTATTGTGGCCAAGACAGATACGAAGCCCACGCCTACTACAGTAGTTCAAGTTTATATGCCAACTAGCTCTGCAGAGGACGAAGAAATTGAAGAAATGTATGATGAAATAAAAGAAATTATTCAGATATTGAAGGGAGACGAAAATTTAATAGTCTTGAGTGACTGGAATTCGGTAGTAAGAAAAGGGAGAGAGGGAAACGTAGTAGGTGAATATGGATTGGGGGTAAGAAATGAAAGAAGAAGCTGCCTGGTAGAATTTTGCACAGAGCATAACTTAATCATAGCTAACACTTGGTTCCAGAATCATAAAAGAAGGTTGTATACATGGAAGAAGCCTGAGATACTGACAAATTTCAGATAGATTATATAATGGTAAGACAGAGATTTAGGAACCAGGTTTTAAATTGTAAGACATTTCCAGGGGCAGATGTGGACTCTGACCACAATCTATTGCTTATGACCTGGAGATTAAAACTAAAGAAATTGCAAAAAGGTGGGAATTTAAGGAGATGGGACCTGGATAACCCGACTAAACCAGAGGTTGTACAGAGTTTCAGGGAGAGCGTAAGGGAACTAATGGCAAGAATGGGGGAAAAATACAGTAGAAGAAGAATGGGTACCTTTGAGGGATGAAGTGGTGAAGGCAGCAGAGGATCAAGTAGGTAAAAAGACGAGGGCTAGTAGAAATCCTTGGGTAACAGAAGAAATATTGAATTTAATTGATGAAAGGAGAAAATATAAAAATGCAGTAAATGAAGCAGGCAAAAAGGAATACAAACGTCTCAAAAATGAGATCGACAGGAAGGGGAAAATGTCTAAGCACGGATGGCTAGAGGACAAATGTAAGGATGTAGAGGCTTATCTCACTAGCCCGGTAAGGAAGATACTGCCTACAGGAAAATTAAAGAGACCTTTGGAGAACATCAAGACCTCAGATGGAAACCCAGTTCTAAGCAAAAAAGGGAAAGCAGAAAAGTGGAAGGAGTATACAGAAGGTCTATACAAGGGCGATGTACTTGAGGACAATATTAGGGAAATGGAAGAGGATGTAGATGAAGATGAAATGGGAGATACGATACTGCGTGAAGAGTTTGACAGAGCACTGAAAGACCTGAGTCGAAACAAGGCCCCCAGAGTAGACAACATTCCATTGGAGCTACTGACGGCCGTGGGATAGCCAGTCCTGACAAAACTCTTCGATCTGGTGAGCAAGATGTATGAAACAGGCGAAATACCCCCAGACTTCAAGAAGAATACAATAATTCCAATCCCAAAGAAAGCAGGTGTTGACAGATGTGAAAATTACCGAACAATCAGTTTAATAAGCCACAGCTGCAAAATACTAACGCGAATTCTTTACAGACGAATGGAAAAACTAGTAGAAGCCAACCTCGGGGAAGATCAGTTTGGATTCCGTAGAAATGTTGGAACACGTGATGCAATACTGTCCCTACGACTTATGTTAGACGCTAGATTAAGGTAGGGCAAACCTACGTTTCAAGCATTTGTAGACTTAGAGAAAGCGTTTGACAATGTTGATTGGAATACTCTCTTTCAAATTCTGAAGGTTGCAGGGGTAAAATACAGGGAGCGAAAGGCTATTTATAATTTGTACAGAAACCAGATGGCAGTTATAAGAGCCAAGGGACATGAAAGGGAAGCAGGGGTTGGGAAGGGAGTGAGACAGGGTTGTAGTCTCTCCCCGATGTTTTCAATCTGTATATTGAGCAAGCAGTGAAGGAAACAAAAGAAAAATTTGGAGTAGGTATTAAAATCCATGGAGAAGAAATAAAAATGTTGAGGTTCGCCGATGACATTGTAATTCTGTCAGAGACAGCAAAGGACTTGGAAGAGCAGTTGAACGGAATGGATAGTGTCTTGAAAGGAGGATATAAGATGAACATCAACAAAAGCAAAAAGAGGATAATGGAATGTAGTCGATTTAAGTCGGGTGATGCTGAGGGAATTAGATTAGGAAATGAGACACTTAAAGTAGTAAAGGAGTTTTGCTATTTGGGGAGCAAAATAACTGATGATGGTCGAAGTAGAGACGATATAAAATGTAGGCTGGCAATGGTAAGGAAAGCGTTTCTGAAGAAGAGAAATTTATTATCATTTAGTATAAATTTAAATGCCAGTAAGTCGTTTCTGAAAGTATTTGTATGGAGTGTAGCCATGTAAGGAAGTGAAACACGGACGATAAATAGTTTAGACAAGAAGAGAAGAGAAGCTTTCGAAGTGTGGTGCTACAGAAGAATGCTGAAGATTAGATGGGTATTGAAAAGATTTGGGGAGAAGAGGAGTTTGTGGCACAACTTGACTAGAAGAAGGGATCGGTTGGTAGGACATGTTCTGAGGCATCAAGCGATCGCCAATTTAGTACTGGAGGGCAGCGTGGAGGGTAAAAATCTTAGAGGGAGACCAAGAGATGAACACACCAAGCAGATTCAGAAGGATTTAGGTTGTAGTAGGTACTGGGAGATGAAGAAGCTTGCACAGGATAGAGTAGCATGGATAGCTGCATCTAACCATTCTCAGGACTGAAGACCACAACAACAACAATTGAAAAAAAGGAAATTTGTCACAACTATGGCGATCACACATTTTATTTAACTTGTACACGTCACTACAGATATTCAGATTTAGGTTGGGACATGTTCGAAATGCCTGCCATCATTGGGAATGATGTGGTGCAGTCGAATAGCGAAGTTCTGCGTGATCCGCTGAAGTGTCGGAACACTGATGCTGTCGATGACCTGCTGAATGGCTGTTCTCAGTTCATCAGTGGTTTTGGGGTTGTCGCTGTACAACTTGTCTTTAATATAGGCCCACAAAAAGGATTCGCAAAGATCCGGAGAATTGGCGTCCAGTCGCCGACCGCTGTGGCAGAGCGGTTTTAGGCGCTTCAGTCCGGAACCGCGCTGCTGCTACGGTCGCAGGTTCGAATCCTGCCTCTGGCATGGATGTGTGTAATGTCCTTAGGTTAGTTAGGTTTAAGTAGTTCTAAGTCTAGGAGACTGGTGATCTCAGACGTTAAGTCCCATAGTGCTCAGAGCCATTTGAACCATTTGATGTCCGATCGAGTCCCAAAGTAATGGCCTCTCGGTATCCCAGAGCCAGAATGCAGTCCCCAAAGTGCTTCTCCAGGACATCAAATGATCTACTGCTTCAATGGGGTCTTGCTCCGTCTTGCATGAACCACATCTTGCCAAAATCAGGGTCAGTTTCGGCAATGGGGTGGCATCATCATCCAAAACCGTCGCGCACCGTTCCATCAAGGAATATCGCACCGATTATTCCGTGACTGGACATTGCACGCCACACAGTCACCCGTTGAGGCGCGAAGATACTTCTCGATCGCGAAATTCTGATTCTCAGTCCTCCAAATGCCCCAATTTTGCTTATTGACCAACCCGTCCAAATAAAAGTGGGTTTCATTGCTAAATCAAACGGTATTGACATCGAAGTCCTGTTCGTGAATTCTGTGGACAGTAGTGTCGACGACACACAATCGCTGTTATGTGGCACTGGCTAATGACTCATGGGTTTGAATATTGGATAGAGATGCGGTTCTTCAACAATTTGTTGCAGTGTCTCACCTGCTGTGCAGCTCGTGTGATCGATTTCCTGGAGCAGGTTTGAAACACAGCGCGTGTCTTTTCGATGTATTAAGGCGTGTTCACCCTGTTTGGACAACTAGCATTGCCAACATTGTCATCACGAACACTACCCGTTTTCTCAAACTTGCGAATCAGATTCTTGATTGTTAACACAATTGGACCGGTTGTCTTCGGCTTGAACTCGGTCGCAAATTTCCTTTGAGCCGCAACTGGGCTGTTATTGTTCGTATAGTAGGCCTTCAACAGCGCTATACGCTCACGTACGGAGTATCGCGACATTTTCAGGTGCAAATAGCCGACAACAAGGCTTGTGCGGATACTAATTCCCATCATGCCCCGCGGCCAACCGTGCTGTTTGAACGTCCTAATGCAAATTGTTTAAATGTTATCACGATTTTAATGCGTATAGTCCAATAATTGTCACTCTGTACAGATGGTGTAGTAGGACCAAGTATGGACTTTAATGCAGCTCGTTGACAGTTCAGTACACCGTGTGTGGCATACAAACAGACAGAATATGAAGCCCTAGTTGAGTGATGTTGTGGAGTAGATGACGTCCTACCATACTGCAGGTAGTTGGTGATTGAATGTGAAATGTGGCTGTGTCAGAGGAGTATGCCGCCCGTTATTGGTATGTAGTACCACTATTATGTAGATTACTGTGAGCTAACTCCATCCGAAGATGCCTTGAAAGCCCAACGCAACCGACCGACCGCCGCGCCATCTTCAGCTCATAGGCGTCACTGTTTACGGATATATGGTTCAAATGCCTCTGAGCACTGTGGGACTTAACATCTGAGTACATCAGTCCCCTATAACGTAGAACTACTTAAACCTAACTAACCTAAGGACATCACAAACACCCATGCCTGAGGCAGGATTCGAACCTGCGACCGTAGCGGTCCGCGGTTCCAGACTGAAGCGCCTAGAACCGCTCGGCCACACCGGCCAGCGTTTACAGATATAGAGGGCCATGTGGTCAGCACAACGCTCTCCAGGTCATTGTCAGTTTACGGGCCGGAAGCGTTACTTCTCATTCAGGTGGCTCCTCAGTTTGTCTCATAAGGGGTGTTATGCATTCTAGACCACTTGTTAGCAGCAGACAGTGGCTGCGCCAAATTATTTATTGAACTTTCTTTACAATTTCTCCCTCGTTGTCGCTGCCCAGCCCTGCGGATCCCTTCGCCTGGTTGCTGCTGTGTAGATTCTCCGACAATGTG
Organism: Schistocerca gregaria; assembly: GCF_023897955.1. Lineage (NCBI taxonomy): Eukaryota > Metazoa > Arthropoda > Insecta > Orthoptera > Acrididae > Schistocerca > Schistocerca gregaria. The sequence continues at coordinate 164,057,683 of NC_064921.1, forward strand.
CGCAACGCGCGCTGCTGATCGCACTCGGGGGCCTCAGGCGCTCTGCTGAAGCCAGGATGACCTGTGGTTGAGATGAACTCATCGCCACGAGGTCAGCTGCCGACGCCTGCTGCACCGGCGACTGAGAGGCCGTCAGTCGCGATGTCCGCAAGGTCCCATCATGGACGGACCACGCGCCGTGGGGCTGGGTTGCCGTGGCTCCCGGTTGGCTTGGGGTCCCGGCATCAGTCCCCGGCAGCGCTTGTGACCAAGACCTCGCTGCGGCCGGTCCTGCTCGAATTTTTTTTCGCTCTAGTTAGTCAGTCATGGTGCCGACCGAACTCAGGCCGACCTCCAGAGCTGAAGTTGACATCTGGCGGTGAACGGATGACTCCTTCGAGCTGGAACAGACTTCCGGAATCGTCACCAACGAAGATTGAACATTCGGACACGGACCACGTCCGTCCTCAGACCCGAACTGCTTCCTAATGGCTTCTGTCTGTTGCTGCCTGCGCTCCACTATTTATATTCAGCAGGAGGACGTTTTTTTACCCTCAGTGGTAACTTTTTGTTATTACTCCTGCAGTATATTGCAGCGTAACTTAGCGTGCTGGCCTCTCTTCTCCTGACTCAGAAGTCTCCAGGCTTCGCTTGGCGCTTGGTCTGTGTGCGACCTTGCGTCAATCTGTTGGTAGACTGCTGCTGTCAGCAAGGCTAATTGTGCGTGCTTATTAAGCAAAGCCTTGGTCGCTGGCGTGCCTCTGTTTTGCCATTCTTCACTGTGTGGAGCAACGCTTACTAGATGTGGCCGCAACAGGGGTCTGTGCACCCCGCTTGCCAACAGCTCTCAGCAGACCCGGACGCTCAGACATTCAAGTGCTAGCCAAGAACGACAGCGATTAATTTCGGTGATTTGTCGGGAGCCGGTGTTATCACTGTGGGGAGGCCGTTGGTCTTATGATTATTAGCTTGATTTTATAGGCCCATATGCTTCCACAGCACCAGCTAGATACTTAACATATTTTAAAATAACAGATAATTTTGTATACCATTTTCATACAAAACAACTATAGTGTTACATCACAGGTGAGACAAAACTTTACCAATAACCGACGGCGAGATTAAACGCCGCCTGAAGGCGTTGTGCGCACATTACGCGGTAACTGAAGTATGCAGGGTGCATCACTTAAAACTACACTGCAAATATTGCGGAAATTGAAACTGATATTGATATGCGATTTCCACAGAAAGAATTTGAAATGCCTGGGATAGCACGTCAGAGCGCATTAGGTTGTGGAAAGGGGCCAAAATTGGTTGCTGTAAGTTGCACTCAGCATTCAAACTTTATCTGTCCACACTCAATATTACACACTCAAAGTTTCAATCGAGCTCCTTTGATTAACCTTGGATCGGCTGAAGGCCGCATTCAAAATCCATAGCACAAGACCTAAGCAAGAAATTAAAATACAAGGTTCTTCTGGAGGTTTCACCATTCAAGGCCAATTTTTTTTAAATCTTCAATCTAAACAGGCTCAAGGCTTTAGCAATTTAATTTTAATGGAACTTGGCATAGGCCAGCTATTAATCAATAATTTAACGGCTTAGGCCTAGAAAGAAGAATTTCAATTTAAAAGGCTGAAGACCTTATCTTAAAACATTAGATCCAAAATTCGGCTGAAGGCCCCATATAAACGAATAACAATCTTAGGAACATCAATTTAAGAGATATTAAACTCGGTTGAAAGCCACACATCAACAAAATAATTTAATGGCTTAAGGCCTTAAAATATTTAATTTAAAATTCGGCTGAAGGTCGCATTTGAAGGGATAACAATCTTATGCCTGAAGGGAAAGAAAGGAACATCAATTTAAGAGACACTAAAACTCAGCTAAAGCCCACACATCGACCAAATAACTAAAAATCAAACAGGGAAGTTACTATGTAACAGACACGGGACGGCGCACAGAAGTTTCCAAGGGTCGACCTGGAATTGTAAAAATGGTTCAAATGGCTCTGAGCACTATGGGACTCAACTTCTGAGGCCATTAGTCCCCTATAACTTAGAACTAGTTAAACCTAACTAACCTAAGGATATCACACACATCCATGCCCGAGGCAGGATTCGAACATGCGACCGAAGTAGTCTCGCGGTTCCAGACTGCAGTGCCTAGAACCGCACGGCCACTTTGGCCGGCCTGGAATTGTAACACTAACGCCGGTTTAGGCGAGACAGGCAGCCTGACCAACAGTCTCTTAATCGGAAGACAACCCAACCGATAGACAGCCGGCGAACCAACCGGCTACCTGATTTCGGTCACCAGACCAACGGCGCTACAACCAAAATGCCAGGGACCAGTAACACTCATCTTCACATATTGGGATGTTAATAAGCAAAGGCACAATAACTACTGACATACATGGACATCGCAACGGGTGTGGAATTAAACGCCGTGGCGGACAGCATCAACAGGGTAGGAAAACACTCACTCGCTGCTCTGTCGCAACCGACCAACTGGCTACTGCAGTGCGCAGGCAGCATTACAGCATTTAAAGCATTGGTTAGTCGAACTGACACAGGATATACAGTGTTCCACGAAAGACTGCCACCAGAAACTCGAACACTCTTAAAACGAATCACTGGTGAACAACTAGAACAAATCACAGGCAGACACACACACACAAAACCGAAAGACGGTCGGTGACGAAACACACGTCGTCCGACCAGACGACCGACCAACAAGCAGCCAAGGTCGTTGGCACGCAAACCATGTGCGTCAGCAACAGTCGAGCTCACTGCAGCTCCATCTACATCTACATCTACATACATACTCCGCAACCTCGTACCACAACTAGCATCTTCTCTCCCTGTTCCATTCCCAAACAGAACGAGGGAAAATGACTGCCTATATGCCTCTGTACGGGCCCTATCTCTCTTATCTTTGTGCTCTTTCCGCGAAATGTAAGTTAGCGGCAGTAAAATTGCACTGCAGTCAGCCTCAAATGTTGGTTCTCTAAATTTCCTCAGTAGCGATTCACGAAAAGAACGCCTCCTTTCCTCTAGAGACTCCAACCCGAGTTCCTGAAGCATTTCCGTAACACTCGCGTAATGATCAAACCTACCAGCAACAAATCTAGAAGCCCCCCTCTGAATTGCTTCTATGTCCTTCCTCAATCCGACCTGATAGGGATCCCAAACGCTCGAGCAATACTCAAGAATAGGTCGTATTAATGTTTTATAAGCGGTCTCCTTTACAGATGAACCATATCTTCCCAAAATTCTACCAATGAACCGAAGACGACTATCCGCCTTCCCCACAACTGCCATTACATGCTTCTTCCACTTCATATCGCTCTGCAATGTTACGCTCAAATATTTAATCGACGTGACTGTGTCAAGAGCTACACTACTAAATGAGTATTCAAACATTACAGGGTTCTTTTTCCTATTCATCTGCTTTAATTTACATTTATCTGTATTTAGAGTTAGCTGCCATTCTATACACCAATCAAAAATCCTTGTATCCTCCTACACTCACTCAACGACGACAACTTTCCGAACACCACAGCATCATCAGCAAACAACCGCACATTGCTGTCCACCCTATCCAAAAGATCATTTATGTAGATAGAAAACAACAGTGGACTTACCACACTTACCTGGGGCACTCCAGATGATACCCTCACCTCCGATGAACACTCACTATCGAGGACAACGTACTGAGTTCTATTATTTAGGAAGTCTTCGAGCCACTTACATATTTGGGAACCAATTCCATATGCTTGTACCTTAGTTAGGAGTCTGCTGTGGGGCACCGAGTCAAACGCTTCCTGGAAGTCTAGGAATGTGACATCCGTGAAAAAAAAAGGCGAGTTGCGTTTCGCAGGAGCCATGCTTTCTAAAGCCGTGCTGATGCATGGACAGCAATTTCTCTGTCTCCAACCCGACTCAACCCGATGTCCGGCCGGAACTGGGAGAGACGGCGATCCGGGCACACTGGCTCGGACCCAATCATGCAGAGGTAACTCTTGCCCATTGGCCACGACGTCTCCGCACTAGAAGGAACCGAGCCACGTTCAGCTAGATGACTCAGTGATTAGGCCCAGAAACGGCCAAAAGACTAAACACACGTCTGGTAGGAGCCTGCGATACTTGTGCGCTTTCACTGTTCCGTCTATGAAAAACGGGCCTCTGAGCTGATGGTTCACTATCCCATGTGATACGTTTATACTTCATGGGCGCTGAAATTGCACATTACGAAGTCAAGGGGGAGTGTCAACAGAGTAGTAGAGCATATTTCGGTGGTATACCTAGCCATGGTTAATAAATGTGGTTACATCACTATTCAAGACATATGATATATCTGAAGTATCCTGTTGTAATGTCCATGTACAGAAGTTAACACGATTCTCATAATCGTCTTTGCGATGGAGAGAGATGTGATACGGATGGAACTTATGTCGATGGAATGTGGAGAATACTCGCCTTACTCCTGCCACTCCTTCGTGGGTTTGCGCGGAAGCTAAAGCGCGGATCAGCTGCAAGCAGCAAAAACATTAATTTTCCTATCTTCTGTCGTCACTTGTTTCCTTCTGTTACGTTGTCTAGCTGTTGCACTACCATTGGCGGCCACAGTGGTCTAGCGGTTCAGGCGCTCAGTCCGGAACCGCGCGACTGCCACGGTCGCAGGTTCGAATCCTGCCTTGGGCATGGATGTGTGTGATGTCCTTAGGTTAGTTAGGTTTAAGTAGTTCTAAGTTCTAGGGGACTTATGACCACAGATGTTAAGCCCCATAGTGCTCAGAGCCATTTTTTTTTGCACTACCATTTTCACGTAACTGGTTCAAGAGTTGATAAATAATTGCTGAGATGATTGATGTCTATTGGTATATCCTGCCGGATACGCCGTACAAGGAAGAACTGCATTCTTCCTACACTCTCCATGCATCATGAGCATGTTGGCTTTTTTGCATTGGTAAACCCCATCGTGCACTCTCGACGTACAGCTAGGACTGTCACCCACTAAATGACTATCAAGTCGCAGTGCACTCAAGAAATACACAAACACGCTGTGAGCAAATTTAACACCGACCTAACTAGCAACTGTGGAGGTTAAATGGCACAAACAAATCAAACAAGAGTCGATGCCGAAAGTTTTCAAAACACGATACGTTGTAAACGACTCACACTAAAATCTTGTAACGATCACCACTGACATTTCTACGTAAGTTTCCCTACTTTAGATTCTTAATGCCAAGAGGTATAGTTCCATTTGAGAAAGTGTACGTTTGCACAAAAAATATTCCTAGTAATTATTATTAAAATCTGTTTACTGGCTAACAGAAGGAGCCCCTGAGTGCCGATCCATTGTGTGGAAACCGCAAACCAATAGCACTTTCAAAAAAAATGTTCAAATGTGTGTGAAATCTTATGGGACTTAACTGCTAAGGTCATCAGTCCCTAAGCTTACACACTACTTAACATAAATTATCCTAAGGACAAACACACACGCTCATGCCCGAGAGAGGACTCGAAACTCCGCCGGGACCAGCCGCACAGTCTATGACTGCAGCGCCTGAGACCGCTCGGCTAATCCCGCGCGGCAATAGCACTTTCCATTTCCACAATATGCTCGGTGCAAGTTTTAGGTGATTTACCCTGTATAAACGGAGCAGAGACGAATGGATAATTGTTCTAGTGACGATAAGGGCCGAAAATGGGGAAATCCACTGACATAAGTGACTTTGACAAAGGGCAGATTGTTAGGGCGCGGTGCCTGGGAGCGAGCATGTCGGAAACGCGAAGCTGGTCGGTTGTTCGCGTGCTACTGTCGTGAACGTCTATGGAAAGTGGTTGAAAGACGCTGAAACCACGAGTAGACGACAAGATACTGGATTATCTCACAGAACGTGGAGGTCGAAGGCTTGAGCGCCCCATAAAGAAGGATAGGCAGCTACCTATGGTAGAGCTGACGATAAAGTACAGTGTTCGTGAAGCACACGTCGTTGAACGTGGGTACTCGCATCAGAGGACTCGTATGTTTCCCCATGTTGATCAACAACATCGCCAATTACGATTCCAGAAATCGATATTCGACAGTGGAGTGACAGGAACGTACTCACTGGTTTCTTCACACACCAAATCGATGGTTATGATAGGGAACGCAAACATCCAGCCGAACGGCTACACGGCATAGGCAGTGCGCCTCATGGACGCAGATCGACGGGCGCATTATTACGCTAGCGGAGCCGTCTGCTGGATTCCCTTGAGACCTTCTGCTTGTAATCGAAGGCACTGTCACAGCCATAGACGATGTGATCATTGTTGCAGACTACCTCCTTGGCTTCGTCCTTGGTGTCACCCACGACGGCGATGCCATCTTCTAGCAGGAGAAATGAACGTGTCACAAGGCGACAGTCATGCTACAGTGGTTTGAGGACTATGACAGTAAACTGACGTTGATGTCTTGGCTCAAAATTCACCATATCTGAAATCGATGGAACGCTTCTGGGACGCTATCAGGCGCCAGCTCCGCGACCACAAACGAACGACGTATAATTTATGGAAAATACTTGACCTGTGCGTACACATTTGGTGCCTGAACCCTACTAAGGATTGGTGTAATCAATGTCACGAAGAATCTCTGCTGTACTGCGTTGCGAAGTGAAGCAACGTGCTATTAAGCAAATGGCTATAATGGTTTAGCTCATCAGAGTACGTTTCTTCATTCAGAAAATTATGTGCTCATATTATGTGGCACATCCAGGTCTGGCACATGTTGAGATAAATCATCGAAGTTAGTTGTAGTATAATGAAGATGTTTATGAATGAAAATTCACACCTTCCTGATATAATCTTCTAAAATATTTATTATTTATTTCACAAACCACTTTTTAGCTGTTACTCCATCAGCTACAAAGATAACCACATTGACAGAAAAATATCACAACACCAAAAAATAATTAATATAGTAGAGTACTGAAATTTCGGGAATTCACTTGTCTAGGTAACATGTTTAAGTGATTAACATTGCAAGAACACAAATTAATGTAAGCGCGAGATAAACCATTGCATATGTGAAATAGTGACACGTTAATAACTGGTGTAACCGATAGAACGTTGCATGCAAGGATGCAAACGTGCATACATAGTGTTGTACAGCGTCGGATGTCAGTTTGTGGGATGGAGTTCCATACCTTTTGCACTTGGTTGTTCAATACAGGGACAGTTAATGAAGGTTGTGGACAATACCGGAGTTGTCGTTCGACGATGTCCCAGATGTGCTCGATTGCAGATGGATCTGTTGATCGAGCAGGCCAAAGCAACGCGTCGATATTCTGAAGGGCATGCTGAGTTAAAACAGCGGGATGTGGACGAGCGATATCCTGTTGGAAAACACGCTCCTGGAATGCTGTTCATGAATGGCAATACAACAATACGAATCACAAGACTGACGTACAGATCTGTAATCAATGTGCGTGGGATAACCATGACAGTGCCCCTGCTGTCATACGAAATCGCGCCCCTGACCATATCTCCAAGTGTAGGACCAGTATGTCTGGCATGGAGACAGGACGGCTGCAGGCCCTCAACTGGCCTTCTTCTCATCAACAATAGGGCAACACTGACACCGAGGTAGAATCAGCTTTCACCAGAAAACACAACAGACCCCCCCCCCACTCTTCCCTCCAAAGACCTCTTGCTTAACGCAACTAAAGCCGCAAATGGCGGTGGTTTGGGGTCAGTAGAATGTACGCTACAGGGCGTCTAGTTTGGAGCTGTCCTTGAAATAACCGCTTTCTAACAGTTCACTGGATGACTGTGGTGCTCAAATTGCTGCTGCAGGTGCACGATACGCCAGAGCAATACGCCGAACACGGTAGTCTTCCTCCGATAGTGCCACGTGGCCATCCAGCCACCGATCTTCTTGCGACGGTACATTCCACTGACCACTGCTAGAGGCAATCACGTACACTGGCTACATTCCTGTTAAGTGTTTCTACAGTATCGCAGAAGGGTCCACCTTCTCGTAGCCCTATCACACTACCTCGTTCAAACTCAGTGAGGTTTTGATAATGACTAAGATCGAGTCACCACGTCCAATCTCGAAGGTAACTTTACGGCGTCTATTTAAAACAAACCTGATGTACATCCTCATAGTGGGGCTGCTAGCGTCACTCTTAAGCGATTGGTGCGAAATTTGAATAGACATGATCTTTCAGATGTAGAAACACTTCTACCAACTTCGCAGTTATGTCGCATAATCCTCTTTGATACTGCCATTTTTTTCGTCGTTGTATATGGTGAAGTGAACTTTATGTGGGATTAAAGATTTTAAGCTACAACGTCTACAGAGTAATTCCGTTTGGAAAGATTAAAATTGTTAATATTTGATGTAAGACTAAAAAGTGGGGAGTTATTTCAGTGAAAATGCGTGGTAAGATTATTTAACTAACGTGATGTATGTGACCCGTTAATGAATATAACAAATTTTTTTGTCTACAACTGTTCTTCCGCCGTTTTGCAGTAGACGGCATAATGGAAAGTAGTGGCGCAAGTCGTAGATCGAAAGTGTCATACAGTAAGCTTAGGCATTTGAGAACATAACGCCATCAAAATATTAGTCGATTTTTGATTGCATCTTAAAGTTATTCTCGCCTGTATATGTCATCTTACAAGCCCAATTCTCGTCATCTGCGGGAGCTTTTAATTTTCTGCTTTGATATGAAGAAATCTACTGCTGAGGCTCATAAAAAAACTGGGTAAGACATATGACGAGACGCCTGTTAGTGACAGAACTTCGCAGAAAATGGTTTCTATGCTTCAAGAACGGTGATTTTGACGTTGAAGACCGGTATGGTTGTGAAAGAGAGAAAACTTTCTATGCTACTGCAACTGACGTGAACCATCATAGGAGATCGTTATCGAAAGCAATTTATGTGTCTGAGCAGATCACTGAAAGACAAACGGCCATAATACAGCGATAGACATGAAAAGGTGATTTTTGCAGCATAACAGTGCTCGATCCTACGTCGCAAAAACCCGCCAAAACATACGTGGAAACGTTGAAATGGGAAGTCCTACCCCACCCACCGTATTCTCCAGACATTGTTCCCTTTGACTACCAACTTTTTAGTTCAATGGCACACGATCTGGATGCCCAGCGCTTCCTGTCATATGAACAATTGCAAAATTGGATCGATATATGGATCTTCTCGAAAGACGCCCAGTTCTTCCGCCGCGGGGATCGTATGCTGCCCGAAAGATGAGAGAAGGTAGTTGCCAACGATAGCCAGTACTTTGAAACCTAATTTTTTTGTAAGATGTTCACAGTAAAGCGTCGAACTTTGAGAAAAAACGGCGGAAACAAAGTTGTAACCCTAGTACAACAATTGTTTTTAGAAGAAAATAAATTAAATAATAGACTTTGGTAAAATGTTCCAAGGGAGAAGCTGAACAAAATAATCTTGTCTTTAACAAATCCTAAATTACGGACAAGACAGTTAGGTAATATAAACTAGTGAGATTAAGCAGGTAAGTGAAGCAGCTGTGATTATACATAGTAATTAGTTTTACGGGACAATAGCAGTTATAGTAACCGAAATAAAGTGTTCCACAGCATCTCTGTTTCCGTGTGCACTACTAGATTTTCGAAGCTGCTGCTCGACACATATGATGAAAGATCCAACACTGACTGTGTGTCATAACCATAATCTGGAGCATGCGAAGAGTACCAATATTGCAAAGGCAGGGAAACGCCCGTACCTCATTGCTACTCAGCGAATGGAGATACAGCAAGGAGCGCAAACGATGCAGTATGACGGCACCCACAACGTCGTTCTGCAAACCCTACAGTACTTAGTAATAACATGCAACATCCAAGCTCCGCCTCTCCGGTGCGAGCTAGTACCCATGAGAAACACAGAGACAGGAAAAACATATACAGTAATTAAACCGGGCTAGTCACATGATTTTGGGACGACGCTGCCTGTCTACAATTTGCGTTAGTAGCGAAACCTTAGTATTACAAGTATTCATCTTGTTTTATCCACTTTTTGCACGTTTGAGTTTGAGTAACAACTACGGTGCAGTATTTTTGTTGCTACGGATTTAAAGAGAAGTACGTGAAAGGATGGTCAATTTATATTCATAGGTATGTACACAAATGTGTAACTGTAAATGGCAACATACTTAGTTACAACAGAAATTTGACAATATGAATGAGGTCAATAGAAAAAGTAAAAAAAAAATATTGGTGGTTATCGCTTCTTATCCCATTTCCGAAAAAACGCAAATAAAGTGGAATCTGAGCTATGACACTGTGACGGAAAAGGACAGTACCATTGCTCTTCGGCAGGCCAGAGTGGCCGAGCGGTTCTAGGCGCTACAGTCTGGAACCGCGAGACCGCTACGGTCGCAGGTTCGAATCCTGCCTCGGGCATGGATGTGTGTGATGTCCTTACGTTAGTTAGGTTTAAGTAGTTCTAAGTTCTAGGGGACTGATAACCTCAGAAGTTAAGTCCCACAGTGCTCAGTGGCATTTGAACCATTGCTCTTCACATCTTTAAGCCAATATCAGACCCCGGTATCAAACTGTGAAGAGGTCTGTAAAACAGGTACACAGAGTTCCACTGTACTTCTGAAGGTGATCTATCTGTAGCAGGGAAGAAATAACGTTCAAAATACAGCAACCGCTATACAGGCTAAATTGCGCTTTCCCAAAGTCACGTGACTTGGACTGTAGCAGATGTTGCGGACAGAAATCTCGTACTGCGCATCCGAACGCTCAGTCCATAGATATTTATATACTCTATGGAAAAACCATCTGCGCTTCAGACACGACGGTATGGACAGGGTCGCTGAAACTGGCGCCATGATGTGCTGTTTGCCGCCTGTCTGAAGAATCCAACTGCGAGACTGAAGCATGCCGACTGTGGGCGGACTTCGTCGCTCCACGCCATCGCTTCTGATAGGTCGCAGTCGTGGCGGATACACACCTAGGGGGCCTTCCTCTGGTGAAGGGCCTAGCCGAGTGCCTGCAAGCTGCTGTCTTCTACCTGCTGGGTGAGCGCCTGAGTGCCTTCTTCTAGGCTCTACGTGTTCCGCCGGTGTGTGCCGAGGAAGCCTTGCGCTTCCTCCTTCTCGACTTCCGTCATCCGGAAGATGCTGTGGGTACAGGCCTAAGGGAGCGTTCCACTTTGAGTGCGCTCAGACCTTCGAGTTCACGTGCACGGGCTACCACACAGGGTCCCGCTGCCGGCTTCGCTGTTAGACAGTTTGCCAGCTTGCTCATAGTACGCAAGTTGTTTGGGCGCTGTGTCCAACGTTTCTCGCCGACGCCTGGGCAAGAAGCCCGGCCTGTTTCATAAGCAACGGGAAAGACAGTATTCATCTTAGCAAACACGTTAATAAAATGTTAAATCAGAAACCACCTCTTCTCTGGCGCCTTCAGGCGTAAGACTGAAACACTCACCAGCTTCCGGAACTCAGCCTCCGACACACTGTGACGTCACCACGTCACCTGTCCGACGTCGAGGTCCACTGACCTCCTGACCCGAGGGATGACCGTTACAAAACGTAAAAAATTGGGGCATGCTAGTGAGAGGGGCAATTTACACTACTGGACATTAAAGTTGCTACTCCACGAAGATGACGTGCTGCAGACGCGAAATTTAACCGACAGGAAGAAGCGGCTGTGATACGTAAATGATTAGCTTTTCGGAGAACACACAAGGTTGGCGCCGGTGGTGACACCTACAACGTGATGACATCAGGAAGTTTCCAACCGATTTCTCATACACAAACAGCAGTTGACCGGCGTTGCCTGGTGAAATTTTGTTGCGATGCCTCGTGTAAGGAGGAGAAATGTGTACCATCACGTTTCCGACTTTGATAAAGGTCGGATGGTAGCCTATCGCGATTGCGGTTTATCGTAGCGCGACATTGCTGCTCGGCGTTGGTCTAGATCCAATGACTGCTAGCAGATATGGAATCTTTGGGTTCAGGAGGGTAATACGGAACGCCGTGCTGGATCCCAACGGCCTCGTATCACTAGCAGTCGAGATGACAGGCATCTTATCCGCATGGCTGTAATGGATCGTGCAGCCACGTCTCGATCCCTGAGTCAACAGATGGAGACGTTTGCAAGACAACAACCATCTGCACGAACAGTTGGACGACGTTTGCAGCAGCATGGAGACCATGGTTGCGGTTACCCTTGACGCTGCATCACAGACAGGAGCGCCTGCGATGATGTATTCAACTACGAACCTGGGTGCACGAATGGCAGAACATCATTTATTCGGATGAATCCAGGTTCTGTTTACAGCATCATGATGGTCGCATCCGTGTTTGGCGACAATACGGTGAACGCGCATTGGAAGCGTGTATTCCTCATGGACATACTGACGTATCACCCGGCGTGATGGTATGGGGTGTCATTGGTTACACGTCTCGGTCATCTCTTGTTCGTATTGACGGCACTTTGAATAGTGGAAGTTACAGTTCAGATGTGTTACGACCCGTGGCACTACCCTTCAATCGATCCCTGCGAAACCCTACATTTCAGCATGATAATGCTGCATGTTGCAGGTCCTGCACGGGCCTTTCTAGATACAGAAAATGTTCGACTGCTGCCCTGCCCTGCACATTCTCCAGATCTCTCACCAATTGAAGACATCTGGTCAGTGTTGACCGAGCAACTGACTCGTCACAATACGCCAGTCACTACTCTTGATGAACTGTGGTACCGTGTTAAAGCTGCATGGACAGCTGTACCTATACACACCATCCATGCTCTGTTTGACTCAATGCCCAGGCGTATCAAGGCCGTTATTACGGGCAGAGGTGGTTGATTTGGGTACTGATTTCCCAGGTTCTATGCACCCAAACTGCGTCAAAATGTAATCACATGTCAGTTCTAGTTTAATATATCTGTCCAATGAATACCCGTTTATTATCTGCATTTCTTCTTGGTGTAGCAATTTTGAAGCCCAGTAGTGTACAATACCATCTGGATGGGATTTAGAGTAGCATTTGCAGTTATAAATGGCGAGTAAGGATACGGTGTTTGGTCATTCAGTTCTAAGCTTGCGCCGGCCGTTGGTGGCCGTGCGATTGTAGGCGCTTCAGTCTGGAACCGCTCGACCGTTGTGGTCGCAGGTTGGAATCCTGCCTCGGGCATGGATGAGTGTGATGTCCTTAGGTTAGTTAGGTTTAAGTAGTTCTTACTTGTAGGAGACTGATGACCTCAGCAGTTAAGTCTCATAGTGCTCAGTGGCATTTGAACCATTTGAACTAAGCTTCTGAAAATGTACGTATGTTTATTAATTTCCGTTATTTCAAGGTAGTACCCCTACTTTCCTCTACGGATGCCACGTAATACTTCGTGTTGCAGCTTGTAGTTCTGGCTTTCTGTAAGCCACATTTAGAATTGGTCTATAACAACCACCTCTAGTTTGATGCTGCCCGCCACGAATTCCTCTCCTGTACTAACTTCGTCATCTCAGGGTCTCGACGCGCAAGTCGCCGAAGTGGCGTCAAATCGAAAGACTTGCACCCGGCGGTCTACCTGACGAGAGGCCCGAGTTACACGACATTTCCATCTCAGAGTCGAACTTGCACCCTACTCCCTTAGTTATTTGCTGGACTATTCCAATCTCTGTTTTCCCCTACAATTTTTACCGTCTACAGCACCATCTAGTAACATGGAGGTTACTCCCTGATGTCCTTCTTTCTTGTCAGTTTTCCGTATGTTCCTTCCTTCGTCGATTCTGTGGAGAACCTCTTTATTTCTTATCTTATAAGCCCACATTGTTTTCAACATTCTTTTGCAGCAATTCATCTCAAACGATTCGATGCTCTTCTGTTCTGGTTTTCCCACTGTCCTGATTCACTGCCATACAATGCTGTGTTTCAAAGGTACATTCCAAAACATGTCTACATCAAATAAAAACCTGTGTTTGATAGTAGTAGACTTCGTTTGACCTTGCATGGCCTTTTTGCCAGTGTTGGTCTGCTTTTCATGTCCTTCATGCTTCGTCCTTAATTGGTTATTTTGCTTACAAGGAAGCAGAATTCCTTAATTTTGTCTACTTCGTGATAACAAATTTTGATTTTAAGTTTCTCGCTATTCTCATTTCTGGTGCTTCTCGTTAAATTGATCTTTTTCCGGTTTCCTCTTCATCAATCGTTCATTATTCCTTAACTTTGTCTTCTTCGTGAACCAGTTTTGATGGTATGTTTCTCGCTACTCCCCTTACTGCTGCTTCTAATTACATTTGTCTTTTACGGGTTTTCTGTTCATCCAATTTCTGTAGTCATTAGACCATTCATGCCACTCAACAGATCCTGTAATTCTTCCACACTTTCAATAAGGATAGCAATGATATCAGCGAATGGCTTAATTGCACTCAACTTTCTTTTCTTTCCATCATTGCTTCTTCGATATAGAAATTGAGCAATACAGGCGAAAGAATGCATTCCAGTTCTACAGTCTTTTCAATACGAGCACTTCGTTCTTGGTCTTCCAGTCCTATTATTCCCTCTTTGTTCTTGCACATATCGTATATCACCTGTCTTTCCTTATAGTATACTCCTATTTTTCTCAGCATATCGAACATCTTGCATCATTTTACACTGTCGACAGCTTTTTCTATCCTATGAGTCTATCTTAATTTTTCCGTAGTCTTGCTTCCGTTATCAAGCGCAGCGTGAGAACTGCCTCTCTAGTGTTTTTACCTTTCCTAAAGCCAAACTGATCGTCATATAACATATCCTTAATTTTCTTTTCTATTCTTCTGCATATTAACCTTGTCAGCAATATGGATGCGTCAGCTGTTAAGCTCTAACGCCGTGTGTGTACTCGTATCTGCCTGCCCCCCGCGATTCCTTCTCCTCTACGGTCGTTTTCAGCAAGGAATCTTGTCGTAATACACGACCAACCATTCTGTTTCTTCCTTTCGTTATGTTATTTAACAGACAGTTCTTCTCGTTGACACGCGGCAGGAAGTCTTCATTCCTTACTCGACCAATATAACAGACTCCTTTAAAACAGTATTTGGAAGGCTTCTAATTGTTTTATTTGTGTGTTCTCCATTGTCAACGTTTTGGGATCCATGCACAGCTGTGCTAGAATCATAGATTATTACAGATCCTTTTCAGATCTCAAGGTTTGTATTTTTGTGTATTACTGGTCCTTCTGCCATGTACAAGTCGTTTTAGAATGTATTTCATGTATCTTCTTTCTTTTTCTACTGTACTTTCGAGATAGCATAATTTGTCCAACTCTTCGAGAACCTTTTGTCCTAGTTTAATATTTAGACATACAGGAAGTCCATCTCGTTCGCACGCTATTATCTTAGTTCTGATTTAAGTTTATGTGCATATTATAGTCATTACCTGGAAAACGTTCCTTTTCATTGTGTACACGACTCAGCTCCTGTTCAATTTCGGCAATTTCTGGTATTTCATCAGGGCAAACTGTATCACGCAGATTTTCTGTCAACTGGTCCCGGCGGAGGTTCGAGTCCTCCCTCGGGCATGGGTGTGTGTGTTTGTCCTTAGGATAATTTAGGTTAAATAGTGTGTAAGCTTAGGGTGGTGGTGGTTGTTAGTGTTTAACGTCCCGTCGACAACGAGGTCATCAGAGACGGAGCGCAAGCTCGGGTGAGGGAAGGATTGGGAAGGAAATTGGCAGTGCCCTTTCAAAGGAACCATCTCGGCATTTGCCTGAAACGATTTAGGGAAATCACGGAAAACCTAAATCAGGATGGCTGGAGGCGGGATTGAACCGTCGTCCTCCCGAATGCGAGTCCAGTGTGCTAACCACTGCGCCACCTCGCTCGGTAAGCTTAGGGACTGATAACCTTAGCAGTTACGTCCCATAAGATTTCACACACATTTGAACATTTGAAGCTTCCCTCATTGCCTCTTCTGGGTAAAACGAAAATATGTGGTGAAAATAAGTCTTCCTGACATGCCTTACACCTTTCTTGTCCTTGTCCCTCGCCTCATTCTGGCGTACTTGATTACTCCAGTCAGCTTCGATGTCGTCGTCGTCGTTGTTGTTGTTGTTGAGGTCTTCAATCCACAGACTGGTTTGATTCAGGTCTCCATGCTACTCTATCCTGAGCAAGCTTCTTCATCTACTGCAACCTACATCCTTCTAAATCTGCTTAGTTTGTTCATCTCATGTTCTCCCTCTACGATTTTCACCTTCCACGCTGCCCTCCAATACTAAATTGATGATACTTTCAGAAACGACTTCCTGACACTTAAATCTATACTCGATGTTAACAAATTTCTCTTCTTGAGAAACACTTTCCTTGCCATTGCCAGTCTATAATTTTTTCAGCTGCGATAAACAAACTGAGATTCTATCCCTGCATTTGAAATCGAACCCCTTAAGAATCGTAAACATTATATTCCATTACATATTGTCAAAAGCTCCTTCAAATCACTACTTGAAAAAAAGGAGGTCTCTGAGAAGCGGAGGAGGAAACGAAATGATACTTCATGAGTTGAGATGGTTTGTGATGTTATTTCTGGGATTACAAAATCGAGTGCAGTTTACAAAGAAGTTGCCAGAATAAGACGACTTATCAGCATGGCATCTGAATGGGTGCAATGATTCTGCTCGGAAGGCTGCCAAGGAGCCGTCATATCCTTCCCAGAGGCACGCTGGCCCACAACTGCAGATGCACACGCATTGCCCGAACTCTTATGGGTCTCGGTAAGATTGTCTGCCACGAGTAATGAGTGTAAAGGGCAGGGGCACTACGAATGTAGTGTGTGGACATTAAGTTGGGAATGTGGGTCTCACGGGGAGCGTGCAAGGGATAAGTCTCTGCAGTCGCGCTATCCTCTGTGCCTTTGGTGGCTCAGATGGACGCCGGCACGGTAGCTCAGCGTGTTCGGTCAGAGGGCTGCTCACCCTCTGTAATAAAAAACTGAGTAAAGGAATAAACGATCACCTTGAACGGATGTCTTGTGACGTCCGCCCGAAACGAACAATACCGAACAAAATAATAAAAAAAGAAAAAAAGATGGATAGAGCGTCTGCCATGTAAGCAGGAGATCCCGGGTTCGAGTCCCGCTCGGAGCACACATTTTCAACTATCCCCGTTGATATATATCAACGCCTGACGGCAGCGTAGGGTCTTAATTTAATTATCATTTCTATCTGGTAGTTGTTTTCATCTACAATTTTTCCATGATCAAATATGTCTTTGTTCAGTTAAGAGAAGTATCTGGCAGTTGTTGTCATCTACAAATTTTTTACGTTTGTGTCTGCTCCGTGAGTGCTGATTAAAATAAGTACATATTTTCTGTCTTTGGCATAATGTAACAAGCCTGTCTTCCCTTTCATTCCTTGATCTTACTCCAAACTTTTCAACTAATCTTGCTCTGTCGCCCTCTCCAAGCAATAGGTTTGTGGGAGTTGAGTTGAAGGGAGCATCATGGCAGATACGGGGATTACTGACCACAAGGCGGTTATAGCTAGACTGGATACAGTATTATTCAAACACACCAAAAATATACGCAAATTACATGTATTTACAAATGCAGAAAAAAATTCACCTGACACTTCTCGAGAGACAGTATCCGCACCTTCCAGTCTGACTACGGAAGCGTTTATCAGGTGTGGTTAAAATTCAGATAAATACTATCGACGGCAATTGAGAGATATACACCAGATAAATTAATTAGAGATGGTATTGATCCCCCATGATACACAGAACAGGTCAGAACACTATTGCAGAAGCATCGAAAAAAGCATGCCAACTGTAAAAGAACGCGAAATGCCCAAGACTGACTCAGTTTTACGGAATTGCGAAATTTAGCGCGAACTTCAATGCGAGATGCTTTTAATAGATTCCACAACGAAACACTGTTTTGAAATCTGGCAGAAAACTCAAAGAGGACCTGGTCGTATGTGTATTACTCCAGTGGAAAGACCCAGTCAACGCATTTACTGTGCGATGAAAGTGGTGATGTTATTGATGTCTGCGCCATTCAAGCAGAGAATTCCTTCACAAAAATATACGAAGTAAATATTCTAGAATTCGAATAAAGAACAACTGTCAACATGAGTAACTTAGAAGTAAATATCCTTGGTGTAGCGAAGCAGCTTGAAACACGTAAGGCAAAGCTCTCGGTCCAGATTTTATTCCAGTAGGGTTGATTTCAGAGTATGCTGATATAACAACTCCATACTTAACAATCATTTACAACCGCTCGCTCGTGGAAAGATCCGTACCCAGAAACTTGAAGATGTATAGCTCACATCAACACTCAATAAAGGAAACGGGAGTAATCCGCTGATTTGCAGGCCCACGTCACTAACGTCGATTTATAGTAGGATTTTGGAACGTGTGCTGTACTCGAACATTATGAAACATCGCGAAGAAAACAACTTATTGACAAAAAACCAAGATGGATTCAGAAAGTATCGTTCTTGTGAAACACAATTAAGTCTTTGTTCTGACAAAATCATGAGTGCTGTCGCCGAGGGACGTAGAATTGATTACACATTGTTGGATGTGAGGTCCGCCAGTTATGCAAAACACCGTTTTTTCTCAGTGCCCAAATATGTTTCGGCATCACTGTGACATCATCAGTGGATTTTCGTTTTTATTTATTCTGTAATGTGAACATTTTTGTTAAATGATTATAAAATTATGTGCATATTTAGTTCAAATAATATACCGTTCCTTTTTGTAAATATCTTTACGTTTGTTGTTCATGAATTTTCTGGATCAGTTGTGTGTTAATTAATACAGGTAGCTTGTTATCTACAACCAAACGATGTTGATGACAAAGCTACTTGTAGTAATTAACACACAAGTGATCCAGAAAATTAATGCACCACAAAATGTAAAGGTATTTACAAAAAGAAACCATATATTGTTTGAACTAAAGATTTTATAATCATTTAATAAAAATGTTGACTTACAGAATAAATAAAAACGAAAACCCACTGATGATGGCACAGTGGTGCTGAAACTTGTTTGGATAATGAGAAAAATGCACAACTAGGGGATCTCACATTAAACAAATTTAACTGCAAACACGGCCAACCCAAGGAGCTGCAAATCAAAATGACGATTACGCCTTTTTAGATTTCCAGAAGGCTTTTGACACTGTCCCTCACAAGCGAATTCTATTAAATTGCATGGCTATGGAGAGTCGTCTTAGTTGCGTGATTAGATTCATGATTTTCTGTCAGAAAGGTGTCAGTTCGTAAGATGGGAAGTAATCGATTAAAACCGAAATAATACCTGGGAAGTCTTTTAGGCCCTCAAGTGTTTCCGATTTACTTAAATGATTTTAGAAGACAATCTGAGCAGTTCTCTTGTACTGTTTGCAGATGATACTGTTATTTACCGTCATGTAATGTCGTCAGATGATCAGATCGAATTGCAAAATGATTTAGACAAGATATATGTATGGCGCAAAAAGTGGCAATAGACTCTAAATCATGAAAAGTATGAAGTCATACAAACGAGTAGTAAAAGGAATCTGCTAAATTTAAATAACACGATAAATCACAAAAATCCAAAAGTTGTAAACTCGACCGTACGCTCAGGGGTCACAATTACGAATAACTTAAACTGGAACATTCACGTAGATAATGTTATTGGGAAAGCTAGCCAAATACTGCGATTTATTGGCAGAACGCATAGGAAATGTAACAAGTTAACTAAAGAGACTGTGTACACTATGCTTGTCCGCCCATGTCTGGAGTACTTCTGTGCGGTGTTGGATCCACATCAGACATGATTGACGGAGGACATCGAAAAAGTTCAAAGAAGGGCAGCTGATTTATATTGTCTCGAAATAGCGGAGAGAGTGCCACAGATATGATACGAGAATTAAAACGAGGTCTTTTTTCGCTGCCCCTGGACCTTATCATGAAATTTATTTCACCAACTTTCTGCTCAGTGTCTGAAAATATTTTACTGGCGCCCACCTAATAATAAAGCAAGAGAAATCAGAGCTCGTACGGGAAGATTTAATTGCTCGTATTTCCGGTGCGCTGTTGCAGAGTGAAACGTTAGAGAAGTAGATCAACGGTGGTTCGATGAACCCTCCGCCAGGTACTTCATTGTAAATTGCAGAGTAATCACGTAGATGGAGATAAAGGTACAGGCTATCTTCCACTTGGTGCAAAGGCCTTTCACATAACTGTACTCGTCGAATGCGGTCATCTGGCCGCTGGCGTTGATTTAACGTGTAATGATATGGATGCAGTTCTTCATAGTGCAACACTTCAACAACCAGTCTTTCAGGTTTCTAAAGCTGCCTTCCAAAACACAGGTTCCTCGCTGGTATTATTGGTGACCATTTGCAAAAATCGCCTCCTCTGTTTGTGGAGTATATCTAGTCCTGACCATTACTTATGGACGAAGATTACCGGTTGCCCGAAGGCGTTGCTCCAGGCGGCGAAAAACATTTCTCTCTGGATGACGCCTTTGAGGATACCGTGCAGCATACACACGAGTAGCAGCAGCAGATTGGTTATCGAATGCTGCCAGTACCAAAAACATAACGACGTATTCATCGTTTGTGTACCCCATCGAGGAGTCGCCCTAAATAAACTTGACAAGACTAGTTATATTTGGGATCTGCGCAGCTAGTAGACACATGCATGCAGTTTAATGGATCCCACAGTCGTGTAACACGCAATTGTGATGTAACAAAATGATGTACTGCTTATAAATTACGGTAACTAGGGAACAGATGGCTATACCATAAAAACAATTATCTGAGGAGGATTCGAAGCATAGCCTCATGGGAATGTGGGTTTGATATCTCAGAGAAAATAAAAAGAAGCAGTCTGCTCAGTAAGCTACGATGGCTGGTGGGGTAGTGTGGGGTGGTACACGCTCCTCTGTACATTCTGATGGGCTGTACAATCTGTCAGCGTTGCCAGCTCATCGTTTTCAGACACGTGTTTTGAAAAATGCACCCGATCTAATTTTGTCAGATAAACTTTTGTCTTGAGTGTGGGTGAGGAACGCCTGCCGATCTCCAAGTGCGGCATTTTTTTCTTCACCCTGTATACTTTCCTTACCGCGGCATGTCCGCAATGCCGGCAGACGGGCAACGGTTATAATGTTTCGGCTCTTCAGCGCATCGCGATGGCACGATCTTTTGTAGTTGCGTAAATACTGTATTAGGACCTGATCGTGTATGAAAAGGTTTCAACAAATCTATTGTTGCTCAAAAATGTATCTATTGCTGTTTAGACACATTGTATCAGAGTTCAAAACCTGTATTTCATTCCACAATTAAAACATGTGAAGACGCCATGCTGATTGCCAATAAATTAGCCGATCACACAAGTGTTCTCGCATTTACTTTTGACAAAGCTGGTTTATATAGACAAAGATACATGTTTTGCCGTTAAATTGTGTTTCATTCAAGTAAATTGATAATTAATATTTGTAACACTTGACAATGGCTTATGATTGAAATCTAGATTGTGGAATATAGCCTTTGCACAGTTAAAATGTGGTTGTATCTTTTAAAAAGTGTATATTTTGAGTTCGGCTTTTGCCGTTCGCGTAAAATTCTATTTACAGATGGGATGGGTGGGAAACGGATGGGACACAACGTCACTGGTGCCCTTGATTCACTATTGTCGATTCACCTTGTTTACGGGATGTGGATGCTACATTTTGTTATTATTATTACATGAATTTGATAGCAATTATGAGATTTGAAGGTGTTTTACATTGTTCTGTTATGCTATTATGTTTTAGTTGTATAGCACTCTGGTAAGCTTTTTCATTGCCCTAAAATAACTGAGACTAGCAAATTACATTCTCTACTTTGTTTAAAACTGGTTTAACTGTAAAGACTGCGTCGACACATGTACTCCTATCTTGAAGTCCACGCAACCAGCTACAGAGGAAACTCAGTGATGAACTCCTCCTATGAAATATATACAACAATAATTAAAAGAAATACCTCTCTTAGTTGAACAGATATTTCTGGATCTCTTGTTCGGATTTCGATAAGGAAGTTCGTTTGTTGATACATTCTCTACATTTGCTGTAGAGAGATTTTCGCAGGACGCAATCTGTACTGTAATCCGCGGCGTGTCAGACCGCTAGTCTAAATGCCCATGGTTCAACATACAATTGGTTTTTTTGATTTTTTCCATTATTTATCGCTTCCACGAATAATTTTTTAATGAATAAAAAATGCCGAGTTGCACTGAGTTTCGGAATCCACTTTATACTTCAGTTTACCGTATGACTATGTCGGCCCTGGTAAAGCGCTGGCTGGAAACCGTGTGGTTGCAGGCTCGTATCTCGGTTGGAGGACTGAAATTTTCAATCTGACGTTAATCAAGATTTTACCTCACTACCCGAGAGTAGTCACCAGCGCGACAAGTTGTTCGTATTCCACGTCAAACTGTAGATTCTTTCTCCCTACCTGGATAACTGAGGTAGCGTAGGGAAACGCAAGCCGCCGAAGTAGCGTCCAAACTAAAGATTTCCACGGGCCCATGAGTCATTCTCCCTAACTGACTGCAAGTCAGTTCCAAGCTCAGAAAAACCGAACGCATAACCACCTTCAGTAGGAACATGCATGGAAAAGCAATGCCGCGTTCAGACCAACCTACCAGTCGAGAATACCTTTGCGTACTGTACTCTAGACTCCGCACTCGTTTGTGACACTTAAGTACCCATCCTGTAAACGGTGGAAGAACATGGTAGAAAAGGACGAATGTCGCGTTTTGTAAATGTACAGTGTACAGTTTTCTGGGAATTCATGCACTCCAGCAGTCCATTGAAACATACGACACTGTGTGTGTGTGTGTGTGTGTGTGTCTTTTAGTGAGTTAACGTGCAAGGACATCCTCTTTTTCGTGATTGGGGAGCTCCCAAGACTGCTCTCTCCAACAGCTTCTGGGAAGCAGTGCCTACGTCATGCCTTTTACGTCACACTGGCCACTCGCCGCTCACACAGACCTGACAACGTCTGCAAGCGACCATCCATCGCTGCACTGCGAAGTCGACGGGAAGGGTTTATAGAGAAATGTGTTCTACACAAGGGATCTATATAATGAAGCATATCAGCGTTTTTATCTAAGAAGTTATTATTTGGTTGGTGAATAAGTTCGTAGAATTTTTGTTTTGAGTATTGGTATTCTGGTTGCTATCGATTTATTTATCGACTGCTATTTTTTATTTATAGTGCGCTATTGCTATTTAAGTTTACATACTATCGTTTGGAGTTAGTGAGTGGTGCTGTGGACGCTAGGAGATGGATTGCCAAGTAGAGAAATCGGAACATTGCCAACGTATTCTTCTGTTTGAGTTCAATAGATTGGTGACAGCAGCGGAGGCAGCCAGAAATGTTTCCGACGTGTGTGGGGATAATGCCACTGGGCAGAACACGGCATTTAGTGACTCTCCACGTTCAGGAAGACATTCGGGGTTTGATGAAGACCGTTTAAACGCGTTAACCCACAATGATCCATGTCATTGCACTCTAGAATTTACAAATGTTATGAACTGTGATGATTCCACCATCGCTGGCCGCTGTGGCCGAGTGGTTCTAGGTGCTTCAGTCTGGAACCGAGCTGCTGCTACGCTCGCAGGTTCGAATCCTGCCTCGGGCATGGATGTGTGTGATGTCCTTAGGTTAGTTGGGTTTAAGTATTTGTAAGTCTAGGGGACTGATGACCTTAGATGCCCCACAGTGCTTAGAGGCATTTGAACCATTTTTGATTCCACCATCGTGTAAGATTTGCATGCAATGGCGAAGGTTCAAAAATCGGGCGTATGGCTACCGCATGTTCTAATCCAGTGGGTGTGGCTTTGCTTGCTCATCATCAATTGGCTATCGTACAACACCGACCATTCCTATCCTGGTAACGAGAAAGGATGTCTTTATGCTATCATAAAGAAAAAGAAAGGAGTGGTTGAGCCGAAACAAAGCAGTAACTGCCCGTACAAAGACCTGCGCGTATCCACAAGAGACAATGTTACGCATCTTGTGGAACTGCGACGGTGCGGTTTGCTACGAACTGCTTCGCCGCGGTGTAACTATCACTGCTGTCATTTACTGTAATAACTGAGATGTCTTACAGATGCAGACCAAGAACAACGACCAGGAAGACAGCGTAAAGCGATGCTACTCCATGATAACGCTCGCCGCATTCTGCTAGACCGACAAAAAGCACTATACAGGAGTTGGGTTGGGAAGTCATTCCGTATCCATCTCATTCACCAGATCTTGCACCCTAAGACTTTCACCTTTTCCGCTTTTTATAGAAGATCTTCAGGGAACTTCCTTTCAGGATGAAAGTACGCTCCGAACGAATTTTTCGTATAGAAACCATGTGATTTCTACAGTCACAGAAGCGAAAAGTTATCGCAGCGTTGGCAGGCAGCTGTAAATAGTGAGGGAGAATATATTATAGATGACTTAAATCTCTGTTACGTGTATCTGTAGTGTTTATTAAATAGTGGATAACACTACGAACTTATGCACTGACCCAATAAACGGGAAATGCACAATCAAAGCCAAACAGAGCAATAGATCTCATAAGTAAGTCTATGAAAATGTTCTACTTGAGATTTTGTTTTTTGAGAATATACATCTGGAGCACAGAACTGTGTGCAAGTGAATCACATACTACAGAAAAACACGAAAAGAAGAGGAACTAAGCATTTAAGTGTGGTATCACACAAGAATATTGGAAATTGAATGAACTATTAACAAATTGAAAGATTTCCGCAGTGTCAGCGAGGAAAAGGGGATGTCGAAAAGAATGCCTAGTAGAAGAGACAAGAAGATAGATAGTGCGTTATGACAAGAAATGCTTCCACGGTACCAGAAGGTGAAAATTGTAAGGTGGAGTTTCTACTGCGAGCTGGAAAGGTTGTCACACGAGCCGAAATCAAGGCGGGCCACATAAAACCATTAGCGGGGCTGTTGACCGAAAGGAAGAAGAAAGTTTTCAGTGCATAAAAGGAAGGAAAACAACAGATCTGAAAAATTACTTGGACAGTAGGCAGTGGTATACTATAATGGAAAGCCTACTTCGCGAAGTAGGCAATCATATTATGTTTTCTTTCCAGCTTCTTTCTTCATGCAGTGTGTGAACGTATATCGTTTAAGTATCGCGTCTGCCAAATTGTCGTATCGTATCACCTTCGGGGGCGCTTTTATGGTTCGTGATGTTTCTGGACCTCATTATGCGTAAAGTACAAGCTGAAACTTGACAGAATTTTGTGCACTTGTATGGGAACTCAGAGCATAAGAATACTTATGTCTCATCGGTTAGGGCACGGTTTCACAAGTCTTCGATGAAATGTACATTGAGTCCAGTGCACTTCATGTACTGTTACAGGTGTCTAAAGACATCTTATCTGTATCACGCCGTTAAATCCGGAGGGAGGGTCCAATGGACGTTACGTCCACATCCTTACTGCCGAAGTATTGTTTCCATCGTACCTCACTCTTACATAAAAGCTGCATCCTGCAGCTTCCGCGAAAAGGTCTTCTTGGTATGTTGTAACAAGTCATGAACACACATTTTATTTCAGTGCAACACAATGGATTGATTTAACATGACTATACATTGACCTATTTAGCTGATATTTTAATCTAACACGTCGGTTTTAAGAGGTTAGATATGTATTGGAAAGAAGAATAAAATTAATAAATATCTACATCTACATCTACATGGATACTCTGCAAATCACATTTAAAGTGCCTGGCTGAGGGTTCATCGAACCACCTTCACAATTCTCTATTATTCCAATCTCGCATAGCGCGCAGAAAGAATGAACACCTGTATCTTTCCCTACGAGCTCTGATTTCCCTTATTTTATGGTGGTGATCGTTCTTTCCTATGTAGGTCGATGTCAACAAAATATTTTTGCATTCGGAGGAGAAAGTTGGTGATTGGAATTTCGTGAGAATATTCCGTCGCAGCGAAAAACGCCTTTCTTTTAATGATGTCCACCCCAAATCCTGTATCATTTCTGTGGCACTCTCTCCCATATTTCGTGATAATACAAAACGTACTGCCTTTCTTTGAACTTTTTCGATTTACTCCATCAGTCCTATATTGTACGGATCCCACACCGCGCAGGAGTATTCTAAAAGAGGATGGCAAGCGTAGTGTAGGCAGTCTCCTGAGTAGGTCTGTTACATTTTCCAAGTGTCCTGCCAATAAAAAGCAGTCTTTGATTAGCCTTCCCCACAACATTTTCTATGTGTTCCTTCCAATTTAAGTTGTACGTAATTGTAATACCTAGGTATTTAGTTGAATTTACGTCTTTTAGATTAGACTGATTTATCGTGTAACCAAAGTTTAACGAGTTATTTTTAGCACTCATGTTGATGACCTCACACTTTTCGTTATTTAGGGTCAACTGCAACTTTTCCCACAATTCAGATATCTTTTCTAAATCGTTTTGCAATTTGTCTTGATCTTCTGATGACTTTATTAGTCGATAAACGACAGCGTCATCTGCAAACAACCGAAGACGGCTGCTCAGATTGTCACCCAAATCGTTTTTGTAGATAAGGAACAGCAAAGGCCTATAACACTACCTTGGGGAACGCCAGAAATCACTTCTGTTTTACTCGATGACTTTCCGTCATTTACTACGAACTGTGACCTGTCTGACAGGAAATCACAAATCCAGTCACATAAGTGAGACAATATTCCATAAGTACGCAATTTCACTACGAGCCGCTTGTGTGGTACAATGTCAAAAGCCTTCCAGAAATCCAGAAATACGGTGTAGATCTGAAATCCATTGTCAACAGCACTCAACACTTCATCTGAATAAAGAGCTAGTTGTGTTTCACAGGAACGATGTTTTCTAGACCTATATTGACTGTGTGTCAATAGACCGTTTTCTTCGAGGTAATCCATAATGTTCGAACACAATATATGTTCCTAAATCGTGCTGCACATCGATGATAACGATATGGGCCTGTAATTTAGTGGATTACTCCTACTACCTGTGCAACTTTCTAGTCTTTGGGTACGGATCTTTCGTCGAGCAACGGTTGTATATGATCGTTAAGTATAGAGCTAATGCATCAGCATACTCAGAAAGGAATCTAATTGGTATAGTCTGGACCAGAAGATTTGCTTTTATTAATTGATTTAAGTTGCTCACTACTCCGAGGATATTTACTTCTACGTTACTCATGTTGGCAGCTGCTCTCGATTCGAATTCTGGAATATTTACTTCGTTTTCTTCAGTGAAGGCATTTTGGAATGCTGTATTTAGTAACTCTGCTTTGGCAGCACTGTCTTCGATAGTATTTCCATTGCTATCGCGCAGAGAAGGCATTGATTGTTTCTTGGCGCTAACATACTTCACATACGACCAAAATAGCTTTGGTTTTTCTGCATATATTGTGAAATAGTTGTCATATCACAAAGGTTTTTGGAAGAAGTCTTTGCAGGACAACCTGCCATTAGCACGGGACAGATTATTCATGACGCGCTATGTATTCTGAAAACTTGTGAGTCCAGCTGAACAAAATTAAGCAAGAGTAAACCGGAAAAACGAATTTTTCAACAGTTGACAAGTGTGAAATCCTAGGACCACATATTCACCATACATTGTGATGCTGAAAACTATCCGATCATATCAGTTAGTTTCTTACTTAGACAGTTGTTCCATAGATTATTTCGACGTTTTTTTCCATTGAAATGATGTGGAACAAGTCACTTTAGAGGGTAGTACGCATACATGATTTGTAAGATTCGTTTCAGTGAATGGCTACACACTGACCGTTTACAGCTTCCCAAATGGCACATTGGCCTAAAATTAGAATTGATAAACACATATTTTTCAGTGTTAATGATGCAACTACATTTAGAAATAGCCTTTTTTTATTTTATCACAAGCTGCCAGTTTCTAAATAAAAGTTCACCTGTGGAACTCAATGAGTAGTGGTGAATAAAATGATTTTGAGTTAGATTTAAAACTTGCTTTACTACCTGTCAGACATTTTGTGTCATTGGGAAAAATAATCAAAAATTTTTGTGGTTGCATATTGAAGTACTTTCTGAGCCACTAACAGCCGTAATATTGATGATGAGCAGTGAAAATGCCTAACATCTTGAAGAGGTGCGTACAAGTTGACTGCAGGTGAATACCGTTCAGTTATACTTACTGCTCGCTTTTGTGCATTTACTACCTCCTCTCCAATTGATGAGTTACTCCGGAAAATTATTCCGTAATACATTATTGAGTGGAAATATGCAAAATATGTTAGGAGTTGATTGTTGGTTTCCAAGCCCAGCAGTTACACGAAGAGAAAAAGAAGCTGAAATCAATTGTTTTAAACAGCTCAGTAATATTTTTCTTCCATTTCAGGTTTTCATCCATACATACATACATATGTTTACTGATTCTTGTCCAAGCGCTACATCAATATTTGGCATGACTCTGCTGTAAAGAAGTGAATATAGGCGGTTTTCTCAAAATTAAAGGAGAGTCCATTTTCAGAAACCACTTAATAATTGCTTGAAAAATAAGACTGACAATTTATTTTGTTACTTCCTCTGTAACGGAATATACTATACCAATTATAATGCTACTACATTCTGCAGAAAGTAGCAGTTTTGCTTTGGATATGATGGCATATCTATTGGACTTGATGGCATTACAGTCCAAATGGTGAAAATTATTATTAAGCTACTACTGCCCACTATAACAGATATCGTCCACCACTCCTTAACCACAAGCGTTTCCCCTAAGATCCGGAAACAGGGTCTAGTTATGCCAGTACCATAAAATAATGCTGCCACAGCACCCTCCGATTGACAACCTATTTGCATTCTTCATGCACTGTCCAAGGCCTTAAGATATATAGTACACGACCAGCTAACAAACCACCTAATTACAAATAGCCTGCTAGATGGAAACCAATCGGATTTCCGTAAACATCACAGCGCAACATCTGCCTTAATAAAGGTAACAAATGCCCTGAAGCTTGGCATGGATGCACAGGAGGTGACTATCACGTTCCTGTTATACTTCAGCAAATGCTTTGACACTGTCAGCAACGACATTTTACTAGCCAAACACAGCAAGCTAAATTTCTTACCTAGTGCAGTGCAACGATATCGCTCGAACGTGACATCTCTCCACATGCGGCATCATACAGTCACAATGGAGGGAGGCAGTATACGGCTTCCACCAGGGCTCAGTGCTAGTTCCTATACTATTCTCATTGTATACCTATGATGGGTCAGCAGTTTAATCCTATTGTCAATTGCACAAGTATGCTGATGGCCTACATTTGCGCAATACTGACCTGTGCGCACTAACAAAATGGGCAAAGATTATAGGGTTGAAGATCAACTCATCCAAAACGCAAGCTGTACTGGCTGGTTGTTCTAGACGCATTAACCCAAAATATAGGGTATTCCTACTGTCTTTAACCCTAAATTGGACAGATATAAATTTCTCTCCTTCAGCAAAGAGTCTAGTAGTAAAAACGGACAAAAATCTCAATTGGACTGAGCACGTAACTGCAATGTGGAGGAAGATGTTAGCAACTCTCCATGCCCTACAAAAATGTACAAAGGTATTCCCTCTTGACCTGAAGAACAAACTTGTACAAACACCTATACTTCCAACTGTTGACTACAACGATGTTATATCTGTGATGTTCCACTCTTTCATCACATTTTACCATCATATGCACTACTATCGTGACTGCATGCAGGCAAATGCAGACATTTTCATATCCTCTATCTTCTCTACTGTCTCATCAACGGACACTGTCCCTCTTATGTCTCTTCGACGATATTCATGTTCTTACAACATGAACAACATGAAAAAAAACAATCGTTTCCATCAGAGCAAAATCTCTTCTGTCCCACTGCATCGTTCAGTCACTTCGTCGCAGGCCGCTTCAATACTGGAGCAGGGACGCGACTCTGGAATAATTTCCCACATTGTATCAGACAACTCAATAACATCTCCAGCTTAGAAAGACGGCTTATGTCATTCTATTAAAGTAACAATGAGGATTACTATTGTCCCTGTAAGCACTCGTTATCATCGTATATCCTCCTATCAAACCAGATATTCCTCTTTTCCCACTGTTTTTAGCTGACGCTGTGTCCTTTAGTATCCAATTCTCATAACTCGCTATATCAGTAATATCTATCTTGTACAGCTATAAATTCTTTTTATATCTGCATTAACGTTATTGTTCTTACTGCCACTATTGTTTTTATAATTATTTCTATTATGACTATTAGTGGCAACAGCAGCAGCAGCAGTGGCACAAGTACTGCTAGCATTTACTTCATTATTTTATAGTCAGTGTTATTAACTCACTTTGCCACTGCATATACTCAAATCATTTTAATACTAGCCTATTTGTCATGTTAAAATCGTTGTTTATTAGGAAAGTGTGATATAAAGAAGATACTGTGTAAGTTGTCTGTTTAGGTTTTTTTTATTGGAGCATTAGTAGACTTAGAGAAAGCTTTTGACAATGTTGACTGGAATACTCTCTTTCAAATTCTGAAGGTAGCAGGGGTAAAATACAGGGAGCGAAAGGCTATTTACAATTTGTACAGAAACCAGATTGCAGTTATAAGAGTCGAGGGACATTAAAGGGAAGCAGTGGTTGGGAAGGGAGTCAGACAGGGTTGTAGTCTCTCCCCGATGTTATTCAATCTGTATATTGAGCAAGCAATAAGGCAAACAAAAGAAAAATTTGGAGTAGGTATTAACATTCACGGAGACGAAGTAAAAACTTTGAGGTTCGCCGATGACATTGTAATTCTGTCAGAGACGGCAAAGGACTTGGAAGAGCAGTTGAACGGAATGGACAGTGTCTTGAAAGGAGAATATAAGATGAACATCAACAAAAGCAAAACGAGGATAATGGAATGTAGTCAAATTAAATCGGGTGATGCTGAGGGAATTAGATTAGGAAATGAGACACTTCAAGTAGTAAAGGAGTTTTGCTATTTAGGAAGTAAAATAACTGATGATGGTCGAAGTAGAGAGGATATAAAATGTAGACTAGCAATGGCAACGAAAGCGTTTCTGAAGAAGAGAAATTTGTTAACATCGAATATAGATTTATGTATCAGGAAGTCGTTTCTGAAAGTATTTGTATGGAGTATAGCCATGTATGGAAGTGAAACATGGACGATTACTAGTTTTGACAAGAAGAGAATAGAAGGTTTCGAAATGTGGTGCTACAGAAGAATACTGAAGATAAGGTGGATAGATCACGTAACTAATGAGGAGGTATTGAATAGGATTGGGGAGAAGAGAAGTTTGTGGCACAACTTGACTAGAAGAAGGGATCGGTTGGTAGGACATGTTTTGAGGCATCAAGGGATCACAAATTTAGCGTTGGAGGGCAGCGTGGAGGGTAAAAATCGTAGAGGGAGACCGAGAGATGAGTACACTAAGCAGATTCAAAAGGATGTAGGTTGCAGTAGGTACTGGGAGATGAAGCAGCTTGCTCAGGATAGAGTAGCATGGAGAGCTGCATCAAACCAGTCTCAGGACTGAAGACAACAACAAAAACAATGCCATGTAGAGCTCTGTATGAAAATCACTGGCTGTGCTGTGTGCAGTCTGTGGCTGGTTTGCGTTGTTGTTTGCTATTGTAGTGTTGGGCATCTGGATGTGAACAGCGCGTAGCGTTGCGCAGTTGGAGGTGAGCCGGCAGCAGTGGTGGATGTGGGGAGAGAGATGGCGGATTTTTGAGAGCGGATGATCTGGACGTGTGTCCATCAGAGACAATAAATTTATAAGACTGGATGTCATAGGCTGAGATTATATATATATATATACCTCCCCCCATGAACCATGGACCTTGTCGTTGGTGGGGAGGCTTGCGTGCCTCAGCGATACAGATGGCCGTACCGTAGGTGCAACCACAACGGAGGGGTATCTGTTGAGAGGCCAGACAAACGTGTGGTTCCTGAAGAGGGGCAGCAGCCTTTCCAGTAGTTGCAGGGGCAACAGTCTGGATGATTGACTGATCTGGCCTTGCAACATTAACCAAAACGGCTTTGCTGTGCTGGTACTGCGAACGGCTGAAAGCAAGGGGAAACTACAGCCGTAATTTTTCCCGAGGACATGCAGCTTTACTGTATGATTAAATGATGATGGCATCCTCTTGGGTAAAATATTCCGGAGGTAAAATAGTCCCCCTTCAGATCTCCGGGCGGGGACTACTCAGGAGGATGTCGTTATCAGGAGAAAGAAAACTGGCGTTCTACGGATCAGAGCGTGGAATGTCAGATCCCTTAATCGGGCAGGTAGGTTAGAAAATTTAAAAAGGGAAATGGATAGGCTAAAGTTAGATATAGTGGGAATTAGTGAAGTTCGGTGGCAGGAGGAACAAGACTTCTGGTCAGGTGACTACAGGGTTATAAACACAAAATCAAATAGGGGTAATGCAGGAGTAGGTTTAATAATGAATAGGAAAATAGGAATGCGGGTAATCTACTACAAACAGCATAGTGAACGCATTATTGTGGCCAAGATAGATACGAAGCCCACACCTACTACAGTAGTACAAGTTTATATGCCAACTAGCTCCGCAGATGATGAAGAAATTGAAGAAATGTACGATGAAATAAAAGAAATTATTCAGATAGTGAAGGGAGACGAAAATTTAATAGTAATGGGTGACTGGAATTCGAGTGTAGGAAAAGGGAGAGAAGGAAACATAGTAGGTGAATATGGATTGGGGCTAAGAAATGAAAGAGGAAGCCGCCTAGTAGAATTTTGCACAGAGCACAACTTAATCATAGCTAACACTTGGTTTAAGAATCACGAAAGAAGGTTGTATACGTGGAAGAACCCTGGAGATACTAAAAGGTATCAGATAGATTATATAATGGTAAGACAGAGATTTAGGAACCAGGTTTTAAGTTGTAAGACATTTCCAGGGGCAGATGTGGACTCTGACCACAATCTATTGATTATGACCTGTAGATTGAAACTGAAGAAACTGCAAAAATGTGGGAAATTAAGGAGATGGGACCTGGATAAACTGAAAGAACCAGAGGTTGTACAGAGTTTCAGAGAGAGCATAAGGGAACAATTGACAGGAATAGGGGAAAGAAATACAGTAGAAGAAGAATGGGTAGCTCTGAGGGATGTAGTAGTGAAGGCAGCAGAGGATAAAGTAGGTACAAAGACGAGGGCTGCTAGAAATCCTTGGGTAACAGAAGAAATATTGAATTTAATTGATGAAAGGAGAAAATATAAAAATGCAGTAAATGAAGCAGGCAAAAAGGAATACAAACGTCTCAAAAATGAGATCGACAGGAAGTGCAAAATGGCTAAACAGGGATGGCTAGAGGACAAATGTAAGGATGTAGAAGCTTATCTCACTAGGGGTAAGATAGATACTGCCTACAGGAAAATTAAAGAGACCTTTGGAGAGAAGAGAACCACGTGTATGAATATCAAGAGCTCAGGTGGCAGCCCAGTTCTAAGCAAAGAAGGGAAGGCAGAAAGGTGGAAGGAGTATATAGAAGGTTTATACAAGGGCGATGTACTTGAGGACAATATTATGGAAATAGAAGAGGATGTAGATGAAGACGAAATGGGAGATACGATACTGCGTGAAGAGTTTGACAGAGCACTGAAAGACCTGAGTCGAAACAAGGCCCCCGGAGTAGACAACATTCCATTAGAACTACTGACGGCCTTGGGAGAGCCAGTAATGACAAAACTCCACCAGCTGGTGAGCAAGATGTATGAGACAGGCGAAATACCCTCAGACTTCAAGAAGAATATAATAATTCCAATCCCAAAGAAAGCAGGTGCTGACAGATGTGAAAATTACCGAACTATCAGTTTAATAAGCCACGGCTGCAAAGTACTAACGCGAATTCTTTACAGACGAATGGAAAAACTGGTAGATGCAGACCTCGGGGAAGATCAGTTTGGATTCCGTAGAAATGTTGGAACACGTGAGGCAATACTGACCTTACGACTTATCTTAGAAGAAAGATTAAGAAAAGGCAAACCTACGTTTCTAGCATTTGTAGACTTAGAGAAAGCTTTTGACAATGTTGACTGGAATACTCTTTTTCAAATTCTAAAGGTGGCAGGGGTAGTAGCCTCTCCCCGATGTTATTCAATCTGTATATTGAGCAAGCAGTAAAGGAAACAAAAGAAAAATTTGGAGTAGGTATTAAAATTCATGGAGACGAAGTAAAAACTTTGAGGTTCGCCGATGACATTGTAATTCTGTCAGAGACGGCAAAGGACTTGGAAGAGCAGTTGAACGGAATGGACAGTGTCTTGAAAGGAGGATATAAGATGAACATTAACAAAAGCAAAACGAGGATAATGGAATGTAGTCAAATTAAATCGGGTGATGCTGAGGGAATTAGATTAGGAAATGAGACACTTAAAGTAGTAAAGGAGTTTTGCTATTTAGGAAGTAAAATAACTGATGATGGTCGAAGTAGAGAGGATATAAAATGTAGACTGGCAATGGCAAGGAAAGCGTTTCTGAAGAAGAGAAATTTGTTAACATCGAATATAGATTTATGTATCAGGAAGTCCTTTCTGAAAGTATTTGTTTGGAGTGTAGCCATGTATGGAAGTGAAACATGGACGATAACTAGTTTGGACAAGAAGAGAATAGAAGCTTTCGAAATGTGGTGCTACAGAAGAATACTGAAGATAAGGTGGATAGATCACGTAACTAATGAGGAGGTATTGAATAGGATTGGGGAGAAGAGAAGTTTGTGGCACAACTTGACTAGAAGAAGGGATCGGTTGGTAGGACATGTTTTGAGGCATCAAGGGATCACAAATTTAGCTTTGGAGGGCAGCGTGGAGGATAAAAATCGTAGAGGGAGACCGAGAGATGAGTACACTAAGCAGATTCAGAAGGATGTAGGTTGCAGTAGGTACTGGGAGATGAAGCAGCTCGCACAGGATAGAGTAGCATGGAGAGCTGCATCAAACCAGTCTCAGGACTGAAGACAACAACAACAACATATATATATATATACATATATATATATATATATATATATATATATATATATATATATATATATATATATAATGACTTTTGAACACTATTAAGGTAAATACATTGTTTGTTCTTTATCAAAATCTTTCATTTGCTAACTATGCCTATCAGTAGTTAGTGCCTTCAGTAGTTAGAATCTTTTATTTAGCTAGCAGTAGTGGCTGTCGCTGTATTGCAGTAGTTCGAATAACGAAGATTTTTGTGAGGTAAGTGATTCATGAAAGGTATAGGTTATTGTTAGTCAGGGCCACGCTTTTGTAGGGATTTTTGAAAGTCAGATTGCGTTGCACTAAAAATATTGTGTATCAGTGTAGTGTTGATCAGAATAAGTAAAGAGAGTAATGTCTGAGTCCGATCAGTTTTACTCAGCTGTTTGAAAAGCAAATAATGTAAGAGGTTTATCAGCACAATCATTTCATTAATTTTTCTAAGGGTACGTTTCATAACTGTATGTTCGCAACCCTTGTCTGATGTGAGACGGGTCCTGATGACACTTATCAGATGGGCTTAAATAAATAAATAAAAATAAAAAGTTTTTCCAAGAGAGTAACACACAATCAAAGGCCTTGGATAAATCACAAAAATACTATTTGGCGGTAATTTATTATTCAAGACCCGTAATATTTGGCAAGTGAATCTAAAAATATCAATTTGAGACATACAAAACTTCTGGAAATCCAGTTCTGATATGCGAAGTAAATTGTTTCTACACAAATGTAAGATTACTATTACTGGCGAAACCTGGGCCTACGCGGCCCAAACGTACGATTGCACTTCCAAAATTCAGGAGAATTGCCCCAGTCGGTTCATGAACAAGCAAAACTAAAGTAATGAATGCTCCGTCTGTACTCAAACCACTGTCGATGAGAAGTTAAACATCAAGCTTTCTTCGGTCATATTAATTTACTCTAGACACGAGAATTTATATTCTTGAATTTTTATCGCATCGTCTCAAATCTGCATTCCATGTGCTGTCTCTTTCCTAATAGTGTTATGCTGACAATCCAGATACCTGTATGTCGAACACCAAATGAAATCCTTCTCCACATACTAACTTAAAAACTATTTAACCCTCCTCCCTCTTTTCCTTAGCCACTTTAGATAACCCTAGTGCTGGTTCTTCACATAAAATCACCAATCATCACCACCTTCATTCTTTGGTAGCAAAAAATCACATCATTCTAATCTCCTTGAACATAACTTAAATCGCTTCAGAGAACTTGCAAATTATAAATGATCTTGATTTACAATCTCAAAAACATTAATGGTATAAAAATTTTATTACATGTAACCTTCGCTTTTAATGCTTTAAAGCTCGGTGTTTCTTTTATTTTGTTCATCAAGCGGCAACAAGCACAGGTTAGACACGCCCGACTATCGGGTTCGGCTGTCCACTGCAACCATCTTCAGAACTAAAAAGAAAAGAAAAATGTCCTATGAACCTAATTAAAAATTAACTGTCATTTACAATAAAGTAACAGCCAAAAGGTAATCATAAAAAAAACGCTCAGAAATAACGAACGTGAGATGTTGAGCCCTTGTGTTGTCAAACTGAAACGGCTTATCGCGTAATTTGCAAAAAGCCCCAGCCATCAGTATTTGTTACTAAAACAAATCTTTGCATTAATCATAGCAATTTTTGACCTAAGACTGGTCAGTGTCCTAACATCTCCTATAGTACATCTACATGTCTACATCTACATCTACATGACTACTCTGCAATTCACATTTAAGTGCTTGGCAGAGGGTTCATCGAACCACAATCATACTATTTCTCTACTATTCCACTCCCGAACAGCGAGCGGGAAAAACGAACACCTAAACCTTTCTGTTCGAGCTCTGATTTCTCTTATTTTATTTTGATGATCATTCCTACCTATGTAGGTTGGGCTCAACAAAATATTTTCGCATTCGGAAGAGAAAGTTGGTGACTGAAATTTCGTAAAAAGGTCTCGCCGCGACGAAAAACGTCTATGCTGTAATGACTTCCATCCCAACTCGTGTATCATATCTGCCACACTCTCTCCCCTATAACGCGATAATACAAAACGAGCTGCCCTTTTTTGCATCCTTTCGATGTCCTCCGTCAATCCCACCTGGTAAGGATCCCACACCGCGCAGCAATATTCTAACAGAGGACGAACGAGTGTAGTGTAAGCTGTCTCTTTAGTGGACTTGTTGCATCTTCTTAGTGTCCTGCCAATGAAACGCAACCTTTGGCTCGCCTTCCCGACAATATTATCTATGTGGTCCTTCCAACTGAAGTTGTTCGTAATTTTAACACCCAAGTACCTAGTTGAATTGACAGCCTTGAGAATTGTACTATTTATCGAGTAATCGAATTCCAACGGATTTCTTTTGGAACTCATGTGGATCATCTCACACTTTTCGTTATTTAGCGTCAACTGCCACCTGACACACCATGCAGCAATCTTTTCTAAATCGCTTTGCAGCTGATACTGGTCTTCGGATGACCTTACTAGACGGTAAATTACAGCATCATCTGCGAACAGTCTAAGAGAACTGCTCAGATTGTCACCCAGTTCATTTATATAGATCAGGAACAGTAGAGGTCCCAGGACGCTTCCCTGGGGAACACCTGATATCACTTCAGTTTTACTCGATGATTTGCCGTCTATTACTACGAACTGCGACCTTCCTGACAGGAAATCACGAATCCAGCCACACAACTGAGACGATACCCCATAGCTCCGCAGCTTGATTAGAAGTCGCTTGTGAGGAACGGTGTCAAAAGCTTTCCGGAAATCTAGAAATACGGAATCAACTTGAGATCCCCTGTCGATAGCGGCCATTACTTCGTGCGAATAAAGAGCTAGCTGCGTTGCACAAGAGCGATGTTTTCTGAAGCCATGCTGATTACGTGTCAATAGATCGTTCCCTTCGAGGTGATTCATAATGTTTGAATACAGTATATGCTCCAAAACCCTACTGCAAACCGACGTCAATGATATAGGTCTGTAGTTAAATGGATTACTCCTACTACCCTTCTTGAACACTGGTGCGACCTGCGCAATTTTCCAATCTGTAGGTACAGATCTACCAAATTTCGAGACAATGTTTCGTTGTGGAACCTATTAAAGGCATCTCGCATCGAAGTACGTACCAAATTTCGCGCGTCTGTAAATTTTAGCCCATCTTCGGGATTTCGCGTTCTTCTGAACTTCGCATGCTTTTTCCGTTGTCTCTGCAACAGCGTTCGGACCTTTTTTGTGTACCACGGGGGATCCGTTCCATCTCTTACCAATTTATGGGGTATGAATATCTCAATTGCTGTTGCTACTATATCTTTGAATTTGAGCCACATGTCGTCTACATTCGCATAGTCAGTTCGGAAGGAATGGAAATTGTCTTTTAGGAAGGCTTCTAGTGGCACTTTATCCGCTTTTTTAAATAAAATTATTTTGCGTTTGTTTCTGATGGATTTGGACGAAATGGTATTGAGCCTAGCTACAATGACCTTGTGATCACTAATCCCTGTATCAGTCATGATGCTCTCTATCAGCTCTGGATTGTTTGTGGCCAAGAGGTCAAGTGTGTTTTCGCAACCATTTACAATTCGCGTGGGTTCGTGGACTAACTGCTCGAAATAATTTTCGGAGAATGCATTTAGGACAATCTCTGAAGACGTTTTCTACCTACCACCGGTTTTGAACAAGTATTTTTGACAACATACCGAGGGTAGGTTGAAGTCCCCACCAACTATAACCGTATGAGTGGGGTATTTATTTGTTACGAGACTCAAACTTTCTCTGAACTGTTCCGCAACTGTATCATCGGAGTCTGGGGGTCGGTAGAAGGAGCCAATTATTAACTTAATTCGGCTGTTAAGTATAACCTCCACCCACACCAATTCGCACGGAGTATCTACTTCGACTTCACTACAAGATAAACCACTACTGACAGACACAAACACTCCACCACCAATTCTGCCTAATCTGTCTTTCCTGAACACCGTCTGAGACTTCGTAAAAATTTCTGCAGAACTTATTTCAGGCTATAGCCAGCTTTCTGTACCTATAACGATATCAGCTTCTGTGCTTTCTATTAGCGCTTGAAGCTCAGGGACTTTTCCAGCGCAACTACAACAATTTACAACTATAATTCCGACTGTTCCTTGATCCAAGCACGTCCTGTAATTGCCAAGCACCCTTTGACATTGCAGCCCATCCCGCACTTTCCCGAGGCCTTCTAACCTAAAAAACCGCCCAGTCCACGCCACACAGCCTCCGCTACCCGTGTAGCCGCCAGCTGAGTGTAGTGAACTCCTGACCCGAAACCCCACCACCCTATGGCGCAAGTCAAGGAATCTGCAGCCAATACGGTCGCAAAACCGTCTCAGCCTCTGATTCAGACCCTCCACCCGGCTCTGCACCAAAGGTCCGCAGTCGGTTCTGTCAACGATGCTGCAGATGGTGAGCTCTGCCTTCAACTCGTAAGCAAGACCGGCAGCCTTCACCAAATCAGATAGCCGCTGGAATCCAGAGAGAATTTCCTCAGATCCAAAGCGACACACGTCATTAGTGCCGACATGTGCCACCACCTGCAGCTGGCTGCACCCTGTGCTCTTCATGGCATCCGGAAGGACCCTTTCCACATCAGGAATGACTCCTCCCGGAATGCACACGGAGTGCACACTGGATTTCTTCCCCTCCTTAGCCGCCGTATCCCTAAGGGGCCCCATAACGCGCCTAACATTGGAGCTCCCAACTACCAGTAAGCGTACCCTCTGCGATTGCCCGGACCTTGAAGGCTGAGAATGATCCTCTGAAACAGGGCAGGCAGCTGCATCTGGCTCAGCCAGAGACAGTGCCTGAAACCGGTTTGTCAGACGCACCGGGGAGGCTTTCTGATCAGCCTCCGGGGACGCCTTTCGCTGCCTGCCACGCTTTGGAACGACCTCCCAATCAACCACAGGCGAGGGCTCAGCCCCACTGCGGGCAGCAACCGGGGCAACCACAGCGGCGGACCGATCTGGGGACAGACGGGACGAGGTTGACATCCCCGTGATACCCGAGTCCGGCTCCCCACAGTGGTGCCCATTGGCAACAGCCTCAAGCTGCGCGACCGAAGTCAGCGCCGATTGCAGCTGTGAGCGAAGGGATGCCAAGTCAGCCCTCATCCGAACACAGCAATCGCAGTCCCTGTCCATTCTAATCGATGTCCAACAACAGTTACCGAAACACGAGTCCGTGCCTAGATAACGCAAGCGGAACACGCAAAGAATGTATCAACTAACCTGTACAAATGCCTAACGACTGCGCTACAATCTGCTGAATTTACGATTACAGTAACTAAAACTCGAAATTGCACCTCCTATACGAAACTCACACGCAATTTAAATAAGAATCTACGAAGTAAACACTAAAGCGCGATGCTACAACTGTCAAATACTATAATACGCCCTAAATATATGAATTAAAGCATAATTATAAGAAATTGTGCATCCGTAAATATTACATGTGTGTCCATACACGCTACTCGAGATATATTAATCGTTGGACTTAATTTTTCTCTCGTCGACTGACATGTTGATACAGTATTGAGAAAGCGTCTGCTTACTTTTATTCAGTGATTTAGCTCTGGTTTAGAAGATTTCTGTTCTACTTCATTACTGATAACTTGTAGGCATTTTATTCCATTCTTTCCTTGCGGACTGTGGTTTTGCAGTCGCTACATCCCTATATATACATATAGGTAGGGGGCTGCATCGAAAATGAAAAAAAAAGTGATATCCGAATTCGCACAGCATTCATAAAACTCATTATCGTTATCCGCGAGTTCCGCAGATATCTAAATGTAGGGAAAAACAGCCGCTCATCAATCTTGTCAGCGAAGCCATTTTACGTTTCGAAGCTGCATGTGGAAATGGGTTTCCCAAGAGCACGTGGTTCCTTACTCTCGTGGGCCCACCTAAGGTGCAATGAGTGTCACAAAACAGGAACGCTCACTATTAGAGATGGGTCGTTCGCGAACTAACGGGTCCAAAGAAACGTTCACCAATATGAACGGGACGAGCGAGGGACGAATTCTAAGGAACGGTCTTTCACAGTTCACTTCGGTCCCGGCTTTCTACTTACAGTTCCCGGGAACGGAAAACGGTCGGTCTCGTTGCCGCAACGGCACGTCGGCCGGTCTCGCTCCAGGCCCGATCCCGTTCCTGTATGTCTCAGTCTCGGACGTGGCTTTCTACTTACAGTTCCCGGGAACCGGAAACGGTCGATTTCTTTCTCGAACGGCACGTCGGCCGACCTCGTTCCAGCCTGTCTCGGTCTCGGTCTCGGTCTCGCCCGGCCTGCCTCGTCCTCCTTCCCGTGTCCACTCGTCGCAGTTCCACTGCCGACTGCTCATAGTTAGTTCAGTATCGAGTTGTTGTTCGTTTCGTTCTCTTCGCATGCCTATTCTAGATTGTTTCAAACCTTTTTTTGAATTCTGTACTTCTGGTTATTTTCGTATTCTATTCAGCGTCCACGGCCGGTAATTAAAATGTATTTTATAATTACGTAAATTACATAAAAAGTACGTGGTATGCAATGCATGTGTCTATTCAGGTGACAAAACGGCGTATCAGCTTACTTCACTATTTCGATAAACAGCAGAAGAAATATTTGTAAAAAGCCAAGATTTTTTGCTATTACACATGCAAAGGACGTCGGTACGGCATACATGAGTGGCCATTTTCCATCTGTCTTTCATCCAACGTAAAAGAGCATGTTCATTGTTATGGAAGGCAGACAGACTTACAACGGAATGAAGACCACGCTTCGTAATCGAGTGTATGGTGTCACATTTTGTAAACAGAATATGATGATTCCCACAATATTATTTCAGTGGCACAGGGTGGCGCACGAAAAATCGGCCCCGAGTATTAGACTGCTCATTGTCACTTACCAGCCGTCATCTGTTCTTTGGAAGTTGTTTGCATTACCTTATTTGTTATTTCTTCACTGCCTAATTATTACATGTTTACCTATTCTGCTCGTAGCGGTCAACAAATCGTACGTAATTGGCGAACAGTATGTACTCGGGGCCGGTTTTTCGTGCGCCACCTTATATTATTTCACTGCGATCAGCCACATAATGCTACAGTTGGCTAAACGAGATGTTTCCAGAATCACGAAAATTAGTGTCTGAGAATTCTGTTATGAACTCTGTACTCTAGGGGGCAGGCAAGTGCCCTCTTTGGCGCCTTCCATCTTGAGTCACCTATTCTACTAATTTTCAATTTTTCATAAGAACCATATACCAAGCACAATGAACAGTGAACGAGTAAAAATGAACCGTTCCCAAAAAAGAGCGATCACCAGTGAACTAGT
Source organism: Schistocerca gregaria (assembly GCF_023897955.1). Classification (NCBI taxonomy): domain Eukaryota; kingdom Metazoa; phylum Arthropoda; class Insecta; order Orthoptera; family Acrididae; genus Schistocerca; species Schistocerca gregaria. The sequence continues at coordinate 164,100,047 of NC_064921.1, forward strand.
TCCCAAGGATGAACGACTTTGCCCATCTCTACTCACTATAGCGGCTCAGAGACCTTGTGGCGAGGGCGCTGCTGTCATGTCAGGCGGAGCCGACTGGCAACAAAGCCCCACTGTGCCGGCCCAGGTGATTGTCCACAGGAAGCGAAAATGCTCCCTAGTGAGCATGGCCACTTAACTGCTCACAGCGAGCGACAATGTTCCACGAGCCGGCGCAGCCTGTTCTAGAACGATACAACAGTCAAGCATGTTAAACGTGTAGGTAATTAACAATTAACAGATCATCATTATTTAGTTTCATAATACTTAGAAGTTAAATGTTCTGATTGGGAATAACGAAAACACTAAAAATGCACTATAAGACAAAAAAAGTTAAAAAAAATGACACACCACTGAGGAATTATCCGAAAGGGGGTAATCGGTAGGTGTGATGCACATGTGCAGACAAATAAATGATTACAATTTCAGAAAAATTGGGTCATTTACTCAAGAGAAAGAGCGTCAGAAATTGGTCCTTATGCAAGCAGTTATTGGACATGGTATTGATAGACAGAGTTGCTGGATTTTCTCATGGGGAACGTAGTGCCAAATTCTGTCCAACTGACGGGCTAGGTCGTCAAAATCCCGAGATCCTTGAAGGGCCTTGCCCATAAAGCTCCAGACGTACTCAATTGGGGAGAGACCCGGTGACCTTGCTGGGCAAGGTAAGATTTTGAAGCACGAACACAAACAGTAGAGATTCTCGCCATGTGGGGGTGGACATTATCTTGCTGAAACGTAAACCCAGAATGCTTGCCATGAAGGGCAACAAATCGGGACGTAGAATATCGGGTGGCAGCCACGTTTGTATCCCATCGCTGACCGGTGTGTTCAAAAAATTTTCAAATGTGTGTGAAATCTTATGGGACTTAACTGCTAAGGTCATCAGTCCCTAAGCTTACACACTACTTAATCTAAATTATCCTAAGGACAAACACACACACCCGTGCCCGAGGCAGGACACGAACCTCCGCCCGGACAGCCGCACAGTCCATGACTGCAGGGCCCCAGACCACTCGGCTAATCCCGCGCGGCTGATCGGTGTGTTCCAGACACATCTTCACTGGTCGTAGTGGCTCAATTAGAAGCGGGGCTCGTCACTAAAGACAGTTCTAGTCCAGTCCATGTGATTCCAAGACGTGTCCTGGTGACGCTCCGGACTGTGGTGGAATGTCAACCTTACTGTCTCCCGCCATACTGTCCGACAACGAGGAGTGATGGATGGTCTGGGCTGTCTTGTCATTTCACAGCAGAACCCCTTTGATTGTCATCTGCGGCAGTGTTACTGCACAGCAGTACTTTGACGATATTCTACACCCCGATGTGTTGCAATTCATGGCATACCATCCTGGGCTTATATTTCAGCGACGGCGAGAGTTTTTACTGCTTCGTGCTTGCAAAACCCTACCTTGGCCTGCAGGGTCGCCGAATCTCTCCCCAATTGAGAACGTTCGGACCATTATGCCCCCCCCCCCCCAACCATTTAACACGCCATTGGGGCAGAATTTGGGACGATATACTCAGGAGGAGATCCAACAACACTACCAATCATCGACAAGCCGAATAAGTGCTTGCATAAAGGACAGAGGTGAACCAAAGCGTTACTGACTTGCTCAGTTTGTAAATCTCTTTCTCTTGAATAAACCACCCATTTTTTCTGAGATTATAATTATTTGTACATGTACGTCACATATACCAATTGCCGTCACATTTGAATAATTCCTTCTTGACCCGTCGATTTTTCTTTTTCTTTTCTCTTTTTTTGGTATCTCGAGGGAGGCATTTTTAAGTGGTGTTAGAAAGCTTATCACACCTTCCAATGTTTTTTGTCAACAAAGCCAGTTTATAAATGTCTTGATTATCTCAGACTAAATTGCTAGAGCTTCAAAACACTGCCAGTTAACTGACTCAAACACGTCTAGTTTGCTGTCAAATTGTGTGTCCGTATCTACTTTCTAAGACTTCTGTAGGTGGTTCGGAAGGCCAGATCCTATACAAAAATATGGAGACAGCTTGCAAGAATGTATTAATCGCTATCCACCTTTCTTGTGATTATGTGCTCCAGCACAGTATCAAGCATGTGCGATGAGCACGAGAGTCTCTTATATTGACAATGTGCTGCTACAATGTTTCGATTTCTGTCGCGAAGCTTTGTACTGTGCTGTACAAATAGAATAACCGTAATATAATTATCAGTTAATGTTTAATATTTTCTCCGCTTTTTTAAACTCACTGTCGAAATTTCTGGTGCGCAAGACGCGATCCTCAAGTTTTTCTTCTTCACTGTTATCGTAAGGTACAGTCACTACAATGTGATTGATTTTATGGTATGAATAACTCCACATACCGTTAGAGCCACTCTTAAATATCTGAAAGCATTCGTGACCTCTCTATAAACAGCTTCATGGAGCTGATCGTCGTTTTCGCTTTAAATTTCTCGAAATGATGGTGGGTGAGGTAGCAGTTCCTTGGCACTCACTGCACTGTACTTGGCCCCTGCATCAATAACGAACTGTGAAGTCCCTAGTAATCCAATTTTGTCAGCCAATTTCGGTTGAAAGAATGTGAAATTTTTTGTGGGACACCGTGAAATAGTCACGCTTCAGAGCCTATATAGTTTCATGAAGTTCCGATAGGTCGCGGCGCTAGGCATAGCCTTCAAAATGGCGTCTGTAACGGACATGTTTTGGTAGAAAACGAGAGCACCGCAAGTATTCAGAGTCGCTTGCAGAACAACCACAGAGACCTGACAGTGAACAAAAGCACGGCGAGTCGTTGAGGGAGGAGTCTGTCATTATCGCAACAAGGTCGCGCTAACCTGTCCGATCTCACTTTCGTTCGAACTGATCGACGTACCATAATTGAACAACTCACTGCTCAACTGGACGTCTGTGTTGGTAGTGTTGACATACTCGTCTGTCTGTTTGGGCACTCAAAGGTTGGTTCCTCGCCGGCTAAAACGGTAAAGAGTAACGAAGGACAATCTGTGACGAACTGTTTGCGCTTTACGAGGCTAATCGTGACATTTTTTTTTTGGCGAACATCGTCATAGGCGACGAAACGTGGGTTAATCACTTAGAACTGGAAAGAAAGTGGCAATTCATTAAGTGACGTCACATCACTTTTCCTTCGAAGAAAGCGTGGAGGGATAAGCCCCTGCAGGCGCGCTATTCATCTGTGTCCTTGGTGGCTCAGATGGATAGAGCGCCTGCCAAGTAAGCAGGACATCCCTGGTTCGAGTCCCGGTCAAGGCACACATTTTCAGCTGTCCCCACCGAAGTATATCAACAGCACCTGTCGGGAGCTTAGGGTTTCAATAAATTATCATTTATTCTAGAGAAGCTGCACGGTCATGAATGATATCTATTCTTTCGAGAACTCTTACTAGCTTCATACACTCCTGGAAATTGAAATAAGAACACCGTGAATTCATTGTCCCAGGAAGGGGAAACTTTATCGACACATTCCTGGGGTCAGATACATCACATGATCACACTGACAGAACCACAGGCACATAGACACAGGCAACAGAGCATGCACAATGTCGGCACTCGTACAGTGTATATCCACCTTTCGCAGCAATGCAGGCTGCTAATCTCCCATGGAGACGATCGTAGAGATACTGGATGTAGTCCTGTGGAACGGCTTGCCATGCCATTTCCACCTGGCGCCTCAGTTGGACCAGCGTTCGTGCTGGACGTGCAGACCGCGTGAGACAATGCTTCATCCAGTCCCAAACATGCTCAATGGGGGACAGATCCGGAGATCTTGCTGGCCAGGGTAGTTGACTTACACCTTCTAGAGCACGTTGGGTGGCACGGGATACATGCGAACGTGCATTGTCCTGTTGGAACAGAAAGTTCCCTTGCCGGTCTAGGAATGGTATAACGATGGGTTCGATGACGGTTTGGATGTACCGTGCACTATTCAGTGTCCCCTCGACGATCACCAGAGGTGTACGGCCAGTGTAGGATATCGCTCCCCACACCATGATGCCGGGTGTTGGCTCTGTGTGCCTCGGTCGTATTCACTCCTGATTGTGGCGCTCACCTGCACGGCGCCAAACACGCATACGACCATCATTGGCACCAAGGCAGAAGCGACTCTCATCGCTGAAGACGACACGTCTCCATTCGTCCCTCCATTCACGCCTGTCGCGACACCACTGGATGCGGGCTGCACGATGTTGGGGCGTGAGCGGAAGACGGCCTAACGGTGTGCGGGACCGTAGCCCAGCTTCATGGAGGCGGTTGTGAATGGTCCTCGCCGATACCCCAGGAGCAATAGTGTCCCTAATTTGCTGGGAAGTGGCGGTGCGGTCCCCTACGGCAGTGCGTAGGATCCTACGGTCTTGGCGTGCATCCGTGCGTCGCTGCGGTCCGGTCCCAGGTCGACGGGCACGTGCACCTTCCGCCGACCACTGGCGACAACATCGATGTACTGTGGAGACCTCACGCCCCACGTGTTGAGCAATTCGGCGGTATGTCCACCCGGCCTCCCGCATGCCCACTATAAGCCCTCGCTCAAAGTCCGTCAACTGCACATACGGTTCACGTCCACGCTGTCGCGGCACGCTACCAGTGTTAAAGACTGCGATGGAGATCCGTATGCCACGGCAAACTGGCTGACACTGACGGCGGCAGTGCACAAATGCTGCGCAGCTAGCGCCATTCGACGGCCAACACCGCGGTTCCTGGTGTGTCCGCTGTGCCGTGCGTGTAATCATTGCTTGTACAGCCCTTTCGCAGTGTCCGGAGCAAGTACGGTGGGTCTGACACACCGGTGTCAATGTGTTCTTTTTTCCATTTCCAGGAGTGTATATAGTTAAAGGATACCCAGCCATTGACCTTCGTCTGTGCGAATGCACACAGTTTGCCCGAACTCTTACGGGAATCGTCACCTTAGTGTGCGCGAGTAATGAGCGGATGGGCAAATATTTATTAGGTACGTTACGTATGTAGATTGTGGACAGTTGGGAATGTGGGTCTCGCGGAAAGCGTGCAAGGGATAAGTCCCTGCAGTTGCTCTATTCATCTGTGTCCTCGGTGGCTCAGATGGCTAAAGTGTCTGCCATGTAAGCAGGAGATCCCGGATTCGAGTCCAGGTCCGGGCACACATTTTCAGCTGTCCCCATCCAAGTATATAAACAACACCTGTCGGCAGCTCAGGGTTTCAATTAATTATCATTTATTCGAAGAAAAAGTTCAAAGTTGCACTCTCAGCCGGTAAAATCATGGTCTTCTGGGATTCTGATGGGGTTATTCCGTTTGATGTCCTCCGTCATGATGGACAACCAATCTCTGAAGTCATTGTGCTACCCTTAGAAATTTGAAGAAAGTCGTCACAAAAATGCAAACGAACTTCTCCTTCTCCAAGACAAACGCACCTGAGAGGAGCTCACCCGTCTCCCTAAGGGAGCTCGCTAAACTTCAGTGGACTGTTCTTCCTCATCCACGTTACAGTCCGGATCTCGCACCTTTCGATTTCCATCTGTTTCACCCAATGAAGTGTGTACACCGCGTGAAGCAGTACATGGAAGATTGGGGAATATATTGATGCAGCACGACGTTGCCTCCAACGTCGACCAGTCGAGTGGTACCATGCGTTCATCCAGGCCCTGCCAGTAAGATGCCTTAATGTAGTCGCGTAGAACGGAGATTATGTTGAAAAAAAAAAAGGCTTTGTGTCCATGTGGCCAGAAGAAAATGAATGAATGTGTGAATTCTTAAGGGACCAGTGGCCAGAAGAGTTCAAAATGGTTCAAATGGCCCTGAGCACTATGTGACTCAACTGCTGTGGTCATTAGTCCCCTAGAACTTAGAACTACTTAAACCTAACTAACCTAAGGACATCACACACATCCATGCCCGAGGCAGGATTCGAACCTGCGACCGTAGCAGTCGCACGGTTCCGGACTGCGCGCCTAGAACTGCGAGACCACCGCGGCCGGCGGCCAGAAGAGTCGGAGACAATATTGTGTAATAGAATTCTGAATAAAACTAACCTACTTTCAGAAAAAGAATATGTTGTATTACTTATTGGACGTCTCTCGTATTTAAAACAGATTAAATCTGTTTGTCGAGCCGAGACTCGAACTCGAGACCTTTGCCTTTCGCGGGCAAGTGCTCTACCATCTGAGCTACCCAAGCACGACTCACGCCCCGTCCTCACAGCTTTACTTCTGCCATTACCACGTCTCCCACCTTACAAACTTAACAGAAGCTCTCCTGTGAACCTTGCAGAACTAGCACTCCTGAAAGAAAGTTTGGAAGGTAGGAGACGAGGTACTGGCAGAAGTAAAGCTTTGAGGACGGGGCGTGAGTCGTGCTTGGTTAGCTCAGATGCGTGCCTGCTCGGTAGCTCAGCGTGTTCGGTCAGAGAGCTGGTTGGTCTCTGAAATAAAAAAATTGAGTGGAAGGATCAACAAACGACTTGAACGGATGTCATATGACGTCCGCAACAACCAAACACAACCCCCCCCCCCCAAAAAAAAAGGATGGTAGAGCACTTGCCTGCGAAAGGCAAAGATCCCGAGATCGAGTCTCGGTCTGGCACAGAGATTTAATCTGTCAGGAAGTTTCATATCAGCGCAGACTCCGCTGCAGAGTGAAAATCTCATTCAGTCACTATACTTTTTAATTTTAACCATATTTCGCAGCATCAAACGTGACTGTATTCAATACACTGGAGGTTGAATTAAAAAACGCCTTCAGTCACAACTTTTCGTGTTTTATTAAGTATACGATGCATTTCGGACCCTGTTGGTCCATAATCAGGTGTAATTCGTACTTAATACATGCTTTATTTTTTCTCTTGAATGAGGTAAAATGCATATTCCTGTCACGAAAACGTTTGATGTTAGTTTATGAATTCCGAAAAATAGTGGAAAAGATGAACGGTTTAAACTTATCAAATAATCCAAGAAATGCGTTTTTAACGTTTTAGCACCAGCATACATTCATGCCTCTAGAATGAAGTGATATGTACGAGAACGATTGAGAAAATAACGTGTGCTGGTGCTAAAACGTTAAAAATGCTTTGCTTGGATTATTTGGTGAGTTTACACTGTTCGTCTTTCCCACTATTTCGCACATATTTTCCGCGTTTCATTTACGAAATTCATAACCTATCAGATATTTCCGTTACAGGAATATGAATTCATCTCATTCAAGAGAAAAAATAAAGCATGTATTAAGACTAATTACACCTAATGATGGACTCACAGGCTCAGAAATGCATCCTGTACTAAATAGAACGCGAAAAATTGATTGAAAGCGTTTACCTCCAATTACTATACTACTTCGTTGAGTCGCATACGCATGTTTTATTAGATTTGAAGTGCCAGTTCAGTGTCCAGTGTAAGAACACACTATTTTACACACATAACCAGCCAGTATATCTTCGATTTTCTCATTGGCATCTAATACATAAACAAATTTCTTCCAAATCGGCGATTGCAGTTCGGTATCTCGCAATGACTTGAAATCACCTAGTTTCACCTTACTTCAAATTACGTCCATGGCTCGCATTTTTAGCGCTTTCACTAATGTTTACTCCGACATATTCGTTACGTTTTCCCTCAGACACTACAAAGCGACAGCAGAGGGCAGCAGAAACTTGACAACTAGCACCTCTGAAGTAGCAGGTGGCCAGCGTTGCCATCCAGAACCGAGTGCACGAAAAGATAAGGTCGCCGTAACGCAATAAGCACTCGGTGCAGGTTCCCTGCGTGCGTCTCAGGCGATCGTAGCCGGATGGTAAGGACGGAAGCAGACTTCCGCTTTACCAGGGCCCACAGACTTCAAGTTTTCAGCTAACATTACACCAGCTGCCGATTCATGCACTCTCATTCACTGACCGCACCTAACACAATTTGACGAAAAGTGTTAACCACAAAGCAATTATTACTGCGAATAGCCACGGGTATCTGCGGACATCCGCAGCAATACACCATTTTCTCCGCAAGGTAATAACTACTGCGGACATATCTGCGGATATCTGCATCCGCGCAGACCTCTACATATAGCAGAGAACATCATTTTATCGTTTGTTTTATCTCTTTGATTTCATTGTATATTCTTATAATTATTCAGATAGTTAAGGGAGATTAAAATTTAATAGTCATGGGGGACTAAAATTCGACAGTAGGAAAAGGAAGAGAAGGAAAAATAGTAGGTGAGCTTGCACTGTGACAAAGGAACGAAAGAGGAAGTTTGTGCAGAGCGTCATTCCATCATCGCTAACACTTTATGAATCATGAATGAAGATTCTGTACGTGGAAGAGACCTGGACATACCCGAAGTTTGATTTTATAATGGTAAGACAGAGATTTTGGAACCAGATTTTAAACTGTAAGACATTTCCAGCGGCAGATGTGGACACTTGCCACAACTTATTTGTTATGAACTGTACACTAGAACTGAAGAAATTGCAAAAAAGTAGGAATTTAAGGAAATGGGGCCTAGATAAACTGAAAGAACCAGGGGTTGTTGAGAGTTTCAGAGGGAGCATTAGGAAACGATTGACAAGAACCGGGGAAAGGAATGCAGTAGAAGAACAATGGTTAGCTTTGAGAGATGAAATAGTGAAGGCAGCAGAGGATCAAGAAGGTAAAAACGCGAGGGCTAATAGAAGTCCCTGGTTAACACGAAGATATTGAATTTAACTGATGAAAGGAGAAAATAAAAAATGCAGTAATGAGGAGAGCGAAAGGGAATACGAACGTCTAAAAAATGTGATTGACAGGCACTGCAAAATGGCTGAGAGACAATGGCTACAGGACAATTGTAAGAATTTTGAAGCGTTTATCACTAGGGGTACGATAGATCCTGGCCAGAGAAAAATTAAACAGACCTTTGGAGAAAAGAGAACCACCAGTATGAATATCAAGAGCTTAGATGCAAAACCAGTCCTAAGGATAGAAGGGAAAGCTGAAAGGTGGAAGGAGTATGTAGAGGGTATATACAACGGAGATGTACTTGAGGGCACTACTATAGAAATGGAAAAGGATTTAGACAAACATGAGGTGGGATATATCATACTACGTGGCAAATTTGACAGAGCACTGAAAGACAAGTCGACACAAGATCCCCGCAGTAGACAACACTCTGTTAGACAGCCTTGTGAGAGCCAGCCAAGACAAAACTCTCCCATCTGGTAAGCAAGATGCATGAGACAGGCGAAATACCCTCAGACTTCAAGAAGAATATAATAATTCCAATTCCAAATAAAGCGTGTGCTGGCAAGTGTGAAAATTGACGAATTATCAGTTTAAGAAGTCATGGTTGCAAAATATTAACACAAATTCTTGACGCAAGAAAGGAAAAACCGGTAGAAGCCCACATCGGGGAAAACCAGTTTGGATGGCGAAGAAATGTAAGAACACATGAAGCAATACTGACCCTACGATTTTTTATAGGTTAAGAAAAGGCAGACCTACCTTCATCCATTTGTAGACTGAGAGAAAGCTCTCTTTGAAATTCAGAGGGTAGCAGGGATGAAATACTCGGTGCGAAAGGCTATTTACAACTTGTACAAAAACCAGATGGCAGGGAAGCAGTGGCTGAAAAGGGAGAAATACAGGGTTTAGCCTATTCCCAATGTTATTCAATCTGTACACTAATCAAGCAGCAAAGGAAATCAAAGAAATATTTTGAGAAGAAATTAAAGTTCAGGGAGAAGAAATAAAGACTTTGAGGCTTGCCGAGAACATTGTGATTCTGTCAGAGACAGCAAGGGACTTGGAAGAGCAATTGAACGGAATGGAAAGTATCTTGAAAGGAGGATATAGCATGAAAATGAACGAAAGCAAATCTAGGATAATGGAATGTAGTCTAATTGAATCATGTGATGTGGACGGAATTAGATTATGAAATGAGACAAAGTAACAGACGAGGTTTGCTATTTGGGCAGTAAAATAACGGATGATTGTCCAGGTAGAGAGGATATAAAATGTATGGACTGGTAACGGTAAGAAAAGTGTTTTTGTAGAAGAGAAATTTATTAACATCGAGTTTTCTGAAAGTATTTGTATAGAGTGCAGCCAGATGTGAAAGTGAAACGTGGACGATAAACAGTTTAGATATTAAGAGAAAGAAGCTTTTGAAATGTGGTGCTACAGAAGAATGCTGAATATTAGATGGGTAGATCACGTAACGACTGAAGAAGCACTATATAGGATTGGAGAGAAAAGAAACTTGTGGCACAATCTAACTAGAAGCAGTGTTCGGTTGGTAGGACACATTCTGAGACATTAAGGGCTCATCATTTTAATGCTGGAGGGAAGTGGGGGGTCTAAAAAAATCTTAGAGGGAGACCAAGAGACAAATACTGTAAGCAGATTCAAAAGGATATAAGTTGCACTAGTTATTCGGAGATGAAGAGGTTTATACAGGATAGAGTAGCATGGAGTGCTGCATCAAACCGGTTTACGGACTGAAGATCACAACAACAACATTATTCAATAATTAAAGAGCGTGAGATGTGAGACTGACCCTTCTATAGCTTTCAGAATAATTTGCGCGTCGCGTCTTCGGTAGTCTTCAGAACTTGCATCTTTGGTAGCGTGATAGTAAAGAGGTTTTTTTTGCAAGTATGATAAGTCTTCTGTTTTTAAAATTTGAATAAGGCATCAAATATATCTCTACCTACCCTGTCTGTAGCTGATTTCAGTAATTCTGATGGAATCTCTTCGATTGCAGTCGACTTGTCTGAGCTATAACTGCTCAGTTGTCAGTTATGCCCTCGCCGTATTACTGGATCACCTAATTCTTTCAAATTTAGAACACGTCAACCTAAGATCTTCATTTTTCCATTTCACAGTACGTCCCTTGCTCATAACTCTGCCTATTCATCGCTTCCTTGACATTTCACAGCGCAGGTACAGCAAGTTCAATAACTCTTCACCTCGTGACATTTCGGCATGTGGCCCACGTCCGTTTACGCAGGAGTTCGTTCACATTAAGATATTCCCGTCACAGGTCACGCTTTTTTAGCCTTCCTTTCCTTTCTGCCGTTAACGCTACTTATTTTGAGTGATGAGGGCCGCAACATTTTGTAACCATAACTCAGACTTACAGTGCACTGAAATAAATATAGTAGTGGCTAACTTCGTTCTTAAGTCATCTGCGACTTTCAATATGTGTATACTTTACAAGAAAAGGGAACTAAATGACCATGAGACTGAGATATTATACCACGAGAAGAGTTTGAAAGAACAGCGAATAACTTACGTCGAAGCAAGACACCTGAAGCAAACTAAATTCTCTCAGGATTATTGAGATCGTTGAGAAAAAATACCCTGAGAAAACGATTCCATCTCGTATGCATGATATATGAGACAGGTGAAATTCAAGAAGAATGTAATGGTTCCTGTTTCCAGTAAGTCAGCTACTGACAGTTGGGAATATTACCGAACCATTAGTTTTACCAGTCATGTTTGCAAAATACTGACACCAGTAATTTACAAATAAGTGGAAAGACTGGTCGGAGCTGAAGATCAGTTTGGGTTCCACAGACATTTAGGAACATGCGAGGCCATGCTGACTCTATCCGTTGTCTTATAAGATTAAGTTGAAGGCAGGCAAACCTATTTTTTGGCATTTGTAGATTTTAAGAAAACTTTTTGAGTGGAATATACATTTTGAAAATTTGAAGGTAGCAGGGATAAAATGTAGAGAACGATAAATTCTTACAGCTTGCGCAGAAACCAAATTGCAGCAATAAGTGTCGAAGGACATGAACGGTAAACAGTGGCTCAGAAGGCAAACTTTTATGTTTAGTCAGAGAAGGCAAAGGACTTGGATGATCAGTTGAACGGAATGGAAAGTTTCCTTCGTAGAGATTATAATACGCATATGAAAAGTAAAAGGAGGCTCATGGAATGTGGTTGAATTAATGCTGAGAGAATTAAATAAGGAAATGAAACACTAAATTGGTAAAGCATTTTTGCTCTTCGGATTGACACCATGAATCCTGCATGCCTGTCCATAAAACCGTAAGAGTACGAGGGCATGGAGGTCTCTTCGGAACAGCACGTTGCAAGACGCCCCAGATATGCTCAATAATATTCATGTCTGCGGAGTTTGGTAGCCTGCGGAAGTATTTAAACTCGCAAGAGTGTTCCTGGAGCCACTCTGTAGCAATTATGGACGTGTTGGGGGTTGCTTTGTCCTGCTGGAGCTGCCACAGCCCGTCGGAATACACAATGGACATGAATGGACGCAGGTGATCAGAAAGGATGCTTACGTACGTGTCACCAGTCAGAGTCGTATCTAGACGTATCAACAGTCGCATATCACTCCATCTGCGCACGCTCCACATCATTACAGAGCCTCCACCAGCTAGAACAGGACCCTGCATGTCCATAGATTCATGAGGTTGCCTCCGTAGCCGTTCACGTCGATTCGCTCGATGCACTTTGAAACGAGACTCGTCGGACCACGCAAAATGCTTCCAGTCATCAACAGTCCAATGTGGGTGTTGACGGGCCCAGTAGAGGCGTAAAGCTTTGTATCGTGCAGTCATGAAGGGTACAAGAGTGGTCCTTCGGTTCCGAAAGCCCATGTCGATGATGTTTCGTTGAATGGTTCGCTCGTTGCCACTTGCTGATGGCCCAGCATTGAAATCTGCAGCATTCTGAGGAATGGTTGCACTTCCGTTACGTTGAACGATTCTCTTTAGTCGCCGTTGGTCCCGTTCTTGCAGGAACTTTTCCTGACCGCAGCGGTGTCGTAGATTTGATGTTTTACCGGATTCCTGACATTCACACTACACTCGTGAAATGGTCGTACGAGAAAACCCGAACTCCATCGCTACCTCGGAGATGCTGTGTCCCATCGCTCGTGCGTCGAATATAACACCAAACTCACTTAAATCTTGATAACCGATCAAAAAACTGCGCTAGACACTTGTTTAAAACAGGCGTTGCCGACCGCAGCGCCGTATTCTGGCTTTTTACATACACAGGCCTATACTATTTTCTTTGTCGCTTCAGTGTAGAGTGTTTCTACGGAATAATAACCTTTTCATTCATAATATATCAGTGTCTGCAATTATTGTAGTGAACCTGGTAATATCACCATGTTGTATTTGTTTAGTAATTAAGCGTTTTGTTGTTGCACTGGTGGTTTGAAAATAACCGGCGTGTGCTACTGACGAAATAACGTCTGCTGTCGAAGATTTCACCTGCCTGCACTAGCGTACATTTTATACGCCAGGAGAAAAGAGTGTCATAAAAAATGTTAATTTGAATCTTCCTCAGTAATTTTTACAGTATTCAATTCAATCTATTTTTATATCAGTGAATGAAGTATCCGGACTCATGGCCTAAAATGACTCCAAATTCCTGGCGCCCTCCATCGGTAACGCTGGAATTCAATATGGTATTGGCTCACCCTTAGCCTTGATGACAGCTTCCACTCCCGTAGGCACACGTTCAATCAGGTGCTGGAAGGAATCTTGGGGAATGACAGCCCATTCTTCATAGAGTGGTGCACCGAGGACAGGTATCGACGTCGGTCGGTGAGGCCTGGTATGAAGTCGGCGTTCCAAAACAGGATTCAGATCAGGATTCTTTGCAGGCCAGTCCATTACAGGGATGTAATTGTCTTGTAACCACTCCGTCACAGTCCATGCATTATGAACAAGTGCTCGATCGTGTTAAAAGATGCAGTCGCCGTTCCTTGATTGCGAAGCAAGAAGGTGCTTAAAACATCAATGTAGGCCTGTGTAAAGTGTCAGGCAAATCCAACACCTTCCATGAAAACCCTGACATGATAAGCAAATCCAGTAGTATGTTACATAGCTCCGAATAAATCGTGACATTAAATTAACCAAAGAAATACGAGTAACGAGTGAGCAAATGGAATACCACAGACCAACACAAGAATGCCTAAATGCATGTCGTACCTTCCCACCGTAAGACCGACGCAGTTCCAAGGGGAGAAACGAGAACAGAAGCCGAGAGCAGAACCGTGTTAAGCTAGAAGGCCCTACGATAAGGGACGGACTGGACACCCACGTCGCCAGCTAACCACTAAGGCACACCACCCACAAGTTTTAGCGTGAGACTTTTTCGCGTGTCTGTTACGTCAAGGACCACCCCCCAGCCCATGTTAAAAGCTAGAGCCCTCCAGAAAAACAGTATAGATCTTACGATAACACAAAAAGGGCCACTACCACCCGCAAGTTTTAGCGTGAGACATTTTCGCGTCTCTGTTACGTAGGACCACCCCCCAGCCCATGTTAAAAGATAGAGCACTCCAGAAAAACTGTATAGATCTTACGATAACGCTAAAAGGACCACACCAGCTGCAGGTTTTAGCGTGAGACTTTTTCGCGTCTCTGTTACGTTGCAAACTTTAAAAACATTGCCCCACCACGAAAAGTATAACGTTTCTCATTCGATAGACAGAATTTTTGTAAGTGGAGCTTAAGGTTAACATTGAGACCCTGATTGGTCAGATGAAAACACAGCCAGATCGTTTTTTTTAACCAACTTCGGTAAATGGTAGTAAGCAGAAGTCAGGAGAAGAGTTAGTTCCTAGACGGCGAGCTGAATGGCTGCTGCACCGGCCGCTGCGCCCCTGAAGCTGCCTAACGAATGACAAGGTAATGAACACACGCAATGCCGCATAACAGCGCATAAAGCTTCACTCAGAACTGCAGAAGTCTCATCTGTTACACCCCCTTTTTGCGTAATACTAGTGTCGATCGTCAATTAAAACTCATTGTTTTCACATTTGCCACTTCAAGTAAAGATCTGAAACGCGATGATTTTTCTGTTATATAGTTATTGAGAAGCCAAATCAGCCACTGTAATTTACGACAAGTTAGATAAGTAATTAAAGATAATTAAGGGTCACTGTAGACCATTTTGATAGTTTGCTCTTTTGTGAAACTTAATTTAAACCTAGATTATAGATGTGATATGGCATAGGTCATCCTTCGATCTATTGTAGAAGTTGGAAACCCATTCAGGGAATATTCGTTCACATTTTTGTTCAACGCAGTTGGTTTTTACCATCCTGTATTAAAACACTTCCTTTTATCAATAGTGCAATTTATAAACAATGTTTTGTGAGTAGAATAAAATTTCCAATGGTAAACTTAACTGCTTTTTCGACGTTATTTTACCAGCTAACTAAAAATAGGAAAGCCTTGAACCCCTTCCACTAAATTTAGCTAGTATTAAGATTCTTTTACAGGGAGTGCAGTGGAGCTGACGCTGCGATAATTAAGTATTTGGTTATATTATCGCTAGTCACTGAACTCTTCTGAATTCTACATGTCATGTCTGGTCTGGCGTCTCCTTACCAGCAACAGGTCCCAGGTTCAAACTAGTCAATTTCCTAAAAAACACGCTCAGAGCGTCGTTGCGCGAAAGTGGTAGGGAGACACGATGTAGAACAATCATACACCACCACGAATGTTTAGACCTGTACTGTGATAGTGCCACGAAAACAACAAGGGATGCAAGTCACCTCCATGAAAAACACGACCACACCATAACACCACCGTCTCCGAATTTTACTGTTGGCACTACACGCACTGGCAGATGACGTTCATCGGGCATTCGCTATACCCACACCCTGCCATCAGATCGCGACATTGTGTACCGTGATTCGTAACTCCACACAACGTTTTTCCAATATGCAATCGTCCAATGTTTACGCTCCCTACGCCGAGCGATACGTCGTTTGGCATTTCCTGGCGTGATGTGCCGCTTGACCATGGCGTGATGAGCACCTGCTTGACCATGAAATCCAAGTTTTCTCACCTCACGCCTAACTGTCGTAGTACCGGGTGATCCAAAAGTCAGTATAAATTTGAAAACTTAATAAACCATGGAATAATGCAGATAGAGTGGTAAAAATTGACACACATGCCTGGAATGACATGGTGTTTTATTAGAACCACAAAAAAACATCCCATATTGCTAGACGCTTGAAAGATCTCTTGCGCGCGTTGTTTGGTGATGATAGTGTGCTCAGCCGCCACTTCCGTCATGTTTGGCCTCCCAGGTCCCGAGTCCTCAGTCCGTGCTATTATTGGCTTTGGGGCTACCTGAAGTCGCAAGTGTATCATGATCGGCCGACATCTCTAGGGATGCTGAAAGATAACATCCGACGCCAATGCCTCACCACAACTCCGGACATGCTTTACAGTGCTGTTCACAACATTATTCCTAGACTACAGCTACTGTTGAGGAATGATGGTGGACATATTGAGCATTTCCTTTGAATAACATCATCTTTGCTTTGTCTTTTTTGTTATGCTAATTATTGCTATTCTGATCAGATGAAGCGGCATCTGTCGGACATTTTTTGAGCTTTTGTCGTTTGTGGTTCTAATACAACCTCATGTCATTCCAAGCATGTGTGTCAATTTGTACCTCTCTATCTACATTATTCCATGATTTATTCAATTTTCAAATTTATACTGGCTTTTTGATCACCCGGTACTTGCAGTGGATCCTGATGCAGTTTGAAATTCCTGTGTGATGGACAGATGCTGGTTATTACAAATTACAGCCCTCTCAACCGTCGACGGTCTCTGTCTCCGGTCGGCCTGTACGCTTTTCTGTTGCACGTGTCCCTTTACGTTTCCACTTCATTATCATATCGGAAACAGTGGACCTAGGGATGTTTAGGAGTGTGGAAATCTCGCGTACAGACGTATGACACAAGTGACACCCAATCACCTGACCACGTTCGAAGTCCGTGAGTTCCGCGGAGCGCCTCATTCTGCTCTCTCACGATGTCTAATACCTGCTGAGGTCACTGATATGGATTACCTGGCAGTAGGTGGCAGCGCAATGCACCTAATATGAGAAACATATGTTTTAGTCGTGTCCGGATACTTTTGATCACATAATGTATGTCTGGAGTGCTTCGCGATAAGAAATGCTTCCCGTCTGAGGACAGTTTACCTGACAGAGATCAGAGACGAGTGTCACACTTTCTCGTCGACAATCGGTTGCCAACACGACAGGCACTGGCGCTGTCAGTGAATGTAGGCCCATCTCAACCAGTTACCGAGCGAACATTCGATTCAATGGACATTTGGCGTCGAGTACATCGCGAAAGGCCATTGCTCACACCGGCATATAAGGCTGCACGTCTTCAGTGACCCAAACAACATAGAAACTGGATAACACCTGTCTGGAGGTGTATAATTTGGTACGTGAAGTCACGATTTTGTGTCTTTTTCCTGTTGTGCAAGGCGCTGAGGCACCGTCTATCCAATAAAGCTTCTAACCCACAATACGTGAAGGGTATGGTTTAAGCTGGAGGTGGTTTTATGATCTTTTTTACGAGGTTTTCGTACGATGACTTGGGCGCACTCATTCGGTTACCTTGAATGTAAGTCCGGATGTTTACTTCAAAGCTCTCGGCGACCAAGTGTTGCCCTTCCGTCTAGATATTCATGATGAGTGTGTAAGTTGGCAAGAACTATGCCCCTTACATGAAGTCACGTTGAGTGAACAGTAGGGCTGAACAAAAATGACTGACAAGGCACAATGCATCTTGTAGAGGGTACAGTATGGACGCATTGGAATAATTAATGTCAGGTGATGGTTTTAAAGTAATTCAGATGACATGAAAACTGTGGAGGCTAATTTACCCCAGGGAAGCATTCGAGTTGAGCACCGGGCGCGGCTGGTGAGTGGTGAAGGGAAGCAACAATAGGCAGCTTAGGGCCACTCAAACTCTTCAGAAAGCGTTAACGGGGCGCAGCCTCCAGCTGCCTTAAGATGAGTGACAGTGAGGGGGGAGGGTGGTTGACCCCATTCTGGTGTACCGGGAAGCAGACGGAGAACTTGTACGCCTGTTGATAAATGTCCTTCATCCCGTTTTTAGTGAACCATGCTACAGTGGAGTGGTCAACAGAGGTCAAAATATGCATGTTCGTGACTGTAGCGACTTCACGCTGAATTCACGGTCAGCAGAGTCTGAAATTAATCAGGTGAAGAGCCACAAAATGAAATACGCCGGTCTCCGATGGGAACGTAGGACCAAGGAATTAGAAGTACTCTCCTGGGAGTCAGAATTCCGGAGAAATTGGTGTTTGTGAAGACGCTAATCTTGATAGGTGGCCTGGGAGGAGGTAAATAACAGAAGTTGAGAGGAAGGCAAATTTTGTGGAAACTTGTTCACTTCAGAGAGCAGGCATTGGTCAGCACTGGGAAGTGACGCATAATTAACGCGACTTGTGCTGCAATTGGCATAAGTGATTTTGATGGAGGGGAAACCGAGGCGAAGAGCGGACTGTGAGAAGTCTCTGTAGTGGTCTTCCATTCCCAGCTTGCCTAGAGTGCGGACGTGGCGTTCTTTACTCAGCTTGCCTGAGAAAGTGTGAGCATCTCTGCAGTTTAGGACTTAGCAAACGGAACGATTGAGCTCAGAAAGTTTTCGTTCAGCTATGTACTGAGCAAGATAGCTAGAAGTGGATAGACGAGTGCAGCCTTGCAGCACCACGAGGTCGGCCGACGTCCGCATAACGATGACGCCCCGCCATGTTGAATTCGGTGATATTGCGCCAGCTCCGGCCACTGATTAATTTGTTGGATCACGTCGGCAAAGTTTCTACGAGGGTTTCATGGGCCGTGTATTGTAGAATTCTTCTCGCACTTCGCATTACGCCTCGGTCAGTCGATAGGAATTACTATTGATTTATCGCGCTTTACTCCACACAAACGCAATTTATTACCACTGCCTGTTAGTAGAGTGTCCGCAGCTCGTGGTCGTGTGGTAGCGTTCTCGCTTCCCACGCCTGGGTTCACGGGTTCGATTCCCGGCGTGATCAGGGATTTTCTCTGCCTCGTGATGACTGGGTGTTGTGTGATGTTCTTAGGTTAGTTTGGTTTAAGTAGTTCTAAGTTCTAGGGACTGATGACCATAGATGTTAAGTCTCATAGTGCTCAGAGCCATTTGACCCATTTATTAGTAAAGTCACGTAATGTGATGACTGTAGGTCGTGAGTTAAAATAAATTTGTGCTAATCGACTGCATCTATTTTCTATCAAGTAGATGAAATCCCAAGTCACTTTCTTAATTAATTTTATGCTCAACATTTGCATCTGGTGTTCAATAGCTGAATATAACATCAATGTGCACCCCTTTTTAAATAAAAGGGAGCAATTCTGAGTCAATTAATGTCAACACTGCCTCCGCAGTTCAATCAGGAGTCACAGAGTCTTATTACTTTCTTTGCGTTATCCGACATTGCGGCAGTTTTGCACTCTCTGTTGATCTGTTAGTCAGTTACCTGGGGTGAACACACACCAAATCTACATAAGTGACGGGTGGGTTGTTACAAGTGTGCTGTGTAGGCCCCAGTCTTCCAATATGACAATAGCTGTGTTTACAGGGCAGCAACCATACGTGTTTGGTTTGGCGAACACTCAGGCAGCGTATCACATTTCCACTGGCACGCTAAATCATTCTGTCTTAATTCCATAGCAGAATTCTATTACTATTTGCAACAGCGAGTGAAACTGTGAGCTTTCTACTCTTGTTTGTAAGTACGTGCCTTAGAACATGTGACTTCAGTAAATTGCCCATCACATGTGTCGATTCTATACAAAACGTTGACCCAAAAAATAATTTATAACGCAATCTGTCCACATTTGACGACCACATTCAACAGCAGGGAATGCTGATATTACACAACTGAAGAAATTGTGGTCGGAATTAATATGTGAATGAGTTTAAGTTCCCAATTACTTCTTGAAGTTCCTTAACCCGCTTGACCTTCCTTGTAGGTAGACCAAGTGCTATGAAGATGAGAGCCTGTCTGTTAGCCTAACACCTATCCACACAAGAAAGTGAAATGCAATGCGTTAAAGATGATATAGTAAACAGCAAACAGTGTAGGACTCAAAGCCCTATCGTTTACCTTTGAGCTGTAAGGCTTATGCTGATTGTAGTTTGACTGATTAATACGAGGGCATGCTAAAAACTAACGCCTTCGAATTTCTTACGTAACAAATCAGAAAGCTTAAAAAAAATAAAACGAACTTTATTAGCATTCTATATATTATTCTTCATGACTACATATGTATTTCTCTGAAGTTGAACATATTTCTCCCAAAGGGAGACCAGTTTGTTAATACCGTCACTGAATGGGCCAAGTCGAGACTGTACGGAGAATGATCGATGTCGGACTGTTGCAGATGTCGCAGTGGCCGTGTGTGGTCTGGCATTTACGGACGAACACTTCGAATTCGTGCGTTCAGTTTTCTGAGCGTCTTGCAATGTCTTTAGGCATTAATTCCAAATGCACCACACGTTGAACATGCCAGAAGACTTTGAACTTGATTTTGCCCACTGATTGCGTGGTCTTCTACTATTTTGACATCGGTGATGGTTTGTGGCGATATTTCATTGAGACTCTCTTGTTTTGGGGTTCAAATTGGTGACCCCAGCTTTCATCATCCATTACAGTGTTGTTATGGAAACCATCATCCACACGCTTAAAACGCAAAAGAAATTATCTACGATAACGTTGGAAGCTGTTGTTTACTAAGCAGATATGCTGACCATTACACCACCGCAGCATTATGGTCAATATAGCTGTATGAATTACCGAAGTAAAAAAGAAGACCCGGGTTCGAGTCCCGGCGACAGCATAAATTTTAATTTTCTTCTTCAGCTCCCAACGGTATCGCAGATAAATTAGAGACTTAAATATCTCTGAGAAAATTTAATTTAAGAGCAAAAGAAATTGTTGACAGTTGCCCAGTCTCCTCCGTTTCATGGCAGGAGCGAGCATTCGATTCCCTCGCCGTGCATGCGGTTCTCTTTACCGAGGTTCTGCAATGATGGCCTGTGCATACGCTCGTGATATGCCACACTTACCAGGTAGTTATGTCTGTGTTATCGGACGATAGTAACTGCTGAAAAGTTCACAAGCTAAGATCGCTAAAACGCCATTTTGTTAGATGACGAGTTTCGACAGATCTATGCTGTCACCATCGGATCTTAAAAACAAGATCCGATGATCTTCTCTGTCGAAACCGGTCATTGACCATATCATGAATATGTTATCCGGGGATTTTGTCTGATAAATTCATCAACCCGATTCAGATGAGTGTTGCCAGCTGCCGTCTGCGGTCGTCCTCTTCGAGCTCTGTCACACACGTTGAGGTCAGTACCACTGTTTCCTTGATTACGCGCACGAACAATCCCACGTCGCACGTTAGTGATGTCGATACAATCACCATCGTGCACAGCTTTCATTCTTCTACGGATTTCAATTGGAGGCACGTTTTCTGCGGTTAGGAACTCGATTACAACACGCTGTTTCTCGCGCACCGACATAGCTACATTACACAGTGCCATATTACACGCTACAATTCGAAGTCCATTAGCGTCAGAGGGTTGCAACTTGCGTCAGTGAAGCGGGAAAGTCGACCGAGTAATATGGAAGACATGTAATACTTAACCGGTATTGAGAGTAGAATAAAAAATTTGGGGGCACTGCTTTTCAGCACGCCCTCCGCTGAAGGCAACTTTCACAGTAAAGTTCGTGCTCAAATTGAATACAGATTCGAGAGTGAAAACACAAAGCATACATGCAATCGAATTTCAGCATGGATTTCATTGACTGGAAAAAGAAAATAAATTTTAGATATTTTAGTTGCATTTCTTATTACTGGAATTTCAAGAACGGTAACGCATGAAACATTTCACTTGTCCTGAGATGAACCACTTCCTATAGAGGAACACGATGTATGAAAAAACTGCACAAAGAAAATTTCTAGACACGTCAGCAAATCTTGAATACATTTAAATTCACAAGAAAGTGACATAGTCAGTACGTCTACTGTAAGGATGGACGAGTGAAAAACCGATAACGTACCACGTGCATCGACAATTATCTACCTCTCTGAAAAACGGGAGTTTAGTTTGAACACAAGTGAAGCCACATTAAAAGGTCTGAAAATGCTGCATCCAAAATATTAGCAAGTGTAAAACGCATGTTGCAACATCACCATGCTTCTTGTAGTTGGTTTCGTGAGAAATTCAACAGAAAGTAATCTAAAGCCAAGCTAATACATCAGTAGTCCGTGGCAAAACGTGGGACCGACGAGATAAGCTAACAGCCAAGAACAGCGTCAGAAACAGAATCAGAAAGCAGAATGCAGAAGGCGTTTTCCGTCGTTCAACAGGACTCGCAAAGATGTACCAGGTCTGCACAGGCCTGTGATTGATACGTATGTGCTAAGTATACGCTTGAGGACGTGCCTTCACTCGACTAAAAGACTTCAATACGCTAAAGAATCGATCACCTGGTGTAGAACGTCTTTGAAACACACTTGTATAATTATTTATTTCTAATTTCTGCTACCAGTCACTTTTTTTTACGTTTAATCTACATAATTCAGCGCGTTTCGAACATGTTCTGTTCATCTTCAGGCCTTTATACATACATACATATAGAGAAATGTTACTTAAAAATAAATAGTATTAAACTAGATTAATCTAGAACTCTTTGTCCGCTGTTTGTTACTGTAGCGGTTGGTGTGGCATTTGGGGGGGGGGGAGGGGGGGAGGGAGGTGCAGTAGATGGCTAGAAATCTAAATCAGTGATGTCTCCTGACCCCCCACCCCCCAAAATGCAACACCAGGCGCTACAGTAACAAACAATGCACAAAGAGTTCTAGATTAATCTATTGTTTAAGGCTGTTTATTTTTAAGTAAGATTTCTCTGTATGTATAAACGCCTGAAGATGAACAGAAAATGTTCGAAACGCGTTGTATTATGTTAGATTAAACATAAAATAAAAAAGTAACTGGTAGCAGATATTAGAAATAAATAATTATCCCACAGAGTCACGGTTCACAGACATAGCCATTATGGCCGAGAATAAATACTTGTATAAATCGAAATGGCTTCGTATTCTAAATGTTTGTTAATTGGTCCTGTTACATGTCACAAAATAAATAGACACTCTCCGAAATAATGAATTAGGAATTCAGTGAATACTAAATGGAACAAGAATCACGACGAAATCGGTTTATTACGTTAAAGTGATTTATAAATCATTTGATAAGCTACAGCAGTCGTAAAGCAAAACCTTGGTGCATCTGACTAAAGGGTCTGGGGTAAGGTACTGACAATTGCATATCAAAATGAATCAGTTGCATTCACGAAATGATACCATGAACGTCATGATGTTAGCATAAAAGACATACAGCGCTAGAGATGGGAATGCGTTGCATCTATGTTCGGAGTTGAAAGCATATTGGTCATACAAATCTGAAAGCAAGACTTATGTGCATAGACTGACGCAGCGAATGAAACTTTGTACCACGACCGGGAATCGAACCTAGATCCATGCTCACTGGGCAAATGCATTTACCACTGAGCCACCTTGGCACAGCGCTTAACACAATTGCACGGATAACCCTGGCACACCTTTCTCCTCGATCCAAATTGTCACTGCCGCCATAGCCTTCTTTAAATTCCCCTTTACACATGAACTGCCGTACTGCCGAGGCTATCCATGTTCTGGAAACGCACTTCAGCATCGAACGTAAATGGGGGATCCAGCCAAGATGGCTTAGTGGCTAACGCACCTGACTAGTTAGCAGGAGACATGTGAACGATTCCCGGCCTTGGTACAAATTTTCAGACGCCGCTTCAGTCTGTATACGTAAAATCATGTCCGTATGAGACCAGCAAAATCTCTAAAACTATGTCATTTCATTTGAAAGCATGTCTTCAGTGCGAAGTTTGATGTTATTGAAATCCCGTAAGAATGACCTTACTGACCCTGCAGCTCAACTCGTTGTTGCGACTCGATCTCAAGTTATTACTCTGCAGAATTAGTCAGTGTCTGTGCACCAGCGATCCGTGGTTGCAGCTACATGCAAATCCGCCCGTAATCTTTGCAAGGCACTCAAACAATCTGCTCGGTGGTGGACTCTGGTGGCGACAAAGACCGGTAATAGTGAAAACTTCAGTAGTTGAAGTGGTTTTGTACCGACTACTTAGTAAATGGAAGATTCTTATATCTGCTTTGGCAAGTTCTGGCAATTCTCATATTGTGTAAACATTTAGTTTATGTGGACCCAACGTTCGGTGGCATCCCACTCTTACAAAGACTTCCTAAACTGTGGGCTCCCACTCCATTTTCTGGAGTGCCTATGGCGTCTGACGCATTCTAAAGGAACACACCTTTCTGCCTTTCCTTCACAATACTGCCTTTTCTGTTCCTGCTAAAATCAGCATTTCTCCTCTTTCTATCCTTGAGCGCTAAAAACAGTTGCCGCTGGAGGCCATGGGAGATCAACGTATGCTGTCTGTGGGGCGCCCAGCGTTCAGATGAGGCATCTCAAGGGATTGTGTGATCAACTGAGAGGCACTAAACTACCCCTCTGCCAAAGCGTCCTTCTGAAAATTCTCCTGGGGTGGTCTTCTTTCTCGGCTATGTGACCTCACTTATCGAGCGAGTGCTGGCAGCTCATCACAGTGTGCTTCCAAGCTGATTTTCTTTGCAAGATGTGGCAACCCTGCAGGCTTGCGTAGGCACAATTTCTTTGACTTTGGTCTATAATCTGACTCTAGTCCAAGCGGTACATCGATGCAACTGTTCAGTTGTGAGTTCTGCTGTAATAAGTTAGTACGTGTTTGTGTCTCTCGTCACGGAGATGGAACCGCATAATATTGCGCCATCCCATACTGCTCTGTCAGCACAGCAATTTTTAACCTCAAAACAAATTTTAGTACCACCACAACCACCTTATTCACCAGATATCGCTCTGTGCGACTTTTTTCTATTTCCAAGAGTCAAAATGGCGGTCAAGGGACGCCATTTTCAAACAACGCAAGATGTCCAAAAAGCTGTGAAGAGGGTCTTGGAGGATATTACAGAAGATGATTTCCAGAAATGGTACCATCATGGCAGAAGCGCTGGAAAAATTGTGTGCAATCAGAAGGGAGCTACTTTGAAGGAGACAACACTAAACGTGGCTAAAACAGTAAGCAACATTTTTTTCACATCAGTCTCATTACTTTATTATCGCACCTCATATACACTGAAGAGTCAAGGAAGCTCGTACACCTGTCTAATATCTGGTAGGGCCCTGCGAGCACGCAGAGGTGCCACAACACGACGTGGTATGGACGCTACTAATGTCTGAAGTAGTGCTGGAGGGAACTGACACCGTGAGTTCAAAATGGTTCAAATGGCTCTGAGCGCTATGGGACTTTACATCTGTGGTCATCAGTCCCCTAGAACTTAGAACTACTTAAACCTAACCAACCTAAGGACGTCACACACATCCATGCCCGAGGCAGGATTCGAACCTGTGACTGTAGCAGTCCCGTGGTTCCGGACTGAAGCGCCTAGAACCGCACGGCCAGACACCGTGAGTCCTGCAGGACATTCCATAAATCCATAAGAGTACAAGGGGATGGAGATCTACCCTAAACAGCAAGTTGCACAGCATCCCAGATATGCTCAATAATGATCATGTCTGCGGAGTTTGCTATCCGACAGAAGTGTTTAAACTCACAAGAGTGTTCCTGGAGCCACTCTGTAGCAGTTCTGGAAGTTTGGGATGTCGCATTGTCCTGCTGGAATTGCGCAAGTCTATCGGAATGCACAATGGACTTGAATGGGTATAGGTAACCAGACCGGATACTTACATACGTGTCACCTATCAGAGTCATATCTAGACATATCAGCGGTCCCATATCACTCCAACTGCACACGCCCCACACCACTGCAGAGCCTCCACCAGCTTGAACAGTTAACTGCATGCCCATGGATTCATGAGATTGCCTCCATACCTATACACGTCCATCCGCTCGATACAATTTTAAATGAGACTCATCCGACCAAGCAACATGTTTCCAGTCATCAACAGTCCAGTGTCACAGTTGACGGGCCCAGGCGAAGCGTAAAGCTTGGTATCGTACAGTCATGAAGGGTACACGAGTGGGCCTTCGGCTCCGAAAGCCTATATCGATGATATTTAGTTGAATGGTTCACACGCTGACACTTGTTGATGGCTAAGCATTTAAATTTGCAACAATTTGCTGAAGGGTTGCACTTCTGTCACGTTGAACGATTCTCTTTAGTCGTCGTTGCGCCGTTCTTGCCGGATCTTTTTCCAGCCGCAGCGATGTCGGTGATGTGATATTTTAACGGATTCCTGATATTCACTGTACACTCATGAAATGGTCGTAAGGGAAAACCCCCACTTCATTGCTACCTCGGAGATGCTGTGTCCCGTTGCTCGTGCGCCGCCTATAACACCACGTTCAAACTGACTTGAAACTTGTTAACCTGCCATTGTAGCAGTAGTAGCCGAGCTAACAACTGCGGCTGACACTTATTGTCTTACAGAGGCGTTGCCGACCGCGGACCCGTGTTTTGCCTGTTTACATAAATCTTTATTTGAATACGCATGCCTATACCAGTTCCTTTGGCGCTTCAGTGTAAAAACAATGCAGTTACGAATGAAATGTAAATTAGTGAACTCACTACCACCGAGCGAGGTGGCGCAGTGGTTAGCACACTGGACTTTCATTCAGGAAGACGACGGTTCAATCCCGTCTCCGGCCATCCTAATTTAGGTTTTCCGTGATTTCCCTAAATCGTTTCAGGCATTGTTCCTTTGAAAGGGCACGGCCGATTTCCTTCCCAATCATTCCCTAACCCGAGCTTGCGCTCCGTCTCTAATGACCTCGTTGTCGACGGGACGTTAAACACTAACCACCACCACCACCACCAACTAACTACCAACAATCACTGGTACTATGATGCAGTTCATTTCTCAGTGTTGATTAAT
The DNA here is from genome assembly GCF_023897955.1 of Schistocerca gregaria. Taxonomy (NCBI): domain Eukaryota; kingdom Metazoa; phylum Arthropoda; class Insecta; order Orthoptera; family Acrididae; genus Schistocerca; species Schistocerca gregaria. The sequence goes on from NC_064921.1 coordinate 164,126,890, forward strand.
TAATCCGATCTGTTGGATCGTTATATTCTTCGGAAAAAATGATTGTGTAACAGTAGCAACTTAGAACTCATGAAAGAATGATTCATTTGTAAGTTGACATTTTAACGAACGACTTTCAAAATGTAGCAGTCAACATCGGTACCATTTAATAGCTCTGCGGGATCTAAGCACCAGTGAGTCGCTGCATCTTGATACGGAATACTTGAAGCAACTTGTAGTCTTCCTTCGTTGCCACATTCAGCCCATTACGGAAACTAGAGGCCCTGTTACATGGCTTTGGTGTGAAGTCCTCTGGCAGTGACAAATTTTTTGTCAGTTGTGCTTCTTTCCACTCAACTGTTTTCCTTGTATTAATGACCTTAGGAATTATCCATATAACACTAGCATGTTGCACAGTGTTAGTATGCAGTCGAGCAGATAGGAATATCATTCATGTCACAAGAAAATTTATAATTTCCTTGTGCGAAATGCACCAGAAAAAAACCGTGCAGCATCAACGCTGCTCTCTTCTGGTGACGCCACTATCAACTTGATTCGACTGTTGCATCGTTCTGCTTGACTGCCACCTTTACGACGTCTTCCTGTGTAAGTCTTCCCTCCCCCGCCCCTCCCCCCTCGCCCCTCCCCCCTCGCCCCGCCTACTTCGCTCCAGCACCACGTCTTAAAACACATCAAGCCGAAACGAGTCCCGCCTCACAAAAATACCAGTAGCTCCTTAGCGGTACGAAATACGCCGCCCGTGCAGCCGTTTTCTTGCTCTCGAATGCACAGGAAGAGGATTATCGAAAAACCTGCAGGCAGCTTTATGTTAGGGACTAAATAAAGTTAATCGTAATTTATTTACAAGACTCTTGTTCTCACACGGCAGATTTATTTCTTTTTTTTTTCTTTTTTCTTTTTTTTTTTTTAACGTTCTGCTCTAGCGGCCCCGACGGCACAATTTTATCACCAATATCTGGCCGTAAAATATGCTAAGCAACTTTTCTTATCATTATGCGCATGGAGTTCTCGCCATCCGTGTTACACTTCGTTATTATATCCTCGACGCAAGCGTCGTGGTCTGATGAGCTCGAGATGGTATCTGTTTAGCGAGTTACCGCTTGAACGACCAAGTAACCTTCGACAAAAGACATGATCACACATTTTTAAAACCCACTAGGATTTCCAGTCGCGTCAGGTTAATTTATTGGCATAGCTGACACAGTATACTAAACTTTTTATCCTTTGGTTCGATATACTTGTCCTTGAAAGTTTAGCACTTCTTACTTTTGAGCCGAGAAACAAAGGTTTACATTTTAAGTGGCCTTAATTGTAATAAGTGAATGTCTTGAAAAGCAATTGAAGGCCGGTTTAGTTGTCGCTGCAGCCATATACCACCCAGAATATGTTTTCACATCACCACACTTGGATTTGCAACGTCATTATTATCACAAACTGATATTGAACATTATGAAATGAATTACACACTGAGTTGTGGAACACCTTTGCCCAAATATTAAAAAGAACTTCTACTGAAGAATGTGGTTCTTCCTCCAAAGTAACCGATATCTATTGCAAAATATGGCAACATAACATCTAATTGAGTGCGGACTTATAATTATAAGAAATATGGAGTTGCCGGCCGGAGTGGCCGAGCGGTTCTAGGCGCTTCAGTCTGGAGCCGCGCGACCGCTACGGTCGCAGGTTCGAATCCTGCCTCGGGCATGGATATGTGTGTCGTTCTTAAGTTAGGTACGTTTAAGTAGTTCTAAGTTCTAGGGGACTAATGACCTGTTAAGTCCTACAGTGCTCAAAGCCATTTGAACCAAATATGGAGTTAAACCATCTTTTGTGAGTATATCTAGTCTTATCGTGTTTCGCTTTATTTAGATTATCTACTGAGGCCATTGTAACAACTGTGATTTTTGTTGACAAAATCGGTTCTACTACATCACAAACAGTTGCCATGTTTAAAATTTTGGGAGAGGGCTAGGGGCAGCTGAGGTAATTTGTCCTAACGTCTGTGTGAGCTTTCTATTCTGTGTATGTGTGTTATTGTGTATAAGAATTATTACTTTGTTAAATCTGCTTATTATGGTACTGACAAGGATGTTGCCTATTTTATGCCATATTTTTGTAGTGGCTAGAGGGGATATTACTTTTTCTGCTAGATGTTCACTAGGCTAAAGAACAATTGGTAATGTTTGTTTGGGTGTTTAGTAGGTGTTCATTAACTGCCACTGTCTGTTTATAGAAGAGCGCATGAAAACAATGTAGAAGGAAAAAAACATGAGTAATACAAAATAATTTTTAAACAAAACCGATTGGTCAACAGAACCATGGTTGTTACAATAACCTCTGAAGATACTTTAAGTAAAACGAGACGCGTTTGGTCCAGAAATTACTTTACACAGTAACAACAGAAGGAATAAGTCCCATATTACTTGTAAAACTGCGAATACGACAGACCTCAAAAAACAAAAGGAGGTATTGGAGAAATGAACTTACAAAAACTAAACTATTGTGTTCATTGCGTTTAGAAATTATATAGCTAGCAAGAGAAGTCTCTGAGTTTTAAGAGTGCTGAGCGTGATCGCTACTTTCATTGCGGGTTACACTGTCTGCTAAAAAGTATCCGGACAAAACTATGTTATGCCGCACTGATCTCTCCATGTCACGAGAGGGGGACCAGCCTCTATAAAGGAAGGCGGGGAGTTGTTGTCAGTAGAGAAGCGGCAACGGGTCGGACACGATAGCGTAGTGACGTCGAACGTGGGTTGATGACGAGATGTCACCGGAGCATGACATCCTGCTGGAACATTTGGAGCTTTCGAAAGCTGCCCAAGTCGACTGCTGGTGACGTGATTGTCAAGTGGAAATGCGAAGAATCAACTGCAACGTAACCAAGAACAGGCAGATTTCGTTTAATAACGGACAAGAGCCATCGAGGGCGAAATGATAATTAAATCGACGCCCTAGATCCATAAGTACCTTCCTCTGTAAGTTTTCTACTTTCCAAGTCCCTATCTTTGTGAACTCCCAGATGTAACTTCTAAAAGAGCCATATTTTAAATATATATGAAAGGTAGCACCCGAAAGAACAGATAGCGTTGAAATGCATCATTGGGGACATGTTGAAAATGTGTGCCCCGAACGGGACTCGAACCCGTGATCTCCTGCTTACATTGCAGACGCTCTATCCATCTGAGACACGAAGGGCACAAAGGATAGAGCGTTTGCAGCCACGCTCTGCGTGAGACCCACATTCCCAACATGTCCACACCACCACATTCGTAGTGCGCCTAATAGATGTTTGCCCATCACACTCATTACTCGTGGCAGATTAATCTACCAAGTCCCGTACCAGTTGGGGCATAGCGTGTGCGTTCGCACAAGAAGGTCAATGGCCGGGTAGCCATATTTTCATTCTAGAGAAGCTGCACGGTCATCAATGGTATCTGTTCTTTCGGGAACAGATACTACCTTTCATATATAGTTAAAATATGGCTCTTTTAGAAGTTACATCTAGAAGTTCACAAAGGTAGGGACTTGGAAAGCAGAAAACTTACAGTGGAAGGTATTTATGGAGACAGCAGTGAACACATTCAGTATGGCCACAAGTTAGAAAGCGCAGAAAACTTACGCTGAATATTAGTCACTTTGGAAAACTTACAACCTCGCCGACAAAAACACGTGTCAGTTGCAACAGTGCGAAACGTAAACAACGGTGCAGAAAATTCGACACGTGATCTGGGACGAACAGGAGCAAAAAAATGTAAGGCAGGCGGCGTCGCAGACGGTGGCGGCAGTCGGACAGGGAAATCCGCGGTAGCTGTCAGCAAAGGCCCAGGGAAACCCGGGCTGCAGAGTCGCGCGTTCACCTTGAGCGGTCCGCCAGCCCGGCTGAATTATCTGATCGCCACCGCCGTAAAGACGCCGAATTTATCAGCGCTCCCTAAGCGCAACCAGCCAGTAATGTGTAGTCTGCGTACCGAGCCTCCTGGCGTACGATACAAAATGCGCGCCCGGCGAGGCCGACCGGACGTGCAACCCGTGGGAAACTCGTCAGGCGTGGCCTCAGATTTCCCCACAGCCCTCGAGGACCGTCTGGAAGAAAGGAGGGCTGCTTAGGGAGGACGATCGTGTGAAACCCAGCTCGCGCTATTCCTCCACGAGGCTCAGAGGGCCATAGACACGGGTAGATGCCGTGTTTCTTGACTTCCGCAAGTCGTTTGATACAGTTCCCCATTGTCGTTTAATGAACAGTGTAAGACCATATAGACTATCAGACCAACTGTGTGATTGTATTGAAGAGTTCCTAGGTAACAGAACGCAGCATATCATTCTCAATGGGGAGAAGTCTTCCGAAGTAAGAGTGATTTCAGGTGTGCCGCAGGGTAGTGTCGTAGGACCGTTGCTATTCACAATGTATATACATCTACATGACTACTCTGCAATTCACATTTAAGTGCTTGGCAGAGGGTTCATCGAACCACAATCATACTATCTCTCTACTATTCCACTCCCGAACAGCGAGCGGGAAAAACGAACTCCTAAACCTTTCTGTTCGAGCTCTGATTTCTCTTATTTTATTTTGATGATCATTCCTACCTATGTTGGTTGGGCTCAACAAAATATTTTCGCATTCGGAAGAGAAAGTTGGTGACTGAAATTTCGTATAAAGGTCTCGCCGCGACGAAGAACGTCTATGCTGTAATGACTTCCATCCCAACTCGTGTATCATATCTGCCACACTCTCTCCCCTATAACGCGATAATACAAAACGAGCTGCCCTTTTTTGCACCCTTTCGATGTCCTCCGTCAATCCCACCTGGTAAGGATCCCACACCGCGCAGCAATATTCTAACAGAGGACGAACGAGTGTAGTGTAAGCTGTCTCTTTAGTGGACTTGTTGCATCTTCTAAGTGTCCTGCCAATGAAACGCAACCTTTGGCTCGACTTCCCGACAATATTATCTATGTGGTCCTTCCAACTGAAGTTGTTCGTAATTTTAACACCCAGGTACTTAGTTGAATTGACAGCCTTGAGAATTGTACTATTTATCGAGTAATCGAATTCCAACGGATTTCTTTTGGAACTCATGTGGATCATCTCACACTTTTCGTTATTTAGCGTCAACTGCCACCTGACACACCATACAGCAATCTTTTCTAAATCGCTTTGGAGCTGATACTGGTCTTCGGATGACCTTACTAGACGGTAAATTACAGCATCATCTGCGAACAGTCTAAGAGAACTGCTCAGATTGTTACCCAGGTCATTTATATAGATCAGAAACAGTAGAGGTCCCAGGACGCTTCCCTGGGGAACACCTGATATATAAATGACCTTGTGGATGACATCGGAAGTTCACTGAGGCTTTTAGCGGATGATGCTGTAGCATATCGAGAGGTTGTAACAATGGGAAATTGTACTGAAATGTAGGAGGATCTGCAACGAATTGACGCATGGTGCAGGGAATGGCAATTCAGTCTCAACGTAGAGAAGTGTAATGTGCTGCGAATACATAGAATGAAAGATCCTTTATCATTTAGCTACAATATAGCAAGACAGCAACTGGAAGCAGTTAATTCCCCAAATTATCTGGTAGTAGACATTAGGAATGATTTAAAATGGAATGACCACATAAAATTAATCGTCGGTAAAGCAGAAGCCGGACTGAGATTCTTTGGAAGAATCCTAAGGAAATGCAGTCCAAAAACATAAGAAGTAGGTTACAGTACACTTGTTCGCCCACCAACGGAGAGCAGCGCGCTTCGTTACAGGATCATTTAGTAATCTCGAAACAGTTACGGAGATGTTAGATAAACTCCAGTGGAAGACTCTGCAAGAGAGACGCTCAGTAGCTCGGTATGGGCTTTCGTTGAAGTTACGGGAACATAACTTCACCGAGGAGTCAAGCAGTATATTGCTCCCTCCTAAGTATATCTCGCGAAGAGACCATAATGATAAAATCAGAGATATTAGAGCCCACACAGAGGCATACTGACAATATTTCTTTCCACTAACAGTACGAGACTGGAATAGAAGGAAGAACCGATAGAGGTACTCAAGGTACCCTCCGCCATACACCGTCAGGTGCTTGCGGAGTATGGCTGTAGATGTAGATGTAGAGGCTGGGGACGTAAGCGAAATTACCATGATTAAGAGGGCCTGCTGAAAAGTAATGTCTCTGTATTTGAAGCAAATAATAAAGGTAAATTTTGAAATTTTTGGTGACAAAGTTTTTCCTGTATATATTGCATATATGTATGTTTATATATTGTATGTGTTAAATATACACATATATTAAAGAATTAGGCACTTAAAACCACGTCCCGTTAGGGTTCAACGTCGTGTCAAAATTTCAATGTAGTCCATGAGGAACTTTCGGAGATTTGAGATTGTGCAGAAACAAGAATCTATGTTTGTTGTTATACAGGAAGTGTAAATGGGTCTAATCGCAGATTGAAAGTTTTCGACGGAATGCTTTAAAAGTCTGACACAACGTTGCACAGGAAGACATGTGTGTACTTTTGTATAAGCTTTTTTAGTATATATAATACACATTTTTTATAAATTTAATACTAGCGAAACATTGTCACAAAATATCGCAAAACGTTATGGACAGGCGTGTTTTTAGGTGCATTTATTAGAATGCAACGCTGTGTCAAAATTTCAATGCAATCGGTCAAGGACTTCCAGAGATATTCGATTTACACTCCTGGAAATGGAAAAAAGAACACATTGACCCCGGTGTGTCAGACCCACCACACTTGCTCCGAACACTGCGAGAGGGCTGTACCAGCAATGATCACACGCACGCCACAGCGGACACACCAGGAACCGCGGTGTTGGCCGTCGAATGGCGCTAGCTGCGCAGCATTTGTGCACCGCCGCCGTCAGTGTCAGCCAGTTTGCCGTGGCATACGGAGCTCCATCGCAGTCTTTAACACTGGTAGCATGCCGCGACAGCGTGGACGTGAAGCGTATGTGCAGTTGACGGACTTTGAGCGAGGGCGTATAGTGGGCATGCGGGAGGCCGGGTGGACGTACCACCGAATTGCTCAACACGTGGGACGTGAGGTCTCCACAGTACATCGATGTTGTCGCCAGTGGTCGGCGGAAGGTGCACGTGCCCGTCGACCTGGGAGCGGACCGCAGCGACGCACGGATGCACGCCATGACCGTAGGATCCTACGCAGTGCCGTAGGGGACCGCACCGCCACTTCCCAGCAAATTACAGACACTGTTGCTCCTGGGGTATCGGCGAGGACCATTCGCAACCGTCTCCATGAAGCTGGGCTACGGTCCCGCACACCGTTAGGCCGTCTTCCGCTGACGCCCCAACATCGTGCAGCCCGCCTCCAGTGGTGTCGCGACAGGCGTGAATGGAGGGACGAATGGAGACGTGTCGTCTTCAGCGATGAGAGTCGCTTCTGCCTTGGTGCCAATGATGGTCATATGCGTGTTTGGCGCCGTGCAGGTGAGCGCCACAATCAGGACTGCATATGACCGAGGCACACAGGGCCAACACCCGGCGTCATGGTGTGGGGAGCGATCTCCTTCACTGGCTGTACACCTCTCGTGATCGTCAAGAGGACACTGAATAGTGCACGGTACATCCAAACCGTCATCGAACCCATCGTTCTACCATTCCTAGACCGGCAAGGGAACTTGCTGTTCCAACAGGACAATGCACGTCCGCATGTATCCCGTGCCATCCAACGTGCTCTAGAAGGTGTAAGTCAACTACCCTGGCCAGCAAGATCTCCGGATCTGTCCCCCATTGAGCATGTCTGGGACTGGATGAAGCGTCGTCTCACGCGGTCTGCACGTCCAGCACGAACGTTGGTCCAACTGAGGCGCCAGGTGGAAATGGCATGGCAAGCCGTTCCACAGGACTATATCCAGCATCTCTACGATCGTCTCCATGGGAGAATAGCAGCCTGCATTGCTGCGAAAGGTGGATATACACTGTACTAGTGCCAACATTGTGCATGCTCTGTTGCCTGTATGTATGTGCCTGTGGTTCTGTCAGTGTGATCATGTGATGTATCTGACCCCAGGAATGTGTCAATAAAGTTTCCCCTTCCTGGGACAATGAATTCACGGTGTTCTTATTTCAATTTCCAGGAGTGTATGACGAAACGGACAGTTACATTTTTATTTATATAAGTTATATAAACGTTCCCCTATTAATAATATTTCTAAAAAATTATGTGTTACATATACTTTTAAAAGGTGTATACAAACACGCGCGTATTCCAGTGCAGCTTTGTGTCCAAATTTCAAAGAATTCGTTCGAAAACTTTCGGAGATTTGCCATTAGGTGCATTTACAGTTTTTATGTATGTACAAACGTAGTAGAGATTTGTTTCTTCAGAACCTCAAATCTCCCAAATTTCTTCAAGGACTGCGTTGAAATTTTGACACAACGTTGAATTCTAATAGTGAGTGTTTATAGCTACCTAATTCTTTAATATAGGTATCTTTTAATACATAAAATCTATAAATATACATGTATGCAATAAATAAAAGGGAATCATTGTTACTGAATATCATAAAATCTACATTTCCGATTTACTTCAAATTTTTACATGTTACTCTGATGAACGTTTGGACACTACAATAGTCAAACGGCCGGCCGGAGTGGCCAGCCGGTTCTAGGCGCTACAGTCTGGAGCCGAGCGACCGCTACCGTCGGAGGTTCGAGTCCTGCCTCGGGCATGGATGTGTGTGATGTCCTTTGGTTAGTTAGGTTTAAGTAGTTCTGAGTTCTAGGGGGCTGATGACCTCAGAAGTTAAGTCGCATAGTGCTCAGAGCCATTTTGAACCATAGTCAAACGTTTTTAGCAGGCATGAAAGTTGTATTTATGCCTTAGTGATTAGAATACTACTACAGAGTCTGAGTTTGCAGTAAGATTAAATGAGGGCCAGCGAGGGGTGGAGAAGGAGATGGACAGAGGGGTGGGAGGAAATGAACATAGAAAAAGGGAAGGAGAAAATGGACAGAGAGATAGGGCTGGAGGAGTTGGGAAAGTGGGGAGAAGAAGATGGACAGAGAGAACGGGACGATGTGATGGGCAGAGAGAGAGGGAAGTAGAAGAGATGTACAAAGAAACGGGGAGAGGGATATGAACAGAGACAAGATAGAGGAGACTAGAACGTATAACCAATTCCCATGCATATTATAAACTTGTGCTTTTTCTCTTTTTTTCCTTTCCATTCATGCGGCTTGAGCCACAACAAAGCGTGGCCAGGTACAACCAGTATATTATATATTTTTATTTATGCTTGTGAACGAATATAAAATTTGTATTTCTTAGCATGAATGTACTGATACATGGTTATTTACTAGTTGCAGTAGTGATCGACTAACGGTACTGCATTGAATATTAGAAGAACAATACAGTACATTTTCTATAAAAGCACTCGGTAGGTGCATGCTGTTTCAATGCTTCAGTCATTGCCGCCCCCCGCTCCACAAGAACTGAACCCTAAACCCGACTTGTTAAATGAATGCCACATCTATGTCTCTAGTCGGCAAGACACCTTACGGTGCGTGTGTCTTTCCATTGCCTCCCTCTTCAACTCACTAGCGGTACGCGGGAAGCACGACTGCAGATAGAACTACGCTTAGCATACTGACCATAATATTAGAATTCACTGGTCAAGGAATCTGGCCGGCCGCGGTGGTCTCGCGGTTCTAGGCGCGCAGTCCGGAACCGTGGGACTGCTACGGTCGCAGGTTCGAATCCTGCCTCGGGCATGGATGTGTGTGATGTCCTTAGGTTAGTTAGGTTTAAGTAGTTCTAAGTTCTAGGGGACTAATGACCACAGCAGTTGAGTCCCATAGTGCTCAGAGCCATTTGAACCAAGGAATCTGCGGAAATACAATTAGCAGACAACCCGCTGAACCGAGACAGGAAATCATGTAAACCATTACATTTCACGTCTGTGCTCTCTGCGGAATTCCGATTCACTGAGGCCGAATGTCGGATGAAGAAATACTACTGTTCCGGATGCACCCCCGAAAGATGATGGAATACTCCGTCTGTCGGGAAAACTTGTCTAAACAGAATGTTGATTAGTCTCATAAGTGAATGAGTGGAGCAGGCAGTTGTCTCGCAAAATGGTTCAAATGGCCTAAGCACTATGGGAATTAACATCTGAGATCATCAGTCACATAGACTTAGAACTACTTCAACCTAACTATCCTAAGGGCATCATATACATCCATGCCCGAGGCAGGATTCGAACCTGCGACCGTAGCGGTCGCGCGGTTCCAGACTGTAGCGCCTAGAACCGTTCGGTCACAGCGGCCGACTAGTTGTCTCGCAGTTGAATGTAAATGGGAGATGGCTCAGGTGAACTGCAGATATGCGGGTCTCCTGTTCGTGGTGGTTACAGTATAGGAGGGTGGTTTGGTAAGTCGCGTAAGAAAGAAAAACAAAAGTTTTTTCTGTAAACAGCTCATTTTACTTCTCAACTTAGTCTGCTTTGAGGGATATACACTTGGTCCAGCGATCCTCCAGGTTTTTATTCCCTCGGAAAAATAAATTCTGTCAAACTGCGAAATACTTGCCGATTGCAACTATCACTCATTTGATAAAAAAAAAAATATTCCCAGCAAGCCAAGTTTCAAGTTACGGAACAAGAAGAAGTCACTTGGGGCTAAGTCGGGTTAATGAGGAACCAACTCAAAGCCTTGGGCATGCTTTTTCGCCATTGTTACCACCGGTTTGTGGGATGGTGCATTACCCTGATGAAAGAGCACGTTTTTCGTACCAACTTTGATCTATCAGCCAACGCAAGTTTCAAATGACCCAACAGTGAAGCATAATAGGGTCCAGTTAAGCTTCTGACTTTACCGAGTAATCTATGAGGACTATTCATTAGGAATGTTTCATCTCCTTACCAGCTGTCGAAATGGTCTTTGGCTTCTTCGGTGCACTTTCACATGCCTTTGGCCATTGTTTTCACACCCGTTTTGACTCTGGTGTGTAGTGATGGATTCAAGTTTCATCTACAGTTATAAATCGTAGCAGAAAGTCTTGCCGATTGCATTAGAAGTCGTCAGAAGATGTGTTGAAATGTTGTGTTGGATGCGCTTTTGGTCGACTGTGACCAACTTCGGCAACCACCTCGGCACAGTTTCCTCATAGCCACTTCTCCCTGACCGGCCAGTGTGGCCGAGCGGTTCTAGGCGCTCCAGTCTGTAACCGCGCGACCGCTACGGTGCCTCGGGCGTGGATGTGTGTGATGTCCTTAGGTTAGGTAGGTTTAAGTAGTTCTAAGTTCTAGGGGACTGATGGCCTCAGCAGTTAAGTCGCATAGTCCTCCGGGCCATTTGAACCAATTCTCTGTGCAGTGAACTATGCACTCACTCAGTTGAGATGCCTATAGGCTCAGAAATCTCACGAATTTTCATTCAGTGGTCTTGCATTATCATATCACCGATTGTGTCAATGGTTTCCTTTGTTGTGATCTCAATTGGCGGCCAGAGCGCGTTTCGTCTTCGGTGCTTGAACGGCAACATATAAATTCATTAATCCAAAAGTAAGTGGTCTAAAATGATGGTGCAGAGTCCGCGTCATCATATAATTCTGTTTTCATTTTTGTGGCAGTACAACCATTTAAACGAAAATGGTTGATAACAGCACGAAACCTGGCTTTCTACATTTTCAGTCGTAGTCGACACACTAACCAATTCAGACGGGTCTCAATAATCTACTTTACGTTGTATATTGTTGCAGTTCTTTATACGATCCTTGAAATAATCAAGCTTACTAAGCGTGAAGACGCATAGAAATTTACCAGACTTAAAAAACTACCCGCGTATGTGCAGCAAAGCAAACTACTGGAAGCTGTAACAACATGTGGAGTTATACGTGTTGCTGACTAAGGACGCTGCTCTCAACTTAGCGTACAATACGGTCACTGGGGAGGTGGTGGATGACGAGAGGTCTGCCATGGGGACAGATTTGTATGAATTTTTCTATTGTTTAATATTTCTATTTATCGGGGACGTTCGATAAGTAATGCAACACATTTTCTTTCTCGGCAAATTTCGTTGGAAAAAAAATGGTTCAAATGGCTCTGAGCGCTATGGTACTCAACATCTGAGGTCATCAGTCCCCTAGAACATAGAACTGCTTAAATCTAACTAACCTAAGGACACCAGACACATCCATGCTCGAGGCAGGTTTCGAACCTGCGACCGTAGCGATCGCGCGGTTCCAGACTGAAGCGCTTAGAACCGCTCGACCACACCGGCCAGCTGAAAAAAAGTAGAATTTATTATGGGACATAGTGGGATATTCCCGCTTCGGCTCCTAGAGATTTTCGAAGTTCCAATAGGTAGCGGCACTATACGAAGCCTTCAAAATGGTGTCTGTCACGGATGTGCGGCCGGCCGTTGTGGCCGAGCGGTTCTAGGCGCTTCAGTCCGGAACCACGCGGCTGTTACAGTCGCAGATTCGAATCCTGTCTCGGATATGGATATGTGTGATGCCCTTAGGTTAGTTAGGGGACTGATGACCTTAGATGTCAAGTCTCATAGTGCTTAGAGCCATCTGAACGGAGGTACGTCCCAAGGGGAGATCTGACATTGAGTTTCTTTTGGCAGATGACCAGAGTACCGCAGATACTCATAGGCATTGCAGAATGCCTTCGGAGACCGGGCGGTGAACAAAAGCACGTTTAGTCGTTGGGCGAAGCGTCTTATCATCGCAAAAAGGTCGCGCAAACCTGTCCCATCTCCCACCTGCCAGACGACTGGCCACATCACTGACTGCTGCAATTCTGGAACGTGCCGACACTCTCATTCGACTCATCATAATGAAGCACTTCGCTGCACAACAGGACGTCTCTGTTGGTAGTGCCGACACACTCTTCCACCAGTTTGGAACTCAGAGTTGTACCTGCAGGGGTTTCTTACCGCCTAACAGAAGACCGTAAAGACCGTCTGTTTGGAACTGCTAGCGCGTTATGAGGATGATTGTGATATTTTTTGTCGAATATCCTCACAGGCGACGAAAGATTGGATAATCACTTAGAACTGGAGACGCAACGGCATTTCGTGAAGTGACATCACACCACTTCTCCCCAGAAGAAAAAGTTGAAAGCCGAACCCTCAGCAGTTAAAGTCATGGTGACGATATTTTGGAGCTCAGAAGAGTTATCCTATTTGATGTCCTCCCTCATGGTGCAACGACCAACTCAGAAGTGTAATGTGCTACCCTCATAAAAGTGAAGAACCGACTTCATTGTATCTCGTCACAAAAATAAGAGACGTGTTTTTAAGAAAGGTCCGTTTTCTTGTAGACATTAGTAGTTCGCGGGCATTCCGCAACGAGCGCGTGCGTCGTGTGCCGGCATGCCTCGGGAACAACTGTGCTCAGTTTCAGCTCTGTAGCCAAACTGTACGGTTCTGTTCTGTGCTTTCAAAATATTTAAGAGTATCAACTCGCCCGCCGGGTGTGAGGTAAGCTCAGTGTTACGATTTTTCTCAGCAAGTGACCTGACTGCTGAAGAAATTCATTGACAGATTAGCGAAGTGTACGGTGATACTGCTATGAGTGGAAACAAAGTGTGTAAATGGGTACGTGACAACGTCCATGATGAGGACGCTCCGGTCGCCCTTCTTTGATTACAGACGATTCTGTGGCTTCAGCTCAAGCGAGGATTCGTGAGAACAGGCGCTTCACAATAACAGGTCTCTCTCATACCAATTTCCTGACGTGTCGAGATCAGTGATTTACAACAGTGTCGCTGAACGCCTAAAGTTTAGGAAACTGTGCTCCCGTTGGGTCCCAAAACTCCTAACAGAGGACCACGAAAACCAAAGATTTGAGTGTGTGATGAAGTTCTTGGCTCGTTATCACGAAGAAGGTGTCGGCTTCTTGAGTCAGATCGTAAGTGGAGACGAAACGTGGGTTTCGCATATCACTCCCGAATCTAAGCAACAGAACATGGACTGGAGACACACACACACTAGCCTGTAAAGGTGAAGGCCAAAGAGACTCTCTCCCAGCGCAAAATCATGGCCTCGGTGTTTTGGGATAGGCATGGTGTTTTGAAGGTCGATTTCATGCAACGAGGAACCACTATCAATGCAGAAGCATACCGCCAAACCCTGAGAAAGCTACGCAGAGCGATTCAAAACAGAAGACGCGGCCTGCTGACAAAGGGAATTGCTCTTCTCCATGACAATGCAAGACCTCACACTGCAGGTCAGACCCGCGATTTACTGGACAGTTTTGGCTGGGAAGTTCTAGCCCACCAACCCTACAGTCTTGATCTTGCGCCGTGCGATTACCATCTCTTCCTCCACCTCAAACGACGCCTCAGTGGCGACCTTTACAATGATGACGACGACGAGAAGATGGCAGCGAACTCTTGGTTATCGGAGCAGGCGCCAATTTTTTATGAAGTGGGTATTTTAAAATTGGTTGAGAGGTATGATACATGTTTGAACAAACTTGGCAACTATGTTGAAAAATGGAGCGAAGTATGTACTTTCTGAAAATAAATTTACTTTTTTGAAATAACCTTTCGTTGTGTACTTATGTTGCAACGGACGTTAAAGTACCCTTTGGCGTGTCACAGGGGAGTGTTATGGGATCATTGCTTTTACAATACATACAAATGACCTAGTAAAAAATTCCTGGAAGTTCCATGCGGCTTTTCGCGGATGATGCTGTAGTATATAGAGAAGTTACAGCATTAGAAAATTGTAGCGAGATGCAGGAAGATCTGCAGCGGATAGGGACTTGGTGCAGGGAGTGGCAACTGACCCTTAACATAGACAAATGTAATGTATTGCGAATACATAGAAAGAAGGATCCTTTATTGTATGATTATATGATAGCGGAACAAACACTGGTAGCAGTTACTTCTGTAAAATATCTGGGTGTATGCGTGCGGAACGATTTGAAGTGGAATGATCATATAAAATTAATTGTTGGTAATGCGAGTACCAGGTTGAGATTCATTGGGAGCGTCCTTAGAAAATGTAGTCCATCAACAAAGGAGGTGGCTTACAAAACACTCGTTCGACCTATACTTGAGTATTGCTCATCAGTGTGGGATCCGTACCAGATCGGGTTGACGGATGAGATAGAGAAGATCCAAAGAAGAGCGGCGCGTTTCGTCACAGGGTTATTTGGTAACCGTGATAGCGTTACAGAGATGTTTAGCAAACTCAAGTGGCTGATTCTGCAAGAGAGGCGCTCTGCATCGCGTTGTAGCTTACTGTCCAGGATTCGAGATGGTGCATTTCTGGATGAGGTATCCCCCTACTTATACCTCCCTAGGAGATCACGAATGTAAAATTAGAGAGATTCGAGCGCGCACGGAGGCTTTCAGACAGTCGTTCTTCCCGCGAACCATACGCGACTGGAACAGAAAAGGGAGGTAATGACAGTGACACGTAAAGTGCCCTCCGCCACACACCTTTGGGTGGCTTGCGAAGTATAAATGTAGATGTAGACTTAAAAAACACGCCTCGTACTTCTCCCGCTACATGACAACTCAAGGCCTCACTCAAGTCTGCCCACCGGAGAAGAGCTCACAAAACTTCACTGAACTATTCTTTCTCACCCACCCTCAGCCGGAAAGGGACACCTTCCAACTTCCACCTGTGTGACCCAATTAAGGACGTCCTTCACGGGAAGCAGTACGTAGATGATCGGGAGATTATTGATGCAGCAAGACGTTGGCTTCGACTTTGACCAGTTCAGTGGTATCATGCGGACATACAAGCCCTTCCTTTAAGGTGGCTTAAAGCCATCGCAATGAATGGAGCTTCCGTTGAAAAATAGGGTTTTGTAAGTCAAAAGAGTGGGGAATAATATGGCGTATTGGAATCCTGAATAAAAATAATATACTTTCAGAAAAAAGAAATATGTTGCCTTACTTACTGAAGACCCCTCGTACAAGAGGATTTGTAGCTTTTTATTCGGTGGCAAGGTCCGTACTGGGAGGGTGGCAATGTAAGTCCCAGTGGTGGAGGAGGCACTAAAGGGGTCCAAAAACAAGACAGTTTAAGAATGAAACTGGTGATGGAGGGTGGTGGGGGCAATTCGAGTGCAAGGGGCCAATATTTTTCTCCGTTCTGCGCACCACACTCTGCCGAGAAGCTCTGCTCAGTTTGCGTGCGCCCATACATACTGAAGAGAGTGTCTTCGATTTATAAAGACACCGAACGTCGGTAAAATTGATATATTTGGTGAATAATGAATGTGCTTATAACTTAAAGGTACGGCTACTTGGACCCAGATCCATTTCCAAATGTCATTGCAAAATAATTTATATCATTAAGTTTTGTAAATTCATTTCATTAAATGATTTGTATATTGTTTATGTTTATTTATTTGCAAATCTGGAATCAAAAAACGACTCGAAATTACACAAGACCCCCTGGGGGCAAAATGTCTGCGGATTTCATAAGAGAAAAAATTGGAAGAATGATTATATGCTGTAAGGCCTGGAGAAATGTCTTAAAGAGTCCCAGCATACTTCAGAATAAGTAGGTCTACGATAAAAAGGAGACTGAGGAATGAGTGTTTTGAATAAACCTGGACATCGGACCACTTTGCTACTGAAGATGAACTGGCTTTCGCCAGCTACATAGATAAAATTTGTGATTTTTAATTTCCGTGGATGAAGTGGAATTTCAATTTATTGCCAAGTCGTACCTCGCAGTGGATGGAAGAACAGTGAAATCTTCCCGAAACAACCTCCCTCGCTCTGAGTGGGTAAAACTGATTTTGAACAGGTTTCCCCAGTTATTTATCAGATTTGCAAATAATATAAAAAGAGCACGTGCTGCCATTGATGATTCAGTAATTACCGAGAGTACTGAAAACCTGAGTGCTTTGACTAAAGACGTTCCACGAGACAACATTTACAATACAATGAAACCAGTACGTCTGATGAACGTAGTGGGAAGAAGGTACTTTTCCGCCGGGATTGCAAATGTCCAGAGAACACACTAATGTGACTGTCGTGTCTTTGTTAATGTTGATGGATCTTCTCTTTCACCTTAAATAACTTATAACTTATTCTGCACAATTTAGAAAATAATCTGGAAGAAGTGTATCCAAATGTTTACAAATGCTTACATAACAATCCGCCGGGATTGCAAATGTCCAGAGAACACACTAATGTGACTGTCGTGTCTTTGTTAATGTTGATGGATCTTCTCTTTCACCTTAAATAACTTATAACTTATTCTGCACAATTTAGAAAATAATCTGGAAGAAGTGTATCCAAATGTTTACAAATGCTTACATAATAATCAAAATCATGTTCACAGTTCTGGTCAGTACAGCTTCGACCGAGAGAGGCTTCACAAAGTTAAAACTGATTGGACCTACTTGAGAAGCACGTTGAGTCAAGAAAGACTATCTTCGTTGTCAGTGCTATCAGCTGAAGCGAAAATAGCAGCTGGTGTTAACTATGTCGTAATCTTAAAACAAATTCAGTGAGGCGAAAAGCCGAAAAGACCGTCAATTTTAATTTTTGTTTGTTTGTTGTAGTTTTTGTCGTTGCACTGATACTGGCCTACCATACTAACAAGGTTTGTGTATAATAATTATAAGTGTATAATTCAGCTCGTTTAATTTAACTTTTTTTCTAGCTGGAAAATAAAGCTGATTTGTTGCCGACGTCCAGCTTTCGTCTAGCACCATCGCTGGACAGTAATTAATGGTGCTCGACGATCTCGTTGTGTAGGAGCAGCTGTAGATCTCCGGCGGTCACCTGTAAATTGCTAATAATTTTAGGAATTTGTATAAAAGCTTCGGAAGCTGATCTAGTGCAGTTCAGTTATCATTTGGTTCGATGGTGCATAGCCGAACGGCAAATCACTTCGATCATCAGTAAAAACACTTACCGATGTGTTCTAAAATCTAGATGCAGTTTCGTAGTCAAACCTCACCATCCAAATGCCCCAAAATCCCACAAAAGCCCTGCACGTATGTTCACTCTTGGAAATGTGCCTTATATAAAATGAAACTTATTTAAATACCTTTTCTACGCTGTATTATATCCTTGAGGAAAATTACAGTTTCTTCTCTTCGTCACACAAGCAAAGTAAAATAAAATGCCTATAACTGCGGACAACAACGAGCTACAATTCTGTTCAACATTTGAGTACTTCTGTTCGCGAGCACATACCGTAACAGAGTTTATCATCTCTGCTTTAGATTTAGCTCTCCAAGGAGCAACTACAATCCAATGAATAAAAGTCTTTCTCTCGCAGGTGGAATGCGGTAGATAGCAGTATTTAATAATTTGTCATTTGAATAGTACCATGTTTCGTTAGGCATCGCAAATCTCAATAACCTGTAAGTTTATATTATTGTTTGTTCCAAATTTAGGGTGTTTTTCTGTTATTTGTATCTGCAGGCAGAAGATGCTAACACGATTGCCGGTTGTGTTGCACAATATGCGCATACTACACAAAAATTCATTATGAATGTAGCGTAGATAGTTCCATTGAAAATGGAGGCTGATGGTTAAAAGTTGTCTAAAGAAAAATTTTGAGTAATAGCACAAATAGGTCAAAAGCAGTTGTTATCTATAACGTCACTTTTTCACCACAAGGAAGTCTCAATAACCTGTAAGTTTATATTATTGTTTGTTCCAAGTTTGGGGTGTTTTTCTGTTATTTGTATCTGCAGGAAGAAGACGCTAACACGATTGCCGGTTGTGTTGCACAATATGCGCTTACTACACAAAAATTCATTTTGAATGTAGCATAGACAGTTCCGTTGAAAATGGAGTCTGATGGTTAAAAGTTGTCTAAAGAAAAATTTTGAGTAATAGCACAAATAGGTCAAAAGCAGTTGTTATCTATAACGTCACTTTTTCACCACAAGGAAAGCAACACGCGAGTTTCATGGCCTGATATGCACCATCTATCGTACTTGCCATTCACGCTGCATTAAATTGAGTATAAATGAAGTGTCTATTTGTGGATTCCTATTTATTCTTGAAGCAGTTTTATTAACTGCTTCAGTGTAGGGTATCTGAAATCTTTGTCCACAATGACACGAAAGTTGGTATTGTCTCAGGTGTAACAAAAAGCCGGGCGGAGTGGCAGAGCGCTTCAGGTGCTTCAGTCTGGAACCACGGGCCCGCTACGGTAACAGGTTCGAATCCTGCCTCGGGTATGGATGTGTGTGATGTACTTAGGTTTAAGTAGTTCTAAGTTCTAGGGGACTGATGACCTCAGATGTTAAGTCCCATAGTGCTCAGAGCCTTTTGTAATAAAAAGAAAGCGTACACCATGGCGATACATGTGGCTATCGGAAACTTGCTACTTCTGCCCCAACAGCGCGCGCGCGCGCGCGCGCACGCACACACACACACACACACACACACACACACACACACACACACATTTTCGTAAATGATTGTTTCTTACATCAGTGCAAAACATTATATTTCAAATTCTGTCTTGTCACTAAATTTTGTGACACACACAAATTTTCGTAAATGATTGTTTGATACATCGACACAAAAAGATTTACGTCAAATACTGTATTTACAATTCTTTAGTATTACTAAATTTCAGCACACACACACATTTTCATTAATGATTTTTTCTTTACTTCACCACATAAGTTTTTGTCAAATTCTATACTCTTCGAGTTATGTGTCATTAACTTTCTCTCCCTCTTTCACACACATACACAGGGTGGGGGAGAGAGAGAGAGAGAGAGGGAGAGAAGGAGAGAGAGAGAGGGAGAGGGAGAGGGAGAGAGAGAGAGGGAGAGAGAGAGAGGGAGAGAGAGAGAGGGAGAGAGAGAGAGAGGTATATGGCAACTTTTGAAATTAATATGCTCTAAAATCTGTATCACTCATTCACATACAAATTAAACCTGTTTTCCTTCTGTTTAAGAGTATCTTCAGACTTTATAACCACGAATTTTTCGTAAAGAAGTAGGAGGGAACGACTGAAAAATTATATGATATTTACATATTTGTCTACTGAAAATTACACTAAAATATTCAACAAATAGTATGGAATTTAGACATTTATTTATTTAAAATTACATTATGATATCCTATGTTTTTCTCAGATTTTTAGCAGCCTGCTACGTTTTTTACTTCTTGCTTTGTATTGGTGGTATTAATTATGTATCATTTCCTTGCAAGATCAAAAACTGATGATTGCAATAGGCCCCTCAGAGTTCTCTGACACTTGCAAATATCACTTAATTTACCCTCGCCGCGCAGGGTATCCGCGTAGTCTTAGGCGTCTTGTCACGGTTCGTGCGGCTCCCCCGTGGGAGGTTCGAGTTCTCCCTCGGGCATGGGTGTGTGTGTGTGTGTGTGTGTGTGTGTGTGTGTGTGTGTGTGTGTGTGTTGTCCTTAGCGTAAGTTAGTTTAAGTTAGATCAAATAGTGTGTAAGCTTAGGGATAGACGACCTTAGCAGTTTGATCCCATAAGACCTTACCACAAATTTCAATTTCAAATGACCCTCAACAAGATCACAAGATCATATTTCTCCAAACTTACTTCCCATTTTGATACAAAACACAAAGCTGATGTACATCAACAATGGTACTACCTGGACACACGTCCAATATACCTTTCACCGTGAACCAAGCAAGAGCAGTCACTATAACACAATTCTCAGTG
Organism: Schistocerca gregaria; assembly: GCF_023897955.1. Classification (NCBI taxonomy): domain Eukaryota; kingdom Metazoa; phylum Arthropoda; class Insecta; order Orthoptera; family Acrididae; genus Schistocerca; species Schistocerca gregaria. The sequence goes on from NC_064921.1 coordinate 164,147,529, forward strand.
GGAACTGTCAACTTTGATGGTCATATTCTACCATGAAGTCATTTATCATAGTTAATTCAACTTCCTTATCACTTCCAAGAGAATGTTTCTTCTTTACATCACCACATGGAGAAACGTTTCTGGTATCTTTAACTCCACAGAATATATGTCAACATTCACAATTTTATGAAATGCGCCAGCTCAAAGAAGTAGATGCCTCAGAAGGACTTTTATTCAAAGAATGAAGCAGTACCATATCTCCTAGTTTTCATTTTTTTCATTCTCTAGAATTTGAACATGGCTTACATAACAATTTGCCCCACTGAGTTTCATTAAAATGTCTAACTGTGAAAAACTATTTACCCTAATAGACTGTTGTACTGTCTGTTAATCATTTCGCCTTCATATGCACCTTTTACATTCAAATGTTCTTTCAGCTACCAATTATTAATGTGCACGATGCTGAATGTTCTGATCCTGAAAATTCTATGTCCCTTGACGCTAGTGCCTTTAAAACAGCTACAATTCTTTCGACACAAAGACTGAGCACCAGATTGATACTTTGCTTCTGAGTATTGGAGGGAATTATGGCCTTAAACGATAGCAAATGTCTGTATTTTACTAATGAGTCTTTACTTTCTTGTACACCATTTCCAAATACCCGAAAGCTGCAGCAACTACAAAATCAAAACTGCCAGTGCCCGAAAATTTCAACACTGTCAGGTTTTGCAATATAGTTTTTATGGATACATTTAAGTATACGTACAGTGTAAAAGATTACGAATAGGTTTCTAGTACTGTCAATGGGATGTGTACTACGTCATTATAAGTAAGCAGTTCATAAGATTTTCGATTTATTGCTATATTTAATGGTTCAAATGGCTCTGAGCACTATGGGACTTAACATCTAAGGTCATCAGTCCCCTAGAACTTAGAACTACTTAAACCTAATTAACCTAAGGACATCACACAGGCTGGCCCCGGCGGAGGTTCGAGTCCTCCCTCGGGCATGGGTGTGTGTGTTTGTTCTTAGGATAATTTGGTTAAGTAGTGTGTAAGCTTAGGGACTGATGACCTTAGCAGTTAAGTCCCATAAGATTTCACACACATATGAACATTTGATATCACACATATCCATTCCTGAGGCAGGATTCGAACCTGCGACTGTAGCGGTCGCGCGGTTGCAGACGGTAGCGCTTAGAACCGCTCGGCCACGCCGGCCGGCCATTGCGTAAAAACCTGATCTGTTTTACCTACATGATTGTTACCTGTTTTACTAATACCATAGGTTGTACCTCCTTTAAAGATCAAACGAATCTTATTGCAAATGTCATCCAGCAGCACATTTACTAGAAGTTGATGAGCTTTAAAAACATTCGTTTTCATTTTCAGATATTTCATACTATCATATACATTTAACATATTTAATTCAAACCTGCCTATCATCTTTTTTACGTTGCATGAATGTGGCAAATACAGATAACCAGTGTTAAGCACAGCAGCATTACAGCTGAAAACATCTGAGACATGAAAAAAACTCTGCACTGACACATTTTCCATGTGTTGAACCACTGAAGTCTTGTTTAACAGGTCTTCTTTAGACACTATTGACTCAACGTATTATTTGGACTATCAAGCACATGATTGGATTTTACTGATTCATATTCGTTGTACACATTATGCCAGAGCATTTTATACTTTCTCAAGGAAAGCAGTTACTGATCCAATAATTTTGGGCATTTCATCCTGCATCACTGTTTCTCGCTCATACTGGTCGCTGTGGTGATTCTTTTTTTTAAAAAAATATTTATGTTTTGATAAAATTATTATTCTCTTGTGAAGATTCAGAAATCTGTTGTGAGTTTTGCACCACTTCTTGGCGGGAAGAGCAAAGACTTTTCAAAAAGAACTTAAGTACTGTATGTGACAGTTTATATCTCACTTGAAATCATTTGCAGAAGGCGTAACGTTCTCAAGATCAAAAACAGAGTTCGCATTGCCACTAAATTTATTTGTGTCGTGATCATGTTCGATCACGACCTGGTATGAGACATAGCAGCTACGAAAAGAGAAAATTAAGGGACCAGACAGAGCTGTAAATTTTCTTTGCTGTACTACTCCACGCATTAAAAGAAATTGGATTTAAATCACAAACAAGGTAAATGACAATTCGGCTTCTGCCTTAACTACGACGTTTGCCGACATGCAGTCGGTCCCTGGTAGCTGTATGAAAACTATAAAAACACCGTTGCCATTAACAGGAGATGGATAGCATGGAAATACTTTAAGTAATATGCAGGCACTACAGAAATTGAGACCACAATAACCAATTTAATTACCATAGTCAGTATTGCTAATAAGAGACTCCGTACAGTTTCAATGTTCTATCTTAGATATTTCGTCTTAGATGTACACATAAATTCTTACATAGCACTGAACAATAGTAATATTTTATAATAACTAATTAGTGATTGCGGACCGCGCTACATACACGTGCGCCGTCTTTAAAACATATATTAGAACTGTGATAACAGAAGAGAATTACAATTCTTCAACTGTCGAAAAATAAGAAACGCGAAATATCGCTATCGATATAATTTATGAACAATTCGTATTCTGCGCCGTGGCGCGTAAGAGATTCTTTGAAATATCAGGTGGTCGCTGCTCAGCGACGATCTAAAAATTTTTTACGCAAATTGTATGGCTTTTATGAGCCTGCATGGTTAGATTATCGAATGTAAGTTTATTCAAGCTATCGAAACAGACACTAATATTACATCGCACTTGAAATACATTTGTGTATTTCTCCCAAACTGTTAAGAACATTCTGCTCCTCATATTGTCTATAATCTTTCAAGCTTCTTACCCTTGCTTTTTCAAAATTATCGCTTTCTGCATCATATAACCTGCTGCATGAGAGTCCAGGTGTTGTTAAGTAGAGAGGCAAATTAAGGATGATTGATGGCACTGCATCTGGTTTCAGCTTTAGGTAACTGCTTTCAAATGACTTTATTTCTCCTTCTGCTTTTAATGTACATTCTTCACAAAAAAAAGCTTAATGCGTATTATACGCTTCTTTAACTTTGAGACCCCGGGGAAATTTTTTGCGACTATTTTTTCTTTAGTTCATCATCGCTGTATAAAAGAGCTTGCTGACTGTTTCATTTCGTGATTACAAATTCTTTTTACAGCCAGCCGAACTACAGTATCTTACAGAAGATGTTCAATGTAGTTATTACAGTGATTATATACAGTTTTTCCGAAAGCATTTGTGTATATTAGTTAATTTATAGAATAACTGACAAATAACCTTGAAGCATAGTCTGAGTGAGTCTTGAAAATACTCATTGATCATTGAGAAATTACAATAATTACTAACACAAGTATTAGGAGTTAAGAAATACTTGATATTAATAGAACTTAAACTTTATAATCTTCACTTTAGTAGCTGAAGATAACAGTAACAACTAATGCTCAGGCAATGAGAAATTTAGTAAGTTCTGAACCATGTATATCAACTAACTGGTCAACTCATATGCAAAAGATCTGCTAATGGCCGACTAAAGATGGCTGTGGTGCTACTTTGCTTACGTCACAAACAAGGTAGCTTCCACTGTTCAGGCCAGTCTTGTTGGCCATGACTTACTGACAGTGACGTCACTCTGAAACACCCAATCGTTGACGAACGCACTGGCACAACTTCCATCTTTCTACTACAATAAACCACTACTTTGGCCTGCAGCTGTAAACGTATGGTGTTGACACAGTGTCGTTTCATCCAGGTAGCACAATAAGAACCAAATACTACCGAACAGACTCCTATCACTATCGTAGTTTATGTGGCAACATTGTGCTTGGTTCACAAAGCGGCCGCATTAAATAGCTCGTCCACCTTCAAAAGTGGAACTAAGCTGGTACTTTGCACTGCTGCTGTAGGTGCGGCGCACCCGGTACGGAAGGAATTACGGTATGTAGGGTGGCAATAGGTATCCGATTTTTGCCGATTACTACCGTCTGAGAACTGAAGTGAGTGCGAAGGCTGAGGAAGGAAGCAAAAAGAGTGGACGAGGTATATGATTTATTCCCCCTCCATCCAGTACTTCCTGCTCCCAAGTTTGATTAGTTTTCAGAAGAGTTAATGAGTTAAATATTTGACATTAAGCATGTAAAACATTTAAAGCGTGGAAATGTTCATAAAAGGCTTGAAAGCATTTTTAAAGCTTGTCATAAATGGGCAGGTGCTCTCATTTTCAAATAATGGAAATAATGGAGGAACATAGTCTGGATAATTTGTGCACCATCAGTTTCTCTGCCTCAAGACTTATATGCAGTTTCTAATTTATTAGCTTGTCGTGTTAAACATTTAACGTAAGATTATACTTCTTAATGAGTAGATTGTGACAACATTTTAAAGCTTAAATTCGGTCAATAATTATTATGAAATACTGAAAATAAATATCTTTGCTGGCAGTAGAAGCAGTTAGATACAAATCTGCATCTAGGACCAGGTGCCTGTTTTAGATGCTTAGTAATAAACAATGAGATTCAGAAGTTATGTGTCATGGGACAAAGTCTACAAGGGTGATTCAGTAGTCTTGGCCCATAGGAAGGGTCGCATTCAGGAATATGACAGAAACGGTCATTCGAAAAATGCTAGCAAATATGGACTACAAAATGTGTGCCTTGTTAACTTTTATACTGTTTTATTTCTGTGACCTGATACAGGAGTACACTGAACTGCTATTCTTTACACTCGTGTGTGTGTTGGGTTGCCGAACAGTGCAAGCGGTATGGTTGCAGCAACGCTATGTAGTAAGTGAGACGCCAAAACTGAAATTTTATAATTGTATTTTTTAAGTAACGAAATAATTAGAAAACCAAAGCCGTAAGTTAAATAAGCTATCCTATGAAACTACGTGTTGTGTAGGAGTGAGCAGTGCTACAGTGTGTGATGTCACAAAAGGCTAACAGAATGAAAATCTATACAAAATTACCAAACGAGTTTTAAATGAATAACTAACCGAAATGTTTCTACAAAAATGCTCTGGTAATTTAAGTAGTCAGAAGTGACCAACAAGATTTCAAACACTGAAAAATGCCCACGCAAATGTAACAGTGCACTCTGAAAATGGAGCCGCCTGCATATGTTTTGGAAACAGCAATACACTTTACCTAAACTGAGTCTGATGATGAACTTTGAAAAACTAAACTAACTGTTAGTGATCTAACTGTACCGTGACTGTACTATAAAACTCGTCATATTTTTTTTTATTTTTGTTGCTTACCTATAGCAACAGGAACTTAGTACTGCTAGAAGTGATGAACATAAAATATATGGCGCAGCAATAAGGAAGCTAAATAAGGATGACAGCCTTGGGTAGTGCAGTGCAAGGCCAAGCAACTTTTATAAAAGATCATGTTTTGCTTCTAGCCACTGTCTTCCGCTGAGCGCAATGCGGCGACACACATAACCAGAAAACAAAATGCTTTAGTGAGGAGATGGTGTGGGAATTTGAAATTGTTAAGTGACTGAAGGAAAACTGACCTTTAAAAAACTTCAGTGCAAAAACAAACTCAATGTCTGATTATAAGAATCACCTTTACAAAATTTATCCTTTGCAACAAATTCTGTAAATGTAAATGTAAACGAACGACTGATATGGATAGATTTGACAGTGTCTAGCAAGAAAATTAGGATTGTGTCAGTATATTCGCATTGTGAAGGGACAGATCAAGATAAGATGGATAGTTTTTATGAGGCACTCAGTGATGTAGTTGTTAGAGTAAAGGACAAGGACAGTGTTCTGCTCATGGGTGATTTTAACGCCAGGATTAGAAATCGAACAGAAGGGTATGAAAAGGTTATGGGTAAATTTGGAGAGGATATGGAGGCCAACAAGAACGGGAAACAACTATTGGATTTCTGTGCCAGTATGGGCTTAGTAATCACAAACTCCTTTTTTTAAACATAAGAACATTCACCGGTATACTTGGGAAAGCTGGGGAACCAGATCTGTCATTGACTATATAATAACAAATCAGGAATTCAGGAAGGCTGTGAGGGACACACGTGTATTCAGGGGATTCTTTGATGACACTGATCATTATTTAATCTGAAGTGAAATTGGGATTGTGAGGCCGAATGTGCAGGAGGTCAGGTCCATATGAAGGAGGATAATAGTGGAGAGACTTCATAGTAAGGAAATCAGGCACAAGTACATAACAGCCATCTCAGAAAGGTACCAGTCAGTTGAATGTAGTCAATTACAGTCATTGGAAATGGAATGGACAAGGTACAGGGACACAGTACTAGAAGTGGCTAATGAATGTCTTGGAACAGTAGTGTGTAAAACTAGGATGAAACAAATAGCTTGGTCGAACGACACAGTCAAGGCAGCCTGTAAAAGGAAAAAGAAGGCGTATCAAAAATGGCTACATACTAGAACTCAGGTAGACAGAGAAAGTTATGTTGAAGAAAGAAACAAAGCCAAACAGATAATTGCAGCATCCAAGAAGAAATCTTGGGAAGACTTTGGAAACATGTTGGAGACTATGGGTCAAGCTGCTGGAGAACCATTCTGGAGTGTAATTAGCAGTCTTCGAAAGGGAGCTAAGAAGGAAGTGACAAGTATTTTGGACAGGTCAGGAAAACTGCTGGTGAATCCTGTGGATGCCTTGGGCAGATGGAGGGAATATTTTGAAGAGCTGCTCAATGTAGGTGAAAATACGATCAGTAATGTTTCAGATTTCGAGGTAGAATGGGATAGGAATGGTGATGGAAATAGGATCACATTTGAGGAAGTGGAGAAAATGGTCAATAGATTGCAGTGCAATAAAGCAGCTGGGGTGGATGAAATTAAGTCGGAACTCATGAAATACAGTGGAATGTCAGGTCTTAAATGGCTACACAGGATAATTGAAATGGCATGGGAGTCGGGACAGGTTCCATCAGACTGAACAAAAGCAGTAATCACACTAATCTTTAAACACGGAAACATAAAAGATTGTAACAACTACAGAGGTATCTCTTTAATCAGCGTTGTGGGTAAAATCTTCTCAGGCATTGTTGAAAGGAAAGTGCGAGTATTAGTTGAGGACCAACTGGATGAAAATCAGTGTGGGTTTAGGCCTCTTAGAGGTTTTTAGGACCAGATCTTTAGCTTACGGCAAATAATGGAGAAGTGTTATGAGTGGAACAGGGAACTGTATCTATGCTTTATAGATCTAGAAAAGGCATATGACCGGATTCCTAGGAGGAAGTTATTGTCTGTTCTACGAGATTATGGAATAGGAGGCAAACTTTTGCAAGCAATTAAAGGTCTTTACATGGACAGTCAGGCAGCAGTTAGAGTTGACGGTAAATTGAGTTCATGGTTCAGAGTAGTTTCAGGGGTAAGACAAGGCTGCAACCTGTCTCCACTGTTGCACTTATAATTTATGGATCATATGTTGAAAACAATAGACTGGCTGGGTGAGATTAAGATATGTGAATACAAAATAAGCAGTCTTGCATATGCGGATGACTTAGTTGTGATGGCAGATTTGATTGAAAGTTCGCAAAGTAATATTTCAGAGCTAGATCAGAAATGGGACTATGGTATAGCATCTCCAAAACGAAAGTAATGTCAGTGGGAAAGAAATATAAAGGAATTGAGTGCCAAATAGGAGGAACAAAGTTAGAATAGGTGGACGGTTTCAAGTACTTAGGATGCATATTCTCACAGGATGGCAACACAGTGAAAGAACTGGAAGCGAGGTGTAGCAAAGCTAATGCAGTGAGCGCTCAGCTACGATCTACTGTCTTCTGCAAGAAGGAAGTCAGCAGCAAGATTATCTGTGCACCGTTCAATCTTTCGACCAACTTTGTTGTATGGGAGCGAAAGCTGGGTGGATTCAGGTTACCTTATCAACAAGGTTGAGGTTACGGATATGAAAGCAGCTAGAATGATTTCAGGTACTAGTAGGGACCAATGGCAGGAGGGTGTCCACAATGAGGAAATCAAAGAAAAACTGGGAATGAACTCTATAGATGTAGCAGTCAGGGCGAACAGGCTTAGATGGTGGGGTCATGTTACACGCATGGGAGAAGCAAGGTTACCCAAGAGACTCATAGGTTCAGCAGTAGAGGGTAGGAGGAGTCGGGGCAGACCAAGGAGAAGGTATCTGGATTCGGTTAAGAATGATTTTGAAGTAACAGGCTTAATATCAGAAGAGGCACCAATATTAGCACTGAATAGGGGATCATGGAGGAATTTTATAAGGGGTGCTATGCTCCAGACTGAACGCTGAAAGGCGTAATCAGTCTTAAATGATGATGATGAAGAACAAATTCTGCTCTGCCAAAATTATTTACTAAAATGATAAAGGAGTAATAAATCTTTGACCTCTACGAGCAAGCAAGCCGTGTGAACTGTTTACTAGCTCACAACTGAACACTGAAACTGACAAACCCGAACCAATAAAGAGAGATGCCACTAAAACCTTACATTATTCACACACGTCATAATTACGTGCACACAAGCAATGCAGCAACACTTAACCTAAAAAAAACTCGTCACTTGTGCAATTAATCTCTACAAAACCGTGATTTACGATTCATCCTTCTCTGTTTCTTTATCTCTGTGCTCTGCGAGCGATTTCCATCCGCTCAGTAGCACAGCCAACACCCGACTGTCTCACTAGCAGCTCTTAGAATACCTTCTGCAACGACAATGCTACTGCAACCAAAGATCCCAGTGCTTGTACACGGAACCCCTGTGGCGTCAAATATCGATTATGTAAACTACTGTTTGAAAAATATGCGTTATATGCATGGAAATATGACACATACAATGAAAATAGAGCTTTCTTGACTTTTCCGGAGCACCAAAAATAAACTACAATACTTACAACCTTAAGAGCTACTATGAAACTTCCCTTTGCGTAACAAGTGCTCATAGCATTACTAGACTTTTGCTTCGAATAATGGTTCCTGTCTCATCCCCGAAAACGATTTTGTCCTGTGGGCCAAGATTATTGAATCATCAGTGTAGACTTTGTCCTGTGGGATACGACTTCTCAGTCACCTTGTAGACTGTCGGTTCTCGTAAGCTGAACCTTTGTGTCAATCTCACGCTCTGCAGTTGGTCATCGGTTGCAATGATCGAGCATCTGCTGTCATAGGATCACCTGAAGTAGGCCATACTTAAATATACTTCAATATTAGTTATTTAGTTGTAATTCTAGCACGAGTAAAACTCTGACACACGATTAAGCGTCGAAAGTATCACTGTATTAAACGTTCGACACTTGTGGTCCCTGTGTCAAATCTCATTAAAGTTTTATTCGGTGATACATTATTTTTATTGAAGCTTCATTCAAAATTATGAAGTTTGCTGAATTCTGCGCGGAAAACATTTCAGAAAGGTAGTTTTATGGAGGAGTCGAGCAACTTTGGCAAACAGCCTCGTTACAATTCTGTGAGTGACGTATTCTGACTTTTACAACGGAGTGCCCCTGAAGATTGAAGCATGTTCGCCCGAAACGCGTCAGTTTTAATGTGACCACGTCGTCAGGTGTTAACATTACAAGCAGCTGAGCCACAATATATTCTAAAATTGCATGTACATGCTGAATAAATACTTCTGTAGCGAGTGCCTCGATAAACTACTTGAGTACCACAGTAAGTGCGAAAGATTATTTATGAACGGATTCCAGGCACCTTGGAAAAAGACAACCCACATCGTTAATGATGAAGAATGGCCCTGTTTCAGCCTCGAGGCCTCCTTGAGGCGCGATCTTTAAGATGCATTCTGGAGGTTATTCAGGAGCACATCTTTTTTGTCTTGCCAACTAAAGAGGTGAAATGTTCAGCCGAATCTAATAGGTGCGTGGAAAGCAGGATGCGTGTTACACCACATTTGCGTGGTTCTAATTTTTCTTTGCAGATGCTTCTTCTTCAGCATTCATATCTACGGGCACAATTTGGTAGCCACTGTTCAGCACACGTATAAGGGCAGATTATAGCTTTATTATGTGAGGGTGAGGGGTGGTCTTGACATGATAGAATAAGAGGTGGGAGTCGATATGGGAGATACACGTCATCTAGTAATAGAGTCAGGTTTTAACAGCGTCTTGGAAGACTTGCTATCAAAATAGAGATAAGATGTAAATAACATTCATTCGCAGTTTTTAAAATGATTGGGAGAAATGGGATTCGGACAACTATTCAGGCTGGTGTGTAGAACCTATGAGACTGGAGACTTTTGAAAAAATGTGTTCTGCACAATCCCGACGATAGAAAGGGCAGATAAGAGCATAAATTATCCCACAATGGGTTATACATCTGGTATATACAACATGCTGACAGTACTAATATCCTCTGAGACAGAGAACGACGCACAACGCAAGAATTATCTGTAGGAGGTGGAAATCGGTATAGTTGATACACGTTTATAACAAACAGCCCACTACGATTTCAGAAAAATTGGATGATTTATTCAAGGGAAAGAGCTTCACGAATTGAGCAAATTAGTAACACGTTGGTCCACATCTGGACCTAGTCATTCTGCTTGATATTGATTGATGGAGTAGACGGATGCCCTCCGGAGGGATATCGTGCCAAATTCTGTCCAACCTGCGCGTCAGATCGTCAAAATACTGAGCTGGTTGGAGGACCCTGCCCATAATGCTCCAAAGGTTCTCAATTGGGAAGAGATTCAGTTGTCTTGCTGGCCAATGTAGAGTTCAGCAAACACCAAGACAAGAGTAGGAACTCGCGCCGTGTGCGGGTGAGAATTATCTTGCTCAAATGTAAGCCTACGATGACTTGCTACGAAGGGCAACAAATCAGGGCGTAGAATATCGTCGACGTACCGCTGTGCAGTAAGGGTCCGCGGATAACAACCAAAGGGGTCCTGGATTCCGGAAACAGCCATCGTGTGAGTCCCAACTCGCTTTATTTGTTCATGAGACCCAGAAAATGTTAGATACACGCTCCCAGGTAGATGCTATTTTCCTTGACTTCCGGAAGGCGTTCGATACAGTTCCGCACTGTCGCCTGATAAACAAAGTAAGAGCCTACGGAATATCAGACCAGCTGTGTGGCTGGATTGAAGAGTTTTTAGCAAACAGAACACAGCATGTTGTTCTGAATGGAGAGACGTCTACAGACGTTAAAGTAACCTCTGGCGTGCCACAGGGGAGTGTTATGGGACCATTGCTTTTCACAATATATATAAATGATCTAGTAGATAGTGTCGGAAGTTCCATGCGGCTTTTCGCGGATGATGCTGTAGTATATAGAGAAGTTGCAGCATTAGAAAGTTGTAGCGAAATGCAGGAAGATCTGCAGCGGATAGGCACTTGGTGCAGGGAGTGGCAAGTGATCCTTAACATAGACAAATGTAATGTATTGCGAATACATAGAAAGAAGGATCCGTTATTGTATGATTATATGATAGCGGAACAAACACTGGTAGCAGTTACTTCTGTAAAATATCTGGGAGTATGCGTGCGGAACGATTTGAAGTGGAATGATCATATAAAATTAATTGTTGGTAAGGCGAGTACCAGGTTGAGGTTCATTGGGAGAGTCCTTAGAAAATGTAGTCCATCAACAAAGGAGGTGGCTTACAAAAAACTCGTTCGACCTATACTTGAGTATTGCTCATCAGTGTGGGATCCGTACCAGGTCGGGTTGACGGAGGAGACAGAGAAGATCCAAGAAGAGCGGAGCGTTTCGTCACAGGGTTATTTGGTAACCGTCATAGCGTTACGGAGATGTTTAGCAAACTCAAGTGGCAGACTCTGCAAGAGAGGCACTCTGCATCGCGGTGTAGCTTGCTCGCCAGGTTTCGAGAGGGTGCGTTTCTGGGTGAGGTATCGAATATATTGCTTTCCCCTACTTATACCTCCCGAGGAGATCACGGATGTAAAATTACAGAGATTCGAGCGCGCACGGAGGCTTTCCGGCAGTCGTTCTTCCCGCGAACCATACGCGACTGGAACAGAAAAAGGAGGTAATTACAGTGGCACGTAAAGTGCCCTCCGCCACACAATGTTGGGTGACTTGCGGAGTATAAAGGTAGACGTAGATGTAGATGTGAAAAAGCAATGGCATCCCAGATCATCACCACAGTGAGATTGGCGTCCCACCTCAATCCGGGGCGTCTCCAGAAACGTCATCGATGTTCGTCGGGGCTCAGTTCGAAGAAGAACTCGTCACTGAAGATTTTACTCCAGTCGTTGAGACTCCAGGCCGAATGTGCCCGACACCACTGCAGACGTGCTTGTTGGCGTACAGAGTCGTCGCAAGAGCCACCTTTCTGCGAGACGCCTATTAATGGCCCTTGGGTCACTCAAGCACCACTAGCACGTCGAATCGATGATGATGATGAATTCGAGGATCTGACTGCCTCTCTGATGATTGCTCGGTCCATTCGTTCTGTCATCTCTGTAGGTCGTCGGCTTCCTTCTTGATGCTGTGTTCAGCCATGGTTCACCAATTCTCTCCAATAGCATCGAACAGTGGTATTAGCGTTTCGCGGATAACTTCAACCAGCTTCTCTGAGCCCAACTACACGTCCTCTCTCAAATACTGACGTCTGCGTAGATCGTTCATGCGCCTGCTTCTAGGCATAATTGCTATCCAACTGAGTACAATGAACGATTTTTGCAAGGTCTTTATGCCTTCGTATCGACATCTACCCCATTTACCATCCATGTCAGCTGCACCGCAGCGTCACACATTCATTCATCGGATGCCGAAGTTTACAATTTTTCATTTTCCGTCGATACCTGTTTATCAATTTGTGACCAATTGGCATGACTCCTTCGTGGTGCGTCAGATCTATTTTTTTGTCTTAGTGTGTAATCGGAAGAATGGAAAAGAAAATCGAGGATATATTACACGACGATCAGTTAAGCTTTCGGGAAGGAAAGGCAATTCTTACGTTGCGCTTGGTAATAGGAGCAAGACTTTAAAAAAATCAAGACATGTTCACTGCATTTGTGTACCTAAAGAAAGCTTTCTACAATGTAAAATCGATCAAGGTGTCCGGAATTCTGAGAAAAATAGGAATAAGCTTTAATGTACAACATGTTATATGAAGGGGGAAGACCAAGAATGAAGTGGCCGGTTTAAAAGAGGCGCAAGACAGAGCTGTTGTATCTTGTCCCTACTGTTCAATCTGTACATATAAGAAGCAACGAGACACTAAAAAGGTTCAAGGGTAGCATTAAATTTCATGGTCAAAGGATATCAATGATATGATACGTTGTGGCATTGCTACCCTCAGTGAAAGGAAGAAAATTACACGACCTCTGGAATGGAATGGAAATTGTAATGAACACACACTACGGATTGAAAGTAAACTGGAAAAATACGAAAACAGCGAGAAGTGTCAGGAATGAAATAAGAGGTAAACTGAACATTGGTGACCACGGAGTAGATGGAGCAAGGAGGACATAAAAAGTAGATTTTCACAAGCAATAAGGGCATTCCTGACCAAAAGAAGTCTATTAGTATCGAACTTCGGCGTTAATTTGAGAAAGAAATTTCTGAGAAAGTATATATGGAGCACAGCAATGCGTGGTAGTGAATCGTGGACTGTGGGAACACCAAAAACGAAGAGATTCGAAACGTTTGAGTTATTATGTTATAGAAAGATATTCAAAATTAAGTGAACTGATAAGATACGGAAGGAGAAGGTTCTCCACAATATGGAAGAAGAAGGAACACTTGGAAGACACTGTCAAAAAAGCGGAACAGGATCGTATATGTGTTGAGACATTAGGGAATAACTTCATGGTACTACAGGGAGCTGTATAGGGTGAAAACTGTAGGGAAAGTCAGAGACTGGAGTAGGTGCAACACATAATTGAAGACGTTGTGCGCAAGTGCTGCTCAGAGAAAAAGAGGTAGAGACAAGATAGGAATTCGTTGCGGCTGCATCAGACTATTAAGAAGAGTAATGACTAAAACAAAAAAGGGCAAGGAAGAAAAAGTTCATGTTAAAAAGTATCCGTCATTTTCAAGGCACAACTGAAACGAGAGATCGCTGTGCATGGTAACTAATCCCTCTGTGTTCTGGACAATATCAACCAGATGCCAAAAGACGGCATGTGCAGAAAGACAACACACATAGTGAACAATTAACTCCTCACCACACCCTAAGATGATCGGCCTTAGGTATCATCAGTAGTGATATATTAGCCAGCCACTTGTGGGCGATTAAGTATGACGTTAGTCATCTTTGGTTGCGTCGTGGCGCTAGATGTTCATGGTGTTTGTTGTCTTTCTCCATGCATCGTCTTGTGGTTTTTGGTTGAAGTAGGCGCGCCCACCGATATTTTGTATTGCGCAGCGATCTCTCGTTTCATTTGTGCCTGGTAGAGGACGGGGCGTTCGCTTGTGGGAACATTCGCCGTTGTCAAGATCGAAGAGGGATCAGCACACTTCTCCTTGATGCCTTAACACATTTCCTGTCATTCTGTTCCTCCTTCTTGTCAATATTTTCCATATGATCCTCTCATCACCGGTTCTAGAGAGAAACTAATTTTTTATCTTATCAGTCCATCTAATTTCAATATATTTCTACAGCACCACTACTCAGACGTTACTTGAACATTCGATACGCCGGAACAAGATCAAGTATCAAAAGCATTCGTTATTTTTCTCATAAAGACAAACAACATTTACAAGTGCTTCAAATTTTTTTTTTTCTAAACACAGTTCTTCGACTGGCCCCTAAATGTATTGGTAAATACTGATGTGGAGGAAGAGGACGTACATAAATTAAGAATTATTGCTTCTTGTTGGATAACAGTCCATGATGGACTATAAACCGAGTTGAGTCATAGAATCTGCGAAGGAAGCTTGCCTAAACAGAATGAACAAATGAAACTTCCTGGCAGATTAAAACTGCGTGCCGGACCGAGACTCGAACTCGGGACCTTTGCCTTCCGCGGGCAAGTGCTCTACCAACTGAGCCACCCAAGCACGACTCACGCCCCGTCCTCACAGCTTTACTTCTGCCAGTACCTTGTCTCCTACCTTTCAAACTTAACAGAAGCTCTCCTGCGAACCTTGCAGAACTAGCACTCCTGAAAGAACGGATATTGCGGAGACATGGCTTAGCCACGGCCTGGGGGTTGTTTCCAGAATGAGATTTTCACCCTGCAGCGGAGTGTGCGCTGACATGAAACTTCCTGGCAGATTAAAACTGTGTACTGGACCGAGACTCGAACTCGGGACCTTTGCTTTCCGCGGGCAAGTGCTCTACCAACTGAGCTACCCAAGCACGACTCACGCCCCGTCCTCACAGCTTTACTTCTGCCTGTATCTCGTCTCCTACCTTCCAAACTTAACAGAAGCTCTCCTGCGAACCTTGCAGAACTAGCACTCCTGAAAGAAAGGATATTGCGGAGACATGGCTTAGCCACAGCCTGGCTGTGGCTAAGCCATGTCTCCGCAATGTCACAGATCTTCGACTGGCCTCTAAATACATTGGTAAATACTGATGTGAAGAAGAGGTCGTAAAGGAAGACAAGATGAAATAAAGAATTATTCCTTCAAGTTGGATAACAGACCATGATGGACTATAAACCGAGTTGAGTCATAGAATTTGCGGAAGAAGATTGCCTGAATAGAATGAGCAAATGCCTTTTACGGTGTTAACATTAATTGATATGTAATTAAAAACCTACTAGCATCCCTAGCGTATGAAAACTTTTCAGTTGCATTACTTTCACGCTATCAACGAATGAAATCAGTCACACGTGTTACCATGTAACACAGTGATGGATGATACCACTTCTGCTCGTCCGCTGGCTATGAATGTATCAAATGTGGGAGCAGACTTATTCATTTATGTGAACAAAATAACACTCGACCGTAATTTATTCATCGTGGCTATCAATGTCAGGGTGTGGCGAAGACTTTCCTGTTTGAAAAATGGCAAATCGATGTGCTCAGATGGAGCATAAAATGGGGAGGGGGCGAAGTCAACAGAGGCCTCTACATCCTCTTCTGTGTTGCTGCGAACGTAAATTACAGGGTGTGACAAAAGGGGAAATAAATGTAATGGAGGAGGATGGGAGAATAATCACCTGCTAAGATTATAGTGGCCTCTTATTGCATATTAAGGCGTGACCGCCGAAGCCCCAGGTGAGCATGTGAGAGCAAACGAAGAACCGGTCGTACGTGCGCTTTGACATCCGCTATGCACGGAAACCGGTCAGTATTTCTTCTGTGTCCTGCATGATCGCTTCTGCCCACTCAACTTGCTTATGCAGGTGTTTCCCCGGCACTTATCAAAAACTGGTGTGACTGATGATTCGGT
Source organism: Schistocerca gregaria (assembly GCF_023897955.1). Lineage (NCBI taxonomy): Eukaryota > Metazoa > Arthropoda > Insecta > Orthoptera > Acrididae > Schistocerca > Schistocerca gregaria. The sequence goes on from NC_064921.1 coordinate 164,163,830, forward strand.
ACACATACATATTAAAGGCCGCCGAGCAAGCAGGTCTCATTATACAGGCTCCTGAAACTTCGTGACAGATTAAAGATGCGTCGCGGACCAGAATTGAAACTCGGTTCTTCGCATTTCGCGGTCAGACTCAAAGCGTCAGTCTGTCATTACCTTTTGTGCCGGTGCACCTAATTTGCCGACCTGTTCCTCTAACAGGTGGATACCAAAGAAACAGATTCAGTTCCGTGTTGCATCGAAATCATCCTTCTGGATGCTACATATAAATCAAGCTATCAAATGGTGGGGTCAGTTCGGCCATATTGGTCACATAGGAAGTGGTAAAGGAAATGCAGGCATACAGCGGAGACTACTGGAAGTCCATGTATAAATTTGAAAGTAAAAAATATTGCCTGGTTTGACCATTGCCTTGTTAAAGTTTGTGGTAAGTTCGGAAGATACACTGGTGTGCAAAACTTAAGAACGAAAGTAACTTTCGTATGATGTGTCACTGACATGGAACGTACTCGGTGAAATTTGGACCATAAATAGAACTGCTACAGTTTAGTGCAGAAGGTAACTGAAATAAATAGCCACGAGACGAACAGAAATGACACTTTTATTCAAAGCCAATAATTACACTAAAGCAGCCGCTAATTATGATGGTCACCTGGACATTACGAAAGGTAGGACATGGTTCTTAAGAGGGTGTGCGATGACCATGGACGACAATGCATGCTGTGGAACGTGCACGCATCTGATCAAAACTATGGTGGTACAGTGCTCCATTCCTCCATCAACACAGGCAACTGCTGGATAATGGTTCATGCATGTGGACGTGCTACAATGAGTTTCACCAATGTATCCCACACGAGAACGAGCAGGCCAGTCCATTTTCCGAATATCCCCTCGTTCCAAGAGCCCCAACAATTTACAATGTATGAAGAACTTGGCTGTACGAGCCCCACTAGTCAGTGTGACGTTCCACCTCCTCCTATGGTGATGTACGCAGTGATTCTTTAGGGAACGGTGTCATGAAGTCAATGTATCCCGTCTTCAGGCAATTGTTGTAATTGGTCCTTCGTATCATGGATACTGGCATGTGCGCATTTGTCTCACACTTGTTCTATTGGGCACATATATGGGGATCTTGCTCGCCACAGAACTACCTCAACGCCACGCATCAGTTCAAAGAGACACGTGCCACTCGTAGACGAGGGTTGTTCTGTTGAGAAATGGCATCACGATCCCGTCATTTGAGTGGTAATAAAAGAGGGCGCAGGAAGTCCTTGACGTGCCGTTAGGCCTACAGAGTACCCTCAACCACTAATAGCCATGAGCTCTAAGTCATACGCGATAGCTGCTCACACCATGTTACCAGGAGTAGCACCGTGGTGTCTTTCTAGAAATTGGAAAAAAGGGACATCGGACCAAGCCCTGCTATATTCTACACTTCCGGCCATCAAAATTGCTACACAACGAAAATGAAGTGCTACAGACGCGCAATTTAACCGACAGGAAGGAGATGTTGCGATATGCAAATTATTAGCTTTTCAAAGCATTCACACAAGGTTGGCGCCAGTGGCGACACCTACAACGTAATGACGTGAGGAAAGTTTCCAACCGATTTCTCATACTCAAACAGCAGTTGATCGGCGTTGCCTGGTGAAACGTTGTTGTGATGCCTCGTGTAAGGAGGAGAAATGCGTGCCATCACGTTTCCGACTTTCATAAAGGTCGGATTGGAGTCTATCGCGATTGCGGTTTATCGTATCGCGACATTGCTGCTCGCGTTGGTCGAGATCCAATGACTGTTAGCAGAATATGGAATCGGTGGATTCAGGAGGGTAATACGGAACGCCGTGCTGGATCCCAACGGCCTCCTATCACTAACAGTCCATATGACAGGCATCTTATCCGCATGGCTGAAACGGACCGCGCAGCCATGTCTCGAACCCTGAGTCAACAGATGAGGACGTTTGCAAGACAACAACCATCTGCACGAACAGTTCGACGACGTTTGTAGCAGCATGGTCTATCAGCTCGGAGACCATGGCTGCGGTTACCCTTGACGCTGCATCACAGACAGGAGCGCCTGCGATGGTGTACTCAACGACGAACCTGGGTGCACGAATGGCAAAAAGTCATTTTTTCTGTTTACAGCATCATGATGGTCGCATCCGTGTTTGGCGACATCTCGGTGAACGCACGTTGGAAGCGTGTATTCGTCATTGCCATACTGGCGTATCACCGAGCCTGATGGTATGGGGTGCCATTGGTTACACGTCTCGGTCACCTCTTGTTCGCACTGACGGCACTTTGAACAATGGACGTTACATTTCAGATGTGTTACGACCCGTAGCTCTACCCTTCATTCGATCCCTGCGAAACCCTACATTTCAGCAGGATAATGCACGACCGCATGTTGCAGGTCCTGTACAGGCCTTTCTGGATACAGAAAATGTTCGACTGCTGCCCTGGCCAGCACATTCTCCAGATCTCTCACCAACTGAAAACGTCTGGTCAATGGTGGCCGAGCAACTGGTTCGTCACAATACGCCAGTCACTACTCTTGATGAACTGTGGTATAGTGTTGAAGCTGCATGGGCAGCTGTGCCTGTACCCGCCATCCAAGCTCTGTTTGACTCAAAGCCCAGGCGTATCGACGCCGTTAATACGGCCAGAGGTGGTTGTTCTGGGTACTGATTTCTCAGGATCTATGCACCCAAATTGCGTACAAATGTAATTATATGTCAGTTCTACTATAATAATTTTAATGGCCAGTAGTGCATTACGATGAGTAGCCGGCGTCGTGCAGAACCGAGATTCACCACTGAACATCATGTAACGCCATTCATCAGCAAGTACAGGCTTCCTGCTTACTGATGACTCCAAATGCAGCCTTGTATTGCGCTCTTAAAGACGGCCTTCGCCTTGGGTAGGTAATTTTCTATTCAGACTGCTGCTAGTCTCTGACCGATGGTGCGGAATGACACAGAATGTTACACGGCGTCGTGAAGGGATTATGGTGTGCTTCGTGCACGTTAAGGCGATCCTCCCTTAAGGTGGTTAGACGTGGCCAATAGAAACCTTCACGACTATTATGACTGCCCTGACATCCCCATGCAGTCGAACATCGAACCAATGCAACATCTGAACATCCTACAATCTGGATACAGCACAGTTTTATCAGCAGGCCAAATTGAGACCCACCGTGTATCCCTTTTCAAAGTCTGTCAGGTGCTGATAGCGCTGTCTCACTCAATTGTGCGGCATCTCCGTGTTCTTTGCAGTAACCACTCACCATTTGACGCTGTTCTCGCCCCTTATATACCCTACCAGGCCTGGTAACAGCAATAAACAAGTACAATGCTACTGCACTCTGGTGTACATTCCACTTGTCACGGAGAATATCATCAGCATTAATCATCCTACTCGCCGATGTTGTGAATGTGTACAAAGCTACATTAATATCGGACCATGTCTTCTGGGTACATCACCTTTTTCTGTCGGTCAGTGTATACAAAACGTTTTAATACAGTAATAACAATACGAGGCGTGTTTTTAAGTAAGTACCGTTTTGAAATTTAAAAAAAAGACATGCTAAGATACCTCAATAATTTTATTTTTACATGAAAGCCTGTACCTTAATCTACGCACTGACGCCATTATAGTCTGATTCTTCCTTGTTTACGTTGTGTACTGAGTGTTTAGGATGCCTCCGATAATCGTGAGTCCGACCGACTGTGAAGTACGGGCTGTTATAAGATTCCTTAGTGCTAAAGGCCTAAAAGCGATTGATATTCATCGTGAGATCTGTGCAGGTTACGGAGAAAACATTATGACAGATGGAATGGTAAGAAAGTGGGTGAGACCATTCAAAGATGGCATCACAAATGTGCATGATGAACAACGGAATGGGGGTCCTTCGGTCGTTAACGAAGGTTTGGTTCAAGAAGTGGACTGTTAGGTGAGAGAAAACAGACTCTTTATGATTTCCTCCTTGCGGGATGACTTTCCTAAGTTTCTCGTAGTGTTTTGTATGGCATTGAGACCGAGCACTTGAATTACCGAAAATTGTGCGCACCTTGGGTACCGAAAATGTTGACAGATGTGCACAAAACCAAACTTTTAGCCAGTGCATTGACATTCCTTGAGCGGTACCACAACGACGGTGATGATTTCTTAAGCCAAATTGTTACGGGCGATGAAACATGGGTGGCCTACGCCGCACCAGAATCAAAGCAGTAGTCCATGGAAGTTGAGCAAGGGCATCGTTTTGCTGCAAGACAATGCCCGTCCGCACGTGGCGAATCAGACCCAAGATCTCATCACATCTTTTCCATGGGAAACTCTATATCATCCTCCGTACACCCCCGATCTTGCGCCCAGTCAGGCGGCAGAATTCTATGAGGAGGGTATTCAACAACTGGTACAACGTTATGACAAGTGCCTTAGTATTGAAGGAAATTATGTAGAAAAGTAAATTAAGGTACAGGCTTTCATGTAAAAATAAAACTATTGAGATGTCTTAGCAAGTCTTTTTTAATTTTAAAACGGTACTTACTTAAAAAAACACGTCTCGTATATCGCTCTTATTTTTTACGATCGAAGTAATATGTGCATCGCGGTAGCTGAGTGGTCAGCGTGACAGAATGTGAATCCTAAGGGCCCGGGTTCGATTCCCGGCTGGGTCGGAGATTTTCTCCGTTCAGGGACGGGGTGTTGTGTTGTTCTAATCATCACCATTTCATCCCCATCGACGCGCAGATCGCCGAGGTGGCGTCAACTCGAAAGACCTGCACCAGGCGAACGGTCTACCCGACGCGAGGCCCTAGCCACACGACATTTCCATTTTTTTTTTCCATCGTTAAAAGTATGACCCCCTGCCTGCAGAAACGAAGTCTAAATCAGCGCTTGATATATTAAAGTATGGTGAATGATGTGCTCTGAAAGTTAAACGACTGTGCCAAAAAAGCTCCGCAACAGCCAACGGACTAATTAGACGGGATATGCCGCCTTTGGTGAAAATTTCGGAGTTCTCTTCAAGGTTCTCGTTAAAGAGCTGCTGACATCGTAAAATTTGTGGTGAAGACATTGGACCATGTGAGAGAAGATTCAACAGCAAGCGTACAGGAAAGCGTTATGAAAAGTACACATAGAAGAATAGCGCGTAGAGAGTGCTGGTGAAGCAGCAATTACAACCTATATTATAAACCACTCTTTTAAGCAGAGAGGCCAAATAATTTGGAAGCAAGATTCGAGCTCTGTGAATAGCTTATGTTGAAATGCATGCGTTGATTCTGTCTGTCGTCATTTTGAGCAGTTCCTATGAAGCTGAACTGTTACTGTAAGGTGTAAGTTGCTTGTGCCAATAAACAACTTAGTATTCATTCTAATATAATCCATACCGAGGTCTGAAGGTAGCAGTCCTAAAAATAATCGCTATCGTTTTTAGTATACAATACACCCGCTCGGGTAGCCGTGCGTGTTAAACTCCCTCTTCCGAAATGGGGAGTTGCGTAGACCAGGATCGTATCCGCCGGGCCGGTTACTGACGAGGGTTGGCGTGCCTGCCAGTCTATGAGTGGTTCTTAGGTGGTTTCCCACATCCCACTAGGTGATTCCGACGAATAATGCCAACCGGAAGAGTGCAGTCACGATTGTAACCGAGCGTTATCGCACAGCTATCTTCTGCGTACAATAACGATTGAAAAGAGAGATTATTAGAAATTAAATGATTTACTGTAGCCAGCTATAGATTTGAATAAGTTGTTGAAATTGCTCATAAGAGAGCAGAAGTTTCTGTTTGTTAATGACGCAATAGAAACTGAAATTACGTAATCATTATAAGTGTATAGGAAGGTGGTAGCGGGACAAAAATGCACACGCGTCTGTTTGAATGTAAAAGCCACGTATTAAAAAATTATTTAAGTTAATTAGAAACGCATTGAAAAGTATTTGCAATGCACAAACTTCATAATGGTTAATTACTAGCAATACCTCACGCGAGGTAAAGTGAATAACGTCACTCACTGTAATGCTGTCTGTCGTGAAGTTTCGTGAAGCAAATACCCACGACTAATCACTGTTTCGTAACAAATGTTACCTCAGAAAAGTTCTTAATGACTTCATTAACTAACAACGAGTACCTCTGCAATGCCTAGATTATGAAAGTCAAAAATACGTTAAATGTTGCCAAACACGCAAAAAAATTATAAAGATCACTTTAGTCAAAATAGCATATGCACTTTACTTTCGTGCGGTTCTAGGCGCTACAGTCTGGAACCTCGAGACCGCTACGGTCGCAGGTTCGAATCCTGCCTCGGGCACGGATGTGTGTGATGCCCTTAGGTTAGTTAGGTTTAAGTAGTTCTAAGTTCTAGGGGACTGATGACCTCAGATATTAAGCCCCATAGTGCTCCCAGCCATTTGAACTATTTTACTATGTTGCTTATTTGAAATTACCTTTACTTTGTACTTTCTTCGCTTAGTTGCTGATTGGAAGCAGTAGAAGCACTACAGTTAAAAAAAAAAAAAAAAAAAAAAAAAAAAAAAAAAAAAAAGGTTCAAATGGCTCTGAGCACTATGGGACTTAACATCTATGGTCATCAGTCTCCTAGAACTTAGAACTACTTAAACCTAACTAACCTAAGGACATCACACAACACCCAGCCATCATGAGGCAGAGAAAATTCCTGACCCCGCCGGTTTCGAACCCGGGAACCCAGGCGTGGGAAGCGAGAACGCTACCACATGACCACGAGATGCAGGCCACTACACTTCACAAAGAACTTTAATTACTACTGCTTCTAGTTTTAAAAACTACTTGATTTAAGTTAACTACAAATGTAATCAATTTTCTCTTCGTTGAATTAGCCGTATCTCTTTCATTTGGGACTATCTCGGTAATAATGATAAAAGGATAGAACCCTGCTGATGGTTAACGAACAGCACTACAAAAAAAAGCTCCATAATGATGAAAGTGCTGAAATTATTGCGCTGGCAAGTCGTACACATAACTAAATTGATAACTGGCTTGGTCTTACTTTGAGGCGAGTTGCAGGTGGTGCGACGTAATGCATTTTGTAACGACCTTTATTGGAAATAGGCCCTTCTGTAACAATGAGCAGCTATTATTAATTTTGGCCACACGGTACTTTTATTTCTTCAATAACCAATTCTTCTTATATACTTTATACTACGCCCTGAAATAGCCCACACAACATGCTTTGCCGTGCTTAAACACCGAGCTCACTCTCCGTTACGCCACTGAGCACCGGCACTGAGTCCAAACTTCACCACAAAAGACTAGCAACTCTCTCACTCTCTCTCTCTACTACTACTAACTCTGTGCGCACTTTGGATATTATACAATACGAGCGTCCCTAACTATGCCAGAGTTGCTACTGAAAAGCTTTTACAATATTATTTTTCAGTAGTTTTACATAACTATATTACAATTTTAAATGGTGAATACTGTCGAAATTAGTAAAGTTCATAGATATACAAGAAATTATAATTACAGAATTAATTAACTGAACAGTATAAGACACAATATTGTGGTGTTATAGCTGATATTTCTAGTTGTAGAAATAGGTCCCTTTGTTATGTTGACCAACTCTAAGTCCTCTTCATTACGTTTCGCGGGGTGGCAAGTCTCGCGTAAGTGTTTGGCTACTACAGATGTATAGCAATCGCCCAGTCTCGAACCGTCTGTTTGCTCTTTATTCCTCGTCGGAAATGTTCTTCCTTTCCGTGCTACACACATCGCTTCACATAATGCACACTGTATTTTATATACTCACACTAGTTCTACACTCATGCTCATAAATTAAGGATAATGCTGATATATGGTGAAACAACGCTCTCGTGGGCGGTTTGCGGGTTTAAATCACCTCTGAGTATGACCATGCGGTGCATTTGACCTGTGGTGGTCGCACGATGGCGCTGGCAGCAATAAACAAACGCAGAGGTGTGTTGGTGCATGTCAGAGTACAGTGCAGCGAGTAAGTGTGCAGACGTTTTCAGACGTGATAAGACGTGATAATGGTGACTGTGTGTTGAAAATGGCTCAAAGAACACATATTGATGACGTTATGAGGGGTAGGATACTAGGGCGACTGGAGGTAGGTGAAACACAGCAGGTCGTAGCATGGGTCCTCCGTGTGTCACAAAGTGTGATCTCACGATTATGGCAACGATTCCAGCAGACAGGAAACGTGTGCAGGCGCTATAGTACAGGACGTCCACAGTGTACAACACCACAAGAAGACCGATATCTCACCATCAGTGCCCGCAGACGGCCACGGAGTACTGCAGGTAGCCTTACTCGGGACCTAACCGCAGCCACTGGAACAGTTGTCTCCAGACACACAGTCTACAGACGATTGAACAGACATGGTTTATTCGCCCAGAGACCTACAAGGTGCATTCTACATACCCCTGGTCACAGGAGAGCCCGTAAATCCTGATGTCAAGAACACAGAACGTGGTCACTGGAACATTGGTCCCAGTTTATGTTCACGGACGAGTCCAGGTATAGTCTGATCAGTGATTCTCGCCGGGTTTTCATCTGGCGTGTACCAGGAACCAGATAACAACCACTTAATATCCTTCAAAGGGACCTGTATGGAGGTCGTGGTTTGATGGTGTGGGGTGGGATTATGATTCGTGTACGTACACCCCTGTGTATCTTTGACAGAGAAACCGTAACAGGCCATGTGTATCGGGAGGTCATTTTGAACCGCTATGCCCGCCTTTTCAAGGGTGCAGTGGGCCCCACCTTCCTCCTGGTGGATGATAACGCACGGCCCCACCGAGCTGCCATCGTGGAGGAGTACCTTGAAACAGAAGATATCAGGCGAATGGAGTGCCCTGCCTGTTCTCCAAACCTAAACCCAATCGAGCACGTCTGGGATGCTCACGGTCGACGTATCGCTGCACGTCTTCAAACCCCTACGACACTTAAGGAGCTCCGACAGGCACTGGTGCAAGGATGGGAGGCTATATTCAAGCAGCCTCTCGAACACCTGATCCAGAGTATGCCAACTAGTTGTGCGGCCTGTATACGTGTGTATGGTGATCAGATCCCATATTGATGTCGGGGTACATGCGCAGGAAACAGTGGCGTTTTGTAGCACATGTGTTTCGGGACGGTTTTCTCAACTTATCACCAGTACCGTGGACTTACAGATCTGTGTCGTGTGTGTTCCCTCTGTGCGTATGTGCCTATGCTATTAGCGCCAGTTTTGTGTAGTGCCACGTTGTGTGGCACCATACTCTGCAGTTATCCTTAATTTACTTTTCCCGCTCCAAACTTCATGTCTTGAACTCTCTCTGCCTCAGCTTTGCGCCTGGTATACCAACTGGACGTTCTGTGGTTTTTTTAATATGCTCTCCAACTTCCCTGAGATTTTCCCACAATATGGCACGTTAAGGAGCTATTTATCCTTAGCTAATTCCACTTTTAATTTCCACTTCACCTTGTGGCTGAGGCCATTCACAACTTACGTCATGTCCGTTGTTTACTGCTACTTGCTTAATAATGTTTAAATCATTCAGCCTATCTGCTGCACGCATTGCCACACTAATGGCTCTGCACACCAAACTTCTATGCGCTAAATGGTTCAAATGGCTCTGACCACGATGGGACTCAACTTCTGAGGTCATCAGTCCTCTAGAACTTAGAACTACTTGAACCTAACTGGCCTAAGAACATCACACACATCCATGCCCGAGGCAGGATTCGAACCTGCGACCGTAGCAACAGCGCGGTTATGGACTGAAGCGCCTAGAGCCGCACGGCCACTCCGGCCGGCCTTGGTTCGAAACGCAGCTTCTCTAAATATTCGTGTGTGACACGACTGATTAGGAATCACAAAAACCGTTGTAGAACGCTTTCTAAATGCCTTAAAAGGAGTGCAATTTTTCTTGCTTAATTATCTCTAGGTCTAAGAATTGAATACGATTGTTACTTCCGCGTTCTACAGTAAAGTCAGTTTTCTCGTGGAACCCATTAAATTTACTGTTATTGACGTCATCCTCACATCCTTTTTCGAGCAATAATGTGTTGTGAATATAGTGTTTAAAATATACTGACTACTTTTGCATAAAATGATAGTCCGATTTTAGAACATTTTCTTCTAAATTGCTAATAAAAATATCCGCCACTGTGTCCGATATTCTGGATCCCATAGCAATTTTTCTAGACACAAAACTTTATGTTGAACGACAAATAGTTCAAATCAGTGACAGTTCGCAGACGCTCTATAAATACTGAGTGACTTAAACAGTAATACGACAGGAAGACGTGCAGAAGATATTGCTGATGACATCAGCAGAATCGACATATCGATAGACAAATCGAAACTAGCCTTGTTTTGATCTGCACTGCTGACTTGTTTTGTGTTTGTGAACAATGGTGACGAAATCAAAGAGAGCCATGGAAATAGCGATACCTCAGAACATCACAAGAAGAATACAACGCGACAAGAACAAAGTGAGCTACTATTTTATAAAAATTTTCGTGTGAGCAACACAAAGTGACATCGCCTCATACTAAGTAATCTTTCTCTCTCTGCACAGGATGATCACAACAGTGGTGTAAAAAAACTTTAATATCTGTGTACACTTATGTTACATGTTTTTTCAATGCGAGTATAGCCTGATGATGAGGTATCACCTTCGAAACATGTCGCTAAATAAATAGTTTAGTAGTCAAGAAATTTTGTGACTGTTAGTGCTATCCGGAAACCTTTTCTTATTTTTGGAACAGTCACTGGTGATTAATGGTAAATATGGCTTCAAATTATAGTATATATCTCTTAATGTGTTCTAAGAGGAACGTGGTTAACATGAGCAAATGTGTAACTGTGCAGTGAGGGTAAATGTCATGAAAGATTTTGCAGCGTAATGTTGTGTTTGTGCTGTTATACACGACTACGGAATGAAGGAAATGGAGATGTGAAATTCTCCGCTGGCGCTTAGCCACCTTCGTCTCCTTTCGCATAACAACCTAGTAGGCCTTTCAGCTCAATTTTCTGTAGTAACAGATTATTACCAAAAATTGTTGGATATTTTTGCTTAGCCTGGGCCAACAATACAGAAGGTTTTGAACTTTTCCCGTCCTCAGACTACCAAACAGGAACTGCTGGTCTCATTTATAATGCTCTACCACTTGTCAGAACCCTTCCTCTCTGACTGTTGATGCATTCTCGCTGCCGCTATTTTTATAGTAGGTCATATTTAATAGTGACGTCCTGGTCGATAATGAAAGAGGCTAAAGCGAAATAGAGATAGGATGACAGGTATATGCAACAAGTGTGGAACTAATGGTAGCATTTGTTACAGGCGTCAGAGAGACACTGAGCCATCCAAACGCTGTAATTACGGAGAATGGTACAACCTGTCTCACGAATAAATGTTGTGAATTAAAATATGGAAAACACATCGAGTACTTGTAATTTATTTCACTAGCGAAAGACGCTGCCTCTTCATTTGTGTCACACTTAATTTCTCAAATGATTTGATCTGTATATTTTAGCAGCACTTATTATTTTGCGTCCGTAAAGTTACACAGTTAATAAGCAACGGCATTCTTCTCCTCGAATTAAGGAATTCTTGATAGAACTTCGGAGAAAATAAAAAGGCGATATATTTATGCCGAAATTACAGTATTTTCTGATATGGTGCACAGCGCTTGTAAGAGAGTAGTGTCAGACTCCACAGAGAGTTTTAGGTAAGTTTAATGTTTCATACGATATTGTATAGTGTTCACTGAAGACCACCTAAGAAGAGACTAACATGAGTTAAGGCTCTTAGGACGAAGAAATGTTTTTATATTTTTGAATGTAATTAGGGCTTTCCAGAAACAAGAGGCACAGTTCTTGATTATTTGACGATGTAACTCACCACTATCGATCTAGTACGGAAATGAACATTTCTACTACGGCAAAAATGGGAAACATATATAAACACAAACTCTCATATCACTCGCAACCTAGGTTTCACAATTGTGAAAACCCAAAGACAAGAAGGTATTGAAATGCGACGGTTACAGAATTGGTTCGAGAAATGATCCTTCTACGTGGGTTGTTTGGTCAATTGCTCCATTGTTGACTTTGGATTGTTTTTCATGGTTTACGTAAAACTCTCCTGAGAACACTCATACACAACAAGTTCTGAGTTGAACTTTATGCTACTATCTACGTCCCTGAATATTCGTAACCTTCACTGTCATGTGATATTAAACAACATCTGATGCAATCTTCGTGGGTCCTGATTTCACCAACACGATTCTTTTGCCTCACAATAGTTTCTTGTCCTCAACAACCGCTTCTTGCTGCACTAACTTTTCCCCATTACGAGCTTAGCGATTCATCTGCTTTGAGACCCGTACCGAGCCAAGTGATATATAAAAACGGGTAGTGCTATTAGTTGCAGATGACACATTAGATCTCTCGAAAGGCCATTTAAATTATGTAATAAAATTCTCGAGCTTTCGATGGCATTAGGGAACGATTGACAAGAACAGGGGAAAGAGATACAGTAGAACAGGAATGGGTAGTTTTGAGAGATAAGATAGTGAAGCCACCAGAGGATCAAGTAGGTAAAAAGACGAGGGCTAGTAGAAATCCATGGGTAACAGAAGATATATTGAATTTAATCGATGAAAGGAGAAAATATAAAAATGCAGTAGATGAAGTAGGCAAAAAATGAGATTGATAGGAAGCGCAAAATGGCTAAGCAGGATAGCTAGAGGACAAATGTAAGGATGTAGAAGCATATGTCACTAGGGATAAAACGGATACTACCTACAGGAAAATTAAAGAGACATATGGAGAAAAGAGAACCACTTGTATCAATATCAAGAGCTCAGTTGGAAAACCAGTCCTACGCAAAGAAGGGAAAGCAGAAAGATGGAAGGAGTACATAGAGCGTCTATACATGGGCGATCTACTTGAGGGTAATATTACGCAAATGGAAGAGGACGTCGATGAAGATGAGATGGGAGATATGATACTGCATGAATAATTTGACAAACCACTGAAAGACCTAAGTCCAAACAAGGCCCTGGGGGTAGACAACATTCTCTTAAAGCTACTGATAGCCTTGGGAGAGTCAAAAACTCTTCCAACGGGTGAGCAAGATGTATGAGACAGGCGAAATACCCTCAGACTTCAAGAAGAATATAATAATTCCAATTCCAAAGAAAGCAGATGTTGATAGGTGTGAAACTTATCGAACTATCAGTTTAATAAGTCACAGTTGCAAAAATGGAATGGAAAAACTGGTAGTAGCCAACCTAGGGGAAGATCGGTTTGGATTCCGTAGAAATGTTGGAACACGTGAGGCAATACTAACCCTACGACTTATCTTAGAAGACAGGTTAAAGAAAGGTAAATATACGTTTCTAGCATTTGTAGCCTTCACAGAAAGCTTTTGACAATGTTGACTGGAAAACTCTCTTTCAAATTCTGAAGGTGGCAGGGGTAAAATACAGGGATCTAAAGGCTATTTACAATTTGTACAGAAACCATATGGCATTTATAAGAGTCGAGTGACATGAAAGGGCAGCATTGGTTGAGAAGGGGGTGAGGCAGGGTTATAGCATATCTCCCATGTTATTCAAACTGTATATTGAGCAAGCAGTAAAAGAAACAAAAGTAAAATTTGAAGTAGGAATTAAAATCCCTGGAGAAGAAATAAAAACTTCGAGGTTTCCCAACAATACCGTAATTATGACAGAGAAAGCAAAGGATCTGGAAGAACAGCCGAACGGAGTGGACAGTGTTTTGGAAGGACGAACAATAAGAAAGGCAAAACGAGGATAATGGAATGTAGTCGAATTAAATCAGATGATGGAGAGGATATTAGATTAGGAAATGAGACACTTAAAGTAGAAAATGGGTTTTGCTATTTGGGGAGCAAAATAACTGATGATGGTCGAAGTGGAGAGGATTTTAAATGTAGAGTGGCTATGGCAAGGAAGAAGAGAAATCTGTTATCATCGAGTATAGATTTATGTGTCAGGAAGTCTTTTCTGAAAGTGTTTGTATGGAGTGTAGTCATGTATAGAAGTGAAAAATGGACGATAAATAGTTTATACAAGAAGAGAATAGAAGCTTTCGAAATACGGCGCTACAGAAGAGAGAAGAGATATGTGGTACAACTTGACTAGAAGAAGGGATCGGATGCTAGGACACGTTCTGAGGTATCAAGGTATCACCAATTTCGTATTGGAGGGAAGCGTGGACTCAGAAGGCCATGGGTTGCAGTAGTTATTCGGAGATGGAGAGGCTTACACAGGATAGAGCAGCATGGAGAGCTGCATCAAACCAGCCTCTGGACCAGGGCCAGCCAAACGCTGCACAGTGTGCAGACGTGCGGAAGTGCTGCACATATGCGCAAGTGTGCGACAGCGACATCTGTTATTAGACATGTGTCCTAAATGAACGGCGGCGGCTCTACTTCCCTGTTTATGTGGTACAAGTAAGAGCGCAACATATCCAGTCTCGTTTACTCCTGGTGACCGTAAGCTTAACAGAGAAGTACTGAGAAATGGCAAGTACTGTTAAAAAGCAAAGGACGGGAAATCATGTTCTCAGCCGTTTAAAAATAACTGGAAACTGCAATTCGTTCTTGTAGCCGTTGGTGAAAACTCACAGTGTTTGCTGTGCCGTCGAATAATAGGCGTCCAGCTAAGTTTTCAATTGAAAGACAATACATATCACAGAGACGAGTGTAATGTAGTCAACAAGCAAAATTAAATGTCCTTCAGAAAATGGTTGAGACACATCAGCTAGATTTTACTGTACGTCAGAGTAACTGATACCTCTTGAACTCTTAGTTTCTTGTGTTACATTTATGTTTGTTTTACTGTACAATGCACCGTTTTCAATTTTCCAGAATGACAACCACACTAAATCTTCACTGCGAGCAAGTTTTAAAATCGCATTAAGAATTGCACAATCTGGGAAACCCTTTTCCGAAGGGGAGTTTGTGAAAGGGTGTCTGATGCTGCAGAACTTGTGTGTCCCACGAACGTTATCAGGTTTCAAGAAATCAGTCTATCCAAACAAACAGTGACAAGACGTATCAGCGCTATGGCCGGCGATCTGCACAGGCAGCTAATAAATAAGGCTAAATACTTTGTTGCTTTCTCTGTTGCGCTCGATGAAGCAACAGATCTTACAGCTACAGCTCAGGTTGTGATATACATGCGAGGTGTCGATAACGCACTTTGTGTAACAGAGGAGCGACATCTGTGCGTAGGAACATGCACTACATGAACGCTGACGGCTGCGGCGTGCACGCTGTGACCCGTAAGTTGCACATGTGCAAGAGCACCGCACGCGCGCAGAATTTCTGGCCGGCCCTGCTCTGGACTGAAGACCACAACAATACCAACTGCTGTTTTGGTGATTTGTTCAAAAACAGTGATAAAAATATGGACATAAGTCACAGTTAAAGCTACTCGAAAAACGGTTGAAGATCACTAAACAGTTGGAGGACCGAAAAAGCGCTGAGCATAACATGACAGAAGATACACTGACCATTAAAAATGGAGACCTGTACACTTTCACAAAAACTGGAAAAGGATCTGCCCTGGGACAATAGGAAGTAGGGGAAAGGAGGATGGTGGGACTGGTAAGAGGTGGGGATGAGACAGTGTCGACTGTCGGGGACAGGAAGAGATGGATAGCTTGTACTGGGATCTATAGGTTTGAGAAGGAAATGGATGAGGACGAGAGGGAAGCGGAAGAGTGGGGGTGCGGTATAGGGTGAGGAGGGAGCACTTAGCGGGAGGGTTGGAGAGGGTAGGGTGGATTCAGACTTGACAGGAGGGGTGTATGTCGGGTGGAGCTCGTGTTCTGGGACAAAAGATGGTTGGAACTTCTATGCGAGGGGACGAGGACGAAATGCAGGTGTATGGTTGGTGGGATGTGTAGATAAAGGCGCGACAGCACACTAGGATCAGAAAAGAAGGGCAACACAATAGGATTGTTGAGGCAAGTTTATGAATGTGCGGGTTATTCGGGTGTGTTCAATGTGAGTGAGGAGAGGCGGGAAGTAAATGAGTTGGTAAAGAATTGTTGTGCGCAAATGTAAGCGGATGCAGAAAGCGCGGCAGAGAGCATGGCGTTCGAGGATCTGGAGGGACTTATAAAATTTAGGAGGAGTCGAGATCCATGCACGATTTATAAAGCAAAGGATGGGGCAGATCAGGGATTTGTACATATGAAGGAATTGGGATGGGTGTAGTCACCGTATTTGGCCGGTTAGTGGATTTTGTAGTTGTAGTCTGTTGTGCAATGGAAGCAATGATGGAAATAAAAGAAAGGTTCAGGAGTGGAAATAAAATACAAGGTGAAAGGATATCAATGATAAGATTCGCTGATGACATTGCTATCCTGAGTGAAAGTGAAGAAGAATTAAATGATTTGCTGAATGGAATGAACAGTCTAATAAGTACACAGTATGGTTTGAGAGTAAATTGGAGAAAGACGAAGGTAATGAGAAGTAGTAGAAATGAGAACAGCGAGAAACTTAACATCAGGATTGATGGTCACGAAGTCAATGAAGTTAAGGAATTCTGCTACCTAGGCAGTAAAATAACCAATGACGGACGGAGCAAGGAAGACATAAAAAGCAAACTCGCTATGGCAAAAAAGGCATTTCTAGCCAAGAGAAGTCTACTAATATGAAATACCGGCCTTAATTTGAGAAAGAAATTTCTGACGATGTACGTCTGGAGTACAACATTGTATGGTAGTGAAACATGGACTGTGGGAAAACCGGAACAGAAGAGAATCGAAGCATTTGAGATGTGGCGCTATAGACGAATGTTGAAAATTAGGTGGACTGATAAGGAAAGGAATGAGAAGGTTCTACGCGGAATCGGAGAGGAAAGCAATATGTGGAAAACACTGATAAGGAGAAGGGACAGGATGATAGGACATCTGCTAAGACATGAGGGAATGATCTCCATGGTACTAGACGGAACTGTAGAGGGCAAAAACTGTAGAGGAAAACAGAGATTGGAATACGTCAAGCAAATAATTGAGGACGTAGGCTGCAAGTGCTACTCTGAGATGAAGAGGTTAGCACGGGAAAGGAATTCGTGGCGGGCCGCATCAAACCAGTCAGTAGACTGAAGACAAAAAAAAAAAAAAGTCTGTTGTGGGTTTTCTGTTGAGTGGTTAGTGGGTGAGGTTTACACATCAGTTGTCGGTCGAAGGTTAGTCCAAGGTGTGTTAGTTAGCTGGTGAGGTAAATATCATGGAGATGGAAGGTGTTGACGTTCATGCTCTAATTACTGCCTTGATTACTCTTAAGGAGCTGTTGGCTACACAGGAGGTAAACTGATTGAGGTGGATTTGGAGGAATCGTTGGGATTTATGAAGTGTAGGATAGAGGACGAAGAAAGCGGTATCATCAGCATACTGAAGGAGGGGGACGGAAAGATATGGTTTAGACATATGAGCAGTGTATAAGAGGTAAAGCAGGAGAGAGAGAGAACGAAACCTTGGGGCACTCCTGCAGTAGGGTGGAAGGTATAGGAACTGGCGTTGTTAACTTAACTGACATAGGATGGGCGATTGGAGAGGAAGGATGCAATAACGCTGGCATAGTTGATGGTAAACGCCTAAATCTGGGGTTTGAAAAGAAGACTGGAGCGCAATACGCGATCCTATGCTTTCTCTACGTGAAGGGAGACAAAGATGGCGGATTTACAGCTGTTAAGCTGTTTTGATAGAAGTTGCGTGAGTTTCATTAGTTGTTCGTCAACAGAGAAAGAGGGATGGAAGCCAGCAGGGTAATAGGAAGCAGACGATGTTGGTGCAGATAGCGACGGATGCGACGGGAGAGAATGGATTGAAGGCAGTGAGGTGATGCAGATCGAGCGGTAGGAAGAGGTATCAGTGGGAAGTTTGTTTGGTTCGAGAAAAAATGAGATTTTGGAATTTTTACGTAGGTCGGGAAAGTAGCCTGTGGATAGGATAGCGGTAGACAGGGTTGCAATGGTGATGAGAAAGAAGATAGGGTATTCTTTGAGGTGGCGATATGTAACGGTTGTGAAAACAAACACACTTGACATCTTAGCAACAAATAATCCTAAGTTAATAACGAGCCTCAAAACAGATTCAGGGATTAGTGAACACAGGGTTGTCGTACCGAGATTGAATATTGTAATCCGCAAATCCCCGAAAAATAAGCGAAAAATATACCTATTCAAAAAAGAAATTAAAAATTCGCTTGGCGCCTTCCTAAGAGACAATATCCACTGATTCCAAGTTAATAATACAAGTGTAGACCAGATGTGGCTTAAATTCAAAGAAATAGTATCGGCGGCAATTGAGAGATTTATACCAAATAAATTAACAAACACACTGTCTTCCTAAATGCCCTGACAAAAGAAGACGAAGTAAACATTCCAGAATTCGAATCAAGAACAGCTGCCAACATGAGTAACGTACAAGTAAATATCCTCGGAGTAGAAAAGCAACTTAAATCACTTAATAAAGGCAAGTATTCTGGCCCAGACTGTATACCAATTAAGTTCCTTTCGGAGTATGCTGATGCATTAGCTCCAATATACAACCGTTGCCTCGACAAAAGGTCCGTTCCCAAAGACTGGAAAGTTGCACAGGTCATACCAATATTGAAGAAAGGTAGTATAAGTAATCCACTACGTTACAGGCCCATATCGTTAACGTCGATATGTAGCAGGATTTTACAAAATATATTGTGTACGAACATTATGAATTACCACGAGAAAATTGTCTATTGACACACAGCCAGCATGGGTTTAGAAAACATCGTTCCTGTGAAACACAACTTTCTCTTTATTCACATGAAGTGTTGAGTACTATTCACAAGGGATTTCAGATCGATTCCGTATTTCTGGATTTCCGGAAGGTTTTTGACACTGTACCACACAAGCGACTCGTAGTGAAATTGCTTCTTATGGAATATCGTCAGAGATATGTGACTAGATTTGTGATTTCCTGTCAGAGAGGTCACAGTTCGTAGGAACTGTCGGAAAGTCATCGACTGAAACAGAAGTGATTTCTGGCGTTCCCCAAGGCAGTGTTATGGACCCCTGCTCTTCCTTATACATAAACGATTTGGGAGACAACCTGAGCAGCTGTCTTCGGTTGTTTGCAGATGACGCTGTCGTTTATCGACTAATAAAGTCATCAGAAGACGAGAACAAACTGCAAAACGATTTAGAAAAAAAATCTGAATGGTGCGAAAATTGGCAGTTGACCCTGAATAACGAGAAATGTGAGGTCATCCACATGAGTGCTAAAAGGAACTCAAACTTCGGTTACACGATAAATCAATCTAATCTAAAAGCCGTAAATTCAACTAAATACCTAGATATTAAAATTACGAACAATTAAATTGGAAGGAACACATAAAAAATGTTGTGGGGAAGACTAACCAATGACTACGTTTTATTGGCGGGACACTTAGAAAATGTAACAGACCTACTCAGGAGACTGCCGACACTACGCTTGTCCGTCCTCTTTTAGAATACTGCTGCACGGTGAGGGATCCTTGCCAGGCAGGACTGACGGACTACATCGAAAAAGTTCAAAGAAAGGCAGCACGTTTAGTGCTATCGCGAAATATGGGAATGAGAGTCACAGAAATGATACAGGATTTGGGCTTCTTTCGTTGCGACGAAATCTTCTCACGAAATTCCAATCACCAATTTTCTCGCCGGTCGGGGTGGCCGAGCGGTTTTAGGCGCTAATCTGGAATCGCGCGACCGCTACGGTCGTAGGTTCGAATCCTATCTCGGGCATGTATGTGTGTGATGTCCTTAGGTTAGTTAGGTTTAAGTAGTTGTAAGTTGTAGGGCATTGATGACCTCAGACATTAAGTCCCATAGTGCTCAGAGCGATATGAACGATTTGAACCAGCTTTCTCCTCCGAGTTGGCTCTGACCACTATGGAACTTAACATGTGATGTCATCAGTCCCCTAGAACTTAGAGCTACTTAAACGTAACTAACCTAAGGACATCACACACCTCCATGCCCGAGGCAGGAACCTTTGACTGTAGCAGCAGCGCGGTTCCGGACTGAAGCGCCTAGAACCACTCGATCACAGCAGCCGGCCCTGTGCTGTGATTGGGGTGTTTTTGAATCTGTTCTTGTATGTTGTTCAAGTACCGGAAAATGGAAGCCGGGGCTGGCACTGTTTTCCGCTCGTGCAGGCACGATTGCAGCATCTGGCACCGATTAAAAAGGGCCAAAACCACACGTGCGCGGAAGGTGAGTTGGGCCGTTCAGAGCAGCTCGGGGCCACCACGGAAACGTGTAATGTCTGGCGTGGGGGGGGGGGGGGGGGGGTATGTGGGGGGGGGGGGGCGCGTTGGCGCCAGGTTTGAAACTGCCGCTCTCGCCTCCTACAAGCTTCAAGCATACATTGTTGCTTGTTTTTGACATCCAAAGCTCGTCCTCTAGCTCTACTAAGCGCATACTCCTGGTCTCTGTTAAAATTATTACCGTTTGTTCTCATCTCAGCCACCTCCTTTATAAAGGAATCTCAATATGTTGTCGCTGAACCAAGAATCTCGTGTTTTCAAATTGTATTTTGCGTCCGTTTTCCAGGCAATGCTCAGCATGGCCGACTTGTCAAGCTTCCTTTATTTAATATGTCGCCTGTGCTCGGTACAACGCTCTCCAACTGTGATACTGCCACATTCCCAAAGGACACAATTCACACAGGTGACACGAAGAGCTCTGTCGTCTTTAACGGGGTGCAGCACATCTCGTATCTTGGGAGCGGGCCGGAACACTGGTCTCAGTCCATGTGTCTCCAGCACGCGTCCAAACCTGCTGCTCGTTGCCCCACAGTATGGCAGGAAAGCAGCCAGCTTGGTGCCTTCTGCCGATTCGCATGGCGTCCTTCACCTGTGGCCCCTGAACGTGTTAGCAATGTCTCTTGCTACAACCATTCCCTCTGAACACGTATCGCCAGTGTTTCCGTTCAGGCTGCAGGCGGTCGTCAACAAAAATAACTTTTTCTCTGTTTACTGACGTGTACAGGACGGCTTTCTTGTGTACGGAGTGGTGAAAACTATTAAATTATTCATTACTTAAATTATTCACACAGAAATTACGTCCAGTGCATGTTACTCAAAGAGTATTTGCGCGTTCATTCCTTGAGCCAGAGTTCTCACAGCTTGTTTCTAAGAGGACTAATAAACAGATAGCGCTTTTCCCAATTTTCTAATTTCACTTAAATGTTTTTGAGAAACACGTAGTGGCTTGGCGGAAAATATATCGTATACGGTACGCTTCTATACTGGGCAGTCATATTGAAACGAGAGAGTTGGAGACGGTTAATGCCTTCATGGAAAAATATTTGCAAGTTTCTACGACGCCATGATTGTACCTATGCGTGTACCTCTTCCCTCGAAGCAAATTGACGGTTAATAATGTATCTCTCTACGGCTTCAAAAATACGGTCATAGCATACTTCCACATAATCGATTCGTTATGAGCACGCTTATACAGTGAAAAGAGAAATAACATGAAACGCACACACACACACACACACACACACACACACACACACACACACACACAAACACGCGCGCGCGCAATCGCGAACACATACGCATAATCATTTAAACACTAGTTGTAAATTGAAGAATAGCTGGAATAATTAATCAACCGTTGTAACATCAATAAGAACCAAGGTAGTGGTTTATCTTGTATAATAATAACGAAGATCGATAAAGATTTTAAAAAAAGACACACACGGACGCCCAGGTTTAACATAGTGCTGGCGGGAAGCATCTGTGGCTTTCTAATTTACCTAATTTGTTCGTAGTTTAGAATTCCCATCATCAATAGTATTATGAGATTTACCTCAGTTCTCAATCGCCGACGTAAGAGGAACTGAAATTCCTACCGAGTAGTTATGCAAAGTAGAATGTAGTTCACGAAAATTTATCGTCCATTCATAAATCACCTTACGGATAAATACTGACGACCCCTATGACCCGATATTTTCCTGCAATGCACTGACGCGCAGAATGATTAACACCGCATTGTTGTTGTTTCTTGGAGAATGGTGCCAGGAGGTCACTTGTAGCACTCGTAAATCTATAAATTACGTCTCTGATGCGCCTCACAAGGTCTTTGTTTCATAGGAACAATACAACTTCCACGTTAGATGTAGGTACTTAGTTTGGTATGTCAGGTGCGAAACTTGTTTTCGATTATTGGCTTGCTTCTGTAGCAATATTATTGTCATAGGAAAAAACAGAAAAACAGAATTTCGAGAACTGAACTGGATACCTGAACGTATGGGGAAGAACTCCCGAGACAGGAAATTTGAGAATGAAGTTCAAAGAAACAAACGTTGTAGAGAAAACTTTCAAAGAATATGAAATGAAAATATGAAAGAAGAAAAGAACAATTTTCGCATTTTTAAGAAAAGACCGTACATGATCAAATTTGGTTAACAGAAAAAGCTAATCATTTATATATTGAGGTTGTGCCATTCCCCGCGACAACGATAACGATTTACTTAGAATGGTATCAAAGTTCGGGAATGTAATATATTGCATTTAGATAGCTGTCTATTATTTTACATAAGGAAAAGTGAACAGACCCTGGCAGAAATGAAACTCAGAAACAAATAACGATGAATTTTTTACCAGACGCAGTTTCTAAAAGTCATACTGGCGATACGGTTCCAAAGCAAACTAGAGAGCCAGATCCAGACATCAGCAGTTATGTGTCTGAGAACAGTGAGAGCATGTGAAAGATCAGACAAACTTTAAAAAAATGTACTCCAAGGAAAGAAACTGATAAATGTAACTTTAAGAGGATGCTGACCAAATAGAGAAAAGTGGAATGCACAGTATGTAAAAGAAGTGAAGAATGGAAGAAAACCTCTCAAAATAAGAAACTATCAACCACAATCAGAAAACAATGGCTAGGATAACAGGCTAGGCTTACGCGTATCACCTGTAGTGTTGAAGAAAATGAAGATTATAAATTTTTAGTGTTAATGATGTAAATTCTTTCGAAGTTAGAATTTTGAAACACGTGGCTTTCCTGTGCTGTGATACCAGAAATCTTTCGAGACAATGTAAGTATAGTTATGAGGGTTTTATTCTATTATGCTTGTTCGCACCATGTTTATATTAGAATTTCTGGTGTCGACTATTTTTCCCTCCAGAGAATTCCAGCCAGAAAGAGAGTCTCCATTCATTTCGTCTTTAATATTCTGTCAGGAGAAAATTTTACCTGAATGCTCGAGCCAACTGTGTAGGAGAAAAACGAGATTGACTCTTAGGCTAGGATGCCCATACAACGGTAGTTCAAGAAGGGTACAAACGCAGAAAATAGATTTTCACTGTTCCATTCATAAATTGTCTGCGATGATGACTTTCTGTGTACGGAAAAGTTACTAACACAGTTAAAATATAGCAAGCTCTTCTTAATCTCGAAGTTCAGGAAGACTGTAAGACAGAGGTTCCACGCCTGGCAGTAATTAACCTCTATCGGGGAAAATGAAGTTTTCTGAGCGGGAAAAAAGAAAATGGTCTCGAAACCATTATTTGTTAAAATAACGCTCTTATTATCGCTATTTCGTATAGATGTAATACTTATTACACACACTAATCAGCCAGAACATTATGACCACCTACCTAATAGGCGGTATGTCCACCTGTGGAGCGGAAGACAGCAGCGACGTGTCGTGGCATGCACGCAATGAGACCTTCATGGGTCGCTGGATGGAGTTGGCACCATATCTCTACACACAAATCACATGATTCCCTTCAATCACATCCGAGATGTGTTCTATCGGGTTCATGTGCGGCAGGTTGGAGGACCAGCACATCAACTGAAGCACGCCACTGTGTTCGTCGAACCACTCATCAGACTCCTGGCCTTGCGACATTATCTTGTTGAAAAACGCCACTGCCGTCGGGAAACATGATCGTCATGAAGGGGTTGGCGTGATTTGAAACCAGTGTACAATACTCCTTGGCCGTTATGGTGCCTTGCCAGAGCTCCACTAGACCAGTAGATAACCAAGTGAATGTTCCCCAGAGCATATGGAGCTGCCACCAACTTTGCTCTGTCCTGCAGTACAAGTGTCAAGGAGCTGTTTCTCTGGATGACGACGGATCCGCGTTGCCCCATCAGCATTATGATGAACGTATTGGGATTCTTCGGGCCATGCAACGCTCTGCCACTGCGCCAACGTCCAATGCCGTCAGTCGTATTTGCCGATGTCGTGGTGTTAGATTGGCTGCCGAAGGCCATCGTCAGGAGTGCTCGCTGCACTGTGTGTTCAGTCACACTTGTACTCTTCCCAGCATTATAGTTTGACGTTAGTTGCTCCACAGTTCTCCGCTCGTCCTGTTTTACCAGTCTGCCCACCCTACGACGTCCGATATCTGTAATGAGGGATGAACGCCAATCCCGCTTCAGCTTGGTTTCGCTACTCGTTGAAGACACTCACCACAGCACTCCTCGAACACCCGGCAAGTCGTGCAGATTCCGTAATGCTCGTGCCGAGCCTCCGGGCCATCACAACCTGTCCTCGGTCAAATCCAGATCGCGAGCCTTCCTCGTTCTACACATATAGAGCACGCCCACTGGTACTGCTTGCACAATGGTCTGTCTGACTAGCAGTCATTCCTCACCTAGTGACGCTGCTATCGCCTGGACGGGTTTATATCGATAGTAGGTGAGTGATCTGGACCTTGCCGTTGTTGGGGAGGCTTGCGTGCCTCAGCGATACAGATAGCAGTACCGTATGTGCAACCACAATAGAGGGGTATCTGTTGAGAGGCCAGACAAACGTGTGGTTCCTGAAGAGGGGCAGCAGCCTTTTCAGTAGTTGCAGGGCCAACAGTCTGGATGATTGACTGATCTGGCCTCGCAACACTAACCAAAACGGCCTTGCGGTGCTGTTATTGCGAACGGCTGAAAGCAAGGGGAAACTACAACCGTAATCTTTTCCGAAGTCATGCAGGTTTGCTATATGGTTAAATGATGATGGCGTCCTTTTGGGTAAACTATTCCGGAGGTAAAATAGTCCCCATTTGGATCGCTGGGCGGGGACTACTGAGGAGGACGTCGTTATCAGGAGAGACAAAACTCGCGTTCGACGATCCGAGCGTGGAATGTCAGATCCTTTAATCGGGTAGGTAGGTTAGAAAATTTAGAAAGGAAAATGGATAGGTTACAGTTAGATATAGTGGGAATTAGTGAATTTCGGTGGCAGGAGGAACAAGACTTCTGGCCAGGTGAATACACGGTTATAAATACAAAATCAAATAGGGTTAATGCAGGAGTAGGTTAAATAATGAATTAAAAAGTAGGAGTGCGGGTAAGCTACTAAAAACAGCATAGTGAACGTATTATAGTGGCCAAGATAGACACGGAGCCCACGCCTACCACAGTAGTACAAGTTTATATACCAACTAGCTCCACAGATGACGAAGAGACTGAAGAAATGTGTGATAATATAAAAGAAATTATTCAGATAGTGAAGAAGACGAAAATTTAATAGTCATAGGGGACTGGAATTCGGTAGCAGGAAAAGGAAGAGAAGGAAAATTGGTAGGTGAATATGGAATTGGGGTAAGAAACGAAAGAGGAAGTCGCCTGGTAGAATTTTGCACAGAGCATAATTTAATCGTAGCTAACACTTGGTTTAAGAATCATGAAAGAACGATGTATACCTGTAAGAGGTCTGGAGACACTGGAAGGTTTCAGGTACATTATATAATGGTAAGACAGAGATTTAGGAACCAGGTTTTAAGTTGTAAGACATTTCCACGGGCAGATGTGGACTCTGATCACGATCTATTGGCTATGAAATGTAGATTGAAACTGAAGATGCAAAAAGATAGGAATTTAAGGAGATAGGACCTGGATAAACGGATAAACTGAAAGAACCAGAGTTTCAGAAAGACCATTAGGGAACGCTTGTCAACAACAGGGGATAAATACAGTAGAAGAAGAATGGGTAGCTTTGAGAGACGAAATAATGAAGGCAGCAGAGAATGATATAGGTAAAACGACGAGGGCTAACACGAATGCTTGGGTGACAGAAGAGATATTGAAATTAATTTATGAAAGGAGAAAATATAAAAATTCAGTAAATGAAGCAAGCAAAAACGAATACAAACGTCTCAAAAATGAGTTCGACAGGAAGTGCAAAATCGCTAAACAGGGATGGCTAGAGGAAAAATGTAAGGTTGTAGAGTCATATACCACAGCTTACAGGAAAATTAAAGAGACCTTTGAAGAAAAGAGAACCACTTGTATGAATATCAAGATATAAACAAAGAAGGGAAAGCAGAATGTTGGAAGAAGTATGTAGAGAGTCCATACAAGGGAGATGTACTTGAGGGCAACATTATGGAAACGGAAGAGCACGTAGGTGAAGGTGAAATGGGCGATACGATTTCACAGAGCACTGTAAGTCCTAAGTCGAAATAAGGTTCCGAGAGCAGACAATATTCCATTAAAACTATTGATAGCCTTGTGAGAGCCAGCCCTCACAAAACTCTATCACCTGCTGAGCAAGATGTATGAGGCAGGCGAAATACCATCAGACACCAAGAATAATATAATTATTCCAATGGAAAAGAAAGCAGGTGTTGAAAGGTGTGAAAATTACCGAACTACCAGTTTAACAAGTCACAGCTGTAAAATCCTAACACGACTTCCTTACAGACGAAAAAAAACCTGGTGGAAGCAGACGTCATGGAAGATCGATTTGGATTCCGCAGAAATGCTGGAACACGTGAGGAAATGCTGACTCTACGACTTATTTTAGAAGGCAAGGCAAAAAATTTGGAAATTTGTGGTAAGCTCTATGGGACCAAACAGCTAAGGTCATCGGTCCCTAGTCTTACACACTACTTAATCGAACTTAAACTAACTTACGCTAAGGACAACACACACACACACACACACACACACACACACACACACACACACACACACACCTATGCCCGAGGGAGGACTCGATCCTCCGACTGGGGGAGCCGCGCGAACCATGGCAAGATGCCCTAGACAGTTCGGCTACCTTGCGCGGCTAAGGAGGGGCAAAACTACGTTTCTAGTATTTGTAGACTTACAGAAAGCTTTAGACATTGTTGACTGGAATACTGTCTTTCGAATTCTGAAGGATGCAGTGGTAAAATACAGCGAACTGAAAGGCTGTTTACAACGTGTACAGAAACAGATGGCAGTTATAAGATTAGAGGGGCATGAAAGGGAAGCAACGGTTGAGAAGGGTGTGAGAAAGGGTTGTAGCCTACCCTGATATTATTCAGTCTGTATATTGAAGAAACAATAAAGGAAACAAAAGAAACATTTGGAGTAGGAATTAAAATCCATGGAGAAGAAATAAAAACTTTGAGGTTTAGCGATGATATTGTTATTTTGTCACAGACAGCAATGGACCTTGAAGAGCAGCTGAACGGAATGGACAGTGTCTTGAAAGGAGGACATAAGATGAACATAAACAAAAGCAAAACGAGGATAATATAATGTAGTCGAATTAAATCAGGTGATGCTGAGGGAATTATATTAGGATATGAGGCACTTAAAGTAGATGAGTTTTGCTATTTGGGGAGCAAAATAAGTAATGATGGTCGAAGTAGAAAGGACAGAAAACTTATACTCGGTATGGCAAGGATAGCGTGTCTGAAGAAGAGTAATTTGTTGACATCGAACATAGATTTACGCGTCAGTAAGTCTTTTCATAAAGTATTTGCGTAGCCATGTATGGAAGTGGAACATGGGCGATAAATAGAATAGAAGCCTTCGTAATATGGTGCTACTGAAGAATGCTGAAGATTAGATGGTTAGATCACGTAACTAATGAGGAGGTACTGAATCGAATTGGGGAGAAGAGGAATTTGTGGCACAACTTGACTATAAGAAGGTATCGGTTGGTATGACATGCGCGGAGGGTTCAAGGGATCACCAATTTAGTATTGGAGGGCAGTGTGGAGGGTAAAAGTCGTAGCGGGAGTCCAAGAGATGAATACACTAAGCAGATTCAGAAGGATTTAGGTTACAGTAGTTACTTGGAGATGAAGAACTTTGCACAGGATAGCGTGGCGTGGAGAGCTGCATCAAACCAGTCTCTGGACTGGGAACAACAACAACAGCTGGGTGGTCATAATGTTCTGGCTGATCAGTGTAAGTTACAGTAGCAACAATTACATTTCTTTTACAAATAATAGCGTTAACGCGTGACTCTTAGTGTGGTGATTACAGATTGTGGGGGGAATGTGTGACCATCTTCCTCACAGAGTCCGCCCACTAAACACATACTGTTCTTTGTACCTGAATCTATGACAGTGAAATAGATGCAGATATACATCACACATCCTTAAATATCTCATGAAGATGCCTTCTTCATTCACTTTGCAACAACAACAAAACTGACAGCACAACAATACAGTTACTATGTAGAGGCTACTAAACTACTGTAGAGCTTGCACAGTATTATTACGCGTTATTGTAGTTATTATTGTTAGTGGCAGTGCTCAGACACAGCCCATCGTGGCTTGAAGTCTACTAATTTCTGCCATTTCAGAAGTAAAGAGTCCAGCAATCAAGCACTTTACAAACAGCAAGTGCAGTGCACACAATTTAAACTTTGGTTTAAATAGGATGCAGTGTGTGGTGAAGCAAACGCCGATTTGGAGAGGAGATGTGCCAACAAAGCATGTTTTGTAACAAATATCTATCCTCAGTATGAATAATTAGCTTTCTTTTCCGTGAAGGCGTTTTAGGTAGTACTCGCGATTCAGGAAGTACTTCATGATTGTATAAAGAAGGTTATTAGAAAGAAGAAGTACCAGTTGTCTCATTGACTCATTAGTTTGACAAAAGATGTATTAGAAATAAATATAACTTGTCTTCCGTTATTTCAAAAATAAAAAGAGTTCACAAAGGAGTGTTTCATTCTAAAGTTTATCTAAGCTCCAATGTTGATAATGGTGGGGGTAGTGAAGTCAGAAATGTTGGTAACCACTCCTCTAAAGTGAAGAAAGTTTTATGTATTGTACACATATTGTATACGAAATTAGTAAGCCCTGAGGCTGCAAGCGTAACGCGGGTTCGAAGGTTCTGTGATAGTACCTCATCACTTATGTTCTTACTCTGATTCAAGCGAAATGTGAGTCAACATTCCTTCATTCATCACTCATCCTGAAATGTGACTATGAATGTTGGCACAACTTCCTCGTCGTTGCAACCTTTGATGTCAGAGAACATATTCATGTCTTTGTTTGTCCATTGCTGACGTGCTACGAACAAACGACGTGACTCGCAGTTACGAATAGTTGACAACGCTGGTTTTTTCCCGTTTCAAAGAAGTTTGTTACTAAGTAGCACACATTAACTGTAGGAATGGCTTGTAATGCCGACAGCTGGAAAAGTTAACGATATGTGCAATTAACCTAAAAGTTTTACGGGTGTAGCGCTGATTCATGTTGTGTAAAAATAAAAAAGTTTCCCTGTTATCGACATTGATAATGGCAAGATACCGGTTACAGTGATTCCAAGACTTTTGGGAATGATTTAATTTCCAGTTTGAAATCGGATAATAAATGACGAAAGAAATATTTTTTCCATATGATATAATTACAAATTAACAATTTAGGGTTGTTACTCTGTTGATGTACTGTGAAATCTCACAATTTTTATGATTGTAGGTCAACGGAAAGGTTTTGATGAGTGAATTCTTCATTTGTGTGGACATATTGTCCGTAGTTGCTTTAAAATTCCTGAGAGTATTTTCGTTTTGGCGTTGCAACTAAACGAAATTAGCCTGGTTTTTGTTAGTATTTTGTTTTTTATCCGATGCGTCTCGCTTCATTGACGAAAAGCATCATCAGAGATCTGTTTTTGATCTTAAAAACAAACCAAACTGTAAATATCTTTAATTACAAGCCAGTGATGAACATTTACCTCAATAAAGGAAACGCACCTGGTTTAAAAAAATAAAAACACGCTATCTTGAAGTTCCAACGACAAGACGAACATACTCTCAGGATTTGATCAGTGAGTTTTCGAGTACAAAAAATGTGACATGAACGGCCGTCTCTTTTGATTTTTTTGACTTAGAAGCTTAATATTTTTACGTCGCCAAGGGACTATATATAGACCTTAATATGTGACTTAAATTTGAACTTCGTACATCTAATCTTTTCTGAGAAAAAGGTTTCGTAATAGTCGGACAGACAGGCAGGGAAGCGGACTGGCTACTAAGCGATCCTATAAAGGTTCCAGTTTTACGGATTGAGGCGCGGAAGCCTACAAACGACAGTGAAGAGTCAAAACTTTATTTTCATTTGTCTAATATCGTGTTTGTCCACCTTAGGAACTCAGTACAGCAGTATTTCAGCGTGGTGTGGATTAGTACTGTTAATATTGTTAAAAACATCAGGGATTCAATACACATATTTTTTTAAAAAAATACCGTTATTGTCTTTCGAAATATAGAAAAAAAATTCGTTGTATTGGTACACCGACAGAAAAAATTTAAGTACCAGACAAAAAAATATCAAGTGCACATTGTAAATATACTGCCAGTTTTAGCGCTGTATTTGTAAGTATTGATTTATTATTAGATACCCAGTACACCAACAAGCGGGCAGCCTGTCTAACCCCCTTAGAACAAAAACTGAAAGGAAAACGATGCACGTTCACGCTTGGCGATAACCACATTTCTGACAATGGTCACTGCATGTTAAGTGTCTCAGTAATAGGTGTCTGATGGGCCCGTTGTTCAGTTTCGTCACACATCGGATTTGTCTGGAACATTCATGTCGACTTCACAGTTTTTTTCATTTCTGCCATCGACAGGGACCTAGTACCTATAGTGTGAAAATTGGATGGTGAAGTTAAATGTTACAGCTCTTGTTGGTAGCGCAGAGTGCCGATTACGTTAGCATTTCACCTAGGACGCCTCCGCCCACTGCAAATACCAGTCTTGTCATTTAAATTTTTGTTCATCAGGTTCTGTAACTGTTTTTGAAAATTGCTGATGTGAAGAAATAACGCACTAACGCAACTTGTATGTTATTTCTTCATATCGGATATCTTATTCCATTCACACCGTCGCCGCCCTCCTCCCCTCCACCCCAGTGCAGTGCAATCGGACGTCTTCTCTGTTCCATCTATACTTCTCCGTGCCATCTATACTTGCTTCAGGCAGTCAAAGAGAAAGACTGGACGTGGAGAGAGCTCAAAAAGCGGTACGATTCGTTCACACAGTGAAATTAAAATTATGTTCTACTACAATTTAAAAAAATATCAAATATATATCGAAAATTGCGAAAAAAATATAAGATAAAAAATATCAGCACTTGATACTGCCATTTCGATATCGATATATCGATGAAACGTGTCGACCATATGTAACGGTACTTTCTGGAAAAATATCGGGGTATCGATGTACCGCTATTTTATCAACAGCCCTAGTGTGGACTCGATAGGTCCTCAGAAGATTTCCAGAGGTATACAGCACCAGATGTCTAAGCGCAGATGATCCACTTCCCGTATATTACGAGAGTCATTCAATAATTAAAGAAACAAATTGGTCTGTGGAAATACCTGTTAGTAGGGCAAGTTTGATACTTTTATGGCTTTAAGTTTTCATTACTGGCATGAGCCCTATTGAGCTGATGTATCAACATTGTTTTGTTTATAACCTCAAAAATACATTTAAAGATGGCGAGTCCGCTTAAAACGTCCGAATTATTTGAACAACCTTCTGTTACTCGTTTTTTACTTGCGGAAGGCGATAAACCACTGAATATATACTGTATGATGTCTAAAGTTTATGGGGAAGATTGTATGAATCGTCCAAATTTTTGTAAGTGGGTACAGCAGTTCAAAAATGGTCGCGACTCAGTGACTGACGAACACCTTTCTGGCCAACCAATTGCAATTTCAACTCCCTCACTTGAAAGTCGAATTGATGACATTATTCGTGCCGACCGCCATGTGACTGTGGAAACAGTTGATAAGGTTCAAGTTAGTGATGTTACAGTTCATAACATTATCTGTAACAAGCTGAAGTACCGCAAAACATGTGCAAGATGAGTCTCAAAGGAGATGACGCCGCTACACAAGGGAACAAGGTTGAGGGTGTCCACATAGCTAAAGCAACTTTACGGAAGAGAACGTGACCACTTCTTCAACAAAATTTCAACTTGTGATGAAACTTGGGTTCGCTATTATGAGCCAGAATCAAAAAGAGAAACCATGGAGTGGAAGCACACCAACTCACCTGTCAAGAAAAAATTCAAAACCCAAGCATCAACAGCAGAAGTCATGTTGACGGTGTTTTGATGCTGAAGATCCAGTTTTTTGTAATTATCTCGAAGAGCAGCGTACAATGAACAGCCAATACTACTCGGATTTGCTTATAAACAAGGTGAAGCCGGCCATGAGAGAGAGACATCATGGATCTCAGAGGAGACGTGTGATTCTCCGGCAGGACAACGCACTTCCTCATATTCCTCACTAAGCTGTAAACCATCGACAAAAGGGCTGGGAAGTACTGCCTCATCCCCCTTACAGTCCTGATTTAGCACCTAGTGATTTCCATTTGTTTGGTGCACTGAAGGAGGCATTACGTGGGAAGAGGTTCCAGTACAACGAGGACGTGGAAATGTTTGTCGGAAATTGGTTCAAACATCAAGATAAAGAGCGCTTTGCAGACTGAATAGAAAAGCTTGTAGCCTGTTGGAACAAGTGCAAAGTGCATAAATGTTCAAGGGGATTATGTTGAAAAGTAGAAAAAGTATTGTTTTGTAAAAATAAACGCTTTTTTCTCCAGACCGATTCTCCGTAACTATTGAATGATCCTCGTACGTGACTGTGGTTTGTTGCTGTGGATCTGGCTAGCGAAAACGTCCCAGATGCGTTCCATCGGTTTCAGATGGACGAATTTGTTACCCAAGATTCATTATCATGCTCTTGGAACCACTGGAGAACGATTCCGGCCTTGTGAAGCGGACAACCGGCCGCTGTGACCGAGCGGTTCTAGGCGCTTCAGTCGGGAACCGCGCTGCTGCTACGGTCGCAGGTTCGAATCCTGCCTCGGGCATGGTTGTGTATAATGTCCTTAGGTTAGTTAGGTTTAATTAGTTCTAAGTCTAGGGGACTGATGACCCCAAATGTTAAGTCCCATAATGGTTTGGGCCATTTGATTTTGACACGGACAGTTATCCTGCTGGAAGATGCCGTTGCCGTTGGCGAAGACGCCAAGCAGGAAGGAGTTCAGGTGGTCCGTATTAACGTTCATGCCTTAGGTCCAATGGAACTCCATGTAAATGTCCCCCACAGCATAATCCTGTTCACAGCGGCCACTGTCCGAGACGCGGTGCATGCGTCGAGGTGCCGTTCGCCTCGATGACGGCTTATCCGGGTACGACAGTCGACCTTGTGTAACTAGAAACGTGAGTCATTCTACCGAGCGACACGTTTCCACTGATACACGGTACAATCTCCATAATCAAGTGGCCGCCGCAATTGTGTCAGCGATGCCGTCAACCTGGGAACACGAAGACGTTGTCTGCCGAAGAGCCCCGTGTGTGCTGAACGGTGAGCTCCGAAACACTAGTGCCTGCGCCAGCGTGATGTTCAGATCTGTAATAAATCGCCGTCCATCCCGCTGATACAGAGCGGGCAGGCCGCCAGCCTCCACATTCCGTTATAAAGCATGAACGACCAACACCTTGTCGCCAGCTCTTGGTTTCACCGTTCTGTTACCATTTCCTATAGATGGTCATGACAACAGCAGGTAAACAGCAACCGAGTCTCACCGTTTTCGAGATGCTCAATCCCAGGCACCTGGCTATAACAATCTACCTGCACTTTGTCGTCAGCTGATTTCATCATTTATGATCCACATACACTCATGTTCATAAATTAAGGATAATTGCAGAATGTGGTGCCACACAACGTGGCACTACACAAAACTGGTGCTAATAGCACAGGCACATAGGGAGCACAGGCGACACAGATCTGTAAGTCCACGGTATTGGTGATAAGTTGAGAAAACCGTCCAGAAACACATGTGCTACAAAACGCCACTGTTTCCTGCGCACGTACCCTGACATCAGTATGGAATATGACTACCATGCACACGTACACAGGCCGCAAAACGGGTTGGCATACTTTGGATCAGGTGGTCGAGCAGCTGCTGGAGTATAGCCTCCCATTCTTGCACCAGTGCCTGTCGGAGCTCCTTAAGTGTCGTAGACGTTTGAAGACGTGCAGCGATACGTCGACCGAGAGCATCCCAGACGTGCTCGATGGGGTTTAGGTCTGGAGAACAGGCAGGCCACTCCATTCGCCTATCTTCTGTTTCAAGATACGACTCCACGATGGCAGCTCGGTGGGGCCGAGCATTATCAACCATCAGGAGGAAGGTGGGATCGACTGCACCCCTGAAAAGGTGGACACACTGGTGCAAAATGACGTCCCGATACACCTGAAGTGTTACAGTTTCTCTGTCAGACATGTAGACAGGTCCCTTTCAAGGACATTAAGGGGTTAGTATCTGGTTCCTGGTTCATGGCATATGAAAACCCAGCGACAGTCACTGTTCAGACTATACCTGAACTCGTCCGTGAACATAACCTGGGACCACTGTTAGGGCTGGACACGTTTCCAGTCTGCTGCAATCGTTGCCATAATCTTGAGATCACACTTTGTGGCACACGGAGGGCCCGTGCTATGACCTGCTGTGTTTGGCCAACCTCCAGTCGCCCTAGATTCTACCCCTCATGACGCCACCAATATGTGTTCTTTGAGCCATTTTCAACACACAGTAACCATTAGCGCGCCAGAAAATGTGTGCACACTTACTCGTTGCACCGTACTTTGACATGCACCAACACACCTCTGCGTATGTGGAATGCTGCCAGTGCCACCGTGCGACGACCGCAGGTCAAATGCATCGCATGGTCATACCCCGAGGTGATTTAAGCCCGCAAACCGCCCACCAGAGCGTTGTTTCACCATGTATCAGCATTATCTTTAATTTATGAGCATGGGTGTAGTAGGTCGAATGGTTCCCATTCCTCTCTGCCTATACGCCTTCCTTGCTACGTCACGAACCCGAAGCCCCACCCCGTCGAGAATGTAATATCGCGGTGGGCCGTCGTCACAATGTTTTGGGCGATTAGTGTAACTGTGGATGACGATTTTGTCACAGCCGGAGATTCTGCCTCTAGTCTTACTTGTGCATTATGTTGTCCAGTATTTCCTCATGACCCCTCTACTTCTCATGGCATGACGTCACAGTTTTAAAAGCTGTTTCTGTTATTGGCATCCTAGTGTGAAAGGAATTCAACTTTATTATAGTGTTTTGATGTGGTGGAAGGAGTGAGGTCTGCTATTGCATATTACCACCTACAGTATAAGCCTTTATCGGCTATGTGGCCCATGATGGCCAACTCGCATCTGAAGTTGTCCGGGCAGTCTACAGGACTCTGATGACTGGCTACAAACCATTCTTCCTATGTATGTAGTTGGGAATCCATACATGTCATCAAAGTGTATGTATGTCTGTTCTACTTACCCTCCTAAACCATTGGATCGATTCCGACGAAACTTGGTAGACATATCATTTACTGTCTGGGAAGAGGGTGCAAGAACCATATACCTATCAAACGGGAGGGGATGAAGGTCAAAAGTATTCATGCTCACGACGTGCAAATAGCCAGAACACATATCCATCCAGTGTCTGGAAATGAGCGCAAATTTAGTGACTTGAAACCAGCGTTACACACAGTGTCAAACCTCTACAAGCCACTTTCTCGCTAAGACCATCTCAACCCTCTCCTGTCCCAAAATGCTGAAAAAAAAGTGTACCACTTGCTACATTTTCGCTATTCATGCAGTAAAGCGGCCGCACCAGGTATAACCCAGTGACTCCTGATTGAACTGCGGTGGCAGTTTTGACATTAATTGATTCAGAATTGATCACTTTTAGTTAAAAAGGGGTGCACATTGATGTTATATACAGCTATTGAACACCAGACGTAAATGTTGAACATAAAATTAATTAAGAAAGTGACTTGGGTTTTCAACTGCTTGATTGAAAACAGACGCAGTCGATTATCACATATTTATTTTAACTCACGACCTTCAATCATCACATTGCATGACTCTCCTACCAGGCAGTGGTAATAAATTGCGTTTGCGTGGAGTAAAGCTCGATAACTCAAAAGTAATTCCTATCGACTGACCCAGGCGTAATGCTTAATGCGAGAAGAATTCTACAGTACACGGCCCATGAAACCCTCGTGGAAATTTTGCCGACGTGATCCAACAAATTAATCAGTGGCCGGAGCGGGCGCAATATCACCCAATACAGCGTGGCGGAGAAGCGTCGTTGTTTGGACGTCGGCCGACCTCGTGGTGCTGCAAGGCTGCGTTCGTCTATTCACTCCTAGCTATCTTGCTCAGTAGCTGAACGAAAAGTTTCTATCTGCAAGCTCAATCGTTCCCTTTGCTAAGTCCTAAACTGCAGAGATGCTCACTCTTTCTCAGGCAAGCTGAGTAAAGAACGCCATGTCCGCGCTCTAGGCAAACTGGAAACGGAAGACCTTTAAATTTATTACTAATTGTACTTGCAACATTTTTCAGACGGTATTCTCATATACCACTGAATGCACTTGCAAAAATATATGATTGTACGACACATTGTTCAGCAGATCCGTGAAAAAAATTCTACATCATACTCGTATATTATTATTTCTTTACTACTAAATGTTTTCGCAACACTTTTTGCGAAATTATATCATTGCAGGTCACAGTTCAGGAAATATGACGTCATAGACATAGACCTGCGTGAAAACGAAACTGCAGGCGAAATTCGCTGGAGATACGGGTGAAATATGCGTACAAATGCATGTGAAATATGTTGAATGGGTGTGACATGTGCGTACGCGGTGAACGCCACAGGTAAAAAGCTTCTCTTAAAGAAACCCTGGATCGAATTCAACTATACTTGGTACACATATTAGTTACTATCCGCGGAAAAACTGCTGTGCGGGTAAGAACCAGCTATCTACTATGGAAGAGCAGCTCATAAAGATGAAGGAGGAGGAGTTGGAAGGGCAGAAATGGGGAAGGTGAAGATGAGCACAGATGGTGGAGAGGAGCAGGTGAATAGAGAGACTGGGAGAGGGAAATGTACAGAGGAAGGGAAGAGGAGGAGATGAACAGAGAGAGGAAGGAAGAGGTGATGGATAGAGAGATGAGGAAGGTGGAGGTGAACAAAGAGAGGATAGGAGGAGCTAGACAGGGAGAGTGGGAGGGAGGTGATGGACTAATAGAAGAATGAAATAAATGCCTACCCAGACAATGCCGGGTACTCAGTTAGTGCTTAATACTTCAACAGCTTTCGTGTCTTTGTGCTTCTCCATATCTGGCTGCGAGGCACTACACACCACGCACTTGAAGGGGAATTTTATTTTCCTTGACGTTTTCCCGGTGTTCTGCCGCCGTCATTTTGTTGTGCTGCCCAAGTCGAATGTAGCACTCACACTTCTCGATGCGTCGAACGACTGCTATGACAGTTCCGTCGACGTTCACTTCACCACACCTGGTAAATGTCGCAGTGCACAGGTCATCTACAGGGTGTTTCAGAAATGACCGGTATATTTGAAACGGCAATACAAACTAAACGAGCAGCGATAGAAATACACCGTTTGTTGCAATATGCTTGGGACAACAGTACATTTTCAGGCAGACAAACTTTCGAAATTACAGTAGTTACAATTGTCAACAACAGATGGCGCTGCGGTCTGGGAAACTCTATAGTACGATATTTTCCACATATCCACCATGCTTAGCAATAATATGGCGTAGTCTCTGAATGAAATTACCCGAAACCTTTGACAACGTGTCTGGCGGAATGGCTTCACATGCAGATGAGATGTACTGTTTCAGCTGTTCAATTGTTTCTTGATTCTGGTGGTACACCTGGTCTTTCAAGTGTCCCCACAGAAAGAAGTCACAGGGGTTCATGTCTGGCGAATAGGGAGGCCAATCCACGCCGCCTCCTGTATGTTTCGGATAGCCCAAAGCAGTCACACGATCATCGAAATTTTCATTCAGGAAATTAAAGACGTCGGCCGTGCGATGTGGCCGGGCACCATCTTGCATAAGCCACGAGGTGTTCGCAGTGTCGTCTAAGGCAGTTTGTACCGCCACAAATTCACGAAGAATGTCCAGATAGCGTGATGCAGTAATCGTTTCGGATCTGAAAAATGGGCCAATGATTCCTTTCGAAGAAATGGCGGCCCAGACCAGTACTTTTTGAGGATGCAGGGACGATGGGACTGCAACATGGGGCTTTTCGGTTCCCCATATGCGCCAGTTCTCTTTATTGACGAAGCTGTCCAGGTAAAAATAAGCTTCGTCAGTAAACCAAATGCTGCCCACATGCATATCGCCGTCATCAATCCGATTCACTATATCGTTAGCGAATGTCTCTCGTGCAGCAATGGTAGCGGCGCTGAGGGGTTGCCGCGTTTGAATTTTGTATGGATAGAGGTGTAAACTCTGGCGCATGAGACGATACGTGGACGTTGGCGTCATTTGGACCGCAGCTGTAACACGGCGAACGGAAACCCGAGGCCGCTGTTGGATCACCTGCTGCACTAGCTGTGCGTTGCCCTCTGTGGTTGCCGTACGCAGTCACCCTACCTTTCCAGCACGTTCATCCATCACGTTCCCAGTCAGTTGAAATTTTTCAAACAGATCCTTTATTGTATCGCTTTTCGGTCCTTTAGTTACATTAAACATCTGTTGAAAACTTCGTCTTGTTGCAACAACGCTGTGTTCTAGGCGGTGGAATTCCAACACCAGAAAATTCCTCTGTTCTAAGGAATAAACCATGTTGTCCACAGCACACTTGCACGTTGTGA
This sequence comes from Schistocerca gregaria, assembly GCF_023897955.1. Lineage (NCBI taxonomy): Eukaryota > Metazoa > Arthropoda > Insecta > Orthoptera > Acrididae > Schistocerca > Schistocerca gregaria. The sequence continues at coordinate 164,202,788 of NC_064921.1, forward strand.
ACAGCACACGCTTACAGCAGAAAGACGACGTACAGAATGTCGCACCCACAGACTGCGTTGTGTTCTATATCTTTCACATCACTTGCAGCGCCATCTGTTGTTGAAAATTGTAACTACTGTAATTTCGAAAGTTTGTCCGCCTGAAAATGTACTGTTGTCCCAAGCATATTGCAACAAACGGTGTATTTCTATCGCTGCTCGTTTAGTTTTTATTGCCGTTTCAAATATACCGGTCATTTTTGAAACACCCTGTATCTTTTCCGTCGAGCTTAGCCCATTCTCGATCTTTCGGACGCTGTAGAAGGCGGGCTTGACGCCAACCCAACGAAGATGTTTTCCTCTTTGGTCGTTAACGACTTCAGACGGGAATGATGCCAGAAAGAAAATAATGCTGCACAGCCCTGGCCCTGCATGAGAAAAACACGAACATACACCCCATTTGCCCATTCCTGCTTCCACCACTCGGTCAACCTTGGAAGACCAATCATATCAACAGTTTTTAATATTGAGGCGTAGGTTCACGCCCAGTATAGAGACCATGACGAAATAGAGGTGGATCGCCTACTAGTTGTCGGAACATCAGTGACGGCTATATATTACACCATGACGAGGCTCCTCACCCAGAATACCTCTCTCTCTCTCTCTCTCTCTCTCTCTCTCTCTCTCTCTCTCACACACACACACACACACACACACCCATACATAGAGAGAGAGCGTGAGAGAGAGAGTAGGGCGAGGGGGGGGGGTCGTCTACTGCTTAAAGCATTAACCTCCGACCCTGAAAATCCAGAGTTCAGACCCAGATATGGCCCCACCTCCAATCAGCCTGGTCTCCTGTGGGTACTGAGGATCTTTTACGGAGGTAAAGGGCAACCGGGGCGATTGGCCAGCTACGCACTCCTAGTGCCGTGACGAAGAAAGGCTGTACTTTACTTGCAGTTACAGCAATTGCGCAAACTTTCCTTATATGTGTGTCTGTGTAGCGAATTTCGCACTGCAGATTCCACATCTACATACATACACCGCAGGCCATCGTACGGTGCGTGGTTCTTGTTCCACTCGTGTAACAACGACTGAGCCCGATGTTCTCGTATCTTATCTTCGTGGTCCTAATATGAAATGTATCTTGGCGGCAGTAGATCGTCTTGCATTGAGTTTCAAATGCCGGTTCTCTAAATTTTCTCAATAGTGTTCCTCGAAAAGAATATCGCCTTTCCTCCAGTGAATCCCATTTGAGTTCCCGAAGCATCTCCGTCACACTTGCGTGCTGCTCGAACCTATCGGTAACAAATCTAGCAGCCTGCCTCTGATTTGCTTCGATGTCTCCCTTGAATCCGACTTGATACGGATCCCAAACACTTAAGCAAATATTCAAGAATAGGTCACAGTAGCGTCCTACATCCGCTCTTCTTTACAGACGAAACAAACTTTCCCAAAATTCTCCCAATAAACTGAAGTCGACCATTCGCTTCCTTACCGCGATCATCACATACTCATACCATTTCACAACACTTTGCAATGCTACGCCCAGATATTTTAAACGACGTCACTGTGTCAAGCACGACATTACTAATGCTGATTCCGTACACAACGGGCTTATTTTTTCCACTCATCCGAGTTAACTTAAATTTTTCTGCATTTAGACTAGTTATCATTCATGACACCAACTTCACATTTTATCTAAGATGTCCTGTATCCTTCTACAGTCACTCAACTTACTCCCACAGTATTTTCATACAAATAATGAGTAACGTACACAGCAAATCATCTTCATCAACGTATCGTCACACGCAGTTTTGGTTTAGGTATCGTTGCCCATCCGGTTTCAAATGTATTACAACTAATCCTTTCATCTCTTCTTAGGCCCGAAGTATTTCTTTTCCCTTGAGAAATATATTTGTACACTAAATTAGGTATTCGTTCATCTCACGTCCCTTGAATGTGTTCATGCCGTTTCTTTCTGTACTCTTCTGTTTTCTGAACTATGATTTTGAGGTACAGTTCATTTCTAATTCCACTATTCTATTTCTGATTTATGAGTCTGTAACCACCTAGGGTCTTAGAAGTCTCATCTCTACTGCTTGCTTCAATCCTCCGTTGACTGGTGATTAGAGTCCAAGTCTGTGACCCATACCTTAGAACTAGTGCTGCCATCACTTTATATAATTTTGAACAGTCTCTTTCCTAACATTTTTGAAGGGACCGATTTATAGTATCTACCAGCTGTTGAAATTTTTGCAGTCCTAACTCTTGATCATTGGGTGTAATACATGAGATGTTACATCTCAGATATGTAAAAGTATTTGTTTGTTCTAGCGATTTAACATAAACATTATTTTTGCTCTTAAATGCTCCTTACCATGGAATGTCATCACCTTAGTTTTATCTTTAGATATTATCATATTATAATCAACTTCTACATTGGGCAACGATTAAATTTCAGTCTAATTTACCTTACGAGTCAACTAAAATTATATGATCATCTACAGAAAGGAACTTTATTATGCTTTAATGGTGCATGGCTTTATTCAGTCATTCCTCGATCATGTCGTCTGTATACACACATAAAAAAAACTTTTGCATCGCCTCGATTCCGAGAGTTCCGGAACCTGTAGACAAAACTGGAAAAGAGATTAACATAAACATCATTTCAGCCCTTTTTATTGCTCTTGAAAACCACACATTTCATGTTGTTCCACCATACAGCGAGATATTCAGAGGTGGTGGTCCAGACTGCTGTAAACACCGGTACCTTAAATACACAGTAGAACGTCCTCTTGCATTGATGCATGTCTGTATTCGTCTTGGCATATCATCCCCAAGTTCATCAAGGCCCTGTTAGTCGAGATTGTCCCACTCCTCAACGGCGATTCGGTGTAGACCCCTCAGAGTGGTTGGTGGGTCACGTCGTCCATAAACAGGCCTTTTCAATCTATCCCAGGTATGTTCGATAGGGTCCATGTCTGGAGAACATTCTGGCCACTCTAGTCGAGGGATGTCGTTATCCCGAAGGAAGCCATTCACAAGATGTGCACGATGGGGTCGCGGATTGTCGTCCATGAAAACGAATGCCTCGCCGATATGCTGCCGGTATGGTTGCACTATCGGTCGGGTTATAGTGTTCACTTATGGTACAGCCGTTAGGGTGCCTTCCATGACCGCCAACGGCGTACGTCGGCCCCATTTAATGTCACCCAAACAGCAAAGAAATCGTCACCTTGCTGCACACGCTGGACAGTGTGTCAGCCTGAGCGGATTGCCTCCAAACACGACTCCGACGATTGTCTGGTTGAAGGCATATGCAACAGTTATCGGTGACGAGAACGTGACGCCAATCCTGAGAGTTCCATTCGGCATGTTGTTGGGCTCATCTGCACCGCGGTGCATGGTGTCGTGGTTGCAAAGATGGACCTCGCCATGGACGTCGGGAGTGAAGTTGCGCGTCATTGCAGCCTACTGCGCACAGTTTGAGTCGTAACACGACGTCCTGTGGCTGCACGAAAAGCATTATTCAACATGGTGGCGTTGCTGTCAGGGTTCCTCCGAGCCATAATCCATAGGTAGCGGTCACCCGCAGCAGTAGTAGCCCTTGGGACGCCTGAGCGAGGCATGTCGTCGACAGCTCCTGTCTCTCTGTATCTCCTCCATATCCGAACAACATCGCTTTGGTTCACTCCGAGACGCCTGGACACTTCCCTTGTTGAGAGGCCTTCCTGGCATCTTCCTTTTTGTAGTTTGAATTTGTTCTTTATGTACATGCTTGGAATTCCACTTATTAGGTGCTCAGGTATATTACTATTTTCTAACATTTCCCGTAATTTAATTGCTAATTTTATCAAAGGTTTTTTTCATAGATAAATGCTATGTTTCTAGCGTGAGTGTGTTCTCTCTGTTTTGCAATAATTTAGCAGGCCAGGAAAACACTATCTAAGCAAGATCTTATCATCCGAAACCCATTCTGTTCTGCTGTGAGAAACGGATCTGAAAATATCTTTAGTCTGTTTGTTATTGGTTTGCCGTATGTCTTGTATCCAGAGTTCAAAAGACTAATATCTCGAGAACTGTCACATAACTTGCGGTTTCCTTTTTTATGTAATACGATAACAACTACAGTTTGCCGATCTTCTCGTATGTTTCTATATTTTCAAGAAGTATTTTCTTAATTAATAGCTTTAAGTGTAATGATGCTAGGGTATATTGTCTTCCCGTGAGGATTTTCTGTTTTTATTGTCCGCCCCCGGTAGCTGAGTGGTTGCCGGCGCGGTAGCTCAGCGTGTTCGGTCAGAGGGTTAGCAGCCCTCTTAATAAAAAAAAACCTGAGTAAATGGATCAACAACGAACTTAAACGGATGTCTTACAACATCCGCCCCGAGCAGATGGAACGAACGAAAGCGAACAAAATGAATAATAATAAAAGAAAGTAATCAGCGCGGCAGACTGTCAATCTGTCAACCCAAAGGGCCCGGCTTCGATTCTCCGCTCAGGGACTGGGTGTTGTGTTGTCTAACCATCATCATTTCATCCCCATGGACGCCCAAGTCGCCGAAGTCGCGTCAAATCGAAAGACTTGCACCAGGCGAACGGTCTAGCCGACGGGAGGCCCTCGTCACACGACATTTCATTTCTGTTTTTATTTTTAGATCTCTTGAATGTCTCCTTTAGTTCTTCCATTGATGTATATCAACATGCTATTCACTAACTACAGTTTTCAAATTTCCGTTATCACCTGTCGATAAACTCTGAAAGTAATCAATTAACTCATTTCCTGATACTGGATTACTTTCAATCATATCTCTTCCGTATGTATTAACTCCTTTCACCATCTTATAGGCTTCAGTTTGTCGCCAATGTTTATAGTGCTCTGTTTCATTCAGAAAAGTTTCCAGGCTTTGTTGCTCTGTTTTCGTTCGCTCTCTTCTGACTACAGCTGTGTGCACTTATGCTCGAAGTAGTGTTCCTGTGTCTTTGATTCCAGATATTTCAGACGGGACTATTTTATGCTATCTGCTAGGTCTTTGTCCGGATTGAAAGACTCCTTTTGTTTTCACAGTTCATCCTTTACCTAAACCTTCATAAGGTGCTGCTTGCATTATTCTATTTCTTTCCATTCTTCATTTACGTTCTGTTTTAATTGCACGTTTCTGTTCAGTCATCTAATACTTCGATCTTGTAGCAAATGTATTCTATAAACCGCATCTTGTGTGTTTTTTTTCTTTTGTTAGTGCTTTTATTGCTATAGGAATTCTTAGTTTTGGTATTACCAGAAAATGCTCACTAGTAACATCACATCCTCTGTAGACTCTAGTGCTTTCTATTAATATAGTGGCTTTCCCATTTGTAATGACATAGACTACAAAAGATCTGGTACCGCTAACAGTCCATGATAAATTTATGAAAACCTCCCAGTGAAATAAACAGTTATGTTATTATTAAGCGGTTGAACGCAATATTTCTGTTAACTTCTCTCCATTATAATTTTTATTATGTTCTTCTGTGTTCCTACTATTCCTTGAATGGTAGATTTACCTGTCCTCGCTTTAAAATTCCCAGCAATTTTTGAACATTCTGCTTTAAGTATTCCTTCAATCGTCGGCCGCATGATTTAGGAGGTTCCTCTTCTGGCTCATATTCACCAATTACATTCATCAACTTTCTTAACATCTTTAACCGTACATGTTCCAGTCTTTCACATATGAATGTGTATTGTTGCGAACATTTTCTCTTAGTATTTTTGATCATAACTGAAACTACAGGTCTTGCCCGTTTAGTTCTATATGCTCTATTATTTATTATGATATACCCATTAATTTCCTTTGAGCCTTGAAGTTTTTTTCTTTTTTATGATATTGCAGCTATATCAGCTTTTGTAATGTTTGAGTCCTCTCTTTAACGTTCTTCTTTAGCGCTCCTTTCCCTACCATTCCAAGAGGCTATTGTCAAAATATTCCCAGTGCTTTTATTCTTTACTCGCTGTGGTTTAAATTACTCCATGCGTTCCTGAGCTCTACCCTTACGTCACCCTCGGCCACAAAGGTGCTAGGGGTGTCTTACAGTCACAACTTTATTGTTGCTATTATTATTATTATATAGGATTAATTAATACAGAGATCAATTAATAACAACATTTTGTTATATTTCTGTTATCTTCTGCCAAGCCTCTCAATTCACTGCGTCCTCCTTGCGTATCCCGCAATACTCCCTTATTCCGTTGATGTTGTCATTCCAAGAACGTCGTTCAATTGCGTTTACGTCAGCCAGGTGGTTTCCCTTAAAAAATTGTCATTGGCCATCGATGATATAGAATTCCCAACAGATGTCCATACCACTTCACAAATTTTCCTTCAATTCTATCTACCCGTGTTTCATTTGTCTCCATTCGAGCTCTCACTTCGTCAGTGGTTTTCTTTTCGATTCTTGATATTCTGGCACTCCTTCGTAAAAAATCCATTTCCACAGTCGTTATTCTTATTTTAAGGCTAGCATTGAAAATCCGTGGTTCTGACCCATAGCATAGAACAGATACACCCATTAGCCTACCCACTCTTTTCTTATTGTTATTAGAGATATTCTTGTCCCACAAAAAAGAATTCATACATCCTACCACGTTTCTGTTTTCTTGTACTATGAATTTTATTTCTGTAGTACCCAATTAATTTTTGTCAATATATGACCCTAGACATTTAAATTTTTCTACCTGTTTCATAACTTCTCCGTTGTTGATGTGAACTTCAAATTCAGTGTCACTGTGCTCTAACAGGTTTTCGGTTTTTGTCAGACTCATTTGCAGTCTCCATTTATCATGTTACTGATATGAACGCAATCTTGCGTCTGCCCTTTTGTGACATTAATAGGTTCTGACAATTTTGACCCTCTTTGAATATGCCTTATTATCTCTGTACATTTCAGTAACAATCTGTCAAAGATGGTCATCTATTTGCAAATCTTTCAAAGTTTCACAGAGTTTTGCTGTAGCGACTGTGTCATAGGTTTTAGCTAAGTCAGGCGATGTGCAACTCCTCCCCCACTGCTATGAATTTTTCCATTAGCTGTTGTAAAATAAAGAGGTTATCTATACAGAATCTGTTCTGTCTGAATCCACTCTGGTCTTCTCCAATATGCTGTCCAACATTCTCTCTTACATTCTCATACATAATTTTGCCATATAAGCAGACTATGGTGCAGTTCACACTGATGCTTCTGTGGCAATTAGTCTTTCTTCTATTTCCTTTCTTGGAAAAGGAGACTATATACGATATTTTTTTTTAATTGATAGCAAGTGATAGTTGTGCCAGGTTTCGTATTTGCTCTGTCCACTCGCTTTGTTGTTTTCTGTTTTCGATAGTGCTCGTTTCGCCTCAGCTGCAGTGATTTCAGGTTCAGCCCCAAGTATTACTGGTTCTTTTGTCTCTGTCGTGAAAACTCTTCATTCGTTAGTAGATTGTAATATTCATACCATTTTTCGCGTATGCTTTTATCAGCAGTTAGTAATGCAACGTTTTAAGAATTTTGAAGTTTTAAAGTGTCTGCTAAGTCTGTTTTATAGTTGTCAGTGTACTCTTCTTTTTTCAGTCAGTTCATACAGGGCACCTCCGCTTTTACTTTCTCGACATCCGCCGTTCCCTGGTATATTTTTGTAGCCACTTTAAGATTTCATGCCTGTTTCTTGCAACAATTTGAACAGGCGTTTCTTCATAGAGATGGCGTCTTTGGCTTTGTTGTATCTACATTTAGCGTTCTTATGAATTTCTCCTTTACTGATACATGGTAAGTTTTCAGCGATAGTTTGAACCAAACCTCACTGGTGGATTCATCCTTAAGGTAATCTTTGGGGAGGTAAATACTAATTTCTGAACAAATTCCCTTTTCACTGTGTAATTCATGCGATTTTGTCCCTTATATTTTACGCTGTTTCTTCTTCAGTGGCTGATTTGCTGCCAAGTGTAATCATTCCTATAAAGTTAATAGGATCTCCTGGAATTAATTTTTACTCTTATTATAACTGAGGTATTGTTTGTCGATCGATAAGTAATCTATTTTTATTCCGGAGAATCAGTTTTTGTGATGATATATTTCTATTTCTCTTTAGAATATGTGTTTCCACCGTAAACCTCTCACACGTTGCAAATTTTAATAAGGCCTTTCCTTCGTTCGCACTAAAATCACCACATTGCAGTTTTTTCTTTGATACCAGTCCTCTGTCTACCTGTCTCCGTAATGCTTCTCAGAATTTTTGTTTCTCGATTTCAAGATATCTCACTTGGGATGGTAAGGTAAGGCTCTATCTTGTGGCTTATATTATAGAGATGTTGCGATCAATTGTTCTACGAGGATGAGTCAAATGAAAACCTTAAATATTTTTTAATATTATGCATTGTGCAGAAGTGGTACAAAGCTGTATCACTTTTCAACATAATCTCCCCCACGCTCAATGCAAGTCCTCCAGTGTTTACAATGTGCATAAATTCCTTTAGAAAAACATTTTTTTTGATAGTCTGCGCAACCACCCATGCACCACGTGGCGTACCTCTTCATCAGAACGGAACTTCTTTCCTCCCATTGCGTCTCTGAGTGGTCCAAACATATGGAAATCACTTGGGGCAAGGTCTGGTGAGTATGATGGATGAGGAAGACACTCAAAATGCAGGTCTGTGATTGTTGCAACTGTTGTACGGGGGCCTTGCATTGTCATGTTGCAAAAGGACACCTGCTGACAGCAATCCATGTCGCTTTGATTTGATTGCAGGCCGCAGATGACTTTTTAGGAGATGTGTGTATGATGCACTGGTGACAGTGGTCCCTCTAGGCATGTAATGCTCCAAAATGACGCCTTTTTCGTCCCAAAAATGCAATTACGCTGTAGAGAGCTGGCAAGCCTCCGATCCCTATGTTCTGCTATGAGGTATGGACGTCCAACTTCTTGTCGCCTACTCGTGGTTTCAGCTTTCTTCAACCGCTTTCCATGGATGCTGTTACAGTAGTACGAGGATAGCCGACCAGCTTCACTGATTCCGAGGGGCACTCACACATGTACTGGGCCAGAGCAATCTGGCTTTTGTCAGTTGTGTCAGTTGTTCTCATAGCGTTGTAGATGGTAGCGCACGAGACAGTTCCGTATTTCGCTCGAGTTCGATCCTCACTTCCTTTCCATGTTGTTCGGTCTTACGAAACCAAACGAAGAATACATTTCGGACTTTGTCTCAGGTGGGTCGCTTGAACCTGCACGCACAGCGGCTCGAATTGTCTAACTTCAATGGTTCAAATGGCTCTGAGCACTATGGGACTTAACATCTGAGGTCATCAGTCCCCTAGACTTAGAACTACTTAAACCTAACTAACCTAAGGACATAACACAAATCCATGCCCGAGGCAGGATTCGAACCCGCGACCGCAGCGCAGTTCCAGACTGAAGCGCCTAGAATCGCTCGGTCACAGCTGCCGGCGTAACTTCAGTGCTAATTAAGTCGGAAACGGTGCAACGTATCGAATTTTTTTCCTGAACAGTTATTTCTCGACACAACCTACTCTGCAACGCCTTTACAAGCTTTGCAGACTGTTTCTGACCAACCTGTATAAAACATTTGGGAGACAATCTTATTACCATTCTTGGATCGTTTGCAGATGATGCTGTCACATATCGGTCATTAAAGTCACTGGAATATCATGACGAATTGCAAAATGATTCAGAAACGGCGCGAAAAGAGCAACCGACCTTAAGCAAATAAAGTATGACCTCCTCCACATGATTATTCAAAAATTTTCTTAAAATTAGATTACACGATAAATCACAGAAATTTAAGTTAAAACAATCACAAACAGGTAGAAAATATTGTCGGCAAAAGGGTTAGAAGATGCAACAACTCTACTAAAGCGACTGTGTAAACTACGATTTTTCGTTCTCTTCTGGAATATTACTCCTCAGTATGCAGTCCTAACCAAATATGACAGCCCGCATCTCGTGGTCGCGCGGTAGCGTTCTCGATTCCCGCACCCGGGTTTCCGGGTTCGATTCCTGGCGGGGTCAGGGATTTTCCTGCCTCGTGATGGCTGGGTGTTGTGTGTTGTCCTTAGGTTAGTTATGTTTAAGTAGTTCTAAGTTCTAGGGGACTGATGACCATAGATGTTAAGTCCCCTAGTGCTCAGAGCCATTTGAACCATTTTTGAACCAAATATGACAGACGGAAGACACGCAAAAATCAAAGATGGGAAGATCGTCTTTTATTACTGCAAAATACGGGAGAGAGTGTCACGGATATAATAAGTGAGATGGGTTTGCAATCATTATAGCAAAGGCGTTTTCGTTACAGCGAGATCTTTCCACGAAATTTCAATCACCAACTTTCTCTTTTGAGTGCGAAAATATTTTTTCACTCCCACCTACTTAGGAAGAAACGACCATCGTAATAGAATAAGAGAAATCAGAGCTCGCACCGTAAAAATTAATAGCTCTTTTTTCCCGTGTGACATTCGAGAGTGAAACGGTCGAGAATTAGTCTGAAAGTTTATGTAACTTCTCTGCTAAATACTTAAGAGTCAGTTGTGGTTTGAGGCGATGTGTCACGAATTGCGTTGCCCCTCTCGTCGGAGGTCCGATTCCAGCATAAGTTACTTTAAGTTAGTTTAAGTAGTGTGTAAGTCTGACTGATGACCTCAGCAGTTTGGTCCATAAGGAATTCAAACACATTTGAACGTTTATGACTTGCAGAGTAGATGTACAGACGTACGTGTAGGAAAGTCATTTATGTGTACTGTTGATTAGCAGCAATTGCCAAATAAATGTTTGTTTAAATGTGTGGTGTCTGTTCTTTCGGAAAGAACAGACACAACACATATAAATATATGCGCCTTGACGGCAAATAATGATACCATTAGTGAAGATGTACTGTTAGTTTGACTTCTTGCGGGAGTCAGTTGAGTCAGCGAGCATTGAGGATAATGGACAGGGAACAGTACCACGGCATGTGCGAATTTGGGCTGTAAGGGAAGTGTGCTTGTATAAGGAAAGTGGTTAGGGCGACCAATCACAATGCGTGAAATCCGGGTTCGAGTTCCACTCTGGCATAAATTTTCACTTGTCGCCATTTAATTTATTTCAGTGCCCGACTGCATCGATGGAGTTTCTCTTTCGCTATAGACATTAGTGTTTAACTTTCTAGTAATTTGTTGTTTAATTATGTGTTACTTAGAAAATGACCTCTGCTTATAATTTAAAATTTGCTTAGTGGTGTCTTACAGACAGTCTTATTGCCTTATAAAGAATACGTCGGAAGTTGTCTCTTTGAAATGTCTTCGTTCGTCGGTGGTCGGTGGTTATTATAAAAACAGAATTGAGCCAGGATAGTCATGTTGTAGCACATGTTCTTTAGTGTTGTTTCATAGCTACTGTAGACGTCAAGAAAATTAATGCATGTCAATTTGTAAATGCCAGCATTTATTCGAGGAAATGTAGCCAGATTGCTAGGTGTGTAAAAAGCCATTTAATCACCTGAATCATTTCCCCGCCGACTGGTTATGACAGACATTAAGTGAAATAAAACAGGCGAAAGTGACCGGTGGCGATTACGCAACAGCTTGAGTTTTTCAGATAAGACTTTCATTTCCGTAATTACTGCGCATCTTATCTGTCACAATCGCTTAATACTGGCTCTGACTTCCTTATTCTGACAGAGTCTTCTGCGGCACTTGACATTCTGGCAGATGGTCCCAAGGTTAATATTTCCTGTACATCGAATGTCGCCATCATTTCAACTGTCGCTAGTGTTATGTAACACTCATGCATTACGTGTTGGATAACGTATTCTGCTTTAACAGGATGGTCCATCTGAAGTTTCGGATGAGGTTATCTCGAAAACTATACATCGTGTAAAAATAGTGGGTAAGACAAGTTCGTAAGCTCAAAGGGGGACATTAAATATTACTACACGTGACTTACAGTCCTCGCCCCCTTGAGTGGGGCGGGGAGCAACTTTTAAATCTTAAATGGAAACATCCATTCTCTATTGCAGATTAGATTCTCCACAAAAAAGTAATCAAGTTTTGTCTGAAACATTTTTTCAATCATTGACAGATGGCGCTGAAATCGAGAAAAAAGTAAAATTGGATAAGAACTCTGATTTATTTAGAATTATCCGAGAAAGGCGCATCAAATCGATAAAAAATGTGCACCAGTTATTTCGTTACGCCAAATTAAGCTATTTTTGTACAAAATGTACAGTATCCTACCTACAGCGCTACCCAGGAACAACGACATAGAAAGATGTTCCCATTGGGTGCTTCATTTGTGTGAGTCCCCTTGCCCCTCTCAATTTGGGGTGCTTAATTAATAAAATTAGCCGCGAAGAAATTGTTCCAAGTTATCCCCATTTGCTTCAATGCATAAAGTCAATCGTCTGCGATAGTTGTCAACAGTTTTCAGCAGCACATCCGGTAGTATGGCTGCACGCGCTTTTCGAATGCGTTGCTCCATATCGTTTCGGGTTGAGGGCTGTCTGTCATAAAGGATATTCTTTAAATAACCCCACAAGAAAAGATCAGGAGATGTTAGATCTGGTGAACGTGGAGGCCACTGAAATGGTCTGCGGTGTCCTATCCACCGACCAGGGTACCGTAAATTTAAAACGTTCCGAATATTTTTAGCATAGTGGGGAGCTACTCCGTCCTGTTGGAACCACGTTCGTTGCCTAGTTTCTCACCAACATCTTCCGTTAGCTCCAAAAAATCATCGCGGTGAAGTTGTAAATAAGATTCCCCAGTAACATTTCGGTCAAAGAAATATGGTCGCATCAAGTAACCTTTAAAATTCCACGCCAGACCATTAACGACCATTTGTGTTGACTGTCAACGGGTCTGTGCCGGAGTGGTTGACAGGGGACCAATAATGGCAATCATGACGATTTAATTCGCCATTGTTTTCGAATTTCGGTTCATCAGTGAACATAACGTATCTAAAATAAATCATTGTCACCTCTTATTTCCATTGGCAGAAATACACGCGTTTGCATATCTTTCGGCGTTAATGCCCGTGCCAGTATGGTATGATACGCATGATATTTATGTGCCTCCAAAATCCTCGAAACAGTTGATTTCTGTATTCCAGGTGTGTCTGAATCGCACGACTACTAATTTCGGGATCCAGTTGAACACAGGCGAGAACGGTAAGGGTACGAGCGTCATTTCCATTATATTCCCGATGACGAGGTGGGCGGTGCATGTATCCATTTCGAGCTCGCTGAGTGCAATTTAGAATAATGTTTTCGCTTGGATGTGGTCTGTTTGGGAAACGATCCGCATACAACTGCGCAGCTGCAGCTTAATTGTTATGGCATTCACCTAAAATTAACACCATCTCAATAATCTCGGTAGGAAGACAGTGAGACATCTTTCGCTAAAGAATAATTTACTTTCGTCAGTTGATGTTTACGGTTCTCAATCTGAAAGTGAAGTGACGTCTGATCGCATTGCACCGACCTTTATACCATAGTTCGCAGTTTGGCCACGGTAGAGCCACAGTTGGGTTAGTAATGCAATTGTGAAGAGTTCCCTAACGAGACTTTAATACCATTCTGCCTCCCTCCATCAAAAACTGTGGTGGGTATGAAACATTTTGTAAAAAAAAAGCTTAATTTGGCGTAATGAAAGAACTGGTGCACATTTTTTATCGATTTGATGTGTCCTTCTCGGATCATTCTAAATAAATTGTTCTTCTCCAGTTTCAATTTTTCTCGATTTCAGCATCATCTGTTAATGATTTAAAAAAATGTTTCAGACAAAACTTGATTACTTTTTTATGGAGTATCCGGATTGGCAATAAAACATGGGTTTCCATTTAAGATTTAAAAGTTGCACCCCGCCCCACCTAAGGGGTGTAGTATCATTTGATGTCCCCCTTTGAGCTTACGAACTTGTCTTACCCACTATTTTTAATCGATGTATAGTTTTCGAGATAATCACATCCGAAACTTCAGATGGACCACCCTGTAGATCCCAAATTCCGACTAATAGTAATTTTAATTGTTTTTTGCTCTGTTGGTTTTAATACAGCAGCGACAGGGAATAAAAAATTAAATTTCTATTTAAAAAATTATAGCTCCTTCCTGTAATGGCGTGGAAAATAGCTAAATAAATAAGCTATGTTAGTAGCTCTGCAGAAAGAATAGTGTTTTTTATCTTTCCCTATCTTGATACATATTCCTTTCACTTATTAGTTTTTAAGATACATATAAACATTTTATCTGAAATACTCAGCCCATAAGTAATAGGGCAGATTTGGTAGCCGTAAGGACCCGATGTGGGTACGCCCAGGTCTTACGCCATGATGTCTGGACGTGCGGAAGACCTCCACCATTAAAACAAAATGCTTTTGTCTCTCACATTCATACGTTCACTCTGATTGAAATTTCAAGTAGCCACCACACTTTTTCTGCTAGCCTCTACCGTAAGGAGCAGCAGTGAACCAACTGTGGAAAACCACGCAAATAACAAAGCCGGACGGCTTCTTCGATCTCTACGCCGGTGGCCTCTTTTGCGTGGTGTGAGGGCGCTTCTCTAAAAATCAGCTGCGTCACGTCGAAACCTGTTCTGGGTTTTTGTTTGCAGTTGTTGTCCCTATACTTTGTCGGTTCTTACGGAAGCCGCGATTTGGGTGCTCACTCAGTGGAGTTCCACACACTTTTACATGACGCTGCACCTTCGTCAGACCATCAGGAAGGAACAGTAGGGCTAGAACGTTTCGTAGGTGATGATACCATTAGAGAAAGGCTGGACTAGTGAGAGAGAGAAGAAAGTTCCTGGTACTCACAGTGCGTAAAAGATTCTATCGATAGGTTGTGCAATTTAGCATTTACTTTGCAGTTTTGCGTCATACTGAAAGATCAATGATAGATGTGCAGCTCAAAAACTGGATTTACTCTAATAATGAAGTAACAGCATTTCTATTTTTAGTGGAATACACATAACGATGAGACATTTGTGACATAATGAAACTGAGAGTTGATACGTAACAGACCAGTTCAGGAGGTTTACTGTACCGATAGATACCACAACGCTTAGGCCAGTAAGCATAAATAATCACCTAGATTCCAATTAGCAGTATAATTATAACGTAAATACTAGGTTCGTATCAGTAATCCCTACTTTCTGAATATTATGTAATGTATATTATCTTGAAACAGCAGTGAACCAAAGCTATAGAACATAGTTTATTGGTAGTAACATATGAACCTGCCACATTCTATTGTAATCAGGAGATAATGATATCGTGTTTTAACGAGTTGCTCATTCTAATTATCACCCAAAATACTGCAAACATAGTTCAGCATATCTTGTGTTCAGATATTATCCATCAGTATAATTTAGGTATATAACGTTATTCGATAATTTTCGGAATGACTATGAAATTTTGTAAGTTATTATCAGTCAGAAATTATAAAGAAACAACTACAACACTTATTTTCAATTTAAATGTCAGAACTTTTGTTAATACGAATAAAAAGGTTCGTTTAACCAAACTTCGAAACCATGATAGATATGCTGTACCTAATTTATTTACTGGGTAATTAACAAAGTATATTTGACGTAATTTCATGGGATAAGAAAGACATCTGTCCAATCTGCTTATACGAATCGAATAATTACGATTGTAATATTTCCACCTGTACGTTAAATTAACAAAATATGATAAGTTTTAATTGTAACTCGTAAAATCTGTACTAACAACAATGTTGTTATTCTCATGAAATGTGTATAAGCGATCGACTTTTGGGTGGTGGGGCTCACTGTTGATCGGAGGTTTTATGACAACATCTGTCATTGGGTCTAGTGAATCTGATAAGAGAAATATTAAGGTGGCCGAGCGGTTCTAGGCCCTTGAGTCCGCAACAGCGCTGCTGCTATGGTCGCAGTTTCGAATCTTGCCTCGGGCATGGATGTGTGTGATGTCTAGTTCTAGGGGACTGTTAAGTCCCATAGTGCTTAGAGCCATGTGACCCATTTATTTCACGTTACACCCAGATTATACCTAAAACGTGAATCCAGTTTTCGGCATGATCTTCAGGACAACCAGCACATCTCAAATTAAGTATTCTACGTTACTGAGTTATACTACCCACACAGACTGTTTTTTTCCCATCGAGGTACTGACTGCAGTAAATTCACGTAATTGCAGTTTCATTTAAAGAAGAACACATTGCGTCTCAAAGTGATTGGAATATATAAGCCAAATCCGAAATGAGTAGAAACGTAACAGATTCACTTCTGGAGCCCTATCTCTCGCAGGCACTAGACTACCATTCGCATCACAAACCGACTCATAAAGTTTCAGCGTGTTACTTGTTTCTCGCTATACATACGTACCATGCCTGTGTATCCACCCAAGAGTTGAGAAGTATAGTTATCTCGAGATTACGCTGAACTCAGTCAGCTACTTGCTTTCTCCCAGAGGTCCTAGTTCAACAGCTTAACAGCATAGCATCTGGAGCTTTTCAATGTACCTATAGGAAAATGTGACAAGATAAAACTCTGGTGATTATTTACGAGGCGTGCGAGGTTGCACAACTGCCAACACACTGTCTCGGAAAGACAAGGATCCCTTTTCAGCATAAGGGTTCAAATGTCTCTAAGCACTATGGGACGTGACATCTGAGGTCATCAGTCCCCTAGAACTTAGAACTACTTAAACCTAACTAACCTAATGACATCACACACATCCATACCCGAGGCAGTATTCGAACCTACGACGTAGCAACAGCGCTGTTCCGGACTGAAGCGCCTAGAACCGCTCGGCCACAGCGGCCGGCAGCATAAAGGCAGTGTGAATTCTGCGAATTAGTGCTAATTCCGATCGAGGCTTCACCTGTTGCAAATAATCTCGATCATGTTAAACATCACAGCTGACACTAATGTTAAAGAGTAATGAAAACCACCTCACCTGTATTATTACACATTTTTTATTGTGTTACGACTGCTTCGTTCGATGAAGATCTTCAGGATGCCTGCAGTTAAACAAAACTGGAAATCAGGATAAAACTACAACGTCTTAACGAATAGAATAGGCAACCCACGCGCTAGTCATGACACAAATGCAACAACGTTGAACATTCTACCGACCGCTTGGCGGAAGTTTGGCGAGCACACACAGCATGTTGCCTATAGTACGTTGCCCGTACAGGGCCGCTCCACGACAGAGGTTGACACGTAAACGGAGTACTTGGTCTCTGGTATAACCGACTGTGCGATCATAATCGTTACAGGTAATGACGAAACAGAACTAATATTAAAGACATACAATTAATGGAAACAACTGAAAAGAAGAACAGAACAAAAGTTAACAACACAGTCACGCATAATAACACTTGAACAGGTGACAGCGCTCACACCAAACTGCATTGTCGTTTGACAGCTATTACAACACGTAAATAATTATGAAGAATAGTTGCAAAATAATTATGTAAAATCTGTCAGGAACGATAATTATAATCTCACAGAACGACCATAAGACATTAATAACGCAGTTAAACTGATATAGTGTCTTTGAAACCTTGAAAGAGCTGAAGCAAACAAACTTGTGGTTAACGTATGATGAAAAGGAATTACAAACGAGCTGTGTTCAGTTAGTTACAATTATTTACAGTGGAAGAAGACGTACACCAGTGATTACAGATATGTGTCATCATTGGGTTGAAAACGCGGTACGACATATTATACTATCGATTATGAAGTGATTACACAAAAAACTGTGATCATGCAAAGTGATCAAGACTACAAAAAAAAAAAAAATGGCACTGAGCTCTATGGGACTTAACATCTGAGGTCATCAGTCCCCTAGAACTTAGAACTACTCAAACCTAACTAACCTAAGGACATTATACACAACCATGCCCGAAACAGGATTCGAATCTGCGGCCGTAGCGGTCGTTCGGTTCCGGACTTAAGAGCCAAGAACCGCTTTTTTTATTTTTTTTTTAAATCTCATTTTGGTCGCTTTTGATCGTTGCATGTGCTCGGGGCGGACGTCGTAAGACATCCATTTATGTTCGTTGTTGATCGATTGACTCAGTTTTTTTTTATTACATAGGGCACGTAACCCTCTGACCGAACACGCTGAGCTACCGTGCCGGCCACGGCCACAACGGCCGACGATCAAGACTACAGAACAGAAGCAGTTACAACGAACAATGTCTTGTCATTGTCACCTACTGTAGCCTAACATTCTTGGACGAGGAATGTACTGGGGAGTGTGATACATAGAAAACAATATGGAAACTATAGGAAGAAGGACAGAGTAGAATTTTAGTAAGGGAGGAAGATAGCGTGTTGGAGCCTTCATTTGAGACAGGAGTTGCAGTTGGTACGATGTGTACATCTCACCGATTATCTCTAGTTCTGGGAGATGGTTACGGTTGTAAACTGCTGTGAGAAAGGATGTGGAGAGTTTATAGATGGGAGAATGGTGCAATGTGGTGCGGCTTCAAGGCGAGTTCTTCAAAGAAAGGAGGGGGGGGGGGGGGGCATTTTAGAACTCTATTTTACAGGAGACGTGGAATACAGAAGTGGGATTTTCGATTAACCATATACAGTTGATGTTCTGAGACATTGAGTACCACTGATATCTGTGATAATCCAATCGTTTCTTATGCAGATAAACTCAGGGCGGTAGCTCTATATGTACGAGGTGCGCATCTCTCCTTGTTGCGACAGATACGAATCAAAATTCTCTTTGTGGCACAGTAGGCAAACTGACGAACGAGGTGAGATATTAGAGGAGGTAATACGGGAACTGCACCGCATTGTTTTAAATCTAGAGGGGCAGCCGAGTACATTCGAAGGACGAGTAGGTGTAGCTACTAACACAGATGTCAGTTAAAAAACTGCGTGCTTGCTTTTAAGATTAACAGCTGGTAAGTGCTCCAGTACCTAATATTCAATGACCATAATGCAATTGTCACCGAAGGGCAAAGTGACAATAGTAGGCAGACACAAGCAGAGCAAAGCATGATTGGATTAGGCATAAGGAAAACGGATTGGGATTGATTACTTTCCTACAATGCAGCATTTCCAATGGAATAGATTGCTGCATACTTAGACATGGGTGTGCAGCTACTAACTGAACTCTTGCAAAGGGCACAGGACATTGATAACCCGAAGAAAATGGTACACAAAGTAAAGCTAGAATCCCAGAACTGTCCCCGTTGAGGCCAAGGTTAAGATCAAGAAGAAGAACCTACCAACGTGTTTTAGGGCAACCAGAGCGCACTGCAAACCTCCATGAGTACAGGGCAATTGAGATGTGCGACAGAACATTGCTCCAATACACTGGGAGACGTTTCAGCGAAGCCAATTGCAATTTGACACATGAGGAAGACACTACAAGCTACTGACTGAAAAGGAATCTACTGTACGGTCCACATTTCGCAAAAAGGATGGCTCAATGACGGCTGGACGGAGGGAGTCAGCAGAATATCTACTAACCGCCTTACTTCCTGATGATAACACTAAAGATACTGAAATACACCCAAAACTTAGAAGCGAACTTCATAATGAATACAACATCCCTCAAGTATCTGGGTGTAACTATTCGACGTTATCTCAAATGGCATGATCAGATTACACAAGTAACGGGTAAGGTGAAATCCAGATTGCGGTCTATTGATAGAATCCTGAAGCGATTAAGCCCTTCAACTAAGTAAATAGCTTACAATACGTTAGTTCGTCCAGTCCCAGAGTATTGTTCGTCTGTATGGGACCCTTACCAGTTGGGTCTGATTCAAGAGCTTGAGAAGGTCAAAAGAAGAGCGGCAAGATTCGTGACTGAAGCATTTACCCATCGCGAGAGCGTTACAAATCTCGTAGAGCATTTGAAGTAGGACACACCCGCAGATAGTCTGCGCTGGATGGGGCTGCTCACTAAATTCCGGAATCCGATCTTAACCGAGGATGTAGAGCATATATTATTATCACCAAATTTCAAATCGCGCAATGGTCACCATTCAAAGATAAGGTAAATTACAGCTCGTACTGAGGCTTTCAGACACTCGTTCTTCCCTCGCGAGAACCTCGAGTGGAACAGAGGGAGGGAGGGAGGGAAATATTACTTTGGCGCGAACTGTGCCCTCCGCCACACACCGCTTGGTGGCTAGCGGAGTATATATATATATATAGTTGTAGACGCATACGACAGTCAGATGTTGGTAATACCATTCGCTCAAGAAGAATCTGCTGGCGCTATTTCCAAGGTCAGAAGTGAAAAGGCACTTTGTCCGGATGGCGTTTACGCTGAGGTCGTGCAGATGGTGGGTCCACTGACAGCGCCATATTCTACAGTAAAGGAGGAGAAATGCGTACCATCACGTTTCCGACTTTGATAAAGGTCGGATTGTAGCCTACCGCGATTGCGGTTTATCGTATCGCGACATTGCTGCTCGTGTTGGTCGAGATCCAATGACTGTTAGCAGAATATGGAATCGGTGGGTTCAAGAGGGTAATACGGAACGCCGTGCTGGATCCCAGCGGCCTCGTATCACCAGCAGTCCAGATGACAGGCATCTTACCCTCATGGCTGTAGCGGATGGTGAAGCCACGTCTCGATCCCTGAGTCAACAGATGGGGACGTTTGCAAGACAACAACCACCTGCACGAACAGCTCGACGACGTTTGCAGTAGCATGGACTATCAGCTCGGAGACAATGGCTGCGGTTACCCTTGACGCTGCATCACAGACAGGAGCGCCTGCGATGGTGTACTCAACGACGAACCTGGGTGCACGAATGGCAAAACGTCATTTTTTTCAAATGAATCCAGGTTTGTTTACAGTATCCGTGTTTGGCGACATTGTGGTGAACGCACATTGGAAGGGTGTATTTGTCATCGCCATACTGGCGTACCACCCGGCGTGATGGTATGGGGTTGCACGTCTCGGTCACCTCTTGTTCGCATTGACGTCACTTTGAACAGTGAACGTTACATTTCTGATGTGTTACGACTCGCGGCTCCACCATTAATTCGATCCCTGCGAAACACTATATTTCAGCAGGATAATGCACTACCGCATGTTGTAGGTCCTGTCGGGCCTTTCTGGATACAGAAAATGTTCGACTGCTGCCCTGGCCAGCACATTCTCCAGATCTCTCACCAATTGAAAACGTCTGGTGAATGGTGGCCGAGCAACTAGCTCGTCACAATACGCCAGTCACTACTTTTGATGAACTGTGGTACCGTGTTGAAGCTGCATGGGCAGCTGTACCTGTACACGCCATCCAAGCTCTGACTTAATGCCCAGGCGTATGAAGGCCGTTATTACGGCCAGAGGTGGTTGTTCTGGGTACTGGTTTCTCAGGATCTATACACCCAAATTGCGTGAAAATGTAATCACATGTCAGTTGTAGTATAATATATTTGTCCAATGAATACCCGTTTATCACCTGCATTTCTTCTTCGTGTAGCAATTTTAATGGCCAGTAGTGTAGATATAAGGGTAAAACGAAATGAAGACAATAAGTTCCAAATTGTTTCACATTGTCGTATCAAGTGAGGACCTATGGAATGCGGTTGCACAGACTTCTATTAGTGATGCCTTGATTCAAATCCCCGCCTGTCCATCCAGATCTATATTTACCGTGGTTTCCCTAAATCGCTTAATGCAAATGCTGGTATCTTTCCATTGAAAGAGCACGGCCAGGTTCATTCCCAATGATTCCCCATTTCTAACTTGTGCTCTGGCTTGTTAATGACCTCGACGTCGACAGAGGTGGACACTAATTTCCCTTCAAGTGAAGATATAAGAAAGTTTTGACAGTGATTTCGTCAGTTGAACGGTGTTCCCCTAGACGAAAACCCTTACCATATTCTGTCTTATTTTGTCTCCACCAGTACAATAAGGGCTCGTCACACTGTACATGCACACATTCCAGTCTCCAGATTGCGGTTAACTGTTCGGATACGGAACACTGATTTCCAATTGAAAGGTGTGTTCCAGTTTTTGAACAGTGCCGGAAGTAACTAACAAGGGAAGGTTCCCATCGCATCCCCATTAGATTTAGTGGTACGATGAGCCGTTGGACAACCTATCAAAAGGTGAACACAGATCAAGCATGAAAACAAGAAGAAGGCGTACTGAACTGTAGGAAAATAAGCAGAATAGAAACAGTGGACGGTCCAAGATGAACATGTGCAAAATTCAGTTACCTGGCAGCAGAGTGGCGTCTTGGTCCTGCGGTCACGGTGTTGTATTGTACTACCAGTGCTTCTAAACGTATGTTTGTGGAAAAAAAGACAACAGATATTTCGGTTATGAGCTGTTGCATGGAATCCAGATGTACTTCATTATTTGGCATTACTTAGTGAAAAGCACCAACTACTCAAGTACTTCATAAAATTTATACTCTCCTCTCTGCTTCTCTTATATAATAAGACATTATTTTTGCTCCTTCTTCAATTTACCTTTTAGTTGTAGCATATGTAAAAATGACAACGCCGTTGTTCTTGTAAATCGCTCGATGTTGCACATCTTAAGCTTGGACCGTTCACTGTTTCTATTTTGCTAATCCATCGGGCCATTTTACCACTAAATTTGAGGGGGTGCAATGAGGAGTTTCCCTTGTAAGCAATAATACAGAATTTTCCAGCAACAGTTGGGGACGCAATTCATAAAACCTCAGCATAACAAACTAACGCTAAATTAAACGCGGGAGTGGAAGCTGGCCAAGTGTTAGATCGATATTTTTCTTTTAAAATGACAACGTGTTCAAGTGTGTTTTGGTGTACTCGTCAGACTGTTGCTCTTAAAAGAAACGACAAAAAGTCTTACAGCGGTTTCGAGACGCATATATAATAATTTTCACATACATGCGCATGCCTAAGTAATAGCATACAGGAGATAAGTACAGCATATACAATTTATTGCGGCAGTATGATGCCAACGTCGTGGCATATATTCAGTGTGATATTGATATATGAGGTGACATTCTATAAAACTAAGTGCCACGTATGACACTTGCGGAATTAGAAAGTAGCAAAATTTACTCTTGGCATGCTCTTATCCCATTTAACAGTCATTAACTTTGCATTTACTTTGGCAGTGGCGTATTCATGTTCAAATTCTTTGAATATTTGTTTGCTAAAATTATTGTTTTCTCCCTCTAGTTAGACAGGGTAATCAGTATACTTAATCACGCCACTACTTCCTGACAGGCATTTTGATAGGAATTACCGCGAAAGGATTCAGAACTGTAGCACTGCTTTCCATCAAGTTACTTAATGATGAATTTTTGTGAGTAAACTTTATTTTTATCCATTACGTGCTTCAGATAATCTTCAGGTATACATTTTCTTAATTGGTAACGTAAACGGATCCAAACCTTCGATATTTTGACAAAGAAATAGTCTTTGTTTCTATGATGACCAGCCTCCCGGAGTGGCCGCGCGGTTTGAGGCGCCAAGTCACGGACTGCGCGGCCCCTCCCGCCGGAGGTTCGAGTCCTCCCTTGGGCACGCATGTGTGTTGTTCTTAGCATAAGTTAGTTTAAGTAGTGTGTAAGTCTAGGGACCGATGACCTCAGCAGTTTGGTCCCTTAGGAATGCCCACACATTTGAACAACATTCAGATGACCAGAGTTGTTATGACTTTTTATGGAATTAAGGAAATGTAATAATTTTATACGAAATTTCACATATTGTTTACGTTGATGCAGACTGAAAGTGTAAAATCGATTGCAGTACGCTAAGTATAGCTGTCATTCTGTAGTTCAGTGAGCACCCTCTACATCAGCAACTATCTCACCACTTTACTGAAAGTAGAAATTACTTGTTATGATCTCTACGAAATATACATTCGCAGCCACTCTGAGTTCACTATTCGACAGAAAACTGCTAAGGTCATCAGTCCCTAAGCTTACACACTACTTAACCTAAATTATCCTAAGGACAAACACACACATCCATGCCCGAGGGAGCACTCGAAACTCCGCCGGGACCAGCCACACAGTCCATGACTGCAGCGCCTTAGACCTCTCGGTTACACAAAATGAGCAATACTGACCCACTGCAACATCTATGCAGAGCATGTCATTAGGAAATCTCTTGATAGTTGGACCAAAGGCATCTCAATTGGTGGGAGGACTATCAGCAACCTCCGTTTTGCTGATGACACTGTGCTTTTAGCCAACAGCGAAGATGAATTTTCTGATCTACTAACAACAATAAAGGACATTAGTCTAGCATATGGATTAGACATAAACCTCAGAAAGTCCAAACTCATGATAATTGATCGAGAAGAACAGATCCAGCTCACAGGTCGATTAAAGCATCTGGAAGTCGTGCATTCCTTCACCTATCTTGGATCAACCACCTGCAACACGGTAAGTTGTGAAGATGAGATAAGACGACAGATCACGCTAGGGTGAGTGGCTATGAAGAAGCTCACCAAGATCTGGCAGAGCAGAGCAATAATAAGTCGCACAAAGATCCGGCTAGTCTCAACACTCGTGTTTTCTGTCTTCTTTTATGGTTGCGAAATATGGACAGTCAAGGCCAGAGACAAACAGCGCACTGATGCGTTTGAGCTTTGGTGCTGGCGTAGGATGCTACGCATAAAATGGACCGACAGAACAAATGTGTCCATTATTGAACAACTCGATATCTCGAGACGCCTTTCTTTCCTAGTCACCGAAAAACTTCTCCAGTTCTTTGCCGATATTGTGAGAAGTCATGGAAAAAATCTAGAGAATATAATTTTGCAAGGAAAGATCGAGGGCACGAGACCAAGAGGATGGTCAGCGAGCAGGTGGATGGATGAAATCAAGAAGATCTCTGGTCTACCTCTTCAGCAGGCACTTAGACAAGCTGGCAACCGTCCAGGCTGTACACGCTTGCTTTGTGGGGTCACGACGCTCAGCAATGAGCACAACGTCTTATGATGATGATGATGGTGATGATGATGATGATGATGATGATGACAGCGGCTCGATGTGACGACCTCCAATATTGTTACAGACATTGTACCTACCCTTCTGCATACCAGAACAGGCAACTCAGAGACTTTTCTCTTGCCAGGCGCTGTGGCCGAGGTATTCTAGGCGTTTCAGTCCAGAACCACGCTGCTGCTACGGTAGCAGGTTCAAATCCTGCCTCGGGCATGGATGTGTGTTATGTCCTTAGGTTAGTCAGGTTTAAGTAGTTCTAAGTCTAAGGGACTAATTACGTCAGATGTTAAGTTCCATTGTGCTTAGAGCCTTTTGAACCATTGGAACTGTTCTCTTTCCTTCAGCAGACGTGTAAATCGTCGAAGAACGAAAACGACACGCTTCCGAACATGGGTTCCTATTCAAAATATTACGTACTCACTACACTCTAAAAGTCCTAGACGCTTGTAACGGAAATTTCAGAACATCCCGTATATTACACAGTAATTGGTCAAAAGACTTGAGCACACTGTGAAATCTATGCGGTGCATTTGTCTCCGTACAGTCATGGTAGAAATGGTTTCCAGACGCCCCACATTCAAATCGCGGCTACCTGACTCACAGCATGCCGTCGATCGCCCCGCATGGCTCTGCGGAAGTGACGCGATATCCGCTCGTCAGACGCTTGTGGTCATACCGTGAGGCGGTGTGGAAACATTGTCTCTGCGATACTGAAGGACGGTCCTAGGACCTGCTCACCTCGGAATCCCAGATTTTTATGTAATCTCCGATATGCTATGATGCACGTATTGTACTACGCTTAGTCAACCCGTGTTCAAAGTCTGTTAACTCGCAACCTGCCACCACATTCACTACACACGTGTCTCTAACAGATAATTCGGATGACGTTTCTACACTCGCGTCATATGCAACATGTAGCAACAACATTCGGGCATCGTACACCACATATCTTAAAATCGGACAGCCATTTTCTCTACGTTTTGCCACTCAATTTAAATTACCACCAATGTTTACAGCATATATTTACAAAATTATCATCCCGCGACCACACCCTTTCCCGTACACATAGCCCCAGTAAAGCTCATCCTATTTTGTTCTAAGACTAGATTGAACTAACCACGGCCACATCTCCACACCATTAGCACTTCGGTAATAGTTTGAAAGACCTGACTTTGGCGGTTGCCAGAAACATTGATACGCTGTGACGTCTCCTGTAACCCAAGTTCAGCAACAGTCGAAGTAGGACGGAACACAGGTATGCCATAAGACACCCAGACGGGAGGCAACCATGGTGAAAAATTTGTGTAGTTTGCGTCTCACAATTTACTGAATTGGTCGCTGGTGAAAGAATTGTAATGCAGAGAAAACTAGAATCCAGTATTCTTACATTTGTTAATCCATTTTACGCGTTTCGGCATTAACCAGCGTCAGAACCCTGGTTCACATAAAAACCAGAGGATTACATAGTTACATGGTTGACTTACAACGAACATGAGCACGCTAAGCACGTCGCTAGTAGGTGGTCACATGGTAAATAATGTCCTCTTGCCCTCCTAAAATTATAATATGGCGAGTCTACTACCCCAATTCGGTGTAGATTATATTTAAAGCTGAAGACGATAACTTGCGTCCGCCGCCGGTAGCTGAGTGGTGATACAACGAACGAAAACGAACAAAATGAGGGTAAAAATAAAGTGGTCAGCGCGACAGAGTGTCAATCCTAAGGGCGCGGGTTCGATTCCCAGCTGGATCGGAGATTTTCTTCGCTCAGGGACTGGGTGTTGTGTTGTCCTCATCATCATCATTTCATCCCCATCGACGCGCAAGTCGGCGAGGTGGCGTCACATCGAAAGACTTGCACCTGACAAACGGTCTACCCGACGGGAGACCCTACTCACACGACATTTACATTTATTTTACGATAATTTGTGGTATGAGGCACATCATCTCCACAAAAAAGAATAAATTAAAAATAAAAGGACCATGGATTGGATTAAAATACGCTTGGTTACTTACTTACTTTGTAGGCCACACAAAACGCGGTCTGTTCTTGACCCCACTCATTCCAGCGTTCCACACCTCCTGTCAGCTCCAACTTCATGCTACGACCCAGGACCTGCAAGTCTCCCATGTATCGATACAGTTCCCCATAGTCGTTTAATGAACAAAATAAGTGCATATGGACTATCAGACCAATTGTGTGATTGTATTGAAGAGTTCCTAGATAACAGAACGCAGCTTGTCATTCTCAATGGAGAGAAGTCTTCCGAAGTAAGAGTCATTTCAGGTGTGCCACAGGGGAGTGTCAAAGGACCGTTGCTATTCGCTATATACATAAATAACCTTGTGGATGACATCGGAAGTTCACTAAGGCTTTTTGCAGATGATGCTGTGGTCGATCGAGAGGTTGTAACAATGGGAAATTGTACTGAAATGCAGGAGGGTCTGCAACGAATAGACGCATGGTGCAGGGAATGGCAATTGAATATCAATGTAGACAAGTGTAATTAGATGCGAATACATAGAAAGATAGATCCCTTATCATTTGGCTACAAAATAGCAGGTCACCAACTGGAAGCAGTAAATTCCATAAATTATCTGGGAGTACGCATTAGGAGTGATTTAAAATGGTATGATCATATAAAGCTGATCGTCGGTAAAGCAGATGCCAGACTGAGATTCATTGGAAGAATCCTAAGGAAATGCAATCCGACAACAAAGGAAGTAGGTTACAGTACGCTTGTTCCCCCACTGCTTGAATACTGCTCAGCAGTGTGGGATCCGTACCAGATAGGGCTGATAGAAGAGATAGAGAAGATCCAACGGAGAGCAGCGCGCTCCTTTACAGGTTCAATTTAGTAATCGCGAAAGCGTTATGGAGATTATAGATAAACTCCAGTGGAAGAATCTGCAGGAGAGACGCTCAGTAGCTCGGTACGGGCTTTTGTTAAAGTTTCGAGAACACACCTTCAACGAAGAGTCAAGCAGTATATTGCTCCCTCCTACGTATATCTCGCGAAGATACCATGAGGATAAAATGAGAGAGATTAGAGCCCACACAGAAGCATACCGACAATCCTTCTTTCCACGAACAATACGAGACTGGAATAGAAGGTAGAACCGATAGAGGTACTCAAGGTACCCTCCGCCACACACCGTCAGGTGGCTTGCGGAGTTTGCATGTAGATGTAGATGTAGATGTATCATCCTTCCATGTTGCTCTCGGCCGTCCTAGTGGTCTCATTCATTCGGCTTCTCCATTTATAACTTCCTTCATTAATGTGTTCTTCCCTCTTCTTCACACATGTTCGTACCACCTGAGTCTTTTAGTTTTCAAACTAGCTACGATGTTCAGATAGTGTGTACACTTGTCTGTGTTCTATGTTTTTCCGTATTCTCCGCCCGCATCTCGTGGTCGTGCGGTAGCGTTCTCGCTTCCCACGCCCGGCTTCCCAGGTTCGATTCCCGGCGGGGTCAGGGATTTTCTCTGCCTCGTGATGGCTGGGTGTTGTGTGTTGTGTGCTGTTCTTAGGTTAGTTAGGTTTAAGTAGTTCTAAGTTCTAGGGGACTGATGACTACAGATGTTAAGTCCCATAGTGCTCAGAGCCATTTGAACCATTTTTGAACCTTATTCTCCAATGCTTGACAAGAGAGTGAAGCATCCAGGAGACATAGTAGAATGTTAGCGTAATTTTTTTCATGTACGCACCATCGGCGAGCGTGTATATGATTTGAGTTGTAACTTTGTTGCCGGTATAACAGCCACCAAAGTGCATTACGGATGTTCATGTTTAGTGTTGTTACCAGGCCTTATAGCGTACATAAAGGGCGTGGACAGCGTCAGATGACGGGCGATCACTGTGAGGCACAGAGAGATATTACGGACTCGTTTGAGACAGTTACCAGCACCTGGCACAGTTAGAAAAGGTCTCAGTTTGGCTAGCTGGTCCAGTCATGCAATATTCACATTTTTGTGACATCTGTATGGGAACAAGGACTGTCGATATTTTTAAAAATATGTACAACCGATTAGATCGATATTTAAAATATTGTCATAATCGGCCCTCGACATACAGAAAATAAAACCGATATATCGATGAAAAAAAAATCGACATTTCGGCCTATAAAAATATCAGCTGTATATTGTAAATACACGGCCCTGTTTTAGAGCTGTATATTTAAGTATTGACATTATTACATGTTCTGTACATCAACAAGCTAGCAGCCTACTTATCTTCCTTAGAGCAAGAATTCAAAGGAATACGATGCTCGGTCCCGCTTGGCGATAACCAATTTGCTAACAATGGTAACTGCATGTAAGAGGACCTGTAAAAGGGGTCCGATGGGTCCCTCGTTCGGTTTCGTTACATATCGGATTTGTCCGGAACACTTCATGTCCACTTTCCTGTTTTTTTTCTGCAAACACCAACGACCTAGCAGTTCTAGGTTCAAAATTTTTGTATCCCGCCTGGTAGGCGGCGCGTGGGTCTGCTCCTGTAAACTGCAGGGGAGGCCGAATGTAGGAAGCGAGTAGGAGCAAGAAATAGTGAAGTACTGCGTATAAGTTAAAACTCTTTTGCTGGTGTATGAACATGTACAAATAATATTACTTAACTCTGGCTGAGATGAGCACGTAAGTGCGAAGCCGCAAAGGCATCAACGCTAACAGCTACTATTAGTTGGCCAAACTATCATTGAAGTAACTGAAGTAACAAAGTCTGTAATACCTAGCCTCCTATGAAGTAGAAACTAAGTTGCTTGGTCGTCCGATAGGAATGAAATGGGCTGAATCTGGAGCTGCACAAGGCCGGCTAGAGGGCACTGTCGTCGGTGTCGGTGTCATAGTGCCAAGCTATCAGAGAGCACCTACGTTGTGGCATCGTAGCTATCGATACCACAAAAATAGCGTGGTGAAGCTAAACGTTGCAGTTTCTGTTGTTAGCGCCAAGCGCTTATTACGTCAGCGTTTCACCTCACACGTCCCAGCCCACCACAAAGACCAATCTTGTCATTTCTTCATTTTCAGCATATGTTTTCGAGGAATGCCGATGTGAAGAAAGAGTTGGATTGGATTGCTGTGGGGGAGGAGACCAGACAGCGAGGACATCGGTCTCGTCGGATTAGGGAAGGACGGGGAAGGAAGTCGGCCGTGTCGTTTCAAAGGAACCATCCCGGCATTTGCCTGGAGCGATTTAGGGAAATCACGGAAAACCTAAATCATGATGGCCGGACGCGGGATTGAACCGTCGTCCTCCCGAATGCGAGTCCAGTGCGCTAGCCACTGCGCCACCTCTCTCGATGAAGAAAGAGTACTGTAGTTGCTTTTAAAATTGTTTTTTAACGCAACTGGTGTGCTATTTCTTCAAATCGGAAATCTTGTTATACCATAACCCCCCCCCCCCCCCCCCTCCCCCCAAAGTGCAGTCGGACTTATTCTTTGTGCCATCTATACTTGCTTCACACAGTCAAGGAGAAAGACTGACGTGATGAAAGCTCAAGAAGCAGTAAGACTCCTTCACACAGTGAAAGTAAAAGTTTTTGTTCTATCACAGTTTCAAAATAAGAGTTCAAATATTTACCGAAAATTGCGGGAAAATATAAAACAAAATAAAAATCTCGGCACACGATATTGCCATTTCGACATCGTTATATTAATGTGTTACTGAGAAAGATAGCGCCTATACTTATCGATATTTCCTGGAAAGAATATCGATATATCGTGAGAGCAAGCTTACTCGTCGACCAGGTACCGGTCAGCCACGTCTGACCATCTGAAGGAGGAATCGCTATATTGTGCACCGAGCACATCGTAATCCTTTCCCTTTTGCACCTGCCCTCTGGGAGCAAGTAATGGACTTGCATAGGCCGTCCTTCACACATAAACGGCTGCATTTGGAGGGGTGCGTGACCGGGGAGCATAGACTGCTGATGAATGAGTGATAATGATGTGGTCCCATGCTCCAAGGAGCGTAGGGGACGATGCGGTAGACCGACCGTAATGGGGATGAATGATGATGATTCAGACGACACAGCAACACCCACTCATCTCGAGGCAGAAAAAATCCCTGACCCCGCCGGGAATCGAACCCGGGACTCCGTGCGCGGGAAGCGAAAATGTTACCATCCATGCAGGTATCCATATGTTCATTATCACGTACGACCGTCATCGGCGAGTACGGAGACGAGATGGGGAGAGATCTCAATCTCCCGGTGTTTTGAAGAGGCACAGTGTTCCTCCTCATGTCAAAGTACAGGAGATTGTCGGATCTGACTTAGGATCACAGCTGGTAGTGACAGGAAACTATGATGGCACAACGGGATGTCACCTGCGTCCTCGTGTGTTATCTCTCATGCGACAGTATCGTGGCGACATTTTTCAACAAATCAGTACTCGTCCATCCATGGCTCGTGTGTCTGTGAACGGTCTGTGTGATGTTGAAGGAGTTCCATGGCCAACAAGATCCCCAGGTTTGTTGCCTATGTTAGATGTGTGGGGCTTGCACGGACGTCTAGTGCCGTTACCCAGGATGTCAAGCAACAGTCACAACATGGTGATGGTAAAATCCTATGGGATCAAACTGCTGAGGTCATCGGTCTCTAGGCTTACACACTACTTAATCTGATTTAAACTAACTTATGCTAAGGAAAACACGCACTCCTGTGCCCGAGGGAGGACTCGAACCTCCGACTGGGGGAGCAGAGTGAACCGTGACAAGGCGCCTGTGACCACGCGGCTAAACGCGCGGCGTTACATGTTGCAACAGCGGAGTATACAACGGATTTACGACACCCTTCCCAACCGAATCATAGTATGGGTCCAGGCCAGAGGAGGTGCAACGTAGTATTGGCAAGCTGGCTCATGCTGCTTAGTTTTTGACTCGGTTTATCTTGCTGCCTAGGAGTAGAATTCCTTAACTTCATCTACTTCTTGACGATCAATACCGATGTTAAGTTTCTCGCTGTTCTCATTTCTCCTATTTCTGATCACTGTCGTCTTTCTACGATTTACTTTCAATCCATATTATGTACTCATTAGACTGTTCATTCCATTCAGCAGATCATGTAATTCTTCTGCATTTTCACCCAGTATAGCAATGCCATCGGCGAACGGTATCATTGATATCCTTTCACCTTGAATCCCACTCCTCAATCTTTCTTTTACTTCCATCATTGCATCTTCGGTGTACAGATTGAAGAGTAGGGGACAAAGACTACATCCCTCTCTTACACACTTTTTAATCGAAGCACATCGTTCTTGGTCATCCATTCTTTATTATTCCGTCTTGGTTCTTGCACATATTGTATATTACCCGTCCCTCCCTACAGCTTACCCCCATTTTTCCCAGAATGTCGAACATTTTGCACCATTTGACATTGTCGAACGCTTTTCCCAGGTCGACAAATCCTATGAAAGTGTCTATTTTTCTTTAGGCCTGCTTCCATTATCAACCGCAACGTCAGAGTTGCCTCTCTCGATCCTTTACCTTTCCTAAAGCAAAACTGATCGTCATTTAGCACATCCTCAATTTTCTTTTCCATTCTTCTGTATGTTATACTTGTCAGCAACTTGGTTGCATGAGCTGTTAAGCTGATTGTGCGATAATTCTCACACTTGTCAGCTCGTTCAGTCTTCAGAATTGTGTGGATGATATTTTTCCGAAAGTCAGATGGTATGTCGCCAGACTCATACATTCTACATGTCGACGTGAATAAATCGACTCCTGTTTCTTCTTTTATCACATCAGACAAATCTTCCCCCTCATAGAGGCTTTCATTGTACTGTTTCCACCTATCTTTCAATGTACTCTTTCCATCTACCTCTCCTCAGCATTTGAGAGTGCAACACCCGTTGCACTCTTGATGCTACCACCCTTGCTTTTAATTTCACCGAAGGTTGTTTGGCCTTTCCTGTATGCCGAGTTAATCCTTCTGACAATGATTTTCGAGTTCTTCACATTTTTCGTGCAGCCACTTCGTCTTAGTTTCCCTGTACCTCCTATTCATTTCATTCCTCAGCGTCTCGTATTTCTGTATTCCTGAATTTCCCTGAACATGTTTGTACTTCCTTCTTTCATCGATCAGCTGAAGCATTTCTTCTGTTACCCATGGTTTCTTCACTGTTACCTTCTTTGTACCTATGTTTTTCTTTCCAACTTCAGTGATTGTCCTTTTTAGAGATGTCCATTCCTCTTCAACTGTATTGGCTAATGAGCTATTCCTTATTGCTGCAACTATAGCCTTAGAAAACTTCAAGCGTATCTCGTCGTTCCTTAGTACTTCCGTGTCCCACTTCTTTATGGCTAGTTTCTGAATCTCTGACTGACCATGATGTAATCTAACTCAAATCTTCCCGTATCACTCGGTCTTTTCCAAGTATACCTCCTGCTCTTCTGATTCTTGAAGAGAGTATACTCTTTACTAGCTGAAATTTATTACAGAACTCAATTAGTCTTTCTCCTCTCTCATTCCTTGTCGCAAGCCTATATTCTTCTGTAAGCTTTTCTTCTACTCCTTCCCATACAGCTGCAGTCCATTCCGCCACGACTATTAGATTTTCGTCTCTGATTGCGTATTGTATTACCCTTTCCATACCCTCATATAATTTCTCTCTCTCTCTCTTCATCTTCATCTTGCGACTTTGGCATGTACATCTGAAATATTGTTGCCGGTGTTGGTTTGTTGTCACTGAACTGTTCACAGTAACACACTTTCTACCCTATCTTCCAACATTATGACAAAAAAACACCTATGCCACCTTAGTAATTTTTTTGGTATTTATCGGATCATTAGTCATCCGACTGAATTGATGCAGCCCGGCATGAGTTCCTCACCTGTGCTAAACTCTCCACCTCAGAGTAGCACTTGCACCCTACGTTCTTAGCACTTGTTGGATTTTTGCAGTCTCAGTTTTCTCCTACACGTTTCGCCCCTCACAGCTCTCTCTGGCACCACGATGTCAACACGCGTCCTGACATCTTATTATTCCACCTAATTTTCAGAGTCCATCTGTAGAAACTCATCTCAAACGCTTCGATACTCTTCTGCTCAGGATTTCTCACTGCCCGTGATTGACTTCCATGCAAAGATGTCCTCCAAACGAACATTTTCATAATTTGCTTTCTCAAATTAATGCCGACATATATTACTAGTAGTCATCTTTTCGTCAGGAATCTCCTATTTGCCAGTGCCAGTCTGTTTTTTTTATGTCTGCCTTGATTCGCCCGCTATTTGTTATTTTGCATCCATAGTTGCAGAATTCGTTAACTTTGTGTACTTCGAGGCCTCCAATCTTGATGTTTAAATTAGGGTAGAGTAATGAAAATTAAGGAATACATTTGCCTAGGTAACGTATTTAAAGATAACATTGCAAGATCACAGATAATGTAACCATGAGATACGCCATTGGAAATGTGAAATGTTGATGCATTAATAACTAGTGTAACAGCCAAAACGTTGAAGGCAAGATTGAAAACGTGCATGCGTTGTGTTGTACAAGTGCCGGCTGTAAGTTTATGGGATGGAGTTCCATGGCTATTGCACTTGCCGGCCAATATAGGGACGTTTAATGTTGGTGGTGGTGGATGACGCTGGAGTTGACCGATGATGTCCAATGCCTCCTCCATTGGAGACAGATCTGGCAAAGGCAACATGTAGAGCATGTTGGACCGGTATGTGGGCGGGCGCTGTTCAGTTGGAAAACAATCACTAGAATGCTGTTTATGATTGGCAGAACTGCATGTTAAAACACTAGACTGACGTGCAAATTTGCAGTCAGGGTGCGTGGAATAATCTCGTGAGGGCTGCTGCTGTCGTACGAAATCGCACCCCAGACCATAACTCACCATGTAGTTCCAGTGCGTCTAGCTCGCAGACAGGTTGGTCACAGGTCCTCAACTAGCCTCCTTCCAATCAACACAGGGCCATCACTGGCACCGAGGCAGAGCAAGCTTTCATCAAGAAACACAACAGACCTCCATCCTGCCCTCCAATGATCTCTCACTTGACGTAACTGAAGTAGTAAATGGCGGTGGTTTGGAATCAGTAGGATGCACGCTACAGAGAGTCTGGCTCGGAGCTGTCTTTGAAGTAACTGATTAGTAGCATTTCGCTGTGTCATTGTGGTGCCAGATGTTGCTCAAATTGCTACTGCAGATGCAGTACGATGCACCAGAATCATACGCCGAACACGATAGTCTTTCCCCTCTGTATTGGCACTTTGCACTCCGCAGCCCGGTCTTCTTGTGACCACACATTCCCGTAACAACGACTGCCAACAACAATGTGCAGTGGCTACATTCTTGCCAAGCCTTTCCGCAGTATAGTAGTAGCACTATCCAGTTTTTCGTAGCCCTATTACACGACCTCGTTCAATGGTGTTGACAATGGCGTCTTTGACGCCTCAAAGGCATTTTTGACTAACATCAACTCAGCATCTCCAATCTCAAAAATAACTATTGCTCACAACAGTTGTTCCCAGGTAGATGCCGTGTTTCCTGACTTCCGCAAACCGTTTGATACAGTTCTCCACGGTCGTTTAATGAACAAAGTAAGAGCATATGGACTATCAGACCAATTTGGTGATTGGATTGAAGAGTTCCTAGATAACGGAACGCAACATGTCATTCTCAATGGAGAGAAGTCTTCCGAAGTAAGAGTGATTTCAGGTGTGCGCAGGGGAGTGTCGTAGGACCGTTGCTATTAACAATATACATAAATGACCTTGTGGATAACATCGGAAGTTCACTGAGGCTTTTTGCGGATGGTGCTGTAGAATACCGAGAGGTTGTAACAATGGAAAAGTGTCAGTCAGGGTGCGTGGAATAATCTCGTGAGGAACCGCAGGAGGTTCCGCAACGAATTGACGCATAGTGGAGGGAATGGAAATCGAATCTCAGTGTAGAAAAGTGTAATGTGCTGCGAATACATAGAAAGAAAGATCCTTTATCATTTAGCTGCAATATAGCAGGTCAGCAACTGTAAGCAGTTAATTCCATAATTTATCTCGGAGTAGGCATTAGGAGTGATTTAAAATGGAATGACCATATAAAATTAGTCGTCGGTAAAGCAGGTGCTAGACACATTCATTGGAAGAATCCTAAGGAAATGCAGTGCGAAAACAAAGGAGGTAGGTTACAGTAAACTCGTTCGCCCACTGCTTGAATACTACTCCCCGGTGTGGGTCCGTACCAGATAGGGTTGATAGAAGATATAGAGAAGATCCAACGGAAAGCAGCGGGCTTCGTTTCAGGATCATTTATTAATCGCAAAAGCGTTACGGAGATGATAGACAAACTCCAGTGGAAGACTGCAAGAGAATCGCTTAGTAGCTCGGTACGGGCTTTTGCTGGAGTTTCGAGAACATACCTTCACCGAGGAGTCACGCAGTATATTGCCCCCCCCCCCCCGGCTCCCCCCCCCCCCCCCTACGTATATCTCGCGAAGAGACCATGAGGATGTAATCACAGAGATTAGAGCCCACACAGAGGCATACCGACAATCTTTCTTTCCACGAACAATACGAGTCTGGAATAGAAGGGAGAACCGATAGAGGTTCTCAAGGTACCCTCCGGCACACACCGTCAGGTGGCTTGCGGAGTATGGATGTAGATGTAGATGTAGATGTAGAGAACATATATTTAAAGTAAACCACATTTGAATTATCATAGTGGCGCTATGGGTCCTTAAGATCTGCTTCAGGGGATAGTCAAGACAGGGCCAAATCTTCACTCATATACGAGTGGCGTGAAATATTAACAGACATTATCTTTGAGATGTAGAATCACGTCTATCAACTTTCGTTTATGTCGCAGAACCTCTCTTTGGTGTTGCGATTTTTTCCATCAGTGTATAAAGCCGTATCACAGCCTTATACCGCTAAGGTCTTCTGGAACAATAAAATAATTAAGTCTGTTGCTATGTTGTGATAACGCTAGTCAGTACCGTACTAGAGCCACGGAAAGGGGGAATACTTGCGTGTCGATAATTCTACAGATAACTCTGCTTCGTCTTCCTGTTTATCTTTTCTGTAGCTTACGTAAAACAAGTAATCTATCAGAACAGCGACTTGCGAAATTCATCATATCCTGGCACTCGAAATCAAAAGATACCGTCACATACGCTTAATATCCTGTAAAGGATACAGCAGATAACCTTTTATTAAACAGGTAGCTTTCAAACGCAGGAAGTTTTGATCAATGAGTGCTTAATGCTTTATTTGTCCTAGTGTTCGGAGACTGCAACAAACGGTTTGACAAGTAGGTGGAGGTTTAGCACATCCTGTCACATCGCTGAGCTGTATTCTACGAAAACACCAAGATATCTCTCTGTCATGCGCAGGTAATTATCTACATTATCACGGATGTCCAATAAATCAGGACGTTGTAGTGCCGGCCGCGGTGGTCTCGCGGCTCTAGGCGCGCAGTCCGGAACCGTCCGACTGCTACGGTCGCAGGTTCGAATCCTGCCTCGGGCATGGATGTGTGTGGTGTCCTTAGGTTAGTTAAGTTTAAGTAGTTCTAAGTTCTAAGGGACCAATGACCGCAGCAGTTGAGTCCCATAGTGCTCAGAGCCATTTTGAACGTTGTAGTGGTATATCGGTTTCTTAGAAACCCCACCGTCCCGCCCCCCTTTGCCACTACCGCCATATACTGTATAAAAGAATCGACTATCAAACTGCCATTTCCAAAACACCCTACTTGAGCTTTATGACATAATTCTGCAGGCACATTCTGTGTTATATGAGGACATTGTTTGCAGAATGTGTTGCGACTTGAATTAATAGTACAGAGGTTCCAAGATGCTACTCTAGACGGGTGTAAAATGAATGTGCGCAACGTAAAATGCTGAACGCAAATATGAACATTTTTCCCTATCTGACTACCCCCGCCTCGGACATGGATGTGTGTGATGTCCTTAGGTTCGTTAGGTTTAAGTAGTTCAAAGTTCTAGGGGACTGATGACCTCAGATGTTAAGTCCCATAGTGCTCAGAGAAATTTGAATTTGTTACCCCCTGAAGCAGATCTTAGGATATCTTAATGACGATATTATCTTCTCCTTCTTGCTCTTTAACATATAAATTACAACATAAACATAAATGAATGATTAAGGGAACTAGTAACTACAAAATGATAAATGCTGTTTCTGCTTATACATTTATTGTAGATTAAAATCCCTTTATACACTACAAATGTTTATATATCAATGTTAAATGGACATAAAGAGACACAAGTGAATTACCTAACTAATATTAGTGAGCAGTTGCCTAAATCTGGCCCTTTTTATGGCAACGCGATCTAATATAAATGACTGACATCATCTACCTTCCAAACACTACAAGACACTATTTTTCAAATGTGATCTACAGTGATGTGCAACCTCAGTGGAAATATAAGTTACGAGATCACAGCTGTTTAGCTTTATAGCCCTAATAAGTGGAAGCAGTTAGCAATATCACCGTATGAAGTGCGTCCGGTCCGTAGGAGTGATGACTCTACATCTACTACATCTACATACATACTCCGCAATCCACCATATGGTGCGTGGCGGAGGGTACCTCGTACCACAACTAGCATCTTCTCTCCCTGTTCCACTCCCAAACAGAAGGAGGGAAAAATGACTGCCTATATGCCTCTGTGCGAGCCCTAATCTCTCTTATCTTTGTGGTCTTTCCGCGAAATATAAGTTGGCGGCAGTAAAATTGTACTGCAGTCGGCCTCAAATGCTGGTTCTCTAAATTTCACGCAAAGAACGCCTCCTTTCCTCTAGAGACCTCCACCACAGTTCCTGAAGCATTTCCGCAACACTCGCGTGATGATCAAACTTACCAGTAACAAATCTAGCAGCCCGCCTCTGAATTGCTACTATGTGCTTCCTCAATCCGACCTGATAGGGATCCCAAACATTCGAGCATTTCTCAAGAATAGGTGGTATTAGTGTTTTATAAGCGGTCTCCTTTACAGATGAACCACATCTTCCCAAAATTCTACCAATGAACCGAAGACGACTATCCGCCTTCCCCACAACTGCCATTACATGCTTGTCCCACTTCATATCGCTCTGCAATGTTACGCCCAAATATTTAATCGACGTGACTGTGTCAAGCGCTACACTACTAATCGAGTATTCAATCATTACGGTATTCTTTTTCCTATTCATCTGCATTAATTTACATTTATCTATATTTAGAGTTAGCAGCCATTCTTTACGCCAAGCACAAATCCTGTCCAAGTCATCTTGTATCCTCCTACAGTCACTCAACGACGAAACATTCCCGTACACCACAGCATCATCAGCAAACAGCCGCATATTGCTATCCACCCTATCCAAAAGATCATTTATGTAGATAGAAAAGAACAGCGGACCTACCACACTTCCCTGGGGCACTCCAGATGATACCCTCACTTCCGATGAACCCTCACCATCGAGGACAACGTACTGGGTTCTATTACTGAAGAAGTCTTCGAGCCACTCACATACTTGGGGAACAATCCCATATGCTCGTACCTTAGTTAGGAGTCTGCAGTGGGGCACCGAATCAAACGCTTTCCGGAAGTCAAGGAATATGGAATCCATCTGATACCCTTCATCCATGGTTCGCAAGATATCATGTGAAAAAAAGGGCGAGTTGCGTTTCGCAGGAGCGATGCTTTCTAAAGCCGTGCTGATGCATGGACAGCGACTTCTCTGTCTCAAGGAAATTCATTATATTCGAACTGGGAATATGTTCGAGAATCCTGCAACAAACCGATGTTAAGGATACTGGTATGTAATTCTGAGGATCCGTCCTTCTGCCCTTCTTATATACAGGCGTCACCTGCGCTTTTTTCTCGTACACGTCTGCGCCGACGGAAGAACTCCAGCCACAAAATATAAAAAACAACTCATTCAAACACTAGGACGGTAGAAGGCGGTCCACTGACTAGTATAATCTAATACTGTCTTCTCCTCTCTGTGTTCTACAGACGTGAAACCTGTACTCCCAGCTACAACGACGGAGTTCAGATAACGTCAGAGCACGAGATTCGGCAGAAGAAGTGCTCTCAATGACTGTACGCTGCGTACTCAAGGACGACTCCGTACATGCATGCGAAGTCCAGAATCGTATAAGTTACCAGCAGTACAGCGCCTAACCTTCCTAACTATAAAATCTCCTGAGAGCAAAGACAGCAAGTCCGTCTGTAGCAACAAAGCTGATACTGAGCGACTGTCAGACACGGGTGCTCAAAATGGAATACCTCATTCTCTCCACTGCTCGCGTCCCAGCAAAGTTCAGCTCCCCTCCCTCGTAACTGCAGAAGGCAAATCATATTCTCGAAACCACGGAACATTCTTCCTCTCTACAGATTCTTTCGAACATTGACCAACCATATTTTAGTTCTTTGTCGTCCAGCACGGAAAGTTTGCGAGGAAATACCTGTCCCCGTAAATTAGAAATTCATACAATGGTACCCTTCCCAGAGTAAAAATCCTCGGAAATAACCCAGCCTGCGTGATTTCCGAGGTAGCGCTTTCTCGTTCCTCTCTGCTGCGTCCAAGATTTTCAGAGTTTCCCGAGTATTATCTGGTTATCCTTCCGGCCACGCTACATAACCGGCCGTCCGCCGCTCTATTCTGCTTCTGCCCTCAGGTACCTCGACCGTACATCTTGGCTACTTCCTGTGCCAAGCAGGACCAACACACCTGTGGGGGCTTTTCCTCTCTGGGCTTCAGTTACGCCTGCCGTTTCATTTCCACTGGCGTTCCAACCTCTACTAGTATAGGCAATCATTCATTGCGCCGGTTTGATAATATAGACACTCCGTTGCCTTTGATGCAATAAGCGTTAACAACTTTTTACAAGGTGTACGTGATAATGCCAGTCTTCTTCAAATATTCATATATACGATGCACAACCTATCAAATGATACGTAATTCCGCTTGTAAATCACGGTAAAGTATGTAGATGAGTGCCTGTAAGGTGCGAAATTATAGCCACTTTACAAGGTAATACATTAAAACGTCAGGACTGACGCTGAAGTTCTACTGCATGAACAGCGAAAATACAACAAATAATAATTTTTTCTCTTCACTATTTTTGGTGGGGTGCCGGCAACAAAAAGTTTCGGAAACTTTTGAAGATATGTGTAAAGTTTGTTAAAAGTGACTTAGTGCCCTCATTGTAAATATGTGGAATCTCTATACATAAAACGGCAATGTCCCGACTGCCTCACTCACTGACTCATCATCGCCAAGTACAAACAACTTAGGACGCAAACTTGAAATTTGCAAAGGATGCTGATCTGTTACTGTAGGCGTTGGTTAAAAGCGGATTTTTTTGTAATCTTTCCCTAAGGGACTGAAACGGGGGCTGAAAGGCTTTATGAAAATATACGGCTGCTAAGACAATTTTGAAGACAGAACTACGAAAACTAGTATTTGATTTCTTGGACAGAAATTTAAAAAATAACTCTTTCGGCGTTTTTGGGAATTCAACCCCAAATAGGGTTAAATAGTGCATGAAAGTTTAAACCAGTAAGTATAGAAACTTGAAAATTGAGAGGGTGTTGCGTCGTTTAAGAAGGTATTTTGGGAATTCCACCCTAAGGCGGTGACATGGCGGATGAATGGTTTCAGGAAAATATGTCGCTATAAAGATAGAACTACGATAAATTGGTATTTGGTTTCTTGCTCACAATAAAAAAGTTTTATATTGACATTTTTTGGAAATTCAACCCATAAAGGGGTGAAATAAAGGAGTGAAAAGTTTTATAAAAATACATGAAATTTCATATTTGG
This sequence comes from Schistocerca gregaria, assembly GCF_023897955.1. NCBI lineage: Eukaryota > Metazoa > Arthropoda > Insecta > Orthoptera > Acrididae > Schistocerca > Schistocerca gregaria. The sequence continues at coordinate 164,244,470 of NC_064921.1, forward strand.
CTTAACGCTTAGAAATAAAAAAATACGTGTTTCAGTGTTTTTCGAAATTCAGCCTCTAAGGGAGTGAAATGGGGGACGGAAGTTTCTACGGAACTATTTCATCAGGAAAGTATTTCACCACCTTAGAGATCGAAGTTCCAAAAATAATGTATCACATATTCTTTTTAATTTCTATCCGAGAAGCCAGATACATATTTTCATAGATTTAGATTCAAAAACGCTTTCATAATGAACTATTTCCATAAAAACTTTCATCCCCTACTACATCCCCTTAGGAGCTGAATTGCCTAAAGGAATTAATCACTTATTTCTGACAGAGAACTCAAATACGAATTTTCGTAAATTTAGGTTTAGAAATACTGTCACATGGAAATGTTTTTCATAGCAGTCTTCATCCTCTGTTTCACCCCCTTAGAGACTGAATTCTCAAAAACTTAGAAACACGTTTTTTTTTAATTTCCGACTCTGAAGTCAAATACCAATTTTTATAGATTTAGGGTTATCCACTTGTTTCATTGTTCCTTGCTGTCCTGTTTCGTTTGTGCTTACAATGCTCAAAACCCATGTACACACCAGCGGCTGCTGTATATATTATGATGCGAGCCAGCAACCGTTATGTTCCGAGGAGCCCTAGTTGCTAATGATAAATGGATGGAAAGTCGCCAAGGGGATCCGACGCCGTAGCAACACGGACAGGCAAGCAAAAGATTAGTTGACTCAAGTGCGTTTTAAATAAATATATTTTACTCAGCTTGTTGCTGAAGAAACGCTACACTGTTGACAAGTTTTGACAGTTGTGGCTAGCTATAAACAGACGCCCGACACAGGCGTGCGTTTGTGTACACTGAATGTTCACCCGTAGAGCTGTTCACAGCTCGGTACAGCGTTCTGCACCAAGTAGTAACGTGAAACTAATCTCGAACTAGCCCACCCGGTTGGCCGTGCGGTCTAACGCACGGCTTTCCGGGCGGGAAGGAGCGAATACGCCCGGCGCATTTGTGTCGAGGTCCGGTGAACCGGCCAGTTTGTGGATGGTTTTAGGCGGTTTTCCATCTGACTCGGCGAATGCGGGCTGGTTCCCCTTATTCCGCCTCAGTTACACTATGGCGGCGATTACTGCGCAAACAAGTTCTCCACGTACGCGTACACCACCATTACTTTACCACCTAAACATGGGGGTTACACTCGTCTGGTGTGAGACGTTCCCTGTGGGGGTCCACCGGGGGCCGAACCGCACAATAACCCTGGGTTCGGTGTGGGCCGGCGGAGGGGTGAAGTGGACTGCGGTAGTCGTCGTGGGGTTGTGGACCACTGCGGCTGCGGCGGGGACGGAACCTCTCCGTCGTTTCTAGGTCCCCGGTTAACATACAGTGCATAAATACAAACCTCGAACCAGAAGATACCCAGGTGCCCGCCGCTCATAACACTGTCCTGGCGGTCTTCATTGGTCGGTAGCCTGGAGGTTCTTCATTGTTCGCGTCTTCCCATTGGTGGCTATGTTCAAAGCACCTCTCGCGGTGCACACAGGGATCTTCATTGAGGCGCCGGCTCCGGCAGTATCGAACAGCTAAGATACTACAGTATAAACCTGACGTAACTGGATACAAATGCAAATGTTTGACTTTTTAAGAAAGTATTAATGCAACTGTAGTTAATTCATGAGAAAGCAAGACGTGAAAACGACTTTTTGTCCACCGCCAGAAGATGGTTTTAGGCTCCCTGCTTGCAAATTGTCATCACAGTTTCATTAATTTCTGGCGCTCGAACTGTGCAGTTAGTAGTAGAGCTCACATACGTTGATCGTATTCATTTGTTAATAACCATGATCACGTGCCCTGCGAAGTTACTAAATGTTGAATAGTTAACGTTCAGATGAAGTCTGACGACACTTTTGAAATCTATTTTTGAATATCAGTCACTATAATTTTAACTCTTAACGCAGACGTAGGTGACATTACAGTGTTCCTTTTGTGCACGTAAGTCCATTACCAGCGATAGCTCTCCCATCGTATTATTTCAACTCTGGTACTTTCAACGCAAACACGTGCCTCATTTCCTCCATACTGCGGTCCCTGACTCGCCAGATTTCTACAGTTCTCCCTCAGACTATACCTAGCGCCACAGACTCACGCTACTAGACTGGCAATACCATACACAGTATCACCGGTGTCACCGAAGCCAGCAGCCATACTACGATTCTAAAGGACCTCTAAACAACTGTTTGTGTACTGGTATAACAGTTGCAAGAAAAAGGGATAAAATGTTATAACTATGTTACCTTAAGAGTTTTCACACAATGATCAACATATGTGTCGTCTTTGGCTGCAATTAATCTTACAACAGACGGAGGATTCAAGGAAAGAAAAGGAACAAGTCCAAGTGCATGATTAGATGCAAACATCTTCTGTATATTTCCTTTTGTACTGTATGTAATCCTAAATAATCACTTCTACATTACAGTTTGTCTTATCTGAAATACCATAAGGGTTTAAATAGTTAATGTGTATTTTAAGCGTTTTAACAAATCTAGTATTAACAAATGTAGCTGAATGGTGTGACACAGACACTTTGCTGTTGTTACGTTATTGTTGTTTCTTATCACGTAATTATTACGAAATTTTATATTTCCAAGAATGAAGCGAGGCCTGGGTGAAACCAGATTACCGGGAAAAAATGCATCAGGTGTTTGTTTCCAAACCTTTCGTGAAGAAGACATGGATTTCACTGGTCAGACGAGAAGACTTCGAGAAGGAACTAACTGTTCCCTCTATACTCCGTTTGTATCCGTCGTATTTTCAGATAACGGTCACCTCAATGAAGCCTCGTGTACGAGAAGGTGCTGGTGTAAAAACTTTACAAGTGTGTAATGACATATCATCGTCAAGCTGTTGTGAGCCAGATATAGCAGGTCTGTTACCACGAAAACTATCGACTGAACGATTGTTCAATATAAGTTAATATACAATAATGAGTTACAATGCATTAGAACTTCATTTATAATTTTCATATATTACTACGTTTCAGAAGCTTTGGCTCCTTTTTCAGATGTTACGCTTATTACAGGAGAATTTTGGGAGTGCGAAATAACATTTGACGTCAATAATACTGTTTATATGGGTGCTTTTACGAAAAAGTACGTACACTTTAAATGTTGGTACACGTTATTTGGTGTTCTCTTAATTTATTTTCACATGTGTGCTTAGCTCAGTTGTAACTCAACTGCAGAAACTGTTCAGACCGTCTGGTATAGCTTCAGGCTGAACAACGAACGAAAGGTGTCTTAGGTTCGGAAAGTAGTAGCAGTCAGTCTTCATTTGCATATTAATGGTTATGAAAATTTAAAAAATGTAAGTGCCAAAAATTTATGTTACTGTTTGCTGTTCATTACGTCTTGATACATACAGTAATGAGCAGCGTTGCTTTAGTGACTTTATTGTATTCATTAATTTGCTACCAGTTTCGATCAACTTCAGCTTTTACATGAATATTATACTCGTTATAAGAGTACTTCTGTAAGCAGAACGTGTCATTTGTCGTTGATTACAAGTTTCTTTGTTGATGTGAGTATTGGTTCAAATGGCTCTGAGCACTATGGGACTCAAATACTGTGGTCATTAGTCCCCTAGAACTTAGAACTACTTAAACCTAACTAACCTAAGGACATCACACACATCCATGCCCGAGGCAGGATTCGAACCTGCGACCGTAGCAGTCGCACGGTTCCGGACTGCGCGCCTAGAACAGCGAGACCACCGCGGCCGGCGATGTGAGTATTCTTACGAAAATAACAATTGGTTTTAAACGTGTATACATGCAATCTAATGACCTTCTCATAGCGCAAGTGTACATTGTATACGTTAAACTCAACTAGTACATAAACGTTAGCTCAACCGCATACAATACTGGACTTTAAAATAGCTACACCACGAAGATGACGTGCTACAGACGCGAAATTTAACCGACAGGAAGAAGACACTGTGATATGCAAATGATAAGATTTTCAGAGCATTCACACAAGGTTAGCGCCGGTGGCGACACCTACAACGTACTGACATGAGGAAGGTTTGCAACCGATTTCTCATACACAAACAGCAGTTGACGGGCGATGCCTGGTGAAACGTTGTTGTGATGCCTCGTGTAAGGAAGGAGAAATGCGTACCATCACGTTTCCGACTTTGATACAGGTCAGATTGTAGCCTATCGCGATTGCGGTTTATCGTATCGCGACTTTGCTGCTCTCGTTGGTCTAGATCCAATGACTGTTAGCAAAATATGGAATAGGTTGGTTCAGGAGTGTAATACGGATGGCCGTGCTGGATCCCAACGGCCTCGTATCACTAGCAGTCGAGATGACAGGCATCTTATCCGCATGGCTGTAACGGATCGTGCAGATACGTCTCGATCGCTGACTCAACAGATGGGGACGTTTGCAAGACAACAACCATCTTCACTAACAGTTCGGCGACGTTTGCAGCAGCATGGACTATCAGCTCCGAGACCATGGCTGCAGTTATCCTTGACGCTGCATCACAGACAGGAGCGCCTACGATGGTGTACTCAACGACGAACCTGGGTGCACGAACAGCAAAACGTAATTTTTTCGGATGAATCCAGGTTCTGTTTACAGCGTCATGATGGTCGCATCCGTGTTTGGCGACATCGCGGTGAACTCACATTGGAAGCGTGTATTCGTCATCGCCATACTGACGTATCACGTGGCGTGGTGGTAGGGGGTGCCATTGGTTATACGTCTCGGTCACCTCTTGTTCGCTTTGACGGCACTTTGAACAGTGGACGTTACATTTCAGATGTGTTACGACCCGTGGCTCTGCCCTTCATTCGATCCCTGTGAAACCCTACATTTCAGCAGGATAATGGACGACCGCATGTTGCAGGTCCTGTACGGGCCTTTCTGGATACAGAAAATTTTCGAATGCTGCCCTGGCCAGCACATTCTCCAGATATATCACCAACTAAAAAACGTCTGGTCAATGGTGGCCGAGCAACTGGCTCGTCACAATACGCCAGTCACTACTCTTGATGAACTGTTGTATCGTGTTGAAGTTGCATGGGCAGCTGTACCTGTACACGCCATTGAAGCTCTGTTTGAGTCGATGCCCAGGCATATCAAAGACGTTATTACGGCCAGAAGTGGTTGTTCTGGGTACTGATTTCTCGGGATCTATGCACACAAATTGCGTGAAAATGTAATCACAAAAAATGGCTCTGAGAACTATGGGACTTAACTTCTGAGGTCATCAGTCTCCTAGAAATACTCAAACCTAACTAACCTAAGGACGACACACACATCCATGACCGAGGCAGGGTTCAAACCTGCGACCGTAGCGGTCACGCTGTTCCAGACTGTAGCGCCTAGAACCGCTCGGCATGTAATCACATGTCAGTTCTAGTATTATATATTTGTCCAATGAATACCCGTTTATCATCTGCATTTCTTCTTGGTGTAGCAATTTTAATTGCCAGTAGTGTAATTTGTGTAGACAACATTCGTAACGATAACAACGTTGTTTCGTTTCAGAAGATCGTAGTAGTACCATACACAAACTTTTTGAGGTTTGGTGAGGTAAGATGGCGCCCTCAGGCTTCCGTGACAGACGCGCCTTTGCCAGTCTAGTAAAGTATGTCTGTGCCTACCAACGACGCCCTGCTGCAGGCCTAAGGCTGCATCTACATTGCATCCCGAAGTCGTCCGTTCTGATCCAGTCCGGAGAAGGGCAATAAACGCGCTCCGGCGTCGTCCGACGTGAGTGCCTACACCGGGTCCGAGCCGATATGGCAGCGGAGCGCAACCATCGCATGTGGAACGGGATGAGATTACACTGAGCGTCAACCCAGTGTACTGTCGTCATTCATGAGTTTCCGCACTGGACTCAGTTACACACTTAAGGTCAGCAATTGCAGTTGTTGAGAAGCTATCATGAATGATTCGGATGACGATTATTTTGTGTGCTCTGCAGCTAGACAAGAACTTCCGCCTTAAAAGACGTAGGAAAAGGTCTTTGGGGCATCGTTTTCATGAAGATAGATGTGCAGGGAATTTTTCACAACTTTTCAGTCACTGCGAAATTTTCCAGACAAATTCAAAGACTACTGCCGCATTATATAGAAACATTTCCCTGAAAACGTTCATCCCCTACTTCACCCCCTTAGGAGCTGAATTGCCTAAAGCAATGAACACTTATTTCTGACAGAGAACACAAATACGAATGTTCGTAGATTTAGGTTTAGAAATACTGTCGTATGGAAATGTTTTTCATAGCAGTATTCATCCTCTATTTCACCCCCTTAGAGACTGAATTCTCAAAAACCTAGAAACAGATTTTTCTTAAATTTCTGACTCTGAAGTCATATACCAATTTCCATAGATTTACGGTTATCCACTTGTTTCATTGTTCTTTGCTGGCATGTTTCATTTCTACTTACAATACTCAAAACACCTATACACACCAGCGGTTGCTGTATATACACTCCTGGAAATGGAAAAAAGAACACATTGACACCGGTGTGTCAGACCCACCATACTTGCTCCGGACACTGCGAGAGGGCTGTACAAGCAATAATCACACGCACGGCACAGCGGACACACCAGGAACCGCGGTGTTGGCCGTCGAATGGCGCTAGCTGCGCAGCATTTGTGCACCGCCGCCGTCAGTGTCAGCCAGTTTGCCGTGGCATACGGAGCTCCATCGCAGTCTTTAACACTGGTAGCATGCCGCGACAGCGTGGACGTGAACCGTATGTGCAGTTGACAGACTTTGAGCGAGGGCGTATAGTGGGCATGCGGGAGGCCGGGTGGACGTACCGCCGAATTGCTCAACACGTGGGGCGTGAGGTCTCCACAGTACATCGATGTTGTCGCCAGTGGTCGGCGGAAGGTGCACGTGCCCGTCGACCTGGGACCGGACCGCAGCGACGCACGGATGCACGCCAAGACCGTAGGATCCTACGCAGTGCCGTAGGGGACCGCACCGCCACTTCCCAGCAAATTAGCGACACTGTTGCTCCTGGGGTATCGGCGAGGACCATTCGCAACCGTCTCCATGAAGCTGGGCTACGGTCCCGCACACCGTTAGGCCGTCTTCCGCTCACGCCCCAACATCGTGCAGCCCGCCTCCAGTGGTGTCGCGACAGGCGTGAATGGAGGCACGAATGGAGACGTGTCGTCTTCAGTGATGAGAGTCGCTTCTGCCTTGGTGCCAATGATGGTCGTATGCGTGTTTGGCGCCGTGCAGGTGAGCGCCACAATCAGGACTGCATACGACCGAGGCACACAGGGCCAACACCCGGCATCATGGTGTGGGGAGCGATCTGCTACACTGGTCGTACACCTCTGGTGATCGTCGAGGGGACACTGAATAGTGCACGGTACATCCAAACCGTCATCGAACCCATCGTTCTACCATTCCTAGACCGGCAAGGGAACTTGCTGTTCCAACAGGACAATGCACGTCCGCATGTATCCCATGCCACCCAACGTGCTCTAGAAGGTGTAAGTCAACTACCCTGGCCAGCAAGATCTCCGGATCTGTCCCCCATTGAGCATGTTTGGGACTGGATGAAGCGTCGTCTCACGCGGTCTGCACGTCCAGCACGAATGCTGGTCCAACTGAGGCGCCAGGTGGAAATGGCATGGCAAGCCATTCCACAGGACTACATCCAGCATCTCTACGATCGTCTCCATGGGAGAATAGCAGCCTGCATTGCTGCGAAAGGTGGATATACACTGTACTAGTGCCGACATTGTGCATGCTCTGTTGCCTGTGTCTATGTGCCTGTGGTTCTGTCAGTGTGATCATGTGATGTATCTGACCCCAGGAATGTGTCAATAAAGTTTCCCCTTCCTGGGACAATGAATTCACGGTGTTCTTATTTCAATTTCCAGGAGTGTATTATGATGGGAGCCAGCAACCGTTATGTTCCGAGGAGCCTTCCTTGCTAATGACAAATGGATGGAAAGTCGCCAAGGGGATCCGACGCTGTAGGAACCAGAACAGGGAAGCAAAAGATTAGTTGACTCAACTGCACTTTAAAAGAAATATATTTTACTCAGCTTGTTGCTGAAGAAATGCTACATTGTTGACAAGTTTTGACAGTTGTGGCTAGCTATAAACAAAGGCCCGACACAGTCGTGCGTCTTCGTACACTGAATGTTCGCCGGTAGAGCTATTGGCAGCTCGGTACAGCGTTCTGCACCAAGTAGTAACGTGAAACTAATCTCGAACTGGAAGTAGATAGCCAGGTGCCCGCCGGTAGCCTGGAGGTTCTTCATTGTTCACGTCTATAGAAAATACTTGAAGGCATAAGAGACGATATGATTGGCCATTGCAACTTCAGGGAATATATCAGTCCAGAAGAAAAAATCCTACTATCAGAATCAGGTAAGTCAACGTTAAAAACAGCTGATTGCCATTTTGTTATTGTGAGTGGCATAACTAGTCCAATAATATTAGAATATTATAAATAAAGTCTGGCATCATTTACAGTTAAATATATTTATTAACATAGACATATATTTGTTAACGTCCCTTCGCAGTAAAATTAGATATTATTAGCAAATAACCAACTTTTAACGAGTATCTGTGAATGGTCTGAAAATCACAATGAAACAATTGTTTGGTTCAGGACTTACAAATATCAGCGTTGAATGTGATGAGGAAAATTGTGGAAAATAAACGTCTAGTTTATATATAAAAACATATTAACAGTACATTATGGATAGCCCATCGAAATGAATTGCCATCAGATTGTTGGGCAGGAGGACACATTTGAACTACGCTCACAAAGGAAGACGAATCTTGGGCATAATTAGAAGCACCTGGTGATGGGTAAGGTGACTTTTGTAACGATGGTCAAGCCCATCCAGTGTGTGTCTGCATAAAACGTGACGATCTCTCATCATTTTTGAAGTTGTGAGCTTCTAAGGCTTCGGTGACGCCCCCCAAGATTATCATACGTAGTCTCTTTTTCTCCAGGGGATCCAGTTGTTTGACTGATGGCAGCAAACTCATGAGGAAAAAGTAGTCATCATCCTGACATTTCTGTTTTCGAGAAACATGTTGAACGAATATGTCGATCTTTCTTTTCTCAATATCCAGTGCCTGTGAGTCATAATCATATATATATTTTTTACCTGACATTTTGGTCTGTTTCTGTCTGTTTTCACAGAAGACGTAGGAGCAAACGCCTCTTGTTCTTCTGAAGAGAGACGCATCTCACCATCATTTGTTCTTTTCTCACTTGCTGTGGTGGGACTTCGATCACTTGGAGAAGGCTCATTCTCTCTCTCTGTGGCAGGCAAGTTTCCTGAGCTGGGCCCAGGTGTTATGATGTCTTTCAAAAACAGCATACTTTTTGAATAGGGCCATTTATCAGATGCCGCAGCTTCCTGACCGCTCTTGGAGTCATGCTGTATTTTATATTTCTCCGAGCATGTTCACCTGAAAAAGGAACAGTAACTCTCACAAAATCAGCACAGAAGTTGTATTCCGTTCGTGGAACAAATGTTCTCTTATTGTTTATGTATGTTTAAGATTCCTAAAATATCGCTAACAAATATCATTTGAGTAATATTCCATTATCATTTCACTCTTTCAGGTACTTAGTAACAAGGATGTATTTTTGGTCCTTGGGTCTAACATTTGGACTGAGTGTCTCGGCAGTTATGGACGCGATATGGAGGAATTTCTGTGAGCGACATCTACCCGTTCCTGATCCGAGAAATTTTGAAGAAATAGCGAGAGGATTCCATGAGCGGCGGAATTTTGTTCATTCAATGGAGGCGTTGATGGCAAGCATATTCGAATAAAATGTCCAAAACAAAGTGGAATTACGTTTTTTAACTACAAAAATAATTTTTCAATAGTTTTACATACCGTGTCGGACTACCGTTGTTGATTTATTTTTATAGATGTGGGATATTATAGAAAAAAGAGAGTGGCGGAGAAACATTTTCGGCTTCTGCTTTGTCTCCATACTTGGAGAATTGTCATGGTACGCTATCGAAACCTTCGCCTGTCGAAGGAATTACTGCCGATATGCCGTTTGTCTTGCTTTAAGATGATGCATATTCTTTGAAAACTTATCTCTTGAAACCTTATTCGAAACGACATCTCTTATACGAAGAAAAAGTTTTCAGTTACAGGCTATCGAGGACTACAAGACATGTGGAGTGTGCTTTCGATACCATGACTGCCAAGTGGCGTTTACTGGGAAAATATTTTGAAACACCACCTACCAAAGTGTAGAAGATCGTGAAATGTATATGCTTACTTCTTAATATAATTATAGACAGTGAAGGTGGTGACTTCTTCAACTCCGCAAGTTTAGAGGTGCATCACCACGTCAAGACGTTCAACAGACCGTCACAATCGGCTCAAATTATCAGAGAGAAATTCAAGTCATACTTTAATGGGATTGGCGTCGTTCCGTGGCCAGACGAAGGCATCGAGTAGCATTTTAGCAACTAAAAGCGTATTTCTTTTTTAAATTGGTTCAAATGACTCTGAGCACTATGGGACTTAACTTCTCAGGTCATCAGTCCCCTAGAACTACTTAAACTTAACTGACCTAAGGACATCACACACATCCACGTCCGAGGCCGGATTCGAACCTGCGACCATAGCGGTCGCGCGATTCCAGACTGTGGCGCTGAGAACCCCTCGGCCGCCCCGGGCGGCATTTCTTTTTGACAGTTAGACAAAAACATATATGTTAAAACTAATATGATTAAAATTAGCACTGATTTGTAGTAACATGTAGTGATTTGAAAGCAAGCACAAAAACTATTACAACATACACTACTGACCATTAAAATTGCTATACCACGAAGATGACGTGCTACAGACGCGAAATTTAACCGACAGGAAGATGCTGTGATAAGCAAATGATAAGATTTTCAGAGCATTCACACAAGGTTGGCGCCGGTGGCGACACCTACAACGTACTGACATGAGGAAGGTTTGCAACCGATTTCTCATACACAAACAGTAGTTGACCGGCGATGCCTGGTGAAACGTTGTTGTAATGCCTCGTCTAAGGAGTAGAAATGCGTACCATCACATTTCGGACTTCGATAAATGTCAGATTGTAGCCTATCGCGATTGCGCGGTTTATCGTATCGCGACATTGCTGCTCGCTTTGGTCGAGATCCAATGACTGTTAGCAGAATATGGAATCGCTGGGTTCATGAGGGTAATACGGAACGCCGTGCTGGATCCCACCGGCCTCGTATTACTAGCAGTCGAGATGACAGGCATCTTAACCGCATGACTGTAACGGATTGTGCAGCCACGTCTAGATCCCTGAGTCAACAGATGGGGACGTTTGCAAGACAACAACCATCAGCACGAACAGTTCGACGACGTCTGCAGCAGGATGGACTATCAGCTAGGAGACAACGACTGCGGTTACCCTTGACGCTGCATCACAAACAGGAGCGCCTACGATGGTGTACTCAATGACGAACCTTGGTGCACGAATGGCAAAACGTAATTTTGTCGGTTGAATCCAGGTTCTGTTTATAGCATCATGATGGTCGCATCCGTGTTTGGCGACATCGCTGTAAACGCACATTGGAAGCGTGTATTCGTTGTCGCCATACTGCCGTATGACCCGGCGTGATGGTAGTGGGTGCCACTGGTTACACGTGTCGGTCACCTCTTGTTCGCATTGACGGCACTTTGAACAGTGGACGTTACTTTTCAGATGTGTTACGACCCGTGGCTCTATCCTTCATTCGATCCCTGCGAAACCCTACATTTCAGCAGAATAATGCGCGACCGCATGTTGAAGGTCTTGTACGGGCCTTTCTGGATACAGAAAATGTTTGACTGCTGCCCTGGCCAGCACATTCTCCATATATCTCACGAACTGAAAACGTCTGGTCAATGGTGGCCGAGCAACTGGCTCGTCATAGTGCGCCAGTCACTACTCTTGATGAACTGTGGTATCGTGTTGATGCTGCATGGGCAGCTGTACCTGTACACGCCATTGAAGCTCTGTTTGACTCAATGTCCATGCATATCAAGGCCGTTTTTACAGCCAGAGGTGGTTGTTCTGGGTATTGATTTCTCTGGATCTATGCATCCAAATTGCGTGAAAACATAACCACATGTCGGTTCTAGTATAATATATTTGTCCATTGAATACCCGTTTATCATCTGCATATCTTCTTGGTGTAGCAATTTTAATGGCCAGTAGTGTTACTTTGATATTTACCTTTGCCTGATAGTTGCTCCCAACAGAGCCCCACAATTCTCGCTTAATATCCCAGTTATGGTAGCCTTCAATCGTCTGGTCCCACAAGCGACCTTGATTCGTCACGAGATGAATTAGAATTCCTTGTCGATCATCCCGCTCGTGATGCGCTACTGCACTGCACTGCCTGACTGGAAACAAACATGATTGGTCAGCCACTCCGGCAGTTCGGCGCCGGACGATGTCGTACTGCGCGTCTCCCTCCAATGTAGGCACGTGCATCAGCCACCTGGTGTTTGCTTGTAACTCCGGCGTTAGCTGGCGCCGGAACGGACCGAAACGGATGACTTCCGGATGCTCCACACACGGAGCACCTGCTGCTTCAGCACGACAGTGACAGAGCACACACGAATGCTGCGACGTCTGCAACAATCTCACGCCATGCCTTCCCTGTCATCGCGCATCCTCCGTACAGTTCCGACTTGATCCCGTCTGATTTTCACCCGTTTTCAGAACTTAAAGAACGCCTTCGATGACTTCATTTTGATAGTGATGAAACGGTGCAAGCACAGGTGAGGTTGTGGTTCTGTCAACAAACAAGGAGAGGCCCCCAGCAGTGGGATAGACTTTTTCAAACCATCTATACGGTCAAGTAGGTAACACACCATGCGGCTATTTATCCTGGTGGGCCTCGTTTGCGAGTAGCTGATAAGCGCAGAAAAAATGAGAATTTTACGTGACGCTCAACTGTGTTAAAAAAAGTTTTTTTGCAGTGGGTGCGTTGAGTAATGGATAGATTAGGGTTCACTTACAGAAGGTTGTGAGTTCGAATCTTGTTTGTGTTTGCTGCTTTAAATTTTTTCATTTTTATCGGAACGACAATCATCATTTTTTTTAAATTATAAATTAGAAATGTAATTTTTTATCCTTCTGTAACATCATTTTAATCATAGTACGAATTTATTCTAACTTTTTTCTTGATGTCATACTTTTTCAACTCAGAATGTTAATTTAATTATATTTATCTATAATAATATTTAAATATTTAAAAATTGCGAATAAGCTATTTCTATTGACTCTGTATTGGTGAAAGAAACGTATTTTTCGTTGCAAGATGTGTATTTTCTTTGGATGGTAATCGACATACAGACATTTAAAACATAGCTTAAATTCCTATTGTACTATGGACAAGGGATTATAAGTGAAATAAAATTCAAGCATACGGAGGAATATAAATAACGGATGCAAAAGCTGGACGAAATAATAGGATGACAGAACGAGAGAAATTAAATCGAAAATAGTACATAAAATTAATTAAAATCGCTTGAACGAAAATTTCAAGGGGAAAAATAATGACAGGAAGAAAAATAAGAGCAAATGAAGAAGTTGATTTGATGATTAAAATGATGTGACAGAGGAACGGAAATAAAAAATACAGTCAAACCAATTAACTGAATATTATTAATGATCAAAGTCATCTCGATAAGAACTCAGAAATAAAAAAAACCCGAAGTACCTGACTAGATTTGAACCGTCAACCTCCTCCACGGGAAGTCCTTACCCTAGTCATTGCGCCACGTAACTAGTAAATATGCCGTGATTTCTTTAACGCTACTGGCCATCACACAAAATTCCGAAATATCTTTTCGTCAACTACGCGTAAACGAGGGTCCACCAGGGTTAATGGCTGCAAGGTATGTTATCTAGTGTCTTAACCTACATCACTGTGTAGATAGTTCCAAAAAGTCGATGAAGTGGTGAAACAGAAGTAAGGTTGTAGCTCAGTCAACAAAGTCAAACTTTCTGGAGTGACTGTATCAATAAATTTATCTCTCGTTGTGAGAATTAGGTTGGCCGCCAGGGTAAGTATGTTGAAAAATAAATACGTAAACATAATGAACAAAGATATTGAATGTTAATAAAGTTAATTTTATTTAAAAATCTTTAAGATTTTTTGCATAAAATATTTGTAGGTACTACTTTCATCACGCCCTCGTAAAATCACCGAAAGAATAATAATACGGGGAGTACAATAGTCATCTGCCCGTGATAAACTAGAAAGGAGTAAGTAAAAGAAGAGAATGAATACTAAGAATGTGAAAAACTATTCGGAAAAATAGTAATAACGAACTGGATAACAAATTTTACAACTAGAAGTATAAAAACTGATTGGTAACAAGTATTCTTGAGGTATTTGCTTATTCATACGGATCGTCTCATTCGTCTGAAATCAAATCCACTACCCAGTGTGATTTATGTGCATTTTTTTTTCGACTGATATGTGCACCAAAATCACATGAGAGCCTTCCCGCAAAGTACGAGGTGTGTGGGAAAAGTAACAAGACTGGTTTCTTATCTACCGAAGCTTTTATGTTTTTCGAACAACAACATTGACCACTTCGGAGTAGTTCCCTTCGGCAGATTTAAGCCGGCGGAGTCGTTGTTCCCAGATCGGTCACATTCCTTAGAATGTTCTCCAGAGTCCTAAAATGATGATATTTTTTAAAGAAATTTTTCCAATTCGGGAAAAAGGAAAAAGGTACAAGGACTCAGATCAGGTGAATGGTGATGAGGAGGGGTGAGGGGGTGCTTTTTGAGGTAAAAAATTCCGTGATGTAAGTGGCCGCATGACATGGGGCGTTGTCATGATGCATCATCCACTTGTCTGCGATGTACGGTCTCATTCAGTTCACCCATTTCCTGTCCCTTTCAAGGACATCTTTGCGAAACACTTGGTTGGTAATGTCTGTTCTCAAAAGAGCACGCACACGTTCGACATTTTCGTCTGTGTTTGAAAGTGAAGATCCCCCTAAGCGAGGTGCGTCTTCAACATCTTTTCGACCTTCCAAAAATGCTTTGTGCCGGTGAAAAACTTGTGCTCTTGGTAAGGAATGCTCCCCATAGGCCTTTTTCAACTTTTCAAAGGCCACACTCGTGAATTCTGCTAGTTTAATGCAAAACTTGATGAAGTAACGTTGCTCTAAATTTCACTGTTCCATTTCCGTAACACAAAACAAAAGCACAACTTTATTGATGGCTCTCTTAAAAATCACGTGATGGCTGTAGGGAGTTGAAACTCGAACCGAGCATCTGGAAGGGATGAACACACCAGCCTGCGCAAGTAGAACAACCCAACGTTGCCAGATAGCTTGCAGTGTTGTCAGTCACATTAATTTCCTAACACACGTCGTATCCATTCTTCAGTATAATATACGTTTAGGATATGTGAATTTTCATCCCTTTTACCCTTGGGTGAAAGATGGCTTGATGGTCGGTTGTCACTGTTCATCTTGTTTGTCAGTTCTCGGGTCCACTCATGTGCATTATTATTGATCAAGAGATAACTGGGCTTCAACTAATCTTAAATGTCTTGATAAACACAGAGAACCATTCATGTCAAAACGACACTCCTTCCTGTGATTTATCCCACGGCATTCTTTTACACAAGTGTTTCGGGTGACTCCACACCCTTTCCTGTGCAAGCATAACAGGATACAACACTTCGCCGTAAGTTTTCGACTTCTTCCAGTTAACACGAGATTTTCCATTGCCGGGAAACCAAAGAAGTGTTACACTTAACGCAACAGACATCTCTTGAATAAAAGAATACGCAGCAGACAAACTGAAAGTAATTTTAAGCAAGATTGGCAGCAGTGACAGAAAATGTAAACACATTGCTATGCTTAGTAGAAGACTGGCAGAAGTGCGATGTGCTGAATATAGTAGGCTATAGGCATATTATTTTATGTATGTATTAGGCTAAGAATATCTGTATAGCGCACTGAACACATACTTTCATTTTAAATGTGAATTGTCGAAAACATGTGCTAATAAAAGTAGCTATTGATTACTTTTTGTACTCAAATTAATAGCGAATAAATTAATGTGATCTGGTTTCGTAGACAAAACGTAACATTCATAATAGTTTGTGTACCTCCTTATATGCCTGTACCAAACAAATCTCATACGACCTTATCAAGTGACTTAATACATGGGTGGCAGACCATTTGAAGCGATATGAATATGATGCTTAAACGTGATCCCATATGTATATAAAATGTTAATGATCCATGCAAATGGGTTTTGGATGTACGGTGAGTTCGTATTTTATGTCATTCGTTCATTTTGGACCAGTAAACTTACCAGGTATTCGGTAGTTTAAGAAAGTCTGTGAGGGCTAAAAGATCTAGATATAGTATACAGTAGCTAAGTCGTAGAATAAGTAACACAAGAACGATGGGCTGCAAATGGCCAGCGAATAATAATTCATGACAAAACAAATGAAGCAACCGAATCAATGTGAATCATGTACGTATGAATAGAGATTGAGGAGTTGTCAGCTTCCATGCAAGAAAGATGGTTACAGGAACAGTAGGCGGTAATGCGAAATATCGGTGCTCTGTTTATTTTCGCCCGTTTAAACACTGCACTAAATTTGAACGACAATGTTAAGCTGCAACTAAGACTGATGCGCTAAAGCCATGTTTAGTGTACGAAACAGTGTGAATTAACACATCAACGAACACTGCGAAAAGTGAAATAAATGATAAATGACATACAAAATATTTGCACCGTCTTGGTTTCCGAATCGTATCATAATATTCGGTTCAATACAAACAACAGCACAACTACTCGATCACCGAACCGAATATAATGGCCACAGTCTTCAAACCCAATATTTGGTAGACTACTTTATTATGTGACGTTTTAGACTAATGTCTGCTTACAGTTTTTACGTACCCCTGCTTAGTGTTTAGTGTTTATATTACTTTATCGTGCCAAGCACCAAATTCCCAAGAAACCAATTATTTGACTGTGACTCAAAACATGTAGTTAACGGGTTAAACGTTGTGCGTTTGTCTGGACGTATTCTCGTGACTTTAATCAATCCTTGCTTTGTAATTTTTATTTTTATTCTGTATTTCTCTTGATATGTGTGCAGCGCTTGAAAAAGACTACACAGCTGAAAAGCTGCAGAACGCAAAATAAAAATTAAATGGAAATGAAAAACAGTAGATGTAGAAATGTTATTTCTATCAAGAAGTTAGATGTATCTTTTCTATTACACACAGAGCTCTACTTATGTCCTCTCGCGCTATACTGTATATCTCTGACTTTATGAGCATCTCCTTGCAGACTGCAACAGCTATTTTTGCGAAAAGTTTTTCTGAGGGAAGAACGTTGAACAGTAGAGTTCAGCCACCATACCACCCCCACACTCAGCCCAGATCGATGTGCTGGTTCGGCTGGAACTTCCGACTGCTTTTTAACTTGCTCACGTGAAATCTGCTAGGCTTATCCGTTTTGGATGTAACACGTTCGATTTAGTTCTATTGTTACTATTAAAGCAGCATCATAAAAGAAAGTGGTAATACTGAATAACAAGATAATTTGGTGTTACACATGGCATACCAATGAAGAAGCTCTAACTAGCTACTACTTTTCAGACACTGTAAGCGTACCGTCATATCGCTGGCTTGGTTGCGGAGCATCTTTCCGGGCGGCCGCGTCTGTAGAGTCGAACGCGGGACACGGGACTGTTAAGTTGTGTAGTGTGCAGCTCTGCATGTTACAGGCATTGTTAGTATGGAAGTTGAAGCGTTGCTACAAGTGCTATTACAGTAAAGTGATAAAATAAGCAAATGATTCAGAGGAAAGTGCATCAAGAAGTAACTTAAAAATGAGCAGTGCTGGTGATAACGTATTTGTGTATCCTCTCGTTACGTGTCGTATCGTACAGTATCAAAAAATGGTTCAAATGGCTCTGAGCACTATGGGACTTAACATCTGAGGTCATCAGTGCCCTAGAACTTAGAACTACTTAAACCTAACTAACCTAAGGACATCACACACATCCATGCCCGAGGCAGGATTCGAACCGGCGACCGTAGCGGTCGCGCGGTTCCAGACTGTAGCGCCTAGAACCGCTCGGCCACCCTGGCCGGCCGTACAGTATCAGTCACCCGCGCCGTGTTCCGTCTCTCAGAATGAACTGATGTGAATCAGAAAAGATTAGTTAAAATAAAAGAGTGGAAACAAGTGCCAGTGTCTTGTAGCGAGCGTGAGAACGTGCGTTCGGTCATCGCGTTTCCGCATCATCAACAATCAGCCGCGCCGCGACGGTTACGCGCACGCTCGTAGAAGTGAGAACTGAATAATTAACTCTATAATCAATGTTATATCACTGCTAGTGTCAAGGAGGACTGGTACCAAAAGAAATCTTTGTATGCGTGACGAGCGTAAGAACTTTCGTGCGATCATTCGGCTTCCGCATCATCAACAATCACCCGCGTCGTGTCGGTTACGCGTACGCTCGTCTGAGTGATACTGTGGACTGGTAATCAGCCATTATTTGCGATAAACACTTATGAATTAGAATGTAAACAGTGCAACCTGCGATTTTCTTTAATCGCCTCAGAATATAGTTGCTCATACCAGACGTCGAACTGTGTTGTATTTTAACGTTGAGTGGCTACCCTAAACCTGCTTGCATATTTCGATAGATAATTTCAGGCAAGGCAGTAGCAGTGTGGAGCAGAACAATACGGCCGCAGCGGGATTATCAGGTACGTGGTGTAGACAAGGCGCACGGTCTAGAAAAGCAGAAGTGAAAACAGTTTAACGGTCCTCCACCACCATTTGTACTCCGGGCGTGTTACAATACAAAGTACTTACAGACGTTGGCTACAAGCGAGGATTGATTAAAATCATTGCAGAAAGTTGAAAATTTGTGCTGGACCAAGGTTCGAACCCAGGTCTCCTGCTTCGTGGCAGATGTTCTAACCACCAAGACATCTGGACACAGTTTTCATTGCAACTCCACGGACTACCTTAGTAAGCCTCTCGTCAGTCCCAGAGTCTCAACTTACCCACACAATAAAAATGCTGTGCCCCTGCCATTATCCACATTACTCGCAGGATTTCACTGTTTCCCGTCCGAGACCGAGCCTGGTGTGCACCTTCACTGAAGAGATCACTGGCCGTCTCGCCTATGTAATACTTTTCACCTACATATGCATTAAGCACAAGTTTCAACATTTATTTTCGGAACTGAAAAGTTCGGCTGGCAAAATGAATTTATACACTCCTGGAAATGGAAAAAAGAACACATTGACACCGGTGTGTCAGACCCACCATACTTGCTCCGGACACTGCGAGAGGGCTGTACAAGCAATAATCACACGCACGTCTCAGCGGACACACCAGGAACCGCGGTGTTGGCCGTTGAATGGCGCTAGCTGCGCAGCATTTGTGCACCGCCGCCGTCAGTGTCAGCCAGTTTGCCGTGACATACGGAGCTCCATCGCAGTCTTTAACACTAGTAGCATGCCGCGACAGCGTGGACGTGAACCGTATGTGCAGTTGACGGACTTTGAGCGAGGGCGTATAGTTGGCATGCGGGAGGCCGGGTGGACGTACCGTCGAATTGCTCAACACATGGGGCGTGAGGTCTCCACAGTACATCGACGTTGTCGCCAGCGGTCGGCGGAAGGTGCACGTGCCCGTCGACCTGGGACCGGACCGCAGCGACGCACGGATGCACGCCAAGACCGTAGGATCCTACGCACTGCCGTAGGGGACCGCACCGCCACTTCCCAGCAAATTAGGGACACTGTTGCTCCTGGGGTATCGGCGAGGACCATTCGCAACCGTCTCCATGAAGCTGGGCTACGGTCCCGCACACCGTTAGGCCGTCTTCCGCTCACGCCCCAACATCGTGCAGCCCGCCTCCAGTGGTGTCGCGACAGGCGTGAATGGAGGGACGAATGGAGACGTGTCATTTTCAGCGATGAGAGTCGCTTCTGCCTTGGTGCCAATGATGGTCGTATGCGTGTTTGGCGCCGTGCAGGTGAGCGCCACAATCAGGACTGCATACGACCGAGGCACACAGGGCCAACACCCGGCATCATGGTGTGGGGAGCCATCTCCTACACTGGTCGTACACCTCTGGTGATCGTCGAAGGGACACTGAATAGTGCACGGTACATCCAAACCGTCATCGAACCCATCGTTCTACCATTCCTAGACCGGCAAGGGAACTTGCTGTTCCAACAGGACAATGCACGACCGCATGCATCCTGTGCCACCCAACGTGCTCTAGAAGGTGTAAGTCAACTACCCTGGCCAGCAAGATCTCCGGATCTGTCCCCCATTGAGCATGTTTGGGACTGGATGAAGTGTCGTCTCACGCGGTCTGCACGTCCAGCACGAACGCTGGTCCAACTGAGGCGCCAGGTGGAAAAGCATGGCAAGCCGTTCCACAGGACTACATCCAGTATCTCTACGATCGTCTCCATGGGAGAATAGCAGCCTGCATTGCTGCGAAAGGTGGATATACACTGTACTAGTGCCGACATTGTGCATGCTCTGTTGCCTGTGTCTATGTGCCTGTGGTTCTGTCAGTGTGATCATGTGATGTATCTGACCCCAGGAATGTGTCAATAAAGTTTCCCCTTCCTGGGACAATGAATTCACGGTGTTCTTATTTCAATTTCCAGGAGTGTAGTTGAGTACTTACCTGATTACGTTGGCTACAATCGTGAAATTCACGTTGAAAGTTCTTCATGGTCACAAGAACTTATGTGGAACTTGCAAAAATCCAAAGAATCGATTTCTCAATCTAGTGTTCCGAAGCGAAGCTGTAGTTACAGTACAACGTCCTGTACTTCAAGGACTTCAGTTCAAAAAAATCTTTCCATCATCTGTTTCCCGAGTTCTGCCTTGGAATAAACCGCCATGAACTCTCAGTTAGAAGTACTTCTTCCCAGTACTGCGCTGCACCAGTTTTGGTGCCAAAACAAATAAAATAGATATTTAAAGAATCACTTAAATGGCACTAATTCCAGTAATTTATTGATTTTGAATGTAATCATGCGTACGATTTAAAACAAGCTATTTTAAACCACTTATTTTATTTCCTTTTATAATGAACATTTCTAATTGTGTTTTTATGGATTTTAATCTGACTAAACTCAGAGTGGTAATATTTCAATTTAATATTAATGAAAGTTTTAATTAAACCTTTGAAGTTATAAAGCAGATTAGTCCAGTCCTGTTGATTAACAAATAGCCAAATTAGTTTAATTCCGACACGAATTTTGTTATAGAACTTTATTCTATTTGTGAAGGAAGTTTTTCTCTAAATTTACACACAGAGTAAAGCAATTTTTACTAAAATATAGTTGAACGACAGTCCAGGATCCAAGTATTGTACATAATTCAGAATTATGCCACAGTTACGTTTCTTTGACTCGTTTCTTGAATATGAAATATTCAATTCTGAATATTAAATCGGATGAGTACGAAATCTATTATTTGTAGTGATCTGCAACGTAATTTTTACAATAGGGAGAGTATGTTTTTACAATAGGGAGAGTATGTTTTGCAACAAAAATCGGCAAAAACCAATGGCACCAGGAATGACGCCATATTCGTCATTCTTTAGTTAACTAAGGACCTGGGAGGTATGAAACAGTACATTACATGTCAGTATATTTACTATTCTATTTTAATGTACATATATTTACTGAAGAATGTCGTTTTCCTATAATCACAAAAAACTGCTAGTAAGCACCAAACAACCTGATGATCTGCAGAAACACATCGCGTATCTTACTAACAACGTGAAGTTTAGTTCGCTACACTTCCAGCCAATCAATGAATTTGAAACGAAGGAAACCTGTGTAGGGAGGAATAGCTACGTTTTTTAACGCACCAAATAAGCCACCACAACTGTAGCTGAGGAGAAAACAACACAGACGTGATAATAGAAGGTCGAAAGCAAAACTGTTTCCCAACAGAGAAGGAAGCACTTCCACAATTATTACTACATATGAATCAAAAACAGCAAGAATCTTCAACACATTTGCTTTTGAAGTAAAAGTAATTACATCTACAAAAATATTTGTGTATTAGAAAGTCGAGTAAAGGATAAGAACGGGCGAATCATTAGACTACACAAAAAAATTTTTACCTGTCAGGGAAGTACTTATCATAATAAAAACAGAAAACCACAGAAATATATGCCTCTCATGGATGAAATATGTATTTATATTCTATTGCTATCAGCGGAAAAGCTGCAGTCACACACATATTCGAAAGTATTTCTTCATGAATAAGATGTAGTTTATGTCATGGAATGAGTGAGATTCGGTTGTTTTTGCATTTCTTTCAGAATAATTCATGTCTCTTGGTAATTTATTAGCGCATAAAACGTAAAAAGTAACCATTATTTCGCTAATTAAGTAGAAATATAATTAAAAACACGCATTGTCCTTACGACGCATGTGACTGTCTACTTTCTCACCTCTTTGACCGCTAGTATCGATCTCGTTATCAAACAGAAATAATTTTCACGTCAGAGAGTGTCGTGAACGTATGTATTAGACTGTGGTTTTACCAAGAAATAACCATCAATGAAATCTAACAGCTTATACAAGGAAAAGACACAGGAAAATGTATTATATCTCAGAGAATACGGTGGTTAGACATATGTAGAGGATGCTCGAAAGAATAATCAGAGGAAGATTTTACTCCACCAGGTGGACGGCTTGACTAAGAGCAAAATGGCTGCAAAGCAAGAAGGAAAGGAAAAAGCAAACGAACCTCCCGAATATGCTGTCAGTCACTCGTCAGTGACTTATATGATACACCGCACCTCGGGAACCTTTAGTATAACACGTGATCCACCTAACTATATTACAAAGCTCAATTCAGCGCATTCTGCTCCTGGAAATTTATTCTCATCATGTTAACCTAAAGACAGGAGGGTAGCTTTATTTTGCAATTTTCACTCCTATTGTCGTATAAGCTGGCACAGTGTGCCTAAAGCAAATACTCAATTTATTAAGTAGCAGAATACTGTGTAATTTAGATAATCCACAGCTTTCAGCCTCTTTAAGGATTGTGCAATTCGTATGTTCATTTACCACTAACTTTTCTTCTTGTTGGTTTTCTTTGCTGAAGGTAAAATCAGTTTCAGCCCAACTATGATTTGTCAACCACAATAAAGTATGAAAAAATAATTTTCATTTAGTCTTTGTCTCCCTCTGTAGGATTCAGCGTAGAGTTATTTTTTATGGTACACAGATATTCAACGAATTCGTACCTAGAAACTGAGAATCTTAACAATTCAAAAGAAAGTAATAGCAACGTACATCATTAAGACACCTGTTCCATAAGTTATCTGAAAATACAGATTCAGGGATTGAAAAATCCTGTGAGCTGCGTGGCAGGTAGCAGCGGTCATTATGAAGATGTATGACAAATATTTGTTTTCTCTATACAAGCCTCTGTATAAGGATGGAGGTGTCTATTTTCTTAGGAAAAATACCAGCGTAATCGACTAAATATTATACTGCCGAATGCGGCTAATTCTTTGAAACTTTCCACATACTTGAATCTTCTTCTTCTTTATTGGATCTGCAGAGCACATATAATGGATGAATGAATGAAATGAACACGAGTGATGACAAAAGTTAGCAGAGATGGGATTTCAAGTTGATAAATAAAAGCACTTCAAGATCTGCTTCCTTCTGTCACGGGCTACTTTAGCAACTCACAAATCAAGAAAATCTTCCACAATAAAGGTTGATTCTTACAAAGAGTCAGAAAGAAACAGTAACTAGGCACTGTTAATAATGCCATGCATTAAAGACGAATAGCGGAACTACGTTGACGAACAGACAATTTAATCCTAGAACAGTTGTTCACATTTGTTTTTCCATCTACTGTGTCCTACACATTGAATGAAGGTTGTTTTTAGTTGTGGTACAAGTTTCATGGTGTGTGTTGTTCTACAGCCAGAACCGACATAAAAAGCACTATTTTACATTCAGACGAAATGATGAGCTAAAACAACTGAAGCAACTTTCTAGGACAAGAACTAAGTTCTTTTACTAGCGCTTACATAGAATTTTCTGCATCATTTTTATGGAAATGTTGACTATTTTTGAAGACTTTGTGCTCTAATGAGCAAAATCTACTGTTTCAGAAAAGTGTTGAAGTGTGCTTATAGGATTATAAACACTGGCTTACTGGTTATATTCACTGATTGTAAGACTAATAAATAGCAAATAAATCACAGCCTGTCATTCGTAACAGAGAGAAATCTTCGGGATTACCCGAAGGGAGTATTTAGGGCCATTATTGGTTTTGGGAACCAATTATTTCGTCCATAAGACGTACGCACAAGTGCAATAGTGACAAGGTTACGACACTTTCAATCTCCAAGGTTACGTTTAATGCCAAACTCCCAAAGAGGGGCGTAAATTACAAAATGATAAACTTCAGTCGTTTTATTTTTTTCGTCCTTGCGGATCACTGTAATACTGGTAAATAGCCTTAGGACAACAAGTGTACCAGTAGTAGCTAGCCAGTACTATGGCCTCCCGTATTCCCCCGACTATGTGTCGGAATATTTAAAAGCTTTGGTGTAATCCAGCCTTACTGACAGTATCGACAAATCCCGGGAGCGCATTGTGGATAACTGTCAATGCACTAAGGACACAACTGGAATTTTTTAACGTAACCGGTTGTTGATGGTTAGAGGTACTAAAGTACTGAACGATGGCCATATGGAACAAGTGCTATAATGTGTTTGTCCTCAACAACATATCTGTAGTTTGCTTCCTAATAGATTGTGTTATAAGGTGTTAATTTACTCAGATGTAATACGTCGTATCGGGAAAATATTGATTTGTGGACCTATGTTTACTAGAATTATTTGCTTGTATCATTTTCCTCTGTTCTCTTCTTTCGTTTGTACCTTTTCCACCGTGTACAAACTATATGGATTTACCGATGAGAGAGTACGGAAAGCCGGCCGCGGTGGTCTCGCGGTTCTAGGCGCGCAGTCCGGAACCGTGCGACTGCTACGGTCGCAGGTTCGAATCCTGCCTCGGGCATGGATGTGTGTGATGTCCTTAGGTTAGTTAGGTTTAAGTAGTTCTAAGTTCTAGGGGACTGATGACCACGGCAGTTGAGTCCCATAGTGCTCAGAGCCATTTGAACCATTTTTGAGTACGGAAAGAAAGATCTAATGAACTTATGTCCGGAAATGCATAGTTTCCAAGCTAGAAGCCATTTATTCAATCATACTTTGCTACGGAGACTGCGGTTTAATACGCGCTGTACCCTGTAGCCACAGGAGGGTGGTACTGTTCCTCATACGTCATGCCTCAGCGCCCTTTGCTGCCATAGTAATTGCTAATGTTGTGTCCGATTCACTTTTATTGCTGACTCACCTTGTAGTTAATGTGATACAGCGTTGTACACAATCGTTCCGTATTCGAATCGAGGGCTTGCATGCGTGGTATTTACTTACGGAAAGGCAAATGGCAACGGGCGGCGGGCAGCAAGGTTGTATCAGGAGACCTATCCCAGCCGACAACAACCACAGCATTCAATGTTTGCAACAGTGTTCCGCCATTTGTCTGAGACAAGGTCGATTCAGGAAGCAAGAAATCGTCTAGGACGTACTCGAAATGTTCGGACACCAGACTTCGAGGAAAACGTAATTAACACTGTGGAAGGTGACCGCCGTGTCAGTACCAGGCAATTGGCCTGCGATTAAAGGATAAGCCAGACGACCGTGTCGAACCTTCTCCATGACAGTTGTTACTGCCCTTATCACTTACAGAGTGTGCAGGTATTACTAGCGACAGCCTTTCCACATCGGGATCAGTTTTGTCGCTGGTTTCTGCACCAGGCAACCGCGACAGCGGGACTTGTCTTATCCATCCTTTTCACAGATGAGGCCATCTTTACGCGGAGATGTACCTTCAGCTTTCATAACAGTAATCTGTGGAATTGTACGC
Organism: Schistocerca gregaria; assembly: GCF_023897955.1. Classification (NCBI taxonomy): domain Eukaryota; kingdom Metazoa; phylum Arthropoda; class Insecta; order Orthoptera; family Acrididae; genus Schistocerca; species Schistocerca gregaria. The sequence goes on from NC_064921.1 coordinate 164,270,503, forward strand.
AGAACCGCCATGGTATGATGACTGCGAATCATCGTGAAGCTGGAGTGAGTGGGCCGGGATAACTGGCGACCGCATTTAGGTACCAGTCTTCCTTCCACGTCGCCTAACAGGCCGGAACCATCAGCGTTTCTTGCGGGTGACTTTACCTTCCCTGCTGGAAGAAGTGTCATTGATGATTCGCAGGATTATGTGGCTGCTACATGATGGTCCTCCAGCCCATATCGTCGTTAAGGTCCGGATGCATCTCAGTCGTGTATTCCCTGGGCGATGAATCGGACGAGGGAGTCCAGTTGTATGGCCTGCTCGTTCAACGGATCCCAACCAGTTCGTTTTATGGTTACGGGGCCATCTCAAAAGTATCGTGTATGCAGAGCCCATTCGAGATGTGGAGACACTGGAGCAGTATCTTCCTGCCTTTGACACAGTTCGGTTGTAGCCTGGCCCATGTGAACGTGTGAGGCAGAACATGCTACGGCGCGTACAGGCATATGAAAACCATCTGCAAATATGGCTGCATGGTACAGCGCGTATTATACCATAGTTTCTGTAACAATGTACGACTGGATAAATGGTCTCTAACATGAATCCATGCATTTCGGGACATAAGTCCAGCAAACCATTTTTTTTTCCGTATCCTCTCATGAATCAGTCCTTAGAGTCAGTACATGTATACAGGGTGTTTCAAAAATAGTTATACATTTTTTGCGAACAGACTGTTTAGACCAAAATTTCCGAAAATGCATCTTTTTCGAGATCTTAAAAAAAGTTGACGATAACGGCTTTTCAGGCACAACCCAACAGCTTCACTTACCTACACACCCGTTCGACTCATCGTATCCTAGATGATGTTGCGTTGTCAGCGAGGCTTGTTTGCATTTGTCATTCGTCTGCTTTCAATGTGTCCGTTGTGTAGATGTGAGTTAACTGAAAGCGCTGCTTTCAGACATGACGGGATAATTCATTTCGTGATCGGGCAGACGATCGGTCTGCGCGAATGGTAACGGACACGAGGCTGGAAACATAGCCGAGTCATCCTACCTTTGGTGCTGTGTACCGTAGCGTTACCGAAAACGATCCGTAGCACCACAGGTTATTGACCGAGTAAGATCAAGTGTTGCTCGTACGCCTGCCCAGGAAGAGCACGGTCTACGGGCTGTCGAAGAAGAGCCAGTTATCAGCGATGTACCACATGGCGTATGATATATCTCCAAGTTCACTTTGGAGGTGACTTGGCGAGTATCCGTGTCATCTTCAACCTGTGCAACGACTTACTGTTGCAGATCATCCATTGTTCGTTGCGCAAACTGCCAAGAAAATTAGTGAAATTTTAAGATCGGTGAAAGACGCACGACACCCCTCAGCTACCCCAGATGTGTATAAAATTCCGTGTAGCTGTGGCATGGTTTACGTTGGTTCAAATGGCTCTGAGCACTATGGGTCTTAACATCTATGGTCATCAGTCCACTAGAACTTGGAACTACTTAAACTTAACTAACCTAAGGACATCACACAACACCCAGCCATCACGAGGCAGAGAAAATCCCTGACCCGGCCGGGAATCGAACCCGTGGCGAGTGGTGGCGCCATCTAAGAGATTTATAGAAGTGGCACCACCAGTGCCTAGCAGCCAGTCGGCGACTCACCTCAGAAGATGTTGCCCGCAGCCGGCAACTAAACGTCAGGAAGGGTAAGGAGTTTTATATATGGACCACGGCAATTCAGCCCGGCAGTTTTAATTAATGAAGACGCCGGCCGTCGAAGCTTACATGCTATGATTACAACATATATCGGCTCATATCAATCCCCATGTTACAGTACAGGTTAGACATTACCTACGGTTTAAGATTAATGAGTGGGTTACGATTGTAGATGACAGTTTGGTAGGGACATACGTTATCCCAGTACGTCTTACGGGTGCTGTTTACAGGGACTTTATTCAGAACAGAAAAAGGGAAGTTGATGTGGATGAGTAGGAGGAACAAAACTGTAATGTTCGGATTCACTATTAGTAATGTCCTGCTTGACACAGTCAAGTCGTTTAACTCTCTTGGCGTAACTGAAAACGACATGCAATGGAGCGAGCATGTGGGAACTATGGTAGGGAAGGCGAATGATCGACTTCGGTTTATTGGGAAATTTTTAGGAAAGAGTTGTTTACATGAAAAGAAGACCGCATATAGGACTCAAATGCTACCTATTCTTGAGTACTGCTCGAATATTTAGCATCCGTACGAGGTTGGATTGAAGGAAGACAACGAAACAGTTCAGAGGCGCGCTGCTAGATTTGTTACCGGCAGGTTCGAACAATAGCTAAGCATTGCGGATGTATTTCGGGAGCTCAAATGAGAATCCCTGGAGGGAAGGAGACGTTCGTTTCGAGGAAAAATTAGGGAACCGGCATTTGAAGCTCTATTTGCGAGTAGAACAGGGGAGGGAATGACTACTACTGGTATATGGTACCCTCCACCACGCACCGTACGGTGGCTTGCGGAGTATCTACGTACATGTAGGTGTAGAACACCCTCCATGGCCATCTAGATTTGCCTCTGCAAACAAGGAGAAGCATGTGGTTATTGCGTGATTGACTTCTAGCACATTTCAGTTTCAGCGTTCGAGGTGCACTGGCTTATATATACCATGACACATGGATAGGTAGAGGAGGACCGATTCCAAGGTCTTCAAGTTTCTCCGACCTCACTCCTTTGGATTATTATCTCTGAGGGCACCTTACACAACTGGTCTATGCAGCAGACCATCAGGATGCAGGAACACTTTATCAGAGTGTTATGGAAGCCTTCGAAACCTTAAGAATCGTCAGGAATTTTGAAAAGGTACGAAAGTCCATAATTCGACGAGTGCATGTGTGTTTAGAAGCAAGAGAAGGAAATTTCAAGTATTTATCATGAGTTTATGTGTTGATGAGCTAGAATCATCGAAATTATAAACTGTTACTAATAACTAGAAGTTTTGTGTTGTACCTTCCATCACTAGCTGCAAAACGAAGGGTTTTCGATCACGTGTTTGTATGAAACCTTTTTGTTTCCCAAAGTTTGTAAAAGTATTTTTGAAACACACTGTATAAATAGCCTAGTGGGTAATGTCGAAGGCTGTTGTATACAGAGAAGCCGCGAATCTAGAAAAATGTAGAAGATGGGATGAAGAACTGAGGTGGAACGATGCAAGGTGCTGGGATTTGAAATGATGTCTCTGTGGTGTCACCGCCAGACACCACACTTGCTAGGTGGTAGCCTTTAAATCGGCCGCGGTCCGTTAGTATACGTCGGACCAGCGTGTCATCACTATCAGTAATTGCAGACCTCGCGCCGCCACACGGCAGGTCTAGTCTAGAGAGACTCACTAGCAATCGCCCCAGTTGTACAGCCGACTTTGCTAGCTATGGTTCACTGACTACATACGCTCTCATTTGCAGAGACGACAGTTTAGCATAGCCTTCAGCTACGTCATTTGCTACGACCTAGCAAGGCGCCATATTCAGTTACTACGTCTTCTGAACAGATAATATTGTGACTCATGTTCCGTAAAGAGCGACGTTCATCATTAATGGATTAAAATATCAAAGTAATTACGTCCGATTTCTGAATTCTATTTCCTTGTCATATTCCAGACCTCACGTCAGTATAGACCTTCGCTCCTCACGCCAGCCTGCGTGAGCTAAAACGCGTGCATTTCGGCATCCACTAGTAACACGGTGTTGACTCTTCTGCCAACACAACAGTATCAACATAAACAAAACCCATTGCGTGTAAATAGTCGAAGAGACCAATTATTGTGTGACTATATGGTTGCCGACCGGTGACTGGAAGCGGTCACATCCATCAAATATCTAGGAGTATGCGTTACGAATGATTTAAAATGGCACGACCACATAAAAGTAATCGATAGAAAGGCAAAATCCAGATTCACATTCATTGGAAGATTGAAAGTCTGGGGCTCATACGAGATCGGTTTGATTGAGGAAACGGAGAAGGTTACAAGAGAAGCATTGAGTTTCGATATAGATTCGTTTACTAAGCGCGAAAACATCATGGCGATGCTCAGGAAACTCCAGTGAAAAACGTTACGAAAAAGGCACTGTACATCTCGGTAAGCTTCACTGCTAAAATTCTGAGAGCGTGCTTTCCTACAAGACAACCAATATTGCTTTTACTCACTTGTCTCGCAAAAATTCCGTGCAGGTAAAATCGGAGAATTATCAACCATCTTACTCCACGCGCACTATTCGAGATTGGAACAGGAAAGGAGTGAAGTGAGGTAGATACACACCTTAATATGGCTTGCAGAGTACAGATATAGATGTACTTGTACAGTTAGTCCATTTCCTTAATCAGCCACGGTCTCACCATAACAGGTTTCGAGAAAATGACCTTTCCCACAGTATGTCTAACGCGGAAGTCGTTCATGTTAACAAATAAGGGAGTACTCCGCAACGCCTCGAATCATTTGGCACAACATCCGCAGAGGTCACAGTGTCCGGGGGATGCAACAGTTCCACGAAACAGCGTCTGGTGATGTTCTGATTTCTGCGACGTGTACGTCAGTGTTGTTTACACGCGGACCACTTTGTCGAGCAATCGCGGAGCGTGAGGGGCTCGCCTCTGACGTAACTGCTGTACGTCCCGCGTCAGCACGACCGCACGAGATAAGGCGGAGACGCGTGCAACGAAACCACCGAGACGCGCTGATGCAACTACACTTCCGCAGATAGCGTGTTAAGTGTTTCATTCAGGCTGACTGCCACCGCGTCCAGCTAGATATGCAAATCCTGCTAGGAGCATGTTACAACTCTACTGCCCTACTTACCATGCTGTTTCCTTGCTGCCGTCTTTTCCCAAAACACTGGAAAAATTAATGTTCTGCAGAGTAGTCCCACATTTAAGGGGAAGCAATTTACTTAGCACATCGCAGTTTGAATTTCAGAAGGGTTGTTCAACTACGAATGGTATTTATGCTTTCAATCACCAAATACAGGTATTAGAAGCCTTAAGTGATAAAATATCGCCAGTTAGTATTTTTTGTGATTTTAGGCATCTGAATGTGTAGATCATGTTACCCTCTTAGACCAACGTAAGTTCTAAGGGTACGTGGTCTTAGAAAAAAACTGGTTTGAATCTTATTTAACAAGCAGAAAAAAAACTATGCTGAGTAATTCAAACAGTCTTGGAAGGAAAGAAACTTTTAGTGATTGTGAAGAAATCGCGAAGAGAGTCTCGCAGCATTTAATTTTGGGTCCATTCCTATTCCTCGTGTACGTAAACGACCTCCATTTAATATATATCAAGCACAACTGGTGCTTCTCGTCAACCAAACTAGTGTTGACTGTATTTAGTTTTGTACAATACATAAAGTCATATCAACATTTGATGTAGCATATGACCAAGAATCAGTAAAGAGGGTAGAATGTTTTAAATTTGTGGGCGTACGTAATAATGAAAAGCTGAACTGCAAGAGACATATTACTGAGATGCTCAAACAATTGAGTTTAGCTGGTGTTCCTCTTCGTGCAATTGCCAGTCTTGGAAACAATGGATCGGCATCTGAATGTATTTCGCATTTATCCAATGAATAATGTAGTATGTAAAATTGGACTCCTGGAATAGTGTGCATTACAAATATCTTCATTGACATTGCCTTTATTGCAAATATTGGTAACATGGTTGACCTGTTTCATCTGCAAAGCGGACATCATGAGAACAATATTCAAGTAATACGAGAGTTAAGCGTCTTTTGCAAGAGTAAAATTGTTATTTGGAACACGCGTTTCGCTTTATTTAATAGCAGCATTTTTGGGTTCTCCAACAATTGTAATTTTATTTAAAAATGTGTCTAATGGGACCACAAATTGTTCGCAATTTTAAGATTCCGTTTTCGGTACTCATGTGAGATGGCTCCTTACATTTTTTCCAAGTGTTCACCAGTGCAGGATGAAAAAAAAAGTTAGTTCGCAATGTGATTCCTCACACACTGACAATAAAAATAATATCTCACAAAACTTCATTCTGCGCATATTTTAGGCAGTAAACGGACGTCAATGAATGGAAATCTGGCAACACTGTAATCACATACACGGTAACTACCTCTGCCAGGCTACAGGAGCTGTGCTTTGCAGCTGGTACAGTGGATAGCGTTTTTGGTTAGCGTGAAGGAGGTCGAGGGTTCGATTCTAGATCAAGGTGAATTTGTCTTTATTTGCTAAATGTAGTCTGGGTGGTACGGTATCTGGCGTCTTAATGTCATACTGCGATTACAGTGGGTCTACTGAAGAACGTTCGCACTCAGGTACTACGAACACAGAAATGAAAGTACAATCGTTTTCACTGTCAGCTTCTAAAGAACCCTATTGCACGTCTAGGGCGCGAACCGTTTCGCACTACTGCCTCTACTAGACTCTGGTTTTCTGTGCATCCTTCTTCAATGGTCCGTTCGATTAGAGCCAATTATTATTCTTGCCACGTTCAGGCCCATTACATTTCTTTGGGAATGTACTATGTCAATGACGAATATCTGCGGTTGAAGAGAAGGTGTACACTGCATTATTAAATGGCAGAATGAAACTGGCAAGTGAAAACATATAAGCCTCGACCCAGATAGAACTCTCGACCTCCTACATGCTAACTCGAAATGCTATCCACTGAACACCTGCAGAGAACTGGTCCGTTCTGCTGATAGAGGTAGTTGCCGTGCATGTGATTGCAGCGTTGCTGGATTGCCAATCTTTAACGGCCATTTACTGCCGGAAATATGCGCAGGACGAAATTTTGTGTCAGGCAGTTAGTATTGCTAGTGTGTGGGGAATCGTGCTGCGAAGTCCGAGTGCGCGAATTTTTCTTCGCCCTCTTCAGTTAGCCCGATTTTTGACACACGGCACTATCCACAATGTTTTCGGGTTTGCATGTTTTGGCTTATAGATCTTGACCGACTCAAGTAACTTTTTACCCAGAAGCAAAAAGTGTTGTTTAGCTACCACGGGGACATTAACTAGGATGTTATTTTTTTTTCATTCGGTAGTGGCCCTCTTCTCTTCAAGATATATTCTTAGAACAAGAGAATTTTTTGCAGCGATGTTGAAACTGAATTAAGGAACATGTTGATAAATCGAATCTCCTGGAGCGCCGTGTAAAGCATGATGAGATACGAGGACGGGAAGAGGATGGAGGCTTCTGAAATGTTGACGGGGCAGAGAATGGAAACGAGTGAGCTCGATGGACGGAGTGACAAACAAAGAGGGTATAGGGATGTTAACTCATAATCAGTATTTATAAAATATCGGTCTTGGGAAATTAATCATCGACGTTTAAGTATTGATGCTGAAATCTTAAATGTTGTAACATCGGTGCTCAAGACGCAATATCGACCTTCAGTGGCAAAAAAAGAACAGGCTATTTATTGCGACAGCCAGAAGTATATTCGTTATTTAAACAAATCTTTGTTTGAACATGTCTCACGACGAAAACATCGCAATGGTTAAAAAGTAGACACAGCATCAACGAGAAAAAGTCGAGAATCGTGTTTCACCAATAGTCTCATTTGGTGACAAAAAGAAAAAAATCTGGTAAAAGGTCTAGTAAATAATACTATAACTGATGAAAACAAAGTGCAGTATGAGCTAAGAAAGGAATCAAACCAGAATCTAATTCAAGATGGATTTAAACGCCCTGGGTGAAAGAGGTTTTGCAGCCGCATCTAGTGATTAATAATACACTGAAGCGCCAAAGAATCTGGTATAGGCATGCTTATTCAAATACAGAGACAGAATACGGCGCTGCGATCGTCAATGCCTATATAAGACAACAATTGTCTGCCGGTGCTGCAATAGCAGGATATCAAGATTTAAAAATCAAATGGTTCAAATGGCTCTAAGCACTATGGGACTTAACATCTGAGATCAGCAGTCCCCCTAGACTTAGAAGTACTTAAACCTAACTAACCTCTGGACATCACACACATCCATGCTCGAGGCAGGATTCGAACCTGCGACCGTAGCAGCAGCGTGTTTCCGGTGTGAAGCGCCTAGAACCTGTCGGCCACAGCGGCCGGCATCAAGATTTAAGTAAGTTTGAATATGGTGTTTTAGTTGGCTCACGAGCGATGGGACACAGCATCTCCGACATAGCGACGAAGTTGGAATTTTCCAGTACGACCATTTCGCGAGTGTACCGTGAATATCAGGAATCCGGTGAAGCGTCAAATCTCTGACATCGCTGCGGCTGGAGAAATATCCTGCAAGAACGGCACAAACGACGACTGAAGAGAATCATTCAACGTGACGGAAGTGCAAGTGTCAGCGTACGAACTATTCAACGAAATTTTAATCTGCCAGGAAGTTTCATATCAGCGCACACTCCGCTGCAGAGTGAAAATCTCATTCTGGAAACATCCCCCAGGCTGTGGCTAAGCCATGTCTCCGCAGTATCCTTTCTTTCAGGAGTGCTAGTTCTGCAAGGTTCGCAGGAGAGCTTCTGTAAAGTTTGGAAGGTAGGAGACGAGATACTGGCAGAAGTGAAGCTGTGAGCACCGGGCGTGAGTCGTGCTTCGGTAGCTCAGATGGTAGAGCACTTGCCCGTGAAAGGCAAAGGTCCCGAGATCGAGTCTCGGTCGGGCACACAGCTTTAATCTGCCAGGAAGTTTCATATTCAACGAAACACCGCCGTTATGGTCTTTCGGAGCCGAAGGCCCACTCGTGTACCCTTGATGACTGCAATACATAAAGCTTTACGCCTCGTCTGTACCCTTCAACACCGACATTGGACTGCTGATAACTGGAAACATGCAGCCTGGTCGGACGAGTCTTGTTTCAAATTGTGTCGAGCGGATGGACCTGTACCGGTATGGAGGCAACCTCATGAATCCATGGACCCTGCATGTCAGCAGTTGGAGTGATATGGGATCCCTGATATGTCTAGATACGACTCTGACAGGTCACACGTACGGGAGCATCATGTCTGATCACTTGCATCCATTCGTGTCCATGGTGCATTCCGAAGGACTTGGGCAATTCCAGCACGATAATGCCACACCCACACGTCAGGAATTACTACAGAGTGGCTCCAGGAACAGTCATCTGAGCTTAAACATTTCCGTTGGTCACCAGACCCCCCAGACATGAACATTCTTGATCATATCCGTGATGCCTTGCAACACGCTGTTCAGAAGAGATCCCAGATCCCTCGTACTCTTACGGACTTATGGACAGCCTTGCAGGATTCGTGGTGTCAGTTCCCTCCAGCACTACTTCAGACATTAGTGGAGTCCATGCTAGTCGTGTTGCGGCACCTCTTCGTGCTCGAGGGGACCCTACATGATATTAGGCTGGTGTACCAGTTTCTATGGCTGTTCAGTGTATAATTAAGTGCCATGCTAGTGGACCGCCCGTGCTAACAGCCTCAGGTAGTCTACTGTCGACCTAGCATATGTGTAAAGCTGTGATATTCTACAGCCTATAGGAGAGGCTACTAGTGAAATCTGCGTAGAAAAATACATTCAAGCAGTAAAGTAATCCTAATAACTAGTATACGCTGTATAATCAAAAATATCCGAGGCCTGAAGGCACGGCAACCCACTCTCCCTGAAAAGCTGAAATCAGAGAAGGTAGTGATGTTGGACGCTGCGGTCTGGAGCGAAATCGACATTCTAACTCGTCCCGTAGGTATTGCATTTGGTTCAGATCGGAATTATGGGCAGGCCAGTCCATTTGAGATTGTGCTTTATAACAGGGTGCATTGCCATGCTGATACGAACAATCATCATCTATGAGGTGTTCCTCTACGATACCTGTTAGTGGACATTAGTATGGGGTGTATTCATCGCCTTTAAGATGACTTGAACCCTGCTGTCAGCACTTTCAATGAGTGCATCTGAATGTCTCTGCAGGAATGGCAACCCATTCTTCCTCAAAAACTCAAACCAGAGAAGGTAATGATCTTGAAGCCTGCAGTCTGGAACGAAATCGACGTTGTAACTCACTACAAAGGTGTTCCACTGGGTTCAGGTCAGGGCTCTGGGCAGGTCAGTCCACTTCAGGAATGTTACGTTCCACAAACCATTGTCTCAGAGATGCTGCTTTATAACGGGATGCACTGTCGTGTCGATACGAACAATCACCGTCTCCGAACTGTTCCTCTATTGCACGCAGTATGTATTTAGCGTTTCATTAAACACAACAGGTGAGGCACATAATGAACACGAAAAACATTCCCATACCGTAACACCACCTTTACTGTTGGCCCTACATCTGACGGCGGGTAACATTCTCCAGATATGCGCCAAACTCAGTTCCTACCATCGGACTGCCACGACGTATAGCGTGACAAATCACTCCAAATCACACGTTTCCAGTAACCTGCTGTGCAGTGGCGCCTCTGCTTACACCACCTCAAGCGTCGCTTAGCATTGACCACAGAAATGTGTGGCTTATACGTAGTTACTCGACCATTGTGTCCTATTCTTTTCAAACCCCTATGCATAGTCGTTGTGCTAGCTGGACTGGTGGTAGCACTCTGGAAGGTAACGAGTGATTTCTAACACTTGTTTCATACGATTTATTTCAGCCGACCTCCGAAATGCTCGAAGGGACACATCCATCAGCACATGCAGTCTTCCTTATCTTGTTTCAGCTGTGGTTGTTCCTCAGCCTTTCCACTTCATAGTCACATCACCAACAGTCGACTTGGACAGCTTCAGAAAGATTGAAATGTCCCTGCAGATTTGTTACTCAGATGGCATCGACATTCGAAGCCACTGAGCGCTCCTGCCATTCTGCTGTTAGTGCGGCTCTACTGGTAACACTCCCTCCGTCTTCTTTTATACTGGCATTCCGTGACATCTAGTGGTCAATTGCCCACTATTTAGACGGTGTATTTAATACAAAAATATTTGACATGCAACCGATGTAGACTATTGTACAGATTCTGAAGAGTAATATCATAACATAAATGAAAAAAAGCTTTCTACCTTCTCAGCCTTTTAACATATTCTCCATATTAATGCAACTGGATCCTAGACTTAAGAACATAAACTTTCTAGAGGCTTTGGCAAGTTCGAATGTAATCAAAACCAACAAGATTTTGCTTTTATTGGGAATGGGCAGCCGCGCGGGATTAGCCGAGCGGTCTACGGCGATGCAGTCATGGACTGTGCGGCTGGTCCCGGCTGAGGTTCAAGTCCTCCCTCGGACATGGGTGTCTGTGTTTGTCCTTACGATAATTTAGGTTAAGTAGTGTGTCAGCTTAGGGACTGATGACCTCAGCCATTAAGTCCCATAAGAGTTCACACGCATGTTCTGAACTGTAGCAAAACGAAAGAATAACTTGCAGACTGGAGCAGTGAAGTATGTGTCATCACAATTCGGTTATAATTTGAAAGATCGGCTACAAGATATTAAACAAGGTCTATTAGAAGTATGGTATCACTTCATCATTATTATATGTTCTCAGCTCCAAAATACTGCAGAGAAATATTTGAACTGTATAACGACATCGTCAGATTCTGAAAGGACTATTCTCAAAAGCAGGATATGCTCTTTGTCAACAACGCAGTAGACTAAAAGGGAAACTTGTCTCACAAAAGTTATTTCTGTGATTTGTGTAAAAAAAGTTGTGAGATATGTAACGTAAATCATTGCTTTCTTCACTGAATAATATTTATCATATTAGACGTATTAATGCGTCGCTTTTTACGCCATTCTATAAATTCATCTTCAATGATGAAATCTCATCAGTTGGGATCTTCTGTGACTGATCGAAGATATTTTAGTGTCTTAATCACAATATTCTATTAGAGAAGTTACGTTTTTATGGCAGACGTAGTTCGCAAATGCCTGGTTTAGTTCTTATTCAAGAAACAGAATGCAGAAAGTTACTCTATGCTTTTCGAGCAATATGGCACATCACCTGCATGAGAAAAAATTATAATGGGAGTTCCGCACGGTTCGCTCATTGGCCAACTACTGCAATTGCTTACGGCACTGATCCGCCATTACATTGGAATCAGAGGCAGGATTAGCCCTGATTGCAGAAGATCCAAGCATTGTTTAAAGACGAGCAAAAATGCATCATAACAGAAAATAGGCAATGGTGTTTTTGTGAAAGTTACTACACTGATTTCCAGAAACGGGCTAGCTTCAGAAGTTGAAAAAAGCGCAGTTCATACAGTTTTGAACGGTCAAAAATATCTCTTCCTATTAACCTAGTAGATGACCTGCTTAAAGGATTAATATCGGCTACTTTTGCCATAAGAGTGATTGCCATCTTTGGAAAAATAGAAGTCAGTAAGTTAGCAAGTACTCAAAGGGGGAAGGCGCACCACAAAGGAACTACTCGAATCCGACCTAAATCGGTGGATGAGATGTACGTGTACCGGCAAACAAGTAAACAAATTATTTCATCTCCAGAACAATTGCATGATTTATTCAAGAGAAAGATATTTACGAACTGAGCAATTCAGTATCGCGTTCGTGCGCCTCTACTCCTTATACAAGTAGTTATTCGGCTTCCAGACACTTCTTTGGCCTGAAATCTCGTTGACTGGAGCACAATTGCGTCATTGGTGACTCACGCTTCGAACTGAACCCCGATGGTCAGCGGAGATGCGTCTGGAGACACACTGGACAGCGGTAGGGTACCAACTTGACCATCGGCTGCCATACAGCCCGACAGACCTGAGTGATGGTCTGTGGTGGCATGTCTTTTCATCCACGGCACCCTTACAGCACATCGGCACGTCGACGATACTATACGCCCCTCTTTATGGCACTTCAAGGCAAGCCATCCTGGGCTTACATTTCAGCAATATAATGCCCGCCCGCACGCGGCGATAGTTTCTACTGCTTGTCTTCTTGCTTGCAAACCTTACTTGGCCAACGAGGTCGCCGAATCTCTCAACAACTGAGAGCGTTTGGAGCATTGTGCACAGTGCATTCCAACTAGCTCGGGATCTTCACGATCTAATGTGCTCAATTTATGAAGTTCTTTCTCTTGAACAAATCATCAAATTTTTCCGAAGTTGTAGTCATTTGTTTGTCTGTACATGTACATCACAGCTATCGATCTCCGTCCCACCCGAATAATTCCTTCTTTATGAGTCCTTTTTTTTTTATCTTAGAGTGTCATTGATGCCTTATGGGATAATGTCATCGGATAGTTCCTCTCTTAGCCCAGAAGTATATATTGCACAAAAGTACGTATTTAGAATTATGTGTGTTGTTCACAGATGTATATCTTGCACGTATCTCTTATAGCAGCTGGCAATATTAAACACTTCCCCACAGTAGATTTATTCACGCATAAAATTTGTTGTCAATAATCCGTCCCAACTTGAGAATAACACAGATATTCACAAGTCTTCCCCCCGAATTTTATCGCACCTTCCGTGATTTGTTAGAGTCCACCCTCACCTCCATCTGTCTCCGGCAGTACCTGTGCCGGACGCTTTCATGAAATGAATTATTATTTCTATACATAAACCGCATGGTGGCAACAATATCAGTGATTATCGGCCCATCACCCTCCTTCACAGTGATATGAAAATCTTCACACGCCTTTTGGCGGCACGACTTAAAAATGTTGCCCGATATGTTGTGTCGCCAGACCAAGCATCTTTGGGAGGGGATAATAATATCCGCACGGCTTTATGCCGCTTCAGGGATATGATCGCCGTTACCCAGGCACAACGCCTCTCTGGGGCACTTGCATCTTAGGACTTCAGTCAAGCTTTTGATAGGGTTGACCATTCGTTCCTTACGGCCGTTCTCCACCATATGGGTTTCCCAGTCGCCGTTATCACGGTAGTGATGCGCCTTCTGCGGGGTGCCTCTTCCAGGATTATGTCCAATGGCAGACTCACTCCTCCGATAACAATAGGTCGATCCGTATGTCACGGTTGCCCTCTATCAGCGATTTTGTACGACTTTTCCTTGGAATCCTTGCTATGTGGACTAAGACAATGTTTGGTAGGGTTGTCCATAGATCGCTACCGATTCTGTTGCACGGACTATGCTAACGATTTAGTCATCTGTTTACATAATGCCGACGATGTTCCAGCTGTTTTGACGTGGGTAGCGACTTATGGTGAGGCGTCGGGTAGCTCTTTAAACGTACGTAAGTCACAAGTTATGTTCATTGGCACGGGACTTCCTGTGGAGAGCGTTACACCTCTCACCCCCGTTGATACCATTCGCTGTTTGGAAATAGATTTTTCATCTGATCTCCGGCTTTCAGCCATCATCAAGTGCCGACGCCTCCTTTTAATGGTCAGAGCAGGTCTTATGGACCAACGCCTTCGATCCCTAGATATTCTCCAACGAGCTCGATATGTCGATATATATATCGCATCCCAAGTTCTCCATGTGGCACAAGCTCTACAAGCATGTTGCCAGCGATGGCATCTTTCGTCAGCTCTGGGCTGTTGTTCAAAGTTAACTATGCAACCCTTACTGTTCCCCGTGAACGAAGTGGGATAGGTCTGTTTCACGTGCCGAATAGAGCTCGCGCCCTATTTGTCAGCTCCCAGATGACGGTATGGACACGTTGCCCAACGAGCCTCACTGGTCACTTCCTGTCGGCATATACGCCGGTCTCACTGTCAGCCCCAGTGATGATCTCGGATGTTCCGGACCAGTTCCATTATATACGATACTTCTTTCTTGAACTCATTTATCTACGACTCACCTTACCAAGACAGCTTTTACTCAAGACGAAGGCAGTATACATGTCCTCCAATTAGGTCGTCCACCTAACCCGCTTGAACAAAAGTCCCCCCAGGTTGACTGGCGTCATGTATGGCGCGCGGTGTTCGCCTGTTACCTTGACACGAATGTTCAATCTGTCTGGTACCTAACTGTCAATGGAAAGCAAATCAACTAATCTCGCCTTCATCGTATCCACCTCTTCCAATCACCTCTATGTTCCACGTGTGGAGTGCCAGACAATGACGAACATCGATTTGTTTACGGACCGGCGGCAGAGGTTTGGCAATTGATTCGTGGTATTGTGGCTTTTCTAGCGCGGGACATTCCGGGTCGGATTACTCCCCTTTCATTATTATTTCCGGAACGTGACTATTTTCCTCGGACAAAGACCACTGCTGTGCATTGGATTACCGGACATGCCATTCACTGCCTATTTGGACGAACTGTAGACTCTGTACTTGATTTTTAGACATACCTCAATGACCGTCATTATGTCGTTGTCCGTCACCCAAAATACAATTTTTCTCGAACTTCCTTGGGAATGCTTTCCACGACCCGCCTCGCAGCTGGAATGTGTTAAGCCAAGAGAGAAGAAGGTTTCCAGTTTGAACCAATGAAAATTTCTGAACAATTGAACGGAACACATCAATTTCGAGAAGACGTGACTCAACATATTACCAGCGGGGCGCAGAAATCCTCTGATCAATTACACAAAGAAAATAAACAAAAAAAGCGGTTCTAGGCGCTTCAGTCCTGAACCAAGCGACTGCTACGGTAGCAGGTTCGAATCCTGCCTCGGGCATGGATGTGTGTGATGTCCTTAGGTTAGTTAGGTTTAAGTAGTTCTAAGTTCTAGGGGACTGATGACCTCAGATGTTAAGTCCCATAGTGCTCAGAGCCATTTTTTTATCTACATTACACATTAATGATTCCACCTTTGGCACAGAAAGAGGTGAAATATGCAGCCAAAAACTCTTTGACAATCTATCCATGGAAATAAAATGGCTGTCAGATAGGAGAAGTGTTTCCAAATGCGGATTAAATTTGTTTCTTCCTTAACAACTCCTACTGCAACATATAGGAATTACTGAAAACAGATAATCAGTCAATCTTTTTTTTAAAAAAAAAAAAAGAACTGTTGATGGTCAGGACAATTTTTATTTTCTTAATTGTACATGAAACATCGGTGTTTTGGAGTCGATTGCTGTCATCCATCTATATTTTGACGTCGATGCTGAAATCGAAATCAAAATCGAAGATTTGCAAACATAGCACATTACGATTACTTTTTTAGGAGATGGTAAAAAGAAAGCCAATTATCGGACATAACTGAGCGTATAAAAAGAAACTGGACTGAGTTTGAGAAACGGCGAAGACATTTTGGAAAGGAAAGGAAGTGACAGCCACCTCTCTGGTACCAGCCATCTCTGTGGTGCTTTGCGACTTTGTTTTCGTCTTCGTTCAGAGACTCTATTGGTTTAAACTAGCGTAGATTCAAAATTATTTGGGTAAAAATAAATGTTACAAGTGGATCAAACGTGGTAATCTGTGCCGTATAAACATGTACTGCAGGATATTTCAGTGAAAACCTGGAGATGTTCTTGTCTAAATTTCCTGGTCATGTTTGAGCATTGCGCAGAGGTATCAACTCAGGAACTGTAGACTCGGCAGGCTCAAGTGATTGGGACGAGAGATAGAAACATGGATTTGATTGGTACTGTTCTAAATGTCTTTCACGAAAATTAGCTTGAGGAACTTATCAGAGAACCGATTCGTGAGGATAACGTCAACGACTACCTCGTTACAAACATTACCAACTTTTCGACTAATTTACAGTAGAGCTGGGATCATTGACCATAAGGTCCTTACTGCATCACTGACTACGGGTGTCAATTTCAACGTCTCTTACTTCCTACGCATATGATGTGAGCTGTGGGAAAGACCTCAAATCTGCCTTTACGGCATAAGGGGCCGCTGTGTGGCCAGTACACACTTTCGCCTTCCACTCAGAGTTCCGTGACCCCGCCACTGTTGGCCATTCACCTTCAAGTGAATGTAAACTGGGCAGGTAAGGCGTATCGGAAGTTCCTGCGGAATGTTGGACCCCAGGCGACGCTGCTTTCACCACACGTGGTCCAACACAGGGCAGGGCATCAGCCTAAATCCCGTCATCCGTGGCCAACACCGCTTCCAACTGTTTCTGGGCAATGTCCCCTGCATCCATATGCAGCAGGCGCTGCCCCCACGATTCTTAATGTACGTTCAGCTGTACAACAAGAAATATACTACTAACCCAAGCAGGCTGTCACAGTTCGAAGTAATTGACGGAACGTCATCGAGTGAATCAGAAGTGATTTCTGGCGTTCCCCGAAGTAGTGCTATAGGCCCTTTGCTGTTCCTTATCTATATAAACGATTTTGAAGACAATCTGAGCAGCCGTCTTCGATTGTTTGCAGATGACGCTGTCGTTTATCGACTAATAAAGTCATTAGAAGATCAAAACAAACTGCAAAACGATTTAGAAAAGATATCTGAATGGTGCGAAAAGTGGCAGTTGACCCTAAATAACGAAAAGTGTGAGGTCATCCACATGAGTGCTAAAAGGAACTCGTTAAATTTAGGTTACACGATAAATCAGTCTAATCTAAAAGCTCTAAATTCAGCTAAATAACTAGGTATTACAATTACGAACAAGTTAAATTGGAAGGAACACATAAAAAATGTTGTGGGGAAGACTAACCAAAGACTGTGTTTTATTGGCAGGACACTTAGAAAACGCAACAAACCTACTAAAGAGATTGCCTACACTACGCTTGTCCATCCTCTTTTAGAATACTGCTGCGCCATGTGGGATCCTTACCAGATAGGACTGACGGAGTACATCGAAAAAGTTCAAGGAAAGGCAGCGCGTTTTGTATTATCGCGAAATATGGGAGAGAGTGTCACAGAAATGATACAGGATTTAGGCTGGACATCATTAAACGAAAGGCGTTTTTCAATGCGACGGAATCTTCTCACGAAATTCCGATCACCATCTTTCTCCTCCAAATGCGAAAGTATTTCATTGACACAGACCTACATAGGGAGAACCGATCACCCCAATAAAATAAAGGAAATCAGAGCTTGTACGGAAAGATATAGGTGTTCATTCTTTCCGCATGCTATACGAGTTTGGAATAATAGAGAATTGTGAAGGTGGTTCGATACCCTCTGCCAGGCACTTGAATGTGATTTGCAGAGTATCCATGTAGATGTAGCCGTACAACAATCTGAGCATTGCTGCTACAATGTTCCTGGTTATCATTACATTACAAGATTACCTCATGAGACACTAACATCCCAACATGTAACCACTTAGAAAAAACTTTATATACACTAATCAACACAGATAAATACTGAGTATACACTTTTTGATAGAAAGACTTAAGAAAAAGAGTAAGATTAGAACTGTGTTTTAATATTCTTAGGGAATACCTGTTTGAATATGAGGGAGATATTTAAGTGGTCGTTACCTAGATAGGTCAGTGTAAATGAATAGAAGTCTGAAAGAAGATGAGAGTACGGTTAATATCTGTAAGGTTGCCGGCATTGCACAACCAAAAAGGCTGGTAAGAGGGTGATGGCTCATACTTTCCATTTATTTTCCAAAATTCTATCACGCTTTCTTGATACATTCTCTATGCAGTTTCTCTTTATACGTTTAATTATATCCATAACTGGCTCTCTAAATCAACTATAAACGAGGGCATGCTGAAAAGTAATGCCTCCGAATTTTTTACGTTAAAACCCTCAAAGATGCTGAAAGATAAAAAACTTTACTAACACTTTAACCCTTTATTTTTCATGTCTACATATTTGTTTTTCGATATACTCACCCTGGTGACGACCACACTTCTCCCAACGAGAGGCCTCTTTGTTGAAACCGTTACTGTAGAACGACTGGCTTTGTTGACGGAACCACAACCTCACCTCTTCATCCACATCTTCAGCAAGATACATGTGAAGTCCTCGAATGTTTGCTTTAAGTCTTTGAAACAGATGAAAGTCGGATAGGGCCAAGCCTGGATTCTACGGAAGATGAACCGAAGCTGTGGGCCTGCTGCAAATGACACAGTGCTCGTGTGTGGTCTGGCATTGCCGTGCTGAAGAGAAGGTGCTCCATATGTGGATGACCCCTTCGAATTCTTGCTTTCAGTTTTCTGAGTGCCGCGCACCGACGTTGTTACGTCACACACCCACACGTTAGAAACTAAAATTTGAGCCCTCTAACGGTAGAGGGTTGCAGCTTTATTCAGCGAAGCGGGAAAGTCGACCGGTATTTATGCACGAAATGTAATACCTCAACAGATGTAGAGAACAGAATAAAAAATTTGGAGGGATTATTTTTCAGCACACTCTCAAAAAATGGCTCTGAGCACTATGCGACTTAACTTATGAGGTCATCAGTCGCCTAGAACTTAGAACTAATTAAACCTAACTAACCTAAGGACATCACACACATCCATGCCCGAGGCAGGATTCGAACCTGCGACCGTAGCGGGCGCTCGATTCCAGACTGCAGCGCCTAGAACCGCACGGCCACTTCGGCCGGCCCAGCACGCTCTCTCTCACAGATTTCGATTTCATCACTGATGGCCGATTATAATCGAGCCCAAATCATACTTTAATAACATCGATGTTAAATTATGACTTTATAGAATGCCGCAAAAACAACATACAAATACATCTAATATCAGTGAAACCTTCCCGTCTCCTCTATATCTCTTTTGTTACGTAATCTTCCCTTCTACAATAACCTATGAAACCTTCCCTTAGGATTTCTATCTCTTGCTTAATAATAACAAATGAAATCTTCCCTTTGAAATAAATTCTCTTTCTCAATAATAAGTGCAATCTTCGAATACAAATTTAAATGCTGCTTATTAAAAGTGATTTGCTGATTATTTCGACGAAACATAGAATGTGTCGTCGTCGTGGCCCTCAGTCGTTACCTGCAATAACCCAAAACTGTTCCTTACCTTTTTTACTGTTACTGGATCGCCATCTGACTGCTTCATCGAACTGCGACATGAATATACTTACTCTGTTTTACTATACTCTATTAGCTGCTGGTGGGCTGTCATAATAAGTGGCTGTATTTATTACCATCAGCTTTATTAGCAAAGCTGATGTTATTCTTTAATTAATGTGACTGAAGTTGCGTAATTCATAGTTTAACTTTTTCTTGACAACAATGAAATTTTGCAAAGTTTTTCGTTGATGAATTTTGGAATGGATTATAAGCAGTAGTGCAGAGACGGAGTGCTGGCAAAAATTAATTCTATTATGAAAACTATTCTTCAAATATTTGCTGTTGGTAATCGAATGATTTTACAGACGTTCAAATGGGACATAGTTTTTGTAATAATCTTACAACTAGCACTGCGCAAATATACCTTCAGTAGTCTTGAGATTCTCAAAAAAAAAAAAAAATCAATAATGTTAGTTCCTCTTATGATAATAGTTAGCTGATGTCTCTGTACATCCGTTTATAATCTCTTGTAATTCATAGCTGGTGGCTGGCAGACACACCGCTCCTCTCAACCTCTCGCTTCAGACCTGCTACCGACTCGCTTCACATGTCGTTTGCTACTGACTTCCTACAAACGCTAAAGTGCGGTCGCTCCCGCCAACAATGCTTTCTAGTGCAGACAATCCCTGCTACAATTACAAAATGTATCAATGAGCGGTCTTTCCCGCTCTTTTCTTAAAATGTATCCATATGCGGTCTCTCTCGCCCTTTTTAAAATTATATCAATGTGCGGTCTCTCCCGCCAACAATACTTTGGTGCAGACATTCTCTGCTACCACAATTATTTCCAAAATGACAAATATTATTTATTCCTACTTAATCCTATTAATAAAATATAAACTTCTTTCCTAAATTGTGGTTTGACAATAGACAATAGAAACATACACATCTTACATAGGAAATAATACACGTTACATGTCTCAAACCTTTTTGTATACGAAATGTACAGGAGTGGGGTATGCATCACGGAGTGTTTTACTGTTGAAGACCCTAGAAGATGTGACAAAGAAATTGGTTAAAAAAACGTGAAGACGAACGTAAATGTCGCACGATGTATCACTCCCAAGTAACATAGCTTGATGGAACTTGGAACATACATAGAAACAACTGCTGCAGTATAGTACCGAGGGTAACTGTAAGAAGTAATTGAGACGAACAGGAATGACACTTTTAATCGATGATATTAATTATACTCAAGTAATAGTGATTTATGATGGTCTCCACGACATTAAAAAGGCGTGACATGGTTCTTAATAGGGTGTGTGATGACCATGGACAATGCATGTTGTGCAACGTGCTCCCATGCCGGCCACAGGGTTAGTAAAGAGTTCTTGAGACAGGCTGTTTCAGTCTTCCACCACAGGCGTTGCCAACTGCTGGATCGTCTTTGGTGCATGTGAATGTAACTGCAGAACGTCTCCCCAATGTGTCCGAGTAGTATTTGTCTTTGAATAAAAGTATCATTTCGGCTCGTCTCACCATGTATTTCCTTCACTTACCTTCTGCACTATACAGTAGCAGTTGTTTCTACGTGTGGTCCATGATTCATTTACCACTATTACTTGATATGTGTAACACAATTATCAATATTAACTATAGTAGTCTAATCTAAATTATTTTTCTGTTTTTACCTATTGTGAGTTCTGTATAACTATGCTCTTTGATGTAACATCGAAGTATTTGTTTTATTCATTATTTGTGATAATTTGTGTAATTGCAATTAATCTATTAATATAATTTCAAAAGAAATGTGCCGTAAAATGATATAGAAACTGAAAATTTAATTGCAATACTGGTTCATGCATAGGGAAAGTAGGTTTGTAATCATGTAAATCTCTAACGGAAGTTCTTCCGTAACGGAATTGGCTACGTAGGAATAGAAAAGGTGGATACGATAGTCAAACTGCAAGGCGCCTATATGGCATGCATGAGTCGTTGGCTAGCAGGCAATGGCTGCGCATCTTCTGAACTGCAAGACTATGTAATATAGCCCCCGGTGTGGAAGTAATGCGGCTTATAATTCATGGCCTACTTTAGTTAGCTCTGTAGTATGAAAATCCGACACTAAGAAGAGAATTTTCAGATCTCGTCACACAGGGAGAGTCATGGATATTTTTGCCGCCCTTTTTTGAATAGCACACAAGATCGACGTTGCCACCGCCTTCATCTCACATGAGCAATTGAGTACTGTATAACTGCATGGACCAACTACATGGTTTCTTTTTTAGTAAGAATTTTATGTTCTGTAAACTACGTGTTGAGCCACAGTTTTTCATCCTTAGTTATTTACCTAGACAAGATCTTATCCCAAGATCTTATGAATCCGATTATCTTGTTTTAATGCACTGAAAAGCAGTCATTTTCCTTAACGAAAGTTAACAGACTTTCTAGAGTTGTAAAGTACGTAACTATTTATTGGGTATAAGTTTTGAAATACTCCATCTACTTCTCATGAATGGCCAGTTAAAGCACTCAGTTCAAATATTATATTAATTAGTAGTGTTTACAATTTCATGTGTGATGCAGTAAACAGTGTTTTACATTTTGTGTTGTGACTAAAGTATTCAGCCACGACCTGACTCTACCGATAAATTAGTTTCTGGGTCCCCATGCTGGTTGTTGGGCCAAGTTTAAATGTCTTTTTACAACAACAGCAATGAAAAATAAGCAACTGGCTACAATTATTCAAACTATACTAGATCAAGTTGCCACATATTTCATTTAAGCTTAATAATATAAGATAGTGATGTTCCTTGAAAAATGTAAATAATAACCAAAACAAAAAATACTTTTAATTCATAACTATTTCAATAGTACTAATTTTCTGTAATTAAACTGAAAAAAGTAGTTTTTGTCCGCTTCAATAGCGCTCCTCCATTAGCAATCATTTACCTATAATTATCATCATCTTCTTACTGTAATATACAGATAGACGGTTTTACTGAGAGCCAGTTATTGCCTAACACATAAATACTTCTGTAATTTAGTTGAAGACAATTCACTGGAACATTATTTGTTAAATTGTGCTACTCCCCTATATCTTATCAACAAAATAGAACTTTAGTATCAAATAAAGGCAACCCACATGTTAAGTTTCTTCATGAATCATACTAGTACTGAGTACAACTTTGTCAGGCTGGCGACCGTAATTTGAGTAATTATAGTTTGGTTAATTACTAATAGAACCTTTTTTCGATTCCCGTTTGTTTTGCTGTTGTTCCCTCTCAATAACAGTTGTTGAATATCAAAAAATAGTCCGATGCGTTTCCTTTACACACAGTCACGGTTTCAAAAATCCTTTCACAGGAATAACATTATCGGCATGCTACTAATATAACAGTAGGGCAACGGCCTTACCGCAGTGGATACACCGGTTCCCGTGAGATCACCGAAGTTATCGCTGTCGGGCGTGTGTGACCAACAAGCCCGCCCTGCGCTGTTGCCATTTTTCGGGGTGCACTAAGCCTCGTGAGGAGCTACTCCATTGAATATTAGCGGCTTCGGTCAAGAATAACATCATAACCACAGGGAGAGCGGTGTGGTGACCCCACGCCCCTCCTATCCGCATCCTCCACTGAGGATAACACGACGGTCGGATGGTCCCGGTAGGCCACTCGTGGCCTAACGACGGAGTGCTTGCTACTAATATAACGGCAGCCGGTTGTGTTACAAGTACCCACCAGGGAAACCGAGGGCACTGATGCGCTGCTTGCTGGTCTCGGGTAGGCGCGCCTGCCCCGCATCGAATGCGCTCGGCGGATTAACGACGAGGGCCGGTGTGCCACCTAGCCTGGATGTGGTATTTAGGCGGTTTTCCACATCCCGCTAGGTCAATACCGGGCTGGTCCCCACGTTCCGCCTCAGTTCAAAAATGGTTCAAATGGCTCTAAGCGCTAACCAAAGGACATCACACACATTCATGCCTGAGGCAGGATTCGAACCTGCGACTGTAGCAGCAGCGCGGTTCCGGACTGAAAGGCCTAGAACCTCTCAGCCACAGCGGCCGACTCCGCCTCAGTTACATGCGTCGCAGACATTTGAAACATGTCCGCACTGTTTCACGATTTACACTAGATGCAGACAGTTGGGGTGCACTGATTCCGTCCTGGGGGCTACGGGGCGGCGGCAGGAAGGGCATCCGGCCATCCCTCACACAAACACTGCCAAACCCGTTGTTGCTTTTGACCTGCAGTTTTGCACACCAGTGTGTATTACGTAACCCTATGTATCTCTCGGAACAAAACCTTGACGGGAAAATCACGGAAGTTAGAGCTCACATGGAGATCTACCAACAGGAGTTCTTGCTTCACGCTGTTGTTACCGAAGCAGGAACGGGAGGAACTGACGGTTGTACACGAAACACGCTCCGCCACAAATCTTAGCCTCACTTGCACAGTGCACCATCTGATAAAAGGTAGCCAACCACGTATTATTGGACATCAGTATGGGGTGTCTGCCCCTTTGCCTTACTTCGAACTCTGCCCGAAACACTTTTAATGAGGCGTATGAATGTGTATGGTAGAAAGGCAGCCTATTCTCCATCAAGACCCGAACGGGGAGAAGGCAGTGTGGTCGACCGCTGCGTTCTGGAACTGGCTGACGTTCTAACGCATTCGAAAGGTGTTCAGATGGGTTCAGGTCAGAACTGTGGCCACCCCAGTCCATTTCAGAAATGTATATTGTCCACGTACCATTGCCCCACAAACACTGTTGTATAACAGGGTGAATTGTCACTCTGATTTCCGAAATATTACTTTGCTGCGGGCAACACACAATGCTGTAATGTGTGTTCATATCATTCCGTTTTTAGCGTTTTCCTAAGCGCGATAAGAGGACCACTTCCTCAACACACAAAACACCCCGTCCGCAACACCATCTCCTCTGTTCTGCTCAGCAGGCACTGCTACACAAGATGGCAGGTAACGACCTCGAGGCAATCGCCAAACACAACTCCTTCCATCGGATTGCCACCGGTAACTGCGCACTCTATCACTAGAAACCAACTGTCTACAGCCATCCACTGCCCAGTGGTGTTCCTTTTTACACCTTCTCAAGCGTCTGTTAGCAATGAATAGAGAAGTGTGTGCCTTATGAGGAGCTGTCCGACCATTGTATCTGACTGTTTTCACCTCCCTACAAATAGTCATTGTTCTACATCTACATCTACATACATACTCCACAA
Organism: Schistocerca gregaria; assembly: GCF_023897955.1. Lineage (NCBI taxonomy): Eukaryota > Metazoa > Arthropoda > Insecta > Orthoptera > Acrididae > Schistocerca > Schistocerca gregaria. The sequence continues at coordinate 164,295,457 of NC_064921.1, forward strand.
TCCACCATACGGTGAGTGGCGGAGGGTACCTCGTATCATAACTAGCATCTTCTCTGCCTGTTCCACTCCCAAACAGAACGAGGGAAAAATGACTGCCTATATGCCTCTGTACGAGCCCTAGTCTCTCTTTTCTTATCTTTGTGGTCTTTCCGCGAAATATAGGATGGCGGCAGTAAAATGGTACTGCAGTCAGCCTCAAATGCTAGTTCTCTAAAGTTCCTCAGCAGCAATTCACGAAAAGAACGCCTCCTGTCCTCTAGAGACTCCCACCCAAGTTCCTGAAGCATTTCCGTAACACTCGCGTGATGATCAAACCTACCAGTAACAAATTTAGCAGCCCGTCTCTGAATTACTTCTATGTCCTCCCTCAATCCGACCTGATAGGGATCCCAAACGCTCGAGCGGTACTCAAGAATAGGTCGTATTAGAGTTTTATAAGCGGTCTCCTTTACAGATGAACCACATCTTCCCAAAATTCTACCAATGAACCGAAGACGACTATCCGCCTTCCCCACAACTGCCATTACATGCTTGTCCCACTTCATATCGCTCTGCAATGTTACGCCCAAATATTTAATCGACGTGACTGTGTCAAGCGCTACACTACTGATGGAGTATACAGACATTACAGGACTCTTTTTCGTATTCATCTGCATTAATTTACATTTATCTATATTTAGAGTTAGCTGCCATTCTTCACACAAATCACAAATCCTGTCCAAGTCATCTTGTATCCTCCTACAGTCACTCAACGACGACACCTTCCCGTACACCACAGCATCATCAGCAAACAGCCGCACATTGTATCCACCCTATCCAGAAGATCATTTATATAGATAGAAAACAACAGTGGACCTACCACACTTCCCTGGGGCACTCCAGATGATACCCTCACCTCCGATGAACACTCACCATCGAGGAAAACGTACTGGGTTCTATTAATTAAGAAGTCTTCGAGCCACTCATATACTTAGGAACCAATCCCATATGCTCGTACCTTAGTTAGGGGTCTGCAATTGGGCACCGAGTCAAACGCTTTCCGGAAGTCAAGGAATATGGCATCCGTCTGATACCCTTCATTCATGGTTCGCAAGATATCATGTAAAAAAAGGGCGAGTTGCGTTTCGCAGGAGCGATGCTTTCTAAAGCCGTACTGATGCATGGACAGCGACTTCTCTGTCTCAAGGAAATTCATTATATTCGAACTGGGAATATGTTCGAGAATCCTGCAACAAACCGATGTTAAGGATATTGGTCTGTAATTTTGAAGATCCGTCCTTGTACCCTTCTTATACACAGGCGACACCTGCGCTTTTTTCCAGTCACTCGGGACTTTATGTTGGGCAAGAGATTCGCGATAAATGCAAGCTAAGTAACGACCCAATGCAGTAGAGTACTCTCTGTAAAACCGAATTGGAATCCCATCAGGACCTGGTGATTTATTTATTTTCAGTCCTAGCTGGAGTGCCGGTAGCAGTTTGGAATTCACGAGTAATTCCTTTCGGTGATTTCGCGAGATTTTTTACAATCGCGTCCGCAATGTTCGATGGCACATTTCCGTCAGGGCATGAGGTCCGTCTGGTCACGATTCAGCCGTAGTTGTTACTGCCCCTTTCCGCTTCACAGTCACAGAACCTTCAGTTCGCTTAGGCAGCTTTAGAAGAACTGAGATGTTCTCAGTGGGTTTGCTACTCGGGTAACATCTAATGACTAGTCCACGTCTGAAGTGACTGCGCCCTACAGACCGCTCCATTCTACTGTTGCTGCTTGTCTACTGACAACAGAATACTCCCTCTCGCGTCATCCAGTACTACATACGAGTGGTTCAAATGGCTCTAATCACTATGGGACCTAACATCTGAGGTCATCAGTCCCCTAGCCTTATAACTACTTAAACCTAACTAACCTAAGAATGTCACACACATCGCCGGCCGGGGTGGCCGAGTGGTTCTAGGCGCTACAGTCTGGAACCTCGCGACCGCTACGGTCGCAGGTCCGAATCCTGCCTCGGGCATGGATGTGTGCGATGTCCATAAGTTAGTTAGGTTTAAATAGTTCTAAGTTCTAGGGGACTGATGACCTCAGAAGTTAAGTCCCATAGTTCTCAGAGCCATTTTGAACGTCACACACATCCATGCACGAGGCAGGATTCGAACCTGCGACCGTAGCAGTAGCGCGGTTCCTTACTGAAGTGCCTAGAACCACTCGGCCACGGCGGCCGGCCATACGAGTGGCGACCAGATATTTTGACGTACATCTGTAGATTTACTCACAAGCTATGGCAACACGCCATTTGCCTCACGACCATCAGTTTATGACTGGACAATGTAAATGAACTTCCCAAGTGAGCCAACAGTTGTTGTTTGGACACAAACTTTCAACTACGACGTAATAGAAGAAGAGAGAAAATTTACGAATTTTTGTTTCCTAGAAGGCAACTTAAAACGATTTATGGCGTACTAGCCAGTGCCCAGTCGATCTGCGAATGACAAGAAAACGATTACAATTTCCGTTTTACTAACAGCGCATGACTTAAAACTAGTTTAATCCAGTTTTCCGTGCAGTACGTTTCTATTTTGTTTTGTTTATCTGGAACATACAGAACTTTGGATTCCATCCATACAAAATGTATAAACAGTTGAGATAAAAATACAGTTTTGGTTACGGAGGTTTTTATTTTCAAATTTCAATGACACGTCTCTCCTAAGGTAGGCATCTTCAGATTGTCTACACCGCAATAAATTAGAAAAATAGATATGAGAAAGCGTTCTGATACCATTTTGTGCACAAACGCACTCTACAAGAAACGTTTTCATGCAAACTTACAGAAACTGGTTACGGCACACGGATTCCATAGAATAATTACTCGATGCGGGATCGGCAAAATCTGATTGGGATATCAAAAAGTTGAAAATTCCTGATAACTAGCAAGTCGATTCCTGAAAAGAATCGGTACGGTGAAAAACTGCAGCGAAGAGAATTTCAAGACACGAAGGAATTACAATCACTGACTGCAACATTGACTGAAATCAATGGGGAAAGACAAAAATTTGTGCCGGAGGTTAAGGTCTGATAACCGAAAATTAATTATATTTGAAAATGGCGGCTAAGGACACCTTAAAAATAAATACCGAAAAATCATTTAATTACCTTACTCATTGGCATGTGTAAAGGACGCCTCACAAGTTAGGACCAGATATACAGCAGAGCTTCACGCCCTTGTATGAGCCTCCCCACTGACAAACATAGAATGCGGAAAAATGGTAATATGGTATCGAGTGCAACTAGTTTAGTAGGGCAAGTAGCGCATATTTTTCCACACTCTTTTTTTGTTAGTCGACCGGCTCATAAAAGCTGTGCTCCCGCTCCACAAAATTCTGCTCTGCATCTGTTTTTAGCTTGTGTGGCGTCCTTACCGCATAGCAATGAGTAACGTAATTAAACGATTTTTCGTTATTTATTTTCAAGGTCTCCTTAGCCGCCCTTCTCAAATATAATTGGTTTCAGGTTATCAAACCGTAACTTCCGGCGCAAATTTTCAACTTTCCCCATTGATTTCAATCAATGCTCACTTGCAGGCTATGTCTGTAATTCCTTTGTGTCTTGAGAATTTTTTTTGCTGCGTTTTTTCATTGTACCGGTTCTTTCCGGCAACCCACTAGACAGGCATTAGGGATTTCCAACGTTTCGATATTCCACTCGTACTTTGTCGATGTGTTCGCATTGTGCAATCGTTTTATGGACTGCGTGCGCCGTGACCAGTTTCTCTAAGTTACATAAAAACTCATCGCTGAGAATACGTTTGTGCATAAGATGGGATCAGAAGTTTTCCTTATACGTATTTTTGTAATTTGTTGCATTGTAGCTAATCTGAAGATTGTAGAATATGGGTTCCACCTTTTTGCAAACACACTGTTTCTTTACCCAAACATGTTACAGCACCTTTGTGCCATAATCGATGGGGTTAATAGAAAACTGTACAAAGGGAAAATATTTTACATTATAATTGATTTAACAAAGTGAGACCTAAAGAAAGATTTTGTTTGTTTTGCTTCTTTAGGCCTCACTTCGTTAAATCAATTATAACGTATAATATATCACTTTATACGTTTTTCAATAAACAAAAATCCACTGATGATGGCACAGAGGTGCAGAAACGAGTCTGGCTAAAAATAAAAAGCAGTGCGTTTGCAAAAAGGCAGAACCCATATCCTATAATTTAACTGCAAATCCGCAAAGAAAGGATAAGAGCTGCAGATGCAGAAGATGAATAATCTGAATATGCCTACCCCAGGCGAAACGCGTCCCTGAAAATAAAAACCTCCGCAACCAAGACTGTATTTTTATCTCAATTTTTACTCTGGTTGCTGCATCAGCTGCAATGATGGAATGGAGAAAATTTTATGTAAACAATTTTGTAGATAGCATACTATTAACAGCCCTTATACTCCTTCAGATTTCGATTTATTAAAAGGCCTATCAGTGTTACGACCACGCTGAGAAAGGTGTTTCAGTCATTAAAATCAAAGTAGTTTGATATTCAAGCGCACTTTGCTATTGACGATTTGAATAATCGTGCGTTAGATAACCAGGGCAAACGTAATGTAACATTCATTGGATTTTGCTACGAATTTTGATTATTACTTGCTAATTCCACCTGTGGCAACTGATAATTATCTTGGCTAAAGTGATAATTTACAGCTTTCGGAAATAAAATCATTATGAATCAATTTCTGCACGAACTAAATCGCTATCGCCATAGAGAATAATTGAACGTAATAACAAGTACCACAACTGCTGCACAAGGTGCCTGTGAATTAGTAGTAATCGACAAGAAACGTGAGTGAATTATAATATTCTCTTGCAGACGGAACCTGCTGCTCATTCGATCAGTATTATTGCAACAAAAAGAAGACTGAGAACCGTTTAATGTATCTTGTGCCTTTGACCTCTGTACACCACAGTCGATTGCTATAAAGCCGTTGCACAGGCGAGCTCAGTACGCTGAATGACGTAAGATGGACATTCCCCAGGGGCGCTAAGTGATGCTGGTGTATCCAGAAGTGATGATGGAATATCCGTGCACTTGCGAAAAAAAAGGTGGCGAAGTTCTGACGTGGATTGCGAGTGTGTAAAGCGAACGTGGACGTGTTTGGGATACGCTGAGACGACAAAAGTCGTTGGATAGCAATATACACATACCGGTATACAGATGGCGGTAGTTTTGCATACCAAGGTAAAAAGGGCAGTGCATTGGTGGAGCTGTTATTTGTACTCAGGTGAATCGTGTGGGAAGATTTTAGACGTGATTATGGCCGCACGAAGGGAATTAACTGACTTTGAACGTAGAATGGTAATTTGAGCTAGGCGCTTGGGACATTCCATTCCGGAAATCGTTAGAGAATTCAATATTACGTGATCCACAGTGTCAAGAGTGTGCAGAGAATACTAAATTTCAGGCATTACCCCTCACCACGGACGACAAAGACGAACGGTCTTCACCTAACGACCGAGAGCAGCGGTGTTTGCGTAGAGTTGTCAGTGCTAACAGACAAACAAGACTGCGTGAAATAACAGCAGAAATGAGTGTGGGACGTACGACGAAGGTATCCCTAAGGACAGTGCGGCGAAATGTGGCGTTAAAGGGCTAGCAGACGGCCATGTGAGTGCCTCTGCTAACAGCACGACATCGAGTGCAGCGCCTCCCCTGGACTCATGACCATATCGGTTGCACCCTAGACGACTGGAAAACTGTGGCGTGGTCGGATGAGTCCTGATCTCAATGGGTGAGAGCTGACGGTAGGATTTGAATGTGAGGCACATCCCACGAAGCCATGGACCCAAGGACTAGTGGTTCAGAAATGGCTCTGAGCACTATGGGACTTAACTTCTGAGGTCATCAGTCCATTAGAACTTAGAACTACTTAAACCTAACTAACCTATCACACACACCCATGCCCGAGGCGGGATTCGAACTTGCGACTGTTGCGCCTAGAACCGCTCGGCCACTCCGGCCGGCAAAGGACTAGTGGGATTAAGTGCGTTACAATTAGGGTAGCTTGTAGGAGTTTGAGATGAGTTGCATGTTTTAAAAAAAAGCGCGAATGTGTTCGTACGCCATAATTTTTGGGAAAATTTTTGAAGGTGCTGATGAAGGTAAAATGAGGCGCGCAGCGCGGGAATAGCCAAGCGGTCTGGCCGCTGCAGTCATGGGCTGTGCGGCTGATCCCAGAGGAGGTTCGAGTCCTCCCTCGGGCATGGGTGTGTGTGTTTGTCCTTAGGATAATTTAGGATAAGTAGCGTGTAAGCTTAAGGACTGATAACCTTAGCAGTTAAGTTCCATAAGATTTCACACACATTTGAGCACTTTTTTTTTTTTTAAATGAGGCGGCTGGTGCCCGATTTTTCAGTCAGAGTCTATTAAAGAAACAGGAACAGATTCGCATTTTTTGCTCTCCAATAGGAGCATTATTCCGCTGGTTATGCTATGAGGCTCATTCACCTGGCGTGCCATGGGGCCCGTGGCAGTAACTTAATGCACCATAACGGTTATGGGCTACATGAACATTGTTGTTGTTGTGGTCTTCAGTCCTAAGACTGGTTTGATGCAGCTCTCCATGCTACTCTATCTTGTGCAAGCTGCTTCATCTCCCAGTACCTAATACAACCTACATCCTTCTGAATCTGCTTAGTGTAGTCATCTCTTGGTCTCCCTCTACGATTTTTACCCTCCACGCTGCCCTCTAATACTAAACTGGTGATCCCTTGATGCCTCAGAACATGTCCTACCAACCGATCCCTTCTTCTGGTCAAGTTGTGCCACAAACTTCTCTTCTCCCCAATCCCATTCAATACTTCCTCATTAGTTATGTGATCTACCCATCTAATCTTCAGAATTCTTCTGTAGCACCACATTTCGAAAGCTTCTATTCTCTTCTTGACCAGACTAGTTATCGTCCATGTTTCACTTCCATACATGGCTACACTCCATACAAATACTTTCACAAATGACTTCCTGACACTTAAATCTATGCTCGATGTTAACAAATTTCTCTTCTTCAGAAACGCTTTCCTTGCCATTGTTGTTGTTGTTGTCTTCAGTCCTGAGACTGGTTTGATGCAGCTCTCCATGCTACTCTATCCTGTGCAAGCTCCTTCATCTCCCAGTACCTACTGCAACCTACATCCTTCTGAATCTGCTTAGTGTACTCATCTCTCGGTCTCCCTCTACGATTTTTACCCTCCACACTGCCCTCCAATGCTAAATTTGTGATCCCTTGATGCCTCAAAACATGTCCTACCAACCGACCCCTTCTTCTAGTCAAGTTGTGCCACAAACTTCTCTTCTCCCCAATCCTATTCAATACCTCCTTATTAGTTACGTGATCTATCCACCTTATTCTTCAGTATTCTTCTGTAGCACCACATTTCGAGAGCTTCTATTCTCTTCCTGTCCAAACTAGTTATCGTCCATGTTTCACTTCCATACATGGCTACACTCCAAACAAATATTTTCAGAAACGACTTCCTGATACATAAATCTATATTCGATGTTAACAAATTTCTATTCTTCAGAAACGCTTTCCTTGCCATTGCCAGTCTACATTTTATATCCTCTCTACTTCGACCATCATCAGTTATTTTACTTCCTAAATAGCAAAACTCCTTTACTACTTTAAGTGTCTCATTTCCTAATCTAATTCCCTCAGCATCACCCGATTTAATTTGACTGCATTCCATTATCCTCGTTTTGCTTTTGTTGATGTTCATCTTATATCCTCCTTTCAAGGCACTGTCCATTCCGTTCAACTGCTCTTCCAAGTCCTTTGCCGTGTCTGACAGAATTACAATGTCATCGGCGAACCTCAAAGTTTTTACTTCGTCTCCATGAATTTTAATACCTACTCCAAATTTTTCTTTTGTTTCCTTTACTGCTTGCTCAATATACAGATTGAATAACATCGGGGAGAGGCAACAACCCTGTCTCACTCCTTTCCCAACCACTGCTTCCCTTTCATGCCCCTCGACTCTTATGACTGCCATCTGGTTTCTGTACAAATTGTAAATAGCCTTTCGCTCCCTGTATTTTACCCCTGCCACCTTTAGAATTTGAAAAAGAGTATTCCAGTCGACATTGTCAAAAGCTTACTCTAGGTCTACAAATGCTAGAAACGTAGGTTTGCCTTTTCTTAATCTTTCTTCTAAGATAAGTCGTAAGGTCAGTATTGCCTCACGTGTTCCAACATTTCCTCGGAATCCAAACTGATCCTCCCCGAGGTCCGCATCTACCAGTTTTTCCATTCGTCTGTAAAGAATTCGCGTTAGTATTTTGCAGCTGTGACTTATTAAACTGATAGTTCGGTAATTTTCACATCTGTCAGCACCTGCTTTCTTTGGGATTGGAATTATTATATTATTCTTGAAGTCTGAGGGTATTTCGCCTGTCTCGTACATATTGCTCACCATATAGTAGAGTTTTGTCATGACTGGCTCTCCCAAGGCCGTCAGTAGTTCTAATGGAATGTTGTCTACTCCGGGGGCCTTGTTTCGACTCAGGTCTTTCAGTGCTCTGTCAAACTCTTCACGCAGTATCGTATCTCCCATTTCGTCTTCATCTACATCCTCTTCCATTTCCATAATATTGTCCTCAAGTACATCGCCCTTGTATAAACCTTCTATATACTCCTTCCACCTTTCTGCCTTCCCTTCTTTGCTTAGAACTGGGTTGCCATCTGAGCTCTTGATATTCATACACGTGGTTCTCTTCTCTCCAAAGGTCTCTTTAATTTTCCTGTAGACAGTATCTATCTTACCCCTACTGAGATAAGCTTCTACATCCTTACATTTGTCCTCTAGCCATCCCTGTTTAGCCATTTTGCACTTCCTGTCGATCTCATTTTTGAGACGTTTGTATTTCTCTTTGCCTGCTTCATTTACTGCATTTTTATATTTTCTCCTTTCATCAATTAAATTCAATATTTCTTATGTTACCCAAGGATTTCTAGCAGCCCTCGTCTATTTACCTACTTTATCCTCTGCTGCCTTCACTACTTCATCCCTCAGAGCTACCCATTCTTCTTCTACTGTATTTCTTTCCCCTATTCCTGTCAATTGTTCCCTTATGCTTTCCCTGAAACTCTGTACAACCTCTGGTTCTTTCAGTTTATCCAGGTCCCATCTCCTTAATTTCCCACATTTTTGCAGTTTCTTCAGTTTTAATCTACAGGTCATAACCAATAGATTGTGGTCAGAGTCCACATCTGCCCCTGGAAATGTCTTACAACTTAAAACCTGGTTCCTAAATATCTGTCTTACCATTATATAATCTATCGGATACCTTTTAGTATCTCCAGGGTTCTTCCACGTATACAACCTTCTTTCATGATTCTTAAACCGTTACCTATGATTAAGTTGTGCTCTGTGCAAAATTCTACTAGGCGGCTTTCTCTTCCATTTCTTAGCCCCAATCCATATTCACCTACTATGTTTCCTTCTCTCCCATTTCCTACACTCGAATTCCAGTCACCCATTACCATTAAATTTTCGTCTCCCTTCACTATCTGAATAATTTCTTTTATTTCATCGTACATTTCTTCAATTTCTTCGTCATCTGCAGAGCTAGTTGGCATATAAACTTGTACTACTGTAGTAGGTGTGGGCTTCGTATCTATCTTGGCCACAATAATGCGTTCACTATGCTGTTTGTAGTAGCTTACCCGCATTCCTATTTTCCTATTCATTATTAAACCTACTCCTGCACTACCCCTATTTGATTTTGTGTTTATAAACCTGTAGTCACCTGACCAGAAGTCTTGTTCCTCCTGCCACCGAACTTCACTAATTCCCATTATATCTAACTTTAACCTATCCATTTCCCTTTTTAAATTTTCTAACCTACCTGCCCGATTAAGGGATCTGACATTCCACGCTCCGATCCGTAGAACGCCAGTTTTCTTTCTCCTGATAACGACATCCTCCTGAGTAATCCCCGCCCGGAGATCCGAATGGGGGACTATTTTACCTCCGGAATATTTTACCCAAAAGGATGCCATCATCATTTAATCATACAGTAAAGCTGCATGTCCTCGGGAAAAATTACGGCTGTAGTTTCCCCTTTCTTTCAGCCTTTCGCAGTACCAGCACAGCAAGGCCGTTTTGGTTAATGTTACAAAGCCAGATCAGTCAATCATCCAGACTGCAACTACTGAAAAGGCTGCTGCCCCTCATCAGGAACCACACGTTTGTCTGGCCTCTCAACAGATACCCCTCCGTTGTGGTTGCACCTACGGTACGGCCATCTGTATCGCTGAGGCACGCAAGCCTCCCCACCAACGGCAAGGTCCATGGTTCATGGGGGGGGGGGGGGGGGGGGGTCCTTGCCATTGCCAGTCTATATTTTATATCCTCTCTACTTCGACCATCAACAGTTATTTTGCTCCCCAAATAGCAAAACTCCTTTACTACTTTAAGTGTCTCATTTCCTAATCTAATTCCCTCAGCATCACCCGACTTTATTCGATACATTCCATTATCCTCGTTTTACTTTTGTTGATGTTCATCTTATATCCTCCATTCAAGACACTATCCGTTCCGTTCAACTCCTCTTCCAAGTCCTTTGCTGTCTCTGACAGAATTACGATGTCATCGGCGAACCTCAACATTTTTATTTCTTCTCCATGGATTTTAATACCTACTCCGAATTTTTCTTTTGTTTCCTTTACTGCTTGCTCAATATACAGATTGAATAGCATCGGGGAGAGACTACAACCCTGTCTGACTCCCTTCCCAACCACTGCTTCTCTTTCATGTCCCTCGACTCATAACTGCCATCTGGTTTCTGTACAAATTGTAAATAGCCTTTCGCTCCCTGTATTTTACCCCTGCTACCTTCAGAATTTGAAAGAGAGCATTCCAATCAACATTGTCAAAAGCTTTCTCTAAGTCTACAAATGCTAGAAACGTAAGTTTGCCCTTCCTTAATCTAGCTTCTAAGATACGTCGTAGGGACAGTATTGCCTCACATGTTCCAGTATTTCTACGGAATCCGATCTGATCTTCCCCGAGGTCGGCTTCTACTAGTTTTTCCATTCGTCTGTAAAGAATTCGCGTTAGTATTTTGCAGCTGTGACTCATTAAACTGATAGTTCGGTAATTTTCACATCTGTCATCACCTGCTTTCTTTGGGATTGGAATTATTATATTCTTATTGACGTCTAAGATTATTTCGCCTGTCTCATACGTCTTGCTCACCAGATGGTAGAGTTTTGTCAGGACTGGCTCTCCCAAGGCCGTCAGTAGTTCCAATGGAATGTTGTCTACTCCGGGGGACTTGTTTCGACTCATCTGAGCTCTTGATGTTCATACAAGTGATTCTCTTATCTCCAAAGGTCTCTTTAATTTTCCTGTAGGCAGTGTCTATCTTACCCCTCGTGAAATAAGCCTCTACATCCTTACATTTGTCCTCTAGCCATCCCTGCTTAGCCATTTTGCGTTTCCTGTCGATCTCATTTTTGAGACGTCTGTATTACTTTTTGCCTGCTTCATTTACTGCATTTTTATATTTTCTCCTTTTATCAATTAAATTCAATATTTCTTCTGTTATCCAAGGATTTCTACTAGCCCTCTTCTTTTTACCTACTTGATCCTCTGCTGCCTTCACTACTTCATCACTCAAAGCTACACATTCTTCTTCTACCGTATTTCTTTCCCCCATTCCTATCAATTGCTCCCTTACGCTCTCCCTGAAATTCTGTACAACCTCTGGTTGTTTTAGTTTATCCAGGTCCCATCTCCTTAAATTCCCACCTTTTTGCAGTTTCTTTAGTTTTAATCTACAGGTCATAACCAATAGATTGTGGTCAGAGTCCACATCTGCCCCTGGAAATGTCTTACAATTTAAAACCTGGTTCCTAAATCTCTGTGTTACCATTATATAATCTACCTGAAACCTGTCAGTATCTCCAGACTTCTTCCATGTATACAGATTTCTTTTATGGTTCTTGAACCAAGTGTTAGCTATGATTAAGTTCTGCTCTGTGCAAAATTCTACCAGGCGGCTTCCTCTTTCATTTCTTTGCCCCAGTCCATATTCACCTACTGTGTTTCCTTCTCCCCCTTTTCCTACTACCGAATTCCAGTCAACCATGACTATTAAATTTTCGTCACCCTTCACCATCTGAATAACTTCTTTTATTTGATCATACATTTCTTCAATTTCTTCGTCATCTGCAGAGCTCGTTGGCATATAAACTTGTGCTACTGTAGTAGGCATGGGCTTCGTATCTATCTTGGCCACAATAATGCGTTCACTATGCTGTTTGTAGTAGCTTTCCCGCATTCCTAATTTCCTATTCATTATTAAACCTACTCCTGCATTACCCCTATTTGATTTTGTGTTTATAACGCTGTAGTCACCTGACCAAAAGTCTTGTTCCTCCTGCCACGAAATTCACTAATTCCCACTATATCTAACTTTAACCTATCCATTTCCCTTTTTAAATTTTCTAACCTACCTGCCCGATTAAGTGATCTGACATTCCACGCTCCGATCCGTAGAACGCCAGTTTTCTTTCTCCTGATAACGACATCCCCTTGAGTAGTCCTCGCCCGGAGATCCGAATGGAGGACTATTTTACCTCCGGAATATTTTACTCAAGAGGACGCCATCATCATTTAATCATACAGTAAAGCTGCATGCCCTCGGGAAAGACTGCGGCCGTAGTTTCCCCTTGCTTTCAGCCGTTCGCAGTACCAGCACAGCAAGGCCGTTTTGGTTATTGTTACAAGGCCAGATCAGTCAATCATCCAGACTGTTGCCCCTGCAGCTAGTGAAATGGCTGCTGCCCCTCTTCAGGAACCACACGTTTGTCTGGCCTCTCAACAGATACCCCTCCGTTGTGATTGCACCTACTGTACGGCTATCTGTATCGCTGAGGCACGCAAGCCTCCCCTCCAACGGCAAGGTCCATGGTTCATGGGGAGGGACATGAACATTATTGCAGACCATTTGCAACACTTCATACTCCACTCCATCCTCATGGTTCTTTCAGAAGATTAACACATGTGTCACAAGGGCAGAATCGTGCTACTGTGGTTTGAGGAGCGTGCTAATACACTCCCATTGTCTTGGCCACTAAATTCACCTGATCTCAACCCGGTGGAACACGTTTGGGACGGTATCCTTTCCGACAAACAGCCTTTAATTTACTGGAATTGAGTGACCTGTACGTAAATATACTGGTGCCCCGTATCTCCGGAATCCTAACATGATTTCTTGTGAACCATGGATGAAGGGTAACAGACGGATGCCATATTCCTTGACTTCCGGAAAGCGTTTGACTCGTTGACCCACTGCAGACTCCTAACTAAGGTACGAGCGTATGGGAATGGTTCCCAAATATGTGAGTGGCTCGAAGACTTCTTAAGTAATAGAACCCAGTAAGTTCTTTTCGTGAATCGCTACTGAGGAAATTTAGAGAACTAGCATTTGAGGCTGACTGCAGTGCAGTTTTACTGCCGCCAACTTACATTTCGCGGAAAGACCACAAAGATAAGAGAGATTAGGGCTCGTACAAATTTATCAGTAGAAAGAAAACTGGCGTTCTACGGATCGGAGCGTGGAATGTCAGATCACTTAATCGGGCAGGTAGGTTAGAAAATTTAAAAAGGGAAATGGATAGGTTAAAGTTAGATATAGTGGGAAATAGTGAAGTTCGGTGGCAGGAGGAATAAGACTTTTGGTCAGGTGAATACAGGGTTATAAATACAAAATCACATAGGGGTAATGCAGGAGTAGGTTTAATAATGAATAAAAAATAGGAGTGCGGGTAAGCTACTACAAAGAGCATAGTGAACGCATTATTGTGGCCAAGATAGACACAAAGCCCATGCCTACTACAGTAGTACAAGTTTATATGACAACTAGCTCTGCAGATTATGAAGAAATTGATGAAATGTATGATGAGATAAAAGAAATTATTCAGGTAGTGAAGGGAGACGAAAATTTAATAGTCATGAGTGATTGGAATTCGTCAGTAGGAAAAGGGAGAGAAGGAAACATAGTAGGTGATTATGGATTGTGGCTAAGAAATGAAAGAGAAAGCCGTCTGGTAGAATTTTGCACAGAGCATAACTTAATCATAGCTAACACTTGGTTCAAGAATCATAAAAGAAGGTTGTATACATGGAAGAACCCTGGAGATACTAAAAGATATCAGATAGATTATATAATGGTAAGACAGAGATTAAGGAATCTGGTTTTAAATTGTAGGACATTTCCAGGGGCAGATGTGAACTCTGACCACAATCTATTGGTTATGACCTGTAGGTTAAAACTGAAGAAACTGGAGCAAGGTGTATGAGACAGGTGAAATACCCTCAGACTTCAAGAAGAATATAATAATTCCAATCCCAAAGAAAGAAGGTGCTGACCTTACGACTTATCTTAGAAGAAAGATTAAGAAAAGGCAAACCTACATTTTTAGCATTTGTAGACTTAGAGAAAGCTTTTGACAATGTTGACTGGAATACTCTCTTTCAAATTCTAAAGTTGGCAGGGGTAAAATACAGGGAGCGAAAGGCTATTTACAATTTGTACAGAAACCAGATGGCAGTTATTAGAGTCGAGGGGCATGAAAGATAAGCAGTGGTTGGGAAAGGAGTGAGACAGGGTTGTAGCCTCTCCCCGATGTTTTTCAATCTGTATATTGAGCAAGAAGTAAAGGAAACAAAAGAAACATTTCGATTAGGTATTAAAATTAATGGAGAAGAAGTAAATACTTTGAGGTTCGCCGATGACATTGTAATTCTGTCAGAGGCGGCAAAGGACTTGGAAGAGCAGTTGAACGGAATGGACAGTGTCTTGAAAAGAGGATATAATGGAATGTAGTCAAATTAAATCGGGTGATGCTGAGGGAATTAGATTAGGAAATGAGACACTTAAAGTGTAAAGTAAAATAACTGATGATGGTCGAAGTAGAGACAATATAAAATGTAGACTGGCAATGGCAAGGAAAGCGTTTCTGAAGAAGAGAAATTTGTTAACATCTAATATAGATTTATGTATCAGGAAATCGTTTCTGAAAGTATTTGTTTGGAGTGTAGCCATGTATGGGAGTGAAACATGGACGATAACTAGTTTAGACAAGAAGAGAATAGAAGCCTTCGAAATATGGTGCTACAGAAGAAAGCTGAAGATTCGATGGGTAGATCACGTAACTAATGAGGAGGTATTGAATAAGATTGGGGAGAAGAGAAGTTTATGGCACAACTTGACTAGAAGAAGGGATCGGCTGGTAGGACATGTTTTGAGGTATCAAGGGATCACAAATTTAGCATTGGAGGGCAGCGTGGAGGGTAAAAATCGTAGAGGGAGACCAAGAGATGAATACACTAAGCAGATTCAGAAGGATGTAGGTTGCAGTAGGTATTGGGAGATGAAGCAGCTTCCACAGGATAGAGTAGCATGGAGAGCTGCATCAAACCAGTCTCAGGACTGAAGACAACAACAACAACAACAGAGGCATATAGGCAATCATTTTCCTCGTTCTGTTTGTGAGTGGTACAGGGAGAGAAGATGCTAGTTGTGGTACGAGGTACCCTCCGCCACGCACCGTATGGTGGATTGCGGAGTATGTATGTAGATGTAGAATCACTTGTGGATTCCATGCTACGCAGAATCTCTGCCGTACTACATTCCAAGGATGTAGCAACACACTACTAAGCAGATGGTCATGATGCTTTGCGACACCAGTGAATTATTTGTTACTGATGTGAAAATTTCGCTGCCCGAACGTAAATACTATGACGGACCATAAGGTAAATTAAAATGGGACAAAAATATACACAGAGACATTGTTGGATAGGAATAATCACAGGCAAGGACATCATAATGTACGATTCGAGCGTGTCTACCGATGCTTCACATCTCAAGATACTTTACACTAGGGCTTCACAACTCGCTGAATTTGAGCTTGAGCACTCGTGCATGCCAACGCTTTTGCTCGTGGGCGGTGCAATTGAGGCGTAGTGGGGAGTGAGGCAAACGCTCGCACCACTTGGTCGCGACAACAGGGGTTCAACGGTAAGTGTGATGTAGGGGAGGGTCAGTTTTGAGGGCGAGGTCATCTAATTGCAATAGCGACGAGTCGGCGTTATGTAACATCGACAATGTCTTCGCACTTCAGTCTGCAGTGCGAGGAATTGTATCATTTTACGAAAAGCGAAGGGTTCGTAAAATGTTTAGTATATCGTAAAACGCTGAATACTTTCAAGGAGTTCAATTTGGAAAGAATTTACAAGTTTTCCCACGTCACAAATAACACGGAAACTGAAAATGCAAAGGACCTGAGCAGGTATAAGAGATCTTCAAAAGGAAGCTCTCTGAAATGAAAAAGAAGACGAAGAATACCCAAGTGAGTGTGCCAATCGGATGAACTAGAAAATTTCACTACTTTTAGCAAAGTCATTGCCCCCTTTCACGAATGATGCTTTAATAAAAGAATACTTGGTAACTGCAGCTGAACATTTCTGTCCACTTCTGGTAGAACAATTTTTGAGTGGTGCCGTTATCAAACATGACGATCACGCGTCCAACGCCGGTCATACTAAACGACAATCAGAGCCAAGTTGCAGAATCTTTGTAAAGAGGGTGATGCTCCAGCGACCTATGAAAGTGTAGATTAGCAGGCACACACCTGGATACGACAGAAGGAAGTGTAGAAAATGTAGGCTTGTTGTGGAATTGAATAGTTCATGAGTCTACAGACGAAGCGCGAGTCAATTTAAGGGAAAAATCATATTTCATCGGACAACTGAATGGAAAAATAAAAATAGTTTAGCACCCAAATACGCGCTGATGTGCAGCTTGAAGTAACTGATTTGTAATACGGTAAGGAATATATTGAGGTGACAAAGTCACGGGATACCTCATAATGACGTGTCGGACCTCTTTTTGCCCGGTGCAGTGCACAACGCTACGTGGCATGGATTCAACCAGTCGAAGTCCTTGCCAAAGATTTGAGTCATGCTGCCTCTACAGCCGTCAATAATTGCGAAAGTTTTCCCGGTACAGGATTTTGTGCACGAACTGAACTCTCGATTATGTCCCACAGATGTTCAATGGGTTTCGTATAAGGAGCTCTGGGCGGCCAAATCACTCGCTCAAATTGTCTAGAAGGTTATTACAAAACAATTTCGGCCCGGTGACATGACACATTGGCATCCATAAAAATTTTATCGTTGTTAAGAAGCATGAAGTCCATGAATGGCTACAAATGATCTATTCAGTTGGACCAGATGACCGGCCCACACCATTATGCAACCACCACTAGATAACACAGTGCCTTGGGTCTGTGGCTTCGTTGGGCCTGCGCCACACTCGAGCCTTGTTACCAGCTCTTGCCAACTGGGATCGGGACACATCTGATCAAGCCACTGTTTTCCAGTCGTCTAAGGTCCAACCGACAGGGTCACGAACCCAGGACAGGCGTTGCAGGCCATGTCGTGTCGTTAGCGAAGAAACTCGGGTCTGTCTTCTGGTTCCATAGCCCATTAACGCCAAATTTCGACGCGCTGTCCTAACCTGCATGTTCGTGGTACGTTATAAACGGATTTCTGCGGTTATTTCAAGCAGTGTTCCTTGTCTATTAGCACTGACAACTGTACGCAAACGCAGCTGATCCCGATCGTTAAGTGACAGTGGATTGTCAGTGGTGAGAGGTAGTGCCTCGGGCACACTCCTGACGCTCTCGGAAACGGCATGTCTCCATGCGACCAGCTGCAACTACCATTCCCCCTTCAAAGTCTGTTGATTCCTGTCGTTCAACCGTAATCAGGTCGGCCGCTTTTCAGATGAATCACAAATGACAGCTCAGCCAATAGAGTGTTTTTTATACTACCTTGTGCACGCGATACTACCGCCATGTGTGTATGTGCATTTTGCTATCTACACTACTGCCCATCAAAATTGCTACACCAAATGGTTCAAATGGCTCTGAGCACTATGGAACTTAGCAGCTGTGGTCTTCAGTCCCCTAGAACTTAGAACTACTTAGACCTAACTAACCTAAGGACATCACACACATCCATGCCCGAGGCACGATTCGATCCTGCGACCGTAGCAGTCGCGCGGCTCCGGACTCCGCGCGTAGAACCGCGAGACCACCGAAGCCGGCTTGCTACACCACGAATATGACGTGCTAGAGACGCGAAATTTAACCGACAGGTAGAAGATGTTGTGATATGCAAATGATTAGCTTTTCAGAGCATTCACACAAGTAGGCGCCGGTGGCGACACCTACAACATGCTAACATGAGGTAACTTTAGAACCGATTTCTCATACACAAACAGCAGTTGCCCGGCGCTGTCTGGTGAAGCGTTCTTGTGATGCCTCGTGTAAGGAGGAGAAATGCGTACCATCACGTTACGGACTTTCATAAAGGTCGGATTGTAGCCTATCGCGATTTCGGTTTATCGTATCGCGACATTGCTGCTCCCGTTGGTCGAGATCCAATGACTGTTAGCAGAATATGGAATCGGTGAGTTCAGGAGGGTAATACGGAACACCGTGATGGATCCCAACGGCCTCGTATCACTAGCAGTCGAGATGACAGGTATCTTATCCGCATGGCTGTAACGGATCGTGCAGCCACGTCTCGATCCCTGAGTCAACAGATGGGAACGTTTGCAAGACAACAATCATCTGCACGAACAGTTCGACGACGTTTGCAGCAGCATGGACTATCAGCTCGGAGACCATGTCTGTGGTTACCCTTGACGCTGCATCACAGACAGGAGCGCCTGCGATGGTGTACTCAACGACGAACCTGGGTGCACGAATGGTAAAACGTCATTTTTTCGGATGAATCCAGGTTCTGTTTACAGCATCATAATGGTCGCATCCGTGTTTGGCAACATCGCGGTGAAGCGTGTATTCGTCATCGCGATACTGGCGTATCACCCGGCATGATGGTACGGGGTGCCATTGGTTACACATCTTGTTCGCATTGACGGCACTTTGAACAGTGAGCGTTACATTTCAGATGTGTTACGACCCGTAGCTCTACCCTTTATTCGATCCCTGCAAAATTTCAGCAGGATAATGCACGACCGCATGTTGCAGGTCCTGTACGGTCCTTTCTGGATACAGAAAATGTTCGACTGCTGCCCTGGCCAGCACATTCTCCAGATCTCTCACCAGTTGAAAACTTCTGTTCAATGCTGGCCGAGCAACTGGCTTGTCACAATACGCGTGTCACTACTCTTGATGAACTGTGGTAGCGTGTTGAAGCTGCATGGGCAGCTGTAACTGTACACGACATCCAAGCTCTGTTAGACTCAATGCCCAGGCGTGTCAAGGCCGTTATTACGGCCAGAGGTGGTTGTTCTGGGTACTGATTTCTCAGGATCTATGCACTCAAATTGCGTGAAAATGTAATCACATGTCAATTCTAGTATATTTGTCCAATGAATACCCATTTATTATCTGCATTTCTTCTTGGTGTAGCAATTTTAATGCCCAGCGTGTAGTACCTTTTGTCATCTCAGTGTAGAAAGACAGTCCAGCTATCTTCGAGGATTCCCATTAGGATGGATTTCCTCGTTTACACAAGTCTCCACACGTCTCGCCAACCTGTTCGCTGAAACGATGGAGCGGGCACAGCGCTCGTTGCTGGCATGCCTACGCTCACGGTCTATTCGCGGAGCACATTTGCTGTGGAACCCTGTCTCACACACGTGGGCCGGTGTGGCCGAGCGGTTCTAGGCATTTCAATCCGGAACCGCGCTGCTGCTACTGTCGCTGGTTCGAATCCTGCCTCGGGCATGGATGTATGTGATGTCTTCAGGTTAGTTAGGTTTAATTAGTGCTAGGTTCTAGGGGGCTGATGACCTCATAGTGTCCCATAGTGCTCAGAGCCATTTGAAGCCTGCCTTGGACGGACTCTGAACGCCGAGAGCCAAAGTTGTTTACGCAGCCTTTTCGGATTTACGTTCGTCAGCGGCGTCACCCGGAAAGGGCGGACGGGCCGTGTTTTTGGGTAACGTATCGCCGCCACGCGATCGCTGACGGCAGCGGCGGGCAGTGCGTCAGCCGCGGCGGCGCCGGAGGAAGTGCGACATCCGGCCCGCGGCTGGGGGCGCTGCGCCGCTTCCTGCAGCATCTTCCGCGCCGAGCCGAGGCTCGCCGCCGATGACGCGAGGTGGCTGGACGCCGCCGCCACTGCCGGCAGCGACCACCTGTCGCTTCCGCCTGTCTGCGGTAGCCAAGGCCGCGCCGCGGTCGCCCCCATTCCGGTTCTTGGGCAACAGGTCGCTCCTGGAAGCGTCACTAGCGCGCGGCGGCGAACACCTGCTCTGTCTGCTTCTCTGCCGCCGAAACGTGCAGTCGAAAGCGCAGGCGCTAGGGTAGGAGGCAAGATGGGGAACTTAATCCCCCTATGGAATTTGTGGTACAAACTTTTTATTTATTTCAGCATTTCAAGCATTTCTAGAAATAATTACACATTGTCGATGATGATTGTTGTGTACATAGTTCCGCGTTGTCAGCGCGTACACAACTTTCCCACTAGAGCGCTCCCCGCTAAGCACAACAGCGCAGGCGCAGCGCTCGTCCGTCTCCGCACTACGAGAAGTTGCAGCATTAGAAAATTGTAGCGAAATGCAGGAAGATCTGCAGCGGATAGGCACTTGGTACAGGTTGTGGCAACTGACCCTTGACACAGACAAATGTAATGTATTGCGAATACATAGAAAGAAGGATCCTTTATTGTATGATTATATGATAGCGGAACAAACACTGGTACCAGTTATTTCTGTAAAATATCTGCGAGTATGCGTGCGGAGCGATTTGAAGTGGAATAGAAATATAAAATTAATTGTTGGAAATTCGGGTACCAGGTTGAGATTCATTGGGAGAGTCCTTAGAAAATGTAGTCCATCAACAAAGGAGGTGGCTTACAAAACACTCGTTCGACCTATACTTGAGTACTGCTCGTCAGTGTGGGATCCGTACCAGATCGGGTTAACGGAGGAGATAGAGAAGATCCAAAGAAGAGCGGCGCGTTTCGTCACAGGGTTATTTGGTAAGCGTGATAGCGTTACGGAGACGTTTAGCAAACTCAAGTTGCAGACTCTGCAAGAGAGGCGCACTGCATCGCGGTGTAACTTGCTGTCCAGGTTTCGAGAGAGTGCGTTTCTGGATGAGGTATCGAATATATTGCTTCCCCCTACTTATACCTCCCGAGGAGATCACGAATGTAAAGTTAGAGAGATTCGAACGCGCACGGGGACTTTCAGACAGTCGTTCTTCCCGCGAACCATACGCGACTGGAACAGAAAAGGGAGGTAATGACAGTGGCACGTAAAGTGCTCTACGCCACACACCGTTGGGTGGCTTGCGGAGTATAAATGTAGATGTAGATGGCGCTGTCTTAGAGACGGACCGAATTCTGCTTCCACCGATCCGCGTATTAATATGTAACGCAGCCAGTGAGATTGCTGCTAACGTAGAACCTTTTCTCCTCGCGGATCACACTCGCGCAGTGATACCTGAACGCTCGAGGTATTATAACGAGTGTACAGACCTCCGATTAGTCAGTCTGCATTTGTCTCCACCAGTCTGTACCAGTCTGCATTCGTCTGCATTAGTCTATAGTCAAGTTTCAGTCTGCGCCTAATAAGATTACCATATTCCTGTACATAGCCATGAAGATAAATGAATAGATACTTTGTCAAGTACCAGAGATATGTGAGAATAAGATTAACGTACCAAGACCAAAGGAATTTCAGATTGTCAATTGTAAATAGCATCCAGAATCAAGTTAAGCTATTTTTACGCGTTTTATTATCTTAATAAATGTGTGTGAAAATTAATCAAGTTCTGTTTACAGTTGGTCACCGTCAAACTGCTATTCTAAGCGTGCAAGTGGCATTTCTATCGTCTGACCTGACGGCAGAAGATAAACACGCCACGATAAGACCACGAGACATATTGCTGACACTTGCCTACTTTGTTAGAGCGAGAAGTCAAATAATCTGATGGTGTGTGTTCCGAAGGTCTTACAGTACACACACCAGAATGATGATGATGATTAGTGTTTTAGGGCGCACAACAACGGGGTTATCAGCGGCCGTTCCCAAAAGAAATGTCGACGAGTGCAGCCAAGATCTGTTAAACAAGAATCAATTCAGAGCCGATCTTTGCGAAAATTGTAAATGTTCAAGTATCAAGATTGGACACAAAACAGGTAGATAAAGATTGGATACAAAACAGGTAGATAAAACTAAGAATAAAATAGCAGTACAAAACAGGTAAAAATAATTAACGGTGGCTGAGTGACCACTTACAAATAATGGGTGACCAAACCACTTTAGAGCACATTAAGAGGGGTTGGGTAGGGTTGTTTGGGGAAGGAGACCAGACAGCGAGGTCATCGGTCTCATCGGATTAGGGAAGGACGGAGAAGGAAGTCGGCCGCGCCCTTTGAAAGGAACCATCCCAGCATTTGCCTGGAGCGATTTAGGGAAATCACGAAAAACCTAAATCAAGATGGCCGGACGCGGGATTGAACCGTCGTCCTCCCGACACATTATGATCTCAATCCCAATATTTTGGCAAGAAGTCCAGGCATCACACAAAAACGTATAACTCTAGCGGCACTCGCCTCATTATTAGTTAAAACAGAGGGCAGGTCTGGTGGGAAACTGAAATATTCCCTCAAACCCGCATATAAAACACACTCAGTTAAAATATGTCGTATCGACAGCTGTGTTCCACATGTCTGGCACGTTGGTGGCTCCTCACGACGTAACAGAAAACCATGTGTGAGCAACGTCCTATTCTAAGCCGTGTAAGGGCTACTTCCTCAGCTCGTCGTTGTCGAAAGGAGATAAGCCACGGTCGGACAGAATCCTTCACCGCTCGCAACTTATTAGCCCTCACTTCCAGTCACTGAGCCTCCCACCAACGCATGATGTTATTGCCTGCGAGGGACGGAACAGCGAGCAGGAGGTGGGATGGAGCAAGCCTCCTTGGCAGCCGCGTCTGCAAGTTCATTTCCAGGAATCCATATGTGCCCTGGAACCCAGCAGAAAATTACATCCTTTCCCTGCTTTTGCAAGATCGTCCTGCACTTCTCGCACCATACGATCTGCTGGGTACATCTGTTCAAGAGCGTGTAGAGCACTTTGGGTATCGGAGCAGATGATGAATTTCGTGCCATGATGTCGTCGCATATGCGACGGAAATACAATGACATTAGCGATGACCATGTCTACATCTACATGGATACTCTGCAAATCACATTCAAGTGCCTGGCAAAGGGTTTCTCGAACCACCTTCACAATTCTCTATTATTCCAATCTCGTATAGCGCGTGGAAAGAATGAACACCTATATCTTTCTGCACGAACTCTGATTTCCCTTGTTGTATCAAAAATGTTCAAATGTGTGTGAAATCTTATGGGATTTAACTGCTTATGCCATCAGTCCCTAAGCTTACACACTACTTAACCTAAATCATCCTAAGGACAAACACACACATCCATGCCCGAGGGACCTCGAACCTCCGCCGGGACCAGCCACACAGTCCATGACTGCAGGGTCCTAGTCCACTCGGCTAATCCCGCGCTCCTTATTTTATCGTGGTGATCGTTCCCCCCTATGTAGGTCGGTCTCAACAAAATATTTTCGCATTCGGAGGAGAAGGTTGGTGATTGGTATTTCGTGAGAAGATTCCGTCGCAACGGAAAACGCCTTTCTTTTAATGATTTCCAGCCCAAATCCTGTATCATTTCTGTGACACTCTCTCCCATATTTCGCGATAATACAAAACGTGCTGCGTTCTTTGAACTTTTTCGATGTACTGCGTCAGTCGTACCTGGTAAGGATCCCACACCGCGCAGCACTGTTCTAAAAGAGGACGGGCAAGCGTAGTGTAGGCAGTCTCCTTAGTAGGTCTGTTACATTTTCTAAGTGTCCTGTCAATAAAACGCTGCCTTTGGTTAGCCTTCTCCACAGCATTTTCTATGTGTTCCTTCCAATTTAAGTTGTTCGTAATTTTAATACCTAGTTATTTAGTTGAATTTACGGCTTTTACATTACTGTGACCTCTCTGACAGGAAACCACAAATCCAGTCACATAACTGAGACGATATTCTATAAGCACTCAATTTCACTACGAGCCACTTGTGTGGTACAGTGTCAAAAGCCTTCCGGAAATCGAGGAATACGTAATCGATCTGAAATCCCTTGTCAATAGCATTCAGAACTTCATGTGAATAAAGAGCTAGTTGTGTTTCACAGGAACGATGCTTTCTAAATCCATGTTGACTGTGTGTCGATAGACCGTTTTCTTGGACGTAATTCATAATGTTAGAACACAATATATGTTCTAGAATGCTGCCGCATATCGACGTTAACGATATGGGCCTGTAATTTAGGGGATTACGCCTACTACCTTTCTTGAATAGCCGGCCGCGGTGGCCGAGCGGTTCTAGGCGCTGCAGTCCGGAATCTCGGGACTGCAACGGTCGCGGGTTCGAATCCTGCCTCGGGCGTGGATGTGTGTGATGTCTTTAGGTTAGTTAGGTTTAAGTAGTTCTAAGGGAATGATGACCTAAGATGTTAACTCCCATAGGGGTCAGAGCCATTTGAACCAAGCCATTTCTTGAATATTGGTGTGACCTGTGCAACCTTCCAGTCTTTGGGTACGGATATTTCGGTGAGCGAACGGTTGTATATGATTGTTAAGTATGGAGCTACTGCATCAGCATACTCCTGAAGGATTACATGGGCAGGGAAGAGAAAGGAAGGTTGTTGGATTCTGCTTACGACGACAATGTACTGGAGGACTTGTGAGTGGACATCCAATGCTGCCGATAAATGACACAACAGGATATTAAGTGAAATGAAGAGAATATATTTCGGTGTACGGTATACAAGGGGCGCGCCTAGGTTTGGAAGTTACCAGTTTTAGGCCAGTCTAGGAAGTCGCACAACTAATTGAAATGGGCAACAGAAGGCGAGTTCATGTTAACTTAAGTCAGTGGCCGGTCATAGAATGCAGAGCCGGAGGCCCTGCCTCCTAAAAAGACGTCTGTTTTGGTCGAGGTCTGGATCACAAGAGAGCGAGGCAACTGTGTTCTGCACTGATTTGGCTGAGCCTTTGAAATGAATTTTTCAAACCATTTCCCTAAAATATTCCTTGACTGGCTGCCACCCTGTACATAACTTGGGTTTGTTTATGTACGTTGAGGCAGGGAGTGAAAATTTGTTCCAAGGCTGCCACTCAAACCCAGGTCTCCTGCATTAGCCACTAAGCCATCTTGGGACAGCAGTTCATACAACGGCAGAGATTAGCTCTGCATGCTGCCCTCCTCGATCCAAATTCTCACTGGCGCCCGATCGTATTTTCAGTTCCCCCTTATACAAGAACAGAATTGCCAAGGATCTCCATATTCTGGAATAGCACCTCAGCATCGAAAGTAGAGCGGGGATCCAACTTGTGTGAGTACCTGCTCCGGGTTTTAGACTGGATCCCGCATTTACATTAGATGCTAAGGTGCTATTCCAGAACATGGAGAGCCTCGGCAATTCTGTTCATGTGTAAGGGGGAATTCAAAGTAGACAAGGGTGGTAGTGGGAGTTGCCAGGGTAATCCTGCTGCGGCAAGGTGGCTTAGCGGCTGCCGGAACGGTGCGTCAGCGTGTTCGGTCAAAGGGTTAGCTGCCCCATATATATAAAACCTGAGTTAACGGATCAACGACGAACTGAAGCGGGTGTCTTGCGACGTCCGCCCCGAGCAGACGCGACAAACTAAAACGAACAAAATGAGATTTAAAAATATGCCGGCACGGTAGCTCAGCGTGTTCGGTCAAAGGGTCAGCTGCCCCCTGTAATAAAAAACTGAGTTAACGGATCAACGACGAACTGAAGCAGGTGTGTTGCGACGTCCACCCCGAGCAGATGCAAAGAACAAATACGAACAAAATGAGATTAAAAAAACAAAAAAAGCGGCTAACGTACCTGTCTAGTTCATTTCCAGGCGTTCGTACAAATTTTCGCTCCCCACTTCAGTCCATATACATAAATTCATGTCTGTATGAGGCCAGTAAGGTCTGTGAAACTGTGTCATTTCTTTTGGTTTTATCTGGTTGTAAGTCTGGTCAGGGGCAGAATTAAGCCTTTTTTGCACAGCGATGGTCGCGGTGCAGTCGTAACAGCGCCACGAAACACTCTTCCGCTGTCAAGAAGGAAAGGTTTCACAAACGTCTGCCCTGTTATGCCAAATTTGAGCAAGCTCGTAACTCAGGAACGGTTCGGGTTTATTATCATGGCTATCATGCTCAAAATGTTGATCTTGGGCATCGCCACACGCCAAAAAGTGATTCTGGAGAAACAGTGCTGCACGTTGAGCATTTCTTAACAGGCCTCTTGTTGTAATTTTCGCCACAGCCAAAAGTGTTAAGTTTAGTGACTGTACAGACTATTCTGCTTTTCCTGGCCGTCCGTTCTAGTGCTCTCCAAATGTTCTCTTACGAGGGTCTGTCATCACATGTGCTGTATGGGAGGCACATGCCAAATATTGGTAGCACACAGATTGCCTTATGTCCAGTGCGATTCTTCCAGTAACTGCGGCAGCAGCAGGTCTTTGGAACTGAAGACACTTCAGTATATTTAAACTCTCACCAATAAAACAGGGACCATTGATGCTGGTCTAGAAAAACATGCGCCAGACTTTGACAGACCGAGAGCACAATTTGTGTCCACTTCTTTGAGTCATCGTGGATTTTTAGCTGACGATTGGTGCATATTGCGAAAATTGACTTGCCTATGGTTTAGAAACGATGCTTCTCTCTGAAATAAAATTTTGCTTACATGTGCTACATCACCTTGCACGTGAGGTAGATAACATTCGGAGAACTGTAACCAGTTTTGGAAGTGACTGCCATGAAGCTGATGCAGCGAAATCTGAAGAGGATGAAAAGCGGTGGAATGTAGTGTTCGCAGAACACTCGTTTGGATGATCCGTCTCGTACTTCCGAGATGCCTCTTAGTGACATTTGCGTCGTGGGTTACTGTCGCTAAAAAATTAGTTTCATTTCTTTCATCATTTTCTCTTTTTCCTTTGAGTATTTTATTCTCTACACCTCCAGTTTGTAGAACTTTTTTCGTTTAGTGTTTACAAAGGTAGATTGTGAGTAAATGGCACGATCTGTATATTTTTCAGTGTACAATAGCACCGCTGTTGTAATAGTTTAGCGTCATTCGCCAGAAATGATATTAATTTTTTTCGACTGTCATATACGTTGTGAATGTCTCAACAGCTTTACGAGCAGTAAGTCTGATTGTTGCAACAGCAAAACACAAACTAACTTCAACCGCACAAGTAAAGGCAAGAACCATAACAGAGATACGCGTGTGCTTACACTGTTATAATAATGTAGACGTTTGTGGCACCTCTTCTTCTGATACCAGGACAGTAGTTTTTGGCGCTGTAGTCTTGATATCGTTTGATCAAGTATACCATACATGTTATGTCGCTGAAGTTCTCTTACGATCTTCTTTCAAAGGACACGGAAAAAGTATGTAGTTCCACAAGAAAAAAAAAGTCGGGGTCTTAATTCGGCGACTGTAAAAGATAAAAAATACTTGAGAACCTCATGAATTTCGCCATGTTGTCGGCTAACACTTGGAAAAAACTGCTCCTCGAAACATTTATTTACTCTGGATATGTATGGGGTGATCTGTCATAGCTGTATCAAATGGTTCAAATGGTTTTGAACACTATGCGACTTAACTTCTGAGGTCACCAGTCGCCTAGAACTTAGAACTAATTAAACCTAACTAACTTAAGGACATCACACACACCCATGCACGAGGTAGTATTCGAACCTGCGACCGTAGCGGTCGCTCGGTTCCAGATTGTACCGCCTGGTACCGCACGGCCACTTCAGCCGGCGTAGCTGCATCAGCCCGTATTCTCTGGTACTTCCACGAGCAACCCTTAGCGAGCAGCAGAAAAGGTAAAAGGTCCATTAGAACACGTCGGCGCGTGGACTGCGCGCATGTTCGGAACACAAAATAAACTCAACTCAACTCAGTAAATTCATTAACATGATGAACCGTGGGAATTTGTAAGCAGACGTAATGTCATAGATGGCATCAAAATTTTATGTCTGCTTTATAGTTTATATCGTATTTTTCTTAGGTCTGAAAAGTATTAATCACCGGCCTTTCTGCATTTTTTACTAATATTCAGTATGATTTAATTAGGTTTTGAGACTCCTTTGATGTCTCATACTTTTAATTTTCAGGGTCAAATCAACATTGGTACATGAACAAAAACGTTGTTTGTGAATATAGCCAGTTTTATTTTCTAGTTCGTCAGATGTGTTGAATTTAATGGGGTGATGGATGTAATTCTGTAATGTTAAATAGAAATAGTGGAATCTATACTCATGTTGTTGATACAAAAAGATACCATATATCAACGAAATTTGCTTATCTTTTAGGCATCAAAATAACCGGTCATCAAAAAATATTAAATTGCACCTATCAATTGTTTGATATACAATACGTTTAGTACCGTAAAATGCGCTGAATACAAACAATGGGTTGAACAGAAACGGAACTTTCACAAAAGATCTATGTTATCGCGTGGGAATACAAGTCGGAATACAATTTAAAGGTTTATTTGTACAGTTTGGTAGTGAGCCAGTCTAACTCCATGACGAGCATTGGATGATGTGCTAAATTTGCTTAATTCGAACTTTATTTGTTTATTTCGAATTTCATTTTTATGTACCAATCAGAATTGTGTTGTTTTAGCTTCTGGGCAATCTACAAAAATTTTCAGTTCTGTTTCATTAACAGAAAGTGTACCTTTTATGTGTACTTTAGTCTGATTTGTATTTCGGCTAACTGAAATTGTAGGATTGTATTTGCTTAATTTGTGGGGTGAGTAGAAACAGTAATCGTCTGTGTTTCTTTAGAAGATGGCCATGAATTTGAAGAGAGTGAAGAACAACATGGCACTGTTCTCAACTCAGGAGGTTATGCTGTAATTAAAGTAGACGGAAAAGTAAGCGATCATGCAGATTGAATGCCTTTAAAATTTGTTATTTGGTAGGTAAAGGTTTTCTTCGTGTTTTATTGAAAAAAAGTCGGTTGAACATATTTGTTGTGACAGATGAGAAACATTTTTTTTTAGTCAAGGAGATGTTGTGCGTATGCTCTTCGTTGGTTCTAGCATACGGCCTATAGATTCAAAGATATCATTTTTAAATATGACGTCAGCGACTCAGTCTATTGACGAACACACCAAGTTCGACAATGTAATACTACAATAAAGTAAGTAGATATATAATAATCTTTGTTTGGTCAACAGAATTAAATATTACAATTCATGCAACTTTTTAGTTTTTGAATTGAATAAAATGTTTTTTAATCAGATAAATTTTGTTTCTTATTCTCCTAGACGAAAAATGAATTAAAACTTTTTTTCATTTGTCCCTCTTTCTGGTGTAAGTGGAAACAAAATTTTATTTCTGGCGAAACAATTAATGGCTGTTGCATCACGATAATTCAACTGGTCATACTTCGCCGCTTGTTCATGAATTTTTGACCGTAAAGAACACTATAATAATGCCGCAGCCTCCGTATTCGCCATTCATGGCGCCATATGTTCATCTCCCGTTCCCAACAATGAATAAAACCTTAACGGCAGTCTTTTTGCAATCACATGTAGAGTGAAAACGAAGCAGAAGTAAAGGCTATCGAGGCAGAAGTAAAGGCTATCGAGTTCCAGAAGTGTTTTGAAGGGGATAATTTTGCTGTCGGCGAACTTACAAAATTCTGTAAAAAATTTCAATAATTTTTTGCACACACCTCGTGGTACAAGAGATTTTTGTGTCCTCAGTTTTACTTTGGAACTTCCAATTACTATAATCACAAGAAAATAAATGCAAGAGGTTCTTTTCGAGAGGCTGAAAAGCAATATGCGCATTAACTTCAGAGAAGACGTTTAATTCTGTCTTGAAAGGTTTAGTCTACACGCTACTCAAAACACAGTGGCATCAACATTTCTATGTTACCAGTCTTTTTGGTCATAAATGAAGAAATACAAAGACGTCCTACGAACTACGCGTTGTATACTTTGCTTTTCCATTCCATTTCTAGAAGAGATAACATTCACGTGAACTTCCATCGAAGTGGGAACATGCGGAAACCCTTTTTATTATTTTTGTTACTTCTGTCTAAGAACAACTGAAAATTTCCTTTCTAAATAACAATTTACAAATCGCATGGTGAAAGCAGGTCTGACACGATATTTGGAGATACCCCAAGATTTTGTCACCTCAGGGTATACCTCAACTTTTCACATACTCCGGGTATTGCAGATGAGGAGCCGGTCGTCGTGACGGAGCGGTTCTAGGCGCTTCAGTCCAGAACCACGCGGCTGGTACGGTCGCAGGTTCGAATCTTGCCTTGGGCATGGATGTGTGTGATGTCTTTGGGTTAGTTATGTTTCAGTAGTTCTAAGTCTATGGGACTGATGACCTCAAATATTAAGTCCCATAGTGCTTAGAGCCATTTGAACCATTTTTTGCAAATGAGGAATTTTTCTCTGAAACTTACAAAAAATAAGTGGAAGGAATATTTATTTAGGTTGGTAAAAGTACTAAACGCTACTCTTTGTGCAGCACAATGACCAGAGTTTATTTAGTTATAGTCCAGAGAGTTACAGCAACGAGTTAAAATTGTTCGGGGTCAGGGATTTTCTCTGCCTCGTGATGGCTGGGTGTTGTGTGATGTCCTTAGGTTAGTTAGGTTTAAGTAGTTCTAAGTTCTAGGGTACTGATGACCATAGATGTTAAGTCCCATAGTGCTCAGAGCCATTTGAACCATTTGGTCGATAGTGTCGCTGATCTGTTTAAACCGACTGTGTATAAGTCAGCCTGAATCCAATTACAGTTTCATTTAGGGTGTTAGAAATGTTCAGAAACCGTGGGGGGGGGGGGGGGACAGGGTAAGTGTGGGTGCAACATGCTGTATATGATTTGTAGTGTTCAGATGGATGTTCTAGTGTCGGAATGTTGATTTAAGCGGAGTGTTAGGACGATGGACGAGATACAAAGTTGCTCGATTTCATGGGTCTACAAGTTTCCTCAGTGTGCTCTTTGAAGTCATCGTGGGCAGAGGCACAGAACGCGACTACTATAAACGTGTCGAATAGAATCCTGCGATAGATTGGCGGACGCATCTTACGTCTTTTGTTGCAGTTTGGCAGTAGTTTATGTAGCCCCTAGAGAACGGGTACCCTCCTGCTTCACCATGTCCCATAGGTGTTCAGCTGGCAAGAGATCTGGTAATAATAAATGCAAAGCGCTAGTTTGTTTTTCTTATACAGTATTAATTAATTGTGTTAACCGATTTTCGGCTTGCAAGGCCATCGTCAGACATTTACTGACTATTGTCGCCAAAGTAGTTAACACTGTTTGCAAAAGACGTGGAAAAGAAGTTACATATCTAGACTGAAGCACGAAGCACGGTAAATGACATCTTTGACAGTGTGGCGGTAATGCAATGTAAAAAATAAAAAAAACTGAAGAATAAATAAATGAAAAGGGAGTAAACAGGAAAAAACGTTAACTCAAACTGGATAAGGTTGCCTGCATAAGTTTATGTTAATAAACAAAGACAATAAAATAAAATAAAATAAAATAAGTACTTAGCAAGGCTATTTTTTATTATATTTGTTTTGTTCATTAATATACACTGTTATGTAGGCATGCTCTTTCATTTTGTGTTAAAGTTTTTTCCTGTTTACTGCCTTTATATTTATTTATTGCTAAATTTTTACATTTTACACTGCATTACTACCACACTGTCAGAATGTCATTTACTGTGCGTTTGTGCTTCGATCAAGATGTGTAACTTCTTTTCCATGTCGTTTACAATGCATTGTCGTTTACAATGGCCTTGTAACTCGAAAACTGGTTAACTCAATAAATTAATACTGTAGAACAAACGAAAACTAGCGTTTTTATTTATTATAATGTTGTTCTACCAAGAACCGTCGAAAGATTCAGTTAACAAGATCTGGCGATGTTGCTCACCAGGTCATTTGTACACCAGGAAGGGTACGTTGCGTCGCAGCAGTCGTGTGTGGACGTGGATTAACTTGCTGAAAACGCCTATCACCTGCCTGTCGAAGAGATGACAATAGCACGGGGATAACAACCTGTCACTGGTTACATTACGCTGCAGAAGTACCAAATGTGTCGGAGAGTTTGTAAGTAGGCTGTTTAGGTTTTTTTAATGGTAACGCCACTAGCGCTCTGTATGATCACTGGCTGTGCTGTGCGCAGTCTGTGGCTAGTTTGCATTGTTGTCTGCCATTGTAGTGTTGGGCAGTTGGTTGTTAACAGCGCGTAGCGCTGCTCAGTTGGAGGTGAGTGGTGGATGTGGGGAGAGAGATGGCGGAGTTTTGAAATTTGTAAGACTGGATGTCATGAACTGCTATATACATTTTGATTTTTGAACACTATTGAGGTAAATACATTGTTTGTTCTCTATCAAAATCTTTCATTTGCTAACTATGCCTATCAGTAGTTAGTGCCTTCCGTAGTTTGAATCTTTTATTTAGCTGGCAGTAGTGGTGCTCGCTGTATTGCAGTAGTTCGAGTAACCAAAATTTTTGTGAGGTAAGTGATTTGTGAAACGTATAGGTTAGTGTTAGTCAGGGCCATTCTTTTGTATGGATTTTTGAAAGTCAGATTGCGTTGCGCTAAAAATATTGTGTGCCAGTTTAAGCACAGTTATGTATAATTTTTCTAAGGGACGTTTCAAGTTATAACGGATGGCGCTCCACATACCATAAAACTTGGAGTGAGAGCTGTATGTCGCGGGTGAAGGCACTCAGGAGTAGGCAGCTCATCAGGTCTACACTGTACACGTGTACGTCCATCGCTCGCATACAGACAAAACCTGCTCTCGTCACTGAGGACAACAGAACGCCATTTCGCTCTCTATTGTACACTTCACGTCACCAGAGTAGCCGTGCTAGCCGTCTTTGGAGCAGTGTGTCAGTAGTAGACTGGACAGGTGGAGAAGTTACCTTAATCCTGCTGTAAGCAAACGGTTCCTTGGTGTCACAGCAAACGCAGCATGTACCTAAATTACTTCCCGGGCTGATGTTCGTTCGGCCATCGCTGCTCGCACAATGTCTGGCTTGATGTGCGTCTGTATTAAGGCGGGACATTGATGAAAATTAAAAAAATGTTAATTTTCAATTTATTTTTTATTTGGTAGTACAACTCATGGACAATAAGTTCCCAAAGTTCCAATGTTGAAATCGCATCCGAAGTGCCTGAAAATTAACTAAAAGTGTGACACAGCCTCCCTGCCACGCCTACGTTTTGAAGCAGAACTTCAACACCAGCCCAGTGAAGAACGATTCTCTGTATTACTTTGAACCAAACGTGTGCGGGATACATCTAGAATGCCGAGATACATACTCTTTGGTTTTATGTATCATCTTTGACTCTGTTACGTATCTTATAAACTCATATGGAAACAATGCCCTAAAAACAGATTTGCATCTGATACAGTTGTTAGAATTTCAATTTTTGTTGCAGTTATTGTATTTGATGATGTAAACGTCGGGAGTTGAAGGTATTAGTAAGAATGGGCTTCAAGATAGGAAATTTTACTGAAGACATCCTGAGAAAAATAAAAATGGCTCTGAGCACTATGGGACTTAACTTCTGAGGTGATCAGTCCCCTATAACTTAGAACTACTTAAACCTAACTAACCTAAGGACATCACACACATCCATGCCCGAGACAGGATTCGAACCTGCGACCGCAGCGGTCGCGCGGTACCAGACTGAGAAAAACAGATTTACAGCGCGTCTCTGCAGCTGAGAAGTCAGTTGAAGACCTGGTGCAGGAAAGAAGACAGACAACAAGAAACCAGAAGAGAAGCCATGATGGGAAAGACGACCCAGAGTACTAATGAGATGCCTTCTGAAGAAGTGACATAAGGAAAAAGTTAGGTTGTACTTTAAATTGCGTTTCCTGAAAAGCTTGCTTTTTAAACTTTATGTACCTTTTCCTCAGATTCTATGAATGCTAGAATTAGGAAATTTCGTACACATATTCCTGTAAACCTAGTAAACGTTGTCTTAAGAGCAAATTTTGAAATTCTGATTGCAAGCTGAGATATGGGGCAAAGTGCTAGGAATTTTGCAATAATCTAAAATTGTACTTGTGGAATGATAATTAAAAATCGTGGAAATTCTCCTATTTTACCTATTCCAGATACCTCATGAGAGGAGCTTACAACATACACTCCTGGAAATTGAAATAAGAACACCGTGAATTCATTGTCCCAGGAAGGGGAAACTTTATTGACACATTCCTGGGGTCAGATACATCACATGATCACACTGACAGAACCACAGGCACATAGACACAGGCAACAGAGCATGCACAATGTCGGCACTAGTACAGTGTATATCCACCTTTCGCAACAATGCAGGCTGCTATTCTCCCATGGAGACGATCGTACAGATGCTGGATGTAGACCTGTGGAACGGCTTGCCATGCCATTTCCACCTGGCGCCTCAGTTGGACCAGCGTTCGTGCTGGACGTGCAGACCGCGTGAGACGACGCTTCATCCAGTCCCAAACATGCTCAATGGGGGACAGATCCGGAGATCTTGCTGGCCAGGGTAGTTGACTTACACCTTCTAGAGCACGTTGGGTTGCACGGCATACATGCAGACGTGCATTGTCCTGTTGGAACAGCAAGTTCCCTTGCCGGTCTAGGAATGGTAGAACGATGGGTTCGATGACGGTTTGGATGTACCGTGCACTATTCAGTGTCCCCTCGACGATCACAGGAGGTGTACGGCCAGTGTAGGAGATCGCTACCCACACCGTGATGCCGGGTGTTGGCCCTGTGTGCCTCGGTCGTATGCAGTCCTGATTGTGGCGCTCACCTGCACGGCGCCAAACACGCATACAACCATCATTGGCACCAAAGCAGAAGCGACTCTCATCGCTGAAGACGACACGTCTCCATTCGTCCCTCCATTCACGCCTGTCGAGACACCACTGGAGGCGGGCTGCACGATGTTGGGGCGTGAGCGGAAGACGGCCTAACGGTGTGCGGGACCGTAGCCCAGCTTCATGGAGACGGTTGCGAATGGTCCTCGCCGATACCCCAGGAGCAACAGTGTCCCTAATTTGCTGGGAAGTGGCGGTGCGGTCCCCTACGGCACTGCGTAGGATCCTACGGTCTTGGCGTGCATCCGTGCGTCGCTGCGGTCCGGTCCCAGGTCGACGGGCACGTGCACCTTCCGCCGAGCACTGGCGACAACATCGATGTACTGTGGAGACCTCACGCCCCACGTGTTGAGCAATTCGGCGGTACGTCCACCCGGCCTCCCGCATGCCCACTATACGCCCTCGCTCAAAGTCCGTCAACTGCACATACGGTTCACGTCCACGCTGTCGCGGCATGCTACCAGTGTTAAAGACTGCGATGGAGCTCCGTATGCCACGGCAAACTGGCTGACACTGACGGCGGCGGTGCACAAATGCTGCGCAGCTAGCGCCATTCGACGGCCAACATCGCGGTTCCTGGTGTGTCCGCTGTGCCGTGCGTGTGATCATTGCTTGTACAGCCCTCTCGCAGTGTCCGGAGCAAATATGGTGGGTCTGACACACCGGTGTCAATGTGTTCTTTTTTCCATTTCCAGGAGTGTATAAATAGATGAAAAAGAGAAATATTTGTAGAAATCTCTTGAATACTTTCTGAGAAAAAGGAACATACATTATTTTTTGAAAATAAAACTTCAAATTTCATTCAAAAAAAGTTGAATATATATATATATATATATATATATATATATATATATATATATATATATATATATATATATATATATATATCAATTTTATTTGTAAATGTGTTACTTTCATGTAAAGCGTGGTACAAAATTTCATTGCCATATCACCAAAACTGTGGATTTGGTGCATTTTTGAAATGCTGTGTGTTTTTCATCAACGTCCCCCCTTAAGCAGTCGCCCAGAAGCCGGACTACAAGCGTGTATGAATGCAACAGTATGCACATACTATTGAAAGCACACATCACCAGTACACTGCGCCCAACATGTGCAGCGGTTTGTCAATACGTCCATTCAGTTTCCCCCAGGCTCACAAAGCGAACTCGTTCAAATGGCTGACGTTGTTCACTAGGAGTACGTACTCGGTGGCGTGGCATAATTGTACCTTAGAATGAATGTTGCAAATACTATTCACCTCAGAACTCAGCACAGTTGTTGCCTACAGAATGAAAACAGAGGGCAGACAGGCTACCTGAGCGCCCTCTCGTCGCCGATGAACGTGACAGGCGAACCACTAATACTACAACCCCTCAGTACGCACATATACAGTGTTATACCTTGGTGCATCTGAACATGGAACTTGAAGGTGTTGAATTTTTTACTTTCCGGCTGTATATGTAAAAAAATAAGAGGACTCCTAATGTTACTACTACTGTGATTAATCTCCCTGAGAGAACCATTAAAATTGTTATACCAAGAAGAAATGCAGATGATAATCGGGTATTCATTAGACAAATATATTATACTAGGACTGACATGTGAAAACATTTTCACGCAATTTGGGTGCATAGATCCTGAGAAATCAGCATCCAGAACAACCACCTCCGGCCGTAATAACGGGCATTGAGTCAAACAGAGCTTGGATGGCGTGTACAGGTACAGCTGCCCATGCAGATTCAACACGATACCACAGTTATCAAGAGTAGTGACTGGCGCATTATGACGAGCCAGTTGCTCGGCCACCATTGACCAGACGTTTTCAATTCGTGAGATATATGGAGAATGTGCTGGCCAGGGCAGCAGTCGAACATTTTCTGTATCCAGAAAGGCCCGTACAGGACCTGCAACATCAGGTCGTGCATTATCCTGCTAAAATGTAGGGTTTCGCAGGGATCGAATGAAGGGTAGAGCCACAGGTCGTAACATATCTGAAATGTAACGTACACTGTTCAAAGTGCCGTCAGTGCGAACAAGAGGTGACCGAGACGTGTAACCAATGGCACCCCATACCATCACGCTGGGTGATACGCCAGTCTGGCGATGACTAATACACGCTTCCAATGTGCGTTCACCGCGATGTCGCCAAACATGGATGCGACCATCATGATGCTGTAAACAGAATCTGGATTCATCCGAAAAAAAATGAAGTTTTTCCATTCGTGCACCCAGGTTCGTCGTTGAGTTCACCATCGCAGGTGCTCCTGTCTGTGATGTAGCGTCAAGGGTAACCACAACCATGGTCTCCGAGTTGATAGTCCATGTTGCTGCAAACGTTGTCGAACTGTTCGTGCAGATGGTTGTTGTCTTTCAAACGTCCCCATCTGTTGTTGACTAAGGGATCGAGACGTGGCTGCACGATCCGTTACAGCCATGCGGATAAGATGCATGTCATCTCGACTGCTAGTGATACAAGGCCGTTGGGATCCAGCACGGCGTTCCGTATTGCCCTCCTGAACCCACTTATTCCTTATTTTGGTAACAGTCATTGGATCTCGACCAACGCAAGCAGCAGTGTCGCAATACGATAAACCGCAATCGCGATAGACTACAATCCGACCTTCATCAAAGTCGGAAACGTGATGGTACGCATTTCTCCTCCTTACACGAGGCATCACAATAACGTTTCATCAGGCAACGCCGGTCAACTGCCGTTTGTGTATGAGAAATCGGTTCGAAACTTTCCTCATGTTAGCACGTTGTAGGTGTCGCCACCGGCGCCAACTTATGTGAATGCTCTGAAAAGCTAATCATTTGCATATCACAGCATCTTCTTTCTGTCGGTTAAATTTCGCGTCTGTAGCTCGTCATCTCCGTGGTGTAGCAGTTTTAACGGCCAATAGTGCAATTTGCCCAAATTCTTCCTTAAGAGTGCTGGCAGCTGTTTGCTGATTTTTGGGGAATTTATCTGGCACGCAATCAAAGTAGCCTTTTAAGTCAAAAATATTTCATGGAAAGCAGGTGAGACGTTAGCAGATTAGTCGAGGAAATGACGGTGGTCACACGTTCTGGCCTAGAACATTGCCAGCTCGATACGTTGATGTTGCATGTTGGGTTGACAGAACTATTTCATTTATTAAGCGGTACGATAGCATCACTAGTACTGAGACATGGAATGTTTTTTTTTATTGATACTTTCTCAGTATGCGTCCAGGCAAATAGTCACGTCACCCTTCGCGAGCTATAATAAGGCAAGGATTAACTAAGCCTTCTTAGTCGTCGAGGGGAAGAATTCGCCAGTGCTCTGCAGGAATATGGCTGCCAGAAGATAAAACTGGGAAACAGCATCGGTATGGTGTCAACTCGAACTACTCACACTGTATGGAGGCGGTACTTGTCCTTTCGGACATGTGCGAAAGAACAGATACCATCTTCATGTAGTTAGCGCTATTGATCTTCTTCTGTGCTGGATGCACACGCATAGCCCGAACCCTTACGGGGCTCGGTAAGGTTGCCTGCCGCGTGTAATGAGTGTAATGGACAGGAGCACTACGAATGTAGTGTGTGGACATTAAGTTGGTAATGTGGGTCTCACGGGGAGCGTGCAACGGATAAATCCGAGCAGTAGCAGTATCCTCTGTGCCCTCGGTGGCTGAGATGGATAAAGCGTCTACCATGTAAGCAAGAGATTTTGGGTTCGAGTCCCGGTAGGGGCACACATTTTGGACTGTCCCCCTTGGTGTGTATCAGCTTAAGGTCTTGATTTAATTATCACTTCATAACCACACTGTATCCATGTCACCCAGTCTCAATAACCACACAGCAAGAAGCGTCGTCGAGCTATATCATGTAAGAGGAAGCCGCTCAATCCAGTTAACCTTGTCTAACCACTATCGAACTCAGTGTCCCACACTTTCCTTTCCTCATGCTTCCCTAGGTACACCATAGCTTCTCCATTCCTCCGGCCCCAGTTCATGCCTTGCGGTGTAATATCTGAGGTCATCAGTCCCCTAGAATGTAGAACTACTTGAACCTAACTAACCTAAGTACATCACACACATCCATGCCCGAGGCAGGATTCCAACCTGCGACCGTAGCGGTCGCGCTGTTCCAGGCATAAGCGCCTAGAACCGCTCGGCCACTTTTGGCGGCCGATGACTGGTCAAACGCGACGTTTGGTCTGCAGCATTAGCACACGTGCACTTGTGTTGTTACGCTCTTGGAAGCAGATTCTACTTATGTATGAGACATGTTATACTTTGTTGCTGTAAATGATACTCCAAGATATTTTAATACATTAACAACCATCAACGTTTTTCTTAATCGCACTTTAGCTACGAAGTTTTAATTTCAAATATAGTGTACAGTCGTATTTTCTGTAAAGGCTAGATGTGCTCTTTTAATACGTACTTCGAATGTGGTTTATGCTGCCCGTTGCTCCGTAGTGAAACAAGCGCGTGGAACATCGTAAAAACGCCGAGCAACAGGTTCTTCTTAATGTTTTTCACAAGCTTACAGAAAAAAAATTGGCTTTTAAGTTTTCCCAGCAACAATATTTTTCAAAGTTAAGGCCTTTTTCTTAACGTGATGGGTTGCGTAGCATTGTGCGTGAAGGGTTGGAGCATTGTAATTGGGTAATCTGTGGCTCGCTGGTTCGAATCACCCAGAAGTCTTCTTTCCGTTTTTCTGTTCATCACTTAAATACAGAATTCATGAAATATACGTTCATTAACAAATACCTGACTTACATTTTCATGAAAAATGCACGTCTTCTTGTTTCTAATGACATATCGTAGGCAAAATTTCAGCTTTCGTTTCAAACATAAAACTTTATTATCGATATTTTATTAAAGATTGATAATAAAGATTATTTAAAGTGAGAAAACATTACAAATTAAATTTTTGGGACAAAAATGATTTTTTTTTATTTGGACTACGTCCATGTTTTTCCACATATGTGGTCTCACACGAGCCAGAGTGATAAACGCCGTATAAACATGGGAAACAATAATTTTCACGGCATCGACCACACCGTACAAGTGGTGCTTTTTTTTTTTTTTTTGTAGTTGCTACCGTACCACTGCAGTCTGAACCCAATAGAAATACTCTGGTGTCAGGTTAAGGAACTTGTCGTGACAAATAACAGGACATTTCAGCTGCCAGACGTACTGGAAGTAATGCACGAAGCTTCCTCACATGTTACTGCCAACCGCTGATGGTGTACAGAACTGCACATCATAAAACAAGAGGAGAATATGCGGCACTTGGATGGCTTTGTGGATTCTGCTGCTGATGCCTGTTTATCAATGTAGCAGATGGCACTTCTAGTATTGAAACGTATTCCTCCGGTTCGGGTATGGAAGGACTTCAGAGCCCGCTGTAAGTAGGCTGTTTAGGTTCTTATATTGGTAATGCCGCCGCCACGTAGCGCTCTGTTTGAAAATCACTGGCTGTGCTGTGTGCAGTCTGTGGCTGGTTTGCATTGTTGTCTGCCATTGTAGTGTTGGGCAGCGGCAGCTGGATGTGAACAGTGCGTAGCGTTGGGCAGTTGGAGGTGAGCCGCCAGCAGTGGTGGATGTGGGGAGAGAGATGGCGGAGTTTTGAAATTTGTAAGAATGGATGTCATGAACTGCTATATATATTATGACTATTAAGGTAAATACATTGTTTGTTCTCTATTAAAATCTTTCATTTGCTAACTATACCTTTCAGTAGTTAGTGCCTTCAGTAGTTTGAATCTTTTATTTAGCTG
This sequence comes from Schistocerca gregaria, assembly GCF_023897955.1. Taxonomy (NCBI): domain Eukaryota; kingdom Metazoa; phylum Arthropoda; class Insecta; order Orthoptera; family Acrididae; genus Schistocerca; species Schistocerca gregaria. The sequence goes on from NC_064921.1 coordinate 164,336,283, forward strand.
GCAGTAGCGGTGCTCGCTGTATTGCAGTAGTTCGAGTAACGAAGATTTTTGGTGAGGTAAGTGATTTGTGAAAGGTATAGGTTAATGTTGGTCAGGGCCATTCTTTTTTAGGGATTATTGAAAGTCAGATTGCGTTGCGCTAAAAATATTGTGTGTCAGTTTAAGCACAGTCTTGTATAATTTTTCTAAGGGGACGTTTCACGGCCATTGTGGTCGAGCTGTTGTAGGCGCTTCAGTCCGGAACCGCGCTGCGCTACTGCTGCGGTCACAGGTTCGAATCCTGCCTCGGGCATGGATGTGTGTGATTTTCTTAGGTTAGCTAGGTTTAAGTAGTTCCAAGTCTAGGGGACTGATGACCTCAGAGCATTTAGACCATTTGAAGGACTTCAGAGATTACCAGATGGTTCAAAAATGGTTCAAATGGCTCTGAGCACTATGGGACTTAACTTCTGAGGTGATCAGTCCCCCAGAACTTAGAACTACGTAAACCTAACTAACCTAAGGACATCACAAACATCCATGCCCGAGGCAGGATTCTAACTTGCGACCGTAGCAGTCGCGCGGTTCCGGACTAAGCGCCTAGAACCGCGAGACCACCGCGGCCGGCAGAAGTTTGGTATTTTTGTAACTCTTGTTGTTAACTACATGCAATGCTAGCTAAGACCGAGAGCAAGTTATGTTTTCAGTCTGGTTTCGTAAGAAGCGCATTGCCGAAGTTTCGTCACATATTATTCCATTCTGCTGAAAACTTAAATTAAGCTATATTGCTTCTCTGCTCGTCTCTTTTTACGTATGTTCAAGTCAATGTTGGTTATTTGGATCAGTTATCTGACCGGTGCTGTAAAAGGTAAATGCGCCACTAAAGTTTTTATGCCGTACGCAGTGCGTAAAACGTATCCTTATAATCGCATTTAATAATTCAATTGGCTCTGAGCACTATGGGACTCAACTGCTGTGGTCATTAGTCCCCTAGAACTTAGAACAAATTAAACCTAACTAACCTAAGGACATCACACACATCCATGCCCGAAGCAGGATTCGAACCTGCGACCGTAGCAGTCGCACGGTTCCGGACTGCGCGCCTAGAACTGCGAGACCACCGCGGCCGGCTCGCATTTAACAGTGCTCACTACAGCTTGCCTGACCGCTCCACGTGAAAAGAAATCCAATGAGATTCCAGCAAGCCTAGATGAATACATGGTGTAATGTTTACCTGAGGTTTATTGTTACCATGAAGCAAACACAAAGTACAGAAGACATTCTCACTTACGTGTCGGCGTGTGTCATGTAATGCAGCGCTGATAGACAATGGCACGGAATATCAACCAGGAAGAGGCCGACAGGGTCTTTACATACCGACAGGAAAATGGCTATAGGCGAATGGCAACATTACTATTCCAAGGAAAGTATTCCAGCCGACATAAACCGCATCATAAACTGCCTGCGAAACAGACTGATTTACGGGCGGGTGCGCCCGGTAAATAAACAGTTCTAGGAGGAACACGTGTAGAACACTGTAGAATATGACTCCGATATCAGCAACAGGCAGGAGGGCCGCAGCATTGAGTAAGCCAGGCGACGGTGTGGAACGTTCTCCAACGCAACTGCCGCTGTCCGTATCACTTACAACACGTGCAAACCTCTTTAACTACCGACTTGCCTCCGCGGTGAAAGTTTTATCGCTGGCTCGTCGCATAGGCCTCCACAGAGCTGGGATTTCCGTTATGCACTGTATTCACAGATAAAGCTACCTTTATAAGAAGGGACGTTATGGTTAACTTTCTTAATACCCACTGTGGGTAACGGAGAGTCCCAATGGTATAATGGTAACGAACCGTCAGCACTATTTCAACCCCATTGTTTGGGCAGAGACTATTGGCGAACGCCTCGTGCGACCAGGCATCATTCCACAACGCCGCACAGGTGAGTTATCTCTGCACTTCCTGCGGGGACGCTGCCTCTTCTGGTGGAAGAGAGGGACGAACTCTATATCTTCTAATTCCTGCATTTCCACAACTTGAGGTTTCTTGGAAAAATTCACCCTTCTGATACTCTAACAACATTTCTGACTGATGTAGCAAGAGTGTACCCGGGTTATGGGAAAAATAATTGCTGCTAGCGGCTTACACAACACGAGGAATAGTGCATGAAGAAAACATGGCTAATGGGTAAAGTAAGTATACTTACTACTTTCATTTGACTTAACTGTAACTTAGTAAAAGTTGCTTTTGTCGTTGCACGCCGGCCGGGGTGGTCTGAGCGGTTGTAGGGGGCTCCAGTCTGGAGCCCCGACCGCTACAGTCGCGGGTTCGAATCCTGCCTCGGGCATGGATGTGTGTGATGTCCATGGTTAGTTAGGTTTAGATAGTTCTAAGATATAGGGGACTGATGGCCTCAGATGCTAAGTCCTATAGTGATCAGAACCATTTTTTTGTCGTTGCACTAGTGAACGCTGTAAACAGGATGCATAACTCGCAGAGTCGTGTGGTCGACATAGAGCCGCAGGTTCGATATACAGGTTGATTATAATCAAAGTTAAACTTTAAAACCGCTGTAGAAACAACACCACTGGTCAGAACGACGTCAAATTGCAACGGAATATTATCGGAGAAGGGGGAAAACGTACGGCAGAAGAAAAATAAATAGTTACAAAATGCAGCAATAGATGGCGTTGTAAGCATCATAATTTAATAATGGTCGACTACAAGCGACGAATGAATCATACGACAATACCTAAGGTGTATGTTTGACGTTAAACAAACTGTTCTACTCAGTGTGCATGGGCGTACAGATATGGTACTGTTTGTTACGTAAGCCCATGCACCACGGCAAAGTCATATCACACCGGACCGGAAAATCGTTTTTTATCTGTCCTGAGGCCGAAAACCGCATAAAAAACATCGATCAAAATCAAATCGGATTATTAATTTCTGTGTGACTGATGCACGACATGTTCCATATGCTGTCCACCGTTTTCTGCAACACGATGAAAAAAAAAGGTTCAAATGGCTCTGATCACTATGGGACTCAACATCTGAGGTCATCAGTCACCTAGAACTTAGAACTACTTAAACCTAACTAACCTAAGGACATCACACACATCCATGCCCGAGGCAGGATTCGAACCTGCGACCGTAGCGGTCGCGCGGTTCCAGACTGTAGCGCCTAGAACCGCTCGGACACACCGTTCGGCAAGTTGAAATCGAGAAACAGCATGTTCCACAACTGACTGAAGTGTTTCCGGGACCGCGTTCAGAATGTGTTGCGCAATGCTTGCCTTAAATGCAGCTAAGTTTGCAATCGGAACACTGAACACATCATTCAGATAGCCCCACAGCCAGAAATCACACGGATTAAGATCAGGTGATCGGGACGCTCCACCGAGAGAGGTGGCGCAGTGGCTAGCACACTGAACTCGTATTGGGGAGGACGACGGTTCAATCCCGCGTCCGGCCATTCTGATTTAGGTTTTCCGTGATTTCCCTAAATCACTCCAGGCGAATACCGAGATGGTTCCTTTGAAAGGGTACGGCCGACTTCCTTCCCCGTCTTTCCCTAATCCGATGAGACCGATGACCTCGCTGTCTGGTCTCCTCCCCGAAACAATCGTCCGCAACTCGTGATCTAGCGGCTAGCGTTGCTGCCTCTGGATCACGGGGTCCCGGGTTCGATTACCGGCCGGCATGGGGATTTTCTCTGCCTGGGGACTGGGTGTTTGTGTGGTCCTCATCATTCCATCATCATTCATGGAAGTGGGTAGACTGCCGGGGACTGGGTGTTTGTGTTGTCCTCATCATTCCATCATCATTCATGGAAGTGGGTAGACTGCCGGGGACTGGGTGTTTGTGTTGTCCTCATCATTCCATCATCATTCATGGAAGTGGGTAGACTGCCGGGGACTGGGTGTTTGTGTTGTCCTCATCATTCCATCATCATTCATGGAAGTGGGTAGACTGCCGGGGACTGGGTGTTTGTGTTGTCCTCATCATTCCATCATCATTCATGTAAGTGGGTAGACTGCCGGGGACTGGGTGTTTGTGTTGTCCTCATCATTCCATCATCATTCATGGAAGTGGGTAGACTGCCGGGGACTGGGTGTTTGTGTTGTCCTCATCATTCCATCATCATTCATGTAAATGGGTAGACTGCCGGGGACTGGGTGTTTGTGTTGTCCTCATCATTCCATCATCATTCATGGAAGTGGGTAGACTGCCGGGGACTGGGTGTTTGTGTTGTCCTCATCATTCCATCATCATTCATGGAAGTGGGTAGACTGGACTGTGTATAGACTGGAAGTGTGTAGGGGCGCTGATGACCGCGCAGTTGAGCGCCGCACAAACCAAACATGATCATCTCCTCCCCGAAACAACCCTAATAGGGACGGCCAGGCTGTAAGGAAATGGCTGCTGATAATTCTAGCATTTACGAAATGGCGCTTCAGAAGCTGCTTGCAATGTGCGAAGGTGCCCCATCTTGCATAAAAATTAATCCCATCCACACGTCGACGCTGTTGGAGAGCTGGAATGACGTGGTTGCGCAAAAGACACTCAAAGCGCTTACCAGTAACGGTACAGGTAACAGGACCGGAAGCACCTGGCGCTTCGAAATAATATGGCCCTCTGATAAATGATGCCGTAAACCCGCACCACACAGTGAACTTCTCAGCATGAAGGGGCACTGGTTGACTTGCGTGTGGATTTCCCGTTGCCCATATTCGACAATTGTGTGTATTGACGTAACCTGTCAGATGAAAGTGGGCTTCGTCTGTCCACAAAATCTTTCATGGCCAATCATTGTCCACTTCCAGGTGAGCAAGAAATTTTAAAGCAAAGGTCTCTCTCGCTGACAGGTCAACAGGAAGCAGCTCGTGCACATGGGTGCTTCTGAATGGATAGCAAAGAAGGATGTTTCGTAGGATTTCACGCACCATGCTCAACGGGTTTGTCCAGTGTTCAGGCAATTCTCCGTGCACTACACTTTTGCACACCACGACTCATCTCCTCCTGCATAGCTGCGGCTACGGCTTCCACTGACGTCGAATCAATTCGTTTCCTCCCTCAACCAGGTCGCACGCCAAAAGAAACCCGTCTTTCCGATTTTGCGAATCGTTTTCTCCAGACCCAAGGTAATCGTCGAACCAATGCCTTTTTTTCAAACCCTTCAGTGTCCGGAACTTCTGCAGAGCGACTTGTGCACAGTCATCATTCTTGTAATATAGCTTTACAAGCAGAGCGCGATCCTGCATTGAGACAGCCATGGCGAACGTCGCAGACGCGAAAGCAGGAAAAGCTATGTGCCCAGCGCGTTTATACCAACTTCAATGGGTCGTGCGCATGACAGATGTTTTCATTTACGTATTCTGGCACATACAGCGCCATGTAGTGATCGGCTGCCACACTATTTTTTTTCTGCTATACGTGTTCCTCCTTTCCGATAATATTCCATTGCAGTTTGACATCATTCTGAGCAGTGGTGTTATTTCTACGGCGTTTTGAAAGCTTAACTTTAATTATAATCACACTGTATATCGTTAGGGGCCCGCGCGTTCGACAGGCAATATTACTTGGATATTACGGAAATAATACACCGTTGAGTTACTTTTTATCCACCTGTCTCTTTTTCATTTAACTTCCCATTATACACCAATGGCCATTAAAATTGCTACACCAAAAAGAATTGCAGATGATAAACGGGTATACATCTGACAAATATATTATAGTAGACCTGACATGTGATTACATTTTAACGCAATTTGAGTGCGTTGATCCTGAGAAATCAGTACACAGAAGAACCAAATCTGGTCGTAATAACAGCCTTGATACGCCTGGGCATTGGGTCAAACAGAGTTTGGGTGGCGTGTACAGGTAGAGCTCCCCATGCATCTTTAACACGATACCACAGTTCATCAAGAGTAGTGACTGGCGTATTGTGACGAGCCAGTTGCTCGGCCACCATTGGACAGATGTTTTCAGTTGGTGAGCGATCTGGAGAATGTGCTGGCCAGGACAGCAGTCGATCATTTTCTGTATCCAGAAAGGCTCGTACAGGACCTGCAACATGCGGCAGTGCATTATCCTGCTGAAATGTATGGTTTCGCGGGGATCGAATGAGGGGTAGAGCTACGGGATGTAACACATCTGAAATGTAAGGTCCACTGTGCAAAGTGCCGTCAATGCGAACAAGAGGTGACCGAGACGTGTAACCAATGGCACCCCATACCATCACGCCGGGTAATACGCCAGTATGGCGGCGACGAATACACGCTTACAATGTGCGTTCACCGCGATGTCCCCAGACACGGATGCGACCCTCATGATGCTGTAAACATAACCTGGATTCATCCGAAAAAAATGACGTTTTGCCATTCGTGCACCCAGGTTCGTCGTTGAGTACACCATCGCGGGCGCTCCTGTCTGTGATGCAGCGTCAAGGGTAACCGCAGCCATGATCTCCGTGCTGATACTCCATGCTGCTGCAAACGTTTTCGAACTGTTCGTGCAGATGGTTGTTGTCTTGCAAACGTCCCCATCTGTTGACTCAGGGATGGAGATGTGGGTGCACGAACCGTGCTGATAAGATGCCTGTCATCTGGACTGCTAGTGATACGAGGCCGTTGGGATCTAGCACAGCGTCCCGTATTACCCTCCTGAACCGACCGATTCCGTATTCTGCTAACAGTCATTGGATCTCGACCAACGCGAGCAGCAATGTCGCGATACGATGAACCGCAATCGCGATAGGCTACAATCCGACCTTTATCAAAGTCGGAAACGTGATGGTATGCATTTCTCCTCCTCACACGAGGCATCACAACAACGTTTCACCAGACAACGCCGGTCAGCTGCTGTTTGTGTATGAGAAATGGGTTGGAAACTTTCCTCGTGTCAGCACGTTGCTCTGAAAAGCTGATTATTTCCACATCACAGCATTGTCGTGGAGTAGCAGTTGCAATGGCCAGTAGTTTATCTCCAACTGGAAGGTTGCTGGCACTGTATGGAGCGAAAAAAAAATGAATGTCAGTCGGGAAATGTAGGACAAGCATCCTGTCGGACATCCGCTGTAGTATCGGAAGGCGACAGAGCGGTGTGTTCCTTACCAGGGCGGCTTTGCGCTGACTCAGCCACGTAGGACGCCGCTAACGGGACGCGGGCCACTGGTGACGCACGGTGAGTGCGAGCTGGAATGAAGGGGCGGGGCGAAGTGGCCGGCGTGTGGGCAGGCAGCGACTTCGGACGGCGGATGGATCCACCGAACGGATAGGCGCGGAATTTGCCGCTGACCTTCCAGCGGCTGGGGAGATCCACTGAGTGGTCGGCCGGCAGACGGCGCTACAGCGATACCCGGAAAAACGGTAGCGTATCTTCCGCGGAGCCGAGTCTGCGCTTCCTAGGCGACCTTGTGGGGAGGTGTGCTCCACAGACAAGGCCGCCTTGCCTAGCCGCCTGGCCTCGGGCGCGCTGTTTGCCTGGCAACACAACGGATCGCCTACATTGAGAGTATATCGCTATAGAGAGACTGCAGAAATACGAAATGGTTGGTTGATTTTTAGGGAAGGGACCAAACAGCGAACTCGTCGGTCCCATAAGGGAAGGACGGGGAAGGAAATTGGCCGTTCCCTTTCAAAGGAACCATCCCAGCATTGGCTTAAGCGATTTAGGGGAGTCACGGAAATCTAAATAAGGATGGCCCAGATGTGGGTTTGAAAGGCCGTTCTCCCAAATGCGAGTCCAGTGTGAACCAGTGCGCTGCTTCGCTCGGTACTGCAAGATCCCCTCACTTCTAAACTGATACTGTCACTACTCAGCTTAGCCGCGAGCCCGTAGAGGGTGATATATGTGACGTACAGGTCAGCATTTCCACCCGCAGTTTCCGAGTGTAAGTCGGACCTTCCTTGATCCTCCTTGGTGGGTCGTGTCGTCGGATTTCCTCCTACCTGTGCGCGGTGCGGCTCTCGTAAATGTCGTCCCATGCAGATTCTTCATTGGCGCATTGGATGTCTCTGTCGGTGGAAGCTAATGATCTGAAATTGCTGTCGATCAACTTTGGGGTATCTATTTACTCGAAATTAACGTTCAGAATGCCGTAATATCACTTTTATTCCTATTAGATCAATAATGAAACACTCATGTCACAAAACTACTCGTAACCGAGAGCATGGCTACCATCGAACAAGACGGAAAGAGCTCTTAACGCCGACTGCCGACTTCGCCGCGCAGTCCGTATATCTTACTAATTTCCTCACAGTTCGTGGATTTACGATCTAGTTCGTACTTACTAAGATATGCATTTGTTAATGAACGGGTGTGAATTTTAACGAGGCAAAATTATGATACATAGTTTTAAATATCCAGAGGCTCCTCCTAGTATTCGTGTTGTCATACATGACTTTAATTATTAAATATAAATAAACAAAATCGGTGACTTTGGCGCCAAGACGGCGGTACTTCCCGTCATGTATATTTCCCAGGCTGACGCTTGTTGCTACGGTCCAGCGCCGAGCCCCACCCCACTACGAGCGACATATGGTCGCTTCGTCACCTAACCAGCCAGCGTGGGACAAGGCGCCGAGACTGCACGGCTACCCCAACGAAAAGCAGTATCGAAATAAAACAGAAGATTAATATGGTAACATCGTTATAACATACAAACTGATCCTCGATCAATTAAGGCATGAAGAACGCCGACAGGAATTTTATATTCGTAAGGAGAATGCAGTTATAAACCTATGTGACGGCTGCCACTGTGCTGGGGACACTTGCAGTGAGGTGTCTAAGTGTCTGTAGAGGAATGGCAGCCAATTTTTCCTCAAGAGCACTAACCAGAGAAGGTAGTGAAGTTGGACGCTGGGATCTGGAGCGAAGTCTTCGTTCTAACTCATCCCAGAGGTGTTCCATTAGGTCCAGGTCGGGACACTGGGCAGGCCAGTCCATTTCAGGAATATTATAGTCCACAAACCATTCTCTCATAGATTCTACTTGTCATGATGATATGGACAACCATCGTGTCCGAAGTGTTACTCTACTGCACGCAGTACACAATGCTGCAAAATGTGATCATATCCTTCAGTATTTAGTGCTTTCTTAAGCGCGTCCCAATCACGAAAAACACCACTGCAGCGTAACACCAAGTCCTCCATACTTCAGTATTGGCCCTATACATGATGGCGGCTAATGTTCTTCCATCAGTCGGCAAACCCAAACCTTCCCATCGGATTGCCACATTGTATAGCGTGATTCGTCACCCTATATCACTCGCTTCCAGTCATCAACTGTCCAGTGGCCTGGTTCTTTACAACATCTCAATCGTCACTTAGCAATGACTGTACAAATGTGTGGCTTATGAAGATTTGCTCGACCATTATACTCCACTCTTTCGAAATCCCTCTACACAACCAATGGGCTAGCTGAACTGCTGAAGCTCACGAGTGATTCCTTCCGCTGATTTTATGCCATTTTTTTTTAGAACCATCCTCTACAGTGCCCGACCATCACGCCAAAAGTGCACTTATGGTGTCAGCGGTCTTACCTTTGCTTATTGTAGTTGGTAATTGTTGGTGAGGTGAACGATGGAAAGTGAACATGACGAGTAATAAGTCGAATGACTAGACAAGATGATGGAACGAATGAAAGACAAATGTTCGATAAACGTCGTCATAATGTGGAGTGCATATATGACCCGGCGGCATAATGGATTGTGCGGAATTTCGTCATAAAAAGCAGAATACTTCGTAAGATTTAAACTGTGCTCTTAGGTTGCTGCGCAACCACAACCTCGCAATTGCGACATTTCTAAAATATCCGCCCAAAGTATTCGATGATGATGATGATGATGTTTGGTTTGTGGGGCGCTCAACTGGGGGTTGTCAGCGCCAACCTTTGCACAGTCCAAACTCGCCACTTTCAGGAATGGTGATGAAATGATGAGGACAATACAAACACCTAATCATCTCTAGGCACGTGAAAATCTCTGACCCCGCCGGAAATCGAATCCGGGGGCCCGTCAAAGTGTTCGAAGTGACCATTGGGCTGCACTACAGGTCAGTCCGCCACCGCAGCCGGTTTTCCTCCAGTCCTCGGTGGCGCCACTTCGCAACCATACCATTAGGTTGGTGCGTAAGCTCGTAGCATTTTTGTTGTGTACTTTGGTATTCCGTCTGATATGGGTTTCTTTATCGATTGTAATTTTTTATTTGTGGTTCACTGTTGATAAACGAACTTACATATTGGACATTTGTCTTTTTGAGATAGTAAGTGGAGCTGTGTACGCTAGAAAATGGATTGCCCAGTGGAGATGTTTGCAATATATTCTTCAGTTTCACTCAGTAGAGGGGTGAGAGCAGTGTAGGCAGACAGAAACATTTGAGCCATGTATGGGGACAATGCCACTGGACAGAGCACCGCAAGAAACCGGTTTTCTCATTTTAAGGAGGATCGTTTCGACATTAGTGACTCTCCACGTTCAGAAAGATTTTCTGGAGTTTGATGAAGACCGTTTAAACCCATTAATCCACAATTATCCACATCAGTGTACTCGAGAACTGGCAAATATGATGAACTGTCATCATTACAGCATCGTGCGACATTTACATGCAATGAGGAAGGTTCAGAAATCGGGTGTATGAGTAAAGCAAAATAACAGAATCAGCGAGTGGTCATATGTGCATCTCTGTTTGCTGATCATCAATTGCTTCGTGAACAGCACCGACCATTCCTATCCTATGTCGTTACTGGTGACGAGAAATGGTGTCTTTGTGCTAACATAAGGAAATGAAAGGAATGGTTTAGCCTAAACAAAGCAGCAACACACAATACAAAGATTTGCGCGCATCCACAAATGATGTTGTTATACATCAGGTGGTACAGCGACGGTGTTGTGTACTACGAATTGCTTCCACGAAGTCCAATCATGTTGATATTTATTGTCAAGTCTGCAGCCGCAGTACAAGAACAACGGCTAGGGAGACGGTGTGAAGTGATGTTACTGCACTATAATGCCCGCCCGCATTCTGCTAGACTGACAATATACGCTATAAGGAATTTGGTTGGAACGTCATTCCGGGAGTACCTTTTCCACCTGATCAGACGCCCTGAGATTTTCTCCTTTTCCGCTCTCTGTCGAATAACCTTCAAGGAACTTCCTTTCCGAATGAAAAGGCGCTCCGCGCATTGGGCGACACGTTCTTCGCCTCAAATAAGTGATTTCTACAGTCGCAGAATCGAAGACATACCCCAGTATTGGCAGACTGTTGTGAACAGTGAACGAGAATACACTACTGGCCATTAAAATTGCTACACCACGATGATGGCGTGCTACAGACGCGAAATTTAACCGACAGGAAGAAGATGCTGTGATTTGCAAATGATTAGCTTTTCAGAGCATTCACACAACGTTGGTGCCGATGGCGACACCTACAACGTGCTGAAATGAGGAAAGTTTCCAACCAATTTCTCATACACAAACAGCAGTTGACCGGCTTTGTTGTGATGCCTCGTGTAAGGAGGAGAAATGCGTACCATCGTGGGGTGGTATGCCTTTAGATGCACACAGTGACTTTCCCCCTCACATATTTATATGTTACTCTGTGTAATTCGATTTGGGGAAGTATGGCCGAGTATTGTCATTACAAGGCTAGTATTGAGAACTCATAAGATACGAATATTTTCCTCTAATTGCATGTGGTGAAAAGTTGCTATCGCTTCACACTCGGACTTCACACGCAGCGTCTCTCGTCACCCGGGTGGTCCGGTGACATGCGGGTTCTGCGGATCTTGAAAGAGTTATGCCGACGGATGTGAGGAAATTGAGTGGATGCTTTCCAGACGCCGATATTGTCATAAGAGTGGGGACGACACGCCCACAGGGGCCTGAAGGAGCGGCTGGAGCTAGAGATTCCGTTACTTCGCAGAAACTTCGTGAAAACACTTTCTGGCGGGCTAACAGCGAGGCGTGGGAATGACTTGTGTTCCCAGGCAGTCTTGGCGGGCAAATTCCCGCGTTTACTGCAAAATCATAACTGTAATTGGCTTGCCCAGAGGATAGCTCTGTGACTTAGCAAAATCGGCGCAGAAATTGTCGCCAAGTATCTACATTGGTGGAACAGTAGTGCTTCGGCAATAGAGTGGAATTTTCCGCCGGTTTTCGTGTTGCTGATTGGCCCTTTTTAGCCACGACCACTGTCGTGGGGCTTGAACGGGTGCTCTTGAGAGAGTCGGCTCCCACCTTTCGGTCGGGGTAGGTTACAAGACGGAGCTCTCGCTGCTCTGCCAGCCTGCCCTCCGTTGGCTGTCTAATATTTCATTTAAGTGTAACTGTTTGACAAAGTTGCTAAAGTTTCGACTTCAATGTAACTTTCTCAGTACAGTTGGTAATTGAGCGTTCTGCGTACAAGCGGCCTATGTTGTCCGTCTTGAGCAGTTTTGGCTAGAGTTGAAGGTATCGGAGTTACTGTGTGACTTCGCTAGTTAAAATCACTCACTGTGCCGTCAGTGATTGTGTAGCGAGCCTTCTTCGTCTCACCCAGAGGCGTATCTGTGTTGCTAGGAAGTCTTTAGTCTGGAACAACCAGACCAGGACAATTTGTTACGGGCTATACTCGCGACATTATCATCACCACGACGGGACATCGAAGCAACCAGCCATCGCCTCCGGTACGCCAGATCGTGTTCTTGCAGTTAAGAAGACAGCTTGGTAATGTATGTCCGCAGCGCTGGCAGATTAGGGAATTTTGCTCTGTGATAATCAGAGATCAGCAGAGCGCGCCTGTTCCCATTTTTTCTTGCGTAATTCTATCTTGGATGTTCATTGTCTGAGTTCTCACTACTGTAGGAGCAATTAATATTTGCTTGGCTGGGAGTTTCTCTTAAGATTTGAGTTGCAAGGAATTGGCTTCTCCTACCACTTGGTCATAAACACCACAAGCTAGTTTATAGACAACTTCACCTTCAGAGCATTTATTTGTGTATCCAATTTGACGTATTGTAAATGTTTCGTGTGTTTTGTTTCTTATTTTGAGTTTAGTCATAATAAATCAAATTGTTATTTTGCACATTACTTTCATTCTGTGCATCGGTAAAGTAACCCTTTCATTTCTCACTACGTTAATGAAACTTTCCTTTATCAAATTAATTACTATCAAATTAAATTATTGCAAGTGCCAAACTCTTTTCTACTCCACTTGCAGGGTCGATTACAGTTAGTCCGCGTTTCTTCTTAATCCATGTGCAACAGCAAAAGTCCGAGTTAGAAAAGGGGGGAGGGCTTAGAACATCATTTCCATATGAAGATCCTAGAAGAATTTAGTGTTAAATACACTGCTAGCCCCGGCACCTCGCACCATCACGTTTCCGACTTTGATAAAGGTCGGATTGTAGCTTATTGCGACTGCTGTTTATCGTATCGCGACATTGCTGCCCGCGTTGGTCGAAATCCAATGACTGTTAGCAGACTATGGAATCGGTGGGTTCAGGAGGGTAATACGAAACGCCGTGCTGGATCCCAACGGCCTCGTATCAATAGCAGTCGAGATGACAGGCATCTTATCCGCGTGGCTGTAACGGGTGGTGCAGCCACGTCTCGATCCCTGAGTCAACAGATGGGGACGTTTACAAGACAATAACCATCTGCACGAACAGTTCGACGACGTTTGCGGCAGCATAGACTATCAGTTCGGAGACCATGGTTGCGGTTACCCTTGACGCTGCATCACTGACAGGAGCGCCTGCGATGCTGTACTCAACGACGAACTTGGGTGAACGAATGGCAAAACGTCATTTTTTCGGGTGAACCCAGGTTCCGTTTACAGCATCGATGGTCGCATCCGTGTATGGCGACATCGCTGTGAACGCACATTGGAAGCGTGTATTCGTCATCGCCATACTGGCGTATCACCCGGCGTGATGGTATGTGGTGCCCTTGGTTACACGTCTCGGTCACCTCTTGTTCGGATTGACTGCACTTTGCACAGTGGACCTTACATTTCAGATGTGTAACCTCCCGTGGCGCTACCCTTCATTCGATCCATTGCGAAACCCTACATTTCAGCAGGCTAATGCACGACCGCATGTTGCAGGTCCTGTACGGACCTTTCTGGATACAGAAAATGTTCGTTTGCTGCCCTGGCCAGCACTTTCTCCAGATCTCTCACCAATTGAAAACGTCTGGTCAATGGTGGCCGAGCAACTGGCTCGTCACAATACGCCCGTCACTACTCTTGATGAACTGTGGTATCGTGTTGAAGCTGCATGGGCAGCTGTATCTGTACACGCCATCCAAGCTCTGTTTGATTCAATGCCCAGGCGTATGACGGACGTTATTACGGCCAGAGGTGGTTGTTCTGGGTACTGATTTCTCAGTATCTGTGCACCCAAATTGCGTGCATATGTAGTCACATGTCACAGGCGATTAGTTACGACAAAAGGAAACGAACTGACAGCACCACGCAATGGAAGGATCACCGAAACCGTAAATGTACATTAACAGACAATTCCTGTTCGTTTGTTAATCAGGTTCCCTAGTCTTGTTCATTTTCGTTATCTCTTGATGGTCGACATGGGCAGCTTCAGAAGGTTTGAAATGTCACCGATGATACTGTTACTCAAGTTATATACAATTACTAGCCCACATCCGAAGCTATAGAGCTCTTCCAACGAACCCAATCTGCTGTCACTCCAGAGCTCTTCTTGCCTTTTTTTATACTGTCATGACCACCTCTCGTTACGTCTTGTAGTCAATTCCGCATTATACAGGTGTTCCAAAAATATTAGTTCAGCTTAATACAGGCGGGAGAACATCAGAACAGATATATTTATTAATGCTATATATGGTCCCTGAGAGGATTTCTGATGCTAGGGACGATTTACACAGAAGGTAATTTAGCATGCTAATTATATCAGTGAACTGCTCGAATGCGTGTATGCACGCAGTACATTGTCGAACCAGTGAATGTCGTGTCCGTTCCAAGATTCCTGACATGTCCGCCCAATAGCGTGGACCATTATGGCGACAAGACTTTTGTCTGTTTCCACAACGGTTTCATACACCCGCTGCTTCCTTTGCTAACAGAGGAAGAAATTCAGGCACATGAGGTCAGGTGACATGGATGGCCAGGCCTCAGAGCCACCTCAGCCGATTCGTTGACTCCCGAAGGCGGCTCTCATATGATACCTCATGGAAATGTTGAAATGGGCTGTCGCCCCATCGTGCTGGAAGTACATCCTCTTGTCTAATATTCAGAGGTACATCATCCAGCAGTTCTGGCAACACATATTCCACGGGGATGGGGATGCAATATCTCAGTCCATTGAGGAGGTCTGGAAGAATGTGCGCGTCAGTTCGGCTTCGAGCAGTGACGTCATACCAAAGGCGGAGACTCTACAGAGGCTATCTTTGAAAGCAACTAATCATATTCGTAAATAAAAATATGTAGCATACGTTAAAATTACTATCAAAGTTCATATGATTAATTACTTAGCCACGAATTATATCGAAAAGAATTGAAGGTAACGAAAATAATCAAGCCCAGAAACAGAGGAATATACATGTTTGAAATAATTATCATAATTTATCCGACTAATTAAAGCACAGGGAACCTTTAAATGTATTACAGTATAGCGGATGGTGAAGCGATGTTGTGAAATACCTTTTATTTTTAATGATAATTATTGAATCTAATGGAACTACCGCGAGAAAGTGGCGGTTTTGGGTGGGGAGAAAGTAAATTGTAGCATAACAATGGAAACATGAAATAAATAATTAAAAGAATAGTAGGATGAAATATTGACAAACTGACACAGAAATCCTGAGAGAAATGTCGATACACAAGTATCAGCAATTCACAAAAAGTAACAAATTTTGGAATCAATATCTCGCGTTGAACTATATGGGTAGTTTCTAGTTACCGATTCCAACGCTTCCATCATTCATTATTTACATTGTCTTCCCAGGTGGTGTGTCCACTGAAATGTACTAGGATTTCTACTCTTGTAATTGCTCTCTTAGTTGCTGTGAAAAGTAACAAATATCAGAATCGATATTAACGTATTAACTTATATGATTCACTTCTAGTTATAGATTCCAGTGTCTGTTAATTTTTGTGGATTTTCGTGATTTGAGTACTGGCCTTTTTAGGATTTCTGTGTCGGTTTTTTCACAGTTCATACTACTGTTGCCTATACCTTATTATTTATATCATTTTCCCGTTGTTGTGTTACATCTTAGTTTCTCCCCGCCCCAAAGCCCACACTTTCCCACGGTAGTCCCGTTAGAGTCAATAATTAATGTTATCAATTAGCGCTAATTAATAATATTACGACTTCACCGTGCGCTACGCTCTAATGGAATTTAAAGGTTCTCTGTGCTTTTCTTACTCGCACAAATGATGACAATAATTTATTGGTTCAAATAGCTCTGGGCGCTATGGGAATGCCCGCATCTCGTGGTCGTGCGGTAGCTTTCTCGCTTCCCACGCCCAGGTTCCCGGGTTCGATTCCCGGCGGGTCAGGGATTTTCTCTGCCTCGTGATGGCTGGGTGTTGTGTACTGTAGTTCTAAGTTCTAGGGACTGATGACCATAGATGATAAGTCCCACAGTGCTCAGAGCCATCTGAACCATTTTTTTTTCTATGGGACTTAAACATCTGAGGTCATCAGTCCCCTAGACCTTAGAACTACTTAAACCTAACTAACATAAAGACAACACACACATCCATGCCCGAGGCAGGATTCGAACCTGCGACCGTAGCAGTCGCGCGGTTCGGGACGGAAGCGCCTAAAACCGCTCGGCCACCGCGGCCGGCCGATAATAATTTATTGCACACATATATATTTCCCTTTTGTTCTGTTCTTATTTATTTCCATCGAGCGGGGCAGCGGAGTAATTGGCACACTGGACTTGCATTCGGGAGGACGACGGTTCAAACCCGCGTCTGGCCATCCTCATTTAGGTTTTCCGTGATTTCCCTAAATCGCTTAAGGCAAATGGCGGGGTGATCTCTTCCCCATCCTTCCGATGGGGAGCTTGTGCCCCGTCTGTAAGGACCTAGTTGTCGACGGGACATTGAACCCTTATCTTCTCCTCATCAAATCGGTTGTCTTCAATTCGGTTTCATATAATTCTTGGCTAAGTTAATAACGAATCGTTGTGTTATGAAGCAGATCTCAGAGCGAACCATTCATACACAAATCACTTCCGAAAGTCAGTACACATTCCAAATCAGCAAAACCGACAGAACAGCTCACGTCAGCAGCACTAGGCAAAAACGTTCCGTAACATTACAAGTCAATATCAGACACCATAATGTCCTTATCGAAACATATTTGTCTAGATTTTCTCTACCATCTCTATTGATTTGAGCGAATAGTTTCGGAACACCCTGTAAATGGATGCCTCGATATTTTTGATCAGATAGCGTTAATTGTGATCACTGTTTTGTCTCGTTACGAGGACAACCAAAGGTAAGGTTTAATAGAATACATTTCTATTATTTCGCGTCTATGGTCACAAACTTGTAGGTCCCCAGACTACCGCTTTCGGTCAGCAATGACCATCTTCAGATCTGTTTTATAAAAACATCTCCTAATATACTGGAGCCGTAGTGGCGTCGCATATGCTAAACACAAAACCAGCGCCAGCATCGTCACACATATATGTAAATGGTAGTATACACTCTTGCATATATTATGCCACTATGTTGTTGTTGTTGTTGTTGTCTTCAGTCCTGAGATTGGTTTGATGCAGCTCTCCATGCTACTCTATCCTGTGCAAGCTTCTTCATCTCCCAGTACCTACTGCAACCTACATCCTTCTGAATCTGCTTAGTGTATTCATCTCTTGGTCTCCCTCTCCGATTTTTACCCTCCACACTGCCCTCCAATACTAAATTGGTGATCCCTTGATGCCTCAGAACATGTCATACCAACCGATCCCTTCTTCTGGTCAAGTTGTGCTACAAACTTCTCTTCTCCCCAGTCCTATTCAATACTTCCTCATTAGTTATGTGATCTACCCATCTATGCCACTATGGCTCCAGTATATTAGGACACGTTTTTTATAAAACAGATCTGAAGATGGTCACTGCTGACCGAAACAGGTAGTCTGAGGATCTACAAGTTTGTGACCATAGACGTTGAATAAAAAATAAAAAAAAAAAAAAAATTCTACGTTCTCGGGTCATGTCGCAGCTTGTATGGTATAATGTCTGACTGGGAACATAATCTCGTTGACGTACTGCGTCACGCACCACTACAGTCAGGCCGCGAGCTGGAATAACGGAGCGGGCCGAGCAGAGACGAGGGAGCCTGCACGTGTGCAGCGGGCTAGACTACTGACGGCGATGGATCCACAAAACCAGCGCGGAATTTGCCGCTGACCCTGTAGCGGCTGGGGACGTCCAGGGAGCGGCCGGCAGGCACACGGCGTTCTGCCAGTCCCTGGAAAAGCTGCCGCCTATCTTTCGCGGAGCCGAGTCTTCG
Organism: Schistocerca gregaria; assembly: GCF_023897955.1. NCBI lineage: Eukaryota > Metazoa > Arthropoda > Insecta > Orthoptera > Acrididae > Schistocerca > Schistocerca gregaria. The sequence continues at coordinate 164,354,750 of NC_064921.1, forward strand.
CTTCCCGGACGACCTTGCGGAGGGGTGTGCCCCACAGACAAGGCCGCATCGCTTAGGCACGTGACCGCAGGCGTGCTGTTGCCTGGAAACTGAACGCGCTCACCGGCTGTGCGAGTATGTATATCGCTACAAAGAGATAGTGCGGGTGCTTATAGAGAAAGGTACTCAGCTATACAGTCGATCATCAGTGGCAAATATTGTGAACACCTATAATGAATGACGCGTGTACCAAGTATGAAATCCTTAAGATGTTAAAACTGATGTGGATCTCAGTGATACACGAGTTGTCGTCTGTACGTATTACAGCTACCAGACACCAAACGGGCACACTTCTTGGTCGTGTTGGACAGTATTGCCACTGGACGAAAACAAGGTGTGTACGACAACGATGCACATCAGTTTTGACAACATAAAGATTTCATTCTTCACACACATATAATTTGATACAGACGTACACAGTATACGGTACTGATGATGAGCTATAGGCCTATGCCTGATTACAGTTGTGGCAATTAAATATTTTTGTAAGCAAATATTTTTAAGCAGCTCATGGTGTACTTCAGTATGTCCCTTAAAAAACAAGTACAAACTGCGAAGCACCAAGCATAAAAGATTTTCATGATTAGTGTATCCCTGTGAAAAGCTATGCGTAAGACTTGCAACAGCATCCACACTATCTAAGCGATCGCGCTTACTCATCCTACAGATTTTGTCCATATTTCTGATATATTCAAGTTTGAACCAGAAATAAAAGTGACAGAAGTGGAAGGTCCAGAGAGCCAAGCGTTTAAGGAAAAAAAATAGCATTTTTGGTGTGGGTCGGGCGAGTCAATAGTAATTTATGTTAGCGTAGTTTTCAGCGCAGCGGAAAGAGTGAAAAATAGTAATGCGAAGGTCGCTGTGTCTAGCGCATAAATGGAAACCTTTTTATTTTCCATTCTCACATTAGTTACGCTGGAAATAAACCTAAATAATGGTAAATATTTTGTCTTCATTAACATTTTCGTAAAAGGCACGCGAAGGAAAGGTAAAAGACCACTGCGAATTGCAAATAAATGCCTAAGAATGGCATGTAGGCAGCAGAAGTTAGTATATAAAATTATTTTACAGCTGATGATTTACATGTGCTGGAGTGATACCTATCGTAAATACTGAGGAATTAGCAATTTTCTCGGCATCTTTCATAAGTTATAAACGCCGCATTTTTTTCGGCTATATGGTTCTTTCGAAGTTTCTATAGAAAAACAAACTTTGCTTTACATTAAAAAAGGTTTGAACTCATCGCACAGTTTGGCGGCAAACCACGCATCACTCATATGGTCGCCAGACATAAGCAAGGATACCTGGCGATGTACAGTGGAATGTATTCAGATGCAGTCTTCTAGGGATGTGATTTCTTTTCAGCTCTGGATGAGATAAGAGCAGCTTTTGAAGCTTTCTGAAGAAATTCTTCACCTGACAGTAAAAACATATATCGCAGGTTTACATCAGGGGAGAAATCACTTGGTGGTGGTAAAATTGTGAATTTTTTGGAGGTATGTATCATCTATGCACCCAATTGATGGCAGTTTGTTTGTTGCCATATGCGCTTCCCTTCATTTATTTGGAAAGCATCATCAGTGGCGATTTCCAGCGCTGTTAACAAGTAATATCTGCAATGTGACAAATGTGGGTGAAAGAACGCGAGAAATCGGCCAGTTGGAGTATGGAAACTAACGAATACATCTCCAGGAGCGCACACATGAGTTAAGAGCGCTAGAAATCGCCACTGATGATGCTTCCCAAATAAATGAAGTGAAACGCGTGTGGCAACAAACAAACTTGGGTTAGATCGAGCAGCAATCAGTCGTGGAATTAAGTTGCTTTAATATGACATTTCTAGTCACAACGCAGATCAGATTTCGACCTGTGTCGGGTCATTACAATGCAGTGCGGAATTGTAGCAGTTGTTCGTGCTCAAGTGAATGCTTACACAGTTAAACTGTTAATGGTTAATGCTCTATCTAACCCAATATAACCACAGTCGTTGCGTGTACCCACCCCATGGGGGGCAACCTGATGAACAAACAAACTGCCTTCAGTTGGTTGCATAGACGGTACATACCTCCAAGAATTTAAAGCAACTAAGCGAAAGTCGGAAAAAAAATTGTAAATTTATTTGTCCTCCCAACGAATTGTTTACGAGAAGAAATTTTTTCTCCTACACGTAGGGTTTTACCACGTCAGTCAAACACTTCCTGTATACGGCTGTTATGTATGTCCCAGATTTTGATGAAGTAATGACGCCGTTCCTATATTTTGCTTTTCCCCTTCCATTTCATGTCTGTTATTAAAATACGGGTATTAATAAATACAATTTACCGAGCACGATTTCGTAAGTAACATATTAATGAAAATAAAAATATAGTTTCCACCTGCGAACTTGTCCCCGCTAACCTCGGGTTGCCGTTCCGTACTCTTTCCGCTGCTCCAACCACGGCTGGAAACTACGCTAACATAAATGGACTCACACCAAAACTGTTCTGTTTCCTATACGCTTGGCCATCTGGAGCCCGCACTTCCGTCACTTTCATTTCTGATTAAGCCCGACATATACGATAACCTTGGACTAAACCCGTAATGACGAGTGGGTGCAGCTCCTCTGCCGCTATGGATCTACATAAACGATTTAGAAGACAGTTTGAGAAGCACTCTTAGATTGCTTGTAGATAACGTTGTCATTCAAAAAATGGTTCAAATGTCTCTGAGCACTATGGGACTTAACATCTATGGTCATCAGTCCCCTAGAACTTAGAACTACTTAAACCTAACTAAGGACATCACACACATCCATGCCCGAGGCAGGATTCGAGCCTGCGACCGTAACAGTCGCGCGGTTCCGGACTGAGCGCCTGGAACCGCGAGACCACCACGGCCGGCTCGACGTTGTCATTTACCGTCTAGTAGAGTCATCAGGAGATCAAAACCTATTGCAAAATATCTGTATCGTGTGAAAAGTGGCACTTAATTCTGAATAAGGAAAAGTGTGAGGTCATCCACATGAGTACAAAAAGAAATCCGTTAAATTTTCGTTACACGATAAATGACACGAATGAAAAAACTGTCAATTCAACTAAATACCTAGGAATTACGTTTACGAACAGCTTAAATTGGAACGATCGCGTACATAAAACTGTGGGAAAGACCAACCAAAGATTGTGTTTCATTGGTAGAACACATAGAAGATGCAACAGGTCTGCTAAAGAGACTCCCTAGACTAAGCTTGTCCCTTTGCTAGAATACTGCTGTGTGGTATGGGATCCTTACAAGACGGGATTGACGGAGGACAGCAAAGAATTCCAAAGAACGGCAGCTCGTTTTGTAGTGTCGCGTAATAGAGGAGAGATTGTTACGGATATGTTAAGACTTTTTCGGTCCGCTGACATCTTTTTACGAAATTTCAGTCACCAACCTCCCGCTCTGAGTGGGAAAAGATTTTACTGTCGCCAGTATGCATAGGGAGAAATGATCATCGTATTAAAATAAGAGAAATCAGAGCTCGTACGGAAAGATTTCAGTATTACTTTTTCCTTCGCTCTATTAGGGAGTGGAACGGTAGAGAAATAGTCTGAAGGTGAATCGATGCATCCTATATCAGGTACTTAAGTGTGGACTGTAGAGTAATCGTGTAGGAGTAGATGTAGATTCAAATTCCATATCATGAAAACGCAGATGGAGGCGAACAGGTACGTTTTGTCTTCCTAGACGTCCAAAATGCGTTCTAGACTGTATCACATCTTCTACTGCTAACCATGATTTGACCACACTGAGAAGCTTCGCAGATATATGATTGTCTCGAGCAACATGTCACCGAAAATGTTTCACAGAAACAAAATCAGCGTTGTGTGTGCCCCAGGGAAGGGCAATGTGACATCTAACGTTCTCAGTACATAAATTTGTTAGTGGAGCAGCGCAGGACACGTGGAATTTTCTCAGCCACCTACTAGCCATCGCTGATAGGACATAAGCACGCTCTCTGAACGTTCGCGAACTGATGTGACCATACAGCGAGCGGCGCCTAATATTATTACAAACACAGTGCAGCTAAACGGATGATCAGTCATAAAAACACTTACTTTATTGAGAACCGAGATGCTACATTCTTGGAAAACTTGTTCCATACTGAAGAGGAATATAACTGACCTGCACCGAACGCCAGTCACAGGGAAACACTTCGCAACATGCTACATATCATGAGCAAGGAATCCTCCACAAGTGCTCTTCGTCGCACCTGTCACTGGGTGGTCGACGCAACAGGAAATCAAAAGAGTCTCTTTAATTTTTACAGCCCTTTCATGTAAATAATACAGTTGTGTATGAAGAAACAGAAGAAGGCAAGCAAGGAGGAAAAATGTTCACAAGAAAACAACTACAATTTCGCATATCAGCATTTCCACGCAATGAAGAAAGAAGAAAACAGTGGGCAGTCGCAGTCAACAGGGCTGACATAAATCAAACAGGAGCCTTGTGGAAACCAACCAAGCAATCTTATCTATGAGAAGTAAGTCGCTTTTGCTTTTTACTGCATATAAAACAACTTGCAATATACAGTTTTTAATAGGCCTACTTACTGTGGGGTAGAAGGGATACGGAAGTTTTCTTGTTATATTCGGTCGTTATTACAGTAGCCTACATTTAACGTTACCTGGTTTTTGTAATCTTTTTCGTTTGTTATCTACGAGAGGTATTCAGTATATGAAAGAAAGTAATAAGCAGTTGTTTACTTGTGACATGCAAAAAGCTTGAAGACGTGACAAGAAGTACTAATACGTCTCACACTTTTTGCATGTCACAAGTAAACAACTGCTTACAACTTTCATTCATCTGACGTAATACATGTACGTCAATTCTTTAGCGTTATGCACTTCCGATACAAAACAAATGCTATACATTTAATTTTTTTATTTTCGTTCCTTTCATTGCAATATGTCTACTAAACAAACTTTAAAGGACATAAATACAAGTAACGAATACTTTTTACAGCCACTGTATCAAATTTTCCTGTGCTGTACGTAGTCGGCTACTATGAGTATATTATAGCTGTAAAGAAAGGCATTTTACGAATGATTTCGCCATATTGTCTTGTGCTTTTGATTCGTAGTGTGTGTACTGCACTACTGGCCATTCAAAAGCCCTTCCTCCTCCTCCCCCCCCCCCCCCCCCCCCCGCGCAGTTTGGCAGAAAAACAGCCGCCGTATCGTCCGGTTGGCCACTCTCCTCTCCCTATACAGGCTCTCTACGATTGGCTGTGGGATTGCCCTGATGCCGTCCGTAGGTTCATACCTGCAAAAGTCCCTCGCCCCGTCATTGCCCCAAGGCGATACTCACACGTGTCGAAGCATTCGCGGTCATGCTTTCTTTCAGAGCATCTGGCAACAGGGCAATCCTGCGGCCAATCGGAGCTCGTGACTCCAAGATTCCGTAGTTTAAAACCTGAGCGTTGTCGACTTACACAACGTTAGTAATTTTAGTTCCTACTGGCATCAGTTATCAAGAGTTAAACTTTCGTGACACTGTTTTTCTCCACCCTGTATACGACTTACGTTTTCCTTGTGTTAAGCAGATGAATCCTTGTAAACTGTTACTTGGACATATGAATTACTGATTAAAACAAAAAGGTATTCGTTAACAATGATATTGCAAATAGTAAAGTATCGACGTTTGGGCGACCGTAAGGAACTGTATACAGTCTATGACACAATTTCCACTTAGCAGCTCTCTTTAATTGTGGAAAATTATAAGACAATGCCCATGAAAAAACGGAAAAAGCATGCAGCGGTTGATTACAAAATCAGTGGTAGATATCCTGAGTACGTCACATTGTTGTGACATGGATCGATGACAAAAAAGTCAGTATTATGGAAGACGAATGGAGGACTAGGTCCTGGGAAAGGACATTTGGGGTGTAGAGGAAATTGCCGATAAAAAACCAGTGTGACTAATGGAAGAGTCCAAGTGACACTTCGGGAAAGGTTTCCTCCTGCTCGTAGACTTTAGCGTCTGTTGCGGTAAACGATGTCATGAGTCAGAGGCCGTAACCAGCCTGCCCCTTGGCCTCCAGATAGCAAAGGGTGAGCATCAAGTATTTCCTCCAACACAAAAAAATATATTTCTAAAGATCTACGCCAGATACATTTATGCGTTTTGTTGCAAATGGAAAATAACTTATAAAGTTTTTTACAGGTACATTTCCACGCGTCCTCCGTTAGTTTCCTGAAGAATGTCTAGGCGAGACTCGTTTTCTGTACACATCTGTTCCAACATTTTTTTCCGTCACCACCACTACAGCATCCTTTTCGTGCCGTAATAGCTTTCACATCACCACCTGGTGAACAGAACGCCTTATCATTAATCGAACCTTACAAAGAAAAGTCAGCGACATATCTGATGGTCGTAGTGCAACATCTTGTTGAAAAGCACTATCCATTGCAGGAATTACTGTAAATGAGGTGCAAATTAAAGTGCAGATAAAATGTTGTTGTAATAGTACGCTCACTGGAAAAGAACAGTCCACTAGTCGTGTTGTGTATTAGGCCACACACCACAGTTAGTTTCGGCCTGTCCCCTGTCTGCTGAATCGCGTTATGTGGGTTTTCCGATCCTAGATCCATAGACTATGCTTGAGATGTGAAAAGTCGCTTCATCTAAACAACGAACTTTATTAATTCGAAGTGAGTTTCCTGATTGCGAATATCTTGGAATGGGCTGTATTAGGTATATGGTAGACTACTTTGCGCCGCTACCTCGCTCGTGTAGACTGTATGGTCCGCAAAGATTTCTTTTGCTTCTATTTAATATAATTTTTTTTTCACCAACTGCAACACCTCAACTTTTCACGCTAATTACGGCCATATAAGCATAGTCTTTTCCGAATGTACTTATGACCAAAAAGCGATTCTAGTAACTGGAGTTCAAAGTTTTTGTTTATCATGGCTTTTGTGTTCTTATGGAGATATTTCCATAGGAACTTTCGACCCTTAACAAATATTTCCTTAGAACTAACCGAGAAGTGAAGTACCAATTTTCATAAATTTAGCTTTAATTTTTTTTTTTAATGTAACTAAATATTTTCTTACAAATTTTCGTCTCCTATTTCTCTCCTGTAGAAGGTGAATTTCCAGAAATACTGAAAGTTGTATGTTTTTCTTTTTATTTCTAACCGATATGTCAAATAACAGTTGTCAGAGATGTAGCTTTAAAAATCCTTTTGTAGCTCTTTGGTAATTACTTGTTTTCAAAAAAAAACTTTTATCCGCTGTTTTACGCCCTAGTAGTACAATTTCCAAAAATGCTGAATCACGTATTTTTAATTTCCTGATTGAGAAATCAAATACCAGTTTCTGTAGTTCTAGCTTCAAAATTCCCTTTATACTGACATACTTTCAAGAAGCCTTTCATCCCCTATTACACACCGTTAGGAGTGGAATTTCGGACAATACCTTTTTAAACGACACCTACATCAGAAAATACACACCCTCCCCAAACTTCAAATTTCTATCCTTAGCGGTTTGTGGTGGGCGATGATGAGTCAGTGAATCAGTCTGACCCTGTTTCACCCCTTTAGGGATTGAATTTCCAAATGCAGTGAAACCTACACGTTACCATCTGTAACCGAGAAGCCAGACACCAATTTTCAAAGATTTTGCTTTAAAAATGCTTTCGCTGTAAGATATTTTCTTAAATCGTGTCATCCCCTATTTCACCTCCTCAGGATCTAATTTCCATAAACAGTGAAATGCCTTCCTTTTATTTCTAACCGAGAAGCCAAATTCAAATTTCCATAGATTTAGCATCAGAAATGATTACACAATGAAATATTTTTATAAAAACTTTCATCCTCCATTTTTCCGTCATTTTCCATGATCAGTGAAACAAATTTTTTATTTCTAACCGAGAAGCCAAATCTAAATTTTCATAGATTTGACTTGAAAAATGGTTACATAATAAAATATTTTCATAAAAAATGTCATCCCTTAGTCCCCGTCTCCCTTAGGGGCTCGATTTCCAAAAACACTGAAACACGTTAAATAACACTCTTTGTGTAGTAACTGAGACGTCAGATACAAATGTTCGTAGATGTAACATTAAAAATATTTTAGTGGTTTTTCAATAATGATATATTTCCAAAAAAGCTTTCACTTCCACAGTGCTAAATTTTCAAACATGGTGAAATACGTATTTCTATATTTCTAACGGCGAAACCAGTACCAATTTTCGCAGGTGTAGCTTCAAAACTACCTAAAAATAGCGACAAAATGTTCAAATGTGTGTGAAATCTTATGGGACTTAACTGCTAAGGTCATCAGTCCCTAAGCTTACACACTGCTTAACCTAAATTAACCAAAGGGCAAACTCACACACCCATGCCCGAGGGAGGACTCGAACCTCCGCTGTGACCAGCCGCACAGTCCATGACTGCAGCTAATAGCGACATTTTCCAAAAAAAAGACCTTCATCCCGTATTTCATCATCTTAGGTTTTCAGTTTCGAAAAATCTCTTCTCAAATAACGCCTACAGTATAAGATCTATAATTTCTCCAGATTTCAAGTTTCTATCCTTTGCAGTTTGGCCTAGGCGATGAAGAGTCAGTCAGTCAGGGCACTGCATTTCGTATATAGAGATGTAATATCTACTGCCTGAATTGAACTGAACTTCACCCGAACAGGTTGTGAAGGCCCAACGATACCGACCGGCCGCCATGTCACCCTCAGTTCATATACGTCACTGGATGCGGAGATGGAGGGGCATGTGGTCAGCATACCATTCTCCCGGCCGTATGTCAGTTTAAGGTACCGGAGCCGCTACTTCACAACCAAGTAACTTCTCCGTTTGCCTCACAAGAGCTGAGTGCATATGTATATGGAAGGGGGATCACTTCTGTCAGCTGCAGCAGCGGGGCCGGCCACGGTGGCCGTGCGGTTCTGGCGCTGCAGTCCGGAACCGCGGGGCTGCTACGGTCGCAGGTTCGAATCCTGCCTCGGGCATGGGTGTGTGTGATGTCCTTAGGTTAGTTGGGTTTAAGTAGTTCTAAGTTCTAGCGGACTTATGTCCTAAGATGTAGAGTCCCATAGTGCTCAGAGCCATTTGAACCATTTTTGAGCTGCAGCGGGACATTAAGCGGAAATCAGCGGCATGTGTACCGGACCGGGATTTGAACCCGGCATCTCCTGCTTACTAGTAAGGTGCGGCAACCACTGCGCTATCCGGGACACAGTGGTATCCCAACTGCACACACTGTCTCGGTATGTCTCAGGCCGATCCATATTCCCACCTAGCGCCACCTATCTCAGTCCCTGTCCATTATACTCCCGTTCGCTACTCGGAGATTCCCACAAGAGGTCGGACGTTTTCCATGCATTCGCACTGAAGAAAGTGGATTCACTGCCGTCAGGTTTATCAATTATATGAATGCTAGGTGTCTGTTCTGTCGAAAGAACAAACACGCGCAGACACCACGCAGATCCCACTCAACCGTGGAAAAAATTGCTGTTTCGAAGAGCGCGCCGCATCGCGTTGGGTGAAGCAGTCACCCTCCGTTTCTGGCGGTGGCGCCGCTGTGGCAATCGCAGGTTTGGTGTCATCCTCTGGTGGGAAAGCGGAAAGGTTGCCTGTTCACGTGCATTTAAGGGGAGGTATAAGCTCGCCAGTCGATCATTTGGTCAGTCGGAGTGAGTCTGGGTCAGTACTTCATCACAAGTTGCTGGTCTGCCTCTCGTCTGTCGTTCGGAGTGCTAGTATGTCTGTCGTTTGGATAAAACTTTAAAGCCGCCAGTAACAGAACTCAGCTAGTGGTGGCCCGGTCGGGGCTGAGTTCCTGCATCTGAGTCTGGGCGTTAGGCCGCCACTCTGCTAGAGTTGCTTAGGCAACGGTCATTGGCGGTTGGATTGATCGGTTGGTTGGTCGCGCACTGAGACACAAGATAACTTGTCCGCCTTGAGCGTCGGCGCATGTGGGGTCGCCACGTGAGTCCAGTGGGCCGCGCCGTATGGCGAGAGGTAGTGGTTTCTTGGCCGGCACGATAGCAACAGGAGTCAACCCACATCATCGGTCTGGCCGGTCCGAGCTGCGACGCCGTGAGACGGGAGATCGGCGCGCCTTCCTGCGTCCGTTGAAGCGGCTGGCAGCCGACGGCTTGGGAGAGCGTTGGGGGTGGTGCGTCAGGTCTTCGCCAGAAATCGCAGTTTATTAGAAGTTACGTGATTGGAGATATGTTGTTTCATTTACTTGTTAAATTATACTTGTTTTCTTGGTGAGGTCACCAGCCGCTTTGTTTTGGGGTCGTTCCACCATTCTTCTCCGTTTGTCCACCCGCGGGAAGGTGGTTATTTATGAATTGGGTGGTCCGTTTTTCCCTTGTGGAGAAGGGGCGGGTTAGAGCAACCTGCCATACGTTAATAGCTGCCTCTGTCATGTTTGTCGGATTCCGTGTTAACGAATTTATTGCTTGAAGGGTAACCACCGAATTCCTTAAATATGTTTTTATCTTGCCTATCATCTTGAGAGGCGGTATATGTGTAACGTAAAGAATGTTTGACCAACCCTGTATATTTTATGTAAGACTGCATTTCATGGGTCTTTATTTAAATGGTCATTTTAGTAGATAAAGTTGCCACCCTTCCACTGTAAGATATATTTTTTTTAATCAAGTTGCACCTACGGTGGCAAGTTAATCTTCTAATGTTTAGTGTTTTGTACCATTTCCATCCCTCCGACAGGGTGCATAGTTTATGTGCTTGTGTGAGTTGATAAAACTTTTAGTTTAAAGTAATCTGGTGTGTTGCAGATTTGCACCAGGGTAGTCTTTCAGAGGTTGTAAGCGGTCGTGACTACGGCTGTGTCAAACGGGAGCGGCAAGGTTCTCAGCCCGAAAGCTTATACTGTCAAAAATTTGTGCTTTCTGCTTCTGAATAAATTGTAACTTGATATTAAGAGGGTGCTTTTTGATTATAATTTTAAATCTGTTTTGTTTTTCTTTTGAAAAAAGGAGGCTTTAGGAATAAAATTTCCATTTGTTGAAAGAAATTTGATTTGTTTTCATCAGTTACCCACTGGCAACTACTTCCACCCTCACATAGTGTGATCAAATGTGTTAATGTTCTTGATGAGTCACTAGTAAATAAAGTAAATTTTCAAGAAAAAGTTTTGAAAGCAAATTCACGGTTCATTACTGGTAGCAGAGCGTGGTTGGCGTTCTTGCTACTACTCTTTCAGTAACTGATGGAACTGTAGTTGTACTTCTTTTATAATTTAGTAATACCTATAAGCCACAGCTGTGAAACACAATATGTAAATGGAAGGCGGATCGCTGCTGTCAGCTGCAGCGGGACATTAAGCGCAAATCAGCGGCGTCGAGCGAAAATGTGTACCGGACCGTGATTTGAACCTGGGACCCCTTACTTACTAGGAAGATGCGGTAACCACTGCGCCATTCGGGGCATTTAAATGAATTTTCCTGCGAAATTGTAATCTACAATAAAAAGCGGGATGCCCATTGAAGATTTCCAGTTGCCCCCCACCACCAACGCACGGGGTGGAATAGGGTGTCGAGTGTGGTGTCATTGGATGTCCCCTCCGAGACAAATTGCAAATTACAGCTTTTTTTTTTATTCGACGTGTTGTTTTATGATTTACGTTCTTACACCTACACCCCCATCCCTATAGGAGAAAGGTGCTTCCTGCTGCCACAGTTCTTCTTTCCTGGTAGGAACTGTTACGTGTCCCAATTTTGGTTGAAAGCTATCCAGTCAGTGCTGTAGGCGGACTGGCGCTGGAGCCACGGAACCTTGTGGAATTCGCCGCTGACCCACTGGCGGGTGAGCGCCTGGGGAGGCCCAGTGAGAGGCCGGCTGTTGTTAAGCAGTGTTACGCAGGTCCCTGGAAAACCGGCCACGTGGCTAACGCAACGTCGGGCCGTCTCTTCCCAGGTGGCCTTTCGGATCGTGTGCTTCAGAGTCCAGGCGGCATCGCCTAACTGACGACCGCAGCCACGCTTTTGATGGTGGCTCACGTACCGAGAATACGAGGTACTTTCCAAAAGTTCCCCGAATGTATGTGGAGCTGGCGAACTCTACCTAACACGACGAAACACCACCATACAGTACATCATAAACCCTTTGAGAGGTAGTGCTGCAAGCTGCTTTGAGATAGGCGGTCGCGTTTAGCTTTATGCGCATTTCCCCATCCTCATGTGTTGCATGTCTGGTGACACTGACGATGGCAGGTGTCTGGGAGCATTATGTTTGCATAAATATGAAACTTCCTGGCAGATTAAAACTGTGTGCCGGACCGAGACTCTAACTCGGGACCTTTGCCTTTCGTGGGCAAGTGCTCTAAGAACTCTTTGCATAAATATGTTTCACATTCGGCAAAAACCGCCACAGAAACATATGATATGTTGAAGCAAGCATTTAAGAAAGATGCCTTAGGTCACAAACTTGACTGTTTTAAACGTTATCAAGATGGCACAACATCGTCTGACGATGACCTCTATTCGGGACGGCCATCGACCGGCTCGACACCTGAAAATGTGACTGCTACTGCGAATACGGTGCTGGAACGTCGTTGGCACACCATCCTGAACGTATGCAATACCGTGAGGCTGTCTTATGAGACGTGTCAGTGGATTTTGTCCGACGTAAATGGTGCCCGAGCGATTGCCTCCTCCATAGTGGTAATGCGTGGTCACACACTACGCTGAGTACCGAGGAGTGTCTCGCGAAAAACTAAATGACAGCTGTTCCTCATCCCCGATATTCACCCGATCAAGCAGTGAGTGAGTTTGTTTTTATTCCATATAATAAAACACAAAAGTTCAGTTGATGAAATTCAAACAGAACCGCATGTTGTACTGTACAGGGACACGATAAATGCATTCCAAGGAGCTTTCAGTTCACGAAAAAGCCACTGTGGGCGGTGTGTACACCCTTATTTTGATGGTCACAGTATTAAGTGCAACTTTATTTATTGGTGTAGTCTGGGAAATCTTCGGTAGCACCTCGAATAAAATGCACACTAACTGGAGCAGAAAAAGCATTTCTGAAAAAGAAGGATTTGTTAACATCTAATACACTACTGGCCATTAAAATTGCTTCAGCAAGAAGAAATGCAGATGATAAACGTGTATGCATTGGACAAATATATTATACTAGAACTGACATGTTATTACATTATCACACAATTTGGGTGCATAGATCCTGAGAAATCAGTACCCAGAACAACCACCTCTGGCCGTAATAACGGCCTTGATACGCCTGGGCATTGAGTCAAACACAGCTTGAATGGAGTGTACAGGTACAGCTGCCCGTGCAGCTTCACCACGATACCACACTTCGCCAAGAGTAGTGACTGGCGCACTGTGACGAGCCAGTTGCTCGGCCACCATTGACCAGACGTTTTCTGTTGGTGAGAGATCTGGGAATGAGTTGGCCAGGGCAGCAGTCGAACATTTTCTGTATCCAGAAAGGTCCGGACATGACCTGCCACATGCGGTCGTGCATTATCCTGCTGAAATGTAGGGTTTCGCAGGGATCGAATGAAGGGTACAGCCACGGGTCGTAACACATCTGAAATGTAACGTCCATTGTTCAAAGTGCCTTCAATGCGAACAAGGGGTGACTGAGACGTGTAACCAATAGCACCCCATACCATCACGCCGGGTGATATGCCAGTATGGCGATGACAAATACACGCTTCCAATGGGGGATCATCGCGATGTCGCCAAACACGGATGCGACCACCATGATGCTGTAAACAGAAACTGGATTCATCCGAAAAAAAGGACGTTTTACCATTCATGCACCCAGGTTCGTCGTTGAGTACGCCATCGCAGGCGCTCCTGTCTGTGATGCAGCGTCCCGGGTAACGGCAGCCATGGTATCCGTGCTGATAGTCCATGCTGCTGCAAACGTCGTCCAACTGTTCGTGCAGATGGTTGTTGTCTTGCAAACGTCCCTATCTGTTGACTCAGGGATCGAGACGTGGCTGCAAAATCCGTTACGGACATGCGGATAAGATGCCCGTCATCTCGATTGCTAGTGATACGTGGCCATTGGGATCCAGTACAGCATTCCGTATTACCCACCGATTCCATAGTCTGCTAACAGTCATTGGATCTCGACCAACGCGAGCAGCAATGTCACGATACGATAAACCGCAATCGCGATAGGCTACAATCCGATCTTTATCAAAGTTGGAAACGTGATGGTACGTATTTCTCCTCCTTAGACGAGGCATCCTAACAACGTTTCACCAGGCAACGCCGGTCAACTGCTGTTTGTGTATGAGAAATCAGTAGGAAACTTTCCTGATGTCAGCACGTTGTAGTTGTCGCCACCGGCGCCAGCCTTGTGTGATTGCTCTGAAAAGCTAATCATTTACATATCACAGCATTTTCTTGCTGTCGGTTAAATTTCGCGTCTGTAGCACGTCATATTCGTAGTGTAGCAATTTTAATGGCCAGTAGGGTATAAATTTAGACTGAGTGTTAGGAAGTCTTTTAGGAAGGCGTTTTTGAAACGTGAACAATAATTAGTTTAGACCAAAGAAGCATAGAAAATTCTTAAATATGGCGCTACAGAAGAATGCTGAAGATTAGATGATCACGTCAAATAACTAAAGAGGAGTTACTGAATAGAATTGGGGAAATTAGAATTTTGAAGCATAACTTTACTAAAAGCGGACGATTGATTGAAGACATCCTCAGGTATCGAGAAATCTATACATTGGAAATGGAATGATGTGGTGTGGGGAGGGAGTAAAATTATAGAAGGAGACTGAGCCTCGAACACAGGAAGCAGGTCCAAATGGAGGTAGGTTGCAGTAGTTAACCAGAGAGTTCCATCAAACTGGTCTTTTGTCTGAAAACCACAATAGAATCTTCTAATTCTCTCTCCCATCCGAACAGGCCTCGGAAGGCCCAACGGTATTTACCGACGGCCATGTAATCCTCAGTCGATAGGCCGCACTGGATGGTGTCAGCACACCGCTTTCACGGCCATTGTCGAGATCGGAGCTGCTGCTTCTCAGCCAGGTAGCTCCTCAATAAGCGTCAAAGGGGCTGAGTGCAACCCGCTTGCCAATGGCGCTCGGCAGACCTGGACGGTCACAGATGTGCTAGCTAGACTGCACAGCGCGTAACTTCGATGACATGACGGGAACTGGTGTTACCACTGCGGCAAAACCATAGCGTGAATCTTCTAACAAATAATGTATAGATAAGTGTTACAGCTGATACCATCCGCCACGTCGAAAATTTGTAGAATGAACAGTAACAGTCCTGCTATACTCGAACGAAGTACTCAGACATACTTCATATCTGTCTGAGGTTTTGTAAAAAAATACTTACATGTAAAATATCAAGAATGCTTTGGAGTCAAATGAGCGATGCACCTGCGCACCGTTGGGATCTAGTGCGACGTCATTTAAATGACGAATGGGTAGAGATTAATTTGGCCCGATGTTTCAGCTTGGTGACTAACGAGACGTCCCAAATGTTTATCACGAGAGTTCATTTTTCTCACGCCAACTGCTGTTGATGAGTAGAAGAGAAACCAACTAGACACCATGCGTTCACTGACAGCAGCCATGACTACTGCTCAAGCTCAAAACTATTACCGAGAAAGATGGTAAGACACTGGTCTCCAACTAGACACCATGCGTACACTGACATCAGCCATGGCTACCGCTGTAGCTCAAATACTACCACCAGAGAGATGGTTAGACACTGGTCTCCAACTAGACGCCATGTGTACAGTGACATCAGTCATGGCTAGCGCTGAAGCTCAAATACTACCACCGAGAGAGATGGTAAGACACTGGTCTCCAACTAGACACCATGCATACACTGACATCAGCCATGGCTACCGCTGAAGCTCAAATACTACCACCGAGAGAGATGGTAAGATACAGGTCTCATGTACTGGGCGATAGCTGTTCAGATCCCCGCTCGGCTGTATACATTTATCTCTTATTTGTTTTTCCTAAATCGATTAAGATAAATTCTTGGATTGTTTGCTTCAAAAGCCACAGCCGGTTTCCTTGGCCCTATTTCTTTAATTCGAGCTTCTGCATCGTCTCTTGTCATCAGAACCCTAAACGCTAACATTCCTTCCTTCTTTTTTTCGAAATTTACGCAAATTCTCATTCACACGATTCATCGTTCAGAAGCATGTCTTGCTGCCAACGGAAACCATTTTCAATACCTTCAGTGTCTTTCACTGTTATGAGCTATGCCTATTTGACTTTTATATGGGACAGTCAAACGAAAACTAAACATACGGACAAACATGAAAAGACTATTTACTAACTGTTAATAAGTTTATGTGAGCGCACCAACATAATGCCAAGGTTGTTTCAACTGCGCTGCAAAAGATTCGCTGGGAAGCCCTTACATGTCCCTCATAGTTTCGATCACTTCCCATGCGATTTCCGTATATTTGGAGTCCTGAAGAAAACACTCACGGCCGTCGATTTACTTCAGACGAAGACTTGCGCGCCTCGGTGTAATCACAGTTTAGTAGGTAACTAAACATTTTTCCATGAAAACGGTGACCGTCTTGCCGGCTGCGATGGCCAAGCGGTTCTACGCGCTTCAGTCCGGAACCGCGCGACAGCTACGGTCGCACGTTCGAATCCTGCCTCGGGCATGGATGTGTGTGATGTCCTAAGGTTAGTTAGGTTTAAGTAGTTCTAAGTTCTAGGGGACTGATGACCTAAAATGTTAAGTCCCATAGTGCTCAGAGCCATTTTTGAACCGTTGACCGTCTTGTCTCACAGTCGGATGAATTTATTGAATGTTCCGGTGATTACTTCTGAAATAATGAACGGTTTATTTACTTTTTTCTGTCTATCTTGTTTTCAATTGACATCGTCCTATAATTACCTCGAACTTCAAACTGTGCTATACATGGTGGAGAAAAACTGTGTAGCGAAATTTTAACCTTGGATAGCTGATGCCAGTGGGAACCAAAATTACTGATGTTGTGTAGGAAGACATCGCACCATTTTTGAACTATGGAAACTTGGCGCCACGCGCTCCGATTGGCCTTAGGATTGCTCTGTTGCTGTTCGTCAGTTGACGGGCAGCGCTATGGTTGTCGGTTCACACATACGAATGTCCCTCGCCCCGTCACTGCCCCAACCTGATACGCACACGTGTCAGATAGGTCTTGCTGTTTGTCTCCACCCTACGTCAGAGGCATTCACACGTAAACTTTGCTTAGGAGTGCACACACGTCACCTGCTATTTAGTCATACAGTAAACATGGCGGCACAGTATTCGTTTGAAGAACAATGGACCCAGCAAGACGCCACCCGCCCACAAACATTTAGAGCAATTCACCGCCGACTTGGTAAAACAGGCTCGTTAGCGGGGTAACATGGTGATGCTGGACCTCGAACACTACGGAATGCTACATTTGAAGAGACAATTCTCGAGCGCTTCGAGGAAGCACATTTGACAAGTACTCGAGCAGTTGGACATGACATGGGGGTCACTCATCGGTTAATCTGGGAGGTTTTGAAAGATGACGGCCAGCATCCATTTAGTTTCCACCCTGTTCAAGACCTAAGTACTGTGGCGGACTATGAACACAGGCTATGGTTTTGCCGGTGGTTTCTGCGACGTGTTGCGCAAGATCCCGACATCCACGCCATTGTGTTGTTTACCGACGAGTCCACCTTCAATCGGGATGGACTTTAGAATACTCGAATCGTTCATCACTAAGCAAGGCGAAATCCTCACGTCACATATGTCCACCGACAATAGGAACGATTTTCGCTCAATATATAGGCAGGCACGGTGGCTGATCATCTGATTGAGCCTCGACTTACCGGAGCAAATTACCTTCACTTTTTGAAAGAAAGTCTACCCGGCCTGCTGGAAGATGTTCCCCTGCACATACGGCTACGCATGTGGTTGCAGCAATATGGGGTGCCCGCAGATAACAAACGTGCTGTGCTCGGATATTTAAATGAACTCTTCGACGGCCGGGTAATTGGCATAGCTGCTCGTAGGACATGGCCTCCGCTATCACCAGGCCCCACGCCATCGGACTTCCTGTGGAGGTTCCAGTTTACCCACCGAACGCGAACCTCCTATAAATGAAGAGGAATTACTGGATCGCACTCAACATGCCGCCAGTCACGTCAGGGCAATACCAGGAATCATTGAAAGAGTTCGCCAAACCACCGTTCGACGTTACCAAGCCAGTGTCGCGTCAGAGGGTCGCCAGTTCGAGCACCTGCTGTAGGTAAACAATGTCCTAGCTACAAAAGAGGCCCTTTTCAGGGCCGACACAGTTTGTAAAAGATTTTCTGTACGCGAACTAACAGCTGTTGACGGCAATGTTCCCGGTACATCTTACCATGAAACTATGAAGGATATGTCGGGATCCTGGCGGATTCGCTCCCAGGCTCCTAGAGTGGTAGGTTGGTGCGCTACCACAAGGCGTGCAGACCATCTTGGATACGTCGCCATCTCCGGCAGGCACTGCATTCGCTGTCATGCGTTGTCCAGAGCATCCGACAACAAGACAATCCCGCGACCAATCAGAGCGCGTGGCGCCAAGTTCCCGTAGTTCAAAAATTGTGCTTTGTCGACCTAAACAACATTAGTAATTTTGATTCCTACTAGCATCAGCTACCCAGAGCTAAAATTTCAAGACACAATTTTTCATCCTGTATATTACGTGTCGTAAATGTGAAGTGATAGGTTGAAAGGTAAATTTCAGTTTCATAATCAGCTGTAAGTATCTCAGTATACAAACGTCTGTATATGTGAACCGGTTTATTTTTGTTTTCTTTAAATTGTATAACAAGACATGTTCAGCATCCTTACAAATGAGATCTACGGATGAATAAAAGTACTACTAGTACCCACACTCCTGATACACTACTGGCCATTAAAATTGCTAAACCACGAAGATGACGTGCTACAGACGCGAAATTTAACCGACAGGAAGAGGATGCTGTGATATGATAATTATTAGCTATTCAGAGCATTCACACAAGGTTGGCGCCGGTGGCGACACCTACAACGTGCTGACATGAAAGTTTCCAAGAGATTTCTCTTACACAAACAGCAGTTGCCCGGTGTTTCCTGGTGAAACGTTGTTGTGATGCCTCGTGTAAGGAGGAAAAATGTGTACGACTAAGTTTCCGACTTTGATAAAGGTCGGATTGTAGCCTACGTGATTGCGGTTAATCGTATCGCGACATTGCTGTTCGCGTTGGTCGAGATCCAATGACTGTTAGCAAAACATAGAATCGGTGGGTTCATGAGGGTAATACGGAACGCCGTGCTGGATCCCAACGGCCTCGTATCACTAGCAGTCGAGATGACAGGCATCTTATCCGCATGGATGTAACGGAATGTGCAGTCACGTCTCGATTCCTGAGTTAACAGATGGGGACGTTTGCAAGACAACAGCCATCTGCACGAACAGTTCGACGACGTTTGCAGCAGCATGGACTATCAGCTCGGAGACAATGGCTGCGTTTACCCTTGACGCTGCATCACAGATAGGAGCGCCTGCGATGGTGAACTCAACGACGAATCTGGGTGCACGAACGGCAAAACGTCATTTTTTAGGATGAATCCAGGTTCTGTTTACAGTTTCATGATGGTCGCATCCGTGTTTGGCGACATCGCGGTGAACGCACATTGGAAGCGTGTACTCGTCATCGCCATACTGGCGTATCACGCGGCGTGATGGTATGGGGTGCCATTGGTCACAGGTCTCGGTCACCTCTTGTTCGCAATGACGCACTTTTAACAGTGGACGTTACATTTCAGATGTGTTACGACCCGTGGCTCTACCCTTCATTCGATCCCTGCGAAACTGTACATTTCAGCAGGATAGTGCACGACCGCATGTTGCAGGTCCTGTACGGGCCTTTCTGGATACAAAAAATGTTCCATTGCTGCCCTGGCCATCACATTCTCCAGATCTCTCACCAATTGAAAACGTCTGGTCAATGGTGGCCGAGCAAGTGGCTCGTCACAATACGCTAGTCACTACTCTTGATCAACTGTGGTATCTTGTTGAAGCTGCATGGGCAGCTGTACCTGTACACGCCATCCTAGCTCTGTTTGACTCAATGCCCAGGCGTATGAAGGCCGTTATTACGGCCAGAGGTGGTTGTTCTGGGTACTGATTTCTCAGGATCTATGCACCCAAATTCCGTGAAAATGTAATCACATGTCAATTGAATAATATATTTGTCCAATGAATACTCGTTTATCATCTGGATTTCTTCTTGTTGTATCAAATTTAATGGCCAGTAGTGTGTTTTTACTAGTGTCTCGTGTGAATTACTAAGTATTCTTACCCTACAAAACATTAAACATACGCCAGTTACTGCTAGGTTCAAACACGATGTCTTTGGCAGTACAAACTTTACTACTCAGCCGAACGCCAAGTTATAGGAGGTGTACACGAATCGTAAATTTAAATTAAAACCGTCACCTACAGTACAGTGTTGCCACATCGTGAACATTTCGAAAAATATTTTTATTTTACTACCGTGCATAGGACTGTGTGCGATAGGCTCGTATTAAATACACTAGGACAAAGTATTTGGGTTAGGTTTCAAAGCTTTTTGGGAATTTCCACAGTATGAACAGTATCGACATGAAACTGTTATGCACATTAAAAACTGCGATTTCTGGTATTTCTTCCTCTTCCAGTCTCGTGATTGCAGTGGCGACAGTTTCGACTGCTAATTTATTGACCTCATCCGTTCACTACTTTTCCTTGAACGTCTATAACAGGAAAACAAAATTTCCCAGTGCGGTTAACTATTCGGTTCGCTTCAGAGGCTGAAAGCGTACGTTTCCATCGCGAGTAGTGCGCTTTACGTGTTAGGCAACTCTTTTCCTTTTTGCGAATACTGGCCATTAATCAGATAAGTAGTGACTCTGAAGAGGGATTTGCGTTATTTGAATGTCAATGCTGAAAGTATCTACATCACCGCAGCTTGCGTATTTACTGTATGAGCTTATCAGACTGTAAAATCCTGAACTTCTCCGCGGTTACTAATGAACTGATAGTACAGTTCTTGCTTGCTTAGGACGACGGCAGCGATATTGGTGTTCCGGCTGAAGTAATATAAAATCGTAGCAGATAATAATCAATCGAATGTTGCAGTGAAAATAAAGGTAAGGACACTACCACACACGAGGAGGGCAAAAAAAGATTTTAAAACGATTGTAAATTGGTAATTACTTGGAAATCGATTCAGAATCTGATTAACTCTTCCTTCCCAGAACGTACTGTAGAAGATGGGAATAGAACCCAGTACGTTGTCCTCGATGGTGAGTGTTCATCGGAGGTGAGGGTATCATCTGGAGTGCCCCATGGAAGTGTAGTAGGTCCGCTGTTGTTTTCTGTCTATATAAATGATCTTTTGGATAGGGTGGACTGGAATGTACGGCTGTTTTCTGATGGTGCTGTGGTGTACGGAAGGTGTCGTCGTCGAGTGACTGTAGGAGGATACAAGATGACTTGGACATGATCTGTGATTGGTGTAAAGAATGGCAGCTAACTCTAAATATAGATAAATGTAAATTTAATGCAGATGAATAGGAAAAAGAATTCTGTAATGTTTGAATACTCCATTAGTAGCGTAGCGCTTGATACAGTGACGTCGATTAAATATTTGGGCGTAACATTGCAGAGCGATATGGAGTGAGACAAGCATGTAATGGCAGTTTTGGGGAAGGCGGATAGTCGTCTTCGGTTCATTGGTAGAATTTTGGGAAGATGTGGTTCATCTGTAAAGGACACGGCTTATAAAACACTAATACGACCTATTCTTGAGTACTGCTCGAGCGATTGGGATCCCTATCAGATCGGATTGAGGGAGGACATAGAAGCAGTTCAGAGGCGGGCTTCTTAGATTTGATCATGACGCGAGTGTTACGGAAATGCTTCAGGAAATCGGTTGGGAGTCTCTGGGGGAAAAGAGGCGTTCTTTTCGTGAATCGCTACTGAGGAAATTTAGACAGCCATCATTTGAGGCTGACTGCAGTACAGTTTTACTGCTGCCAACTTATATTTCGCGGAAAGACCAAAAAGATAAGATAAGAGAGATTAGGGCTCGTACAGAGTCATATAGGCAGTCATTTTTCCCTCTTTCTGTTTGGGCGTGGAACAGGGAGAGAAGATGCTTGTTGTGGTACGAGGTATCCTCCGTCACACACCGTATGGTGGATTTGCAGACTATGTATGTAGATGTAGATGAAACGAAAACTTTGTTGGTACTTGTTTCTTTGTCACTCTTCATACGGTGGAAAGAGCTCTTATAGAGAACTTGTTGCAATTTTACAATATGTGGCACATAAATGTATGAGAAACCCAATGTGCGCTCGTGGGGCGTCTCGTCGGAGAATAAAACACGATGTGTTAATGGACAGTATCTATTCCAGGAGCGCGTGAAAGGCACTTCTCTCCCCCCCCCCCCCCCAAGCCCTTTATGTTCCTTTATGCGGTCGTCTATCAGTTCCTCTCCTGTGGTAACCTCTTCATCTACGAGTAGCATTTGCAACTAACATGCTCAGTTGTTGTTGAATGTATTTCAATCTCCGTTTTTCCATACAGTTTGCATCCGCAACACATCCGCCAAGAACTGTGGAAGTTATTACTTGAAATTCAAACACACGTCCTGTCATCCTGCCACTTCTTCTTGTTAGTGTTTTCTGGATGATCCTCTCATCACCTATTCTGCGGAGAACCTCCTCATCCCTAATCTTACCAGCTCACCTAGTTTTCAGCATCCTTCTATAGCACCTCATCTCAAACTCTTGTTTAATGATTTGTGCCCTGTCCATTATTCACTTCCAAACGTACATTCTCAGAAACTTCTTCCTGAAAGTAAGTGCAATTTTTTATTCCAGTAGATATTTTCTGGCCTGGAATGCCCTCTTCGCCTGAGATACCTGCTTTTTACGTCCACTGTACTTCGTCCGTCTTTTTTTCCTTTTGCTTTCAAGGTAGCAGATCGGTGGACTCTCTGTCCTTAGAGTGTCCTCTTACATCGGTCGTTATACCCAACAGTTCCTGAAATTTTTCCTCACTTTCACTGAGGATAGCAAACTAAAATCCAGGAAATATACACCACCGTCTATATTTGCAATACTGTTACCCACAATCTGCTCAACAGGAAATACAAGCGTCGACCTTTAAAACTTCAGTGGAACTTGTGATATTTCTTGCAATTTGCTGGCAAAGCGAGGTCAGTCAAGTAGGGCAATGGCAAAGTATAGGTCTGTCAAGTAGGGCAATATCTATTAGACTGACAGAACACGAAAGAACTTAGAAAATGGAAAGATTCATCCTTTACTGACCATGCTTTAACTGAAAGTCATTTTTATTATATTAACTGCGATGTTCTTCACAGAACAAATAAATGCAGAAGAGTAACATAATTTGAAATTCTTGCTATAAATAAACACCAATCTCAGATTGCTGACATAATTCTTAAATACCAAATACAGCTCCATTATTCACACTTACCAAATAAGAAGGGCAGCGAGTCAATATTTTTCTTACCATAAGATAATATGATAGTCGTAAATAGTATAACTGTTCCTCAGTGAATTTCTATTGACTCCTTTCTCACCTCCCCCCCCCCCCCCTTTTTGGCCTGTTCATCACATTCACCAGTTTTTTGTCCCTGTAACATAGTAATCTGTGCCAGTTCTCAGTCGTATAGAGTTCTGACCTTCATATTCTTATACTATTTAATCTTTGAGTGTAATGCAGTCCAAGGGTTATTTATTCATATCTTCTTTGTGTATTTCAATAAGATTGTGTTATTATTGCATATAGATGTATAGTCACATATCTTTGGAAAAACATTCTTAGTACACCTATAAAATCTTGCTGATTACAAATTTCCGCACAGTTAACTTGCAATCACTCCGTGTTCAGGCTTGCGACCTGATTCTTCAGTGAGGAGAAATGGAAGCTCGCATGTTGTACAATCTTTGTTAAATGGAAGCTGATTATAGGGTAGAATATTGCCTTTTCAATGTTTCGCACTGTAGATTCAAAGTTATCACACTTCCTTCATTATAAATAGATGTTGCCTTTTTAAAAGCTGTGTATTGAGAGAATATGATACTGATTACTCGTTGTGAGAACCTTATTCGTATTTGCTGCTCTGAGAACGAATGTGAGCTCTTGAATCCGATGAATTCATTTGCAAACAATTCATTTACGTATTAATAAGATTCTTCTCTTAGTTATTTTGTCCAGTCTAAGTCATTTTGTATGCTACCTTTACTTAATGCCACTACACGCTGCCATGCCGATATATTGTGCACACTTGTTGACGCCGACTGTTGCACTTCAATCTGTGAAAGCGGACTAACTGTTAAGTGAATTAATTACATTCTGCACTTGCAGACCACTAGCAATAAATGCTGTTTCTTTGCATGCAATTAGCTTTCACATGGGGCAAGGTAAGTTGTCATTGTTTTCTAAACGTACTGCAGAGAGCCCAGGTATATTAGTGGGATAAATTGTGGGATACATAAAAAAGGGGCTTTGTAACTACAAAAGTATGTGAAAATCATATTCTGTGTCTGTGATTATTCAGTTAAATATTCGTGGTCAGGTAATGTACCCAATTTGTTTTCTGTAGCATGTTCATACATTACTGTATAGCGTAATAGTTCAACGTTTTATTTGAGTGCTCATGGTACCAGTTCAATTTTTAACACACACACACACACACACACACACACACACACACACACACACTACAAATGTTTAATTAGAACTTTTACAATTATTGTACTAGAATTAGAAATATGTCAGATTATTACAATTACGATATGAGTCAAAATAGAGTTCGCAGAAACACATCAAAATATTCATTGTAAGGGAAATGAAATAGTTTATTTTTTATTTTATTTTTATTTACTATCTTCAAACAAAAATACGATTAGATTGAAAGTCCATCAATTACAACAGTTAATATTATATGAAGTCATTCGTTTGTATTTAGTGTCTCTGTTTCGGCGTCAACATTGCAGAGTCGTATGTCTATGGGAGATAGTTATAACGAAATCTCACTATTGAGTAATTGTGAGTGAGTGCTGACGGAGAATAGTTTCAAGTCCGAATTAGTTGTATTAATTCTTGCATAGGGCGCATTGAGATATAACGGTAAGAACTGTCTCAAGTAAAAATGAGTACAAGGAGTTGTAATGATTGTGTAAACGACGGACAGCAAAGGGAATGTGTAATAAATGGGAGATAAATGCAACATCTACTTTGATTCATAACTCTATAATGAGAATCAGATTCCCTGGATTTTCTCAAGTTCTACATAAGGTTTCAGGACTGTGAATAACCACAAGTCTACTAGTGACACGGCGTCGGTACTATGCATGGTATTGGCCTTTTTTATTTTATTTATTTTTTTATCTGTTTCGTTTAATTCTTACAACTTGCTACTTAAAAGGGAAAGAAACCAAATCGCACCTAATCCCACATTGTTTCTACCACTGAAAGACAGAAAGCGTCATTTCAGATAGTGACCTGCAACGATTTTTGCTTGTTTTTTTATTAATGAAACAAAAAATGACGAACAGAACCGCAAGAATAAAATAAACCCTCTAACAAAACACCTGAAAAGGGACCATGACGAAAGTAGCAAGAGTATCAGGTTTCTCAACACCTTTCTTTTATTGTTTTTCCGGTCGGACAGAAAAGGGTCTCCACACTTCATCCAACTCACTGATGATTTAAATACCAGGTACAGTATATTTGCAAAAACTTCACGATGGGGTAGCATCCTTTGCCACGTCCAAAGGGCCGTAATCTCACATTGGTAAAAGGCACAAGGGACTGGGTCGTATCTACCCCCCCCCCCCCCCCCAACCACGTAATGAACATAACGCCCGACAAGCCACATAACAGTATTTTTCTTCGTTCTGGGAAAGAAGGTCGAATCGGCACTTACGAGAATCTCACTGGCGATTGCCGCTTCCATCGTCCTGGCAAGAAAGGCCAACAGTCGTTGGAGCCAACTCCAGTGGCTGAGTCCGCAGGCGACCAACCGCTGACGCAATCCATCCATTTCATGGCAACGACTGCATTGGTCTGTCTCACTAACGCCAATGCGAAAAAGTCGAACATTCGTGGGGACAGAGTTATGAACGACTTGGTACCATGAGGACACCGCTTCCATCTGAAATACAGGTAGGCTGTCTTTCGGCCAAACAACGTTCCAATCCGTCTCTGGCGATAGGGACTCCACAGAGGAAACACGATTTGGAAACGTCCGGTGACATAAGAGCATTTTGACAGCAGAGAGATGCGACTGGAAAAGAATATCAACCTCAAATAACAGATATCAAGAAAAGAAATACACAAATATGCCTTAGCTTATTGTTTATCGTACCAACATCTATTGGTAGGTCGGAGACAGGCAAAAAGGCGAGCTGTAAGTGATCGGGGGACGAGAAGATACGTTAAAACCGTCCGTCGAAGAAATAAAGCAGACGCCTGGACCCGAACATCGGGTAGCCGAAACTTCCAATCAGCCGAAGTCTCGCCATAAACTCATAGCGCACCCGAAAAAAACAGAGTTTCTCCAGGTACACTTGTCCGATAATCGTTGTAG
This sequence comes from Schistocerca gregaria, assembly GCF_023897955.1. Lineage (NCBI taxonomy): Eukaryota > Metazoa > Arthropoda > Insecta > Orthoptera > Acrididae > Schistocerca > Schistocerca gregaria. The sequence goes on from NC_064921.1 coordinate 164,381,425, forward strand.
CATGGCATCATCGCATGAAGTTGAAAAATTTTTGCAATAAAACAGGCTTTCCTCAACACTTAAGTTTCCAAGACCCGAACCTTATGAAGTAACGAGAGGGAGCGACGCTCGTATTCAAGGATCGCACCTTGAATCCCTGCCGTGGTGCACTTGCAATTTAACCGCAGCCATCTCCATTGGACAACGATCAATTACAACGCCCATCGATCGATTTGTTACACAAATAGAGATTACAGTAATGAGTACACACCTAAATTCTAACTGCAATAAGGGAAAATCTTAGACGCTTTAACTAACAGTTCAAATACCAGTCGAAACCTTTGTAAGGTTTTTGTTGTACTTTCCTCCTCTCTTTCTTTTCTTGCTGTTGGTGTCCATAGTGGAGGGCCGGCCACGAAACAGCCAAGATTCCACGTACTCTGAAGGGTCAAAACGAGCCAGTGGTGGGCCATTACACTTGATGAAAAGTAGTGAAGAAACGGTTTTTGTCAACAGAGAGTCTCTTCCATTATTAATGACCAGATTCACATACACCAGATGAAGTGTCATGATGGCTGTTGTAAACTGAACATAATTTGTGGTATACTTTGCCTTGTTTGCACAGTTTTCTCCGAAATTCTTTATTTGTCAAAACATACCTACGAATTGATTCAATCATATCTACTTTGTTCAACTCAAAGCGAGTTCTAAGTGTCTCAACATGTTTTTCCCCAAAATTTATATCGTACCACATCTCAAAGTCAGCTCTCCTAATTTTTTTTTCCGTCGATGGTAACGGTACGGAGTACCGCCGCTTACCGACGCAAATAAAGCTTAGATTTACAGAGTGCTGATTAGCAAACTTATAAACAAAACAATTAATGAAATACTAAAACTCGAAAAAATTGTGAGATAATATATACGACAAATAACGCATTCCGGAGGGAAACTCAACTACTGCAAAGAACTCGTGTACGGAAAAGAAGCTTTGTGCCAGAAATAAATCTTTGAACTTCTATTTCAGTACTCCGGGTTTCTGTTCTGCTGGAAGCCTATTGAAACCTGCCAAATAGTGCACACGCTTCTGCACAATGCTTAAGGAAGTGTTATCCAGATGTATATCGCTATTTCCTGTAGTGTCCACTGAATGAATGTTCCAATTTCTTCTGAACGAGGCAACATTGTCAGGAACAAATCCCTGTATTGACTATACATTGAGGTGACAAAAGTCATGGGTTACCGTCTCGGACCTACTTTTGCCCGCGTAGTGTAGTAACTCGATGTGACATGGGCTCAACAAGTCGTTGGAAAGACCGGTGAAGAAATATTGAACCATACTGGCTCTATAGCCGTCCATAATTGCGGAAGTGTTGCCAGTCACATAAATGTTCGCTGGTTTTCATGTCGGGTGATTTCCCCCCCCCCCCTTGTGCCTTTGTCCCACAGGTAACTATGGTCAGTTTGGTTAATCGGATTTGGCAATGTTAGATTAAGGGATGGCGGGATGCCCTTCCTGCCGCCACCCCCTACTCCCCAAGACGGAATTAGTGTACCCCAACTGTCTGCGACTAGTGTAATCCATGGAATAGTGCGAAAGTGTTCAGATGTCTGTGAGCCGTGTAACTGAGGCGGGACGTGGGGACCAGCCCGGTATTCACCTACGGGGATGTGGAAAATCGCCTGAAAACCACATCCACGCTGGCCGGCACACCGATCGTCGTCGTTAATCCGCCGGGCGTATTCGATCCAGGGTTGGCGCGCCTACCCGAGTCCACGAAGCAGCGCATTATCGTTCTCGGCTAACGTGGAGGGTCGAAGTCATGCCGGGTGATCTACTTGGCCAAATCATTCTCTCGAATTGGCCAGGACGTTCTTCAAACAAATCGGAAACAAATGAGGCCTGGTGACACGGCGCATTATCATCCATAAAAATTGCATCATTGTTTGGGAACATGAAGTCCACAAATGGCTGAAAGTGATCACCAAGTAGCCGAACATGAGCACTTCCAGTCAATGTCGCTTTAGATGGACCAAGGGATTCCATGTAAGCAAAGCTCACAGTGTTATGGAGCTTGCACAGTAACTTGTTGACAACTTGGGTCCATACTTTCGTGGGGTCTGTGCCACAGGCGAACCCAGCCATCAGCTGTTACCAACTGAAATCGGGACTCATCAGATCATATCACGGTTTTCCAGTCGATATGCTCATGAGCCCAGAAGGGCGCTGCAAGCGATGTCGTGTCGTTTGCAAAAGCATTCGACTCGGTCGTCCGCTGCCATACCCATTAAGAGCAAACTTTGTCTCCCTGTCCTTAGAGATACGTTCGTCGTACGCCTCACATTGATTTCTGTCTTACTTCTCGCAGTGCTGCTTGACTGTTGACACTGACAATTCCATGCAAACGCCGCTGCCCTCGGTCGTTAAGTGAAGGCCGTTGGTGATGCCTCAAATTTGGTGTCCTCGGCACGCCTTTGACACCATGAATCTGGGAATATTCAATCGAAGAAGAAAGAATGTGTGTGAAATCATACGGGACTTATCTGCTAAGGTCATCAGTCTCTAAGTTTTACGCACTACTTAACCTAAATTATCCTAAGGACAAACACACACACCCATGCCCGAGGGAGGACTCGAACCTCCGCCGGGACCAGCAGCACGGTCCATGACTGCAGTGCCTGAGACCGCTCGGGGAATATTGAATTCCCGAATGATTTCCGAAAAGTAATGTCCCATGCGTTAAAAGCTACCATTCCGCGTTAAAAGCGTGTTAATTTCCGTCGTGCGGCTCTAATCACGTCGGAAACCTTTTTACGCAAATCACCTGAGTCAAAATGACAGTTTTGCCAATGCACTGTCGTTTTATACCTCGTGCACGCGATACTACCACCATCTGTATATGTGCATATCGTTATTCCATGACGTCTTTGTATGTTCACCGACGCCTGAGTTAGAACACTGAGAAACCTGAACAAAGGCCTACACGAAGTTGGCGAACTGCCACCGCAGATGTCTGACCGCCCTCCTCCAAGCCAGAAATATTCTTGATAGAAACTTAAGAGTTGCCCGAAAATGTAACAGCATAAGACATATTAGGTCTACAACTTTGCTTCCGTCGTTTTGCAATGAACGGCAGTAGTGGAAAGTAGTGGTGCAAGTCGTTTGTCGTCAGTGTCATACAGTAAGCTTGGGCATTTGAGAACATAACGCCATCAAAATATCAGTCTATTTCTGATTGCATCATAAAGTTATTCTTGACTGAATACGTTAACCATAATCTGCGACATCGTCGCGAAAAAACAGTAACCCGTATATGTAATAAGTTTCCTTTAATTTACGTCTATGGTCACAAACATTTTGTTAACAGATTACCGGTTTCTGTCTTTAATGACCATCATCAGATCTGTTTCATAAAAACAAAGTCCTGATGTACTGCAACCATAGTGGCATCGTCAAATGTTAAATGCGGAATCAGCACCAGCCATCGTCAAATACATATAAATAACATCACATGCACGAGTCATGTAATCAGTGATAGAGTCAGGAGAAATACGTGATACATCGTTCAGTGGGAAGTTCCATCTGCCATTTACTTCATTGTGGTTTGCAGATTATTTATGTAAATATACGGTCCTAAAACGCGGACTTAGAAATTTCTTAAAATTCTAAAGTTCACATGGCGTCTTGCATCGGTTACAAGCAACGCAGGCATGCTAGGTTTGTTATCAGCATGCATAGGGTCAGCGGGTGTCAAACATCTGTTGGTAGCACCGAACGTAAACAGATTAATCACAGAGTGGCATCGCTAGAGGGGGACCCCCTGAATCCCCGATAACTTCGTCTGTGAATTCGACTACTTGGAAACATTTGCTCCTATATTGTGGAGACTTTCCTTTTATTTTTCGCCTTAAGCAATGAGCTTTGTGAAATATTTCAGAAGTAATATTGATAACGGTAGTTTGAAGACGACAGAACGTACTCAAAGCAATTTACTTAAACATATACAACAAGAGAGATTCTGCCTGGCATGGATTCTACAAGTCATTGACAGGATTCCAGAAGTATGTGGCACCAGATGTCTACGGACAGGTCAGCAATTCCCGCCAATTACAGAATGGTGATTTAAGGGCAAGCAGCTGGCGCCCGATATGTGTTCCAATGGGTACTGAGTAGGCTCGTTTGCTGGCCAATACATCAATGTGAGTTCACTATAATGCCACTCAAACCACTGCATCACTATTCTGACCTTACAACACGCACGGTTAAAGCGATGGAAGTCGTCATCACCGAAGGGAGAGACTTAAAGCATAAAGTGATGCAGGTGGTCCGCAATAATGTTCACGTAGTTCGCTACTGTCATGATGCCTTCCATTACATCAAGATGCCTTCCATTACCTCAACAGATCCCATGGAAACCCAACTCAGTGTGCCCCATAGCATAATTTTGCCCTCACTGATCTGCATCTCCGGCGCGGTGCATGTTTCGTGCAGGCATTCGCCTGGGTGACGGCATGGTAGGACGAAACCATGGGCCTGGTGAAACAAGAAATTCGATTTATTCGACAGACGACACTTTTCTACTCATCTATGCTAAAAACTCAGTGATGCCTTGCCTGCTGCAGTCATAACTGATGATGTCGTTGGGTAAACACAGTAACAAATAAGGATGGTGTGATGTGGATCTCCATGTTCAATGCTGGCCTTTGAGCGGTGTGCTCCGGAACAAATGTACTTCACTTTGCCTTCAGATCCGCCGCAGATCGCTATCTACCCTGGATTACACGGTCTGGGATATTCCGTTTTGTGATGAGAGGTGGTCCTGCATACGAAATTTTTTTCTTACTCCTTCCCAAAAATCTTTCACATATTCAGTGTTTTTCTTGGCCAGTCTGTCTTCGTTCATCCTGCGTATTTGTCCACAGTCGTTTTCATTCCTTTCATAATTTCGTTTGTAATCATCTCTCTGTTTGTACAGTTCTTTCGTCGGCCTCTTCATCCAAATCCCCTCTTTCTGAACTGGCCCGGAGACCTTTCTCAGTATTTTCCCCTCTTGTTTTCCTTTCTCCTTAATTTTCGTTCTTCCCTTGCTTGTCGTTATTTCCAAGGTTTCTGGTAGAGCTGCTGTATTAGAGTGTCTTAATTTGGAATTGATGGAGATACTTCTTATTTTGTACTGGTTCCATGTAATTCTGTATGCTTTCTGTAGTTTGGTATCCCGTCTTCACTGAATGTCGAGTTCAGTCCTGTTTTCTGTATAATCCCTCCCAGTTAATTTAAACTTTCTACTTTTACCTGTCCGTACTTAGTTTCCACTGGGTGTCTGTTTGCGGATTTTGTGACCATGTGCTGCGTTTTTCATATAAGATTTGCAGTCCTTATTCGAGTAGGATTTCGTTTGGTGTCTGTAGATCTTTTTTGGCTTCTTTTCTAATATTTTTTTGTGGCTATACCATCAGAAAGGCTAGATATTATATTTTGACAGATCTTCCCTTGTGTCTTTCCATCTTTACCCTACTGACTCCTTCGTCCCATGTCCTGATTATTATTTTCTACAACTGAGTGAAACTGAATGGGTGAAAGGTCACCTCCCTGTCTCACACCTGCCTTTATATCGAAAGAGTCAGAGATCGCTCCCACGAATTTCAATTTAGATGTTAATATTTTCTGGATTATATTATATACGGGGTGTCCCACAAAAGGGTTTATATTGTTTGAACTTTAATAACTGATTAGGTATTAATGATAATCTGATACAACTGTGATTATATGGTGCTCTCACGACTAGCAAGTGAAGCCAGTCATTTGTTTTTCTGTCGTTTATTTCAGTTGCCAGTATTTATACGTAAATAACAAGATTGCTGGCAACTTGTCCTTGGAACAAAAAAAGTTGATTTTAAAGTGTTACTGGGAATGTGAAAACATTGAAGAAGAGCAGAGACGATGGCGGACTGAGTTTGGTACTACGTTACTGTCACCTATAACAATAACAAAATTACGCGACAACTTTGAGAGGGAAGGAAGTGTGGGTGACCTGTAGAAGGGGCGATATAGCGGGAGGAAATCAGTAGCGGACAAGAGAGGGGTGGAAGCAGTGGTACAAGCTTTTATAAGATCCCCAAAGAAGTACATACGGTAAACAGATTGTAAATCAGGTGCAATCAAATTAAGTACTCAACGAATTCTAAAATAAACAAGGGGGAAACCCTACATTCAAGTGGGGTACGAGTACATGGAATAAGTTCACAGGTGTTATGAGTGGCTCGAAGACTTCGCAAATTATAGAACCCAGTATCTTGTCCTTGACGGTGAGTATTCATCAGAGACAGGGGTATTCCAGAAGTGCTTCAGTGGAGAGTGATAGGACCGCTATTGTTCTCTGTATACATAAATGATTTGGCTGACGGGGTGTCTGTTGCTCGTGATGCCGTGGTGTACGGTAAAGTGTCGAAGTTGAGTGACCGTAGGAAGCTACAAAACGACTTAGACAAAATTTCTGGTTTGTGTGATAAATGGCAGCTGTCTCTATATGTGGAAAAATGTTAATGCGGATGAGTAGGAAGAACAAACTCGCATTATTCAGGTATAGTATTACAAGTGTCCTGCTTGACGCCGGCCGCAGTGACCGTGCGGTTCTAGGCGCTGCAGTCCGGAACCGCGGGACTTCTACGGTCGCAGGTTCGAATCCTGCCTCGGGCATGGATGTGTGTGGTGTCCTTAGCTTAGTTAGGTTTAAGTAGTTCTACGTTCTAGGGGACTGATGACCTAAGATGTTAAGTCCCATAGCGCTCAGAGCCATATTTTTTTCCCTGCTTGACACAATCAAGTCGATTAAATATTAGCAGGGTACATATGAAATGGAACGAGAGTGTAAGAACTGTGGTGGGGAAAGCGAATGATCGACTTTCGTTGACGGAGATAATATTAGGAAAGAGTGGTTCATCTGTAAAGGAGACCGCATATAGGACGGTGGTGCGACCCTTTCTTGAGTGGTACACAAGTGTTTGGGATCCGTACCATGTCGTATTGAAAGAAGACAACGAAGCAATTCGGGCTGCTGGATCTGCTACCGGTAGATTCGAACATCACATAAGTTATTCGGAGATGCTTCTGGGACTCAAATGGGAATATCTGGAGGGTAGGCGACGTTCTTTTCGAGAAACACTATTGAGAAAATTCAGAGAACCGGCATCTGAAACTGTCTGCCAGACTATTCTACTATCGCCAACATACATTGCGCGTAAGGACCACGAAGATAAGATACGAGAAATTAGGGTTAATACGGAAGCGTATAGATAGTCGTTTTTCCCTCGCTTTATTTCCGAGTGGAACAGGAAAGGAAATGACTATTATTGGTACAGGGTACCCTCCGCGGTGGCTTGCGGAGCATCTGCATAGATGTAGATGTAGATGAAGACCATTTCTTTCAGGTAGACGGTGGACCGTGGCATTTCCTGGATGAAACAATTTGTTGAGAGATGGATACGCCGACGAGGAAATGTTGAGTTTCTACCCAGATCTTCCGATCTAAAGCTGTTAGACTTCTTTCAGCGGGGAACTCTGAAGGACATCGTCTAAGCCACAAAGCCACGTACGCTTGATAATATGAGAGACGCGAATGTGACTGACAGTGAACTGGCCATTCCAATGGCAACTATAAAGGCATATGTGTCGAACTAATCAGCAGCGTTGCAGACGCTGTATTGCTGTCCATGGAAACCATTTTGCACATCGTCCACAGTGATACATAATCAGTAATGTCGTGAACATCTATATGTCTTATAAACGCTTGGTTTTGTTATTTTTGTCCGAGTTAATTAAGTTCAAAAAGTGTAAACCCCTTTGTGGGACACCCCGTATATTGCAGCGGTATAAAACTTCGCCACAGTCCAGACTCGTAACCAGGCCTCAGCCACCACCACCAGCCACAGACGATGACATATCAACACAGCAACCGATCGCTTTTGGGTCCCTTTCGCAGCGACCTCCTCCTGCGAGACGACACCTGCACCTAAATCATTAGCCCCGTTAGAGGCGTTTACACGCGATAGAAAACACGGCTCCCTCAGCATCGTGAGCATCAGCCAGCTGCATTTAAACCGCCGGAGCTAGACTATCTTCATGGGGACAGCTGGGCCGTAGTATGAGGGCAGAGCGCGCCGATCGACGCCTCTTCCGCTGACTCGGATCCTGGACTTCTAGCAACCAGCCCTCTGCTGCTGCCACATGATCCGAGACACGCAGTGAGATGCAGCCATTTCGGTGCCGCTATTCTCCAGCTTATGGACCCATTCAACACTCGAGACAGCCCTGCTGGGCGAGCCTACCTCTCCCTGGTTACCGGTCGTTCCATCGCTGCCCTGCTGTCCTGACTTGGCAGCAGCTGTCCACTGCAATGCAGATATATAGCAGAGCTGTACACCATCGTCCATGACGAATGCCTGTGTCGGTGCGTCCATACCAGCGTACTCGGGTCTGAGGACCATCTCCCGCCGCCTACCATCTACGTGCTATTGACATACTGCTCTGTGTTTCTTTAAGATTGTTAATAAACCTACCTATCGATACTATCGATATCCGAACATTAATGAAACCGACACGTAACAGGGACGAATTCCTGACTGGAAACGGTGAAAGAAAAGTCCTATGAATGTGTGTCCAGAAATGCATAGTTGCCACTGTAGATGGTGCTGACGAATGAAACTTAGCATACCATGTGATCCTTGTATACCTCAGGCTGTGGAAAATTCCACTTTAAAAATATTTTGCTCGCAACAGGAAATAAACCGAAACTTTCTGTCGACAATGGGCGTCCCATTAAAGACTTTATGATCAGTATTTGTTTGGGCAGAGTCCAGCTACAAGTTGCAAAAAAGGAACTGCAACTACCAGAGATTATGCACCCGACGTCTTTTAGGATAGACCCCCCTATGTATTTTTTCCGTAAAATCAATAAACATCACTAAATACACAAATTATTTTGATATAAATACACTACTGGCCAATAAAATTGCTACACCACGAAGATGACGTGCTACAGACGCGAAATTTAACTGACAGGAAGAAGATGCTGTGACATGCAAATGTGTAGCTTTTCAGAGCATTCACACAAGGCTGGAGTCGGTGGCGATACCTACAACGTGCTGACACAATGAAAGTTTCCAACCGATTTCTCATCACATACAGCAATTGACCGGCGTTGCCTGGTGAAACGTTGTTGTGATGCCTCGTGTAAAGAGGAGAAATTCGTACCATTACGTTTCCGACTTTGATAAAGGTCGCATTGTAGCCTATCGCGATTGCGGGTTATCGTATCGCGACATTGCTGCTCTCGTTGGCCGAGGTCCAATGACTGTTAGCGGAATATGGAATCGGTGGGTTGAGGAGGGTAATACGGAATGCCATGCTAGATCCCAACGACCTCGTATCAGTAGCAGTCGAGATGACAGGCATCTTATCCGCATGGCTGTAACGGATCGTGCAGCCACCTCCCGATCCCTGAGTCAACAGATGGGGACGTCTGCAGACAACAACCATCTGCACGAACAGTTCGACGACGTTTGCAGCAGCATGGACTATCAGCTCGGAAACCATGGCTGCCGTTACCCGGGACGCTGCATCACAGACAGGAGCGCCTGTGATGGTGTATTCAACGAAGAACCTGGGTGCACGAATAGCAAAACGTCATTTTTTCGGATGAATCCAGGTTCTGTTTACAGCATCATGATGACGGCATCTGTGTTTGGCAACATCGCGGTGAACGGACATTGGAAGCGTGTATTCGTCATCGCCATACTGGCGTATCACTCGGCGTGATGGTGTGGGGTGCCATTAGTTACACGTCTCGGTCACCTCTTGTTCGCATTGACGGCACTTTGAACAGTGGAAGTTACATTGCAGATGTGTTACGAACCGTGGCTCTACCCTTCATTCGATCTCTGGGAAACCCTACATTTCAGCAGGATAATGCACCATGTTGCATGTCCTGTACTGACCTTTCTGGATACAGAAAAAGTTCGACTGCTGCTCTGACCAGCACATTCACCAGATCTGTCACCGATTGAAAACCTCTGGTCAGTGGTGGCCGGGCAACTGGCTCGTTACAATACGCCAGTCACTAATCTTGATGAACTGTGGTATCGTGTTGATGCTACATGGGCAGCTGTACCTGTACACGCCATCCAAGCTCTGTTTGACTCAATGCCCAGGCGTATTAAGGCCGTTATTACGGCCAAATGTTGTTGTTCTGGGTGCTGATCTGTCAGGATCTATGCACCTAAATTGCGTGAAAATGTAATCACATGTCAGTTCTAGTATAATATATTCGTCCAATGAATACCTGTTTATCATCTGCATTTCTTCTTGGTGTAGGAATTTTAATGACCAGTAGTGTAGTTACTCTCATTAATATTACTTTTTATTATTAATTTATTTTCTACTTGTTTTAGTCGTGAGATGAATACCCTGTTCAAACAAAACCTTTTGTAATCAGTAGGTATTGAAAATCCTTTGTCATAGAGAGAGAGAAACAGACAAGATCAGACGCGTCGAAAGTGCAACATACACGAATCATCAAACACGAAAAAAAAAGGTATTCCACCAGTGATCTAGATACGTTTAAATATACAGAGAAAGAGAAACAATATTACGTAAACGTGCTCAGCGTTCTGTGTGTGTGCCACGTGCTTCGTTCAGAACCTGGATCCGTAATTATAATGAACCAAACAATCAAACAGGCTTCCAGTTTTTGCAGCTGCTTTCAGAGACTAATAAATTCAAAACAAGCATTTTTTTAAAGTTTTTTTTTTACCTATGCTGCTCGAGTTCTTAATTAATTTCTCATACAACTTAAAGACGACCTGTGGTTTGTAACCTTAGTCATTGCTACTTCTTTTAATAAATCTAGATAATGATTGTGAGGGAGGGTATGTAATCAGAATATGAAAGACCGTAAATACGCACATTTATTATGTGAGGTGAATTGACTTCTAAATACTGGTAGCATCTGAAGCGCCGGTGTGCTAACGTGCAGAGGAAAGGCGTCTGAATAGATTGCTCGTTCTTTCACTGAGGATAAAACGAGGCTAGTCTTCCCCAGTGACACTAAGCTTCGACACAAAATATGATATAAGAAAAGAGTACTTCATAATAGCTGATCAAAGTCAAGTACGTACATGCGTTTACATAGGACAAACGAGCATATCTATTGAGGAGGATGGAGGAGGAGATTAGCATTTAGCTTACCGTAGACAACGAGCTCATTAGAGACGGAACCCAAGCTCGGAATAGGGAAGGATGGAGAAGGAAATCGGCCGTGCCCTTGTCAAAGGAACCATACCGGCGAAACCGTCGTCCTCTGGAAAGATCTTTTGATGCTCGCTTTAGAGGATGTTTTAACATAGTTGGAAATCAGATTTTAGTTTTCAGTTTAGTAAATGCGAACATGAAGTAAGACGCTTATATCAACTTTTAGATGTCTGACATTATTTTCCTGAAGAACACCATCTGGAAACTCTTGAAGAGCTTCACAGTGTTGTCATGAATAATTTTGCGAAGTCTATATGGACCGTTATAATGCAGAAAAAATTTGCGACACAAGCATTTTCCTTTGTGAGACAAACGATGAGACTTAATTAACACCTTTTGACCAACTGACAAGGTTTTTAAACGACCAGGACGTTTAGCTGATTTCTCTCTTCTAGCAGCTGCAGATGCAATATTTTGCAGAGCCAGGTTGACAACTTCAGAATGCCGCAGTTTCCGTGTAGGCGGATTAGGAACGAGTTCAGAAATGCGATTTGTCGGTGCTTTATTTTTTAATATCAACATAGGCTGTAAAGAAGTTGAATCATTAGGGAGTTCATTCAGAATGTTTTGAAAAATATGAAGATACTGATCCCACGTTCTGTGATTCTGATGACAATAAAGTCGACACAATTTATTGATATCTTTCATCCAGCTCTCTGAAGCGTTAGATTGAGAGTGAAAAAGTGAAGTGAAAATTGGTTTAATCTTACGACGCCGTAGAGTACGAAGCCAAATTTTAGAACGAAACTGTGATCCATTATCTGATATAACTTTATCAACATGACCCACTTCTTTAAGAAAACGTTTGATGAAAGCATTAGATACTGAACGAGCTGTTGCTTTGCGTAAAGGTGCAAAACACACATATGTTACCAAAATGTACGCAAAACCATTAGTAGAACTAACCACTGGACCGAACAAATCGACTGCAGCCATCTCCTTTAATTTCGCTGGGATGATAGGAAACAACGGTGCTCTGTGAGAAATAGTTGGCGGCTTAGCCTTTTGACATAATTTGCATTTGGCAAGAACAAATCGAATACGTTTTTCCATATTACTGAAGTAGCAATTTTCTCGTAATTTATGAAAGCATTTTCTGGGACCAAAGTATGCATAACTGAAATGTGTATACCAAATAAATCTATTAACCCACTCATCAGGAATGCAAACTAACCAAACAGAGTTGTCAACGGAGTTTCGTTTAAAAAGAATATCATTGCGAACTAAATAATACTGTTTAATCGCTACGCTTTCCTTTGTCTGTTTCGTCTGTCATTTTCAAAATTTCCGCTATAGCGCCCGTTCGGATCATTATCCCATTTCGTTTAAAATCTATTGTGATTACCGTTACTGAAAAAATTACAAGACGTTCCGTCGTCGTTGTCATACTCAAGTTCTTGTTGCAAAGTCTTAAAAGTTTCAATGTCGTCTTTACATCTTCTGGCTAAAGCAATGTGTCTTATCGATTGTGGCAGCTTAGTCAAACAAATGCGAATTAATTCAGTCGGGCTATAAGGGTTGGAAAGGAATTGATTCTTTCGAATCATGTCTTCAAAGTATTCTGCCGGCGTGCGGAACTCAGACTGTTTAAAATTACGCTGCATGATAAGACTATGTTTGACTCTGTCTTGCGTGTTTTCGGACCAATATGCCGATAGAAATGCATGATAAAAATCATTTTAATTATTACAATCTCTAATAAGTGCGCGCATGCGCGTCGCCAGTTCGTTTTTCATCAATATCCTGAAAACTGTCACTTTTGGGTTAAATAGTTACATCCGGTTATTCTTTACTGACTCCTTTTCTAGATACATTGATAGTTGAAGAGTTGTTTTGATAGATACAGAGAATAGTAAAAGAGTAGGCAGCAGTGCAGAAAACTAAAAGGGAAATAGCACCACTACAGCTCGGGGCCCTGTGCACGCTACGGCACATATTCACTTAGGGTGGTGAATCCCCTGAGTACCTAAATAGCCACACATAAATTCCAGTTTGTGACTTAGTGGCCAATTTGGCGGAAGTGCGTACATAAATTGATCTAACCATGAACATGGATGTATGTCATTCTTAAAATTGCGAAAGATCTTAAGTTCCCGAACAGTTAAAAAGTGTTTATAGTCAAAGTTTTCGCCTCGTGGCGACAAAGACCTACCGCGTCTGTCCCCGTCCCAATATCGATTATTGTCAAGTTCGCGCGCCTGGCGCTCTCTTGTTGCATCTAGTAAATGAAATAAATTATTTTCTTCAAAACCCGCTACTATCTGTGATTCTAAATTTCTTCTGCTGTCTTCTCCTACGATTTCGCTTTCAATTTGTTTAACTTGCTTTCGTAACGCCTCAAATTCCCTTTTAACGCGTTCATTAAATTTTCCCTGATTTTCAACATGTTTATTTATATACTGGTACTCTTCTGTTTCTGCAAAAGGCAATGGAGGTGTATCATCTGAATCTCTGTCCCAATTTAAACTAAGATTTTTAAATTTATCTGAAATCTCCTCAACTCTTTCCGATAAGTCAGCTATTTGTTCTTTCTGTTTATTTACGTCTTCCGTAAGTGTCGCGACTCGGGTTTCAGTATTGACACATTTAGTAGTTAACTGTTCATATTGTTGTGTTATGTTATTTATTCTGTCATTTGGTACGGATTACTCGAATCTTTCAAATATTTCTTCCTTATCGTGTGCACGTTGATGATTTAACTCTGAAAATTTGTGTACTATCACGCGATCTCTTTCTTCCTGTTCTCTATCCCGTTCCTTTTGTCTAATTTCTATTGAAATTAATCTATTATTGTGAACATTCAAAATCTGTTGTATTTCTTCTCTAATTTCTATCTTTCATTCATCTTTCATGTTTTTAAAACATGTCTCTATTCGTGAGTCTAACCTTGTTTCCATTGTTCCCATCTCTGTTTTTAATTGAGATCCTAACTGTGATCCCAAATTTAATATTGCACTTATCAACTGCTCCATATTGACTGGTTCGAAATTCTTTTCGCCCCTAACATTTTCCGTAACACTAACTTCCTTCGTCGTAGCTGTAAAGCTGTGTTCGATATTATTCCACACTCTTCTGTCGTTAATCTCGTATTCTGTGAATTTTTTGATTGTAAAAAATTTTGAACTGGTTCCGAATTATTTTCCCGGCTTATTAAATTGTTTTCTACTTCATTATTCATCATACTGTTCTCCTGTGTTGGCGGGTTCGAAATATTAACAATTTCGTTATTCTGACTATCTATCATTTTCGCCTTTTTCATCCATCGCGTAATCATTTACAAAACATACAAATCTCATCACTATACGAAAATTACACACAATGTAACACTTTATCACCAACAATACCATTCACACGAAATGCTTCCCGACAAACACGATTAACGAACAATTAAAATCCTCATAATGGCACAAAATTTTCAAACCCGTATACGAGACATCAAAAATTAAATTCTGCAAAAATACCATTAGAAGAATGACAAGACAACTACAAATGTTCAATTACCAAATCTACACATGCAATATGTACTAAAATTACTAAACTACAAATTACTACAACAATACTACTGTCTGCTATTTTTACTGTCAAAAGAATTCCAAGGGACGATCCGAATCAGCGGTCGCCACGTGCATGGGGGCTTATTTAGAATGCAATAATTTTAGTAGCTGTGTGTCCGGTTACGAAGTCTCGTAACCAGTTGGCCCTGACTAGTATTAGTACGCAATCTGACTGCATAAAGTAACAATAAAGAATGAAAGGAAATTTCCGTTAACACAATTGATTAATTAAGTCCCCTGCAACTATAAAAGCTACGAAACAACAAAGCACAAGTGTAACTGTTCTGTGTTTGGTAGTGTGATTCAACTTAACTTACATGTATCTGGCACGGGTCTTCCTCAATACGCCAAGATATTTTAAACACCATTTACCATGAACTAATTGAAAAACCAGAAATACTATAATTGCACATAGAAACCTAAATTACAAGTCTAATACATGAACACGAGCCAGATGCTTTGTTGACTGAACCTGTGACCAAGAGACATTGTCATTAAGGAAATGTGAAATAATTTTTTTTTTACTTCCATATATATTGACGGAAAATACACTGTGATCATTGCAACATCTTCCATCTATACATTACACCAACCGAATAGCACGTACTGTTCGCCCAACAGAACAACAACTGCACACGACATGCTCTCACTAGTACTGCTCTCGACATCCTGCCCAACTTCTGAACAACTTCTGCCCCAGTGGAGGCAGCGGAATAATAATCTTTGGCGCAATCTCTGGCGCTGTGACTCAGTGTAGCCACCTTTCAATGTTCGCCTTTACGCAAATACAGATATATTTTCGATAAATGCTGCCTTGCCACTTACAGTTGTTCCACTTATATCTGTTTAGTCACCAGCAAATAATTTTCTTTGTATTTAAACAGTGATCTCCAGCAATATAAACATGTACATGTATAAAAATCTGAGGATGGGCACAAGCTCGAAAGTGGTCGTGTGACGAATAAATAATCTTTTATTGTGACTTGTAGTGGAAATGTTTCTACACCCTATGAATGAACAGTCACGGAGTTCACCAACATCCACTATGGATAAGATTCACAAATGAGACTGGCTCGAAAAATATTTCATGTACCTTAAAGCAGGTAATTCATCTTACATTATCTGCCCTGAGTATGGATGATATAAGTGGGATTGCCTATTTTATGGTGCATGAAATATTTCGGGAACCAGTTTGTGTTGCCTACCCTGTCTAATAGTTAACTGTAGCTTTAGTTCTAACAACTATTGCGAGGATTTGTTTGTTTTGTAAAAGGCTCTGTTGAGTTGAACTGTTATGAATCACTGTGTATTGCAATTGTGTATAGAGATTAGCTTCATGTTGTAAACAGTTTTCTGGAATTTACTATCTCCTGTCTTTTTAAATATATTCTCTGATGGTGAGTTGCTAAGATGTGGAAATCGGCTATGGTACCATTTGTGTGACCTAAGGCTGAAGAACAAATAAAAGAAGTTTGTTTAAAAGACACTGAGTTCCTCTACCACTGTGCCTAGTCTCTACTAAATTAAACACTTCAGTCACTAGGAAGCTCGCAATATTTTAATCTACGTGTATGGTAGGATGCGCCTGTCTCTTCTTTCTGTGTGCGCGATTAAATAAATATGTTGTAATTTTGTTTTCTAGCATTTACAATGCCCCTCACCAGGATAGGAGGACATACTATGAAGTGTCTTAGTACACTACATGGGCCAACAGTGCAATCCTTGTGGCCTAAGTTTCTGACTGTTAGTGAGCGGGTGAAGACTCGTGATATACACCCCAAGCGAGGAAAAGTGGCGAAGTTTATTTTTCTCATACACAAAAGTGTACAGCACTAACGTCAAAGCACAAAAAACGTCACACGGACTGCAGGTAGAGTACTATGCTATGATACCGTGGAGCAGGAAAAGACTTCTGTAGAAAAAGGTCCATTGGTTTCGACGAAGTGTCGCACACGTCTATCTCACTAGCCTGACTGACGTATGAATCACCCTATGGGTCGCCTCTCCGGTGACGAATGTCATCAACAGGAATATCGTCCTTGTATTCTAAGAAGCAGCGTTCCCGGGAGTGTTTCACTAATGACTTAAAAATTTCTTGGGAGGATAAAACAATTTGTACTTTTCAAACAAATACTCTCTTCGTCTTCTAATGCAGAGTTGGTTCGACCTCCTCAAAATCACAGTTGCCAGGTGTAGCAGCCCTTTTTCTGTTTTCGCTTTTTCGTCAAATAGGTGAAAGTTTGATTTTATTTTTTGCACATGGACTGTCATTGAAGGGTTTTACCTTTATTTAATATGGTCCCGGCTAAGTATAAGTTTGATTACTTTTAAAACCCAATGTTAAACGTGGGTCACTACACGTATAGCCTTCCCAACGCAGAGAAAAAATCTTCAGTAGCTTTACTACCACTGTTTACAGACTACGATACTTTCACCCTTCGTTCAGTTGTTTTAGTTACGAATCGCTAGCTTGTTCTAGGCATAGGTGACATCACCTTAACGTTTATTAATCTAAGTTAAATTAATGTTCAAGACTTGTATTATGTTTCAAATTAACAACGTCTGTTTAGTGACAAGAATTATTAATAAATAGGTTCACTCATACGATCTCATTTAAAGAAGTTCTTAAATTAGATGTCTAAGTAGGATTCCTGCTAGCATCAGAGACGTTAGATAATATCCTGTCACTTTCGGTAAATAAGTTATTTCTATTTAATATCCGCAAACTGTCATTAACAATGATCACTAGTCGAGTGAAGTTAAAGTTTCCCACTATCACAATTCAAAGTCCGAATCCGGTTAAAATTCTCAATTCAGTAAAGCATTTAAATATTCACACGAACTGACATTATAGCTAAAGAGATTACTATTCACCTTCCCGTTTGTCTAATCTGATAAATGTCCAAATTAAAGCCTTGAATTGACAATCCTCAAAAACAATCTCGTCACGATCTATTCTTGATCCCCGTTTAATAAAGTCCCAATTGTTGTTCTCTAAAGCTGTACGTCCTAAATAACTTCCGAGCTAGAACAGACTAGAGACTGGAGTACCGTAATTACAACCTATGGCTATATGTACTTTAATAAACACTATATTTAGTGTCCCAGACCTACGTTCTATGACTATAATATTGATTTTTTTACGTATTGGAATAACTAATATTTTAATATTTTCTACTGTTTTTCCCCCTTCCCATGTTTCTAAAATTTATAATTAAATTTTCCTTTTCTTTTCTTTTGCTTTCCATAGTAGATATTTCCCTCTATTTGTTTTTTTATTTATTTTCCGTAATTGCTACTTGTTGAGGGACTTTGGTCATTTTGTGAACTGATATTTTAAGGAAATGGGAGCTATTTTTGTTTTTTTCAACACCGTGAGGCGCTGTTAAACAGGTTAAGGGCGGAAGAAGATAGAACAACTCTATTTAAATATAATGGGCTACAAACTCAGTTAACTACATATATTTTCGTGAAGAAGCACAAATGCATTAATAAGAAGCTCACACGACTGAAGAAGGTAAAAAGGGAATAAAGTACGCGAGGGAAGTTCTTGGATAGGAAATAATTGTTTCTGAAATGGGAGAATACGCCGAGCCAATGTACGGCGGGGAGTCAAATGAAAAACTTGAAAAGTCCAATAAAAAATCGACGTTTAGCACCATTGTTCCGTAAGTTAGCAATACTATTACCAAAGGTGTAAAGAATGCCCTACTGGTAGCGGCATACTACAGATAATCGAAATGCGGCCACAATACGAGTTCAACGTGGTTTTCCCGGTTGCGACAAGCACCAAGGAAGGACAGCGTTCTGTCGTACGTTATCTGAATAGGTACGAAACCTATTGAAATCCATCGGCGAATAATGGCTCGGTATGGTGCTGCATGTCTGTTACTGTGGCATGTGTATGAGTAGCGTAGAAAATTCAGAAATGGTGTGGTTTTTGTGATAGACGCCCGGAGCCCGGGACAGGCACACCGCGTTATGACACCAGAGTCTACTGTAGCAGATAATGCCACTGTAATGGGAAATCGGCGTATAATGGTGGATGACATAGCCGCAGCACATCACATCATTCATGAAGTGCTTTAAGTTTCGCAAAGTATTTGCAAGATGAGTGTCACGGCAGCTCGCTCCAGAACTGAAACAGCGAAGCGTTGACGTCTGTAAACAACTTCTGTGGCGCTTTGAAGCAGGAGGTGAAAGACGGCAAGCAAGGAATGGCGCCCTTTCCCAACACCAAAACCCAATAAGTTCTGGACGCAGCCATCTGCACGGTAGGTTTTGCTGACACTCTTTTGGCATGAACGAGGCGATATCTCGGACCTCTACACGAGTAGGGAAACACCACCCCCAGTTTGTCGTATTCCAGTATGATAAAAAATTATCTTCGGACTGCAGTACTATCAAAGTGTCGTGGACTTTTGACAACAGGCATTATTTTGCAATTTGACAATTCCCAGCTTCATACAAGCCGTGCAATATTTGCAACCATCAATGACCTGCGTTAGGCTACTCTGCCATACCCACCAGACCTCGCACTGGGTGATTATCACAGGTCTGGACCATTCCAAGAGGCGATGGGAAGAAATAAATTTCATTCTGGTGAAGAGATGTAGCGGACAGTGCAGGAGTGGCTGCGCACATGACCAAAAGAATCCACGACTTCCCCTGCGCAGGAGAAAGCGTGTTGAACGACAGGGAGACTAGTCGAAATATGGTACCCCATGTGTTCCACATTTCTTTAAGAAAAAAGCAAACAAATAAATGAACAAATAAATATAAAAGTAGACTTCCAGCGGCCATTGTCACAGTCAGTGTAAGTTAAGGTTTTTATTTCCCTCGCCTTCGTAAACAGATAAAAACGAGACATGCAAAAATGGAGGTAACCTGCTTATTATTCAAAAGTAAGCGCCATAACTGTTAATATGGTTATCCCACTGTGAGATAAGACGGTCACTGCCTCATGGAAAAATGTTTGCGGTTCCCTACGGAACCATGACTACCCACGCGTGCACCTTTTCGTTCGAAGCAAATCGACGGCCATGAATGTCTCTCTTCAAGGCTCCAAAAATATGGGAACCTCATAGGGAGTGATCGGGACTGTATGGAAGATGTATAAGGGGTTCCCAGCGAAACATTTCAACGTACTCGAAATAACATTGCCAACATCTGGGCCCGCATTTACATCTGTATTGTGCAAACCACTGTGAAGCGTAAGGCACATTCCATCGTATTACAGTTTTTCTCGCACTATTCGCGAGTGGGCCGAGGGAAGAATAACTACTTAAACGATTCTGTGCACATTGCAGTTAATCTAAACAAGTATTTGCGGTTTCTAGGGCAGAGATACTTAGGGAGATGCAGTTTGTTACTGGATTCTGCACTTAATACTGGCTCCTGAAACTTAGTAGGAGCTCGCGTTACAGATGGTGTCTATCTATAGGAGTCTGCCAGTCCAGGCTTTTCATCATTTCTGCGACGCTTATACTACTCACGCTGTACTTCTTTCATACATTCAAAATCCGCCGCCAGTCCCATTTGTTATGAGTCCCACGCACTTGACCAATATTCAAGGATGGATCGCCCGAGTGTTTTGTACGCACTCTCCTTTGCAAACTGACTGCATTTTCTCGAGATCCTACCAAAGGATGGAAGCCTGCCACCCGCTTTACGTACGACGGCGTCCGTGTTGTCTTTCCGGGCCTACGAACTATTATAGACAAGTATTAGAATGAGTTTAATAGCGGGTCGGTTCTAGGCACTTCAGTCTGGAGCCGCGCGACCACTACGGTCGCAGGTTCGAATCCTGCCTCGGGCATGGAAGTGTGTGATATCCTTAGGTTAGTTAGGTTTAAGTAGTTCTAAGTTCTATGGGACTGATGACCTCAGATGTTTAGTCCCATAGTGCTCAGAGACATTTGAACCTTTTTTTTTTTTTTAGTTTAATAATTCCAAGTCGCTCACTGACAATGAGATCGTAATGTATTACGCTTTTGTACAATTTTAGATTGTTGAACATTTTAACCAAGTCTTTCGATCAGTTGAAAGTCTTATCAAGAGCTCACTGGAAATCTGTTCAGCTTTCCTCAGACAGCACTTCATCTATATTAATAGCAAATCTCTTAAACAGTCGTATCTGCCTGTTTGTCTGTTGGAAGTTGCTTCTCCAAAACTACCAGACGAATTTTCGTGGTATCTCGACAACTAATTTGAGCATAGCTTGTGGCACCATATAGGCTTTGTTTCATCAAAATCGGATAGCGAAAAAAAGATATCATAACGGAAAGTATTTTTCTGCTATAAATGCGAAAGTAGGTCTGCTACGTTTTCACGACTAACCCGCTGTACCGATTTCAATGAAATTTGGCATGGAGATAGCTCGAGCCCTGAGAAAGAACTTAGATACTTTATAAAGTGTGTAGTACAAGATACTTACTGATTTGGACAATATTACGCGAATTAGGGAAAATATTTCGTCTTTGAAAAAGCTATTTACTCTTTGACTTTTGATCTTTAACGTATTTGTCAAAATGCTTTGATTGGTAGATATTTGCTACGTGATACCATTCAAAGTACTGAATACAATGCTTGTACAAACTTGAATGTGCTTAATCCTTACTTCCACTCTATTTGTTGCATAATTTACACGTTGTATAAAGTGTAGCTACTTCAATAGCACAATGCACCTACCCATGCACCTCTGTACGCTTTGCTCGGCAGCGAGGCTGCAGAAGATGATGCATCGTTTGTTGGGACAGCTTGGGATGGGGGAAGTGGGACGCACTTCATGAGTTATGCTTATATGAAGAAGCAAACACGTGAGAGTAGCCGATGTTATTGCACGTACATCACTCATCATAACAAAACAAGGAATATATGAGTGCAGCCACTTGTATCACCCAGTTACGTACAAATTCATCATCTGAAAAAGTCTGTGATTACTATTAACATTGTCTGCACGTCATCAATGTATAACAAGGACAGCAAGGACCCCTGCACATATCTCTGGGCTACTTCTGAAGCTCCTTCTACATCTGTTGATGACCTTACATCCAAGATAACATGCTGCGTCCTCCCTACCAAGAAATCCTCAACCCCTGCACATATCTCTGGGTTACTTCTGAAGTTCCTTCTACATCAGTTGACGACCTTCCATCCAAGATAGCATGCTACGCCCTCCCTACCAAGAAATCCTCAACCTAGTGACAAATTTTGGTTGATACCCCATATGATCGTACTTTCGATAATAAGCATTGCTATGGTGCCCACGCAAGTCAAGGCACTGTACATTTACCTCACTAGTTTGATATATATATATATATATATATATATATATATATATATATATATATATATATATATATATATATATATATATATTTCAGAATATCATGTAACACAAGCGCTATTTGAGTTTCGGATGATCGATGTTTCTGAAATCCCTAGAGACTGGCATGGTAGCGATTAGTCTCTCTGAGATACCATGTTACGTTTGAGCTGAGAAAATAACTAAGTAAACTTGTATGTCCGAATGGAGATTTTAGCCTCACGTCTCCCGAATTCGACTCCAATATGTTACCCTTTTAGATGAAACAAATATTCGAAGTCGAAATTCAACCTTTTTTTCTCCTTGATTCATCCGTTTTCTGGCTGGATTGGTGTGACCCCCCACGATTCCTCTCCCGTGCCAACCTCTTCTTAGAGTAACACTTGTACTCTATGTCCGCAATGTTTCATTGGATGTATTCCAATCCCTGTCATCCTCTACAGTTTTACCCTCAGCAGCTCCGCCTCATTTCCTCTCCGATTACCAGAGAACCTTCTTATCAGTCCACCTTATTTTCAACATCCTTAAATAACATCGTATCTTTATAGCTTCTATGATTTCCTTTTTCAAACATACATTTGCGAACTTGCGTTAGATACTTTGAGCCAGAAGTAGTATCACAGTCCAACATGTCAAAAGCTCAAGTTTCCCCATGACTGAAGAAACCGTCGACAAACCACATTGGAGGTCAAACAAATACGAGGTGCATTCAAGTTGTAAGGCCTCCAATTTCTTTTCTCCGGCCTGGAAAGAGATAGAAACATGCGCATTGTTTTAAAATGAGGCCGCGTTCATTGTCAATACGTCCCAGAGATGGCAGCACCATACGGCAGTTGGAATTTTACCGCCAGCGGCGAGAATGAGAACTGTTTTAAATACTTAAAATGGTGACGTTTTCCTTACTTGAACAGCTTGCAATCATTCGTTTCCTGAATTTGCGTGGTGTGAAACCAATTGAAATTCATCGACAGTTGAAGGAGACATGTGGTGATGGAGTTATGGATGTGTCGAAAGTGCGTTCGTGGGTCCGACAGTATAATGAAGGCAGAACATCATGTGACAACAAACCGAAACAACCTTGGGCTAGCACAAGCCTGTGTGACGTCATGATCGAGAAAGTGGAGAGAATTGTTTTGGGGGATCGCCGAATGACTGTTGAACAGATCGCCTCCAGAGTTGGCATTTCTTTGGGTTCTGTGCACACAATCCTGCATCACGACCTGGAAATGCGAAAAGTGTCATTCAGGTGGGTGCCTCGAATGCTGACGGACGACCACATGGCTGCCCGTGTGGCTTGTTGCCAAGCAATGTCGACGCGTAACGACAGCATGAATGGGACTTTCTTTTCGTCGGTTGTGACAATGGATGAGACGTGGATGCCATTTTTCAATCCAGAAACAAAGCGCCAGTCAGCTCAATGGAAGCACACAGATTCACCGCCACCAAAAACATTTCGGGTAACCGCCAGTGCTGAAAAAATGATGGTGTCCATGTTCTGGGACAGCGATGGCGTAATCCTTACCCATTGCGTTCCAAAGGGCACTACGGTAACAGGTGCATCCTACGAAAATGTTTTGAAGAACAAATTCTTTCCTGCACTGCAACAAAAACGTCCGGGAATGGCTGCGCGTGTGCTGTTTCACCAAGACAACGCACCCGCACATCGAGCTAACATTACGCAACAGTTTCTTCACGATTACAGCTTTGAAGTGATTCCTCATGCTCCCTACTCACCTGACCTGGCTCTTAGTGACTTTTGGCCTTTTCCAACAATGAAAGACAATCTCCGTGGCCGCACATTCACCAGCCGTGCTGCTATTGCCTCAGTGATTTTCCAGTGGTCAAAACAGACTCCTAAAGAAGCCTTCGCCGCTGCCATGGCATTATGGCATCAGCGTTGTGAAAAATGTGTACGTCTGCATGGCAGTTACGTCGAGAAGTAACGCCAGTTTCATCGACTTCAGGTGAGTAGTTAATTAGAAAAAAAATCGAAGGCCTTAGAACTTGAATGCACCTCGTAATACCCGAGGCTAGACCCCCTGCTTGTCATTGCAAGGCTTACGCAGATACCAGAAAAGTTGTAACAGAAAATCTGCGTGAATGAGATTGCATTATATTACCTAATCCTCGCTGGATTTGCGACATGAGGTCTCTTGGCTTAGGAATTCCACATGGTGAAGCAAAGCAAGTATGAACTTTGTATTGTATTCTCACAGACCATCCCATTGGTGTTACGTGAATCTCTCAAAAAATGAACGGATGGAACAATAATAATTTGTGGTTGTTGGAATGAAGGCTGTAAGGAGAACTACATATACTGCTGTTTTTATGGTCTTCGGTCTGAAGACTGGTTTGATATACCTCCTCATACAAGTCCAATCTTGTGCAAGTCTCTCTGAACAACTACTGTAACCTACACCCATTTGATGCTATTTACTATATTCATTCCTTTGTTTCCCTCTACAATTTTTACCCTCCACACTTTCCTCCATAACCAAACTTACGATTCATCGATGTCTCCTCTTAGTTGTGCCATACATTTACTTTTTCTCCAGTTCGATTCAGTATTCCTTCATTAGTCACTCAATACATTCTATATAATCTTCTGCATTCTTCTATGACATCACATTTCAAAAGCTTCTACTCTGTTCTTGTGTGAACTGTTTATCGTCCATGGTTCACTTGCGTATGAGCCTACACTCCAAACAAATACCTTCAGTAGAGATTCCTAACAATTAAATTTATATTAGATGTTAACAAATTCCTCTTTTTTAGAAAAGCTTTTCTTGCTGTGGCCAATCTGCATTTTATATTCTCACTACTTTGAGCATCACCATTTTTTTTACAATTTTGACAATCTGACACGCCAGTTAGACACAATTTGGCACGATACCCCTCAGGAGGACGTCTTATAACTCTATGAATCAATGTCAAGCTGAATAACGGGTTGCATAAGGGCCATAGCTGGACCAATGCGTTATTGACTTGCTG
Source organism: Schistocerca gregaria (assembly GCF_023897955.1). Taxonomy (NCBI): domain Eukaryota; kingdom Metazoa; phylum Arthropoda; class Insecta; order Orthoptera; family Acrididae; genus Schistocerca; species Schistocerca gregaria. Next base: position 164,406,578 of record NC_064921.1, read on the forward strand.
GTGAGGCAGCGTCCGTTTACGTGTCCTAAATGATGGAAAGCTGCTGTGTATGGTTTTCAGTGTGTGAAGCCCTGGCGCCAAGGAAATGTGTCGCAAGTTAACACTTATGGTGCTGGTCTCGTAAGTAAATACCATTACCTGTCGAACGGGTGAAACATATTTTTTTTTTAATTTTATAAGTCGAGTAAAAATGGGTGGTTGGAACTTCAAAACTTTTTACGTTTATCAGACTTTCTACTTTAAGAAATATGAAAGATGGAGTGATGCAGAGTCCAACATTACATTCACAGGACACTTACTTCCTGATGTACTACTGTCATAACAACACAATCTGTGACAATAAGCCGGCTGGAGAGGCCGAGCGGTTCTAGGCGCTACTGTCTGGAACCCCAAGCCCGCTACGGTCGCAGGTTCGAATCCTGCCTCGGGCATGGATGTGTGTGATGTCCTTAGGTTACTTAGGTTTAAGTAGTTCTAAGTTCTAGGGGACTGATGACCTCAGAAGTTAAGTCCGATAGTGCTCAGAGGCATTTGAACCATTTTTTTGTGACAATAATACGATAAACATATGCAGAAAGTCATCTTAAAAAAAATCTAGAATTACTACTATTTTCAGATCACGTGTATCTGAATCACAATCAAATACTTTGTTTTCTGCACCTGTAAGCTCGTCACAGTCTTTGTGAATCATTATTTCCAAGCGATTCCTCTCTTCACTGCATATTTTGAACGCAGAATCAACATAAAAGCATTCAAAACGCACGAAATGGAGAGAACTCGAATTTCACTTACAGCCTACGAAGCAGGAGACGTTAACAAGACTTGGAAAGACGGTGAATTGTTCATGTGATGCCGCTACTATCATCTACGGTGTCTGCAGACCTCACAGATGATTTAAAATCCGTAATAATATATTTGACACTGTAGAAAATCATCGTACCTGGCACATTCCCATTTGCCGCAAGTGCTGTAATATGCGTCAGCAGTATGCTAAGTGTTAACAGTGAGGGGAGCGCAGTATCGCAATGCCTGCGCCCTCCAGGAAGCCTGTATTCTGAGAATCGCTAGGCCCAGTACGTTGCAAAGATAAGATTTCACAAGTGGTGTGAGAGAATGGAATATCCGGCACTTCTGTGCTTAAGAACACAACACAGGCAGCCATCATGCTAGCTCCAGTTAAACTGAATTGCTGTTGACTTCGCTTAAATAAAAAAAAAGCAGTAATAGCAACTGCCATTGGATAGTACAGTGAAGCGCCAAAGAAACTGGTATAGGCATGTTTATTCAAATACAGAGACAATAAAACAGGTAGAATATGGTGCTGCGGTCGGCAACACCTATAGAGGGTGTTACAAAAAGGTACGGCCAAACTTTCAGAAAACATTCCTCACACACAAAGAAAGAAAATACGTTATGAGGACATTTGTCCGGAAACGCTTACTTTCCATGTTAGAGCTCATATTATTACTTCTTTTCAAATCACATTTATCATGGAATGGAAACACACAGCAACCGAACGTACCAGCTTGACTTCAAACACTTTGTTACAAGAAATGTTCAAAATGTCCTCCGTTAGCGAGGATACATGCATCCACCCTCCGTCGCATGGATTCAATGATGCGCTGATGCAGCCCTGGAGAATGGCGTATTGTATCACAGCCGTCCACAATACGAGCTCGAAGAGTCTCTACATTTGGTACCGGGGTTGCGTAGACAAGAGTTTTCAAATGCCCTCATAAGTGAAAGTCAAGAGGGTTGAGGTCAGGAGAGCGTGGAGGCCATGGAATTGGTCCGCCTCTACCAACCTATCGGTGACCGAATCTGTTGTTGAGAAGGGTACAAACACTTCGATTGAAATGTGCAGGAGCTCCTTCGTGCATGAACCACATGTTGAGTCGTACTTGCAAAGGCACATGTTCTAGCAGCTCAGGTAGAGTATCACATATGAAATCATGATAACGTTCTCCATTAAGCGTAAGTGGAAGAACATACTGACGAAACTAAAATGAGCTCTAACATGGAAATTAAGCGTTTCCGGACAAATGTCCACATAACATCTTTTCTTTATTTGTGTGTGAGGAATGTTTCCTGAAAGTTTGGCCGTACCTTTTTGTGACACCCTGTATAAACAAGTGCCTCGCGCAATTGTTAGATTGATTACTGCTGCTACAATGGCATGTTATCAAGATTTTAAGTGCGTTTGAACGTGGTGTTATAATCGGCGCAGGAGCGATGTGACACAGCATCCCCGAGGTAGCGGTAAAGTAGGCATTTTCCCTTGCCACCTTTTCACGAGTGTACCGTGAATATCAGGAATCCAGCAAAACATCAAATCGCTGACATCGCTACGGCCGGGAAAAGATCTTGCAAGAACGGGACCAACGACGATTGAAGAGAATCATTCAACGCGACAGAAGCGCAAACCTTCCACAAATTGTTGCAGATTTCAATTCTGGAGCATCAAAAAGTATCAGCGTGTGAATCATTCAAAGAAACATAATCGATTTGGAATTTCGGAGCCGGAGGACCACTGGTGTACCCTTGATGACTGCACGACAAGGCTTTACGCCTCGCCTGGGCCCGTCAACACCGACATCTGATTGTTGGTGACTGGAAACATGTTGCCTGGTCGGACGGGTTTCTTTTCAAGTTTATCGAGCGGATGGACATGTACGAGTATCTTCACGAATCCGTTGACCCTCCATGTCAGCAGGGGACTGTTCAAGTTGTGAAGGCTCTGTAGTGGTGTGGGGCGTGTACAGTTGGAGTGATATGGGACCCTTGATACGTCTAGATACGACTCTGACAGATGGCATGTACGTAAGCATCCTGTCTGATCACCTGCATCCATCCATGCATGACCATTATGCATTCCGACGGACTTGAGCAATTCCAGCAGGGCAGTGCGACACCCACCACGTCGAGAATTGCTGCAGATGCCTCCAGGAACACCTTTCTGAGTTTGAACGCTTCCTCTGGCCACCAAACTCCCCATACATGAATGTTATTGAGAATATCTGGGACGCTCAGAAGACATCTCCATCCCGTCATACTCTTACGGATTTATGGACAGCCGTTAGGATTCTCGGTGTCAATTCCCTCCATCACTACTGCAGACAGTCGAGTCCATGCTACGTCCTGTTGCAGCAACTCTGCGTTCTAGCGGGGGCCCTACACGATATTAAGCAGATGCACCAGTTTCTTTGGTTCTTCAGTATATAAATAAATCCTGTAGTGAGAGAACTCTTTTCCCATATGTTTGCATGGAGACGGTCTAGTTGGCTAGAACGCGAAATAGGACAGACGGTGGGAGTCAGTACTTGCTTGTTTCCGAGATCCGATATTACGAACATCCACAATAGGTTAATTATATTAAAGTTGAGCATGGAAGAAAGATTGCTGCGTTCTTTAGAATAGACCTGATTGGTCGGCACTCAGAATAAGCTCAGTCACTGATGAGAAAAATCACAAAGAAAGCTCACACTCAAAAAGATAAAGTAGACCTCTTCATAGAGCTGGGAGCACTCTGTCTATCCTAGACTGACCAGGAAAGGCTTCTGCCAAGAGAGGGACTTCAATTCTGGGCTCTGAGGAAGAGTAGCCTTCGATGCAGGCCAGATGACCCAGAATTTTCTGCCAACATAGCCACCACTCGCAGGAACCGGTAATGCTAAGTATGGTGAACAAAACTGCAGTGTTACACGAAGATTTCAGATTGTTTTAGTAGTATCATAACTGTAATTCAAGTACATCAATTAACAATCCTGAGTTCACCCTGTGCTCAATCAAGACAGTGGGTGCACGGATGATTGATTCTGTAGTCCCTTCATCCCTCTCTGAATAACATTCAGTAATCACTGTGCGACTACTGAGAAGTTAGTTGTTTTCCCAAATTTTGTATTGACTTTAAGAAATTTACTTAACACCCGTTACATGAGTTTTGCCAATTTGCAGAAAATTTAATCCCATTGTAGCCTGTAGTAAGGTTTAATGAACGTAACAGCTTCCTGTCTTTGTGCACTCGTGCTTAACTTGAGATCTACAGGAAATTGTAAAAAGGGGGCTTTATAGTGACTATTACTTCATTCAGTGGTTTTATGAAGTCCCCATTATTAACTTCCTGTAAGTTACAGCAGCCGCTTTCCATATATGTTACAGCCACCCGTATTTAATAAATTAAATTCATGAAGGTCAAATAGGACTGAAGGGCATCCCCTCAAAACTTATAAAATCATTGGGGCGACTGGCAACAAAACGACTATTTGCGCTGGTGCGTCAGACATATGAGACTGACGATATGCCGCTAGACTTCCGGAAGAACACTATCCACACAATTCACAAGACTGTATGATTCACACAATCAGCTTAACAGCTCATGCATCCAAGTAGCTGGTAAGAATAGTATACAAAAGAATGGGCTTGGCTTTAGGAAAGGTAAAGGCACCACGTCGTGGTTGATAATGGAAGCAAGATTTTAGAAAAATCAAGTCTTGGAAAAGCAATTCGCCAATGTAAAATGGTTCCAAGACATTCCAAATTCTGAGAAAAATAGCTATAGGGAAAGACGGATAATATACAATATGTACAAGAACCAATACGGAAGAATAAGAGTGGAAGACCAAGAACGAAGTGCGCGGATTAAAAAGCCTCTGAGACAGAGATGTAGTCTTTGCCCCTAATGCTGAATCTATTGGTCGAAGAGGCAATGACGGAAATAAAAGGAAGGTTCAAGAGTTGCATTAAGATGACATTGTATGTCCTATGTCGCCCATGTTAAATTATAGAATTTTGTAACCCATTATCTCGGAAACTTTTTAATACACCAACTTACAATTTTCCATAATTATTGAATGCACCTTTCTAGATACACTAAACTAGGATTATCACTAAACTAGTATTGTGGGGCATGTTATCTTCTTTTTTAACACACTGAATTTTTTGACATAATTTTGTAATTAAATGAACACAAAAACAAAACAACTCAGGCTATTTTAATTATTCTATTTCCATATGTGTTGAATCTCACACTTGGCAGGCTGCGAAAATTTCATGTCTCTACCATCAGTACTTTTTTAGAGAATGGGTCATTTATTACAAAAAATGTAGTTCAGACATACTGAAGTTTAAAACTTTTTTTATTACATATTCTTATACTGACTTACATTCCTGCGTCTTTTGTGCACTAGGCTTGCCCTGGCCCATAGTCTGTGTCTCCTTCAGTGTCACACTAGTGCTTGCCTCCTTTATTCCTTTCTTGCTTCTTTTGTCATTTGATGAGCAGCTAAATCTGCTTCATGTACACGAAGCTCATGAAGTTTCCACAGTCCTTCAGCTGCTTTGCGTCCAAATCTTACCTCCAACTTCTCCAGAGCCTTAAATCTTTCATAGTTCCCACCATTAAAAGTTATTACAGCGTCAGACAGTGCTACCTTTAGAGTCATAAGGCCAACAAATACATTTCTAGGCACACAGCACCACACATTATTGAAGGACTCATTCACATTCTGGGTCTTCCCATGTAAACTTCTTTAGTAGCTCAGGATTTGCCAAATCTCTGTAAATAAGTGTGATTGCCTCCATTGCTGCCAAAGGAAGAGAATGTTTATGTATAAATTCACGCGGGTAGCCAGAAAATTCAGCTTGCATATATTTACACCAAGTGTTAGGGTGAGGTGGACAGAAAGCATTACATGGCTTTTCATGGGTTGATATTCGATGAAAGGAAGTGTTCCGCACAGCTCTTTTCATCTTCTCTAAATCGTCACCGTTATCTCTAATGCCCTTCATTTTATTTACGTATAAAAAGCAATAGAAGTTAGCCTGCTATAAAAATAGCCGATAATCACACTACTTTCAACGACAACTGGTATCAGAAACAAAGGACTGATTTGTTTATTCGTAATGCCAACTTCTGGGACGTAGCAGTAGGCGCAAAACAAAGCAATTCACAGCCTTCTAGATTGTGTAGTTCCCATGATATGACTGCTCAGCTGTGGCAGTATATGCGTAGCCACGAAATTGGACAATCACATGTCAACATTCAAAATATTATTTGAAGGTCTCACAATTGTCTGATTTTAATGTATTATATACCAAAATGTTCAGGAAATTCCAAAGTACATTGTGGAGTAGAAAACAGAAAATGTCAAATTTCAACGAATTTCACATACAATGTCCCCTTAAAATTCAAGGTGAAAGTGACACGGTTAGCTGATGAAATTGCTACCCTCAGTGAAAATGAAGAAGAACTGCGGTATATTTTGAATGGAATGAGCTTACTAATGAGTCCAGAATATGGACGAATAAAGACGAAAGTAATGAGAAGTAGCATAAATGAGAACACCGAGAAACTTAAGCACGACTGATGGAGCAAGGAGGTCGTAAAATGCAGACTATCACCGCCAAAAAGGCATTTCCTGGCCAAGAGTAGTCTACTAGTATCAAACATATGCCTTAATCTGCAGACGAAATTTCTGAAAATATGTTTTGGAGCACACCATTGTATGATAGTCACACGTGGACTATTGTTAGAAAGGGGCCAATAGAGAATCGAAGCATTTGCGATGTGATCCTTTAGAAGAATATTGAAAGTCAGGCGGTCAAATAAGGTAAGGAATGAGGAGGTTCTCCGCAAAATCGGCGAGGAAAGGAATACATGGAAAACATTGACAAGAAAAAGAGACTGGATGGTAGGACATCGATTAGGACATAGGACATCAGGGAATTACTGCCATGGTCTTAGTGGGCGCTGTAGAGGATAAAGAAGACAGTGGAATACATACGGTGAAGAGGACAGAACAGGAGAGAAATACATAGTGGGCCGCATCAAATCACCAGAAGATTGAAGACTCAAGGAATAAAAAAAAAAAAGTTAACTTCGTTGGCGTACCACTATCTGTGAACTTCTCTCTGCTGCCACAAATAGGGAAATCGCAACAACGGTCACCGGACTGGCAGTACAGTCCAGGAAGGAGAAATAGGGAAAAACTTCGAGTAGTCATAAATATTTGAACAGTGGTACGGGGGAGTGTAATGAACAACATACTAAAAATCCTGAATATTGGGTGGAGGAAGCGTTTACAGTTCACTTTTTAGATTTTTCTTGAATGTATCGTAAACCGCTGCTTGTAGCGAAAATTATTCCCAGTGCAAAACTGAATTACATTACTTTTCCGACAAAAACGATTTAGACACCCTGTTAAACCCGAAGAACAGGACGGTTAGTTTAAGTTGTGGAAAGGGGCCAAAATAAGCGGCTGTCAGTTGCACTCGAACATACAACCTTTCATTTGATCAAACATTACAAGAGCCAAGCATTAAAAAAAAATACTCAGCTTTGGTTTTGGAATTTAATTAGCTGCTGAATGCGCTGTACAATCTCATGCCTTAAGGGCAAGATCACTTTAATTTATAAACGTCTGAAAGGCAATAACTTAAAGTTCAACCAAAATCAGAAATTTAAAAGGAAAAGACTTACCTTAAAACAGTTCCTTAATTAGGTGAAGGCCCAAAGAATCTGACACCTTAAGCGCAAACAACTTAAATTCAAAATCGGCTGAAGGCCCAACACTTAAGACTCAATAACATTAATTTTAATAATGCCAAAGGCTTTACGTAAAACAGCTCTTAAATTAGGCTGATGGCCCACAACAGACAGTTTTCAAAACCTTTTACTATCAAGGAGTTAAACAAAGGAATAAAAACCCTCAAACTACGGAAAGCAGCTGGAGCTGATAATATATTTCCTGAATTTATAAAAAAATCTGGGAGCAATAGCAAGAACCTGGCTGAAAGAATACTTCAATGATATACTAAAAACAGGAGTTATCCCGAAGGAATTTAGAATGTTTCATACTCTGGCCATCCTTAAACCAGGGACATCTGGTGAAAACCCTGCAAACTACCGCCCAATAGCGTTATTGAGCATTTGCTATAAGTTTCTGGAGAGACTGATCTACAATATGATATACCCAACGATAGACAAACACCTGCCTCACGAACAAGCCGGATTCAGAACTAATCGAAGTTGCTGAGAACAAGTATTAGCCCTCACATTATACATAGAATCGGGATTCCAAAAAGGATTGAAAACATCAGCAGTCTTTGTCGACCTCAGTGCAGCTTATGATACAGGATGGAGAGATGGTCTTGTCCTGAAATTTGCCAACATGATTTCATGCTTAAAATTGACAAACCTGTTGGAAAAAATGTTGAAAGTCCGATATTTCAAAGTAAACCTGGGGTCACAAAGCAGCAAGTCAGAAAGAATAAAAAGCGGACTGCCCCAAGGATCTGTATTGACTCCACTGCTTTTTAATGAGTCAAGTCAGTTTTGCTACGCTGATGACATGGATATAGCTACTCAAAGCAAATGGCTAGAAGATGGTGAAAGAACTCTAACTGCTGACCTAGAAGTACTAAACCAGTACTACAAAAAATGGAGACTGGGCGCAAACCCAAATGAAACAGATACCTGCGCCTTACATTTAAATAACAGACTAGCAGACAGAGAGCTACATATTACTTCCGGCGGAAAACGAATTAAACACAATAAATTTCCCTAATATTTAGGCATAACTCTTGACAGGTCACTTACCTTCAAGAAACACATGCAACTAACTAGCCAGAAACTGAAAACCCGAAATAACATCATCCAGAGATTAGCAGGTACCACATGGGGAGCAGATGCAAATGCACTACGTGTTGCAGCAATAACACACGTCTATTCCGTGGCAGAGTACTGTGCCCCTGTGTGGAGTAGGGGTGCCCATGCAAAGAAGATTGATGCCCAGATCAATGAAGCCATGAGGACAACAACAGGGACACTAAAGTCAACACCTCTAGAATGGCTTCATGCCCTCTCAAACATCACTCCGCCTGAAATCCGTAGATAGCAGGCAAAAATTCAGGAAGGGCAAAAAATAAATCATGCAGATAAGGCAAGAGTACTACCGATACACCAAGTACTAGATGACTGCTGTCGATATCGCCTTAAATCATTAGCGCCAATATGGGAAGACAGAACAGTTGCCCAAGGAAATACCTATGACTGCCACAAATCCTGGAAAACCAAGTGGAACAATAGTGACATTACCCGACACAATATAGAGGACCCCAGCCAACAACACCCAGGAATGCAGCTTCCTCGTAAAATCTGATGTCAGCGTAACTGTGTGAGAACTGGACACGCGAGAACTAAATCCATGCTGTACACATGGGGCGCCAATGATAAGCCAATGTGTGACGGTGAAACTGATGAACAAACATTACAACATCTACTGCAAGATTGCCCACTGCGAAGATTCTGTGGTGACTGGAGAGACTTCGTGGAGGCCAGCCCTGCTGCCATTAAATGGCTGTCACATTTGTACATAGCTTTTTGACGAATTGTAGCTGTGATTATATTTCAACTTTGCTCAGATTTAATAATGACTGGTGTTGGTTCTGTTTACATTATTATGTATGTGTGTATACGGTTATTTGTATTTATATATTATGTTATGTAAATTTACAATGTCAATACCGCACTTGCACTGTTAAAGCAATACGATAAATAATAAATAACTCTTACACCTTAAGAGCAGAACAACTTTCATTCAAAATCAGCTGAAAGCCCAAAGAATCAGACACTTTAAGCGCAAACTACTTAAATTCAAAATCGGCTGAAGGCCCAACACTTAAAACTCAATAACATTAATTTTAATAATGCCAAAGGCTTTATGTAAAACAGTTCTTAAATTAGGCTGAAAGCCCAAACCATCTGACGCCTTAAGGGCAAAACAACCTTAATCTAAAAATCGGCTAAAGCCATACAGGTACAGACAACAAGAACGAACAACAAAAGGCAGTACACCCAACGGCGCTCAGAAGTTCCGAGGGTCGGCCTGTAATTCAAACACCAACGCTCACTTAGGTGAAACAGCCAGTCGGCCTAACCATTGTCGATCCGGCGAAAACCCAACCGACAGACAGTCAACGGACCCACCGACAAGATTACCTCCACCGGAGGGTGGCTAAAATTTGCCAACTTGAAAACACACGTTGTTGCTTGCGGTAATATCCCAACAGCCGGCAACGAACTCCAAACGACACAATGTGAACAGTCGTGTCTTGCTGGTAAATTAAATCAAAACTCAACTTTCATGTCCAAGATCGGTGAGCCACGAACCTCGTAGCAATGGGAGTAGCACCACACACTCTGGCACCGCATAGAGGCTGCTAGCGGTTCCGGCCAAACAACGTGCCATGGAGATTTCCTCGCTGCTCCATGCCAACCGACCAACTCCAAGGCCCGGAAACAGTGAAAGGACCAAATATACGTTGGCCAATGAGACGACCAACCGACCAACCAACGGTCGTCCCACTCCATTCTCCCTCCATCGCACAGTTCATGTGTGTCGCCAGCTTTCGGTTAACACTGGCTGTCGGCGCCTCATCAGCGCTCCATCTCCGACTTCACTGCTGCTGCGTCCCGACTGCACTGCTGGTCTGTCTCCAACTGACTCCCAGACGTACGACGACCCGGAAATATTACTGGTCGCTCCAGAGTTGGTACGGCACTGCACTTATCGTTACGGACTGCTGCTGCCCCTCACAGGCAAGTAAGGCAGGAAGTTAGTGACGCCATTAAATGGAATAAGAAAACGAGGCAGCAGTACTGTAATAGATCATAAACAAGAAATGGGCCAAATGCGAGCCGTGCATGGCTCAACGATCTTATCGACTTCTTTTTTAGTTCTAATAGTTTGCACGTCGCAAGGGGTGGAAAAAACACAGATTATTAAAAACGGCGGTTAAATGGTGTGAGTTTTAATGTTAAATGAAGTGGGTTAAGTGTGGTGTCATCGCCAGACACCACACTTGCTAGGTGGTAGCCTTTAAATCGGCCGCGGCCCGGTAGTATACGTCGGACCCGCGTGTCGCCACTATCAGTGATTGCAGACCGAGCGCCACCACACGGCAGGTCTAGAGAGACTTCCTACCACTCGGCCAGTTGTACAGTCGACTTTGCTAGCGATGGTTCACTGACAAATTACGCTCTCATTTGCCGAGACCATAGTTAGCATAGCCTTAAGCTACGTTATTTGCTACGACCTAGCAAGGCGCCAGTATCCGTACAATTGATATTGTGAATCATATACCATAAAGAGCGACGTTCTCCATCAATGGATTAAAGTTAAGTATTCCACCAGCTACGTCCGTTTTTCTCAATTCTAATTCCCTTGTCATGTTCCACACCTCAAGCCAGCCTGCGTCAGCTAAAACGCGTGCATTTCGGCCTCCATTAGCAATACGGGGTTGGCTCTCCTGCCAACCACAACATTAAGAACAAATACTAAACATGGTACCACATATTAGTGCATGAGAATCCTATTAAGGGATAAATTTTGTACTGAGGTATAACGTGAGGGAAGCTAGGTACCCACATGGTGATGATGTTTTTCTCACTCTCATAGGCACGCAAAATGAAGAACGAGCAGCCGAGTTCCGATTCTCTCTACCACACTAAATCACAAAAAGCTACTACAGCGTGTTTCACAAATTTATACCGGCTCTTCCGCAGCTCGCCTACTGAATCACTGGCGACGCAGTTGTGCAGACGTGGCCGGGGGTGTTTATTTTCCACAAAGTTTGGTAACAACGCATGGAGTAGAAATAACAGTTACTAATAACACTAAAACAAGAAACATATAAGAACAGAATCTACGCAAATATCTGTACACAATTCTACACTGCAAGAGAGGAAACTCATTGCTAGTCATTCTGAACGGCAATTGTTGTGTTCTTCGGGGAAAGGCAACTTCCCTCCCGCAATCACTGCTTGCTTTCCAGTTTATAGATAAAACTATGTGTCTCCAGCAATCCCCGTCCATTTCGCTCATGTGATCAGACAATATAACATCAGTGAGCTCTTGCTTGTGCGGGGTGAATCACTTAAAACTTTGCACCGCAAGTGTGGCGAAATAGAACGTGTTGTTGATGAGCGGTTTTTACAGAATTGGTTGGCAGACAGGGGATCATATTGTTAGCCAATAAACAGACTGTAATAATAGTTAGAAAGTTTATTCTTCGTACAAACATACACTATTTAAATGGAACAATGTCTATAGTCATTAAGAAAGTAAAAACAGGGTGAATCATAGTGTCAGTGGTGTTTGTTGCAGGATTCTAGCGTGATTCGTTTAAGAGATAACGTATTTTGAAGTTTCCCCGTCGACACTTGTTTGCGCCATTCAAAAATGGTTCAAATGGCTCTGAGCACTAAGGGACTTAACATCTGAGGTCATCAGTCCCCTAGAACTTAGAACTACTTAAATATAACTAAGCTAAGGATATCACACACATCCATGCCCGAGGCAGGATTCGAACCTTCGACCGTAGCGGTCGTGTGGTTCCAGACTGAAAGCGCTTAGAACTGCTCGGCCACAACGGCCGGCTGCGCCATTCAACCTGCGTAGTTGCTAGCTATGATGTTGTTATGTTTGCTTACAGTGTGTTTGCGTGTTCCTTGAGTGCATTGCTACCTGCTAGTCAGTTAGTGTGTGACAATCCAAGCAGCAGGTCGTGAGTGAATGATGGGATTTAACAATGCAGAGAAAGCCGATATGCTCGTGGTGTATGGAGATTGTAGGATGAATGCCACTCGTTCTTGTACGGGGTATGCAGCAAGATATTCCTACAGGCTTCAACCGCCTCGGCATGTATTTAACAGCGTCTTCAACCATGTAAGTGGTAGTGTAACACCTAGACACCGTAACAAAAGGAAGCAAGTGACGACAGAAGAGCGGGAAATTAATATTCTTGCTGCTTTTGCAGTTGACCCACACGTTAGCTCTCGCGCAGTCGCACTAGGAAGTGGCAGAGTAGGACAAGTGTCGTATGCATTCCTCATCGATATAGGTTCCGTCCCTATCGCATCTCCCTCCGTCAAAAAGTGAATGGAAACGAATACGAGAACCGTGGGAACTTCAGTATGTGGGAATTAGGACAGGATAGCCCTCCCGGTTAGCCGTGCCGTGTAACTCACGGCTTTACGGAGGGGGAAAGAACGCCTGGTCCTCAGCACAAATCCGCCCGGACGGACTTGAGTCGAGGTCCGGTGAGCCGGGCAGTCTGTGGATGGTTTTTAGGCGGTTTGCCATCTGCCTCGGCTAACGTTGGCTGGTTCCCCTTATTCCGCCTCAGCTACACGACGAATGCTGCGCAAACAAGTTCTCCACGTACGAGTACACCACCATTATTCTACCACGCAAACAGGAGTTACACTCGTCTGGTGTAAGACGTTCCCTGGGGAGGGGGGTGGGGGGAGTCCACCGGGGGAGGAACCGCGCAGTAACTCTGAAAGAGTGGTTCAGTGTGGAACGGGGGAGGGGTGAAGTGGACTGCAGTACTCGTCGTGGGACTGTGGACCACTGTGGCTGCAGTGGAGATGGAGCCTCTCCGTCGTTTCTAGGTTCCCAGTTAACATACAGTACAATACAATGCAAGTTAGGATATTCCAGATGTATCATGTATCTTGTTTAGTGATGAAGTCATATATATCATTCGTGGCCAGATAATCCGCTGAAACATGAACTATTGGTCTGTCGACGATCCCTCTTGGCATCGTCAGGGGACCGTCAGCGTCCATGAATTTTAAACTTGTTGTGTGGGACAATGAATCTTCAGCTCAGAGGCTCGTTTCTCAAAGACGGAGCACTGAACGTGCACAAGTGTTGCAGCCTTCTAACAGATCATCATCCATGGATCCAAGATGATGTTTCTCTGCAGACTAGGACGAACCCGTGCAACCAGAATTATGGCTGTCCAGCCCATAATGCACCAAGTATACAGCATATCTTCATGAACTATTTCCAGATCGTTGGCTTGTACGCAAAGGACCTGTAACTTGGCTGGTGCATTCCCCGGAATTGACACCTGTGGACTTTCTTCTGTGGGAATAGCTGAAAGACGCTGACTGCAAGAACATACCAACTACAGCCAATGACATGCAATAACGTGTTACTCAGCCATCTCTGATGAAATATCAGCATGTGTAGAGCAGTCGTTCCGTAACAGACTGGAAGCGTGTATTGTCGCTGCCGGCGGTCATTTTGAACATAACCTGTGGTAGTCAATTGTCTCGTACTGGCCAGAATCCACATAACTAGTGTAAGCACTTATGATGTTCATTAATGTGTGCTACCACAGGTATGGCACAGGTGTCGGTGTGGGAACTTTTCAGATTACGACTGGCACCAGAATCCTGCAACAATAGTTTGCAGACACTAAGCTAACTTTTCGATGATGATGATGACGTTTGGTTTGTGGGGCGCTCAATTGCGCGGATATCAGAGCCCGTACAATAAAGTCCCAATTTTTACACAGTCTAATTTTGATACAGTCCATTCTAGCACTGTCACGCATGATGATGATGATGACGAAATGATGAGGATGACACAAACACACAGTCCCCGGGCAGAGAAAATCCCAACCCAGCCGGAATCGAACCCGGCACCTCATGAAACCTTTCGATTCCGCGCCCCAAGAAATTACACAATTCTGAGGCAAAGAAATCGCAGAAGCATGTTCGCAACGAATTTTTATCAGGAAAGGAAGTTCCTTGAAGGTTGTTCGATACAGCGGCAAAGATGTAAATGTGAGGGAGCCATTTCCTGTATAGTGTTGTTTGTCAGTCTAGCAGAATGCAGGCGTGCGTTATTATGGAGTAGCATTACTTCAGGCAATCTTCCTGGTCGTTCTTGGACTGCGTCTGCAAAACGTCACAGCTGTTGACCAGAAATGACAGTCGTGATGGTTACACCTCGGGGAAGCAGTTCGTGGTACACCACACCGCCGCTGTTCCACCAGATGCATAACATTATCTTTTGTGGAAATGCGCAGGTCTTAGTATGGGGAGTTGCTGCATTGTTTGGGTTCAGTCTTTCCTTTCTTTTGCTTGTGCTAGCATAAGGACGCCATTTCGCGTCACCAGTGCCAATATAAGATAGAAATAGTCGATGTTGTTCACGAGCCACTGGCCGCTGTGGCAGAGGGGCTCTAGGCACTGAAGTCCGGAACCGCGCCGCTGCTACGGTCGCAGGTTCGAATCCTGCCTCGGGCCTGGATGTGTGTGATGTCCTTAGGTTAGTTAGGCTTAAGTAGTTCTAAGTCTAGGGGACGGCTGACATCAGATGTTAAGTCCCATAGCGCTTAGAGCCATTTGAACGATTTAATTTTTCACTTCCCAATTTATGACGAGGAAGTAGGGGTGCACATATGGCAACCCGATGATTTTGGTGATTTTGCGTTACTCATACACCCGGTTTTTGGACCTTCCCCAATGCATGCAAATACCGCACAATAGTGGAATGATCACAGTTCATCATATTTGCCAGTCCAACAATTCACTGATGTGGATCACTGTGGAACACTGGGTTTAAACCATCTTCATCAAACACCGAAGGTCTTCCTGAACGTGGAGAGTTACTAATGTCAAAACGATCGCCCATACAGCGAGAAAGTTCATTTTTTTGCCGTCCTCCATCCAATGGCATTGTCCTCTCACACGGCACAAATGATTATGGCTGCCTCCGTAGCTCTCACCCCTCTGTTGAACTCAACCAGGAGAATACGTCGAAAATGTTCAGATTTCTCCACTTGACACTCCATTTCCTAGCGCCCAAGGTTCCACTCACTATCTCCAAACGAAAAAATGACAATATGTAAACTCAAATAGCAACAGTGAACTACAAGTAAAAAACGACAATCGGTAAGTAGTCCCATAGCAACCGGAATACCAATATGCAAAACAAACACACTTAATGCTCCGACCTGTTGTTGTTGTTTCTGTGGTCTTCATTCCAGAGACTTCTTTGATGCAGCTCTCTATGCTACTCTATCCCGTGCAAGTTCCTTCATCTCCCAGTGCCTACCGCAACCTACATCCTTCTGAAACTGCTTAGTGTATTCGTCTCTTGGTCTCCTTCTACGATTTTTACCCTTCACGGTGCCCTCTAATACTAGATCGGTGATCCCTTGATGCCTCATAACATGCCCTACCAACCTCTCCCTTCTTCTAGTCAGATTGTGCCACAATCTCCTCCTCTCCCCAATTCTATTCAATATCTCTTCATTAGTTTTGTGATCTTCAGCATTCTTCTGTAGCACCACATTTCGAAAACAGTTTAATTTTATACTGAGAAACATTTTCACTAGAAGATTTCGAGACATTCAGAAAAAATGCAGGGTGTTACAAAAAGGTACGGCCAAACTTTCAGGAAACATTCCTCACACACAAATAAAGAAAAGATGTTAAGTGGACATGTGTCCGAGAAACGCTTAATTTCCATGTTAGAACTCATTTTAGTTTCGTCAGTATGTACTGTACTTCCTCGGTTCACAATCAACAGCCGACCGCTGTGGTCTCGGGGTTCTAGGCGCGCAGTCAGGAACCGTGCGACTGCTACGGTCGGAGGTTCGAATCCTGCCTCGGGCATGGATGTGTGTGATGTCCTTAGATTAGTTAGCTTTAAGTAGTTCTAAGTTATAGGGGACTGATGACCACAGCAGTTGAGTCCAATAGTGCTCAGAGCCATTTGAACCATTTTTTTCACAATCAACATGTGTGGGCTGACGAGAATCCGCACGCAATTGTGCAATCACGTCATCAACACAGATGCTCTGTGAACGTCTGGGCAGGCATTGTTTGTGATGTCTTGATTGGGCCCCATGTTCTTCCACCTACGCTCAATGTAGCACCTTATCATGATTTCATACGGGATACTCTACCTGTGCTGCTAGAACATGTGCCTTTACAAGTACGACACAACATGTGGTTCATGCACGATGGAGCTCCTGCACATTTCAGTCGAAATATTCGTACGGTTCTCAACATCAGATTCGGTGACCGATGGATTGGTACAGGCGGACCAATTCCATGGCCTCCACGCTCTCCTGACCTCAACCCTCTTGACTTTCACTTATGGGGGCATTTGAAAGCTCTTGTCTACGCAACCCCGGTACCAAATGTAGAGACTCTTCGTGCTCGTATTGTGGACGGATGTGATACAATACGTCATTCTCCAGGACTGCATCAGAGCATCAGGGATTCCATGCGACGGAGAGTGGATGCGTGTATCCTCGCTAACGGAGGACATTTTGAACATTTCCTGTAACAAAGTGTTTGAAGTCACGCTGGTACGTTCTGTTGCTGTGTGTTTCCATTCCATGATAAATGTGATTTGAAGATAAGTAATAAAATGAGCTCTAACATGGAAAGCAAGCGTTTCCAGACACATGTCCACATAACATATTTTCTTTCTTTGTGTGTGAGGAACGTTTCCTGAAAGTTTGGCCGTACCTTTTGGTAACACTCTGTATAAAAAACTGACCTTTAAACGCCCCTCCTCCGGTGAGGATTTTGTGTACGTTGTTCATGACCATCGCTCATAACACTTCTTTTACCATGTTATTTTACCTCGCCGTGTATAGTAATCCTATCTGCATCGTTGCTATAAGTGACCCCGTAATCGTATAAAACCTGTGTGATGAATATTGGCGTCAAAAAAAGGGTAACGCAGCCTACGTAGTGTTGGCACGGTAATCGTATTCTTATACGTTCTTTAAAGTGCAGACGATAGTTTACGTATATGCAAATGGCAGCGAACACTGGAGAACTGTTGGCGAATGCTCGTGCGCTCCCCTCCGCTCCAGTCTGAACGAGCCTCTGCAACAGCCACGCACGCGGCATGGCAGCGCAGCAAGAGATAGGCCTAGCGTCCTTGCGAGTGCAGCAGGGCCGCGCGCCCGGCCGACTGGACCAGACGCAGGCGCGTCGGGGTTTTCCCGGTCGCCGACTCTGCGACTGCAGCGCCGGCTGGAGCTGGATGGAACTGACCTCGCTCTGCCCGCAGATAACGCCTAACGTCCACGAGTCCAAGGCCGCGGGCCCTCTGGTTGCCCTGCCCATAGGAGCCGCGGCGGCAACGCTCCGAGGCCGTGTGGAAAGATTGCCATCTGGAGCAGTCTCTCACTGCCCGTTCAAACGGTAGCCACTGACACTAGATCAACCATTTGGGCGTCGATAGAGACGAGCCGGCCACGGTGGCCGAGCGGTTCTAGGCGTCCAGTCCGGAACCGCGCGACTGCTACGGTCGCAGGTTCGAATCCTGCCTCGGGCATGGATGTGTGTGATGTCCTTAGGTTACTTAGGTTTAAGTAGTTCTAAGTTCTAGAGGACTGATGACCACAGCTGTTGAGTCCCATAGTGCTCAGAGCCATTTTTTTGATAGAGACGATGCTGGACCTAATGGTGCAACTCTAGATGGAGAGTCCACACTGCCTGCCGATACATCAACGAGGGGCATTCAATAAGTAATGTAACACATTTCGTTCTGAAAGCAGGGTGGTTTTATTCGGGATTCCAGTACACCATATTACTGCCTACTCTTTCAGCTACAAAACCAAATTTTTCAACATAATCTCCGTTCAAGATGACGGACTTACGCCATTTTACTGGAAGGGCCTGTATGCTCACATGACACCACTCTACTGCTCGACGTCCGAAACGACGTCTTCCTGCATCTTCACTGAGGAGGCATAGAAACTGGTACAGCTGCCTAACATCGTGTAGTGCCCCCGTGAGAACGCAGAAGTGGAGCAACACGACATAGCATGGACTCGACTAATGTCTGAAGTAGTGCTGGAGGGAATTTGTACCATGAATCCTGCAGGGCAGTCCATAAATCCATAAGAGTACGAGGGGGTGGAGATCTCTTGTGAACAGCACGTCGCAATGCTTCCCAGATATCCTCAATAATGTTCATGTCTGGGGAGTTTGGTAGCCAGCGGATGTGTTTAAACTCAGAACAGTGTTCCTGGAGCCACTCTGTAGAAATTCCGGATGAGTGGGGTGTCGCATTGTCCTGCTGGATTTGCCCGGTTCAGTCGAAATGCACAATGGACATGAGTGGATGCAGGTGATCTGCCAGGATGATTACGTTTGAGTCACCTGTCGGAATCGTACTTACACGTATCAGGGGTCCCATATCACTCCAATTGCACACGCCCCACAGCACAGAGCCTCCACCAGCTTGAACACTCCCCTACTGACAGACAGGGTCAATGGATTCATGAGGTTGTCACCATACCCGTACACGTCCATCCGCTCGATACAATTTTAAACGATATTCGTCTGACCAGGCAACATATTTCCGGACAAGAGCAGTCCAATGTCGCTGTTGGTGGGCCCAAGCGAGGAGTAAAGCTTCGTGTCGTGTAGTCTGCAAGGCCACAAGAGCGGGCCATCGGCCCCGAAAGCCCATAGCGATGATGTTTCGCTGAATGGTTCGCACGCTGGCACTTGTTGATGGCCCAGCGCTGAAATCTGAAGCAATTTGCGGAAGCGTTACTTTCCTGTCACGTCGACGATTCTCTTCAGTCGTCGTTGGTCCCGTTCCTGCAGGACCTTTTTCCGGCCGCAGGAATGTCGGACATTTGTTTTACCGGATTCCTTATTTTCACTGTGCACACGTGAAATGGTCTTACGGGAAACTCCCGACTTCATCGCTACCTACGAGATGCTGTGTCCCATCGCACGTGCGCAGTCTATAACATCACGTTCAAACTCACTTAAATCTTGATAACCTACCATTGTAGCAGGAGTAACCGATCAATTGACAGCGCCAGAGTTTTGTTGTCTCATGTAAGCATTGCCGACCGCAGAGCCGTATTCTGCCTGATTACACATTTCTATGTTTGAATACGCATGCCTATAGCAGTTTCTTTGGCGCTTCGGTGTATAACCTCTCCGTCATCGACGTAATACTTTCCGCGGAAGCGGCGAGATTCTGCCTGTAATGTGCAGTTTTATGAGCTCCTCTCCGGTGCGCCGTCTTAGGTGTGAGTCCTTGCGTTGTCACGGAGAAGTTCGTTGGCGTTATTGTGCCGAACATGCTGAAGTCGTTTTTTAGTTGCCTTAGGGTGTGTGCGTCCGGCCGGCACACAGGAAATCGGACAGGTTTGCGCGACCTTATTGCGATGATTACAGACGCCTCTTTCAACGAGTCACATCGAGTGTTGTGCACTGCCAGGTCTGTGTCGACTTTCTGAAAGCGTCTGTCAATGTCTGAGATGCTCTGGTTTAACAACTCTCTACTTGGAACGCATCTACTTTACAGACACCATATGGATGGCTACCTATAGCCCCGGTACCTATCGGAACTTCATGATACCATAGGGATCGAAGCGGGAATATTCCGCGATGTCCCACAACAAATTTCGCATTTTTTCAGCCTGATATGGCCGAGAAAAAAAATTGTTGCCTTAGTATGCAGACACAATAGCGTCTTTCTTAGTAATCATATACACTACTGGCCATTAAAATTGCTACACCACCAAGATTACGTGCTACAGACGCCAAATTTAACCGACAGGAAGAAGATGCTGTGATATGCAAATGATTAGCTTTTCAGAGCATTCACACAAGGTTGGAGCCGGTGGCGGCACCTACAACGTGCTGACATGAGGAAAGTTTCCAACCGTTTTCTCATACACAAACAGCAGTTGACCGGCGTTGTCTGGTGAAACGTTGTTGTGATGCCACGTGTAAGGAGGAGAAATGCGGACCATCACGTTTCCGACTTTGATAAAGGTCGGACAGTAGCCTATCGCGATTGCGGTTTATCGTTTCGCGACATTGCTGCTCGCGTTGGTCGAGATCCAATGACTGTTAGCAGAATGTGGAATCGGTGGGTTCAGGAGGGTAATACGGAACGCCTTGCTGTTTACCAACTGCCTCGTATCACTAGCAGTCGAGATGACAGGCATCTTATCCGCATGTCTGTACGGATCGTGCAGCCACGTCTCGCTTCCTGAGACAAGAGATGGGGACGTTTGCAAGACAACAACCATCTGCACCAACAGTTCGGCGACGTTTGCAGCAGCATGGACTATCAGCGGTTACCCTTGACGCTGCATCACAGATAGGAGCACCTGCGATGGTGTACTCAACGACGAACCTGGGTGCACGAATGGCAAAACGTCATTTTTTCGGATGAATCCAGGTACTGTTTACAGCATCATGATGGTCGCACCCGTGTTGGGCGACTTCGCGGTCAACGCACATTGGAAACGTGCATTCGTCATCGCCATACTGTCGTATCACTCGGCGTGATGGTATGGGGTGCCACTGGTTACACGTCTCGGTCACCTCTTGTTCGCATTGACGGCATTTTGAACAGTGGACGTTACATTTCAGCTGTGTTACGAACCTTGGTTCTACCCTTCATTCGATCCTACATTTCAGGAAGATAATGCATGACCGCATGTTACTGGTTCTGTGCTGGCCTCTCTGGATACAGAAAATGTTCGACTGCTGCCCTGGCCAGCACATTCTCCAGATCTCTCACCAATTGAAAATGTCTGGTCAATGGTGGCCGAGCAACTGGCTCGTCACAATACGCCGGTCACTACTCTTGATGAAATGTGGTATCGCGTTGAAGCTGCATGGGCAACTGTTCCTGTACACACCATCCAAACTCTGTTTGACTCAATGCCCAGGTGTATCAAAGCCGTTATTACAGCCAGAGGTGGTTGATCTGAGTACTGATTTCTCAGGATCTGTGCACCCAAATTGCGTGAAAATATAATCACATGTCAGTTCTACTATAATATATTTCTCCAATGAATACCCTTTTATCATCTGCATGTCTTCTTGGTGTAGCAATTTTAATGGCCAGTAGTGTACAACCGCTTACTTGACGAAAGGTCTGTTCCTAAAGACTGGACCGTAGCACAAGTCATACCAATATTCAAGAAAGGAAATAGGAGTAACCCACTGAATTACAGACCTATATAACTGACCTCAATTTGCAGTTGAATTTTGGAGCATATACTGTACTCAAACATTATGAATAACCTTGAAGAAAATGACTTGTTGATGCATAACCACCACGGATTCAGAAAATATAGTTCTTGTGCAACACAGCTAGCTCTTTATTCCCATGAAGTATATGAGTGCTGTCGACAAGGGATCTCAGATTGATTCCATATTCCTGGATTTCTAGAAGGCTTCTGATACTGTTCCTCACAAGAAACTATTAATCAAATTGCGTGCATATGGAGCGTCTCAGATGTATGACTGGACTTGTGATTTCCTCGCAGAGAGGTCACAGTTCGTAGTGATAGAAGGTAAATCATAGAGTAGAACAGAAGTAATACCTGGCGTTCCGCAAGGTAGTGTCGTAGGCCCTCTGCTGTTCCTGATTTACATAAATGATGTCGGTGATAATCTGAGTAGCCCCCTTCGATTATTTGCAGACGATTCTGTAATTTACCGTCAAGTAAAATCATCAGACGATCAACTCAAATTACAAAATAATATAGAGAGAAGTTCTGCATGGTGCAAAAAGTGGCAATTGGCATTAAACAAAGAAAAAGTGCGAGGTCATCCACATGGGTACTAAAAGAAATCCGATAAATTTTGGGTATACGAAAAATCTCACAAATCTAAGGACTGTCAATTCGACTAAATACCTTTGAATTACAATTACGAGCAACTAAAATTGGCCGCCCAGGTGTGGCCGAGCGGTTCTAGGCGCTTCAGTCTGGAACTGCGCCACCGCTACGGTCGCAGGTTCCAATCCTGCCTCGGGCATGGATGTGTGTGATGTCCTTAGGTTAGTTAGGTTTAAGTAGTTCTAAGTTCTAGGCGACTGATGACCTCAGATGTTAAGTCCCATAGTGTTCAGAGCCATTTGAACCATTTTTGAATTAAAATTGGAAAGACCACATAGATAATATTGTGGGGAAGACGAAACAAAGACTGCGCTTTGTACAGCCTACATTACACTTGTCCGTCCTCTGCTGGGATATTGATGCGCACTGTGCGATCCTTACCAGGTAGTATTGACAGAAGACATCGAAAAAGTGCAAAGAAGTGCAGCCCGTTTCGTGTTATCGCGCAATAGGTGTGAGAGTGTGAGTGATATGATACGCGGATCGGGGTGGCACTCACTGAAACAAAGGCGATTTTCTTTGCGGCGATATCTATTTACAAAATTTCAATCACCAACTTTCTCTTCCTAATGCGAAAATATTTTGTTGACACCCACCTACGTAAGGAGAAATGGTCATTAAAACAAAATAAGAGAAATCGGAGCTCGAACGGAAAGATTTAGGTGTTCCATTTTTCCACGCGCCATTCGAGAGTGGAATGGTAGAGAAGTAGTATGAAAATGGTTCGATGAGCCCTGTGCCAGCCACTTAAGTGTGACCTGCAGAGTAATCATGTAGATGTAGATGTAGATGTAGATGTAGTTACTGAACGCCCCTCATCCATATGCATCTACATTCAGGGGTTTTCAGGAGGATCATCATCATCACCATCATCATCATGGCCATAATCGTCACATCCAGTTTTGGTTTACGAACCCATGCCTCCACCATTTTCAAATAGAATATTGCCAGTCTTTCCATCTTTTGTTAGTATTTCCAACATTTCTTCCCCCCTTAGGAGTATACTTGTATATTAATTTAGGTATTCGTTTATCTGACAGCCTTTGAACGTGTCCATGTCATTTCTTTCTCTTCTGCTCTATTTCCTAAGGTATGCATCTGAAGGGCCATGTCTTTTCTGGTTTCACTGTTCTTTATCCGCTCTATGAGTTTGTAATCAGCTTATCGATCTATGAATTTGCAATTAGCTAGAGGTCTTGGGACTCTCTGTTCTGCTGCTTCAATTCTTCTCGTTTGACTGGCATTTGGAGTTCATGTCTCTGACACATTGATCAGAACTGGTATCGTCATCACATTGTAAAAATTTAATACTGTTTTTTCCTCGAGTTTTTTGAGGAGAGTGCGATTTATAGTACCTACAGATTTTGGAATTTTTGCAATATGTGTCCCAGATCATTGGCTGTAATATGAGTTCTCACATCCCAGGCATTTAAAAGTATCCATTTGTTTTAGCAGTTTATCATCAATTATTATTTTTGCCCTTCAATATTGCTTAGTTTTACATTTAGATATTGTGATTCTTAATTCATTTGCCACTTCGTGCAACGACCACATTGCTCTCTGTAATTTATCTTATGAGTCCGCTAAGACATTTGATCATCTGCATACAGGAGTGTGCCCGCATCTCGTGGTCGTGCGGTAGCGTTCTCGCTTCCCGTGCCCGCGTTCCCGGGTTCGATTCCCAGCGGGGTCGGGGATTTTCTCCGCCTCGTGATGGCTGGGTGTTGTGTGTTGTCCTTAGGTTAGTTAGGTTTAAGTAGTTCTAAGTTCTAGGGGGCTGATGACCATTGATGTTAAGTCCCATAGTGCTCAGAGCCATACAGGAGTGTATTTGTAGCTTTGGTGTTTAACTCATAGTGGTGCACTATTTTATTTTGCCATGTCTTTATTATGTTGTGTATATATACACTAAATACACTAAATTATGTGGGCGATAAATGATACCCTTGTCTCACTCCTTGTGTGATGTTTCTCGCAAACTGACTTCCATTTTGTACTCTCATTTTGTCGTGTACAAACATACTTTGAATTAGCATTCCTTTTTAAAATTACCGATAGTTTAGCTTCGTTGAATTTTTCATAAGGTTTCTTATAGTCGATGATGTCTGTGTACGTGGGATGTTTGTGGGATTCAGGAGAGAAAATCAAATACACTCCTGGAAATGGAAAAAAGAACACATTGACACCGGTGTGTCAGACGTACCATACTTGCTCCGGACACTGCGAGAGGGCTGTACAAGCAATTATCACACGCACGGCACAGCGGACACACCAGGAACCGCGGTGTTGGCCGTCGAATAGCGCTAGCTGCGCAGCATTTGTGCACCGCCGTCAGTGTCAGCCAGTTTGCCGTGGCATACGGAGCTCCATCGCAGTCTTTAACACTGGTAGCATGCCGCGACAGCGTAGACGTGAACCGTATGTGCAGTTGACGGACTTTGAGCGAGGGCGTATAGTGGGCATGCGGGAGGCCGGGTGGACGTACCGCCGAATTGCTCAACACGTGGGGCGTGAGGTCTCCACAGTACATCGATGTTGTCGCCAGTGGTCGGCGGAAGGTGCACGTGCCCGTCGACCTGGGACCGGACCGCAGCGACGCACGGATGCACGCCAAGACCGTAGGATCCTACGCAGTGCCGTAGGGGACCGCACCGCCACTTCCCAGCAAATTAGGGACACTGTTGCTCCTGGGGTATCGGCGAGGACCATTCGCAACCGTCGCCATGAAGCTGGGCTACGGTCCCGCACACCGTTAGGCCGTCTTCCGCTCACGCCCCAACATCGTGCAGCCCGCCTCCAGTGGTGTCTCGACAGGCGTGAATGGAGGGACGAATGGAGACGTGTCGTCTTCAGCGATGAGAGTCGCTTCTGCCTTGGTGCCAATGATGGTCGTATGCGTGTTTGGCGCCGTGCAGGTGAGCGCCACAATCAGGACTGCATACGACCGAGGCACACAGGGCCAACACCCGGCATCATGGTGTGGGGAGCGATCTCCTATACTGGCCGTACACCTCTGGTGATCGTCGAGGGGACACTGAATAGCGCATGGTACATCCAAACCGTCATCGAACTCATCGTTCTACCATTCCTAGACCGGCAAGGGAACTTGCTGTTCCAACAGGACAATGCACGTCCGCATGTATCCCGTGCCACCCAACGTGCTCTAGAAGGTGTAAGTCAACTACCCTGGCCAGCAAGATCTCCGGATCTGTCCCCTATTGAGCATGTTTGGGACTGGATGCAGCGTCGTCTCACGCGGTCTGCACGTCCAGCACGAACGCTGGTCCAACTGAGGCGCCAGGTGGAAATGGCATGGCAAGCCGTTCCACAGGACTACATCCAGCATCTCTACGATCGTCTCCATGGGAGAATAGCAGCCTGCATTGCTGCGAAAGATGGATATACACTGTACTAGTGCCGACATTGTGCATGCTCTGTTGCCTGTGTCTATGTGCCTGTGGTTCTGTCAGTGTGATCATCTGATGTATCTGACCCCAGGAATGTGTCAATAAAGTTTCCCCTTCCTGGGACAATGAATTCACGGTGTTCTTATTTCACTTTCCAGGAGTGTATTTTAAAAGATGTTAAGTGTCAGATCTGTATCGGTCCAGACAGTATCCCCACTACTCCAAAGGTTAATGTGACCTGTAGGCGTTCGCTACAAACAACACTATAAAATCCCTGTACCGCGGTGCGCGATGAAGATGGACAAGAGAAAGTCTGTATTGGAACTTGGATCAATGGCGTCATCGGTGAGACCACAGGATCTGGGTGGCTCTTGAGAGTGTCACAGGAGGATGTGAACCCGGCCAGACACCAGTGCACTTCTCAGACGAGCAGTAGTGCGTATTCAGCGGTGATGTGGATCGGGAGCACTTTGAACTGGTGTCACGTACAGATATCGGACGAATCTCAACGCGAACGAGGATCATGTGTGGGCAGTACAATATGGTGACTGCGTACTCTAACGTATTGTTCAGCTCTACATCTGCATTTTTGTGAGTGATTTGTCTTTCGAGATCATAATGGACGAGATCATAGCACCCATCTCGCGTGAACATCTTTCATAAATGAAAAGCGCTAGTTTGTTTTTGTTCTACAGCATTAGTTTATTGTGTTAACCGCTTTTCGGTCTACACGGCCATCGTCAGATATTTACTGACTATTGTCATCAAAGAAGATACTATATTTGTAAACGACATTGGATAAGAAGTTACACATCCAGACTGAAGCACAGACTCACAGCAGATGTCATCGTTGACAGTGTGGTGGTAATCCAATGTAAAAGGTAAAAAAGTTGAATCATCAGTAAATATAAAGGGAGTAAACAGGAAAAAACTTGAACAAAAAACTGGAAAAGTGTAGCACATAACAGTTTATATTAATAAAAAATACGAATAAAAATAAAATAAAAATAGTACTTGACAAAGCTACTTCAGGAGATATAATACGTGAAGTGTGACATACAAACCAATTAAAAGAAAGAAAGAATTATCAGTTGTACCTACAGTATATATGAGGAACTTGAGCAACACCAATAAGAAAAACAGAAGTGAATGAATGCAGAAAAACGGAGAAATGTATATGATCATACAGCGAATACCTTTTTGAAAGTATGGTACAACTGCATTTTAAAAAGTAAAAAGTTGAACAGCATGCAAATATAAAGGGAGCAAACAGGAAAAACATTAACACTATACTCAAAAACTGTGCCTATATAACAGTTTGCATTACATAAATGAATCAAGTAAAACAAAAACAGTACTTGACGAGATAACTTCAAGAGGTATTAAACATGGAGAGGAATACAAGAACCAATTAAAAAAACTTAACAATTGTAACTACAGATTTTATGGGTGACATGGACAATTTCAACAAAATATAGGGACACCGTGAAGACACGCAAATGGGGAAGTGTAAGGGAGAAAATAGTATGGGAAGTAATGAAAAACTGAGAGGATTATGTCAAGTTTAGACGAGGTGAGCTATTAAGCTGTGTCTGGTCATTTAAGATTAGATCTGGACTGTGAGGTAGATGCTTGTTAATTTTGAGGGCTTCAACAGGTTGAGCGTTTCGCTCACCCACCGATTCCATATTCTGCTAACAGTCAGTGGATCTCGACCGACGCGAGGAGAAATGTCGCGATACGATAAACCGCAGTCGCGATAGGCTGCATTCCGACCTTCATCAAATTCAGAAACGTCATGGTACGCATTTCTCTTCCTTACAAGAGGCATCACAACAACGTTTCACCAGGCAACGCCAGTGTACTAAGGTTTGTATATGAGAAATCGGTTGGAAACTCTCCTCATGTGAGCATGTTCTACGTGTCGCCACCGGCGCTAACCTTGTGTGAATGCTCCGAAAAGCTAATCATTTGCTTATCACAGCATCTTCTTCCTGTCGGTTAAATTTGGGGTCTGCAGCACGTCATCTTTGTGGCGTAACAATTTTAATGGCAAGTAGTGTAATTTTGTATGCCCCACTGTTGGCTAATAACTGGGTCTTATCTTTGCTAATGAAAATACATTGCGTTGTGGCGTTCTGAACTTGGTAGAAAATTCTGTACTTGCAGGATTCCAGAGTTTTCTGCTACGATCTGTGATACCTCTACTAGATATGATAATACAACCACTTCTTGCTGGATTCAATGGCATGGAACGGCTTGTGGTACCTACTGCCACGAACTCAACTGAAAATGTTAGGGAGTAGTTAAAAATTGCATTACGTCATCGCAGGAACTCTCCTCACACACTGAATGACCTCAGGAGGGGCCGCAGTCGATCAGCAGAACACGCTTCAGCAGCGACGTCTGAACAAACTTTTGAATAAAATTCCAAGGTGCCTCTAACCACGTTATAACGTACATGGTGGAGCTACACGGTACCCAGCAGCAGAATTATATTTCGAAGGTGTATAAATATGCACAATTCCAAACAGACTTCCTTCAGTTTGGTTGTTGTCGAACAGTTATATTACAGAAAAAGTTAGTTTTTTTTATCGGTTTATTCTTTTCTCTTAATTTAAGTTCACACGTGCTCACAGATGTGCACGTGCTGCAAAACATTTTTTGAGCAACTCATATTTCAGAGTATTCACGACGTTACATTCAACGCTATTGTAATTTCTTTGTTGTACCCCTCCTCCGATTACTGCAGTACCTCACAAAAAAGAGAAAACCCAAAAAAACTTGGTCGGAAGTCAATGTAACTTGGTACTTGTACATACGATTGGGAGGTATGTCAATGATTATTGTTGCACTTCTTTGTCACGTTTGTTCGTGTTTAGTATTGTTACCAGGTCTGGTAGAGTACATAAGTGGCGTAAACAGCTTTAGTTGTTGAGTGATCACTACGAATCACACAGCGATACCACACACTCACATGGGACAGCGTTATCAGCACATGACAGAGCTTGAAAGGAGCTTCATTGTGGGGCTGCATTTGGCCAGTTGGTCCACTTCGCATTTGTGGGGCATTCGGATGAGACAGTGGCCGGATGTTTACATTACCTTACTTTTACCGTTTTCCATGGATCCCTTGGAGATGAGTCTTTGGAATGTGGAAATAGTCCAAGTGCTTTTATTTTTTTTTTTTTAATTTTTATTACTCAGGTTCGTGGATATTGTGCAGTTCTAATGTAGACAGAGTTATGAGCTATAACCCTTGTGCAGCTACTCATCGATGGACTAGAAGGAGTTGGACAACAGGAAGTTCTTTAATTCACTCTGAAAACGATATTTATCACTTACACGACCTTTGATATGCTCCGGTAAGTTATTGAATATACGTTTACATTACCTTACTTTTACCGTTTTCCATGGATCCCTTGGAGAGGAGTCTTTGTGATGTGGAAATAGTCCAAGTGTTTTTATTTTTTTATTTTTATTACTCAGGTTCGTGGATATTGTGCAATTCTAAAGTAGACAGAGTTATGAGCTATAACCCTTGTGGAGATATTCATCGATGGAGTAGAAGGAGTTGGACAACAGGAAGTTCTTTAATTCACTCTGAAAACGATATTTATCACTTACACGACCTTTGATATGCTCCGGTAAGTTATTGAATATATGAGTACCCATGTATTTGACTCCTTTTTGTACTAATGTTAAGCATTTATAATCCTCATTCAGATTATTTTTGGTTCTGCTATTATTATCATGTTTTGCACTGTTGTTGTTGTCTTCAGTCCTGAGACTGGTTTGATGCAGCTCTCCATGCTACTCTATCCTGTGCAAGCTGCTTCATCTCCCAGTACCTACTGCAACCCACATCCTTCTGAATCTGCTTACTGTACTCATCTCTCGGTCTCCCTCTACGATTTTTACCCTCCACGCTGCCCTCCAATGCTAAATTTGTGATCCCTTGATGCCTCAAAACATGTCCTACCAACCGATCCCTTCTTCTAGTCAAGTTGTGCCACAAACTTCTCTTCTCTCCAATCCTATTCAATATCTCCTCATTAGTTATGTGATCTACCCATTTAATCTTCAGCATTCTTCTGTAGCACCACATTTCAAAAGCTTCTATTCTCTTCTTGTCCAAACTAGTTATCGCCCTTGTTTCACTTCCATACCTGGCTACACTCCAAACAAATACTTTCAGAAACGACTTCCTGATACATAAATCTATATTCGATGTTAACAAATTTATCTTCTTCAGAAACGCTTTCCTTGCCATTGCCAGTCTACATTTTATATCCTCTCTACTTCGACCATCATCAGTTATTTTACTTCCTAAATAGCAAAACTCCTTCACTACTTTAAGTGTCTCATTTCCTAATCTAATTCCCTCAGCATCACCCGATTTAATTTGACTACATTCCATTATCCTAGTTTTGCTTTTGTTGATGTTCATCTTATATCCTCTTTTCAAGACACTGTCCATTCCGTTCAACTGCTCTTCCAAATCCTTTGCCGTCTCTGACAGAATTACAATGTCATCGGCGAACCTCAAAGTTTTTACTTCTTCTCCATGAATTTTAATACCTCCTCCAAATTTTTCTTTTGTTTCCTTTACTGCTTGCTCAATATACAGATTGAATAACATCGGGGAGAGGATACAACCCTGTCTCACTCCTTTCCCAACCACTGCTTCCCTTTCATGCCCCTCGACTTTAATAACTGCCATCTGGTTTCTGTACAAATTGTAAATAGCCTTTCGCTCCCTGTATTTTACCCCTGCCACCTTTAGAATTTGAAAGAGAGTATTCCAGTCAACATTGTCAAAAGCTTTCTCTAAGTCTACAAATGCTAGAAACTTAGGTTTGCCTTTTCTTAATCGTTCTTCTAAGATAAGTCGTAAGGTCAGTATTGCCTCCCGTGTTCCAACATTTCGACGGAATCCAAACTGATCCTCCCCGAGGTCTGCATCTACCAATTTTTCCATTCGTCTGTAAAGAATTCGCGTTAGTATTTTGCATCCGTGGCTTATTAAACTGATAGTTCGGTAATTTTCACATCTGTTAGCACCTGCTTTTTTTGGGATTGGAATTATTATATTCTTCTTGAAGTCTGAGGGTATTTCGCCTGTCTCATACATCTTGCTCACTAGCTGGTAGAGTTTTGTCAGGACTGGTTCTCCCAAGGCCGTCAGTAGTTCTAATGGAATGTTGTCTACTCCGGGGGCCTTGTTTCGACTCAGGTCTTTCAGTGCTCTGTCAAACACTTCACGCAGTATCGTATCTCCCATTTCGTCTTCATCTACATCTTCTTCCATTTCCATAATATTGTCCTCAAGTACTTCGCCCTTGTATAAACCTTCTATATACTCCTTCCACCTTTCTGCCTTCCCTTCTTTGCTTAGAACTGGGCTGCCATCTGAGCTCTTGATATTCATACACATGGTTCTCTTCTCTCCAAAGGTCTCTTTAATTTTCCTGTAGGCAGTATCTATCTTACCCCTAGTTAAATAAGCTTCTACATCCTTACATTTGTCCTCTAGCCATCCCTGTTTAGCCATTTTGCACTTCCTGTCGATCTCATTTTTGAGACGTTTGTATTCCTTTTTTCCTGCTTCATTTACTACATTTTTATATTTTCTCCTTTCATCAGTTAAATTCAATATTTCTTCTGTTACTCAAGGATTTCTAGCAGCCCTCGTCTTTGTACCTACTTTATCCTCTGCTGCCTTCACTACTTCATCCCTCAGAGCTACCCATTCTTCTTCTACTGTATTTCTTTCCCCTATTCCTGTCAATTGTTCCCTTATGCTCTCCCTGAAACTCTGTACAACCTCTGGTTCTTTCAGTTTATCCAGGTCCCATCTCCTTAATTTCCCACATTTTTGCAGTTTCTTCAGTTTTAATCTACAGGTCATAACCAATAGATTGTGGTCAGAGTCCACATCTGCCCCTGGAAATGTCTTACAATTTAAAACCTGGTTCCTAAATCTCTGTCTTACCATTATATAATCTATCTGATACCTTTTAGTATATCCAGGGTTCTTCCATGTATACAACCTTCTTTCATGATTCTTAAACCAAGTGTTAGCTATGATTAAGTTGTGCTCTGTGCAAAATTCTACTAGGCGGCTTCCTCTTTCATTTCTTAGCCCCAATCCATACTCACCTACTATGTTTCCTTCTCTCCCTTTTCCTACACTCGAATTCCAGTCACCCATTACTATTAAATTTTCTTCTCCCTTCACTATCTGAATAATTTCTTTTATTTCATCGTACATTTCTTCAATTTCTTCATCATCTGCAGAGCTAGTTGGCATGTAAACTTGTACTACTGTAGTAGGTGTGGGCTTCGTATCTATCTTAGGCCACAATAATGCGTTCACTATGCTGTTTGTAGTAGCTTACCCGCATTCCTATTTTCCTATTCATTATTAAACCTACTCCTGCATTACCCCTATTTGATCTTGTGTTTATAACCCTGCAGTCACCTGACCAGAAGTCCTGTTCCTCCTGCCACCGAACTTCACTAATTCCCACTATATCTAACTTCAACCTATCCATTTCCCTTTTTAAATTTTCTAACCTACCTGCCCGATTAAGGGATCTGACACTCCACGCTCCGATCCGTAGAACGCCAGTTTTCTTTCTCGTGCACTATTTTGTCCAAAAAGAGATATGTTGGAAATGAGAAACATCAGTGAGTATATGTACTGAGAAGCAGTAGTTAGAATACCATGTTTCTTAAAGAGGTCTCTGCATTATGATCTAGGACTGACACCAGATATAATTCTAATGACTCGTTTCTGAATTTTGAAAATGTTCTCTTTGTGAGAGGAGTTTCCCCAAAAGTGATTCCGTATCTCATTAGAAAATGGAAGTAGGCCGAATAAACTAACTTCTTCATTTTTAAATCACCTATTTCTGCTCTCATTTGTAGTGCAAGTGTAGCTCAACTAAGGCGTTTCATTAAGTCTGGAGTGTGAGTTTTCCATAGGGAGCACTAATTTCATATTAAACTATTTTTAATTATTATCTGTCTTTGGTACGAAGGTTAAACTGCAGTATATTCAGTATTTTTCAAATCAGCTATCTAGTCTTGCGTCGTACCATTACAGTTAAAGTGAAAACGTTAAATCTAATTACTATTTACTAATCAGTATTTGATCAGTGGGAACACCCATAAAGTATACTGTATTATTCTACATGATGTGTGATATCTGAAGATGATGACAGGAAATTATGCCTGGTACGTGACATCACAGAGTAAAAGAAACTGAAGCAGATTTTCAAAAACCTCCATAGAAAGACCATTTCAATAAGGTTGCTCGAGAGACTAGTTGGCAAGCTGAAATAATTACATGTAGCTATAAAGCATTCTAAATGTTCTAAATAAACAATAGTTCTCGATGGAAACCGAACTAATTAAAACATATAAATACTCAGCGATTACATCTTGTAACACAAGAACAAACAGGTCTCAATTAAAACTAAAAAAACTCACACAGAACATCGTAAATAGTAATGTGTTCAGTGCCACAGTATTCATCTCTTAAGAGATATTAAACGCTGTTAAAAAATTAACCGTTCCATCAAAAACACTATGGTTACCTTCATATCTCGATATATAGAAACGTTTCGAGGATTAATCATATTGCGAAATAAGCGCCTGTTTGCGTGCTATCATTTGCAAAAATCGTCGTTTCGATGTCATAAACCATTTATGTAATACTATGAATATTACGATTACACGATTCATATTGTGCATGGAGGGGTCTGGGCATTCAATGTTATAAAACAAGTATTGTAACAATGGAACTAGATATTGATCTGCTCTCAGCTTTAAATATAATTTCGATACGTTAGCTACATTTTATGTACAGTAATGTGTAATATAAAACGAACCATACCCAAAGCCTATGCAAAGTGTTTTTACCTCTGCAAACTCTTACAGTTTCGTGCAATTATTTATTTAATTTAATGGAGCGCAGTAACTGTGATGAATAACAATAAGAAATTCAGTCTCTCATTGAGCAAAAACATCGGGCTGTACTACGTAAAAAGATCAAATTTTTTCACGGAATGGTTTTCTTAAAATCATGTAAGTATTTCATAGCCGTCGGATCGTCCATTCAAGTGCTCTACCGACAGTTTCTGTAACGCGGCTTTGCTGCACAAGTAGGAGAGAATTACTGCATCGCATCGCTTTGCGTTGGATCGCAGGAACATTCAAGTAGTTCTGCAGTTCGCCGTGTTCATATCAGATCGCTCACGTAAGACGAGATGTTACAGTCGTGACGGATATAGACATAATTAAGGGTTTATTTGGCTGAATTTTCCGATGGACTGCTGAAATGAATTACGCCAGCATTCACCTCATAAACTGCGCGCTGCTTCGCTTTAAATTTCCGGCGGAAGTCTGAAAAACATGGTGTCGCAGGTAGCAAAATTGTCAAGACTTATAAAAGAATGGAAAACTTGAGCTTTTGAATTTAGGGAAAATCATTTTTCGTGTAACTGTCTTCGTTATGTGCAGGACGTTTTGAGATATATAGTATCTTACAAGGAAGCATACTGGTTCGCGAGATGATAGATATGCCACATGACAACTGCGAGAATTTGAGAGGAAATTCAAATAAACAAAAACGTTTATTGACAATTATATAAATGCATTCTTGTAAGAAATATTTTTTCGATGTTGTAGTAATTATACAGCTACCAACTGGAAACAAAACATTTATAATCATCCCTATTACAGGTATTATGAGGGTGCTGTGGCGGTACCCAACATCATAGGTGAATGACACACCGTTAGACCAAAACAAAAGTATCATTGTAATAAGACGGTTTTTGTGGTGTGTTACCATGGACTGTCATAAAATACATAGTAATATCCGCATAGGGAATGAATAAATTAAAAGTGGAATGCCAAATAAAATTCTTCTCATTTTTTAAAATCTTGTCAATTCGCTAAATCATTAATTGTACAACCCAGCAACCCAGTTGTATACAATTCAACTAAAAACCTTAAATTTTGCGCTACAGACTTTCATTTCAAAAAGTGCCCTAAATGCAGTTTTTGTGGTTTAGTTGTCATACGATATCCCCTGGTACGTCTGGTACCACAGGTTCTGCCTTGCGGCCTGTATATGAGGGATGTTCAATAAGTAATGCAACACTTTTCTTACATACCAATTTCGATTGAAAAAATGCGGAGTCTGTTGTGGACCCATCGTAGAATATAGTGACTATAATTTCCGGTAGGTGGCGGCGTTATACGTATCATTGAAAACGGCGTCTGTAACGGGGGCGGGGGGGGGGGGGGGGGGGGGGTTCCAAGCAGAGAGCTGTCATTGAGTGTTTCTTTTGGCGGAAAACCAGAGCGCCACCAGATATTCATAGGCACTTGCAGAATGTCTACGGAGACTGACAGCACGGTGAGTCATTGGGCGAGACGTCTGTCACCATCGCAATAAGGTCGCACAAACCTATACCGCACCCCGCGGGCCGACCGGCCCCAAACAGCTGTGACTCCTTCAGAATTTGAACGTACAGACATTCTCATTCGAGGTGATCAACGGATTACAATCAATCACTTCACTGGACAACTGGACGTCTCTGTTGTTAGTGTGCTAAGACACACGTGTCCACCATTTGGGGTGTATTGTGTATTGAATCGGGGACCTAGAAACGACGGAGAGGCTTCATCCCTCTGTAGCCCTCAGTGGTTCACAACCCCACAACAGGCCACAGCAGTCAACCCACCTCACCGCCATCCCACACCGAACCCAGGGTTATTGTGAGGTTCGGCCCCCAGTGGATCCCCCTGAGAACGTCTCACACCAGACGAGTGTATAACGCCAATGTTTGCATGGTAGAGTAATTATGGTCTACGCGTATGTAGAGACAGTGTTTGCACAGCAGTTGCCGACATAGTGTAACTGAGACGGAATTAGGGGAACCAGCCCGAATTCGCCGAGGCAGATGGAAAACCGCCTTTAAAGCCATCCACAGGCTGGCCGGCACACCGGACCTCGACACTAATCCGCCAGGCGAATTCGCGCCAGGACTGGCACGCCTTCCCGCTCGGGAAGCAGCGCGTTAGACTGCGCGGCTAGCCGGCGGGCTACCATTTGGTTCCTCGCCGCCTTACAGAAGACCAAAAAGAGGAACGAAGAACCATCCGTGAGAAAGTACTTGCACGTAACGAGATAGGTCGTGAAAATCTGTTGTCGAATATCGTCACGGGCGGTGAAACATGGGTTCATCACTTAGAACAGGAAACAAAGCGGCAGTCCATGGAGTGGGGCGCACCACCTCTCCGCAGAAGAAAAAGTTCAAGACCGCACGCTCAGCCTGTAAAGTCATGGCACGATCTTCTGGGACTGTGAATGGGTTATTCTGTTTGATGTCTTCCTTCAAGGTCAATGATCAACTCTGAAGTGTATTGTGCAAGCCTCAAGAAACTGAAGAAACAACTTCAGCTTGTTGGTCGCCACAAAAATGCAAACGAACGTCTCCTTCTCCATGACAACGCAAGGCCTCACACACGTCTGCGCACGCGAGAGGAGCCACAAAAATTCATGGACTGTTTTTCCTCATCCACCCTACAGGCCAGGCTCTCATCTTACGACTTCCACGTGCTTAGCGCAATGAAGAAGGCATTCCGCGGGAGGCATTACGCCGATGATAAGGAAGCTTTTGATGCAGCAAGACTTTAACTCAGACGTCGATCAATAGAGTGGTACCATTCGAGAACCATGAGAACAGTTAGCGACTTCCGACGAACTTCACGCAGCATTTCGAACACTTTAGATACTTTTTTTCACTGTTGTTGTTGTTGCGGGCTTCAGTCCAGAGACTGGTTTGATGCAGCTCTCCATGCTACTCTATCCTGTGCAAGCTTATTCATCACACAGTACCTACTGCAACCTACATTCTCCTGAATCTGTTTAGTGTGTTCATATCTTGGACTCCCTCTACGATTTTTACCCTCCGTGCTGTCCTCCAATACTAAATATGTGATCCCTTTATGCTTCAGAGTATGTCTACCAACCGATCCCTTCTTCTAGTCAGGTTGTGCCACAAATTTCTCTTCTCCCCAATTCTATTCAATACCTCCTCATTAGTTATGTGATCTTCTTCAGAAACGCTTTCCTTGCCATTGACAGTCTACATCTTATATCCTCTCTACTTCGACCATCATCAGTTATTTTGCTCCCCAAATAGCAAAACTCATTTACTACTTTAAGTGCCTCATTTCCGAATCTAATTTTCTCAGCATCACCCGACATAATTCGACTATATTCCATTATCCTAATTCTGCTTTTGCTGATGTTCATCTTATATCCTCCTTTCAAAACACTGTCCATTCCGTTCAGCTGCTCTTCCAGGTCCTTTGCTGTCTCTGACAGAATTACAATGTCATCGGCGAACCTCACAGTTTTTATTTCTTCTCCTACTGTGAATTTTTCTTTTGTTTCCTTTACTGCTTGCTCAATATACAGATTGAATAACAGCGGGGATAGGCTACAACCCGGTCTCACTCCCTTCCCAACCACTGCTTCCCTTTCATGCCCCTCGACTGCCATCTGGTGTCTGCACAAATTGTAAATAGCCTTTCGCTCCCTGTATTTGACCTCTGCCACCTTCAGAATTTGAAAGGTCGTATTCCAGTCAACATGGTCAAAAGCTTTCTCACTGATACACCCACAAAATAACCAAATAAAAAAAAAAAGATTCTTGCTTAACTTTCTACATTGTCGCTACTCATGCAGTTTAAATTTATCATCAGCTATGACGTTTAATTTATTACTACTTTACTACTAACTCTAGTCGTAACTAATTTTGCTCAACGTATCCACATACACTGGTGAACACATCTGCAAAATTACGTCATTGTACGACTCTTAGCTCAGGAGATAGAACGTCATAAGCACTGAGTTGCATGAAAAACTAGCTTGCTTTTACGAGGAAGTTCGATTCCTTAAAGAATCGGGGTAGGGAGGGGGTAGTTGTTGGTGGATGGTGAATACAGCTCTGTCTTTAGTTTGTGCTCTTTACATATTCTGACCAACAAATAAATTCATTTTTTCAGTTCACCTTTTTTTCTGTCCAAAGTTATGGCATCGTCTGCGTATAAGACTTAGGTCTCTGTGTTTGGGAGTACGGGCAAGTCACAAGTTCCCTTGTTGGAGGCTTTCCCCTTCGCAAATTAGTGCGAGGAGAAACTCAGATAATGAACGAAATTTGATGCTCTTGCAAACTGGTCGAACACATTCCGCCAAGAAATTTAGCTGCCAGCGCTAGGTTTTTCGTTACACGTCTGCTGCAATCAACCGACAACACAGTCCTTCCTGTCCACATTGTGGTATACGATGGTATAATAATAGGACTGACGCCGTCGTAGAGCAAGTACGCATGCGCTACAGATGAACGACTAATATCTGTGAAACGTGAAGCCTTCTCGGTCGAATGCGGAATCACTTGAGGCTGTAAATAAATCACTGCAGCCACGACTTTCATTTGTTTAAGAGCTGTTATTCTGTGTGATAAGAGCACTAATAGAGCAATGAATTGTCATGAATTTCGTTATGAAACTTCGAAAACTGGTACTGAAACCTATTGTAACGTCCCCTTACAAAAATTAATAATGACTGTGCTGGTAAACCTCTTACGTTATTTGATTTTCAAACAGCTGAGCAAAACTGAACGTACTCAGACATTTCTCTCTTTACCTATTCTGATCACCACTAAACTGACACTCAATATTTTTTTAGGGCAAAACAATCTGACTTTCAATATTCCCTACAATAGAATGGCTCTGACTAACAATAACCTATACCTTTCATGAATCACTTACCTCACAAAAATCTTCGTTACTCGAACTACTGCAATACAGCGAGCGCCAATACTGCCAGCTAAATGAATGATTCTAACTACTGAAGGCACTAACTACTGATAGGGATAGTTATCAAATCAAAGATTTTGATAGAGAACAAACATTGTATTTACCTTAATAGTGTTCAAAATCAGTTCATGACTTCCAGTCAAAAATTTCCTTTCTCTGACGGACACACGTCCAGATTGTCCGCTCTCAAAACTCTGCCACCTCTCTCCCCACATCCACCACTGCTGGCGGCTCACCTCCAACTGCGCAACGCTACACGCTCATCACATCCAACTGCCCAACATTACTGAAGCGAATATTCCAACAATGAGTCCAACCAGCCACAGATTGCATACAGTACAGTCAGTGATTTTCATTTAGAGCGCTACGTGGCGTTGCCAACATAAAAACCTAAACAGCCTACTTACACTACCTTTTACTGAAAGATTTGTATAACGAAGATTGTTTATCATGTACGCCGACAAGACGCTGAAGACGACTCACGCTTGGAACGCTCTTCTGCATCAAAAACGGGTGAAACTTTCGAAAAAGTAGATAATCTGTTTCGATCTAACCGTCGGTTGCGTACTCGATCGATTGCTGAAACTATAGGAATTGACAAGAATGCGTAAGGCAAAATTTACATAACCAAATTAACATGTTAAAAATGTTTGCGAAACTGGAGCCGAAAATTCTCACAGTCAAACAAAAAGAAGCTTGTGAAAATGTTTGAATTAATATTCTGAATACCTCAAATGTATTCGAAATTGCGAATAAGGAGAACCATCAGCTGTAGAAAGGAATGACGACAACGAAAATTTGTGCCAGACCGGGACTCGAATCCAGATTTACCCCTTGTCGCGAGCAGTTGCCTCACCGTTTGTCTCTCCGTGCAAGACTCACGGCCACTCCCAAACTTCCATATGCAGTCAACCATGCGTCTACAACCTGTACATCCATTATGTATATTCCTGTACTGGTCAGACGCTGTACTTGAAAGTCGCTTGTCCGGTATCGGAACACCATTGAAAAATGTCCTAATTTCTTGGCAAGAGTCATAACATGTCACTAATCTGTTTTTGTTGTTGTTCTTCTCACATATGATCCAGAAATTAAGCGGCAGCCCCTGCACTGGAAGATCCCAACTTCACCGACAGCGAAAGAATCGCGCATGAGCAAATTTAAGATTCAAAGCGATGACGATTGTTTTTTTTTCGACATTCATGGAATTGTGTATCTTCACTAGGTTCCTGAAGCTCAAATTATTAATCATCATTAGTACCTTGAGGCTCTTGCTCAAATCCGTGAGAAAATGGGAAAAAACCAGTCCGAAATGTGGAAGAAAAAGTAAGGGGCTCTGCATCAAGACAACGCACCGGCTCATACAGCATTGTCTGTCAAGAGGTTTCTAACGAATTAAATCTCCTGAGCGTTAGACCACCGATCTTATTCACCTGACCTGGTACGTTGTGACATTTATCCATTCCCCATGGTCAAATGTGCAATAAAAGGAGGAACATTTCAGTCCGTTGAAACAGTGACAGGAAAAGTGGCACGTGGCATAAAGGAACTCAAAGCGGAAGACTTTCAGCACTATTTCCATCAAAGGAAAATTGGCATGGAGCGTTGTAGGGCTACAGAAGGGAATTCTATTGAGGATAACTATAACTAAATACCGGGTGATCAAAAAGTCAGTATAAATTTGAAAACGTAATAAACCACGGAATAATGTAGAATGAAGGTAAAAATTGACACAGATGCTTGAAATGACATAGGGTTTTATTAGAACCAAAAAAAGGCACAAAATATCCGACAGATGGCGCTGGACAGCAAACCTGCTACCGTGACGGGTGAGAGGTACGCCGATATGTTACAAAAGCGCATCATACCTAGCCTGGCTGATAAACATCTGTTGGAATGTACGATGTTTATGCAGGATGGCGCTCCACCCCATATTGCTAGACGCGTGAAAGATCTCTTGCGCACGTCGTTTGGTGATGATCATGTGCTGAGCCGCAACTTTCGTCATGCTTGACCTCCCAGGTCCCCAGACCTCAGTCCGTGCGATTATTGGCTTTGGGGTTACCTGAAGTCTCAAGTGTATCGTGATCGACCGACATCTCTAGGAATGCTGAAAGACAACATCCGACGCCAATACCTCACCATAACTCCGGACATGCCTTACAGTGCTGTTCACACCATTATTCATCGACTACAGCTATTGTTGAGGAATAATGGGGGACATATTGAGCATTTCCTGTAAAGAACATCATCTTTGCTTTGTCTTACTTTGTTATGCTAATTATTGCTATTCTGATCAGATGAAGCGCCATCTGTCGGACATTTTTTGAACTTTTGTATTTCTTTCTTTTTTTTTTTGTTCTAATAAAACCCCATGTCATTCCAAGCATGTGTGTCAATTTGTACCCCTCTATCTACATTATTCCGTGTTTATTCAATTTTCAAATTTATACTGACGTTTTGATCACCCGGTATGTATGTGTTTTAAATGAAATGGTTTACAGCAATAACCCCTCTTGTTTTATAGCTACGCCTCGTATTCTACACCACCGTCTCTACCTACGCTTTCGATTTGAATTCGGAATTTTATTCGTGTATTTTCGGCGTTACTACCCGTAGCAGAACGTAGAGGTCTTAACAAATTCAGGCTGAGGGAAACAATTCACCTTCGTGCAGTAAATTTATGGCGGTATTACCCATTACCAAGAAGATAAAAAAAAGCGATGTTCATGACGGATGGGATCTGAAAGTCCATGCACCGCAGGTGTGTGTGAGTTTCAATTTTCCAGATGACGCAAGCGCACTTAGCGCTCCGTACAATGTAATTCCCCGCCACAAGTTACGGATTTACCAGTAGCGAGATGTATTCGTTTCGTATATCAGAGCGTATAAAACTGTGCTAGGTCATAATGACTTTTACGTGATTATTACTCTCATAACTTACGTTACTCAAAGCATCACACTCCGTGGAGCTCACATATGATTTACCTGTTTCACTTTTACGCGGCTTTGCAGCAGATCTTACGTTCAATGACCTCCCGTTTCTTCCGAATTGCGACAGTCTCACTATTCTGGTGCGAAATAGTCAAAATTATTACTCAGTCGTATTATAAGTCCTGACATGTTCTCAAACACCATTTTTAAGTTCTTCCTGCATTCCATTACTACCTATTGCCTTATAAATTATTCCTAGTCAAAAGCGAGTAATTTAGTTTACACAATTCTAATAGGTGAGAACCCCGCCTATTAGAATTATAGAAATTAAATTACCCATTACTGACTAGGAATAATTTATAAGGCAACAGGTAGTAAAGGAATGCTGGAGGAACTTACGGAAGGCGTCGTAGAAGGTGTGAACAATTACAATGTGAATAGTAAAATGTTGTGGAATATCGTCGCTGAACAGGTTATCCATCTCACCTCATAAACACTATGAGAGTCTACACACAAGCATCGAAATTATTATACATATGGGAAATATAGCAACAAAGCCAATGAGCACTAATAAACATAAACTGCTTCGTTCAGCACACAACAATAACGGACCACATCCTTCTTCGTGGGCGCGTTCCTCGCCGATGTCATTGTATCTCGCGTAGGTGCCGGGTACGTCTATACTTATGGTGGTGGGTCGTCCCCACTGTCCTGGTCCTTTCTTATTCAGAATAATTATATGCAATAATTACATTCTTCTACCTGGTACACCCCAGATGGGTAGCGGATCAAGCAATGCCCTAGCTAAGAAATTAGCGTAATATGTTCGGTATCTCGGGTGTTGCATAATCAATGAGTGACGTTCTTGTAGTAAGGCCCAAAAGTCTTACTCATTCTTACTACAGAGGCGCCTTCTGTGAACCTTAAAAACTCTTATTTCTGTCGATTATTTGATCCACCATCCTATCGGAGTGTACACACTTCCCACTAGCGCAAATTTTTAAGTTCCTTTTTAATTGGTGTATCCGTAACAGCGCTCACAAATATGCAACCCTTTGAAAGAGTCACCTGTTGCTGTGAGCAGTAGGCAGAGTTTACTGACAAACGTTTACTGATCAACAAAGCAGTTGAAGAAAGCGTACCTAACTGACAGGAATAGTACGACATTAGAGGAGCATTTTTTTTTAAATCTTTAATAACACCACAAGGACCGTGAAAGTGATCACAAAGATTAATATGCGCACAATGAAGGAATCAAAGAAGGAAGTGTGGTGTCACCGCCAGACACCACACTTGCTAGGTGGTAGCCTTTAAATCGGGCGCGGTCCGTTAGTATACGTTGGACCCGCGTGTCGCCACTATCAGTGATTGCAGACCGAGCGCCGCCACACGGCAGGCCTAGTCTAGAGAGACTCCCTAGCACTCGCCCCAGTTGTACAGCCGACTTTGGTAGCGATGGTTCAGTGACTACATACGCTCTCATTCGCAGAGACGACAGTTTACCATAGCCTTCAGCTACGTCATTTGCTACGATCTAGCAAGGCGTCATATTCTTCTTCAAGAAAGTATTCGGAACAGATAATATTGTGAATCATGTACCGCCAAGAGCGACGTTCATGATTAATGGATTAAAGTTAAGTATCAAACTAATTACATGCGCTTTCTGAATTCTAATTCCTTGTCATGTTGCAGACCTCACGTCGGTATAGTCTTTCCCTCCTCATGCCAGCCTGCGTGAGCTAAAACGCGTGCATTTCGGCCTCCTCTAGTAACACGGTGTTGGCACAACAGAAAGTGCGATGGGAACTACACAATGTGAAATTTCATATTAAAATTGATTCTGCGCAGTATCTCGTAAACCAGAAGATTCAAAACAAGAGCCTCCTTAGACCAAGAAACGCGCAACCTTGAGTATTGGCCAATGAGATAGCTTGTAATGAGTCTTCATTTTCCCTGTTCCTAACCGAAGAAATTGTTTATGTATGAATAATAGCAGCAGAAGTTTTATGAGTGGTACAGGCAATTGTATTTCTGATACTAATCTAAATTACAATGTGCCATTTCAAACAGGAAGGATACCATCTGAGGATAAGAACACACAATCTCACACTTATACGTGGAACTATCGAGACTTTAAGAGATCTTCCGGATTTGACCTCGCTGCCCGTAACTCCTTTCTCTCCGTGCGTATCAAGAATTGACTCACGCTCCTGCTCTTTGTGGAATCTGAGTTCGTAATAACTCCTACAGTGAAGTTGTAACCGAGTTTTATTACTCTTTCATCGCCTCTTAATATCTCTGTCTTTTGTTGTGGATTGTCGCTGAGTTAACCTTAGTGTTAGTTCATGCAACGTTCAATAGAACAAACCCTCATACTACGAAATCATCGTTTTAATGTCATTGGACAGCAATTATATGAAGCTTTTGTTATGAAACACGGCAGTGTAGTTTTTTCTATACAATTTCAAAATATTATTTTTAAGTATCAGGTTTCAAATTAAACAACTATGGATTGAAAAATTATACACGGTCCAGTCACATTAATGTTGAAAGGGTACAGGACCGCCCGACATTGAAAATAGGTACAACATTCTTATTTATTCTTGTCAGAACAACATATTTTTTGTAGTAATAACTCAATTTCACTTAATACACCGAAGCCAGATACCAGTGTAGGAAGGATGGAAGGTCAATTTATTTATGTAATTGATCACATATGCACTCTCACAAAATAAATCCCTGTATCCAATTTGGTGACATCTGCGAAATGAATGGATGTATGGTCGTCTGCTAACCACAGATAGTGAATGGGCAATATATGATCATCTTTGAGACAGTCTTTGGTCACCTTTGGTGGAACCAAAGAGATGAAATTTACCTGAGCTTTGAGCGCCTGAAATGTGGCTGACCAATACGGTAGCAAGGTGGTCCCCCACCTTTACGGAGGTGCGAGCTGACCTGAAGAA
Source organism: Schistocerca gregaria (assembly GCF_023897955.1). Lineage (NCBI taxonomy): Eukaryota > Metazoa > Arthropoda > Insecta > Orthoptera > Acrididae > Schistocerca > Schistocerca gregaria. The sequence continues at coordinate 164,451,285 of NC_064921.1, forward strand.
CGGCAATGTTTCAGCACTCTGGCGCTGGATCTTGTGTTGGTAAGACCTGTCCTAGTTGTGCTCCGTAAAGGCAAAAGAGTGGAGAAAATGGTACGCATGTGAAATACTTAAGAGTAGTTTGGAATAATTATTTCTCTATTTCAGGAACTTTTGGGAGGAGAATTAAATGACAGGCAGTTAATATTAAGGGGATCGTAGTAATCTTCGGAAGTGACCAACGGTCGCAGTCAAACCACATGTAGCAATATGTTGGAATACTTGCGAGTGCTAGTACTAAGTTGGTACACTTTCGAGTGCTAAAGTTTAGCTGAATTACTGCCGTGTGTTGGAAATATTTAAGACATGGCGTGTGCAGGACTTGAAATTAGAGACGAGTACTTCCACGTGGTGAGTACTGTGTGAGCAAGGCATGCGGGTGCCTCTCAATGTATCACCATGTTCGATGTCAACGTTGCGGTAACCACTCACAGACGGCAAGTGGCAGCAGTAGCAGTGGAGGGTATATAAAGGTTGTCGGGGGGACGAGGAAATCAGTGCAGTCGTTGTCATGCTGAAACGGAACGGTTTATCCGAAGTTCAAAAGAGCATAACCATCGGCGTGTGTGTGTGAATCCCTAAGGGATCAAACTGCTGAGGTCATCGGTCCCATAATCATCGGCTTTTGGGCCAAGGGTGGAAGCATTTCCGAAACGGCAAAGTTTTTAAACTGTTCAGTAGTAAAAGTATACCGCGGATGGCAAAATGGCGCTATCCAAAACCGCCGCCGACGGAACTGTGTCTTACCAGGCGCCATAGACGACAGTAGTGAATGACAGTTGCGGATATGTGTAGTGTGAATAGACGTGAAGCTGTTGAGGAACTGACTGCCCAAATGAAACAAGAGGCTATCAACTGTGTGATCTCATCGACCGTTCATCAAACGTTGCTGCGTTAGGACCTCCGCAGCAGGCGTCTGTTTCATGTAAATTAATGAGTGGTGTACATCTACATCTTCATCTACATCCATCCTCCGCAAGCCACCTGACGGTGTGTGGCGGAGGGTACCTTGAGTACCTTTATCGGTTCTCCCTTCTATTCCAGTCTCGTATTGTTCGTGGAAAGAACGATTGTCGGTATGCCTCTGTGTGGGCTCTAATCTCTCTGATATTATCCTCATGGTCTCTTCGCGAGATATACGTAGGAGGGAGCAATATACTGCTTGACTCCTCGGTGAAGGTATGTTCTCGAAACTTCAACAAAAGCCCGTAACGAGCTACTGAGCGTCTCTCCTGCAGAGTCTTCCACTGGAGTCTATCTATCATCTCCTTAACGCTTTCGCGATTACTAAATGATCCTGTAACGAACAGATGACAAAATGGTAGATATCGAAATAGACGACAAAGGGATAGAGAAAAAATAAAAATCGCTCAAAAGAGGAAAGGCCGCTGGACCTGATGGGATACCAGTTCGATTTTACACGGAGTACGCGAAGGAACTTGCCCCCCTTTTTGCAGCTGTGTACCGTAGGTACACTGGAATACTCTCTTTCAAATTCTAAAGGTGGCAGGGGTAAAATACAGGGAGCGAAAGGCTATTTACAATTTGTACGGACAGCAGATGGCAGTTATTAAAGTCGAGGGGCATGAAAGGGAAGCAGTGGTTGGGACAGGAGTGAGACAGGGTTGTAGCCTCTCCCCGATGTTATTCAATCTGTATATTGAGCAAGCAGTAAAGGAAACAAAAGAAAAATTTGGAGGAGGTATTAAAATTCATGGAGAAGAAGTAAAAACTTTGAGGTTCGCCGATGACATTGTAATTCTGTCAGAGACGGCAAAGGATTTGGAAGAGCAGTTGAACGGAATGGACAGTGTCTTGAAAAGAGGATATAAGATGAACATCAACAAAAGCAAAACTAGGATAATGGAATGTAGTCAAATTAAATCGGGTGATGCTGAGGGAATTAGATTAGGATATGAGACACTTAAAGTAGTGAAGGAGTTTTGCTATTTAGGAAGTAAAATAACTGATGATGGTCGAAGTAGGGAGGATATAAAATGTAGACTGGCAATGGCAAGGAAAGCGTTTCTGAAGAAGAGAAATTTGTTAACATCGAATATAGATTTATGTATCAGGAAGTCGTTTCTGAAAGTATTTGTTTGGAGTGTAGCCATGTATGGAAGTGAAACATGGACGATAACTAGTTTGGACAAGAAGACAATAGAAGCTTTTGAAATGTGGTGCTACAGAAGAATGCTGAAGATTAAATGGGTAGATCACATAACTAATGAGGAGGTATTGAATAGGATTGGAGAGAAGAGAAGTTTGTGGCACAACTTGACTAGAAGAAGGGATCGGTTGGTAGGACATGTTTTGAGGCATCAAGGGATCACAAATTTAGCATTGGAGGGCAGCGTGGAGGGTAAAAATCGTAGAGGGAGACCGAGAGATGAGTACACTAAGCAGATTCAGAAGGATGTGGGTTGCAGTAGGTACTGGGAGATGAAGCAGCTTGCACAGGATAGAGTAGCATGGAGAGCTGCATCAAACCAGTCTCAGGACTGAAGACAGCAACAACCGTAGGTCTCTAGAAGAGCGTAGCGTTCCAAAGGATTGGAAAGGGCACAGGTCGTCCCCGTTTTCAAGAAGGGACGCCGAACAGATGTGCAGAACTATAGACCTATATCTCTAACGTCTAGCAGTTGTACAATTTTGGAACACGTATTATGTTTGAGTATAATGACTTTTCTTGAGACTAGAAATCTACTCTGTAGGAATCAGCATGGGTTTCGAAAAAGACGATCGTGTGAAACCCAGCTCGCGCTATTCGTCCACGAGACTCAGAGGGCCATAGACACGGGTTCCGAGGTAGATGCCGTGTTTCTTGACTTCCGCAAGGCGTTCGATACAGTTCCCCACACTCGTTTAATGAACAAAGTAAGAGCATATGGACGATCAGACCAATTGTGTGATTGGATTTAAAAGTTCCTAGATAACAGAACGCAGAATGTCTTTCTCAATGGAGAGAAGTCTTCCGAAGTAAGAGTGATTTCAGGTGTGCCGCAGGGGAGTGTCGTAGGACCGTTGCTATTCACAATATACATAAATGACCTTGTGGATAACATCGGAAGTTCACTGAGGGTTTTTGCGGATGATGCTTTGGTATATCGAGAGGGTGTAACAATGGAAAATTGTGCTGAAATGCAGGAGGATCTGCAGCGATTTGACGCATGGTGCAGGGAATGGCAATTGAATCTCAATGTAGACAAGTGTAATGAGATGCGAATACATAGAAATAAAGATCCCTTATCATTTAGCTACAATATAGCAGGTCGGCAACTGGAAGCAGTTAATTCCATAAATTATCTGGGAGTAGGTATTAGGAGTGATTTAAAATGGAATGATCATTTAAAGTTGATCGTCGGTAAAGCAGATGCCACAATGAGATTCATTGGAAGAATCCTAAGGAAATGCAATCCGAAAACAAAGGAAGTAGGTTACAGTACGCTTGTTCACCCACTGAATACTGCTCAGCAGTGTGGGATCCGTAACAGATAGGGTTGATAGAAGAGATACAGAAGATCCAACGGAGAGCAGCGCGCTTCGTTATAGGATCATTTAGTAATCGCGAAAGCGTTAGGGAGATGATAGATAGACTCCAGTGGAAGACTCTGCAGTTATCTCTCAATATTAGTAAGGGTAACCTACTGCGTATAACAAGGCGAAAATCCCCATTAATGTTCGAGTACAAAATAAATTCCCAGTCTTTGGAAGCGGTAACATCCGTCGAGTATCTGGGTGAGACTATTCGAAATAATCTCAAATGGAATGATCAGATTACACAAGTAACGGGCAAGGCGAACTCTAGATTTCGGTTCATTGGTAGAATCCTGAAGCAATGCAGTCCTTCAACAAAGAAATTGGTTACAATACCTTAGTTCGTCCAGTCTTCGAGTATTGTTCGTCTGTATGGGACCCTTACCAGTTGGGTCTGATTCAAGAGATTGAGAAGGTCCAAAAAAGACCGGCAAGATTCGTGACAGGTACATATAGCCATCGCGAGAGCGATACAAATCTCATAGAAAGTTTGAAGTGGGACACACTTGCAGATAGTCGGAGCGTCCAACGGAAGAGGCTGCTCACTAAATTCCGAAATCCGATATTCACCGAGGATGGAGAACTTATATTATTACCACCAACTTTCAAAACGCGCAATAATCACCATTCAAAGATTAGGGAAATTAGAGCTCGTACTGAGGCTTTCAGACAGTCGTTTTTCGCTTTCGCGATACGCGAGTGGAACGGACGGGGGGAACATGACTGGCGCGAATTGTGCCCTCCGCCACATACCGCTTGGTGGCTAGCGGAGTATATATATAGATGTACCCATGCTGACTGCTGGCCATCGAGGACTAGAATTTTCACGCCAATACCACAACGGCACGTCTAGCGATTGCCGACTGGTAATCTTTTCAGATAAATCAGTTTCATGCACCATCGAACAGATGGCTGTTGGCGTGAAAGGTCTTGAAGCGAACGCCTTACATCAGTCTTCGCAAGGGTCCAAGCTGGGAATGATTTCGAGACATTCCCTGAATGATCTTGTCATTCTGGAAGACTCAATGGATCAACAAAAGTATGCATCTATCCTTGGGTACCATGTCCATCCCCTACATGTAGTTTGTTTTTCCTCAGCACTATGGCCTCTACCAGCAGGACAATGCAACGAGTCACACAGCTCGCAGTCTAGGTGCGTGGTTCGAAGAATAACAGGATGAGGTTACCGTACTCCCGTTGCCACCAAACTCCCCGGATTTAAATCCAATCAAGAAACCGTGGCAACACCACTGGAGTCGACATGGCTACACATTCCTGTCGGTACCTTCCAGCACCTCACTGACTCTCTTACTGCAGATCTCACGGTGTTCCACTCTACAAAAGGTGGTTGTTCAGGCTTTTGACAGGTGGTCTCTTTCATGCGACTGGACAATGTATTTGCCACTTTCAAATCAATTAAACAGGGTGTTACAAAAAGGTAGGGCCAAACTGCCAGGAAACATTCCTCACACACAAATAAAGAAAAGATGCTATGTGCACATGTGTCCGGAAACGCTTAATTTCCATGTTACAGCTCATTTCAGTTTCGTCAGTATGTACTGTACTTCCTCGATTCACCGCCAGTTGGCCCAATTGCAGAAAGGTAATGTTGACTTCGGTGCCTGTGTTGACATGCGACTCATTTCTCTACAGTACTAGCATCAAACACATCAGTACGTAGCATCAACAGGTTAGTGTTCATCGCGAACCTGATTTTGAAGTCAGTGCAATGTTTACAAATGCAGAGTTGGCAGATGCCCATTTGATGTATGGATTAGCACGGGGCAATAGCTGTGGCACGGTACGTTTGTATCGAGACAGATTTCCAGAACGAAGGTGTCCCGATAGGATGACGTTCGAAGCAATTGATCGGCGTCTTAGGGAGCACGGAACATTCCAGCCTATGACTCGCGACTGCGGAAGACCTAGAACGACGAGGACACCTGCAATGAACGAGGTAATTCACCGTGCAGTTGACGATAACCCTAATGTCAGCGTCAGAGAAGTTGCTGCTGTACAAGGTAACGTTGACCACGTCACTGTATGGAGAGTGCTACGGAAGAACCAGTTGTTTCCGTACCATGTACAGCGGGTGCAGGCACTATAAACAGCTGATTGGCCTCCACGGGTACACTTCTGCGAATGGTTCATCCAACACTATGTCAATCCTCATTCCAGTGCAAATGTTCTCTTTACGGATGAGGCTTCATTCCAACGTGATCAAATTGTAGATTTTCACAATCAACATGTGTGGGCTGATGAGAATTCGCACGCAATTGTGCAATTACGTCATCAACACAGATTTTCTGTGAACGTTTGGGCAGGCATTGTTGGTGATGTCTTGATTGGGCCCCATGTTCTTCCACCTACTCTCAATGGAGCACGTTATCATGATTTCATACGGGATACTCTACCTGTGCTGCTAGAACATGTGCCTTTACAAGCACGACACAACATGTGGTTCATGCACGATGAAGCTCCTGCACATTTCAGTCGAAGTGTTCGTACACTTCTCAACAACAGATTCGGTGACCGATGGATTGGTAGAGGCGGACCAATTCCATGGCCTCCACGCTCTCCTGACCTCAATGCTCTTGACTTTCATTCATGGGGACATGTGAAAGCTCTTGTCTACGCAACCCCGGTACCAAATGTAGAGATTCTTCGTGCTGGTTTTGTGGACGGCTGTGATTCAATACGCCATTCTCCAGGGCTGCATCAGCGCATCATGGATTCCATGCGACGGAGGGTGGATGCATGTATCCTCGCTAACGGAGGACATTTTGAACATTTCCTGTAACAAAGTGTTTGAAGTCACGCTGGTACGTTCTGTTGCTGTGTGTTTCCATTCCATGATTAATGTGATTTGAAGAGAAGTAATAAAATGAGCTCTAACATGGGAAGTAGTCGTTTCCGGACACATGTCCAAATAACATGTTTTCTTTGTGTGTGAGGAATGTTTCCCGAAAGTTTGGCGGTACCTTTTTGTAACACCCTGTAATTTTCACGACCCTAAGACATGATTTATATAGCCGTTTCTGTAGCACATTAACACTGATATTTTCGCTGCTTACTTGCGTAATTTTTCAATTGAATATTTTCTTCTCAGAGCCGCAGCGCCAGTTCTTGTAACTCAGACAAGCATCAGTACAACACACCTTTCAAAATTTCAAATGTAAATCCCTTATGAAACTTCCTGGCAGATTAAAACTGTGTGCCGGACCGAGACTCCAACTCGGGTTCGAGTCTCGGTCCGGAACACAGTTTTAATCTGCCAGGAAGTCTCATATCAGCGCACACTCCGCTGCAGAGTGAAAATTCTCATTCTGTAAATCCCTTGTGTTTGTAAACGGTTTCTGGTCCTCGGTAATTATTTATTTCGTGCTGTAACCAACTGCTTACTGGTATTTTCTGCAGTGCATTTTTTGTGCTTTAGGAAGGACCAAGCCAGTGAAACAAGGAACCTCTGTATCAATACGAGACATCTTTGCTCTTTAGAAAAGAATGTAACACTTCTATGAATCAACAGAATAACTGAATCAGTCCAAAGTTTCTACTCAAATTGATCTTGAAATAGCAACAAACTGGAGGATTTCTGTTAAGCGTTTCTGTTCTTAAATCATTCGTGAGAATACTACTGTAGTTCGTGGTTCCTGTGGATCAACTGTTGTTGCAGATGAACTACCAAAGTTGTTTTTACTTTAGTTGCCACTATTGCCACACAGCAGCTGTTGCCCTCATAATTAATAAAGCCAATCGTATCATTAAATATCCCAACTTGAGCTAATCAAAAATCTTCGAGTAAGCACAATGGGTAGAATATTCTCAACACGACTATTCCATGGGTACCGAATACTAGGCTTACACTTGGATTCTGAAGAAGATTTATTTAACACCTGTCAATTTGGAAAAAGCTTTCGATCAAGTAGATAGAGAATAGGTGTGAAGCATAATGAAGTAAAAAAGTTACTCGCTCCATTTAATAACCACCTTAAGAAGCATATACGCAAAACAAAACAATCACGTTGGACATACGTGGAGAACTGGTAGCACATTTCAACACTGACAGGGGTGTCAGACAAGGATGTAGCTGGACTAGGTAATTACTGTCGCTATGACGTCACCACAAACGACTGCGTTGAGAGTGTCGCTACCGAGTGAGGTGGCGCTGTGGTTAGCAAACTGGACTCGCATTCGGGAGGACGACGATTCAAACCCGCGTCCAGCCATCCCGATTTAGGTTTTTCGTGGTGTTCCTAAGTCGCCCAAGGCAAATGCCGGGATGGTTCCTTTGAAAGGACACGGCTGATTTCCTTCTCCATTCTTGACACAACCAAAGCCTGTACTCCGTCGCTAATGACCTCCACGATGACGGGACGTTAAACCCAATCTTCGTTCCTTCTTCCTGGGAGTGGAGCTGTGACCGGGGAGCATGGACTGCTGACGAATAGAGTCATACTGTATTTATCGAAGATTTGGCGTTCATGCAGCACGCCGGATTACCAACATAGGCGAATATGACGGCGAAGTTGGGAGACGTTTCACTCTTCCAATGTTTTAGAGAGCCACACCAGTGTTAACTACTGGCAGCATTAGTCCTTTGGCAGGAATGAAGGCTCACCGTCATCGTGTACTATTATTAATAAATGAGACCATACTGTCAAGTTCTTTATAACTCTGACTAGATTTAGTAATCCCGGAAGTAAAATCACGAAGGCAACGACAAAAAAGGAGTGAACATCTCGACAGAATGATCTGTGGCAGACTACCTCACGAAGCTAGATATTACAATTTGACAGGTGAAGAACTCTGGGAGCGCCAAGGGAGAGATCGACACCACAGCAGGCAAAGATTTGATACTTATAGCGCAGAATTTATGAGTGAAAGTGACATAGATATTGAACCGTTTAAAATCCAAGCTTCAGCTGAAAGGCTCAATTCAGCTTGTGAACTGCTGCAAGATTTCAAGAACCAATGATAAACTTAAATGTATATTTGACCTTACATCTTGTGAGCACAAAACATCTGTTCACTTGAAACAATTCATGTGAAATCTTTTACCTGGGCAATGAATGAGCTGGGAGGTGCAATGGATGTTTCTGTCAGTCATTCTCCTTGTGGAGAGAATGACCGGACCAACTTTCATAAGCAAGAAAATGCTAAAAAACGAAAGAATATGGTCATGGTAGAAGGAGGATCTAAAAATACTAATGAATAAAATAGCTCCATATTTAGCAATTGTATACAAGCACTCGCTCACAGAAAAATCCGTGCCTAAAGACTGGAAAATTGCTCAAGTCACACCAATACCCAAAAGGGGAAGAAGAAGGAAGCCGCTGAATTACAGGCCTATATCACTAACGTCGATTTGCAGTAGGGTTGTAGAACATTTACTGTATTCGAACATTAAGAAGCACATCGAAGAAAACGATTTATTCACATATAGTCAGCACGGATTCATAAAATATCGTTCTTGTGAAACACTAGCTCTTTATACTCATGAAGTAATAAGTGCTATCGACAGGAGATGTCAAATTGATTCCATATTTTTAGATTTCCAGAAGGCTTTCGACACCGTTCCTCACAAGCGCCTTCTAACCAAACTGCATGCCTTCGGAGTATCGCCTCAGTTGTGCGACTGGATTCCTGATTTCCTGTCAGGAAGGTCACAGTTCGTAGTAATAGACGGAAAGTCATCGAGTAAAACAGAAGTAATATCCGGCTTTCCCCAAGGAAGTGTTATAGGCCCTCTATTGTTCCTGATCTATATTAAAGATATAGGAGACAATCTGAGTAGCCGTCTTAGATTATTTGAGGATGGTGCTGTCATTTACCTCTTGTATAGTCATCAGATGATCAAAACAACTTGTAAAATAATATAGATAAGATACCTGTATGGTGCGAAAAGGGGCAATTGACCCTGAATAAAGAAAAGTGTGAAGTTATTCACATGAGTAGTAAAAGAAATGAGTTAAATTTCGATTACGCGATGTCACACAAATCTGAGGGCTGTAAATTCAACTAAATACTTAGGGATTAAAATTACAAATAACCTAAACTGGAATGGTCATATAGATAATATTGTGGGTAGAGCAAACCAAAGACTGCAATTCATTGCCAGAACACTTAGAAGGTGCAACAGGTCTACCAAAGAGACTGCTTACACTACGCTTGTCCGCCCTATTCAGGAGTATTGCTGTGCGGTGTGGGATCCGCATCAGGTGGGACTGACGGATGACATCGAAAAACTACAAAGAAGGGCAGCTCGTTTTGTATTATCGCGAAATAGGGGACATAGTGTCACAGACATGATACATGAATTGGAGTGGCAATCATTAAAACAACGGCGTTTTACGTTGTGACGGGATCTTCTCATGAAATTTCAATCACCAGTCTTCTCCTCCGACTGCGAAAACATTCTGTTGGCACCCACCTACACAGGGAGAAATGTTCATCACGATAAAATAAGAGAAGTCAGGTCTCGCACAGAAAAATTTAAGTGCTCGCTTTTCCCGCGTGGCGTTCGAGAGTGGAACGGTAGAGAGATAGTATGAAGGTGGTTCATTGAACCCACTGCCAGGCACTTTATTGTGAATAGCAGAGTAATCACGCAGATGTAGATGCACATCTTTCAACTTTGTAACAATGTAATAGACAGCGCTTGATATAGCACGTATTTCATGGAAGTGTGACAAACGTACGTTCAAACTATAGGAGCTACTCGTGTACCGACTAATCATTTTCGAAACGGGGCTCCCAGGATCAGAAAAAGGAGAAGTCTTCGTGAGAGCAGAGTACATGCTTCATGTTTTGCCAGCCTTTATAATCAAACAGTTCAGTGCTGTAATAGCGATCTTAGCAGCGTAATTAAATGTTGTCTGTCATTTCGTTAAGTTTCTCATGAAAAGCGTTTTCAATTGCGAGCACGGGCAGCCAGACCCAAACTTCCATACGTCGTCGATCCTGTGTCACAATCCGAATGCATCTCTGGTGGAACATTACATCGTTCTTCTTAACAACATAAGGCATTACAACATCGTATTTATCCCACTATACTAGGCTGTGACATTCATTTCAAATGACCTCCCCTGTACGGGAATCACACACTGGTGTACGATTACGGGCTGTGAGGCAGAAACGATGACGTATGGACGTTCGAGTTTAGCCATTAGTGGTGCGAGGGCTTCCCGGCGGGTAGACCCGATCACCTTGTGCAAGTCTTTCGAGGTGACGCCACTTCGCCGACTTGCGCGTCGATGAGGATCAAGTGATGATGATGAAGACGGCACAAACAACGAGTCCCTGAGCGGGGAAAATCTCCAACGCACCCGAGAATAACCCCCCCCCCCCCTTACGCATCACCAGCATGACAAGACGGCGCACTGACCACTCGGCTACGGTGCCGCCTTAACTTCGGTGATCTCACGGGAACAAGTGAAATCACAAAGCAAGGTCTTGGCAACCAGATGGCGCATTTAATCTTAAAGCATATCGTTTGTGCTGTTTTAACAATGTTTTGTATATTAATTTACAGTACTAGCCATTAAAATTGCTGCACCAAAAAGAAATGCAGATGATAAACGGGTATTCATTGGGCAAATATATTATACTAGAACTGACATGTGATTACATTTACACGCAATTTGGGTGCATAGATCCTGAGAAATCAGTACCCAGAACAACCACCTCTGGCCGTAATATCGGCATTGATACGCCTGGGCATTGAGTCAAACGAAGCTTGGATGGCGTGTACATGTACAGCTGCCCATGCAGCTTCAACACGATACCACAGTTCATCAAGAGTAGTGACTGACGTATTGCGACGAGCCAGTTCCTCGGCCACCATTGACCAGACGTTTTCAATTGGTGAGAGATCTGGAGAATGTGCTGGCCAAGGCAGCAGTCGAAAATTTTCTGTATCCAGAAACGCCGTACAGGACCTGCAACATGCGGTCGTGCATTATCCTGCTGAAATGTGCGGTTTCACAGGGATCGAATGAAGGGTAGAGCCACGGGTCGTAACACATCTGAAATGTAACGTCCACTGTTCAAAGTACCGTCAATGCGAACAAGAGGTGACCGAGACGTGTAACCAATGGCATCCCGTACCATCACGACGGGTGATACGCCAGTATGGCGATGGCGAATACACGCTTCCAATGTGCGTTCACCGCGATGTCGCCAAACACGGATGCGACCATCGTGATGCTGTAAACAGAACCTTGACGTTTGGCCATTCGTGCACCCAGGTTCGTTGTTGAGTACACCATCGCAGGACCTCCTGTCTATGATGGAGCGTCAAGGGTAACCGCAGCCATGGTCTCCGAGCTGATAGTCCATGCTGCTGAAAACGTCGTCGAACTGTTCTTCCAGATGGTTGTTGTCGTCAGGGATCGAGACGTGGCTGCATCATCCGTTAGAGCCATGCGGATAAGATGTCTGTCATCTCGACTGCTAGTGATACGAGGCCGTTGGGATCCAGTAAGGCGTTGCGTATTACCCTCCCGAACCCACAGATTCCACATTCTTCTAACAGTCATTGGATATCGACCAACGCGTGCAGCAGTGTGGCGATACGATAAACCGGAATCGCGATAGGCTACAATCAGACCTTTATCGAAGTCGGAAACGTGATGGTACGCATTTCTCCTCCTTACACGAGGCATCACAACAACGTTTCACCAGGCAACACCGGTCTACTGCTGTTTGTGTATGAGAAATCGGTTGGATACTTTTCTAATGTCAGCACTTTGTAGGTGTTGCCACCGGCGCCAACCTTGTGTAAATGCTCCGCAAAGCTAATCATTTGCATATCACAGCATCTTCTTCCTGTCTTCGCGTCTGTAGCACGTCATCTTCGTGGTGTAGCAATTTTAATGGCCAGTAGTGTAGATTCCTGTTCGCAGTGATTTTTTTGTTCTGTGCTACCTGAGCGATAAAGTCTCTACAAAAGTGGACAGCGCACGAAGTTGTTATGCCGGAATAAACCATATTTGGGGAAATCCTCCACACGAGTCACTAGTGTACAAGAAACTGAACCTTTAACGAAAGACATCAACCAAAGATTTTGTGTATTGGTAATATCTTTAGTTATATATTAGCTCGTTGTACACTACGATCTCCTGTGTACGTTAGTAAGTTGTCACCTGACGATGGCTTAATAAGGCGGAAAACTGTACATAATAAACAAATATTAGTAGAGTGGAACGCACTTTATTTTCTTTACAATTTTGTTGGTGTTGTGATTTTTCAGTGCCAAGATTGTTTTGATGCAACCCTCAACAACAATGTGTTATGTCCAAGTCTCTTCATCTGAATATAATTGCTTCAACGTAAATACACTTTACGCTGCTTGCTGTAGTCAATTGCTCTACAATTTTTACCCCTCTCTCCCCCTCCCTTTCCCACAAACTTCTCACCAATGTCCAATTAACGATTCCTTGCTGTTCGGTGTTGAGTCGTATCAACTGATTCCTTCTTTTAGTCAGGTTGTGCCATATTTTTTCTCTCCATTTCGATTCGGTACCTCTTCATTAGTACTCGTTGTGCCCCGCTAATCAACATTTTTCAGTAACACTCTGCCTTGGAGAGAAGAGAACCACGTGAATGAATATCAAGAGCTCAGATGGCAACCCGGTTCTAAGCAAAGAAGGGAACGCAGAAAGGTGGAAGGAGTATATAGAAGGTTTATACAAGGGCGATGTACTTCAGGAGAATATTATGGAAATGGAAGAGGATGTAGATGAAGACGAAATGGGAGATAAGATACTGCGTGAGGAGTTTGACAGAGCACTGAAAGACCTGAGTCGAAACAAGGCCCCCGGAGTAGACAACATTCCATTGGAACTACTGACGGCCTCGGGAGAGCGAGTCCTGACAGGCGAAATACCCTCAGACTTCAAGAAGAATATAATAATTCCAATCACAAAGGATATTTACAATTTGTACAGAAACCAGACGGCAGTCATAAGAGTCGAGGGGCATGAAAGGGAAGCAGTGGTTGGGAAAGGAGTGAGACAGGGTTGCAGCCTCTCAGCGATGTTATTCAATCTGTATATTGAGCAAATAGTAAAGGAAACAAAAGAAATATTCGGAGTAGGTATTAAAATCCATGTTTTGAAAAGAGGATATAAAATGAACATTAACAAAAGCAAAACGAGGATAATGGAATGTAGTCAGATTAAATAGGGTGATGCTGAGGGAATTAGATTAGGAAATGAGACACTTCAAGTAGTAAAGGAGTTTTGCTATTTAGGAAGTAAAATAACTGATGATGGTCGAAGTTGAGAGGATATACAATGTAGATTGGCAATGGAAAGGAAAGCGTTTCTGAAGAAGAGAAATTTGTTTTCATCGAATATAGATTTATGTATCAGGAAGTCGTTTCTGAAAGTATTTGTTTGGAGTATAGCCATGTATGGAAGTGAAACATGGACGATAACTAGTTTGGACAAGAAGAGAATAGAAGCTTTCGAAATGTGGTGCTACAGAAGAATGCTGAAGATAAGGTGGATAGATCACGTAACTAATGAGAAGGTATTGAATAGGATTGGGGAGAAGAGAAGTTTGTGGCACAACTTGACTAGAAGAAGGGATCGGTTGATAGGACATGTTTTGAGGCATCAAGGGATCACAAATTTAGCATTGGAGGGCAGCGTGGAGGGTAAAAATCGTAGAGGGAGACCAAGAGATGAATACACTAAGCAGATTCAGAAGGATGTAGGTTGTAGCAGGTACTGGGAGATGAAGAAGCTTGCACAGGATAGAGTAGCATGGGGAGCTGCATCAAACCAGTCTCAGGACTGAAGACAACAACAACAACAACAACAACTATCAAATAACTTACGGGTTGGCTGCCGGGTGACGTCGTCGACCACCGCCGATATTTCGACAGGAGCACACCCTGCCATTCTCAAGGCATTCTCAACAACTATGCCTTTACCTGAATTGTTTATAGCCCACATCTTACTACCGCTCTAGGGTACGCTCAATACACATACCTTATAAAAAGAGTTCCTAACATTTAATTAATATTTGAAAATAAAAAATTCTCTTTTTCAGAATCACTTATCTTGCTATTGCCAATCTGAATTTTACATCCTCGCTACTTCATCATCGTCTGTTATTTTGCTGCTCATATAGAAAAACCCTTCGACTATTTGTGTTTCATTCGCAAACTGAACTCCCTCAGCGACGCTTGATTTAATTCCACTACACTCCGCTACCCTTGTTTTGCTTTTGTTGACGTTCATGTTATGGTCTCTTTTCTAGCCAATAGCTACGGGGGCATGCTGAAAAGTAATGCCTCCGAATTTTTTACTCTGATCTCAGTATCGGATGTGGTATTACGTGTCATGCATATTACTCGGTCGACTTTCTCGTTTCGCTAAAGCAAATTGCAAATCTCTGCCGCTAGAGGTCTCCGAATTATAGCGCGCAACATGGCGATGTGTGACGTAACTATGTCGGTGTGTGAGAAACAGCGTGCTTTAATCGAGTTTCACGAATTCGAAGCGTTCGTCGACATGGAAAGCCATCTCTTTCATCATGATACTGCCAGACCACATTCGAGCGCTGCGATATCTGGAAAATCCGACGCCTTGGGTTCACTGTCATCGATCATTTACCATACAGTCCCGACTTGGCACAGTCCGATTTTCATCTGTTTCCAGAACTTGGAGAACACCTTAGAAGATTCCAGAGGTGAAGTGAGGTTGTCGCTCCGTCAACATTCCACATTGACGGTATCAACAAACTGGTCTCTTATACAAATGAAATGATACAATTTCATAGATTTTACTTGTCTCACACAAATATGATTTTATGTACATAGACTTTAGCGGCGAGTGTCGGCCGGAGTGGTCGAGCGTTTCTAGGCGCTACAGTCTGGAATCGCGCGACCGCTACGGTCGCAGGCTCGAATCCTGCCTTGGACATGGATGTGTGTGATGTCCTTAGGTTCGTTAGGTTTAAGTAGTTCTAAGTTCTAGGGGACAGATGATCTTAGAAGTTAAGTCCCATAGGGCTGAGAGCCTTTTGAACCATTTGAAGCGGCGAGTGAAAATTACTAATAAGGCCAGGAATGGAAGCCTGATCTCCTGTGTAGTAGGCATGTGCGCTTGCCACCAAGCCACCGTGGCACACCAGTTCATACAACTTCGCGGATTACCCTGGAATGCCTCCCTCCTCGACCCAGGTCCTCACTGCCGCTACAGTCTACTTTAAGTTCCCACTTACACTCGATCAGAGTTGCTGAGACTCTCCACGTTCTGGAATAGCACCTCAGCATCGAACGTAAATGGGGGGGGGGGGGGGGGGGTCCAGCCTGAAACCCAGGTACATTTTCTTATACCAAAGAAGTGACACAATTTCGGAAGTTTTACTAGGCTCATATATATGGGTATATGACAGCCAAGTACCTGGAAGTTGAGTTGAACGACATACGTGGGCGAGCTGAAAAGCAATGCTTACGCACTTTTTATGTGAAAACTCATAAAACTTTTTAAACAATGCAAATTTTATTCCGTCCTATGATATTCCATTCTATTATATATATTTTATATATATTCTTGGGAAAAATGTTTTTGCCACCAAGTTGATTACGTTGAGAAATAAAGAAGTTGATATGAAGAATAAAGACATAGAACGGAATAAAGTTTGTTTTGTTTAAAAAGCTTTATGAGTTTTCACATAAAAAATGCGTAAGCATTACTTTTCAGCCTGCCCTCGTATGTCGTTCAACTCAACTTACACGCACTTGGCTTTCTTTGACAGAATTACAGTTTTATAGGCATACCTCAAAATTTTAATTTCTTCACCCTGAATTTCAGCTTGTTCCAGATTTTTCCTTGGTTACCTTGAAAGGTCTCTGTTGGATTCCTTTCATTTTAATTTCTGAAATCTGTTGTCATTTACGGCGTAAATTCCTCTTATAAATTTACTGTGGTGTTTCTCACTATCTGGGAGGAGACTGAGCAGTGAAACAAGTTACTTTTACACATAAACAAGAACGAGCTGTCACACTACTGCACTATAAACACAGTTTACATGTAATTCATGTCACACAGTCTCATACGGAACCTACATCCGCTTTCTTTTATATACTGTATATGATAAGATACTGTCATCCTCCTTCCCTTCTGTGTGAGAGGATGAATGAGCAAATGTATTTCTAGTTGCATGCTTGATGGTAGCAGACAAGCCTGTCTGCTAGAGAACAGTAGGACCAAAGTCGGAACAGGTAGCTACGCTTTCTAAAAGCTGAGAGGTTTCTGTTCTTAGTATGGTCCTGTCCGTCCCTTGTCATGTTGGTATAGGAAGCTGCCTCTCTGGTCACTTCCGTTATGTATGCGGAAGCACCCTTGGTAGGAGCCCAGGTCAGTCTGTCCGCGGCGAGCGTCTGAAGTGGTAAGATCTCCGGCTAAGCGCGTGTCTGCTAAGTCCGTAGGACAATGGATTTCTTAAGATCAGCCTAACTGGAAATTTAATCACCTTTATTTCAGGTTTAGCTTTAAAATATCTAATGTTATCTTAAATTGCAACGCAGTGTAATTCGAGTGTGAAGTTCGGAACATATTCCGGTTGTTGCTTTGTCACTACTTTGTGAGTAAAGTGGAACCACGTGTTGATCATTAACTCTAATTATGAATGCAGTGTTGTATGCAGTCTCCCAATCTTGGCTCCATATTTGATGTGTTCCGTAAGATTACAAACTCACATTTTCACAGTCCTAAATAAGGCACCAGCTTAGTTATGACTCAATGATCAGTGACGGATTCCGTGACAGAGATATTGTGTTGATTTTTTTTTATTTATTACGTTCGAGCATGTTACCTATAATTCAAACACAGACTGTCTTCATTCGTACGCAAATTATTATTATCAACAGTAATTTTTATTACCTCCAACACAATACCACATCGCATCACTATAACTATCTCTACTATTACTGCAAACTAATCTGATCAGCCAGAACGTTATGACCACCGACGTACTATCGATATAAACCAGCCCAGACTATAGCAGCGTCGCCTGCCAGGAATGACTGCTAGTGAGACACACGTGTTGTGCATGTAGTATCAGTGAGCGCGCTGTCCGTGTGTAAAGTGAGGAAGGTGCGCGATCTATCTTAATGTGACCGAGGACAGACTGTGATGGACCGTGGGCTCGGCACGAGCATTTCGGAAACTGCAAGACCTGTCGGGTGTTCGAGGAGTGGTGTGCTGAGTGTCTTCAGCACCTGGGCGAAACCACCTCCAGCCGTAGGGTTGGGCTGTCAGCCGTCATTACAGGGTCGGACGTCGTAGGCTGGGCAGTATGGTTAAACAAGACAGGTGGCGAACTGTGGCGGAACTAAGATCAGACTTCAGTGCTGGTTAGAGTACAAATGGTCTGAACACACAGTGCACCGAACACTCCCAACGATGGGGCTCTGCAGACAACGACCGAAGTATGTACCAATATTAACACCATGACGTCAGCAAATACCACTGAAATGTGGAAGTGACCATCGGCACTGGACGTTGGCGCTGTGTCAGAGCGTTGTATGGTATAATGAATGCCAGTACCCTTCACATCAAGCAGATAGGAGGCCCCGAATCCATCGTCTTCCAGAGGAACAGCTCCTTGACAACTATACTGTGGGACGAGGGCAAGTTGGTTGGGGCTCCATTATGCTCTGGGAAACACCCACATGAGCAACTGTGGGTCCTGTGGAGCTCGTTCAAGCCACCATGACGACCGAGGAGAATCGTACAGTGGTTGCAGACCACATACACCCCATCTCGGCGATCATGCTTACTGACGGCAGTGGCATTTTCAATAAGACATTGTGCCCAGTCACAAGACCCGGAGTGTGATAGAGTGGTTCAAGGCTCACAGTGGCGAACTCTAATTGATGTGCTGGCCCAGATCTGCACAACTCGCCAGATCGAACACATGTGGGATGAGATTGGACGTGGCGTCAGAGCTCATCGCCCTCTTCAAGGAATTTAGGGGAATTAGGTGAATTGAGAGTACAGATGTGTGGTCAACCCGCTCCAGCGACCTATCAACGCCTCATTGCTTCCATGCCACGACACGTCGCTGCTACTATGCCTATGCGTGCAAAAATACACAAACCGGCTATCACGTAGGTGGCCATAATTTTTGGCTGATCGCTCACATCTACTAGCATGTCAAACTATGCCAACCACTAATACTGCCTGTCACTGGTACAAACTACACTACTGGCCATTAAAATTGCTCCACCAAGAAGAAATGCAGATGATAAACTGGTATTCATTGGACAAATATATTTATTATACTAGAACTGACATGTGATTACATTTTCACCGAATTTGGGTGCATACATCCTGAGAAATAAGTATCCAGAACAACCACCTCTGGCCGTAATAACGGCCTTGATACGCCATTGCATTGAGTCAAACAGAGCTTGGATGGCGTGTACAGGTACAGCTGCCCATGCAGCTTGAACACGATATCACAGTTCATCAAGAGTAGTGACTGGTGTATTGTGACGAGCCAGTTGCTGGGCCACCATTGACCAGACGTTTTCAGTTGGTGAGACATCAGGAGAATGTGCTGGCCAAGGCAGCAGTCGAACATTTGCTGTACCCAGAAAAGCCCGTATAGGACGTGCAACATGCGGTCGTGCATTATCTGGCTGAAATGTAGGGTTTCACAGGGATCGAATGAAGGATAGAGCCACGTGTCGCAACACACCTAAAATGAAACGTCCACTGTTCAAAGCGCCGTCAATGCGAACAAGAGACGTCCGAGACGCGTAACCAATGGCACCCCATACCATCACGCCGGGTGTTACGCCAGTATGGCGATGACGAATACACGCTTCCAATGTGCGTTCACCGCGATGTCACCAAACACGGATGCGACCATCACGATGCTGTAAACAGAACCCGGACGTTTTGCCTTTCATGCACCCAGGTTCGTCGTTGAGTACACCATCGCAGCCGCTCCTGTCTATGATGGAGCGTCAAGGGTAACCGCAACCATGGTCTCCGAGTTGATAGTCCATGCTGCTGCAAACGTCGTCGAACTGTTGGTGCAGATGGTTGTTGTCTTGGAAGCGTCCCCATCTGTTGATTCAGGGATGGAGACGTGGCTGGACGATCCGTTATAGCCATGCTGATAAGATGCCTGTCATCTCGACTGCTAATAATACGAGGCGGTTGGGATCCAGCACGGCGTTCCGTATCACCCTCCTGAACCCACTGATTCCATATTCCGCTAACAGTCATTGGGTCTCGACCAACGCGAGCAGCAATGTCTCTATACGATAAACCGCAATCGCGATAGGCTGCAATCCGACCTTTATCAAAATCGGAACGTGATGGTACGCGTTTCTCCTCCTTACACGAGGCATCACAACGTTTCATCAGGCAACGCCGGTCAACTGTTGTTTGTGTATGTGAAATCGGTTGTAAACTTTCCTCATGTGAGCACGTTGTGGGTGTCGCCTCCGGCGCCAAATTTGTGTGAATGCTCTGAATAGCTAATCATTTGCATATCACAGCATCTTCTTCCTATCGGTTAAATTTCGCGTCTGTAGCACTTCATCTTCGTGGTGTAGTAATTTTAATGGCCAGTAGTGTATAACTTATTTAAATAGTTTTATCTAACACATCCCACAAGATACTCCAACGCTCCCAAGTCCTTCCTGTTCCTTGGGTGATGTGTTTTGATAGGATCTTCTTATTTTGTTGTCTGCCGGCTCCTTGCTTGCAGGGGACGTCTCGCCTTTTCCAAGGAAGCACCACTGTTGCCGGTGAGGAGACCAGCCTCATGCCAGCCCACTTCATCCCGGCTCAAGTTCCTTGGGTTGCGAGGCGCATGCAAGGGCTCGACGGTTCCTTGACGTTTGTTTCACTGAGGATGCACTAATATCGTTTGAACTCCTACAGGAATAACTTACGAATAGCGGGTTAATGGACGGTGGACGCTGCACTGTAGTGTGCGATCATCATCATCATCATCATCATCATTTAAGACTGATTATGCCTTTCAGCGTTCAGTCTGAAGCATAGCCTCCTTATAAAATTCCTCCATGATTCCCTATTCAGTGCTAACATTGGTGCCTCTTCTGATGTTAAACCTATTACTTCAATATCATTCTTAAACGAATCCAGGTACCTTTTCTTTGGTCTGCCCCGACTCCTCCTACCCTCTACTGCTAAACCCATGCCTCTCTTGGGTAACCTTGCTTCTCCCATGCGTGTAACATGACCCCACCATCGAAGCCTGTTCGCCCTGACTGCTACATCTATAGAGTTCATTCCTAGTTTTTCTTTGATTAACTCATTGTGGACACCCTCCTGCCATTGTTCCCATCTACTAGTACCTGCAATCATCCTAGTTACTTTCATATCCGTGACCTCAACCTTGTTGACAAGGTAACCTGAATCCACCCAGCTTTCGCTCCCATACAACAAAGTTGGTCGAAAGATTGAACGGTGCACAGATAACTTAGTCTTCCTTCTTGCAGAAGAGAGTAGATCGTAGCTGAGCGCTCACTGCATTGGCTTTGCTACACCTTGCTTCCAGTTCTTTCACTATGTTGCCATCCTGTGAGAATATGCATCCTAGGTACTTGAAACCGTCCACCTGTTCTAACTTTATTCCTCCGATTTGGCACTCAATCCGTTTATATTTCTTTCCCACTGACATTACTTCCGTTTTGGAGATGCTAATCTTCTTACTATAGTCCTTACATTTCTGGTCTAGCTCTGAAATATTACTTTGCAAACTTTCAATCGAATCTGCCATCACATCTAAGTCATCCGCATATGCAAGACTGAATTTGTCACGGTGCTCTACGCGGCTGGAAGTCACGAATCTTCCTTCCTTATTTTCCCTTTCCTTTCTGATTCTTTATTTTCTAGTTATGATCTCCAGGTATCCGTTGTCAGCGGTGCGTCTGCCACAGCTGTTGAGGTCAGCTGTCTTCGCTGCGTTGCTACGCGGTCTTTTGTCGCAACCTCATGTAGTACAGTGGACCGGGTTGATTGATAAGGTGCTGCGCCACCCGAAGGTTTCTTGAAATAGTGTCAGCACCATTTTCCGAGATCTGCCGTGCTGTCTCTCAGGGCAGGGTCTCCTTGATATAGACTCCTCCGTGACCATTCAGTTGCTGCCTATAAAGATAAGCAACTTCGCCATATTGCACACTGTCGGAGGTTTGTTTTCGCCCATTTCAGTGTCAGTAGTTGACACAAAAAATGTTTTAGGCCACTTGACGGAATCAGTTGCCCCACGTCCAGTCGCTGTCTTATGTTTGGGACAAAACTACTGGCGCGTCTCGCTGTTTGGGCGTCGTCCTATCGATTTTTCTTCGGGGTAAGAATCTGACTGTGAATTTGCTTCTTGCTTGTGGTCCATATCTCTATTAAATTCTGCGCTTCATGATGTTCCTTCGTTTTCCAGGCAACCCATCACCGCTTAATTTTCGTATATGAAGGTAGAGTGACGCATCCGAAGTGCATATCTCGGATGAATCAGCGGACACAATACCAAAAGCTGCCCGCCAATCGAACTGAGGTGAAAGAAGTTAAGGGATAACGATACGCACACATATAGATGGCGGTAGTTTCACGTACGCAATTCGTGAAATGACAGTGCATAGGCGGAGCTATCATTTGTACTCAGGTGATTCATATGAAACGGATTCCGACGTGTTTACGGCCGCACGACGGGAATTAACCAGACTTAGAATGGGGAGTGGTAGTTGTAGCTAGGAAATCGTTAGGAAATTCAATATTCCAACAACCACAGTGTCGAGAGTGTGCCGAGAATTATTGGGTATTACCACTCACCACAGACAACACAGTGGCTGACGGACATCAGTTAACGACGGAGAGTAGTGGCGTCTGTGTAGAGTTGTCAGTGCTAACAGACAAGCAACATCGCGTGAAATAACCGTATTAATGAATATGGGACGTACGACGAACGTAAGCGTTAGGGCAGTGCTGCGATATTTGGCATTGACGAGCTACGGCAGCAGACACCGACGTCAGTGCCTTCGCTAACAGCACGACATCGCCTGCAGTGCCTCTCCTTGGCTCTTGACCATATCGGTTGGACCCTAGATGAGTGGAAGACCGTGGCCTGGTCAGATGAGTCGCGATTTCAGTTGGTAAGAGCTGATGGTTTAAGCGCTGTCGGGCTGAGCTTTCACTTGGATGGGTGACCATCTGGTCTGCCGAGCGCTGTTGGTAGGTGGGGTGCAGTCAGCCCTTGGGAGGCAAACTGAGGAGCTGCTTGATTGAGAAGTAGCGGCTCCGGTCTCGGAAACTGACATACGGCCGGGAGAGTGGTGTGCTGACCACATGACTCTCCATATCCGCATCCAGTGTTTGTTTGAAATCTTATCGGACTTAACTGCTAAGGTCATCAGTCCCTAGCTTGCACACTACTTACCCTAAATTATCCTAAGGACAAACATACACACCCATCCCCGAGGGAGGACTCGAACCTCCGCCAGGACCAGCCGCACAGTCTATGACTGCAGTGCCTGAGACCGCTCGGCTAATCCCGCGCGGCTCGCATACAGTGACGCCTATGGGCTGAGGATGACACGGCGGCCGGTCGGTACCGTTGAGCCTTCATGGCCGGTTCGGGAGGAGTTAAGTTTTAGTTTTAAGAGCTGATGGTAGGGTTCGAGTATGTCGCAGACCCCACGAGTCCATGGAGCAAAGTTGTCAGCAAGGCACTGTGCAAACTGGTTGTGCCTACATAATGGTGCGAGCTGTGTTTACATGACATGTTTTGGGTTCTCTGGTGCAACTGAATCGATCATTGACTGGAAATGGTTATGTTATGTTCGAACTCAATTGCAGCCATTCATGGACTTCATGTTTCCAAGCAACGATGGAATAGTCACCGGCTCACAGTCCGCCATTGCTTTGAAAACACTGCACAGTTCCAGCGAATGATCTGACCACGCAGATCTTGGGACATGAATCCCATCTAACATTTATGGGTCATAATCCTGCACCGGCAACATTTAGCAACTATGGACGACAGCAGTACTTCTGCAGGGGAGTTCCAGTGACTTGTTGAGCCCATGCCACGTCAAGCCGCTGCACTACGCAGGACAAAAGGAATTTCGACACGACATTAGGAAGTATTCGACGACTTGTGACAACTCTTTTTATTTTATTTCGTGTTGCACTCCGTTAACCACACTACTGGCCATTAAAATTGCTACACCACGAAGCTGACGTCCAACAGACGCGAAATTTAACCGACAGGAAGAAGATTCTGTGATATGCAAATGATTAGCTTTTCAGAGTATTCACACAAGGTCGACGCCGGTGGCGACACCTACAACTTGCTGACATGAGGAAAGTTTCCAACCGATTTCTCATACACAAACAGCAGTTGACGGGCGTTGAGTGGTGAAACGTTGTTGTGATGCCTCGTGTAAGGAGGAGAAATTCGTAACATTACGTTTCCCACTTTGATAGAGATCGGATTGTAGCCTATCGTGATTGCAGTTTATCGTATCGCGACATTGCTCCTCGCGTTGGTCGAGATCCAATCACTGTTAGCAGAATATGGAATCGGTGGGTTCAAGAGGATAATACGGAACGCCGTGTTGGAATCTAACGGTCTCGTATTACTAGCAGTCGAGATGACAGACATCTTATCCGCATGGCTTTAACGGGTCGTGCAGTCACGTCTCGATTCCTGTGTCAACTGATGGGGACGTTTCAAGACAACAGCCATCTGCACGAACAGTTCGAAGACGTTTGCTACAGCATGGACTATCAGTTCGGAGACCATGGATGCGATGGTGTATTCAACGACGAACCTGGGTGCACGAATGGCAAAACGTCATTTTTTCGGATGAATCCAGGTTCTGTTAACAGCATCCTGATGGTCGCATCCGTGTTTGGCGACATCATGGTGAACGCACATTGGAAGCGTGTATTCGTCATCGCCATACTGGCGTATCACCACGCGTGACGGTATGGGGTGCTATTGGTTACACGTTTCGGTCACCTCTTGTTCGCATTGACGGCGCTTTGAACAGTGGACGTTATATTATAGATGAGTTACGACCCGTGGCTCTACCCTTCATTCGATTCCTGTGAAACCCTACATTTCAGCAGGATAATGCACGACCGCATGTTGCAGGTCCTGTACGGGACTTCCTGGATACAGCAAATGTTCGTCAGCTGCCCTGGCCAGCATATTCTCCAGATGTCTCGCCAACTGAAAACGTCTGGTCAATGGTGGCCGAGCAACTGGCTCGTCACAATACGCCAGTCACTACTCTTGATGAACTGTGGTATCGTGTTGAAGCTGCATGGGCAGCTGTACCTGTACACGCCAACCAAGCTCTGTTTGACTCAATGCCCAGGCGCATCAAGGTCGTTATTTCGGCCAGATGTGGTCGTTCTGGGTACTGATTTCTCAGGATCTATGCACCCAAATTGCGTGAAAATGTAATCATATGTCAGTTCTAGTATAATAAATATATTTGTCCAATGAATACCAGTTTTTCATCTGTATGTCTTCTTGATGTAGCCAGTAGTGTATACGTGCCGGTGCTATGAGCTTAAGATTGTGCATCCAAGCACTCGCACAGTATCTCATGCCTGTAGGCTCTGAGAGAAAGAGAGAGAGAGAGGGAGAGAGAGAGAGAGAGAGAGAGAGAGAGAGAGAGATGGAGAGAGGGAGCATGTAGCGGAATGCCGGCAGCTGCAGAGCGTGAGTGGGTGGGGCGAGGTGTGGTCAGCAGCGCCCGCAGCGTGATTGGCCAGCGTCCTTGGGTATTACCGCAGACCGCGGCCCTACCTGCTGGTACTGGCCAGTGCTCGAGGACGGCCGTCTTGCTCACTGGTGGCCTTACAGGGAATCTCAAGTGGCTCTCTCTTCCCACGCACGCGACTGATCCTGCGTCATAAGTCCTCACACCCGTTTTGCATTCGTATGAATTATGTTGCATCTCGGAAGTATCTCGTTAGGTCTTTCGCTGGAGTGTCAGTGCTGAACGGTTCTTGATATTAGAGTTACACCAACCTTTGTAATTACTATTGCGCCAGTTGTGTAAAATCTCTACCATCTGGTGAGCAAGATGTATGAGACAGGCGAAATACCCTCAAACTTCAAGAAGAATGTAATAATTCCAATCCCTAAGAAAGCAGGTGTTGACAGATGTGAAAATTATCGAACTATCAGTTTAATAAGTCACGGCTGCAAAATACTAACGCGAATTCTTTGCAGACGAGTGGAACAACTGGTAGAATCCTACCTCGGAAAAGATCAGTTTTGATTCCATAGAAATACTGGAACTCGTGAGGCAATACTGACCCTACGACTTATCTTAGAAGATACACTAAGGAAAGGCAAACCTACGTTTCTAGCATTTGTAGACTTAGAGAAAGCTTTTGACAATGTTCGCTGGAATACTCTCTTTCAAATTCTGAAGGTGGCAGGGGTAAAATATAGGGAGCGAAAGGCTATTTACAATTTGTGCAGAAACCAGATGGCAGTTATAAGAGTAGAAGGACATGAAAGGGAAGCAGTGGTTAGGAAGGTAGTGGGACAGAGCTGTAGCCTCTCCCCGAAGTTATTCAATCTGTATATTCAGAAAGAAGTAAAGGAAACAAAAGAAAAATTCGGAGTGGGTATTAAAATCTATGGAGAAGAAATAGAAACTTTGAGGTCCGCCGATGACGTAATTCTGTCAGAGACAGCAAAGGACTTCGATAGCAGTTGAACGTGATGGACAGTGCCTTGAAACGAGGATATAAGATGAACATCAACAAAAGCAAAACGAGGGTAATGGAATGTAGTCGAATAAAGTCGGGTGATGCTGAGGGAATTAGATTAGGAAATGAGACTATTAAAGTAGTAAAGGGGTATTGCTATTTGGGGAGCAAAGTAACTGATGATGGTCTAAGTGAGGAGGATATAATGGCAATGGCATGGAAAGCGTTTCTGAAGAAGAGTAAATTCTTAACAACGAGTACAGATTTCAGTGTCAGGGAGTTGTTTCTGTGGGGTGTAGCCATGTATGGAAGCGAAACGTGGACGATAAATAGTTTAGACAAGAAGAGAATAGAAACTTTAGAAATGTGGTGTTACAGAAGAATGCTGAAGATTAGATGGGTATATTACATAACTAGTGAGGAGGTATTGAACAGAAATGGAGAGAAGAGAAATTTGTGGCACAACTTGACTAGAAGAAGGGATCGGTTGGTATGGAGTATCATGGAGAGCTGCATCAAACTAGTCTCAGGGCTGAAGACCACAACAACAACAACAACATGTAAAATCTTTGAAAGACTGTTTCTGAATCGCTTACAGCACATGATGCTGCAAGCATTAATTCATCATCAAGCAGGTTTCAGATCAGGAAAGAATTGTACATCTGTGATTCTCACCTTAATTCAGTTTATAAGGAATGGGTCTGTAACACGTAATATTGCAAGTGTAGCTTTAATAGACCTGACAGCTGCTTCTGTTACTGCCGATCATCTTTTTTTCAGTCTTCTGATTGGTTTGAGGCAGTCCGCTATGAGTTCTTCTCTCCTGCGCCAGTCTCTTCATCTCAGAGTAGCACCTGCATCCAACGTCTTCAATTATTTGTTGGGTGTATTCCAGTCTCTGTATTGCCCTACAGTTCTTACCCACTGGAGCTTCCTCAGGTACCTTAGAAGTAATTTCCTGGTCACTTAATACATGTCGTATAATCCTATCCTGTCTTCTTTTTAGTGTTTCCATATGTTTCTTTCTTCACTGATTCTATGGAGAACCTCCTCATTCCTCAGTCCTTCTATAGCACCAAACCTCAGACTTTCCACTTCCCTTCTTTTCAGTTTTCCCATATCCATGACTGACTACCACAAAAAGCTGTACTACAAATTTATGTTCTCAGACATCCCTTTCTAAAGCGAAGGCCAATGTTGGATACTGGTATGCTTCTTTTGGGCAGGAAAGCCCTCTTTGCTGTGATAGTCTGCTTTTTATTTTCTAAGTAATTCATCTATCACGCGTTATTTTGCTTTCAAAGATAGAAGAATTCCTTAACTTCGTCTACTTCTTGGTTAACAATTTTGAAACTATGTTTATCGATTATCTCATTTCTGTTATCCCTTGTTACTTTTGTCTTTCTTCGGTTTATCTTCAGTCCATTTTCTGTCCTTGTATACTGAGAAAAAAATCTTCGTGCCTACCAAGCAATATAAATTCACCAAACTCAGTGAAGATCTGATTGTGAAATGAAGGTTCTATGTAGACCTACAACGACAATAAAGTAGATGGGGATTCTTGAAAAGTGGATTACCACAAGGCAACCTACTGCCCCTGGTCTTCCTAAAATCTGTAATGATACTCGGCCTCTTCCAGAGCATACCATGAGTTTCCTTTATGCAAACGATATGGCTTTAGCGACTCATGATAAGTTATTTCAACAACTAGATGCTAATCTCATAAATGTTTTCTTTGCACAAGTAGAAGTTAATCTGATAGATCCTTTAAAAGAAAGTACTTATTACAATAAAAATCGACTTCGCCTAAACCCAGTTAAAACTCAACTGCGAGTTTTCCATCTTAAACAAAGTGTCTCAAGTCAAGGTATATGTTTAGATGCCACAACACTTCCAAATTTTTTAGGCGTCACACGTGATCGCACCTTAACTTACAAAAAGCATTGCGATAACACAAGACAAAGTGGAAGCTGTCCTAAACAAGCCATCATAAGGAAGACAATCGGCAGTGCATGGGCCTCTCGGCCACAATTTTTGACGGAACGACATCAGTCTGCTATTCGTACGCTTACCCTGTCTGATGCAGCGCTGCCGCCGCCAAAGAAGTCAATACGGCAACAAATGAGACGTGCCGGCTTGTTACTGGATGTCTGAGTCGTACACCACGTGGTAAGATGTGACATCTGATAGGTGTTGCCAACTCAGACGTCCACCATGAGGTTGCCGCCATTGTGTAACGGATAAATCTGGTCACACAGCTGTATATCAAAAAACCAGAGATTGAGATCCAAGAAAATCGTCATGAAAACTAACAACGTTTTGTAAACGACGTCAAAGTTAGAAATATGGAAACGATCCTAGTTGACATCAGTCATCTTATACGGCATGTGCTCATTTAGATACACCCGGGAGTCGGAAAATCCACATTTAATCCCCAAAAATAGGTATTTCTAGTCTTCATTAGAACCTGCTGCAGTGAAGAGGCGCAAAAGTGGACCACTTGTTCTGCCCCCGATTCTGTCCCCCATCTTGCACCGATGAACATCTGCTTCAAGCAGCTCCACATGCTCTTAAGGTTTCCCGTCTTTGGTCATCTGTGGTGTAGTCTTCTGTGCACCTATAGCGGACATGTTTGCTTTGAGGTATTCGTTTCAGGTAACTTGTAAATTTTTGTGTTCCTTTGTGTCACCACACAAATAAAAAAAATCTTAAATTTCGCACATAGTCTTCATTCGCTTCAACACGAAAATAAGTAAGGCACTCGTATATAGAGAATACAAGACCGTAGGATCTATCGAGAATCAAGATACCTTGATATTAAACGATGTACGTCGGAAACAGCAATAAATTCATGTAATACTGACGCAGATGATGGAACTTATCCTTGCAACGTTAGTACATGTGACTGTCGCGGCAAAATATAGTGAATATTTTATACATTGCGATTAAGTTCTAAGCGTATCGTATTTTTTAGTATACCGACGGAATCATTGTTGTTAGTGCATTCGTTAAGCCTGGTTCACACCGTATCGAACACAAGTGAACGAGCATTCTTTCCGCTGTCAACTAGAGGCACACGCGAGCAAACAGTATTCGGTAGTGTTTGCCTCGCATTCTAAGATGTTTGCTCGAGTTCCGCTAGCTGCCGGTCTTTCACTGGGTCATCAAAGGAAATTAGCGTGCTCCACGATCTGGCTCTCGCACCACAGAGTACACGTTCTGTTTTGCGTGACAAGTGCGAAATGGTTTGTTGCTGACGTGAGCTTATGTTAATGTTATCCGCTGACTCGTTCGCGCCTATACTTGATACTGATCACGCTACTTATAATGTATTTGTAGCTTATTTGTTATAAAATGTCACTTTCAATACTTAGTAAAACGCGCTCGGTGATTACTCGACCTACATACGTAGTCTACTGTCAGTAGGCTGTTGGATGTTACGGGTGTTAAAACATCTCGTATGTTGCCCGCAGTGTCGCTTTAGAGAATAAACCTATTTGAAAAAGTTTTCCCCAAGCATCAAGAGCATGACCCGCGTATAACGACTGGAAGTAAAATATTTATGGGCTCTAGTTATGATGATGGTTCAAATGGTTCAAATGGCTCTGAGCACTATGGGACTTAACATCTATGGTCATCAGTCCCCTAGAACTTAGAACTACATAAACCTAACTAACCTAAGGACATCACACACATCCATGTCCGAGGCAGGATTCGAACCTGCGAACGTAGCGGTCGCGCGGTTCCAGACTGTAGCGCCTAGAACCACTCGGCCACACTGGCCGGCCGAGTTGAGTGAACGGAGGCACGCCACAGTAGATGAACCTCCACCACCCAGATGGCTGGCAACGGCCACCTCTGTCCCATTCACTGCGCCAGAGGGCGGCGTGCGTCTTTGACAGGATTAGCAGTGCTCGCGGAAGAAAGCGCTTGCATGCTGAGTTCAGTGAACTCCCCCAGCCCTCGACGCGATGGTGAATATGAATACGGAGTCCTCTCTGGAAAATCACACAACACCCAGCCATCACGAGGCAGAGAAAATCCCTGACCCCGCCGGGAATCGAACCCGGGAACCCGGGCGTAGGAAGCGAGAACGCTACCGCACGACCACGAGATGCGGGCAGTTATGATGAAATGAGATCTGGAACAAACAGGCTTTTCACGAAATAGAACTCAATTCCGTCAATCATTATTTCAAAAGTCTTGGCGATTACGCCAATCGAAGTGCCACTCGTCTGACCGGATACTGCTGGTAGTTAGACGTTAGAGACAGGGAGCTTTGACTTCATCCATATCAGCTGTCCACTGGAAAATTCAGCTGAATAAACCCACACAAAATAATAACGTGACTTTTATCTATAATGGATGCAGTTGAACTCCGTCACTGTTCCTTTATAGTGTGTAGAATATTAACCGCTACCCGTCACAACAGATGGCGATTTTATTTAATTCACTGCAGGTTTCGGGCTTATGCCCATCTTCAGGTGGTTTACACTCATTTACATGTTTCCGCACTCATTGTTGGGGTTCACTGTTTAAATAAAAAGCAAATAATGTGATGATGACTCAATAGACACAAAGGAAACATTTGGAAGTGGCTAAGCGACATGTGCTGACAATGTTAGTGTATTTACATAAAGCTAGAGCACCCATATATTTCCCTCATTACATTTAGCACATATCTTACAAACGTATTTCCATTTTTCAAACGTTGAATGTATATTAGGCATTATGGTTATTATTGGAACATCCATATTATGCCTCTGACACAGTAGTGGCACTTTACATGTTTGTAACTGCAGAAGCACACACACTTACAACATCCTAAGCGTTTGCATTGTAAAACGGAGGTTATAGCCAAAAAGCTTAGATCTAAGAAATTCAGAGATGTTATACTCACAGATACATAATAGAAATTACAAATTACGAAAATAATGTCTACGTCCTGTAGGGTTATAAGAGTTGTCGCACCACATAATGAAGTTAAAGACACTTTTTATTTAAAACTTCTGTGGTGTGGTCTCTTAGGTTCACAGTCTCCTATATTATCCTGCCTGTAAATGCCGCCTTGGGTAACAAGAATAAAGGTTTTCATAGCAGCCGAAGGTGGAAAAACATGATTATCAACATGTGTTATACCTACCACATTTGTGTGCTGTCACTTGCTAATGCTCCAGAATGCCAAATTAACTAATCGCAAATGAGACGAAGTAGTGTGAAAGCCTTCCATTACTTTTTACTTTAACTTCTGAATTCATACATCTCCTCGGCTTGTAATGGCGTGGAACATTACCCCTTTACATAAAATATGACCCATAAGTGAATAAGCTCAAGGCGACTAACTTTGTTTGTAAGCTTCGTAGCGGCAAGAACTTTCGCAAGACGCAACGGAATAGTTAAAGTGGGGTTTAACGAGAATTAAGCCAAGCCAAAACTTAAACTATAATGGTCACAACAGACCTCATAATCTTCTAACAACAGAAGAGTAACGATTACATCTTATAGAAGTGAGTGGAGTGATGCAAATGTTTTGTCCTCTTTACCCTACAACACCCAGTAAACTGAAAAGATCTCAGCTAGTGTTACAGCAGAGCTTTATCTTGAAGACTGCGTCTCCGCAAACATATATTTGAAGTTCAAAACCAATATGATCTTGCCACATAGCTGTAAACTTTATTTAAAGAACTGTGATCACTGCTGAAGCCAGTTTAATCCCTCTCAGTTTTAGACGCAATAAAGCAGATGTACTACAGGGCGGTTATAATTAAACTTGATAGGCCCCCATGAAAAACTGGTGATCGTAGGACAATCAAATTTTGTGGAAACATTTGTAATGACGAGCAGAAGAGAAAAAACGAATAAACGATTGAAATAAAGAGATTTTAATTCCTACGTGAGCGGGTATTATTTGTTAACTGTTTATCATGTTTACTTTCCAGGTTACAAAAAGTTGCTCAGTGTGGTGCCTGTCTGATGCGCGACAGCCTGGAACCTCACTAGCGACTGCTCTACTCATGCCCAAGACAATAGTGGACCATGGAATATTCAGCTGTCACGACACAGCTCGTGTAGTGCTTTAATATCGCACGTTGTGTCAGCATTCTCAGCCATGGTAACTTTTTTTAACAATTTTTGACACAGCTGGCCGTCGGCCTCTCTCAAGAGAGATTCCCAAATCACCAGTTAATTCGAAGGTACGAATCATGTTCTTCGACGCTAGTGCGGAAGGAGAACTTCTTCGTATTCCTTTAAAGCGTTGACAGTCGCGAAGAATAGCTGCACTATTGCTTTTGTTTTGATAAAAAAGCTGTATTAGTAAAGCCATGCTCATCTTGTCCAGATCCTTGTTGACTCTCTACAGCTGTAATGCATACCGATCCTTGTGTTTCAGCCCTCTGTCACCTCATCAGTAACGGCACCTAACGGCAACTCATGACACTAACCCCAGTAACAACGCAAATCCTGAAACGCACAGTCTGAACATTGGTCCTAAAACTGGGTACCCATACAGTAAGTAGTTTTCCGTCTACACTGGCTCAGATGGCGAAAGTTTAATTATAACCACCCTGTTATATTCGAGAACGTAGTTCTTTGGAAAATTTGTGGTAAGGTCTTATGGGACCAAACTGCGTACGTCATCGGTCCGTAAGCTTGCACACTACTTAATCTAACTTGAATTAACCTACACTAATGACAAGACACACACACACACACACACACACACACACACACACACACACACACACACACACCCATGCCCGAGAGAGGACTCGAACCTCCGACGGGAGGAGCCGCGCGGACCGCGACAAGGAGCTCTAGACCACGCGGCTACCCCACGCGGCAACGTAGTTCTCAAGTGAATACATGTGGAGGTACGGAAAAAAGTGGAAGGTTAATTTGTACAAAGACCGAGGGCAGTGAAAACAAGTTTGTAAAAATCCTAAATTATGTTCACACTTCCTAAGCTATTCAGTAACTAATTACA
This sequence comes from Schistocerca gregaria, assembly GCF_023897955.1. Classification (NCBI taxonomy): domain Eukaryota; kingdom Metazoa; phylum Arthropoda; class Insecta; order Orthoptera; family Acrididae; genus Schistocerca; species Schistocerca gregaria. The sequence goes on from NC_064921.1 coordinate 164,484,579, forward strand.
GAATCTCATGCTATATATACAAGTCCCTCCCAATTAGCTACATGTCTTTACTTGACATCCACACACAACAGGCAAGGAAAATCGACACATATTAACTTTAACACACAAAATACTATTTGATGAGTGGAAGAGCAACGAGACAAGCAACTTGGACGCCTGGATCGCTGAAAGGGAAGTTGCATATGTATTCCCATGAGTTCGGAAGAAGCTGTGACTGCGAAAAAGTTAAATACGACTGCAAAGTATCCCGCAGAAAGAAAGTAATGTACTGTAATTTGAAAAAAAAAGAACCACATACACTCAAGTAAATGCAATGCGAGTGTACAAGCCAGCAATCATCTCACCATAATTCAGAACGATTTCGCTTCTCTGTGTTCATTTCGTTGTCACAAGACAAAGCGTATTTAGTAAACAAGTCAACGCATCCTCACCGTTGCAGGTGGAAGAAGAGTTTATCCAGAGAAGAGTCCCCTTTGTCTGCCGACCATATGGCCTCGGGCACTGATTCTGCCACCAAACTTCCCTATTGGTTGGCTCACGTCGGAAATCAGACGACTTGCTAAGACATAGCTGACTGCCTCCACCAAAAGATGTACTACCTCAGCAGACAGAGAAGTGACTCCAAGAGTCTTTGAGGCAGACAAAATGCCTATTGGCGCGCGCACGCACACGCGACCTTGCGTGTCTCTAAATACAGATGCATTCCAAATAAAAAAAAGTCTGAAACAGTCAAGGGAGCTCTCTCAAGAAATTTATAGTGGCTGTAGAGCCAAGCTTGTGAAGGCTATTGAAAATGAGAAGGTCGATAATTTTATTGCTCTGCTACGCTATTTGTACCTCATCAGTCTTACAGTCCTGCTGGTGTTTTAAAATTATTGCGCTACAGTATCATTGACATAGAAAGTTTCCGTTATACTGCCAGTCGATGATTTCAAAAACCACCCACACAGTCGAGAGAAATTGACATCTAAGGTGTAGGCTCATGTGAAAGCTTACACGATTGGGCCGCGAAACTGAGATTAGTAGGCTAATTGGAAAATTAGCTTGGAAACTCCGAAATGTGCACCCACATGAAAGGCGTGGTTTTTACACAGTAATTTCATAGGAACTTGTGTTTATACGCATTATCATTAGAACGAATCATGATAATAATTTACTAAGGAATCCAGTTAGAATTCCTTCGGGCAATTTCCAGAAATATTCCTGCAGATCTCTATTTACGGGCGATGGCGGAGGTTACAAGAAAAACATTGTGCATATAATTTCACTGTTAGAGATTAAGTGATTGTGACTATAAGATCTACGTCTACATACGTACTCCGCAATCCACCACACGGTGCGTGGCGGAGGGTACCTTTTACCACAACTAGCATCTTCTCTCCCTGTTCCACTCCCAAACAGAACGAGGGAAAAATGACTGCCTATATGCCTCTGTACGAGTCCTAATCTCTCTTATCTTGTCTTTGTGGTCTTTCCGCGAAATATAAGTTGGCATCAGTAAAATTGTACTGCAGTCAGCCTCAAATACTGGTTCTCTAAATTAGTAGCGATTCACGAAAAGAACGCCTCCTTTCCTCCAGAGACTTCCACCCGAGTTCCTGAAGCATTTCCGTGACACTCGCGTGAAGATCAAACCTACCAGTAACAAATCTAGCAGCCCGCCTCTGAATTGCTTCTATGTCGGCCCTCAATCCGACCTTACGCGGGCCGATGTGGCCGTGCGGTTCTAGGCGCTTCAGACTGGAACCGCGTGACCACTACGGTCGCAGGTTCGAATCCTACCTCGGGCATGGATGTGTGTGATGTCCTTAGGTTAGTTAGGTTTAAGTAGTTCTAAGTTCTAGGGGACTGATGACCACAGATGTTAAGTCCCATAGTGCTGGGAGCCATTTGGAGCCGACCTTACAGGGATACCAAACCCTCGAGTAGTACTCAAGAATATGTCGTATTAGTGTTTTATAAGCGGTCTCCTTTACAGATGAACCACATCTTCCCAAAATTCTACCAATGAATGGAAGACAACTATCCGCCTTCCCCACAACTGTCATTACATGCTTGTCCCACTTCATATCGCTCTGCAATGTTACGCCCAAATATTTAATCGACGTGACTGTGTCAAACGCTACGCTTCTAATGCAGTATTCTTTTCAATATTCATCTCCATTAATATACATTTATCTATATTTAGAGCTAGCTGTCATTCTTTACACCAATCACAAATCCTGCCCAAGTCATCTTGTATCCTCCTACAGTCACTCAATGACGACACCTTCCCGTACACCTCAGTATAATCAGCAAGCTGCCGCACATTGCTATCCACCCTATCCAAAAGATCAGTTACGTAGGTAGAAAACAACAGCGGACCTACCACACTTCCCTGGGGCACTCCAGATGATACCCTCACCCCCGATGAACACTCACCATTTGAGAAGATGTACAAAAACAGGTAACTACTTCGATACAGTTATCAGATGATATTTAGTTTTTCTTTTTATGTTACAGAGCGAGTACAATGGAGTCTGTGCCGTTCTCTGCTCCTTTGTTCTCTACAAGTAGCAAACAGAAAATTAACAAGAACTTTAAATTTAATCGTGTAGAGTGTGTATTATTTAAATCACTAGAGAGAGAATGCACTGTAGATGTTGACAATGATAAGGAAAATGTATTTGACTTGCTATTGTTTTCCCCCAAACTGGCAATGCTACATGAAAGAACAGTAGAAAATCCATTGCTTTTAAATGGATATTTGCACTAAAATTATTGTTCTTCATGCGAAAAGTTTTCCCTATACGATTTTAAAACAAAGGAATACAACGTTAATTACAGTTAAGGGGGGACGTTGGTGAAAAACACACACATTTCAAAAATGCACCAAATCCACAGTTTTGGAGATACGGCAATGAAATTTTGTACCACGCTTTACATGAAAGTAACACATTTACATATAAAGTCCTTTGATTATACATATTCAACTTTGTTTTTGAATGAAATTTGAAGTTTTATTTTCAAAAAATAATATATGTTTTTGGAATAGGTCAAATAAGAGAATTTTCATAATTTTTTAATTATAATCCCACAAGTACACTTTTTAATTCATGCAAAATTCCAAGCACTTTGCCCCATATCTCAGCTTGCAATCAGAATTTCAAAATTTGATCTTGCGACAACGTTCATTAGGTTTACAGAAATATGTGTACAAAATTTCATAATTCTAGCATTCATAGAATCTGAGGAAAAGGTACATAAACTTTAAAAAACAAACTTTTCAGGAAACGCAATTTAAAGTTCAACCTAACTTTTTTCCTTATGTCACTTCTTCAGAAGGCACCACATTTGTACACTGGGTCGTATTTCTCTTCAAGTCTTCTCTTCTGGTTTCTTGTTGTCTGTCTTCTTTCCTTTTACCAGGTCTTCAACTGACTATTCAGCTGCAGAGACGAGCTGTAAATCTATTTTTCTCAGGATTTATTGAGTAATATTTCCTATCTTGAAGTCCATTCTTTGGAATACCTTCATCCTCCCGACGTTCCCATCATTAAACACAGTAATTGCATCATAAGTTGTAATTCTGACAACAGTAGCAGTTGCAAATGTGTTTTTAGGGAATCATTTCCATACGAGTGAATTTAGAGACTCATTTGGATTTTGGGTTTTGCCATGAACAAACTTTTTGAGAAGTGCATGATCGGCCAAAGATGATCCATAAACCAAATATTATGTAACATAGCCTTCTAGATGTATCCCGCACACGTTTGGTTGAAAGTAATTCACAGAATCGTTGTTCACTGAGATAGTATTGAAGTGCTCCTTCAGAACGTGGGCAAGCAGGGAGGCTGCATCACTCTTTTAATTAATTTTCGGGCACTTCGGATGCTAGTTCAAGATTGAAACTTTGGGAACTTAATTTCGATGAGTTGTACTAACAAGTAAAATATAAATCGAAAATTGACATTATTGGTCAATTTCATCAACGTGCCCCCTTAAGCTACTGCCTAGATAACATCCATGTCACAAACCAAGCAAGCGATGGCGATCCACTGCCACTTAGATAGATACTCGCATTTACGTATCATCTGAGGAAGAGAATGGAGGTTCGGAACGAATGAAAGTTTTAGGGGTAACTACAAAACAATTCTCATTTCCGGTGGCTTCCACTTGGACTATAGAAATTTACAATTATTTACATATCCGAAGACAGAGAATTTATCAACTTCAATATGTTATCGATGTTCTCGTGACGTATTTATTTATCGTGTGGCATTCTGACACATTAAAAATAGAAATAAAGGGGGTGTAGAGCGTAAAATTTACAAAATATGCAGATCTACCTTGTTGGGTTCTAATTCTGTAAAGCACTCACAAAGTTTTGCGTCACAGTTCACATCCCGGTGGTTTTTCGGTCACACACAGCACACTACTAGTTTGCTGTCCTGCCCATTCTTGAGTCCATGCATTAGTAATGTCGAAATCACCTTCCACAGTGACGCCTGCTATTATTGTTGGTATTTATGAATAGTGGAGTCGGTTATGGTTTGCATCGTCGTCCTATGGACAGATTTGTAGATTTTTACCATCTGTGATCTTTTTGTGCTCTCTCGTGGGAGAATTTATGCGAAGTAGTTGAGGGGTTGGAATGTGCATGGTAGTTGGAGCCACAGGTGATGGCGGTTGAGTTTAGGCTTGTTCTGCACATCTACGTCACGTATTCTCTGACAGCCAATGAGCGTTCACTAGTGTTCTAAACGGTCTGCTGTGAATGCAGTAGCAAATTCCAGCCTAACTAACCTAAGGGCATCACACACATCCATGCCCGAGGCAGGATTCGAACCTGCGACCGTAGCGGTCGTGCGGTTCCAGACTGAAGCGCCTAGAACCGCTCGGCCACCGCGGCCGGCTAACCCCATTAGTAACTCGGAGTGCGAGAGCCATCACCGTTCGTAAATTGGACTGTAGTACTGGAAGCCACTCTGTAGGTTGTGATTTAATAACGCCAACAATCATTCTGATGACGTTATTTTGTTGGACTTTTATATTTTGTGCATATGCGCTGTTTGGCCGAATTGGGGCAGAATGTTTAGCAGTTGCGAAGACAAGACTCAGAGTAAAAGAACGTAGCGTGTGTGCTGAAGCTGCCCAGGGTGTACCGCATAGCTTCTGAAAGATACTGTTTCTTGTTTTCATCTTTTCCTCAATTTTGGTAAATGCTCTCTGAAAGGTAGAGTTCTACCAAGGGTTAGCCCCATTTTCTTTGGTTTTTAGTTATGAGTACGTGTAGTGTTTTCAAACTATATGCCGAGTTTTCTCCCGGGAAGTCCATTATTTAGGTGGAAGCAGGAAATTTCCGTTTTTGTGGAGTTTGATTGGAATCTCCTTACGCGAAACTACTTTATCACTACATCTAGGTCCTCCATTAGGTTTTGTCGAGATATCTACTTGAACTCGTTTTTATACATAATTTTACAATTGCAGTTATTTTTAACTTACGTGGGTAAGGTGTAGCTCCCTATTTCGGAGTACTGAAGGCAGTACTTTCTTCGTTATGTAGCTACTTCTCCCAGTTTTCACATTCATTGAAATGCGTTCTGATGATTCTGCAGCTGCACTTACTTCTGTTGCAGTTACTATGCCAAATACCTTTCTTTTGTTTTGAATTTATTCCCATAAAGAAAACGTTTTGACCTTCTGCACCATACCAACGAAGAAATTTCTTTCATCTCTCAGATTCTCCTTATTTTCTCAACATTCTTTGAGAACGGCGGTTACGAAGTGTCATGTTGTTGTTGTTGTCTTCAGTCTTGAGACTGGTTTGATGCAGCTCTCCATGTTACTCTATCCTGTGCAAGTTGCTTCATCTCCCAGTACCTACTGCAACCTACATCCTTCTGAATCTGCTTAGTGTATTCATCTCTTGGTCTCCCTTTACGATTTTTACCCTCCACGCTGCCCTCCAATGCTAAATTTGTGATCCCTTGATGCCTCAAAACATGTCCTACCAACCGATCCCTTCTTCTAGTCAAGTTGTGCCACAAACTTCTCTTCTCCCCAATCCTATTCAATACCTCCTCCGTAGTTACGTGATCTGTCCACCTTATCTTCAGCATTCTTCTGTAGCACCACATTTCGAAAGCTTCTATTCTCTTCTTGTCCAAACTAGTTATCGTCCATGTTTCACTTCCATGCATGGCTACACTCCAAACAAATACTTTCAGAAACGACTTTCTGATACATAAATCTATATTCGATGTTAACAAATTTCTCTTTTCGTGGTGCCAGCTTTTTCGCTTTGTGAAGTATTAGTGGACACATCGTGAAGCAAAGGAGCATTAATATTTTTCCTCCAATTGACATTTTTCACATTCAAAAGTCTAAGAATTTGAGAAGGCCAAGGTGCTAGTGGTTACTTCGTTATTGTTAATATACCTTCGCTGATAATGCCTCTGCGTTGGTTATTGAACCGTTATGTGCGAAGTCATACCGAGGTTATCCTGCAAAACTTCAGGCACATGTTTCTACGCAGTTTTAGTAAACTGCACAATTTTTTAAGTTAACATTGTTGAAAAATTTTGCTTAAATGATATTACAGGGTAAATCGATGAAAAATGTTGCACACAACAAATTAAATTCCTGGTAGTAGTTAATAAATTGGAAATTACATAAACTTCCTAAAAAATTGAAAGTAAAACAAATTCTGTACCGGTACCTTATTGTGTCTGCCAGCCACTTCACACTGGTTCAGGTATGATGCAGTCTACAATCAACAACAGATTTTATTTTCTGCTCACAAATTATTAATAGTGCATGAATTACTGATTAGAAATCAAAGAAAACGTGCTAAGCTTGAGATCTGAGAAAACATTCTTTTCCAGGAATTATGTTTTTATTATAATGTTACTTCGTATTGCCTTGCTTTGAACGAAGTTTCATTGATTACGCGACTGAAGTAAACTTCACCAGCTGTTTCGTATTCTATCGAAATGATAGTTAAATATAATAGTCAGCTTTCACCCAGACTCGATCTAGAGCGGCTTTTCCGTCATCTTTGATTTGCTGCTTTTGTGTTCACAAGATGCTTCAGTCAGTGGCATTGTCATAAATATCTGCAAACCTATTTCCATATTTGGAGAAGCATGCCTTAACCTACACTTTGAAAAAAACCCTACAGAATATCCATGTACATCTACATTTACATGGTTACTCTGCAATTCACACTTAAGTGCGTGGCAGAGGGTTCATCGAACTATTTTCATACTACTTCCCTACCATTCCACTCTCGAATGGCGCGTGGGGGAAAGGAACACCTAAATCTTTCCGTTGGAGCTTTGATTTCTCTTACTTTGTTATGATGATCATTTCTCCCTACGTAGATGGGTGTCAACAAAATATTTTCGCATTCGAAAGAGAATGTTGGTGATTGAAATTTCGTAAATAGATCTCGCCGCAAAGAAAATCATCTTTGTTTCAGTGACTGCCACCCTAATTCGCGTATCATATCAGTGACACTCTCACCCCTATTGCGCGGTAACACGAAACGAGTTGCCCTTCTTTGCACTTTTTCGATCTCCTCCGTCAATCCTACCTTTTAAGGATCCCACACCGCACAGCAATATTCCAGCAGAGGAGGAACAAGTGTAATGTAGGCTGTCACTTTAGTGGGTTTGTTGCATCTTCTATGTGTTCTGCCAACAAAGCACAGTCTTTGTTTCGCCTTCCCACAATATTATCTATGTGGTCTTTCCAATTTCAGTTGCTCGTAATTGTAATTCCTAGGTATTTAGTCAAATTGACAGCCCTTAAAAATGGTTCAAATGGGTCTAAGCACTATGGGACTTAACATCTGAGGTTATCAGACTTAGAACTACTAGACTGAGAACTACTTAAACCTCACTAACCTAAGGACATCACACACATCCATGCCCGAGGCAGGATTCGAACCCGCAACCGTGGCAGCAGCGCAGGTCCGGACTGAAGCTCGTAGAAACGCTCGGCCACAGTGGCCTGACAGCCCTTAGATGTGTGCGATTTATCATATACCCTAAATTTATCGAATTTCTTTTAGTACCTTTCTGGATGACCTCGCACTTTTCTTTGTTTAGTGCCAATTGCCACTTTTTGCACCATACAGAAAATTCTCTGTAGATCATTTTGTAATGGGAATTGATCGTCTGATGATTTTACTAGACGGTAAATTATAGCGTCATCTGCAAACACTCTATGGCGGCTGCTCAGATCCTAGATGCAGATCCACATGTAAAATCGAGTCACTGCTCTTCATCAAGTCACTCACCTTCAACATGAAAGCAGGTACTTCGTTAACTGGCTCCGATCTATCAATATCTCTGCCCGTAGGCTGAAAACATGAACTTGAGGGGTGAGAGAACTGACTTAACTCCCCCAGTTAATTCCTAAACAGTCTTTGTCTCTGTTCTGTTTCAGTCAATCTTCTGCTTGCGCTCTTGACGTGGATGGGGGTGAGGGGCGGGGAGGGAGGGAGGGGTGGTATCTCGCCAGCCCCGCGGTACGGCGCCCAGTTTATGGGTGTTAAATTGAAACAGGTCTTCACAATTTTGCATAAGAGTGGTAACTGATTCATCATCCATTGCACCTGTTGCTAAATGCGTGCGTTAATCCTTCAAAAACAGCGTACTGTTGGTGTCGCTTAGTTCACTAGCCACAGTTCGCCTGTGACGACATTGGTAACAGCCGAATGCGTCGACCCCTCACCTTGTACAGCGCCGGCCACATTTCCATCTGGCCGTCTGGTATGGCGCGGCCTGTGTAGTGCACGCACTCCCGCTGTAAACTCTGCGGGGAATACAAGTAGACAGTGCTATTCATGCGGCCCTTACGACGTGCACGGATCGCTTCGAAGGACGCATAACTTGAAAAATTTCTTTCGTCTCCTCGTCGGAGCTCCTGTGCTGCCGCCGGTTGATCCCCTTGCAGACGCAGCCACTATGCAAACAAGTGCTGCAGAGTGAAATCTAATTCTGGAAGTATGCAAACACTATAGCGATGTGCGGGAGTGGATTAATTCTCTGCAGCTCAGAACTATTAAAATACACTACTGGCCATTAAAATTGCTACACCACGAAGATGACATGCTACAGACGCGAAATTTAACCGACAGGAAGAAGATGCTGTGATATACAAATGATTAGTTTTTCAGAGCATTCACACAAGGTTGACGCCGGTGGCGACACCTACAACGTGCTGACATGAGGAAAGTTCCAACCGATTTCCCATACATAAACAGCAGTTGACCGGCGTTGCCAGATGAAACGTTGTTGTGATGCCTCGTGTAAGGAGGAGGAATGCGTACCATCACGTTTCCGACTTTGATAAAGGTCGGATTGTAGCCTATCGCGATTCCGGTTTATCGTATCACGACCCTACTGCTCGCGTTGGTCGAGATCCGATGACTGTTAGCAGAATATGGAATCGATGCGTTCAGAAGGGTAATACGGAACGCCATGCTGGATCCCAACGGCCTCGTATCACTAGCAGTCGAGATGACAGGCATCTTATCCGCATGGCTGTAACGGATCGTGCAGCCACGTCTCCATCCCTGAGTCAACAGATTCGGGACGTTTGGAAGACAACAACCATCTGGACGAACAGTTCAAATGGTTCAAATGGCTCTGAGTACTATGGGACTTAAAATCTATGGTCATCAGTCCCCTAGAACTTAGAACTACTTAAACCTAACTAATCTAAAGACAACACACAACACCCAGCCATCACGAGGCAGAGAAAATCCCTGACCCGCCGGGAATCGAACCCGGGAACCCGGGCGCGACGAACAGTTAGACGACGTTTGCAGCAGCATGGACTATCAGCTCGGAGACCGCAACTGTGGTTACCCTTGACGCTGCATCACAGACGGGAGCACCTGCGATGGTCTACTCATCGACGAATCTCGGAGCACGAAATTTGTCGGATGAATCCAGACTCTGTTTACAGCATCATTATGGTCGCATCCGTGTTTGGCGACATGGAGGTGAACGCACATTGGAAGCGTGTACTTGTTATCGCCATACTGGCGTATCACCCGGCGTGATGGTTACACGTCTCTGTCACCTCTTGTTCGCATTGACGGCACTTTGAACAGTGGACGTTACATTTGTGATGTGTTACGACCCGTGGCTCTACCTTCCATTCGATCCCTGTGAAACCCTACATTTCAGCAGGATAATGCACAACCGCATGTTACAGGTCATGGATACAGAAAATTTTCGACTGCTGCCCTGGCCAGCACATTCTCCAGATCTCTCACCAACTGAAAACTTCTGGTCAATGGTAGCCGAGCAACTGGCTCGTCACAATACGGCAGTCACTACTCTTCATGACCTGTGGTATCGTGTTGAAGCTGTATGGACAGCTGTACCTGTACACGACATCCTAGCTCTGTTTGACTCAATGCCCAGGCGTATGAAGGCCGTTATTACGGCCAGAGGTGGTTGTTCTGGGTACTGATTTCTCAGGATCTATGCACCCAAATTGCGTGAAAATGTAATCACATGTCAGTTCTAGTATAACATATTTGTCCAATGAATACCCGTTTATCATCTGCATTTCTTCTTGGTGCAGCAATTTTAGTAGCCAGTAGTGTAGGCCTAAAATGCACTTTATGTAAATTGAAGGTGGATCAGGTGTAAAGAAAAGCGAATTAATGACGTCAGATGCATCGGTACTTTACGCGGAATCAGCGGCGACGAGTGAAAGTGTGTGCTGGAGTGGAACTCGAACCCAGGATCTGCTGCTTGTGAAGCATTGACGTTTGCCATTGCGCCACCCAGACACAGTGTTAGTCGCTAATGCGTGGACTACCTATGCAAGCTCCTCGGCCGACACACATTCCCATCTCGTGCCAGCACTTATCCCAGTCCCCGCCCCTGACATCCACTCTCGCTAATTTCGATTCGCGCTAGAGGCCGAAAATAAATGTCCAACCGCTCTGACGTAGCCCATCGAGGTGTAGCCAATATACGATTGCATGGTGTCTGTTCTTTTGGACATGTTCGAAAGAACAGACACCACACGGAACCCACAACTGTGGTGCATATTATGTAATCTGAATGTGGAGGGGGACATGTGCCAAAGAAAAGACACTAAGTATTCATAAAATTGTTACACCATGATGGGCTATGAATCCACAATCAGTGCACATTTACGTTCGACCTCCAGCAGGAATCTAAAATTAGCGGGTATAAAGCACATGGATGGGGGACTGTATGTAAGTGATGTAAGATGGCTATAATTTCGCACCTTACAAGAACTCATCCACATACTTTGCCGTGGTCTACAAACACGATTAGGTATCATATGATATAATATATATGAATATATAAAGGAGACTGACATTGTCATGTACGCCTTGTAAATAATTGTTAACGTTTATTGTATGAAAGGTGAGGGAATGTCTTTATTATCGTACTAGTAGAGGTAGGAATGACATTAGAAATGAAACGGCATTCGGAACTCAAGCCCTGGGTGGAAGACCCACACAGGTGTGTTGGTCCTGCTTAAACACAGGAAGTAGCAAGACGATCGTTGAGACACCTGAGCGCTGGGGCACAACAGAGTCGCGACCGGTCGCTAGTGTAGTAGGGCCGGAAGGATAACCGGATAATACTTCCGATCTTTGCAAATCTTGGACGCAGGTGAGAGGAACGAAGAAGCGGCACCTCGGAAACCACGCAGGCTGCGATATTTGCAAGGATTTTTACTCAGAAGCGTACCATTGTAACAGAATAGATTTTTCCTCGCAAACTTCCCGCGCTGGACAACAAAAGACTAAAATATTGTTGGTCGGCGTTCGGAAGAATCTGTAGAGAGGGAGAATATTCCGTGGTTTCGGGAATATGATTCGTTTTCGGAATTACGATGGTGGGGAGCCGAGCCTTGCTTCGAAGACAGCAGTGGAGAGATGTAGTGTTCCGTTGTGAGCGCCCGTGTGTGACGGTCGCTCGATATCAGCTTTGTCGGTACAGACGGACTTGCTGTCTTTGCTCTCATGACAGTTTATAGTTAGAACAGTTTGGCACTGTACTGTTGCGAACCTATACGATTCTGAACTTCACCTCTGGGTGTTCAGTAATTGAGAGCATTTCCTCTGCCTATACTTACGTTGAGACTTTATGTGAACTCCGTCCTTGTGGTTGGGAGTTCGCGTTTCTCGTCTGTAGAACAGAGAGAGGAGAAGACGTATTAGAGTATGTTAGTCAGAGGACAGCCTTCTGCCGTCCTAATGTTTGAAAGAGTTTATTTGTGGCTGGAGTTCTTTCATCGTCACAGACAAGTACGAGAAGCATCACTTTGACGCACCGGACGCAGTGCATACGGTGATACCGAACATTGCTTCGACTTACTTGGGCTATAAAGCTAAACAGTGGTGATCACGTTAGTTTACTTCCACTGAGGTTCCACACGACAGTAGATCATCTTTGAAAGTAGTGTATTCTGGTGTTTGGTACGTAGATGATGTCAGTCATTTCACATTATTGATATTAGATCGCTCTATCATAATAAGGGACAGAGTTGGGCAATTGATTAGTAACTACTTAGGAAATGTAAACTTTGTAATATAAAGGTTTTTTGTTAATCTACAGTAAATATATAAGCAGGAACAATGTTTATCATTTAGTAGGATTAGTTGCCTCCATCATTCATCCATATTTAGATAGTAAATTATAGAATTAAGTTATCCTAAGATCTGCTACAGGGGGTAGTCAGACAGGGCCAAATCTTCACTTTAGCGTTTATTAGCGTCCGTAGCGCACATTCATTTTACACCCGCCTAGAGAAGCATCTTGGAGTGGTGGTGCTACATAGGAATGCGGGTCTGCTGAGGAGCGTGCCGAGATATTCCTCACATTTGTGATTAACATTGTGTCTGGGTGGTGCGGTGGTTAACGCGAAAGGCTACTAAAGGAACATGCAGGTTCGAGTCCCAGTAGGGCAGACACTTTCACTCGTCGCCAAAATTTCTGCATTAATTCCCGATACAGCTGATATCATCAGTTCCTTTCCTTTCCTTTCTTTTCCTTTCTCCCCCTCCACCTTCAGTTTGTGTAGTATGTATCACATCTGCAGATTCCGTGTAGTGTCTGTTCTTTCTGACACGTCCCAAAGTACAGACACCAAGCAATGATATGACTGAAATACATTGACCGCAACACAAGAAAAATGTCTCTAAGTACTATGGGACTTAACATCCGAGGTCATCAGTCCCCTAGACTTAGAAATACTTAAACCTAACCAACCTAAGGACATCACACTCATCCATGCCCGAGGCAGGATTCGAACCTGCGACTGTAGCAGCAGCGGGGTTCCGAACTGAAGCACCTAGAACCGCTCGGCCACAGCGGCCGGCAACACAAGAAAAAGAAGCAGTTGAAGCACCTAAAAGACATAGTCGGAGGTCGATGTAGCTACGTATACGTACACACCATAGGAGGGTATGCATATGATTAGAGTTGAAATTCTCTGATGACACGTAGAATGACCACCAGCGTGAATTAGAGTTGTTCATGACCTGGTAGGGAATATAAGGGATGTGAACAGTGTCACACGTTGAGTGATCGCTGCGAAGAACACGGAGATGCAGTGTACTCGTGTGAGACAGTGTTAGCAGTACATGACGTACGAGGTAACTATGAAATAACGGGACTGACCCTTTCACAGAGTAAGTACGAATGCACCAGAGACGAACGACAAATAGCTGCGAAGCCTGAAGTCTTCTGACTCCAATGCGGTACGTCTGGTGTCTGTGGACAAATCAGTGCGGCTGTGACCTTCGCCTGTGTAAGAGCTGTTATTTTGTTTTGGTGGAAAAATGAGAAGTGTAATAACAGAGTAACGAAATGATAAACTTTCATACGAAACTTCGGAAAACCGCTACGGAAACCCACCTTTTACCAGAAGAAGTTTATTGCGATAACTGTTCATCACGAATACGAGTTTTTGAGTGGTTCAAGCGTTTCCAAGATGGTCTCGAAGACGTTGGAGATGACGCGCTTCAGTATCAAAAACGGATGAATATATCGAAAACATTGATTACCTGTTTCTGTCTGACTGACACTTGAGTATTCAAAAAATGGTTCAAAAGGCTCTGAGCACTATGGGACTTAAGTTCTGAGGTCATCAGTCCCCTAGAACTTAGAACTGCTTAAGCCTAACTAACCTAAGGGCATCACACACATCCATGCCCGAGGCAGGATTCGAACCTGTGACCGTTGCGGTGGCGCTGTTCCAGACTGTAGCGCCTAGAACCGCTCGGCCAACCCGGCCGTTGAGTATTCCATCGAATGCTGAAAGTGTAGGAATTATATAGCTGAGACATGAAATCTCGTAGGCGTCAGGCGACCATGGTTATTATTATAAATGTAGTACTGTATTAGGGCTGAATAGGTCGCTCCAGAAAAGTCATACAGCCGGTGAAAAATGACTTGACCCCTCAAACTGCTCACTTTACACGTTTCGGATTAACGAGAATCTCAGTTTTTACGTATGAACGTTCGCATTTGACCTTAACACTGTTCACACGTAAAAAATTAGATTAGCTTGGTATATAAACCCAAGAATTTCGCTGAAGTAACAAATTTCTGATGTCCGAAATTAATCTGAAACGCGTCAAGTGAGCAATTTGAGGAATAAAGACATTTTTAAGTCATATTTCACCGGCTGCATAAATTTTATGAAGTGACCTATTCAGCTCTAATACAGTACTACATTATGACTGTAGGAATTGACAAAGAATGCGTAAGGCAGATTTTATTAACCAGTTTAAACGAGAAACTTGTGTATGAAAAGTGTGCCGAAAGTACTCACGATCGAACAAAAAGAAGTTTGTGAAAATGTTATATAGACACTTTGAATACCATTGAAAATTATCGTAATTTCTTGAAAAGAGTGATAACACGTGACAAATCATGGTTTTTCACTTATGATCCAGACATACAGAAACCAACCACCAATCCATACGTTGGTAGGACCCAACTTCATCGAGAGTGAAAAAAGGTCGACTAAACAAATCATGATTTAAAGCGACGATGATTGTTTTTTTTCGATGTTCGTGTAATTGTGTATCTTAACTGGGTTCCTGAAGGTCAAACTATTGAACAACATTACTACCTTGAGGTTCTTGCTCGCCTGCATGAGAAACTAACAAAAAAAGCCACCAGAATTGTGGAATAACAAGTCATGGACTCTACATAAAAAAACGAATAGTCTCACGTCGCGTTCCCTGTTAAGAGGTTTGTAGCGAAGTACGACATCCCAGTGTTGGACAATCCACCTTATTGGCCTGACCCAGCGCCATTTAAGTTATCTATTCCGTAAGGTGAAATATGCATTACAAGGGGCAAGATTCCAGCCCGATGAAGCAGTGAAAGAAAAAGCGGTACTTGTCATCCAGGTTGTCTCAGAGGAAGGCTTCCATCACTGTTCCCACCAACGGAAATGATGTAGGGACAGAAAAGGTGAGTATATTGAGGGTGAAAATAACTAAAAATGTATGTTTCTGAAATAAAATATTTTGCAGCAATAGTTCCGCTGTTTTATAGTCACTCCTAGTAGTATGGAAGGCGCCTCCATTATGGCGGGTCGTTGAATCATGTAATATCCTGATTTTTGGGCATTCAGATATGGCGGTGGCCTGATGTTGTACTGCATAGGGACGTGAGGGCACTCATACTCATCGTGACGGTTCAGGTTGTTTAACTCTTGCCACCAGAAGGCAGGCTCGCTCCACAGTGCACAGAGCACACCGTAAACAATCTCCGGACAACCAATGGACTCCCTGACACGCTCTGTGTCATCTGACCCAATTGTACAGAAACATTTTTTTAAACTGCGACTATATTTTTATGGGAGACTGACAAATTTCTTACATCCTGCAGTTTAGGTCTGCGCTTCACACTGAGGATAAAGGTTACCAAGAGATCATTCCCATTCCAAACTGCCACATGGATCGTTGCCGACCCCTGATTATGTGGAAACTGACATTTTCTCTTTTTAAATCACACTGATCAGCCAGAAAATTATGGCCACCGACCAACTACCGAGATAAACCGACCCAGGCGATAGGAGCGTCACCTGGCGAGGAATGACTGCCAGTCAGACACACGCACGGAGCGTATAGTATACGTGAGTGTGCTGGCGGGAAAGGCGCGCGATGTGCCTTTGTTTGACCAAGGGCAGATTGTGATGGCTCGGAGGTTCATCACAAGCATTTCGGAAACTGCAAGACTTGGGAGCTGGAGGACTGCTGTGGTGAGCGTCTTCAACAAGTGGCGAAGCCAAAGTGTAACCACGTCCAGACCTTCTGGAACTGAGCGGCCACCCCTCATTACAGATGTCGGACGTCGTAGGCTGGGCAGACTGGTAAAACAGGACAAGCGGTGAACTTGGCGGAACTAACAACAGACTTTAATGCTCGGCAGAGTAAAAGTGTGCCTGAACGCACAGTGCACCGAACAATCCTAGTGACGGGCCTCGGCAGCCGACCACCTGTGCATGTGCCAATTTTAACGACACGCCACCGGCAACTACGACTGAAATGGGCACCTGACCACCGGCACTGGACCTTGGCGCACTGACAGAGCGTTGCAACGTTTAATGGATCTCGATACCTTTTCATCACAGAGACATGTTGGCAGAGGCTCTATAATGTCCTGGGGAAAATTCACGTGGGCGTCGGTGGGTCCACTGGAGATCGTGTAAGGCGGAAAGGTAACACAACGGCAAGGTAGTGTCCTACACTAGTTGCAGACCACGCACTCTCCTTCATGACGACCATGTTTCCCGACAGCAGTGAGATTTTTCAACAAGATAATGCACCATGTCACAAAGCCAGGAGTGTGAGGGAGGGGTTTGAGGAGCACACTGGCGAGTTGCAATTAGTGTGCTGGCCCACCAACTTGACAGATCTGAACGAAATAGAACACATCTGGGATGTGATCCTACGCGGCGTCAGAGCTCGTCGCCTCCTCCCCGGAATTTACGGGGGCTAGGTGACTTTTGTGTGCAGGTGTGGTACCAACTCCCTCCAGTGACCTACCAATGAGTCATTGCTTCCATGCCATGGCGAACTGCCGCTGTTATCCGTGCTTGGACATACTGGCTATTAGGTAGGTGGTCGTAATGTTCTGGCTGATGAGCGTATTTCTTTCGATGCAGCTATTCAAAAATGGCTCAAATGGCTCTGAGTACTATGGGACTTAACATCTGAAGTCATCAGTCCGCTAGACCACTTAAACCTAACTAACCTAAAAACATCACACACATGCCCGAGGCAGGATTCGAACCTGCGACCGTAGCTGCTGCGCGGTTCCTTGCTGAAGAGCCTAGAACCGTTCGGCCACAATGGCCGGCTTTCGATGCAGCAATTATACTATCATCATCAAAAATATACGTGATTTAGGAAATAGGGAATTAAGACAATTGTTTTTTAAGAAGAGAAGAAAAGAGGGTAAGATAGCGTTTAGTGTTTCGTCCAACCACTCATGTCCGGTCGGAGACCAACAGAAGCAGGATTAGGGAATTACCATCCCACGCATAGGCTCCGACAACTGCAGAATACAAATGGCTGTGTATGGGGTGGTGTCGTCACCGGAAGCATCGATTGCTGATGAATGGCGCCATACGGTGTTCACTGATGAACCACGATTCTGCACTACTCTGGATGACCATAGTCATCAAGTACGGTGGTCTCCTGGGGATAGCTTCTAGTGTTCTAACGTTTTGAACAGGTACAAAGCTGTTACTCCAGCCACCCTGGTGTGGAGAGATATCGGGTTTGACTTCAAGTTGCCACACGGCATTAGCCGAGCGGCCTCAGACGCTGCAGTCATGGACTGTGCGGCTGGTCCCGGCGGAGGTTCGAGTCCTCCGTCGGCCATGGGTGTTTATGTTTGTCCTTAGGATTTTTTTTTTAGGTCATCAGTCTACTGACTGGTTTGATGCGGCCCGCCACGAATTCCTTTCCTATGCTAACCTCTTCATCTCAGAGTAGCACTTGCAACCTACGTCCTCAATTATTTGCTTGACGTATTAAAATCTCTATCTTCCTCTACAGTTTTTGCCCTCTACAGCACCCTCTAGTACCATGGAAGTCATTTCCTCATGTCTTAGCAGATGTCCTATCATCCTGTCCCGTCCCTTTAACAGTGTTTTCCACATATTTCTTTCCTCTACGATTTTGCGTAGAACCTCCTCATTCCTTGCCTTATCAGTCCACCTAATTTTCAACATTCGTCTATAGCACCACATCTCAAATGCTTCGATTCTCTTCTGTTCCGGTTTTCCCACAGTCCATGTTTCACTACCATACAATGCTGTACTCCAGACGTACATCCTCAGAAATTTCTTCCTCAAATTAAGGCCGGTATTTGATATTAGTAGACTTCTCTTGGCTAGAAATGCCTTTTTTGCCATAGCGAGTCTGCTTTTGATGTCCTCCTTGCTCCGTCCGTCATTGGTTATTTTATTGCCTAGGTAGCAGAATTCCTTAACTTCATTGACTTCGTGACCCTCAATCCTGATGTTAAGTTTCTCGCTGTTCTCATTTCTACTACTTCTCATTACCTTCGTCTTTCTCCGATTTACTCTCAAACCATACTGTGTACTCATTAGACTGTTCATTCCGTTCAGCAGATCATTTAATTCTTCTTCACTTTCACTCAGGATAGCAATGTCATCACCGAATCGTATCATTGATATCCTTTCACCTTGTATTTTAATTCCACTCCTGAACCTTTCTTTTATTTCCATCATTGCTTCCTCGATGTACAGATTGAAGAGTAGGTGCGAAAGGCTACAGCCTTATCTTACTCCCTTCTTAATACGAGCACTTCGTTCTTGATCGTCCACTCTTATTATTCCCTCTTGGTTGTTGTACATATTGTATATGACCCGTCTCTCCCTATAGCTTACCCCTACTTTTTCAGAATCTTGAACAGCTTGCACCATTTTATATTGTCGAACGCTTTTTCCAGGTCGACAAATCCTATGAACGTGTCTTGATTTTTCTTTAGCCTTGCTTCCATTATTAGCCGTAACGTCAGAATTGCCTCTCTCGTGCCTTTACTTTTCCTAAAGCCGAACTGATCGTCACCTAGCGCATTCTCAATTTTCTTTTCCATTCTTCTGTATATTATTCTTGTAAGCAGCTTCGATGCATGAGCTGTTAAGCTGATTGTGCGATAATTCTCGCACTTGTCAGCTCTTGCCGTCTTCGGAATTGTGTGGATGATGCTTTTCCGAAAGTCAGATGGTATGTCGCCAGACCCATATATTCTACACACCAACGTGAATAGTCGTTTTGTTGCCACTTCCCCTAATGATTTTAGAAATTCTGATGGAATGCTATCTATCCCTTCTGTCTTATTTGACCGTAAGTCCTCCAAAGCTCTTTTAAATTCCGATTCTAATACTGGATCCCCTATCTCTTCTAAATCGACTCCTGTTTCTTCTTCTATCACATCAGACAAATCTTCACCCTCATAGAGGCTTTCAATGTATTCTTTCCACCTATCTGCTCTCTCCTCTGCATTTAACAGCGGAATTCCCGTTGCACTCTTAATGTTACCACCGTTGCTTTTAATGTCACTAAAGGTTGTCTTGACTTTCCTGTATGCTGAGTCTGTCCTTCCGACAATCATATCTTTTTCGATGTCTTCACATTTTTCCTGGAGCCATTTCGTCTTAGCTTCCCTGCACTTCCTATTTATTTCATTCGTCAGCGACTTGTATTTCTGTATTCCTGACTTTCCCGGAACATGTTTGTACTTCCTCCTTTCATCAATCAACTGAAGTATTTGTTCTGTTACCCATGGTTTCTTCGCAGCTACCTTCTTTGCACCTATGTTTTCCTTCCCAACTTCTGTGATGGCCCTTTTTAGAGACGTCCATTCCTCTTCAACTGTGTTGCCTACTGCGCTATTCCTTATTGCTGTATCTATAGCGTTGTTAGGATAATTTAGGTTAAGTAGTGTGTAAACTTAGGGACTGATTTAGCACTTACGTCCCATAAGATTTCACACATATTTGAACATATTGACTTCAAGTTACGAATGATAGTTATTGAGATAACTCTGTCGATGAATCAGTAGGTCATTGATATCCTGCGCCCTCAAGTGTTACCTTTCATGCTACAGTAAGGTGATGCCGTTTTTTAACAGCACAGTGCTCGTTAACACATGGCACATGTGTCTGTGAACTGTATGTGTGATGTTGAGAAACTCCTGTGGCCACTAAGATTCTCAGATCTGTCCCAAATATAACATCGATGGGACCAGCTCGAACGTGAACTCAGTCCCAGTGCCAGTATCCAAGGACATCAAGGACCAGTTACAACAGTGGCGGGCCAGTTTGCCTTACGAGAGGATACAATGGATTTGTGACAACCTTACCAACCCAATCACTGCATACGCTCAGCCCAGAAGAGGTGCAACTTCATAATAATAAGTGGGATCATAGAGCCCAAGTTTTTTTATAGATTTGACTCGGGTTTGTACTCACTGACGTAACATCACACGTTCTCTGAACCCGTGAAGTTTCGCTTGTTTCCTCCTCTCCTCCTGGATACTTCAGTATTTTGTCAGGCAATGTAACATCCGCTTTAACCAACGAGAGGGGGTTAAGTACCTCGCTGCTCCAAAAACTACCATTAATGATATGTAGTCATCTGACTACATTTGGAAAGTATCTCAGATCTGACCACTGAACTACAAAAATCACAACGCTAATAATCACTTTACCGATTCTAGCTATTTCCTAGCAACTCAACTGATAATCTGCTCAGAGAACCAGACGATATTCCCATATCTCTTCCCGACAGAACATATGTGACCCCACTCCATATGAAAAAATGTCACAGTAAAATATCACACTTCAGTTTTCCATTGAAGTGAGTGTAATGTATTGTCTTCACTTAGACTCGCTAATTGTACAACGTTCACGAAAGACGAACTCCAGTTCTGTGATCTGATATCGTACCTCTGCGAACCGAGCTCCGTTCGTCAGTGCCCAGGAACGCACTTTCAAATATTTTTTATGTTCAAGTTGTTATCCGTCTTCATTAATGCATCTCTGAAGTCTTTTTGGAACTATCGCATAGTGTGGTATCACTAACCAAATCATGAAATGAATCGTGTATGTAGTCTTTTAGTTCAGAAATGGTCTGAGGCTTTTGACAATAACCAGCGTCCTTGGTGAGGCCCCATAGGAAAAAATCCATGGGTGTGATATCTGGTGAACGTGGAGGCATTTCAATATCTGCCCTTCGACCAATCACTTTTCTTTGGTATGTATCGTTAAAATAATCGCGGATGGCAGTGTCATAATGTGGTGGAACACCATTGGGCTGAAAGTAAAGTTTATAAAAGTTTTGAGCACATGTCATAAGTCGTGGTACCACGTAATTCCGAAGCATATACAAATATATCCTGTCGCTGTTCCTTCAAGAAAATATGGTCCAAGCACATCAAACGACGACACTGCCACTCAAGTACTGACACCAGGCTAATTTAATGCTTGTTCTAACAAAAGATATTGATTTTCAGTATACCAGTAAGTGCAGTTACGTCTGTCAACTCGTCCGCTTAACGTAAAATTGACCTCCTCAGAATTCTTTCTTTTTTTTGTTGTGGAAATTTGTGGTAAAGTCTTATGGGACTAAACTGCTGAGTTCACCGGTCCCTAAGCTTCCGCACTACTTAATCTAACTTAAACTAACTTACACTGCGGACAACACACACATCCATGCCCAAGGGACAAGGCGCCCCAGACCGCGCGGCTATTCCGCGCGGCCCTCGTCAGACCACACAATTTTATTAATAAGGTTAGGGTCGTGTTTGTCTTTGTAAAGCATCAATCCACAAAACTAATTATGCCGATTGGGATGATCTTCGAGCGACCCAACGTGGAATGTAAACTTCAAACTTATGCTTGTGTAACTTTTTTTTGCACTGACATTCATAATAAATCCAGCTCATTTGGAAACCGTCTGGCTGATTTTCGCAGACTTCGGGTCACACCGAAACATACCAGCAATTAAGTTGTGACTGTTGTTGGACGAATAGATCTCGGTGCATCCATAAAAATTCCATGTTCTTCAAATATATCTCGTATGTCGTACACTGTTTGTCTAGAGGGTGGTTTTCATCTAAAGTGTCTTCACCATTCACGAACAACTGCAGTAGCGCCATTTTTATAGAATGTTTTCAACGCCAAAACACTTCCTTCTTTCGTTAACATCGTGTCTCTTCGGAAAACTACAGCTGTAAACACGTCTCGCAGATCACGCTTTCAGCAATGTACTAGATTGATTATTGTGCTTGTTTTGTAATTATCACAATTGGGTAATAAAACCATAGCGGGTTAAAACTTCCTACTGTCTTGCTGTTACTTTTATTTTCTTTTAACCATCTGTCCAGTGACCCTTTGCACCATCTTATACAGGGTGGTCCATTGATCATGACCGCGCCAAATATCTCACGAAATAAGCGTCAAATGAAAAAACTACAAAGAACGAAACTTGTCTAGCTTGAAGGGGGAAACCAGATGGTGCTATGGTTGGCCCGCTAGATGGCGCTGCCAAAGGTCAAACGGATATCAACTGCTTTTTTTAAAAATAGGAACCCTCATTTTTATTACATATTCGTGTAGTACGTAAAGAAAAATGAACGTTTTAGTTGGTCCACTTTTTCACTTTGAGGTAGATGGCGCTGTAATAGTCACAAACATATGGCTCACAGTTTTAGACGAACAGCTGGTAACAGGTAGGTTTTTTAAAATTAAAATACAGAACGTACGTACGATTGAACATTTTATTTCAGTTGTTGCAATGTGATACATGTACCTTTGTGAACTTATCATTTCTGAGAACGCATGCTGTTACAGCGTGATTACCTTTAAATGCCACATTAATGCACTAAACGCTCAAAATGATATCCGTCAACCTCAATGCATTTGGCAATACGTGTAACGACATTCCTCTCAACAGCAAGTAGTTCGCCTTCCGTAATGATCGCACATGCATTGACAATGCGCTGACGCATGTTGTCAGGCGTTGTCGGTGGATCACGATAGCAAATATCCTTCAACATTTCCCACAGAAACAAATCCGAGGATGTGGGGGCCATGGTATGGTGCTTTGACGACTAATCCACCTCTCATGAAATATGCTATTCAATACAGCTTCAACCGCACGCGAGCTATGTCCCGGACATCCTTCATGTTGGAAGTACATCGCTATTCTGTCATGTAGTGAAACATCTTGTAGTAACATCGGTAGAACATTACGTAGGAAATGAGCATACATTGCACCATTTAGATTGCCATCGATAAAATGGGGGCCAATTATCCTTCTTCCCAAAATGCCGCACCACACATTAACCCGCCAAGGTCGCTCATGTTCCACTTGTCGCAGCCATTGTGGATTTTCAGTTGCCCAATAGTGCATATTATGCCGGTTCACGTTACCGCTATTGGTGAATGACGCTTCGTCGCTAAATAGAACGCGGGCAAAAAAATCTGCCATCGTCCCGTAATTTCTCTTGTGCCCAATGGCAGAACTGTACACCACGTTCAAAGTCGTCGCCATGCAATTCCTGGTGCATTGAAATATGGTACGAGTGTAATCGATGTTGATGTAGCATTCTCAACACCGACGATTTTAAGATTCCCGATTCTCGCTCAATTTGTCTGCTACTGATGTGCGGATTAGCCGTGACAGCAGCTAAAACACCTACTTGGGCATCATCATTAGTTGCAGGTCGTGGTTGACGTTTCACATGTGGCTGTACACTTCCTGTTTCCTTAAATAACGTAACTATCCAGCGAACGGTCACTTGGATGATGTCGTCCAGGATACCGAGCAGCATACATAGGACACACCCGTTGGGCATTTTGATCACAATAGCCATACATCAACACAATATCGACCTTTACTGCAATTGGTAAATTGTACATTTTAAGGCAGGTAATGTATCACGAAGCAAATACCGTCCGCACTGGCTGAATGTTACGTGATACCACGTACTTATACTTTGTGACTATTACAGCGCCATCTATCACAAAGCGAAAAAAGTGGTGCAACTAAAACAGGCATATTTCTTTACGTACTACACGAATATGTAATAAAAATGGGGGTGCCTATTTTTTTTAAAACGCAGTTGGTATCTGTTTGACCTATGGCACTGGCATCTAGCGGGCCAATCATAGCGCCATCTGGTTTCCCCCTTCAACCTAGACGAGTTTCGTTCTTTGTAGTTTTTTCGTTTTTGGCTTATATCGTGAGATATTTGGCCTGGTCACTATCAATGGACCACCCTGTATATTGATCCTAATAAAAAGCATCAGGCTATGGCCAAACATGTCTTTCATTTTTTTTTTCACTCAGAATATTTAATTCCTCGATGTTATAAATTTAACTGATGGATAGTTTTCGAAGTATATGGAAAGGAGCGGTATTACGCATAGGAGAGCGCGATAACAATAAATGATTCAGATTCAGTTTCCTTTAATTTCAAACTGCATGTTGATTCATTCTTCTGGTAGGTGGTGGGTAGTGAAAGCATGAACCTTGCAGTTTTCGTCCAACTCGGCTTGCCCTCAGAGGGCGAGGCGAGTGGTTCAAATGGTTCAAATGGCTCTGAGCACTATGGGGCTTAACTTCTAAGGTTATCAGTCACCTAGAAATTAGAACTACATAAACCTAACTAACCTAAGGACATCACACACATCCATGTCCGAGGCAGGATTCGAACTTGCGAACGTAGTGGTCGCGCGGTTACAGACTGTAGCGCCTAGAATCACTCGGCCACTCTGGCCGGCCGAGTTGAGTGAACGGAGGCACGCCACAGTAGATGAACCTCCACCACCCAAATCGCTGGCAACGGCCACCTCTGTCCCATTCACTGCGCCAGAGGGCGGCGTGCGTCTTTGACAGGATTAGCAGTGCTCGCGGAAGAAAGCGGTTGCATGCTGAGTTCAGTGAACTCCCCCAGCCCTCGACGCGATGGTGAATATGAATACGGAGTCCTGAGTCCTCTCTGGAAAATCAGGCCACCCAAGCGAATGTCATGTCCACTAAGACAACGTCTCTCCGTTGTGAAGCAGCTATGGGGCTCCTACAGAGGCGAGTCTTTTGTCTTGTGCCACCGGGCCACCTGCGCTTCTGGCTGAGAAGGCAAAGTTACAGAAAGTTTTTGAGGGACGACTTTTGAAAGGAAGGCGCCCGCACCTGTTGGAAGCAGCGATTTGCATTAGAGCGGCACTCACAAGGTTTTTGACCGAGAATCTGTGGCAGGCTGTCACTCGCAGTCTTCCGATCAGCAACGCTGAACCTTCAGAATAAAATTGTTAGGAGTTTTCAGATAGGAGAAGTAAAGCACGTGATTTCAGACTGGCCAAAATTGGCAGTTTCGTAGGGCTCACACCGCGAAGCTGCAGGAGAAAAAACTGTCAGGACACTTCTTCGCTGCTAGTGGTAGAGAGAGAAACCCTTCGGTGCTACGAGCTGGAGAGATGTAGTCGATGCCTGCAGCTGACGCAGATACGGAGTCTGGACTTGGAGAGGAGCAGTCAGTTTATGAGCAGATGGGCTGCGCCAAACCAGCATCTGTCCCCGCCTATGACCTCGTCACCCCTTGTCTCCCGAAACTGATGAAAATTTCGCAGCTAAACAGCATACGACATCCGTACAGGATGATAGGCGCATTGTTTCAGATTGGTTAATAAATCACTGCATGGTGACCTCTTGCTCTGGGATTCTCTCTCTCTTTAAGCACTCACCTTGCAAAGCAATCGCTATTAGTAGACAGCACAAATTTCTTGCCCGTTTCGGTCTGTCCTATGAGAACTTCTCGGGATCGTTCCTTCCCAAAGACTCACAATTATCACTTGTTCACAAGTGTATGTGCATTCATTCTCTCGTGGCGAGTATTTGATTCTTACTTGTGCTGAGAAATCATTTGAACTTGCAATAGATAAAGGTTTTCTTAGAAAAAAGATTAAGGAAAGGCCAACCTACGTTTCTAACATTTGCAGACTTAGAGAAAGCTTTAGACAATGTTAACTGGAATACTCTCTTTCAAATTCTGAAGGTGGCAGGGATAAAATACAGGGAGCGAAATGCTATTTACAATATATACAGAAACCAGATGGCAGTTATAAGAGTCGAGGGACATGAAAGGGAAGCAGTGGTTGGGGAGGGGGTGAGACAGGGTTGTAGCCTCTCCCCAATGCTATTCAATCTGTATATTGAGCAAGCAGTAAAGGAAACAAAAGAAATGTCCGGAGTAAGTATTAAAATCCATGGAGAAGAAATAAAAACTTTGAGGTTCGCCTATGACATTGTAATTCTGTCAGAGACAGCAAAGGACTTGGAAGAGCAGTTGAACAGAATGGACAATGTCTTGAAAGGAGGGTATAAGATGAACATCAACAAAAGCAAAACGAGGATAATGGAATGTAGTCGAATTAAGTCGGGTGATAATGAGGGAATTAGATTAGGAAATGAGACACTTAAAGTAGTAAAGGAGTTTTGCTATTTGGGGAGCAAAATAACTGATGATGGTCGAAGTAGAGAGGATATACAATGTAGACTGACAATGGCAAGGAAAGCGTTTCTGAACAAGAGAAATTTGTTAACATCGAGTATTGATTTAAGTGTCAGGAAGTACGTTTCTGAAAGTATTTGTATGGAGTGAAGCCATGTATGGAAGTGAAACATGGACGACCAATAGTTTAGACAAGAAGAGAATATTCGAAATGTGGTGCTATAGAAGAATGCTGAAGATTAGATGGGTAGATCACATAACTAATGAGGAGGTATTCAATAGAATTGGGGAGAAGAGTAGTTTGTGGCACAACTTGACTATAAGAAGGGATCGGTTGGTAGGACATGTTCTGAGGCATAAAGGCATCACCAATTTAATACTGGAGGGCAGAGTGGAGGGTAAAAATCGTAGAGGGAGACCAAGAGATGAATACACTAAGCAGATTCAGAAGGATGTAGGCCGCAGTAGGTACTGGGAGATGAAGAAGCTTGCACAGGATAGAGTAGCATGGAGAGATGCATCAAACCAGTCTCAGGACTGAAGACCACAACAACAACAACAAAGGTTTGTGATTTATAACCCTTGTTTCATTGCAGTAGCTGATAGTCCTCATCACTACTTAGTAATTATTAGTATCTACTGGGACATACAGCTACAGTGCAGCTGTCGTTTCCTTCTGTTCCTTCTGTTCCTTCTGCTTCCTTGCACACGATTCCAGGACTGTGGTGGGGGACTTGAACCTTGACAGGGGATAGGCTAACTCAGCGCCTCTCAGTGGCAAATCAGGTTGACTGGAACCTTAATCCCAGTGGTGTCTTGCTCTCATTCTCACCTTGATGCGTCCAACACTCTTAAAACTCCAACTCTAACCTACAAGCCCCATGTATCGCCACCGGCCGCGGTGGCCGTAGGGTTCTAGGCGCTTAGTCCGGAACCGCATGACTGCTAAGGTCGCAGGTTCGAATCCTGCCTCGGGCATGGATGTGTGTGATGTCCTTAGGTTAGTCAGGTTTAAGCAATTGTAAGTTCTACGGGACTGATGACCTCAGATGTTATGTCCCATAGTGCTCAGAGCCACTTTGAACCATGTATCGCCTCATACCTTTGCGAGCGCTGCAAGTTGAGTCCCTGATTTCGCTAACTCCTAAACCGTCCCACGAAATTGTTTTAACATCCATGTATTTCAGCAAATCAACCTCAGGAATAGAATTCACGCATTTTTATTGGCCATTACCTACCCTCACTAACAGCATTTCTCGGCAAAGTGGCACATTCTGCTAGAACCATTCAAAAGTGTATTTCCAATTAGAGTTGGTAACCACCTGCAGTCGTGGAAAGTCACTCGCCCTGAAGCGAGCCTGGTCGGCCTCGATCACAACCAATTTAGGAGGATTATGTTAAGATCAGCCTATCATCTCTTGGTTGAACGAAGCTCCTTTCACTAGGATTTAAGAACAATTGCTGCAAGTAAATACCCTCGGTGTAGCTAAACAACTTAAGTCAATTGATGAATGCAACGCTCTGTTATTAATCTCATAAATCATTTAGGAGATTGAAAGGTCTCCAATTAGCCCATTTACAAATTTTAAATAAAATTTAACTTCATTTCACGTGTCATTTGCAATTTATACTTCCGCTACACTCAATAAATGTGCCAGGAGAAATAATCGGCACCTGAGCATGCTCCAGTCAAACACAATGCAGACTTTCGCTGAATTCATGCTTATTCTTTGTCTACTTTACATCCATGTATTAATTAATTACGCATCTGTGCCTATATCTTCCCTACAATTAATTGCAATGTATTTATATTGTACCGTTATCCTTCATTCCCATTCCTACCATCTTAGGATGACACAGTGAATGAATGCGTACGCTTATTGAGTTTTCATGTCTGGTTGCCGGTAAGCTTGTTGTCTGCTGCTGTGGCAGTTTAGCCAGCTATGGTGTATTATACAATGGCAAAGAGGTTTCGTTCCCTTCTAGCGGAAGCGCTATTGTGCTTAAGTTTTCAAGGTGCGGTAAGGGCCCGTTTCGTTAGTTTCGTCCGTATTCCATACCTCCCATCCGCTGCTGCGTGTGCCTTTGTTTGTCCAGTCCCGCGCGTTCGTCGTCGTTTTGAAGAATCTTCAGTTCTCGGTATCTGTTTCATCTTGCAGTTATTCCGCGATAACTTATTTACATGCGTAGTTCCTCCCACGCTTTAACCGACTTTTCGTAATTTTTATATTTCTTTTTGGTCTCATTTTGTGTGGCTAGGGTCATGCGTTTGAAAAACGAACGAGCCTTCAGCTGTCTGGGTTTCCGCTTTAATTCCATGCTTGGTAGGGCTTAAATAACGTTGCCTTCACGTGTGAACTGTGCTTCAAAGGCATTTCCGATCTGATCTTCATTTCGGATCGTAACTGTTATTCAATTCCACGGCTTCAGTTGTCGGTATTTTGCATTAGGCCGATGGAAAAAAACTTTTTCCGATTATATGTGTTTGTGGCGCTAGTTGTAGTTCTTCTACGGGGATGAGCAAAGAAAAGTGGCCCAGGGAACATCGTTACGTGGTACAAAGAAACACAGCGAGGGAAAAGACGAACAGTGCTAACCTGACTACAGTGCAAGTGACGACCATTCATCTCTTGGCACTTTTGCGCCCTGGTCAGCAAGTTGCTGGAGGACAATCGAAGCTGGAGTGCTGAAATTGCTGCAGTCTCATCCGAAATGTTCTGCTGCAGTTCTTAAAGCAGATGAGGGTTCTCTGTTTCATAGTATACATTCTACAGAGCTTGTCCCATGCTTTGTTTTGATTTAATTGCTTGTTAGGTATAATATAAGTGTTATAAAGTACATTCCCTACGAACAGAGCGATTGCCTGACAGAACAGAATACTCACTTCCATTTTATGAGAGAGCCTTAGCCTCCATGCGTTGAGTTAAAATCATTTATCGCTCGCAGAATTTTAGTGGACACAGTTCACGATTTCCACAGATACATTTCATAATATCTACAGATACCTTTCATAGGGCGACCCTATACAATTCATAATCTATTCAAATACCTTATAAGATATTCTGAGCAGTCTTCATATTGTTAGCAGCTGAATCTGGCGTTCATAGCCTAATACAATCATCGGAACAGCAAAACGAACTGCAAAATGATTTAGGCAAGATTTAAGCAAAGTGCGAACAGTGCCTGTTAACCCTAAACAGCAAAACGTACAACGTGATCCACACGAGTACTAAAAACTTTCGGTTACACAATAAATTACACGAATTTAAAGAATGTCGATTCAAGATTTTAAACATGGCTGCAACAGCAACTGTTGAAATTCTTCACGATAAAGGATGACAGCCAAAAACAGTTGCAGTATAAAAATTTATTAAAATTCTTGACCAAGCTTTCGGTACATATAAATATACCTTCATCAGAAGTAAAAAATCTAAAATTACATCATGCAATGGAGATTAATAAAACAATTGTGACGACGCCTTTGGCACAATTGTTTTATTAATCTCCATTGCATGATGTAATTTTAGACTTTTTACTTCTGATGAAGGTATATTTATATGTACCGAAACCTTGGTCAAGAATTTTAATAAATTTTTATCCTGCAACTGTTTTTGGCTGTCATCCTTTATCGTGAATGTCGATTCAGCTAAATACCTAGGGATTACAATTACGAATAAGTTGAAACGGAACCGTAAAGTGTATAAATTTGTGGGGAAGGCAACACAAAGATTGTGTTTTATTGGCAGACCACTTAGAAGATGCAACAAATCAACGTTTGTCTCTTTCCTTCTGGAATACTCTTCCCTGATGGGGTTCTCACCTGACAGAATTGACGGGTGACATCGAAAAGGACCACAGAAGGGCAGCTCGTTTCGTATTATGGCGGAAAAGAGAAGCGATTGTCAAGAATATGAAAAGCAAGTTGGTGTGGCCTTCAAAACAAATGTGTTTTCCCCTACGGGAAGATCTTTTCAAGAAATTTCTATTCCCAACTTTCTTCTCCAAATAAAAAGGTATTTTGTTACCTCCAACCTATATAGAGAGATGTGATCATCATAATAAAATACGGGCAATCAGAGCTCGCAAAGAAAGATTTAGTTGGACATTTTTCCCATGTGCTATTCGAAAGTGGAACTGTTAAGAAATAGTTGAAAGTAGTTCTATGAAGATCCTGCGAAACACCTAAGTGTGTGCTGTAGAGTAATCATGTAGATAACGAGTGGCATTCAGTAAGTGATGCATTTTTTCCCCCTCTGAAAGCAGGCTGGTTTTATTCAGGATTCCAATACACCATATTATTCCCCACTCTTTTGTCTACAAAGTCCCATTTTTCAACACAATCTCTGATCAATATTACGCCCTTGTGCCACCTTACAGAATGACCTGTACGCTCGCATGGTACCAGTCTACTGGCCAATGCCGGAGCCAACGTCTTGCTGAATCAATAACCTCTCCATCATCCACGTACAGCTTCCCGAAGAGTGTATCCTCCATTGGGTGGAACTGATGACCTCACCGTTTAATCCCGTAATCCCCCTCAATCAATCAACCAATCCTTCATTCGGCAACACAGATGGAAGTCGGAGGGTGCGAGATCCGGGCTGTAGGGTGGATGAGGAAGAACAGTCCAATGAAGTTGTGTGAGCTCCACTCGTATGTGCAAACTTGTGAGAGGCCTTGCGTTGTCATTGAGAAGCAGAAACTCGTTGTCATCAATCGAATGGGAGAATCCGCATGTTCCAACTTTGCAGGAGTCACAATTGTGACTGGCCAGCCGCCACGTCGGAGATCAGACACGTTTGTGCGAGCTTGTTGCGATGATGACAGACGCCTCGTCCAACAACTCCCACTTTTTTGTTCGCTACGAGGTCTCCGTAGACGTTCAGCAAGCAAATATAAGTATCTGCGAGGCTCTGGTTTTGCACCAAAAGAAACTCAGTGACAGCTCTCTACTTGGTAAACACCTCCATTACAGATGACATTTTGAAGGCCACGCATATCGCCGCCACCTATCGGAACTTCATGAAACTATAGGGACTGATTGGGGAACATTTCACGACGTGTCACAACAAATTCCGAATTTTATCAACCGAAATATGCTTTGAAAAAAATTTGGCGCATTACATACTGAACACTGGTTCTGGATACTGGAAACCAGCTCTAGCATCCAGCATAGCTAAGAGTAAAGTCCATGAAGAACACCATGGCTGGTAGGTGTGCAGACAGCAGGACAGACATGGGGAGAGCGGTAGTGGTGGGGATTGTGGGAAGGTGGCGTAGTGGAAATGCCGAGCACTGGAGGGGAAGGGCGTTCTAAACTGAAGCTTACGCTCACATTTTATGTAAATATTAAGTGGGGCCCCTACATGCCCACACTTACAAGGTGGCTATTCAAAAAGATTTGTCACCTCTGCTTTATTTAGTATCCAAAGAGTATTCCACCGAAAAGGTAGCGATTTATTTTCGCCTGATTTTTTAACAATTAGTAACTTTCAGAGAAACATCACGAGTGGCGAATTTTGAGTAAAACCTACACATTCCTCTTGTTGCAATGTTAGAATTTGCTTCTTTTGCCAAAACACAAGGGTGTTTACGCGATCTCACCTTACATATGTTGGGCAGATGCAAGTACCAGATTATTCTGAAACTATGGTTTACTAAAACTGTAAAATGAGGAACTGGGGAAAAGTAAGGTGAGTATCTTATAAAAAAGCACGTCCCTAATATGAAATAATTGTCTAACGTCTTTATTTATGTTGCTCCAAAACTCATAGCATTTCTCATTTCACCAGCCATCAATGACCCTTAAAAATTACATTCTTTCATAGAAAAAAATCTGTAGTTAGTACTATACTCTCCTCTTCGTGTGCTGTCATTTGCCAAAATCTCATTATGGTATCTCAAATAGTTTATGAAATGTGAGGAATGTTGTGCATATTTCACTCTGAGTTTATCGCTGGCGTGACGCGACTGCAAATGAGTGTGCTACGTCAGTACAGGTTTCTCGAGGTTGGTGATGGATAAGGACCTCCACCCAAGTCCAAAGAAAAATTCAACATGTTATCTAAATTTCATATGCAGCAACATATTACGTAATATGCGCCAAACGCAAAATCATAGCGAGCCCTATTTTTTATTGAAAACTTTTTCGAATTCCGCGCACTATCTTACTTCCACATAAATATCATATTAACTATGACCATTAACGAAATATGCACACATCGCAATTAACTTGACATATAAAGCTACAAGTAAAGGAAAACTGAAATTTTTTATTGAACAGTTCCTGTAAAATCGTTTGAGGAAGACTGAAGGGCGTGCGTTTCGATTTAGCCATCGCCGGCCAGCCGAAGGGGCAAACACGTCAGCCACCCTTTCCGAACGAATGACCTCGCCCAGCGCTTTGGACGAAAATTGGTCACTGACCATCGGCCATCGCAAACCTGCGCGGACTCTTCCAGCCTGTAGGAGCTACCACAATTATACCTTACAACCTGTACATGCCACCATGATGGGCGATCCCCAAGCGCAATCATGATAGGAAAATCTAGAATCCAAACGGATTTTTAAGTTCAAATCAAAATCCATGTGATTAAATAAAAATTGAAGCACACATTTAAAGGCAATCGTGTCAAAGAGAGAGGCTTGCG
Source organism: Schistocerca gregaria (assembly GCF_023897955.1). NCBI lineage: Eukaryota > Metazoa > Arthropoda > Insecta > Orthoptera > Acrididae > Schistocerca > Schistocerca gregaria. The sequence goes on from NC_064921.1 coordinate 164,517,793, forward strand.
CAAGACAGGAATTTATATGACGTTCGTTCAGTCGTACATCCATTTGCCAAGAATTCCTGAATAGCATTATTACACTACTGGCCATTAAAATTGCTACACCATGAAAAAGACGTGCTACAGACGCGAAATTTAACCGACAGGAAGATATGCAAATTATTAGATTTTCAGAGAATTCACACAAAGTTGGCGCCGGTGGCTACATCTACAACGTGCTGAAAAGTACCCAACCGATTTCTCATACACAAACAGCAGTTGACCGGCGTTGCCTGGTGAAACGTTGTTGTGATGCCTCGTGTAAGGAGGAGAAATGCGTACCATCACGTTTCCGACATTGATAAAGGTCGGATTGTAGCCTATGGTAATTCCAGTTCATCGTATCGCCACACTGCTGCGCGCGTTGGTCGATATCCAATGACTGTCAACAGAATGTGGAATCGGTGGGTTCAGAAGGGTAATAAGGAACGCCTTGCTGGATCCCAACGGCTTCGTATCACTAGCAGTCGAGATGACAGGGATCTTATCCGCATGGCTGTAACGGATGGTGCAGCCACGTCTCGATCCCTGAGCCAACAGATGGGGACGTTTGCAAGACAACAACCATCTCCACGAACAATTCGACGACGTTTGCAGCAGCATGGACTATCACCTCGGAGACCATGGCTGCGGTTACCATTGACGCTGCACCACAGACAGGAGCGCCTGCGATGGTGCACTCAACGACGAACCTGCGTGCACGAATGCCAAAACGTCATATTTTCGGATGAATCCAGATTCTGTTTGCAGCATCATGATGGTCGCATCCGCGATTGGCCACATCGCGGGGAACGCACATTGGAAGCGAGTATTCGTCATCGCCATACTGGCGTATCACCCGGCGTGATGGTGTGGGATGCCATTGGTTACACGTCTCGGTCACCTCTTGTTCGCATTGACGACACTTTGAACAGTGGACGTTACATTTCAGATATGTTACGACACGTGTCTCTACCCTTCATTCGATCCCTGTGATCCCAAGGTCATTGTAGCTAGGCTCAATACCATTTCTTCCAAATCCATCAGAAACAAACGCAAAATAATTTTATTTAAAAAAGCGGATAAAGTGCCACTAGAAGCCTTCCTAAAAGACAATTTCCATTCCTTCCGAACTGACTATGCGAATGTAGACGAGATGTGGCTCAAATTCAAAGATATAGTAGCAACAGCAATTGAGATATTCATACCTCATAAATTGGTAAGAGATGGAACGGATCCCCCGTGGTACACAAAAAAGGTCCGAACGCTGTTGCAGAGGCAACGGAAAAAGCATGCGAAGTTCAGAAGAACGCGAAATCCCGAAGATTGACTAAAATTTACAGACGCGCGAAATTTGGCACGGACTTCGATGCGAGATGCCTTTAATAGGTTCCACAACGAAACATTGTCTCGAAATTTGGTAGAAAATCCGAAGAAATTCTAGTCGTATGTAATGTACACAAGCGGCAAGACGCAGTCAATACCTTCGCTGCGCAGTGCCGATGGTACTGTTATCGACGACTGTGCCGCTAAAGCGGAGTTATTGAACGTAGTTTTCCGAAATTCCTTCACCAGGGAAGACGAATGGAATATTCCAGAATTTGAAACACGAACATCTGCTAGCATGAGTTTCTTAGAAGTAGATACCTTAGGGGTTGCGAAGCAACTCAAATCGCTTGATACGGGCAAGTCTTCAGGTCCAGATTGTATACCGATTAGGTTCCTTTCAGATTACGCTGATACTATAGCTCCCTCCTTAGCACTCATATACAACCGCTCGCTCACCGATAGATCTGTACCTACAGATTGGAAAATTGCGCAGGTCGCACCACTGTTCAAGAAGGGTAGTAAGAGTAATCCATTTAACTACAGACCTATATCATTGACGTCGGTTTGCAGTAGGGTTTTGGAGCATATACTGTATTCAAACATTATGAATCACCTCGAAGGGAACGATCTATTGACACGTAATCAGCATGGCTTCAGAAAACATCGCTCTTGTGCAACGCAGCTAGCTCTTTATTCGCACGAATTAATGGCCGCTATCGACAGGGGATCTCAAGTTGATTCCGTATTTCTAGATTTCCGGAAAGCTTTTGACACCGTTCCTCATAAGCGACTTCTAATCAAGCTGCGGAGCTATGGGGTATCGTCTCAGTTGTGCGACTGGATTCGTGATTTCCTGTCAGAAAGGTCGCAGTTCGTAGTAATAGACGGCAAATCATCGAGTAAAACTGAAGTGATATCAGGTGTTCTACAGGGAAGCGTCCTGGGACCTCTACTGTTCCTGATCTATATAAATGACCTGGGTGACAATCTGAGCAGTTCTCTTAGACTGTTCGCGGATGATGCTGTAATTTACCGTCTAGTAAGGTCATACGAAGACCAGTATCAGTTGCAAAGCGATTTAGAAAAGATTGCTGTATGGTGTGTCAGGTGGCAGTTGACGCTAAATAACGAAAAGTGTGAGATGATCCACATGAGTTCCAAAAGAAATCCGTTGGAATTCGATTACTCGATAAATACACTCCTGGAAATTGAAATAAGAACACCGTGAATTCATTGTCCCAGGAAGGGGAAACTTTATTGACACATTCCTGGGGTAAGATACATCACATGATCACACTGACAGAACCACAGGCACATAGACACAGGCAACAGAGCATGCACAATGTCGGCACTAGTACAGTGTATATCCACATTTCGCAGCAATGCAGGCTGCTATTCTCCCATGGAGACGATCGTAGAGATGCTGGATGTAGTCCTGTGGAACGGCTTGCCATGCCATTTCCACCTGGCGCCTCAGTTGGACCAGAGTTCGTGCTGGACGTGCAGACCGCGTGAGACGACGCTTCATCCAATCCCAAATATGCTCAATGGGGGACAGATCCGGAGATCTTGCTGGCCAGGGTAGTTGACTTACATCTTCTAGAGCACGTTGGGTGGCACGGGATACATGCGGACGTGCATTGTCCTGATGGAACAGCAAGTTCCCTTGCCGGTCTAGGAATGGTAGAACGATGAGTTCGATGACGGTTTGGATGTACCGTGCACTATTCAGTGTCCCCTCGACGATCACCAGAGGTGTACGGCCAGTGTAGGAGATCGCTCCCCACACCATGATGCCGGGTGTTGGCCCTGTGTGCCTCGGTCGTATGCAGTCCTGATTGTGGCGCTCACCTGCACGGCGCCAAACACGCATACGACCATCATTGGCACCAAGGCAGAAGCGACTCTCATCGCTGAAGACGACACGTCTCCATTCGTCCCTCCATTCACGCCTGTCGCGACAACACTGGAGGCGGGCTGCACGATATTGGGGCGTGAGCGGAAGACGGCCTAACGGTGTGCGGGACCGTAGCCCAGCTTCATGGAGACGGTTGCCAATGGTCCTCGCCGGTACCCCAGGAGCAACAGTGTCCCTAATTTGCTGGGAAGTGGCGGTGCGGTCCCCTACGGCACTGCGTAGGATCCTACGGTCTTGGCGTGCATCCGTGCGTCGCTGCGGTCCGGTCCCAGGTCGACGGGCACATGCACCTTCCGCCGACCACTGGCGACAACATCGATGTACTGTGGAGACCTCACGCCCCACGTGTTGAGCAATTCGGCGGTACGTCCACCCGGCCTCCCGCATACCCACTATACGCCCTCGTTCAAAGTCCGTCAACTGCACTTACGGTTCACGTCCACGCTGTCGCGGCATGCTACCAGTGTTAAAGACTGCGATGGAGCTCCGTATGCCACGGCAAACTGGCTGACACTGACGGCGGCGGTGCACAAATGCTGCGCAGCTAGCGCCATTCGACGGCCAACACCGCGGTTCCTGGTGTGTCCGCTGTGCCGTGCGTGTGATCATTGCTTGTACAGCCCTCTCGCAGTGTCCGGAGCAAGTATGGTGGGTCTGACACACCGGTGTCAATGTGTTCTTTTTTCCATTTCCAGGAGTGTAGTACAATTCTCAAGGCTGTCAGTTCAACTAAGTACCTGGGTGTTAAAATTACGAACAACTTCAGTTGAAAGGTCCACATAGATAATATTGTCGGGAAGGCGAGCCAAAGGTTGCGTTTCATTGGCAGGACACTTAGAAGATGCAACAAGTCCACTAAAGAGACAGCTTACACTACACTCGTTCGTCCTCTGTTAGAATATTGCTGCGCGGTGTGGGATCCTTACCAGGTGGGATTGACGGAGGACATCGAAAGGGTGCAAAAAAGGGCAGCTCGTTTTGTATTATCACGTTATAGGGGAGAGAGTGTGGCAGATATGATACACGAGTTGGGATGGAAGTCATTACAGCATAGACGTTTTTCGTCGCGGCGAGACCTTTTTACGAAATTTCAGTCACCAACTTTCCCTTCCGAATGCGAAAATATTTTGTTGAGCCCCACCTACATAGGTAGGAATGATCATCAAAATAAAATAAGAGAAATCAGAGCTCGAACAGAAAGGCTTAGGTGTTCGTTTTTCCCGCTCGCTGTTCGGGAGTGGAATAGTAGAGAGATAGTATGATTGTGGTTCGATGAACCCTCTGCCAAGCACTTAAATGTGAATTGCAGAGTAGTCATGTAGATGTAGATGTAGATGAAAGCGTGCATTTCAGAAGGATAATGCACGACCGCATGTTGCAGGTCCTGTACGGGCCTTTCTGGATACAGAAAATGTTCGACTGCTGCCCTGGCCACCACATTCTCCAGATCTCTCATCAACTGAAAGCGTCTGGTCAATGGCGGCCGAGCAACTGGCTCGTCACACACGCCAGTCACTACTCTTGATGAACTGTGGTATCGTGTTGAAGCTGCATGGACAGCTGTACCTGAACATGCCATTCAAGCTCTGTTTGACTCAATGCCCAGGCGTATCGAGGCCGTTATTACGGGCAGAGGTGGTTGTTCTGGGTACTGATTTCTCAGGATCTATGCAACCAAACTGCGTGAAAATGTAATCACATGTCAGTTCTAGTATAACATATTTGTCCAATGAATACTAGTTTATCATTTGCATTTCTTCTTGGTGTAGCAATTTTAATGGCCAGTAGTGTATATGACGTTCGTTCAGTCGTACATCCAATTGCCAAGAATGCCTGAATATCATAACTACTTGCGATGGATACCGCTTATTAGTATCCTATTCACAGCTCAGCATGTGGATCTGAATCCAAGGTCGCACGCTCTGCAAGTTTACCACGTGTAGCTGGGCTCTGCAGATGGTCTCTTCGTGGGCGGCAGCATGGTAGCGAGCTTGCCAAACACTGACACGCGTGATCGCTCACCGCAGAATGAAACATGTTGAGGAGTACCTGGATCCGGCAGGGCACGACACGGACTAGCAGTGACGCGTAAAGCACGCGTGACCTGAGTTCGAAAGCGCGTGGGTGGTGTGTGTGGGAAAAACCGCACACTCCGTGGATGGGTGTCCGGCAACCGTATTTGCGTGACACGACAGTAGTTGGCGGTTATACGAGCGCGCTGTAACGGCATGTATGATCGCTTCCTTTTCCTGCTCCGTGCTGTTTGTGTGACTTTTATTACGGGAACGCGTTCTATGACTTCTTAACAGCTTAGCTGTAGCGGCTTCCGGCGCTTTGTAACGACTTTCCTTGAAGTACTCGTTGCGAGTGACATTTTTCTCATTTCCATTGTTTGTCACGTGTACATGGGCAGCTCGCCTGGCGGATATGCCTCGAGCTACACAAAAGTCTACTCTCTCGTCACAGACGAAAGGAAAAGTTCAAATAAAACAATTTATCTGGGCGAGTCACTTTTTATTTTCTCCCCCGACGAGTTTAGATAGTTTATACTCCTATCTCCAGGAGGTATATGTGTACCAGTTGGATGCCGCTAGTTGCATATTTTGATTTTATTTTGAATATGTTCCAGTGTACAGGACCCTGCAGTTCCTCATAAATTAGTATTCTTTCCTTGATTTTTCACTCAGTAGCACGAACAACTAATATAAACACACATAAGAAATATTTAATGTGCTTATGTTAGTATAATCTCTCTAAGCGCGTTGTGGGAGAAAGTACGAAGGTGAGTCAAATGAAAACCTTAAATTTGTAATACCAAATCGAAATTTCGCGCCGTTATCTTGTAAGTTGGTAAGTGTGCTACAGGCAGCGTGCAGAATGGCCTGTACGTGGCACCACAGTGCAGATGCACACATACCGTCGCTGTATCAGTATAAAGATGGCTGCCCCACTTGCGACTTGCACCAGGGAAGAACAGAGTTCTGTTATTCGGTTTTTGCTTAGTGAAGGTTTGAAACCTATTGAAATTCATCGACGAATAAAGATTCTGTACGGTGATGCATGTTTGTCACAGCAGCAAGTCTACAAATGGAGTAGGAAGTTCGCAAATGGTGTGACTTCAGTGGAAGATGCTCCTCGTCCAGGTCAGGCACAACGAGTTGTGACTCCACAGAACATTGCAGCCGTTGAAGCCTTAGTGAAGGAAAGCCGTCGAGTGACACTGAATGACATTAAAGCATGTTTACAGATTAGTCATGTGTCAGCACACCACATTATGCATCATGTGCTCCAGTTTCACGAAGTGTCTGCAAGATGGGTGCCACGACACGACAGCTGACTCTTGAAATGAGAGAAAGACGTGTTGATGCTTGTGAAGAACTTCTTCGGCGCTTTGAACGAGAAGGTGATGGCTTCCTTGATGGAATCGTTACTGATGACGAAGCCTGGATTCACTTCCACCAACCAGAAACGAAGAGAACGAGCAAGAAATGGCGTGATTCCTCATCACCAAAACCAAAGAAGTTTCGAACAGAACCATCAGCAGGGAAGGTTATGCTGACTCTCTTATGGGACGAAAAAGGCGTCATTTTGGAGCATTACATGCCTAGAGGGACCACTGTCACCAGTGCGTCATACACAGATCTCTTAAAAAGTCATCTGCGGCCTGCAATCAAATCAAAGCGACGGGGATTGCTGTCAGCAGGTGTCCTGAAATGCAAGGCCCCACACCGCCCGTACAACAGTTGCAACAATCACAGACTGCATTTTGAGTGTCTTCCTCATCCACCATACTCACCAGACCTTGTCCCAAGTGATTTCCATATGTCTGGACCACTCAAAGACGCATTGGGAGGAAAGAAGTTCCGTTCTGATGAAGAAGTACGCCACGCGGTGCATGCGTGGTTGCGCGTACTACCAAAATACTTTTTTTTCTAAAGGAATTTTTGCACTTTGTAAGCGCTGGAGGACGTGTATTGAGCGTGGGGGAGATTATGTTGAAAAGGGAGACAGCTTTGTAAGACTTCTGCACAATAAATTATATTTTTTTAAAAAAATTACGGTTTTCATTTGAGTCACCCTCGTAAAAAGTGACTCACACAGATAAATTGTTTTATTTGAACTTTTATTGTCAAAACGGTCGCAGTTGCCTTAAAAAAACAGTCCAACATAGGCGACATAAAGAAACGAAAGTGACGTCGAGTGTACCCTGAGGAAGCGTAATAGCCCAGCTGATTTTCTCAATAGACCTAAACGATTTATCAGCTAGACCTGCAGCATTATAAGGTTGTTAGCTGGCGATGTTTTTGGCTATGCGAAAGTATGAGGTTTGAGGATTATAAGGAAATGAAAAAGGACTTGGACAAAATGTTCACTTTATGTAATAATTACAACTTTCTTTTACCACCTCGCACTCAGCCTCGTGATGCTAATTGAGGAGCTACTCGACCGTATAGTAGCGGCTCTGGTGAAAGAAAACCATCTTAATGACCGGGAGAGCGGTGTGCTGACCACACACCCCTCCTATCCGCATCCTCAACCGAGGATGACACGGCGGTCGGACGGTCCTAAAGGGCCACTTGTGGCCTGAAGGCGGAGTGCTCTTTTCCACCTCAGATCTTATAACAATAAATTTCATTTCAAGCAGCCGCCCTGGCTGAACTTGGCATTTGGGTATTGTAGATAAGATTACGTCTTAGAAAATCAACTTCAGCTTTGTACATGAATTATCTGCGAAAGAGGTTTTCAGTCCTTTTTTTGTTAAACTAATGGAGCTGATATTCATTCATTCTTCTTCTTCGATCATCAGTGATATAATGTTGTATCACTCAGACTGTAAGTTGCATTTTGTGTTAAATAATAATTTTATAATTTTCTCTTTATTATGTTAGTATAGTACGAAGCCCTGCGTTCCTCTACGAATGAAGTTCGTTATGTATATTTTTTGGCATGTACATTAGTTGGAAGTAGTGAGTCCGGTGGCACGACGATCGTGCGCCATAAGCACGCTATCGTTTTCCCATTTCAACATCTGTAAGTCGAACCTGCAGTCTACGTTTTTAATCGCAGTCTGATTGTGATTATAATTATTATTCAAAACAAATCTTTGCACTAATGATTAACGATTTTTTTATTCGTGTCAGAAGCACCATGGATACAGGAATATAAAAAAAATGAATAGCACACAGAAAAAATTAATTACAGCCATATGAATATATATATAAATATATATATATACAAATATGTGTGCACAGAAACAAAATGTTATAGGCATTTGGCCCATAAGCGGGCTACGTCGACAGCATTTGGGGTTGCCAACATCAGATCCTCTAAAGTGCAGTGTGAAGGACATTCAGGGCAATTATACATGTGCTGGGTCGTCTGCACCTCTCCACAGTCGCAGAGATTAGATGTAGTAGAATATCCCCACTTCAGAAGGTTATCTCTTGACCGTGCAGTGTTGGTCCGTAGCCTGTTTAGTGATCTCCAGACCACCCAGTCCTCATCGTAACCTGGTGCCAATTCTTCCTTTGGTTCCATCCAGTGCCCTTCTCCCTACCGCTTCCATCTCTCCACCCTAGATCCAGGTTGGTCGCTAAAATCTTCGGTTGCTCTGAGAAAACTGCGTCTAGATTTCAAGCGTTTGGTGGCTGGCTGAGTTTTGTGGAGGAGGTGGCTCTCTGCCATCTTAGCCCTCGCTCTTTCACTATAGGCTGCCGCTTCTCTTCGCACTGCAGGAGGTGCAATCCCAGCAAGATGGTAGAGCTTGTCTGTTGGCGTCGGTTTCAGACATCCAGTGACGAGCCTGCAGGTCTCGTTCAGAGCAATGTCGACCTGATTAGCGTGGGTAGAGTTGTACCAGACACTGCTTGCATATTCGCCTGCTGGGAAGCAAACTGCTAGTGTTGTGGTCCTCACTACCTCTGGCTTTGCGTCCCAGGAGGAGTTCGTTATTTTCCGAAGAATATTATTTCTGCAACTCACCTTCATTTTGGTGTTATGATTAACGATAACACGATTTCTCGCTGCATGAGAGTGAAATTAAACTCTTGCGAGTAAACATCATTTTATGCCGTAAGAAAAGTCTAATAAAGGTCAGACCTTCTTATCAATTTTATGATTACAAGTTTTCTTAGCTTATAGGCAATGTGTCCTTCCTTCGATAAAATCTTATTTCCATAAAAAATTTAAAACAACAAAACTCATACAAGGGGAGAAAGGTGATACACTACATGCTGAGTTTAGATTTTATGACTCAGAAGTTTATATTGCTGGTCAGTGCAGTGTTCTGGGACAAAGTAAGACTAAAACAATAAATTTTTACAAATTGGTGTGATTCATCAGAATTTCCAGACGTGTTCAAAGTGAATGCTATTTGTTTGATAAAATAATTGAAATACATTCAATACTCAGAAAATTCCAAATTAAACATTTCACACTTATGAAAACAGTATCACAGGAATCTGAAAACAAAGGTTGTTACCAAATATAGACTCAGTGCTGCATCGAAAATAACGTATCACTGTATTTTTATGATGAAGCAAACAATAACTTACTTGATCATGTAAGATGTATTAGCATATCATAGGGTGTTCTAAGCACAATCTAGTCGAAAATTACTAAAAATAAACGTAAATGACCTTTATTTCTCGAAGACATTCTGAGATTGCGAAAACAGCATTCTTCAAGTACACGTTACCACATACTGGGAGCATGCAGATACGAAAACCAGTGACGCATGGATAAACGTTGTGTAAAGTATATTGCACAATCGGAAACATCGAGTTTAGTTTATTCCGTGAGCTAGAATAACATGAAATTAGAATGTAGCGTATCTGTCACATAACGACTGAGGAGGTAAAATGTAGTTAAATGCATGATCATGGCAATAATCATACAGTGAAGGCTTTCACGACCGGATGTTTCAGCGGCGGAGAATTTTTCCAGGTTGTATGACCGTGGTCCATGAAACTATTCGATCCCTGACGCTTCGTCCAAGGCTACGTTGGACATCGGAGGTGCTCCTGGTTGTGCTGAGTCTTGCCAACTGTGAGAAATGCGACGAACACGCGAAGAGAATTAAAAGGAGGATGACTGGTTTACATTTATTTGTGAGAAGGCGTCTCGAAAAAGTGCAGTCCGTCTGTAAATGGCATTGCAAAAAAATAGGCTAGTGTGATAACTTGTTGAGTATTGCTCCAGCATTAAAGTCTCTATGAGGTAGACATGACAGCTGAAATGAAACTTCTTGTTGACATGACAGCAGAAATGGAACGAATACAGAGAAGCACTTTTAAGAGCGTAGCACACTTGTGCAGCCCACATGGAAGTTCTAGGGAAACTTAAATGGGAATCTGTTGGGTAAACTCATACAACCGGCATTCAAGGAACTGTGCGCGACATTTCTGTTGGCAGCATCGTATATCTCGTGCAAAGAACCGTGAGAATAAGATAAGAGAGATTAGCCCACTTGGAGAGGCAAACAGACAGTCGTGTTTCCTCGCTCACATCGCAAGTGGAATGGTCCAGGAAGTTTGTAATATTGGTACCAAGTACTCACCGCCATTACGTGCTCAGTAACTCAGCGGGTTGCATGTGTAGCTGTAGATGTTATCGGTCTTCGCATTTCCGTCCTGTATTTCATGTCTTCTTGATATGTTCCATTTCTTTTTACTATTGCTTCGTTACCTATCTTTAAATAAGGGGTGATCAACAAGTTTCCTTTTGAGGGCGTAGCTGCAGCGTGTATGCAAAGAAGCGCGACTCAGATGCGGGTAATAAGCACCGACATAAAGGCAAGGGTTTAGTGTGGCATTCGTCGCTTTCCCACGTGCGTGCGGCAAATGCGAAAACGTGAACTTCGACGACGTTATTACCAAATGCGTCCAAACGGGACCAACAGCCTGCTATTCTTTTCTTATCTGGTGAAGAGTAAACGCCTGTAGACATCCACCGGAGAGTGAAGAAGGATATGGGCAGCATGTCTATTGCAAACCACCGTGGGAGACATTCGAGCACCTGTCCTATTGTTCTGATCTGTCCCCACGTGAATATCATGCCTTCGTTCCGTTAAGTAGAGGTTTGAAGGGTCAACGACTCCTGTCGAACCGGAATGTGCAGAAGGTAGTTACGGACTTCATCGCACAGCAGGGCACCATATTTTACCAAATGGGTATCTTCAGACTGGTGAGTTGGTGGGATCATTGCCTCGAAGTTCACGATGAATTTGCCTGATCGGCATACCGATTCTAGAATGTGCGGCCTTCTAACAGGAACTTTGTAATTGAGAAGAAGACCTCCGCTGTAGCGGGAATGCATGTAATCCCAGTGGGTGAATATGTTTGCCGAGAGATGAGGCGATGGTATTCGCTGTTGCATAAGCGGGATTAAAAAGTTCATAGAAATTTTATAAGTTTTAGAGAGTTGTTTCCGCAGTTCGTCACATGATGGGTTGCTCACAATAGGCACAAACAGGGTTTATCCAATTTCGTCTCGCAGAAGAGGAGCGTGTTTCACATTTATCGGAGCATGAAAGAGGTGTACGGAGAGTAGTATCTCGCATGGTTCAGACTATTCTGATCGTGCCACGATTTTGGCTGTGGAGGGGCCCACACGGACGAATCGTCAGATCGTCACACGTGACATTGCTATTGAACTGTTGATAACTGAAGGAACAGTGCATCACAAATCTTCGTTATGGTAAGGTTTGTGCGTAGAGGGGGCCAAAGTAACTTTCAGAGAATCAGAACACGGTGAAAATGGGTGTTTGCCTGACCGTTCTGTTGAAAACTGCGGAGCAAGGAACGGATTTCATTGCTCAGATGAAACCTGGTGTCATCATTTCGACCTAGCCACTACACAGATGAGCATGTACCGGCGGCATCCCGGCTGCCCTCGTCCAAAAAAATCCCACTCTGCAACCAAGACCGGGAAAGTGATTCTTAGTTTATTTTTCGAAGAAATGTTCTCGAATGAAATAGTGCTTCTCCAGAACTTCGATGGTACGCCCTGGAACACCCTCTTTACACACTTAGTATCTCGCCAGTTAACTCGCATATCTTCGGACCCTTAAAACAATCTCTGGAAGGTCACAGAGATAATAGTGATAACGAAGTGTAGGATGCCACGGAAAACATGATCGGTCAGCAACCCAGTAGTTTCTACACTAAAGCCATCCACTCCCTTCCCACAAGCTAGGATCCGTGTATCAATGTCAATGGCAAATTACACTGAAGCGCCAAAGAAACTGGTGTAGGTATGCACATTCAAATACAGAGAAGGATATGTAAACAGAATACGGCACCTCGGTCGGCATCGCCTATCTAAGACAACAAGTGTCTGGCGCAGTTGTTAGATCGGCTACTGCTGCCACAGTGACAGGATATCAAGATTTAAGTGAGTTTGATGGACGAGTACGTGTATGGAGACAACGTCATGAATCTAAGGATCATGCATGTCAGCAGGGGCTGTTCAAGCTGGTGGAGGTTCTGTAATGGTATGGCGCGTGTGCAGTTGGAGTAATACGGGACCCATGATGCGTCTAGATACGATTCTGACAGGTGACACGCACGTAAGCATCCTGTCTGATGACCTGCATCCATTCATGTCCATTGTGCATTCCGACGGCTCTGGGTAATCCCATCAGCACAATGCCTCATCCCACACGTCCAGGAACACTCTTCCGAGTTTAAACACTTCCACTGGCCACCAGGCTCCTCAGACATGAATATGATTGAGCATAACTGGGATGCCTTGCAACGTGCTGTTCAGAAGAGATCTCCACCGCCTCGTACTCTTACGAATTTATGGACAGCCCTGCAGAATTCTTGGTGTCTATTCCCTCCAGCACTGCTTCAGACATTAGTCGAGTCCATGCTACATTTTGTCGAGGCAATTCTGCGTGCTCGCGGGGGCGCTACACGATATTAGGCAGTTGTACCATTTTCTTTGGCTCTTCTGTGTAGTTATAGTTGTACTGTTTCACATGAACTGAAATTATGATTCTGTTTATAAAATTTCCTTACATGTAACTGTAGTCTACTTTTCATTTGGGCGCACCTTACAGGCTCTGAGAGAGAGGGAGAGAGAGAGAGAGAGAGAGAGAGAGAGAGAGAGAGAATGACTCATCACGAAGGAATTATCCGAATGTGATTTAAATGAGGATACAAACAAATGATTACAATTTTAGAAGAAATAGATGATTTCTTCAAGAGAAACAGCTTCACAAATTGAGCAAGTCAATAATTCATTGGTCCTCGGCCGTCTCTGGCCCTTATGAAGGCAGTTATTCGGATTCGCAATGATTGATAGAATTGTTGGATCTCCTCGTGAGGGATATCGTGCCAAAGTCTGTCCAAGTGGTGGTTTAGATAGTCAAAATCCTGAGATGGTTGGAGGGCCCTGCCCATAATGCTCTAAATGTTCTCTGTCAGAGAGTGATCCGGCGACCGTGCTGCCCAGGGTCTGGTTTGGCAAGCACACAGTCAAGCAAATACTAGCCGTGTGCGGGTGGGCATTATCTTGCTGAAATGTAAGCCAAGGATGGCTAACCATTAAGGGTAATAAAACGTGACGTAGAATGTCGTCGACGTACGGCTGTAGTGTAAGGCTGCCACAAATGACAAATAAATGGTTTATACTGTGGAAAGAAATGCTCCCCGAAACCCCAACCATCACTTCAGGTTGCCTGATCGCATGGCGGTCGACAGTCATATTGGTATCCCACCGCCGTCCAGAGACATCTCCAAACACTGCGTCGGTCTGGAATCCCATTGATCGGAGTAGAACTGCCTTCAGTGATGTCTTTGAAATGGGCACCCATACCAGCGACAATGCGGGGCAGCAAAGTGTGAAATCCACCAGCATAGACGACTTTGAGAAAGTGCAGATTGTTACGGCTAGGCGCCTGGGAATGATCATCTCGAAAACGGCGAAACTGGCAGACTCTTCGCGTGCTCTCGTCGTAGGCGCTTATTAAAAGTGGTTGGAAGACTGTTGAAATAACGAGTAGGCAACAAGGTGTTAGGCGTCTACGCTCGTCACTGAATGTGGAAGGCGAAGATTTGCCGGCTCTGCAACGCGGGATAGGCGACGATCTGTGCCAGGTATGACGACAAAGTACAGTGTTGGCACAGGTACAAGTGTTTCGGCACATGCCGCTCAGCGCACTTTGTTGAACTTGGGGCTCCGCTTCGGACGAGGATTGCGTGGTCCTATGTTGAAGTAACAACATCTTCTATTACGATTGCAGTGGACACGGGATCATCAACACTGGACCGCGTAAGAATAGAATCGTGTGGGCTGGTCGGATGAATCACGTTTCTCCATACAGCAGGTCGATGGCCATGTCGGGATACGCCGTCATCCAGGCGAACGGCTCCTCGAAACATGTACCACGCCATCAGCGAAGGTAAGTGGGGGAAGTGTTGTGTTATTCACATGAGCTTCAGTTCAAAAATGTTCAAATGTGTGCGAAATCTTAGGGGACTTAACTGCTAAGGTCATGAGTTCCTAGGCTGACTCACTACTTAACCTAAATTATCCTAAGGACAAACACACACACCCATGACCGAGGGAGGACTCGAACCTCCGCCGGGACCAGCCGCACCGTCCATGACAGCAGCGCCTCAGACCGCTCGGCTAATCCCGCGCTGAGCTTCCGTGGGACGTATGTTGGTTACGAGAGTCAACATGATAGGCGTAGATTAAGCGATTTGTTTCTTGTTTTATTTATCCTGTTTAGTTTGGAATTAATTACGCACAGGGAAGTGCAATATCTTCACTCGCGATACTCGGAAGAAATGTTTATGGAAACCAAATATATTTTAGTACCAGATTGAAGAAGTTTTAGCTTTATACACCATATTGCAATTCATTAAATTAGTGGTGTGGATCGACAGTGAGCAAACTTGCTATGACTGATACAGCAAGCACACTTCTGAAAACACTGCTGTGCCCTAGAAAGAAACAATGCGGAGAGTGTAGTACTCTCGAACGTTCTACCTGGGTAAGGAAGTTTTCTGGAGTTGAAGTATAGGCGGTTAACGAAGACGAACACTCTCCTGTTTGAGGTGTCACACAGTTTCAGTTGGAGAAACACTTATCACTTTTCATCGGGTGCAAGAAAGGAAAGAATCAACAGATGGGCCGCGTTTGCGTTGTCAGAGTTTGAACTGAGTGCACTGCCGGCGCTGTGTTGGTAGGCAGGTGCTGTGAGAACTATTTATGTTCTTTGCATATCATGGAGGGTACTGTCGTGGCGATCCCAACACACTACGAACTTACGACTGCAAAAAATAAATAAATAAATAAATAAATGTCAGACTGTTGTATCTGCATGAACTTTACCACAGTCGCTTGTGACAGATGTGAACTGAATATTCCTTAAACAGAAATGCTTTAATTTAGCATCACAGTATTTTCTCTGTATGTCGACAGAATTAAACTACCACGATTAGGAAAGATATGTGTATATTCTGTCGTTTTAGGTACCTCTGTGCTCACATTTACGACAAGACGAACACACAAGTTATCTTGAATTAATGATAAGTTTCATTCCGAGGAAGGCTAATGTGATTAATAATTCTAATCCTTGCACGAGTCTTCTGTTTTATCTACAGCTTGTTGCTGAAACATTGCCACGAAGATGGGCCACATAACAGAACAGCTAATGAACTTCGGTGTTATTGTTCTCGGTACACTTCCCGTCTTGTCTTCCTGCATCTTCAGTAAAATAAATACGAAAACAAAGAGATATAAAAAAAACCCTCACGAACCGGCCATGAAGGCCCAACGGTACCGACCGGCAGACGTGTCATCCTCAGCCTATAGGCGTTACTGGATGCGGATATAGAGGGGCATGTGGTCATCACATGGCTCTCAGTTTCCGAGACTGGAGCCGTTACTTCTCAGTCAAGTAGCTCCTCAGTTTGCCTCACAAGTGCTGAGTGCACTCCGCTTGCCAACAGCACTTGGTAGACCGGATGGTCACCCATCCAAGCGCTAGCCCCGCCCAACAGCGCTTATCTTCGGTTATCTGACGGGAACCGGTTTTAACACTGCGGCATGGCCGAAAACAACGAGATATGTCTCACAAAATTCCGGATGGGAACGTCCTGTCCCCAGCTTTAGTGTTGGTTTTCTGTGAGTCATGCACAAAGTATAGGATGTGAGCCAACCAAATGAAATTAGCTCTCTAATCACAAGACGAAAGAAATTATTAAGATACCATGTCAAACAATTCGCAAAGAAACGCGAATTTTAAAACTTTTGCTGAAGTTCCTGAATGATATAACGGCACGCCGACACTCACATTATAAAAATTAGACTTATTTAGCTGCATAGTTAAAAAGTTTATTGAACCAATGATGTTTTTGTCGAAAAATAATTTTTGTAGATTAAAAGTATAATTAACTATCTTTCTGGAAACGTATGGAAAAGGAACAGTGGTCGCCAAACTTATGAAGCTTATAAGCTACCATTTTGTTGTTTTGTTCTTCAGTCCGAAGACTGGTTTGATGCAGCTCTCTATGCTACTCTATCCTGTGCAAGCCTCTTCATCTCTGAATAACTGCTGCAACCTACATCCTTCTGAACCTGCTGGCTGCATTCATCTCTTGGTCTCCCTCTGCGATATTTACCCCCATCACCTTCACACGTACTCACACACTCCCATTAGTTATATGGTCTGCCATCTATCCTTCAGCATTCTTCTGTAGCACCACACCTTCTATTCTCTTCTTGTCTAAATTGCTTATCCTCCACGTTTCACTTCCATACCTGACTACACTCCATACCAATACTTTCAGAAAAGACTTCCTGGAACTTTAATCTGTACTTGATGTTAACAAATTTCTCCACTTCGCTTTTCTTGCCATTGCCAGTCTACGTTTTGAAGCCTCTCTACTTCGGCCACCATCACTTATTTTGCTGATCAAATAGCAAACCTCATCTATTACTTGATGTGGCTCATTTCCTAACATATTTCCCTCAGCATCACCTGATTTTATTCACGTGCATTCTATCATCCTTTTTTTTTTTGAGTTTGTTGATGTTCATTGCCCTTTCAAGACTACGTCCATTCCGTTCAATTACTCTTCCAAGTACTTTGCTGCCTCTGGCGGGATTACAAAGTCGTCTGCAAACCTCGAAGTTTTTATTTCTTCTCCCTGGACTTTAATTCCCTTTAGAAATTTCTGCGTGGTTTCGTTCACAGCTTGCTCAACATAAAGATTGAATAATACCGGGGACAGGTTACAGCCCTGACTCACTCTCTTCTCTAACACTGCTCCCCTTCATGCCCCTCGACTCTTGTAAGTGCCTCTTTGTTTCTGTACAAGTGGTAAATAGCTCTTCACTCCCTGTATTTTACTCCTGCCACCTTCATAATTTCAAGACCCGTTCCTGCCAACATTGACAAAAGCTTACTCTAAGTCTACAAATGCTATAAACGTAGATTTGCTTTCCTTAGACTATTTTCTAATGTAAGTCATAGTGTCGGTACTGCCTCGCGTGTTCCTAAGTTTCTCCAGAATCCAAATTGTTCTTCTCCAAGGTCAGCTTCTATCAGTCCTTCTGTAAAGAATTCGCTTTAGTACTTTGCAACCATTACTTACTGAACTGGTAGTTCGGTATATTTACACCTGTCAGCACCTGCTTTCTTTGGAATTGGGATTATTACAGTCTTCATGAAGTCTGAAGGTATTTCTCCTGTATTATACACCTTGTACAACAGATGGAAGAGTTTTGTCATGGCTAATATCGTTTATGCACAGCGTTTTTCACTGCGCTGCCAAAGTCGGCTCACAATATTCTGTTTTTAAATCCCGCTGTGAGCTGCCAAATAAAACTAGGATACAAATAAGAAATCATACATTTGTTTATTCCCTATAAACTTCGTGATGATGAAGTCCCACACCCCTTGACAGAGCGTAGGTGAATGGTCCTAGTGGAAGTTGGTTTGCCATTGCCTTCCTCCGACCGTAATGGAGATAAATGAGATGATGAAGACGACACAACAACACCCAGTCATATTGAGGCAGGTGAAAATCCCTGACCCGCCGGGAATCGAACCGGGGACTCGTGCTCGAGAAGCGAGAACACTACCGCAAGACCACGACCTGCGAACGCCTATAAACTTACAAATCTAGTAATCGTGAAATGAGTTTTAATTAAAATTCATACGAGAAAAAGATATTGGAACTGAACTGTGCACAAGAAATAAATTTAAGTGTAGTTAGTAGCAGAGAAAAATGTAAGAACAGATTTTTTATCAGGTTTAATACGTCCGGTCGAGTAGTGCGTCGTGTTATGGTATAATCTTTACCAGCTCCTCTTAAACTATAAAAACCTATTTTTTTCAAAACGCCCACCTGAGCTGCATCGACTACATCAGTCGATTCGTCAAGTTGCAGGGATAAATAACTACAGTGATCAAAGTCAGTTTTAATCTGTGAAGTAACGTCACAACTTATAACCTCAACCCTCCTCACAGTATTCACAGAAAGCTGTACAGATCTATTAGCAAACACTATCTCAGCTTTATTTTTGAAACTTACAAATAACGACTCTGTAGGTTCTGAAAAATGTAGTTTTTATAAATTCACCCTCTTCGGGCCGTTTCTTATACTGTGCAATAATTTTTGAAACTCACTATGGTGATTCAGTTTCTGATTTATTCTTGTATAATAGTTGGTGGCGCCCCTGGCAGCGTTCTTTCAAACAAAGTTTCCGGCATTACATCTAAAAGAGACTTTGACACTTTATCTTTCACGTACTGTGTCAGCTGTTACGCAATGTTTAGCCATCTACCTAAACCTACTTTTTAAAACGTTTCATGGACATTACAACTAAACTATTTTATGAATTTGACAGATTTACGACACCTCTGCGGATCTGGTTGAGCAGTCACGTCGCACCATTTAATCAGTAGCAATATTATCTCTGCTGACGGCAGACAATTGCGTTCTTTGCCAGTTTCCTTGTAACGTCAGTTAGAACAATGAGATCATTTGCGTCACCTCTGGGCAGCGTGACAATAGATGGACGTAACAGAAATCACAGTGACGTAGAGAAAAAGTACGTGGCTGCAGCAGACATGAATGGGGTCTGCTGGCCTTGAACTAGTGGACTGCTTCCCGCACTCTGCGACAGAAATAGAGCAGCGCGGTGCGAGAGCAATGGACGTCACGTGCGGAGCTCGTACTGACGCAATGCCCTGCCGGACTGTCCCACCATTCTCTCTGGTCGCGCCTTGTGATTCCACACGTGACGCAATGTCGACGCGGGTCTTCCGTACGGCGTTCCAATGCAGCCTTCTATGTTGTGGAAATAAAACAGCGTCAAACAGATTTTACTCCTTGCTGGTCAGTTCCTCCCAGAATTCTTTACAGACGAATGGAACAACTAGTAGAAGCCGACCTCGGCGAAGATCAGTTTGGATTCCACAGAAATATTGGAGCACGTGAGGTAATACTGACCCTACGACTTATCTTAGAAGCCAGATTAAGGAAAGGCAAACCTATGTTTCTAGCATTTGTTGACTTAGAGAAAGCTTTTGACAGTGTTGACTCGAATACTGTCTTTCAAATTCCAAAGGTGGCAGGGGTAAAATACAGGGAGCGAAAGGCTATTTACAATTTGTACAGAAACCAGATGGCAGTTATGTGAGTCGAGGGGCATGAAAGGGAAGCAGCGGTTGGGAATGA
Organism: Schistocerca gregaria; assembly: GCF_023897955.1. NCBI lineage: Eukaryota > Metazoa > Arthropoda > Insecta > Orthoptera > Acrididae > Schistocerca > Schistocerca gregaria. The sequence goes on from NC_064921.1 coordinate 164,537,755, forward strand.
AGTGAGACAGGGTTGTAGCCTGTCCCCGATGTTATTCAATCTGTATATTGAGCACGCAGTAAAGGAAACAAAAGAAAAATTCGGAGTAGGTATTAAAGTCCATGGAGAAGAAATAAAAATTTTGAAGTTCGCAGACGACATCGTAATTCTATTAGAGGCTGCAAAGGACTTGGAAGAGCAGTTCAGCGGAATGGACAGTGTCTTGAAAGAAGGATATAAGATGAACATCAACAAATGCAAAACGAGGATAATGGAATGTAGTCGAATTAAGTCGGGTGATGCTGAGGGAATTAGATTAGGAAATGAGACACTTAAAGTAGTAAAGGAGTTTTGCTATTTGGGCAGCAAAATAACTGATGATGGTCGAAGTAGAGAGGATATAAAATGTAGACTGGCAATGGCAAGGAAAGCGTTCCTCAAAAAGAGAAATTTGTTAACATCGAGTATTGATTTAAGTGTCAGGAAGTCATTTCTGAAAGTATTTGTATGGAGTGTAGCCAAGTATGGAAGTGAAACATGCACGATAAATAGTTTGGACAAGAAGAGAATAGAAGCTTTCGAAACGTGGTGCTACAGAAGAATGCTGAAGATTAGATGGGTAGATCACATAACTAATGAGGAAGTATTGAATAGGATTGGGGAGAAGAGACGTTTTTGGCACAACTTGACCAGAAGAAGGGATCGGTTGGTAGGACATGTTCTGAGGCATCAAGGGATCACCAATTTAGTACTGGAGGGCAGCGTGGAGGGTAAAAATCTTAGAGGGAGACCAAGAGATGAATACACTAAGCAGATTCAGAAGGATGTAGGTTGTAGTAGGTACTGGGAGATGAAGAAGCTTGCACAGGATAGAGCAGCATGGAGAGCTGCATCAAACCAGTCTCAGGACTGAAGACCGCAACAACAACTTATCATTTTGCCTTTTGCTATATCAAATCAAACTGTTAACACTCCGAAATAATCCATCACTGCACTGTTCCTTTCAGATTACGCTGATACTATAGCTCCCTACTTAGCACTCATATACAACCGCTCGCTCACCGATAGATCTGTACCTACAGACTGGAAAATTGCGCAGGTCGCACCAGTGTTCAAGAAGGGTAGTAGGAGTAATCCATTTAACTACAGACCTATATCATTGACGTCGGTTTGCTGTAGGGTTTTGGAGCATATACTGTATTCAAACATTATGAATCACCTCGAAGGGAACGATCTATTGACACGTAATCAGCATGGCTTCAGAAAACATCGCTCTTGTGCAACGCAGCTAGCTCTTTATTCGCACGAAGTAATGGCCGCTATCGACAGGGGATCTCAAGTTGATTCCGTATTTCTAGATTTCGGAAAGCTTTTGACACCGTTCCTCACAAGCGACTTCTAAACAAGCTGTGGAGCTATGGGTTATCGTCTCAGTTGTGCGACTGGATTCGTGATTACCTGTCAGGAAGGTCGCAGTTCGTAGTAATAGACGGCAAATCATCGAGTAAAAATGAAGTGATATCAGGTGTTCCCCAGGGAAGCGTCCTGGCACCTCTGCTGCTCCTGATATATATAAATGACCTGGGTGACAATCTGAGCGGTTCTCTTAGATTGTTCGCAGATGATGCTGTAATTTACCGTTTAGTAAGGTCATACGAAGACCAGTATCAGTTGCAAAGCGATTTAGAAAAGATTGCTGTATGGTGTGTCAGGTGGCAGTTGACGCTAAATAACGAAAAGTGTCAGATGATCCACATGAGTTCCAAAAGAAATCCGTTGGAATTCAATTACTCTCTAAATAGTACAATTCTCAAGGCTGTCAATTCAACTAAGTACCTGGGTGTTAAAATTACGAACAACTTCAGTTGGAAGGACCACATAGATAATATTGTGGGGAAGGCGAGCCAAAGGTTGCGTTTCATTGGCAGGACACTTAGAAGATGCAACAAGTCCACTAAAGAGACAGCTTACACTACACTCGTTCGTCCTCTGTTAGAATATTGCTCCGCGGTGTGGGATCCTTACCAGGTGGGATTGACGGAGGACATCGAAAGGGTGCAAAAAGGGGATGCTCGTTTTGTTTTATCACGTTATAGGGGAGAGAGTGTGGCAGATATGATACACGAGTTAGGATGGAAGTCATTACAGCATAGATGTTTTTCGTCGCGGCGAGACCTTTTACGAAATTTCAGTCACCAACTTTCTCTTCCGAATGCGAAAATATTTTGTTGAGCCCAACCTACACAGGTAGGAATGATCATAAAAATAAAATAAGAGAAATCAGAGCTCGAACAGAAAGGTTTAGGTGTTCGTTTTTCCCGCTCGCTGTTCGGGAGTGGAATAGTAGAGAGATAGTATGATTGTGGTTCGATGAACCCTCTGCCAAGCACTTAAATGTGAATTGCAGAGTAGTCATGTAGATGTAGATGTAGATGTCCTATATGCTCTATTGCACCTGGATCATGCAACAAGAACTTATCTCAACTATGCACACAGATCTGTCCTCTAGTGGGTCCAAAATTCATCTCCCCAACAATACTTGAGGCCGAGTATTTATACTCTTCCTACAATGTACTACTGGTTATAATAATGCAAAACATAATTTATAATATGAAAAATTTTAAAACCATTATCAAACACTCTATAATATTCCCTACTTTGCTAGAACAAGTTTAAGAAATTTTCTAAACTCATAAAAATCACATTAATGTTGAAATAGCAGAAATGAGCATTCTAACAAAGCTAAACGATCAAGATGAAGATAAGATGAACATCAACAAAAGTAAAACAAGGATAAAGGAATGCAGTCGAATTAAATCGGGTGATGCTACGGGAATTAGATAAGGAAATGGGACGCTTAAAGTAGTAAATGAGTTTTGCTATTTCGGGAGCTAAATAACTGATGATGGTCGAAGTAGAGAGGATATAAAACGTAGACTGGCAATTGCAAGGAAAGCGTTTCTGAAGAAGAGAAATTTGTTAACATAGAGTATAGCTTTAAGTGTCAGGAAGTCGTTTCTGGGAGTAATTAATGAAAAATAAATATTTAGCAGAACTTGACTAATAGAAGGGATCGGTTGATAGGACACGTGCTGAAATAGCCAGTAAACGTTAGTTTAGTAGTAGAGGGATGAGTGTACGGAGGCGGAGGGAGGGGGGGTGGGGAGGACGGAGGGTAATCATTGGAGAGGGAAAGCAAGACCAAGACCTAAATATGGTAAACAGGTTAAATAGAAAGTAGGTTGCTGTAGTTATTCGGAGATGAGGGGGCTTGCAGAGCATAAAATATCATGAATAGCTGTATCAAACCAGTCTTCGGACTGAATGTCTCAATACCAGCAACAAAGAAAGCGAAGCAGATTCTCAACAATGTTCGCTAACGAAGAGTCTGGCGATGGCTGGATCTGGTTCACAGATGAAGCGCACTACCACATGAGTAGATCCTTGAAGAAGAAAATCCAGTGGGTCCAAAAATTACATTTGTGTTAAACGAAATGACAACGTTCTCCCAAAGCTACTGCGGATGCAGCAGAGGTATTATCGGCCAATTTTTCATGCGAGATCGATAAGTAGGGAACGTTTCGTTACAATTTTGAGAAATTTATCACACAACGCAAGCGTTGGAGGCACCAAGTGGTTCATGCAAATTGTGGCCGGACTTCATAACATCGCACAGGTGTTCCTTCTTTTTTAAATTTTGTTAATGACTATTGCGCGTATAGAATCATTGCGTTGGATTATCCCAGATTTACTGGTGTAGGGATGGATTGGCCTCCATATTCACCGGATCTGACTCCTTGAGACTACTTTTTGCATGACCACATTGGAAGATAATCTCTAGGGGAACCATCCCACCAGGCTCTGAGTACTATGGGACTTAACATCTGAGGTCATCAGTGCCCTAGAAATTAGAGCTGCTTAAACCTAACTAACCTAAGGACATCACACACATCCATGCCCGAGGCAGGATTCGAACCTGCGACCGTAGCAGCAGCGCGGTTCCGGACTGAAGCGCCTAGAACGGCACGGCCACACCGGCCGGCTCTGTGTGACAAATGAATCCATTACCCTTGAAACACTACAAGACGAGGTTGCAAATTTCGTTGTTAGTATGCGCCACTGTCTATCGCGACCAGTGGACATTCTGCACAAACTGTGATGTGACTACAAGGACTGCTAGCACAGGACGCATTTATTTACGTATGCTGATACGAGCCTTACGGCGCACTACGGCCTCTGTTAGCGGTTTTTGTAGGAACTGTTTCCTAAATTTCTTTACAAAATTGATATATCCTCCACAATAAACATATCTTCTGTTGCATTCTTCTATCGGTTTCTGTTGTTTAATTTGAAAACCGTGGAGTCCTTTGTTGGACACCCTATATGAGCTACAGAAAGTGCAAATATGAGTAACCAAAGTCAGCCCCGGGAGTAGACATTATTCCATTAGAACTACTGACAGCCTTGGGAGAGCCAGTCCTAACAAAACTCTACCATCTAGTGAACAAGATGTATGAGACAGGCAAAATACCCTCAGACTTCAAGATGAATATAATTATTCCAATACCAAAGAAAGCGGGTGTTGACAGATGTGAAAATTACCGAACTATCAGATTAATAAGCCACGGCTGCAAAACAGTAACACGAATTCTTTACAGACGATTGGAAAAACTGATAGAAGCCGACCTCGGGGAAGACCAGTTTGGATTCAGTAGAAATGTTGGAACACGTGAGGCAATACTGACCCTACGACTTATCTTAGAAGCTAGATTAAGGAATGAGAAAACCTACGTTTCTATCATTTGTAGACTTAGAGAAAGCTTTTGACAATATTGTCTGGAATACTCTCTTTCAAATTCTGAAGGTGGCAGGGATAAAATACAGGGAGCGAAAGGCTATTTACAATTTGTACAGAAACCAGATGGCAGTTATAAGAGTCGAGGGGTATGAAAGGGAAGCAGTGGTTGGAAAGGGAGTGAGACAGGGTTGTAGTCTCTCCCCGATGTTATTCAGTCTGTATATTGAGAAAGCAGTAAAGGAAACAAAAGAAAAATTCGGTGTAGGCATTAAAATCCATGGAGAAGAAACAAAAACTTTGAGGTTCGCCGATGACATTGTAATTCTGTCAGAGACAGCGATGGACCTGGAAGAGTAGCTGAACGGAATGGAGTGTCTTGAAAGGAGAATACAAGATGAACATCAACCAAAGTAAAGCGAGGATAATGGAATGTAGTGGAATTAAGTCGGGCGATGCTGCGGGAATTAGATTAGGAAATGAGACGCTTAAAGTAGTAAAGGAGTTTTGCTATTTGGGGAGCAAAATAGCTGATGATGATCGAAGCAGAGAGGATTTAAATTGTAGACTGGCAACTGCAAGGAAAGCGTTTCTGACGAAGACAAATTTGTTAACATCGAGTATAGATTTAAGTGTCAGGAAGTCGTTTCTGAAAGTATTTGTATGGAGTGTAGCCATGAATGTTAGTGAAACGTGGACGACAAATAGGTTAGACAAGAAGAGAATAGAAGCTTTCGAAATGTGGTGCTACAGAAGAATTCTGAAGATTAGATGGGTAGATTACATAACTAATGAGGAGGTACTGAATAGAACTGGAGAGAAGAGAAATTTGTTTCACAACTTGACTTGAAGAAGGGATCGGTATGTAGGACATATTCTGAGGCATTAATGGATCACCAATTTAGTATTGGAGGGCAGCATGGGGGGGGGGGGGGGGGGTAACAATCGTAGAGGGAGACCAAGAGATGAATACACTAAGCAGATTCAGAATGATGTAGGTTGCAGTACGTACTGGCAGATGAAGAAGCTTGCACAGGACAGAGTAGCATGGAGAGCTGCATCAAACCAGTCTGTGGACTGAAGACCACAACAACAACAAAATCCCGCACAATCCGTCTGTTTACTCGGAGCTGGTTCAAATGTTCAAATGTGTGTGAAATCTTATAGGACTTAACTGCTAAGGTCATCAGTCCCTAAGCTTACACACTACTTAACCTAAATTATCCTAAGGACAAACACACACACATGCCCGAGGGAGGACTCGAACTTCCGCCGGGCTGGTGATGTGTAGACAGACCACCCCCAGTTAAAGAATATTGGGATAGGCGATGAACTTATTAGATAAGGAGCACAGTTTCGGAGCTCCAGAGGGAATGAAACAGTCGTGTCCTTTCCAACGGAACAATTTCAGCATTTGACTTGAGCGATTTAAGAAAGCCATGGGAAACCTGAAACATCACTGCCGGGACAAGATCGCAACCACCCTTCCGAAGGCGAATCCAGTGCGTTAACCACTGCGTCACTCTCGCTCACCACCTCCATTCGAAGCAGAGCAGCTCCAACAACAACATCCTCATTAGCATATGAAATCGACTCCATCATCATCGCAGCCACTTAAGAGCACGTTATGATCTATTTTGCCTAATGGAATGAGGATACTTTTCAGCTTTGTTCATATTTTCAGTGTTTTCCTGCGTATTTCTAACTCTTAGGGCACCGGTTGTCTGCCCTGTTCACGTCGTCAGTTCGTTCGACACCCGAGAAATCTACAAGTTTGGATTTCGCATTGTCATATTCAAGATGTGCTTGGCTGAAGCGCAGATACCTTGATTCCGCCAGTGTACCAGAACAGGGGAGAAAAAAAGAAAAAAGGCAATATGTTGAATAAATACCTAATCGTTTGCTGCACTGCGACCATGGCTACAGATGAGTAAAATGCTTTTAAGCTTTTAAGTATTTTTCACATGTGTTGAGAAACATAAAAATAAATGACAATTGGGTTCTAATTTTGTGTTTATAGCATTTAACTCTTTCCCTTCACTAAAATATGTTTGTCAATATAGGGAATCTTTGCAATGTTTTATGCTTAATACTCTGAAATGTTCAATGTATGAACTACTTCAAGACTGCGTTCTTAAATCCGTTAGTACGTGTAGAGGGCACTCGGTCACACGACAGATTTTTACAATACTCAAACTTATTTTAAATTTTATTATAAAACGACAGTATATACATTTTACCTCAGTCTATGACAGTGGCCGGCCAGAGTGGCCAAGCGGTTCTAGGAGCTACAGTCTGGAGCCGCGCGACCGCTACGGTCGCAGGTCCGAATCCTGCCTCGGGCATCGATATGTGTGTTGTCCTTAGGTTAGTTAGGTTTAAGTAGTTCTAAGTTATAGGGGACTGATGACTTCAGCAGTTAAGTCCCATAGTGCTCAGATCCATTTGAACCATTTTTGTATGACAGTGAAACTGATGATGTTTTCGTTAATGGTTCTAAGCACTATGGGACTTAACTTCTGAGGTCATCAGTCCCCTATAACCTAGAACTACTTAAACCTAACTAACCTAAGGACATCACACACATCATGCCAGAGGCAGGATTCGAACGTGCGACCGTAGCAGTCGCCTAGAACCGCTCGGCCACCCTGGCCGGCTGGTGTTTTCGTTAAGACTGGGTACTCCGTAACTTCAAGAATGGTATTTTAAACAACGTTTGTACTGTTATTAGATAGGAAAAACATATGGCTGTGTAATACTGTAAGCACAGAATTAGAGCCCAACATAATTTATTTTTACGTTTTTAACACATTTGAATATGGGGGACGTTACCCAAAAGCGATTATTTTAAGATAAAACAGCAATGGACAGTGTAAGTAAGTGTATTTTCTAGAAACAACGGCCCCTGATCACTCAAGTACCATGTGAATATAATTAAGGTGCAGCAACTTACGGAAAGACTGTGAAACCCTCGTGTGGCATCTAAACTTCGTAGATATGCTAATGCGTTAACACGGAACCGATCTAGGCTCCAAAAAAATGAGTTCCACTTTCGGAAACCAGGTCAAAACCTGGTGCTGTGCAGCATCTTGTCGACATCTTCGGTGCTTATATTGAACAACTTGTGTAAGTGGAGTTTAGTAATAAAATCAACATCATGCCTTCCTCCTTTGTTTGACCTTTTCTGCGCACGTCCTGTTCCTAATCCAATACATACAAAATGAATACATCTTTCTTGCATTCACAGCACCAGTTTGCACCTGTAGCCAAAATTGGAACAATTCTTTTTTCCAATGTAAATCGGTTCTGCATTAACGCATTGAAACATCAGCCAAGTTTACGATAATTACAACCCAAACTGGACCTCTGCACTTTAATTATAGCCACCTCTTAAATCCAGACTTGATAATCATTAAGTTCTTTTTGCGGTGTTCAGTCTGAAGATTGGTCTGATGCAGGTCTCCTCTGCATCTCTACCGCTACCTTCATTTACCTGACCCTGCATACTGTTACTGCATGATACTAACGAACTACAACTTTCACCACCACTTACCGCTACTGCCATCTACTGAAAAACGGCGCAAGCAAAATTATAAATGTAATACCAGTTGCAACAAAAAAAAAATAATTGCCACTATTAAAGTTCCAGTCTTCACATTTCCAAGAAATATAGAGCAGCTAATACGTTTGCAGTCTTGATGCTTGTAATAAGTCTGACAGTATATAGTGTTACCATAGATGAACAATGCACACAAGATGAACAGAAACAAAATATTAGTAAGCGCAAAGTATTTGGCTCCTGAGTTAAGTAACAACCTGTCACCATAGACTCCTTACAGGTAAGTTTACTATACGAATAATTCATGACTGACAATATTTTACATCTAAGTCGTAAGAAGAAAACCATTTCTAAGACATATAAGCGTTTTTGTAAGTATCATAGCCGAAGCTTTCGTGTTTAGGTAGCGCAAAAATGACTGATGACGTTGCACCGAATTCCCTGAGACGATTCCTGGCACACAAAAACACACACACACACACACACACACACACACACACACACACACACACACACACACTAAAATAAAGAAAAAACGCAGGATTACATTGTTGGATGACCATCTAAATTCGGAAGAATAAGATTTCACAGCACGCACGAAATGTCCCATTTGCCTACCTGCACTACAAACATTTAAAAAAAATTCCTCCTAAATTAAAAGGAAACACTCCAGTCATTAGTTCTGCTGAATCTGTACTATTGTATTGTAGTTCGACACAGCGCAAGCTGCGCAAAGTATAAAACAACTATCACCGTCATACCACAGCAAAAGGTCTTGTCGAGAAACCGAGAACATTCTGGTTTCACGTAAAATCGCTGAAGGCATGTGAGGCTTCTATCTAGTCATTCGCTGAGCAGTCGTGGAAGTAGAAGATAGAAAAATGAATGCCGAAATTTTAAATCGTTAAGAAATGGTTCACCCAGGAGAATCGTGCAAACATACCGTCGTTTGACCATTGCACAGACTCCCGTTTGGAGGATGTAATAATAGGCATCCTCGTTCGGATAAAATCCCATTTCGGTTTTACAAAAAGTACTCTACGGAATTTGTCCCTCAGCTAACACGGATGAAAACTTATAACCTTGGTTGTCACAAGTTCTTAGCTGTTATAAGCTCAGTGACTAGTTTTTGTTCCACTAATTTCAAACTATATCGCGATTTCCGAAGTTGTAGTTCGGGTGGGACTTGAGAACACAGCGTAAATCGCTGCGAGTGAAACGAGCACCAAAAATTTTTTCAATAACATTTTTCATAAAAAAAGCTTCCGCTGTGGCCGAGGGGTTCTAGGACCTTCAGTCAGGAACCGCGCCGCTGCTACGGTCGCAGGTTCGAATCCTGCCTCGGGTATGGATGTGTGTGATGTCCTTAGGTTAGTTTAAGTAGTTCTAAGTCTAGGGGACTGATGACCTCAGATGTTAAGTCCCATAGCGCTAAGAGCCATTTGAACCACAAACGTTTTGCTGTTTTTTCGTAATACATCGCGATTTCAGAAGTGACAGTTAGGGTTGGTCCTAATAGGTCAGCTTAAGCTGCAACGAGTGAACCAGCATACCAAGTAACTTCATTAACGAAGCACAAGAAATTATGAACGAGCAATGTGACTGGCTCCCCACATCTCACCCGTGATTCGTCCTGTTCACTTCCCACCATTCATCACGCAAACCGTTGCTAACAGCAGCAGTCGCAAAATATGATACTAGTGCCTCAAGCTAATATCTCCTCTTCAGTGTTACCGACGAAATATTTCAAATTAAGCCAACGGACATTCTACACTTACTTGATTCTGAAGGCTGTTCTCAGAGGCAGGAATAACTTACTGTGAACATCTCATTCTAAATACGGGTATATGTGGAACAGTAGATCCTTTTTGTTTCACCTGCAGCGAGAAGCTTCGTCGTAAGAGTACTACATGGAACTATGCGTAACCATGGAAATGCCGAGCATTCAGAAGCCGGCGCCGCTGGCATTCTTGCGGTGGAAAGAGCATTTCGGCGTACAAGCAGGCGAGTATGTCTCACAGATTCTGCGAAACCTACTTAAATCTCTGCGGCAGGGATAATTACGAACGTTTCTACCAGGAAACGATTTGTGTGCAATTTGTGCTACACTACTTTCAGATAGAAAGACGACTATATTTGACGGGTACCATGGAATGACGACGCTATCATTGGTACGTTGTAGCAGCAGTATCTATATGCTTCTCCCTCTGTATCTACAGCTCCATGTACATCTACATCTGTAGTTTGCAAACCCGCTTACGGCACATGGCTGAATGCTGAGCATGCACTTGGTGTAACCAGAATTCTGATTTAAATTCTTGTGGTTACAAGGCAGTGACCTAACCAATGGTCTCCCCCCAGCTTGAGAGCCACGGTTAGATCTGCCTTAATTTGTGACTGTGAACTATCATCTTTCACATCTCATGCAACTGACATCAGTGTCATCCAGTTTTGAAAAACTTCGCAGCATTTATAGTTCAGACACACTGTTTCTATCATCTTCGCATTTTTATTTAGTTCGTTTCACAAGCAGTACATGTGTTCTTGATATGAACTCACTGCTACAAAAAGAAAGTGGCAAAATACAAACAAATATATATCTCTTATGAAATTTGTTTACGTCTTGACGCATTCTTATCCTCTTTGAACAGTTTCTCTTCTCCACTGAATAACAAATAGATAAGCCGTGTGTCAACCATATTTAAATGTTATACACGTGTAAACTTACACGCCTTTTACTGAAAACTAGCTGAAATGGGGTGTGAATTCCTAAGGGACCAAACCGCTGAGGTCATCAGTCCCTAGACTTACACACTACTAAAACTAATTTATGCTTAGAACAACACACATACCTGTGCCCCAGGGAGGACTCGAACCCCGGAGGAAGGGCCGCGTCCGCAGCTCGTGGTCGTGCAGTAGCGTTCTCGCTTCTCACGCCCGGGTTCGATTCCCAGCGGGGTCAGGGATTTTCTCTGCCTCGTGATGACTGGGTGTTGTGCGATGTCCTCAGGTTAGTTAGGTTTAAGTAGTTCTAAGTTCTAGGGGACTGATGACCATAGATGTTAAGTCCCATAGTGCTCAGAGCCAGGAGGGGCCGCGAAATCCGCGAGGCGGAAACTAGTTGACAAACCCAGAACTGCCCGTGTATTCTTATTGCCAACTCCAAATTAGAAACGAAAACAAAAAATGAACTGTGTTTGTATTGTGATACCTAAAAAATTTGATTTCCGTGTATTTGTTAGAACACCTTTGAAATCCATAATGTACAAAGATACAAGTACATATCCTCGCGAAGAAACATATCATGCAAAATACAAATTGTTTGTAATTTTTGTTTAACTTAGAAATTGATTATGACCTCTATTTCTACTTACATTCCCAGAAGCTACGATGAATAATGATAGTAGCAAAGAAGGAGTAAACTGAAAGTTGACGCATGAGGCAATTTTTCACGCATCTCATTGTTTATGACATCATATCCTCTGAACTACGATATATTGGCGGTTCCTACAGCGATTTTTGCCTGGCAGTAAGGGAGACACATACCAAGTTTGGCTCAGTTCATTCCGTTTTTACAGTATCTATGATGTTTGGGCATATTTTTTGACTGGCGGCGGTAAATGATAGCAACAGAGAGGGAAGAGATGAGCACAGGAAACCGATTTGATAAAGAGAAATAAGATAATGCTATTTAGTTTACGCGGTAATTACTATGAAATAAGCTATGTTTTTTGCAACGTGAATAACACACCAAAAGTACATTGAACATGATTGCAGATGACGATTCAGAGGGAAAGAAAGTAGCATCCTTACTTCCATTCCGTTAGTTATGAAAGGCGTGAAGCACTTACGTATGTTGACCTTAGATTATAGCTGAAGTACTGAAAGCCCGTTTTTACTTACTCTTAAAATGTATAACGAGCCCAAAAGCAATTGAAAACGCTTTTATTAGCAGGTTGCCTGTAAAATAACGGTGCTTGAAAATGATCTTACATTCATTTACATACGTTGGCTGTCGTCTGCAGTAAGTACCAGTGCCAGAAATTATAAAATTTAATAGACGAAGTGCACCGGTTTTTTAAAGTGTTCCCCCAAAATCTGAAGTGTGCTCATTGATCAGTGGATAGACGCGTCTTGGGAAGTACTGGGAGACATTGGACAACACAGAAGTGCATAAGGGTACAGAACCGACTTTTATTGTATTGAAAATAAAGTGGAGGTCGGAGGGTCACGTAGTCAGCGATTGGTAGATAGATGGAGAAAGGATGGGAGAGCTTGCTGGATGCCAGAGCTACATGACCCACTCACATTAATGTTACCACGGCGTATATTCGACCTCATCGTGCAGTAACTACTCACAGACGGCAGATGACAGCCTTAACAATGGAGGCTACACAAAATGTGTCGGGAGTCGAGAGGAACAGTGCAATCGCCATCGTACTGCGTTGCTTGGCCAACAGTTTTCCCGGACCTTTCCTCCTATATTTTTTTGTCTCCCAGGTTTTGTGATGGTGCGGTTGTATCGACCGTTATGACCTGTTTTTAATGTCAGAATACGCGATCTAGTTTCCACAGTTTTAATGACACGTGTGCTGAGGGGCCAACGAACTACCGGCGTGGAGGATTTTCTGTGTGTTAAATGCATTAAAACGGTTGCAGAAAACTGTAGTTGCTCGAGTTACGACGTAACTGGCGGGACTGGTGGAGTTACACTAAATTCTCTTCGACAGGAACCTTACGACAGCGAGGCAATAATGCAGTGGTAGTCAAGGAACGTCCGACTGCGCCCGTGGTCATTTGAAAATATTGTTAAAAAGTCAGTCTTGATTGTCTTGAAAAACGGCTTGCATTGTTTTGACAGTAGAGCTTAACTCGATTGGAATTGAAATATTACTGAAAGTCGAGGAATTACGGCGCGTGGACCTGGAGGAGCAGCTGAACGGAATGGACAGTGTCTTGAAAGGAGGAAATAAGATGAACATCAACAAAAGCAAAACGAGGATAATGGAATGTAGTCGAATTAAATACGGTCATTCTGAGGGTATTAAATTAGGAAATGAGACGCTTAAAGTAGTAAATGAGTTTTGCTATTTGGGAAGCAAAATAACTAATGATGGTCGAAGTAGAGAGGATATAAAATGTAGACTGGCAATGGCAAGGAAAGCGTTTCTGAAGGAGAGAAATTTGTTAAAATCGAGTATACATTTAAATGTCAGGAAGTCGTTTCTGAAAGTATTTGTATGGAGTGTGGCCATGTATGGAAGTGAATCGTGGACGATAAATAGTTTGGACAAGAAGAGAATAGATGCTTTCGAAATGTGGTGCTACAGAAGAATGCTGAAGATTAGATGGGTAGATAACATAACTAATAAGGAGGTATTGGATAGAATTAGGGAGAAAAGAAATTTGTGGTACACCTTGACTAGAGGAAGGGATCGGTTGGTAAGACATGTTCTGAGGCAATTTAGTATTGGAGGGCAGCGTGGAGGGTAAAAATCGTAAAGGGAGACCAAGAGATGAATACACTAAACAAATTCAGAAGGATGTAGTTTGCCGTAGGTGCTGGGAGATGAAGAAGCTTGCACAGGATAGAGTAGAATGGAAAGCTGCATCAAACCAGTCTCTGGAATGAAGACCACAACAACAACAGCATACACTGATGAGCCAAAACATTGTGACCATACATACATACATTAATACTTGATCCATAGATCATGAATACGGCATCTCGTAATGACATGGAACGTGTCACTTTAAAATAAGTTTTGTTTACACAAAAAATTACTACTTCATATCTGTTAAATGGAAGGAGTTGTCAGTCAAAAATTCTTTTAATTTGCTTTTAAATGTTGGTTGGCTATCTGTCAGACTTTTAATGCTATTTGGTAAATGACCAAAGATTTTTGTGGCAGCATAACTCACCCTTTCCTGTGCAAGACTCAGATTTAACCCAGAATAGTGAAGATTAGCCTTTCTACTAGTGTTGTTTTTGAATTGGAATTGGTTATTACTAACAAATTGCACAAGTGAATACATCTATTGCGGGATTAGCCGAGCGGTCTAGGGCGCTGCAGTCATGGACTGTGCGGCTGGTGCCGGCGGAGGTTCGTGTCCTCCCACGGGCATGGGTGTGTGTGTGTTTGTCCTTAGGATAATTTAGGTTAAGTAGTGTGTAAGCTTAGGGAGTGATGATTTCACACACACACACACACACACACACACACACACATACACACACAAGTACTGCGAAGGTACTGTGAATATTCCGAATTCCTTAAATATATATCTGCAAGGTGATTTTGGGTGGGCTCCAGCTATTATTCTGATTACACGCTTTTGTGCAATCTATTTTCTCTTAAAGACGAATTACCCCAAAATACGATGCCATATGAAAGCAGTGAATGAAAATAGGCTCAACAGCATCTTTGTCCGTCCTTGGAACGAAATACGTGACTAATTTTGCGTATCAGGGATCCAACAGTTTGTTGCTAACTTTATGGAGGTATGTGCATTGAATGTCTACGCACAGGTCGTGTAATTCGCGTAAATAACGGGTCGTTGATTTGGGTACGCGGTGATGGCACCCGAGAATGACCCAGATGGCTTCCGTAGGTTGTACATCAGGCAAATTTGGTGGCCGAGAAATCAGCGTGAGTTCACTATAATGCTCCTCAAACTACTGTAGCACGGGTCTGGCTCCGAGACACGGACAGTTATACTGCTCAAGGTGACATCGCCGTCAGTTAAGACATGAAGCAAGAATAGATGCAGGGGGTTCGCTGGTGTCAGCGTATCTTCGATTACTACCACAGGTCCCATACAAGCGCAGGAGAATTTCTACCATTGCAGAATACTGCTCCCATTAGCCAGAGTCCGTGGCGCGCTGCGCGTTTCGAGCCGCCGTTCACCTCCATGACGGCGATTGTGGAGACGACTGTCGAGCAAGTGTAGCAAATATGTGATTCAGCCGAAGAGCTGACACGTTTCCACTGATACAATTCCCATGGTTCCGTTCCTACTGCAATCGTAATTGATGATGTCTTTGGGTCAGCATGTGAACACGTAGGGGTGGTCTACTGCAGAGCTCCATGTTCAACGATGTACGATGAACGGTGTGCTCCGAAACAAGTGCGTGCACCAGCGTTGAGCTCTTTGTGCAGAGATACCCCATATCACCATCTGTTCCATACTACAGAGCAGACAAGCATCCGAACTTCACGTTAGTAACGGCTGTTGATGAGTTAAGACCTAACCACTCAGGATAAGTAAAAGTCCCTCGACAGCTGCACGTCCAGTCATTTAGCGCCTAATGGTAGTTTCGTAGTCCTTCTAGCTATTTCCGTAGATGCTGACGATAGTAGCACGTAAACATTCGACCAGCTTCGCCATTTATCAGATACTTGTTCACAGGTTCTGCGTAAAAATAACCTGCTATTTGGCAAAGTCGCTTATCTCATTTGCATATCATCACTAGGGTGATTCCCCGTCCATGTCTGCTCCGCTTACATAATTTTGTTACCGCGTCACGTGCCCGCAAAGCCACCAGACGGCATCCAATGTCGCTGTGGGAATTGTTCATAATGTTTTGGCTCCTCAGTGTTTGTGTAAGAATGAAAAGACTATATCGCAATTAATTTATTGAAATTCTTGACTTGTATTTGGTGGTGGAATTCATCGAGTGAATTTATTAACGTGCATGTTTGGATGAAGTCTTCAATTGCGAAGGAACATTCGTTAATCTGTTTAAAATTATTTACGTCAAATTGACAGACGGTTTATTTATTGAATGAACTTTAAGTTCCGTGGAAATGGAATTTTTTAGCAGTCTTGACTGATCTGATTTCTCCCCTCATTGAGTACAAAGTCAGATAACTGGGAAGAGTGTTCATGGCTGATTATTTGAAACAGTAAACAAATAACTAGGGGATGTATGTGTTTAGGCCATTCAGTGTAGCGTTTACCTGAACTGATGACTCTAACAAGATGCATCGAAGTTCGTATTGGCCGTTGGTGAATTTAGGCCTAACCACTCGCGATAAATCGAAGCCCATGTATAGCTCGGCGGCTAAAATTAGATTAAATACTAAATCTACAAAGAACAATTAAACACAAGAGACGAACTGATCGTTTGGCTTATGAATAGTGCTGCCTTCATGAAAGAACGCCGAGACAACCTCTTAAAAACTACACTTGGTGTTGTCGTGGGAATTCGAAAGTGAACTGAAAGTCAGAGATGGAATTTATGGAAATCAACTTTGAACTTAATCATTTGCCTTTTCTTAACTCCTTCTTTGAGTATTTGCTCTGGTAACCAGTGAAAACTCGACACACGTTACACGAAACCTTTTTTTTTTTAGTTAGTCTATACTCCCATCGGCTAAAATATTTATTGCTGCCTGACAAACCTCGCATTTTCATTTTGCCAATTTTCTATTAGAAACGAAAACAAAAAATGAACTGTGTTTGTAGCGTAATATGGAAAATATGTCATTTCCATGTGTTCGGGAAAACACCTTTACTTCTGAAACTGGGATGTAGACTCAGCGTGAGATGATCTCTGTTTCTGTACGCTGGGGGCAGCTACTTCGCTTGTAAACAACGCGATTTTGTAAACGACTTTATGCCAAAGCCCCTTCGTAGTTCTATGGACGGCTCCTATTTTCGCCTACAGCCATTTCGGCTTTGCAGATGAAAGTTATCAGAAGTACTGCCAGGCGTCAGGTATTTCATTGAGCTCATTCGACTGTAGGATAGTAAGAAGTGCTAGAACACTAAATAATAAATGTATTAAAACTTTATCCATGATGCGGCATTTTATCACGTATCTCTATGTTTATGACGTTATTTCTCTTGAACTACCTGTCTAAAATATTAGTTTTGCGTATGTACGTTCAACGGCATATGTGAATATTGTCTGCGAAATATGTTGTGAACGGAGTTAGTAACAAAGGGGTAATAAATTTAAAAGTCATGCAAAATGCAGCAGTTTCTCACGCATCTCAGTATTTATGGCGTCAAAAAATGGTTCAAATGGCTCTGAGCACTATGGGACTCAACTGCAGTGGTCATCAGTCCCCTAGAACTTAGAACTACTTAAACCTAGCTAACCTAAGGACCTCACACACATCCGTGCCCGAGGCAGGATTCGAACCTGTGACCGTAGCAGTCGCGCAGTTCCTGACTGAGCGCCTAGAACCGCGAGACCTCCACGGCCGGCTGTTGCCTGAAAGAAACGGATATGTGCACTAAGTTTGGTTGAAATGAGTTCAGTGGTTTAGCAGCAGATGTGGAACATACACAAACAGACACGCACACGCACGCTGAAGAGCAAAAGAAACTGGTACACATGCCTAATATCGGGTGTGGACCCCGCGAGCATACAGAAGTGCCACAGTACCACGTGGTATCCACTCGACTAATGTCTGACGTAATGCTTTGTGTTGTGCAGTCATCAAGGGTACACGAGTGGGCCTTCGGCTTCAGAAGCCAATATCGATGATGAATCCTTGAATGGTTCGCACGCTAACACTTGTTAATGGCCCAGCATTGAAATCTGCAGCAATTTTCCGAAGAGTTGCATTTCCGTCACATTGAACGATGCTCTTCAGTCGTCGTTGGTCCCGTTCTTGCAGGATCTTCTTCCGGCCGCAGTGATGTCGGAGATTTGATGTTTTACCGGATTCCTCATATTTAGGGTGCACTCGTCATACAAGTAAATCCCCGCTTCATTCCTACCTCGGAAATGCTGTGTCCCATCGCTGTGCGCCGACTGTAACACCACGTTCAAACTCACTTCAATCTTGATAACCTGCCATTGCAGCAGCAGTAACCCATTTAACAGCCTGCCTGGTTAGCCGAGCGTTCTAATGCACGGCTTTCGAGAGCGGGAAGAAGCGCCTGGTCCCCAGCATGAATCCGCCTGGCGGACTTGTGTTAAGGTCCGGTGAGCCAGCCAGTCTGTGGATGGTTTTCAGGCAGTTTTCCATCTGCCTCGGCGAATGCGGGCTCGTTCCCCTTATTCCACCTCAGCTACACAATTTCGACGATTGCTGCGCAAATAAGTTCTCCACGTACGCGTACACCACCATTACTGCTGTAAGATGTCTTGGTATCCTGACCTTCATTGGTTACATATTCCGCCCTCACAATCATATTCCGCACATCAAGAAGCTTCATTTGGACCCAAACTCGACAAGATAAAGTCAATGTTGTATGAATTCATGTAAACAATAAGCAAATAACAAGTGCGCACCGGGGTTGAGATAATCGAGGCTGGTGTACACACACACATTCAGGACACGGCGGTCACAAGAGCCTTTAGTTCGGGAGAAGTAGACCGCACACCGAGACGCCGTTCCCTTCAGAGGACAATTCAGCCTATCTACGTCAGACGGCGACCGTCCTTGGAGCGGTCAGCGTTTGCCCAAGTGAAAGGGGAGAAAGACCCCGTGTTCGGCTTAATTGTGTGGGAGCGCTCAGCCTACGCATTCTTTACAAACATTACACGCAGTTTCAGACGTTTTCACAGGGAGACAGCAAACGCCAAACGCTGATGCTACAGATTTCTGGATTGGTCGCCTTAAACGAAACGTCATTCTCCCATTTTAGAAGAGCAATGCTGATTGGCAGACGATATTCCTGACGCCTTGAGCTGAAGGAGTAATGGAAGAGACCGAAAATATACCCCTTCACGTCTGGCATGGAGAGGGGCCATTCCATTGTTGCTCTTGGAGCGAGAACACGTAACGAGAGCGTGTGCGCTCGTACGTGTATTCAAAGAGCGACGAGCAAGTCTCTCCTCAGTACTTCACTGGGAAGCACCTGTGTCGAGAGCAAATTGGAGTGCGACTCTATATTGAGTCCTTGCGATTAAGTGTTGTTCACTGTGTTGGCCAACACACTTATTGTGCGGTGTGAGTGGACAGAGTTTTAGTTAAACGCCTGCAAGCGATTTTTGAGTGGCATCGCTGTGGACTGGTTATCTGACCGGTGAACCACGCCAATAGGGGCGAATAAGAGTCCTTGACTTCAGTTTGATTGGCAAAGGTCTATCCAGCTAGAACGAGTGTCAACTTATTTGTCAGCAGCGAGCGGCGCAGACAGCAGTCATCGTAGCTTACGGTATTGTGCGCTACAGCTCTTGCGAGCCCCATATTTCCTCCACAACAATACACTTCACTGCATTTCACATGCGATAGCCTCGACCGTACCTAGCAACATTCTAACGGATAATTATTCAAGTTGAGTAGGTGCGGCTCTCAGCCATTCTGTCAAGTCAATAACAATCTTAAACTTTGTATAGAAATTTCAATAGCGAATCCTGTCCTTAAGAGGTAACTTCACATTCCGCTAAGAACCCGGAAATAACGAGTTCAGTTCATAACTAAAAGTGCCATTGTGATTTCTCAGAATTTTTGCAAAATAAATAATAATTTTCCCTAGTTTCATGCTTTCTTACAATAGCTAACACTACTCCAGTACCGAAGTATCCCACTAGTTACGTAAGAAATTTTGTGAATTTTTGTGTCATTTCCTTACAGCGGACACCTCCAGAAGGTATTTATTGCTGAACTTTTCTCAGGCATTTCTCTTTAGAACGTTAGGAGCGCCTGTCTCACTTCTGCAGTAGTGAAATTATATCTTGCAGGAGACACAGGGTAAAGGGTACATCTCAGATAAATCCGGTGCACACAATGAGAGAATAGCACCTACACGCTCACAGTGTACCACGCAAACATATGGGTTACACTCGTCTGGTGTGAGGCACTCCCTGTAAGGGAGAGGGGGAGGGGGGGGGGGGGGGGAACGAACCGCACAATAACCCTGGGTTCAGTGTGGGGTGGCGGAGGGGTGAAGGGGACTGCGGTAGTCATCGTGGGATTGTGGACCACTGCAGCTGCGGCGGGGATGGATCCTCTCCGTCGTTTCTAGGTCCTCGGTTAACATACAACGTATCTAACAACTGCGCCAGACTCTTGTTGTCTTACATAGGCATTGCCGACCGCAGCGCAGTACTCTGCTTGTTTACATATTTTTGTATTTGAATACGCATTCCTATACAAGCTTCGTTGGCGCTTACGCCTTTATACATATATTTGTGTAATATGTATGGATTCCTTCTCATAGGCCCTGGGGGGGGGGGGACCCTAAAGTATGGAAGATTGTAGAGGAGGCGTTTATCCGGAAACGGCTATGACGTTTGCCGCGCGGGGTAGCCGCGCGGTCTCAGGCGCCTTGGCACGGTCCGTGCGGTTCCCCACGTTGGAGGTTAGAAACCTCCCTTGGGCATTGGTGTGTGTGTGTTGTCCATAGCCTAACTTAGCTTTAAGTAGTGTGCAGGATTAGGGACCGATGACCTCAGCAGTCCCATAAGACCTTACCACTAATTTGCAATTTGCTACGACGTAATTCATGATGATGGTCGATCTCGTATGTATCGTATCTCGTATGTATCGTAAGACCAAAGATCGTAATCAGCAAAATTTCTTTTACTGGATCCTGTTGCCGGCCGGAGTGGCCGAGCGGTTCTAGGCGCTACAGTCTGGAACCGCGCGACCGCTACGGTCGCAGGTTCGAATCCTGTCTAGGGCATGGATGTGTGTGATGTCCTTAGGTTAGTTAGGTTTAAGTATTTCTAAGTTCTAGGGGACTGATGACCTCAGAAGTTCAGTCCCATGTTGCTCAGAGCCATTTTGGATCCTGGTATTCTGAATTGCACGACCGCTCTCTCCACCCTGTTGCACAAAACTGCTAAACGATGCGAAACTCACAAGTCGAACAGGTTTCTCCACGACATTCTCAGAATTTCAGATGTTTTCTACGGAGACGGTTTTGTGGTCTGTTCAGATCAGCACCCGCCTGCCTCCAGGCACGTACCTCCGCGGTGTAAATACACTCCTGGAAATGGAAAAAAGAACTCCGCGGTGTAAATACACTCCTGGAAATGGAAAAAAGAACACATTGACACCGGTGTGTCAGACCCACCATACTTGCTCCGGACACTGCGAGAGGGCTGTACAAGCAATGGTCACACGCACGGCACAGCGGACACACCAGGAACCGCGGTGTTGGCCGTCGAATGGCGCTAGCTGCGCAGCATTTGTGCACCGCCGCCGTCAGTGTCAGCCAGTTTGCCGTGGCATACGGAGATCCATCGCAGTCTTTAACACTGGTACGAGCATGCCGCGACAGCGTGGACGTGAACCGTATGTGCAGTTGACGGACTTTGAGCGAGGGCGTATAGTGGGCATGCGGGAGGCCAGGTGGGCGTACCGCCGAATTGCTCAACACGTGGGGCGTGAGGTCTCCACAGTACATCGATGTTGTCGCCAGTGGTCGGCGGAAGGTGCACGTGCCCGTCGACCTGGGACCGGACCACAGCGACGCACGGATGCACCTCAAGACCGTAGGATCCTACGCAGTGCCGTAGGGGACCGCACCGCCACTTCCCAGCAAATTAGGGACACTGTTGCTCCTGGGGTATCGGCGAGGACCATTCGCAACCGTCTCCATGAAGCTGGGCTACGGTCCCGCACACCGTTAGGCCGTCTTCCGCTCACGCCCCAATATCGTGCAGCCCGCCTCCAGTGGTGTCGCGACAGGCGTGAATGGAGGGACGAATGGAGACTTGTCGTCTTCAGCGATGAGAGTCGCTTCTGCCTTGGTGCCAATGATGGTCGTATGCGTGTTTGGCGCCGTGCAGGTGAGCGCCACAATCAGGACTGCATACGACCGAGGCACACAGGGCCAACACCCGGCATCATGGTGTGGGGAGCGATCTCCTACACTGGCCGTACACCTCTGGTGATCGTCGAGGGGACACTGAATAGTGCACGGTACATCCAAACCGTCATCGAACCCGGCAAGGGAACTTGTTGTTCCAACAGGACAATGCACGTCCGCATGTATCCCGTGCCACCCAACATGCTCTAGAAGGTGTACGTCAACTACCCTGGCCAGCAAGTACTCCGGATCTGTCCCCCATTGAGCATGTTTGGGACTGGATGAAGCGTCGTCTCACGCGGTCTGCACGTCCAGCACGAACGCTGGTCCAACTGAGGCGCCAGGTGGAAATGGCATGGCAAGCCGTTCCACAGGACTACATCCAGCATCTCTACGATCGTCTCCATGGGAGAATAGCAGCCTGCATTGCTGCGAAAGGTGGATATACACTGTACTAGTGCCGACATTGTGCATGCTCTGTTGCGTGTGTCTGTGGTTCTGTCAGTGTGATCATCTGACCCCAGGAATGTGTCAATAAAGTTTCCCCTTCCTGGGACAATGAATTCACGGTGTTCTTATTTCAATTTCCAGGAGTGTACATACCCGTGTAGAACAAACCGCACTTAATGACGGGAATCACGCACAGACACCGCAGGCGCCACGGCGGCGCGAGGAAATGCGCGTAACCAGAATTGTGAGTCAGTACCACGCCGCCGCGTACTCGGGAACAGCGACGCGCCTCGAGTAGGTACGCGTGTTCTGTAATCCCGGCGGGTTACTCGGCAGGTGCGTCAGCTGCGGCACTTGGAAGCAGGTGCAGGGGCGACGCCAGCGGGCGAGGAGCAGGAAGTCCGTCTGATACGGTCCGCCGCCGTCACCAGGGAAACCGGGGCCACGTACCGCGCAGACTCACCGGAAGCAAAGCGGGCGCTGGCGCTTGCGGACCCCGCAACCTCCGGGCAACTGTTGCTCACGCAGCCGGCAGCGGCTAGCAGCCGCCCGTACCGTCTGGAGTCACCTTTACACCAGAGCGAATACGAAGCCAACACAAGCGAATGGGCATTCTCAGTCAACTCTCCAGGGTTCAGTGCCATTTGCTTGTAGTATGGAACGAAAGAGAACTCGAGATAATGAGCGTAGCCCATGAATGCTCATAATCGACACACAGGGTACAGCACAATGCAGGGTGCACCAGGAGGAATTGTCAGTACACATGGATATGACGGGAACACTCATCTGAATCAAATACATCACATGAGATCCAGAGCTGTGAGATGTATCATGAACACTACCGGCCATTAAAATTGCTACATCAAGAAGAAATGCAGATGATAAACGGGTATTTATTGGACAAATATATTATACTAGAACTGACATGTGATTACATTTTCACGCAATTTGGGTACGTAGACCCTCAGGAATCAGTACCCAGAACAACCACCTCGGGCCGTAATAAAGGTCTTGACACGCCTGGGCATTGTGTCAAACAGAGCTTAGATGGCGTGTACAGACACAGCTGCCCATGCAGCTTCAACACGATACCACAGTTCATCAAGAGTAGTGACTGGCGTATTGTGACGAGCCAGTTGCTCTGCCACCATTGACCAGACATTTTCAATTGATGAGAGAACGGGAGAATGTTCTGGCCAGGGCAGCAGTCGAACCTTTTCTGTATCCAGAAAGGCCCGTACAGGACCTGCAACATGCGGTCGTGCATTATCCTTCTGAAATGCACGCTTTCACAGGGATCGAATGAAGGGTAGAGACACGGGTCGTAACACATCTGAAATGTAACGTCCACTGTTCAAAGTGTCGTCAATGCGAACAAGAGGTGACCGAGACGTGTAACCAATGGCACCCCGTACCATCACGCCGGGTGATACGCCAGTATGGCGATGACGAATACACGCTTCCAATGTGCGTTCACCGCGATGTCGCCAAAAACGGATGCGACCATCATGATGCTGCAAACAGAATCTGGATTCATCCGAAAAAATTACGTTTTGCCAATCGTGCACCCAGAATCGTCGTTGAGTACGCCATCGCAGGCGCTCCTGTGTGTGATGCAGCGTCAAGGGTAATCACAGCCATATTCTCCGACCTGACAGTCCATGCTGCTGCAAACGTCGTCGAACTGTTCGTGCAGATGGTTGTTGTCTTGCAAACGTACCCATCTGTTGACTTGGGGATCGAGACGTGGCTGCACGATCCGTTACAGCCATGCGGATAAGATACCTGTCATCTCGACTGCTAGTGATACAAGGCCGTTGGGACCCAGCTCGGCGTTCCGTATTACCCTACTGAACCCACCGATTCCATATTCTGCTAACAGTCATTGGATCTCGACCAACGCGAGCAGCAATGTCGCGATACAATAAACCGCAATCGCTATAGGCTACAATTTGACCTTTATCAAAGTCGGAAACGTGATGGTACGCATTTCTCCTCCTTACACGAGGCATTACAACAACGTTTCACCAGGCAACGCCGGGAAACTGCTGTTTGTGTATGAGAACTCGGTTGGAAACTTTCTTCATGTGAGCATGCTGTAGGTGTCGCCACCGGCGCCAACCTTGTGTAAATGCTCTGAAAAGCTAACATTTTCGTATCACAGTATCTTCTTCCTGTCGGTTAAATTTCGCGTCTGCAGCACGTCGTCTTCGTGGTGTAGGAATTTTAATGGCCAGTAGTGTAAATTGAAGGTGGAGGGTGGAGAAGAGAAAGGAAAGAATAGGGAAGAAACTATTGACATCAGCTGCATCAGGACTTTACGCGGAAGCGAAGGTGCTGAGCATAAATATGTGCCGGACTGGGATTAGAACCCGGAATCTGCTGCTTACCATGGAGTTGTGTTAAACACTGCACTAGCAGCACACAGTTTTATTACAACTGCGCCGGCTATCTCAGCACACCCTCGACCGACCCACATCCCCACCTGGTTCCAACTATTCAGTCCCCATCCATGTCCTTAATGCTCGCTACTTTGAGATTCCTGCAAGAGGTCAAACATAATTGTACATCCTCACATGCCTAAAAGACATGGACCCATATCAATGACTCGTCTCGATGGTCAATGCATCCACCACCTTCAGTATGGCTGCTCAATTAAGTTCGACCTCTTGCAGGAACCCCAAAGTAGTGAGCATGGAGGACATGGCTGTGGACTGCAAATAGGTGGCGCTAGGTGAGAAAGTGGGTCGGCCGAGAAGCGTGGGGTAGATAGTCCGTGTAGTTGCGATGAGCACTGTCTGGGTGGCACAGTGGTTAACGCATTTGTCTAGCAAGCAGGAGGTCCTGGGTTCGAATCCCGGTCCCACACACATTTTCACTTGTCGCCGCTCAATCCACATAAACTCCCTGTGCAGCTGACATTAATAGTATCTCCCCTTTCCTTTCCTTTTCTTTCCTTTATCTGCTCCACCTTCAGGTTACATAACAGCAAAGTATTGTGTAAGTAGGCTGTTTAGGTTTTTATGTTGGTAACGCCACGTAGCGCTCTGTACGAAAATCACTGACTGTGCTGTGTACATTCTGTGGCTGGTTTACATTGTTGGAATATTTGCTATTGTAATGTTGGGTAGTTGGATGTGAACAGCTCGTAGCGTTGCGCAGCTGGAGGTGAGCCGCCTGGATGTCATGAACAAATATATATATATTATGACCATTGAACACTATTAACGTAAATACATTGTTTGTTCTCTATCAAAATCTTTCATTTGCTAACTATGCCTATCAGTAGTTACTGCCTTCAGTAGTTAGAATCTTTTATTTAGCTGGCAGTATTGGCGCCCGCTATATTGCAGTAGTTCGAATAAGGAAGATTTTTGTGAGGCAAGTGATGCATGAAAGGTATAGGTTATTGTTAGTCAGTGCCATTCTTTTGTAGGGATTATTGAAAGTCAGACTGTTTTGCCCTAAAAAAAAAAAAATATTGAGTGTCAGTTTAGTGGTGATCAGAATAGGTAAAGAGAGAAATATCTGAGTACGTTCAGTTTTGCTCAGCTGTTTGAAAACCAAATAACGTAGAGGTTTACCAGCACTGTCATTTATAAATTTTTCTAAGGGGATGTTACAATTGTTGAAGTGGTGCAGCGTAGTCCTACCACCAACGCGAGGCGACCCTGTGTTCATATCAGTGTCCGTCGAACACGTTTATTGCGAACCTTAACCCTAGCAAAGGGTGCAAGAAAGGGCAGCTCGTTTTGCATTATCACGTAATAGGGGAGAGAGTGTGGCAGGTATGACACGCGGGTTGAGATGGAGATCATTAAAGCAAAGACGTTTTTCGTCGCTGCGAGATCTATTTACGAAATTTCAGTCACCAACTTTCTCTTCCGAATGCGAAAATATTGTGTTGAGCCAAACCTACATAGGTAGGAATGATCATCGAAATAAAATAAGAGAAATCAGAGCTCGAACAGAAAGGTTTAGGTGTTCGTTTTTCCCGCGCGCTATTCGGGAGTGGAATGGTAGAGAGATAGTATGATTGTGGTTCGATGAACCCTCTGCCAAGCACTTAAATGTGAATTCCAGAGTAATCATGTAGATGTAGCTCGCTAAAGTGGCGGAAAATGTGACCCTGTTGATACAAGAGTGTAAAGTTTGGTACTCCGTTGTTTATTCAAATGGAGTCATAATTTATAGTCCTTCACGCACTAGTTAAGTACAATTATAATCCCGCTAGTGGTATGTCACATACAAAATAAGTACAAAATGTCCTGTTTTACACACTTTGCTGACTTTACCAGATGGATGGAAACCGCCAATTGTTACCAACTTCAATCGTAAATTTTGCAAGGGTTTAGTAACCTAAGGGTGATTACAGACGGAAAACTTGTGCTCATTTCACATTTAGCGTGTCCAAAATCTTCATATTTGTGACAATGCAACAGAACTTGAATTCTATTAAACGACAATCGTCATTTGCTTCAATTAATACTATTCACTAATGAAGCACATTGATGGGATCAACAAAACACTTAATAACCACTGATGGTCGCAGAATCCACTCACTACAGTGGAAATCAGTTTGCCAGTTCGTTTTTCGATCAATGTTTAGTGCGGCACGATCGATAATATTATAATAGGTCCAGTCAGCGGGAGAGAGTTACTTAATTTTACTCTTTCGTTGAATACTTGAAGGCAATCCTTTGGTCACGCGGACGGAAATGTACCTCCAATATAACGAAGCCTTTCAACATTTTATCAGTCGCGTGAGAGAATATCTCAATCCTGCTTACTCTAATCGCTGAGCTGGTTATTGGAGTACAATTAATTGCCCGCCGTGATCGCCAGGCTTTACGCCTTTAGAATTTTGTTGATGGGACTGAATGAAAACTGAAGTGTGCAAACGAAAGGTGAATACGCAAGATGGACAGTAATGGCCTCATTAGGGAATGTGCAGAGGCGCTTGGACAAGTAACACAATATGTTCTCCCAAGAGTGCATAAATGCAAAGAAGCTAACAATCGAATACGCGAACATTTATTATGCGCTATACAGCAATGCTTGTAACTGAATGTGTTACAAATACGTATTTTTCCAACTGATATATTGTAAAACTCATGTTGTAATGTTTAGTAACTGTTGTACATGTGAAAATATGACGATGTATTTAATAATACAGAAAAAAGTGCTTTAAAGAGTCTCCTTTGTTCCTCCTGTCTTTTCTTGTAACATTCGCCACTTCTTCGAGAGCCAGTCCTAGCATATCAGGAGCAGCCATCCAATGACAAGTGTCAGTTCTCTTCGAGTGTCCTCGAACTTCTAAATAATTTTCAGCAACTACAACGTCAGACCAGACCGACCAATGAAATTCCCGCAATTTCGCGCCCAGAGGCCTACAGCTAGAGAAAAGAATCAGTTTTGGCTCTGCCATGTTGCTGCCACAAAGGAGCACATTACTGTGCGACAGCACGTTGTTTCCTACGATTCTCCTGATATTGCTATCTGACGGGCCAGCTAAAGGTATTCTGCTGTGAGAATGTTGCAGTCTCGCACTGTCACAGTGAAGCGCCAGGCAGAATACGGCACTGCGGTCGGCAACGCCTATATAAGACAAGTGTCTGTCACAGCTGTTAGACCGGTTACAACTGCTACAATGGCACGTCATCAAGATTTAAGTGAGTTTCAACGTAGTGTTTCAGCCGGCGCACGAGCGATGGGACACAGTATCTCTGAGGTACCGAAAAAAATGGCTCTAAGCACTGTGGGACTTAACATCTGAGGTCATCAGTCACCTAGACATAGAACTACTTAAACCCAACTAACCTAAGAACATCACAAACATCCATGCCCGAGGCAGGATTGGAACCTGCGACCGTAGTAGCAGCGCGGTTCCGGACTGATGAGCCTAGAACCGCTCTGAAACAGCGGCCGGCTCCGAGGTAGCGATGAAGTGTGGATTTTCCCATAAGACCATTTCACGAGTGTACCGTGAATACCAGGAATCCGGTGCAACATCAAATCTCCGACACCGCTGCGGCGGGAAAAAGATCTTGCAAGAACGGGACCAACGACGACTGAAGAGAAACTTTCAACGTAACAGAAGTGAAACCCTTCCACAAATTGCTGCAGATTTCAATGCTGGGCCATCAACAAGTGTCAGCGTGCGAACCATTCAACGATACATCACCAGTATGGGCTTTCGGAGCCTAAGGCCCACTCGTGTGACCCTTGATGACTGCACGACACAGAGCTTTACGCCTCACCTGGGCCCGTCAACTCCGACATTTGACTGGAATCATGTTGCCTGGTCGGGCGAGTCTTCTTTGAAATTGTATAGAGCGGATGGACGTGTACGGAAATGGAGACAAACTCATGAATCCATGGACCCTGCATGTCAGCAGGGGATTTTTCAAGTTGGTGGAGGCTCTGTAATGGTGTGGGGCGTGTGCAGTTGGAGCGATATGGGAACCCTGATATGTCTAGGTACGACTCTGACAGGTGACACGTACGTAACCATCCTGTCTAATTACCTGCATCCGTTCACGTCCGTTGTGCATTTCGACGGACTTGGGCAATTCCAGCAGGAGAATGTGACATCCGACACCTGCAGAAGTGCTACTGAGTCGCTCCAGGAACACATTTCTGTGGTTACATACTTCCGCTGACCACCATACTCCACAGACATTAATATTATTGACCATATATGGGACGCCTTGCAGCGTGCTATTCGAAAGAGGTCTCAACCTCCCTCGTACTCTTACGCATTTATGTGCAGTCCTGCAGGATTCCAGCACTACTTCAGACATGAGTCGAGTCCATGTCACGTCGTGTTGCGGCACTTCAGCGTGCTTGCGTGGACCCTACACGATATTAGGCAGGTGTCCCAGTTTCTTTGGCTCTTCAGTGTAGAGTACACACACGTCACCTGCCGTGTTCTACCGAGGTCAGAGTGATTTCAGGTGTGCCGCAAGGGAGTATCGTAGGACCATTGCTATTCACAATATACATAAATGACCTTGTGGATGATATCGAAAGTTCACTGAGGCTTTTTGCGGATGATGCTGTGGTATATCGAGAGGTTGTAACAATGGAAAATTGTACTGAAATGCAGGAGGCTCTGCATGGAATTGACGCATGGTGGAGGGAATGGCAATTGAATCTCAATGTAGACAAGTGTAATATGCTGCGAATACATAGAAAGAAAGATCCCTTGTCATTTAGCTACAATATAGCAGGTCAGCAACTGGAAGCAGTTAATTCCATATATTATCCGGGAGTACGCATTAGGAGTGATTTAAAATGGAATGATCATATAAAGCTGATCGTCGGTAAAGCAGATGCCAGACTGAGATTCATTGGAAGAATCCTAAGGAAATGCAATCCGAAAACAAAGGAAGTAGGATATAAAACACTTGTTCGCCCACTGCTTGAATACTGCTCGCCAGTGTGGGATCCGTACCAGATACGGTTGATAGAAGAGATAGAGAAGATCCAACGGAGAGCAGCGCGCTTCGTTACAGGATCATTTAGTAATCGAGAAAGCGTTACGGAGATGATAGATAAACTCCAGTGGAAGACTATGCAGGAGAGACGCTCAGTAGCTCAGTACGGGCTTTTGTTGAAGTTTCGAGAACATTCCTCCACGGAGGAGTCAAGCAGTATATTGCTCCCTCCTACGTATATTTCGCGAAGAGACCATGAGGATAAAATTAGAGAGATTAGAGCGCACACAGAGGCATACCGACAATCTCTCTTTCCACGAACAATACCAGACTGGAATAGAAGGGAGAACCGATAGAGGTACTCAAAGTACCCTCCGCCACACACCTTCAGGTGATTTGCGGAGTATGGATGTAGATGTAGATGGAGATTGTATAGCTTTCGTAGAGCCTGCATAGTGTTCTCCGGTATATTGACCTCCTGTCGACACCGTCTTCTCTGCATTCTGCGCCCAAGGCTCATTATTGCCCGTCTTCCGGGACCTTTACTCTACTTTACGACGCTCGCCCCGGAGAAAAACTCATTAGGAAGTTGGGAGCGGCGGTCATCCTCGACTCCTCTGCGGCCTTCCAGACGGCTGCGGTGTCATCTGCAGTCCACTTTATTTCGGCTCACGGCGGGCGCCCCGTCGCCCTGTCCAGTACACACAACGGCATTCGGCGAACACTGTCTTACCTAGTGTCGGCATAATCTTTCACAATCTGCGTTAAGTTAAAGGTGCCCTTTGGCCCGCTTTGATCTGCTGTCCGTCCGTGAAATTGCCAGGCCAGCCGAACGTAATTCTGAAAAATTAGAGCGTCTGCAACTATTTCTTGCATTGGCAATCACTATCGGATAACCGTCAATAAAAATAAAGGAATACACTATTTTCAAATCGAATTAATTCGATTTACATATCACTCTATATACTTCGCATCTCAGGTGTCAATGATGGGAAAGTCGAAGATCGGTCAGTTTCCACGTCTTTCAGAGGCCATGTCCATATGAAGTTTTTGATTCAAATGATTGTTCCTGTTACATCCCTGAATACTGACTACTCCTCCAGGGGCACCCTGTGCAGTTAAGGCCACGATGTAAAAACTTTGATAATCAGAAAGAACCATTTTGCATGTAGAGTACACTGTTTATGAAGAAGTAAGCAAAATGCTGTAGGGAAAAAAGAATTTAACTTTCTGAATTTGCAAATAAAATACGTGAAGTGCGTGGAGGTAGTGCACTTAACATTGAAATGCAGTATCAGCTTTCCTTAGCATCAGTCCTAAACATTGCCAAAAAAAAAAAAAAAAAAAAAAAACCAGGTGATTCAAATGGCTCTGGGCACTATGCAACTTAACTACTGAGGTCACCAGTCCCCTACAACTTACAAATACTTAAACCTAACTAGCCGAAGGACATCATACACATCCATGCCCGAGGCAGGATTCGAACCTGCGACCGTAGCGGTCGCGCGGTTACAGACTGTACCACCTAGAACCGCTCGGCCACCTCGGCCGGCTAACTGATTTGTACATATTTCGGTCGACGCTTTTTGCTGGCTTCTCTTTGAAATTAAGAATTTAAAGTAAAATTATTAGCAGACATTTACTCTAGTGACAGTTCCGCATTTCTCTGTATCACAGATAGTTTCTGATGTCTGCAATGGCGTATGCGAAACACTTAGGGAATTTTATTAAAGTACCTACCAGGAAGCTAATGTCAATAAAATACTATTAATGAAAGGTCAAATAGGGGTACAATCTGTCACATAGGCTTCTTGACAAAATCTGCTCTACAGTTTGTTAGAGGGCACAAAGCGTGATGTCGGGTAAATCATTTTTATTTTATCATCAGAGATCTCTAACGCCAGTCATGTAATTACCGCCATCAGACGGTAAGCAACGGGAATGATCGCGACATCGTATATTCTTAATTTTATTCAGCATATAGCATACAGACACAAATTCGGGATCTGGTGGATGTTCTATTCGTTGCAGCT
Organism: Schistocerca gregaria; assembly: GCF_023897955.1. NCBI lineage: Eukaryota > Metazoa > Arthropoda > Insecta > Orthoptera > Acrididae > Schistocerca > Schistocerca gregaria. Next base: position 164,569,732 of record NC_064921.1, read on the forward strand.
TTAATTATTTACATACCAGCTGATGGTGTGTATGTGTATGTGTATGAAGTTACATTGTTCAAATGGCTCCGAGCACTATGGGATTTAACATCTGAGGTCATCAGTCTCCAAGAACTTAGAACTACTGAAACCTAACTAACTTAAGGACATCACACACATCCATGCACGAGGCAGGATTCGAACCTGCGACCGTAGGGGTCAGACTGAATCGCCTAGAACCGCTCGGCCACAGCGGACGGCAACTTACATTGACATTCGACCACATCTTCTGGGTGCTTCTTCTTTTTTCTTTCATTTTTGGTAGGTAGTGTGTCTGTATTGCTCGACCGCAATGCATCTGGGAGTGACGACGCTTCAGGCTGTTAGTAATCAGTTTTTATCGTGATATTTTACGAGGACACACTGAAACACTTGACAGTAAATGCACAACTGTCTTGAAACCTTTGACAGTGCGATGCATTTTCGTTAGTCGACACTGTACTTTTTTACTGTGACGTCACTGCGTTTTTCCTAGAACAACCATGGGAGGCCAAGTGCCATATTATCGTGATTGGTTTATAATTTCGAGAGTATTTCTTCATAACGACATTTTAGCTTGTGATTTAGATGATGAGTTTTGGCTATGTTTACAATTATCTTACTATTGTTCAGATCTGTTAATATTTTACTACCGCCTGGAACTCAAAAATATAAAGTGGAAAAAGCAAAAAATTAATCTTTTCGCACATATGACGTTAACTGACGAATGGCTTTCTTGCAGCTAGGGCCGTTGCTGTGACTTTAATTGTCAAATGGTAACAGCTCTCACAGCAGTGAGAGCCGCGAGTGTGTATACGATGGGCGTTTGAAAAGTCTGTGCAAAAATAAAAACTACTTACGTGTTTGGGGTAAACCATTTTTTATTTTTCGACATACTCTCCTTTTGGACTTACACACATCATATAACGCTGTTCTAATTCGGAGATCCCTTCCGAATTGTAAGAATTGTCCAAGTTGCAAAATAGCTATTAGTAGCTGCAATTGCTAGTTTGAACAAGATCTTTGTCCTGCCAGCGATATCTTCACATTGGGGAACTAATAGTAGTCCGAGGGAGCTAAATCTGGAGAATAGGGGGGATAGGAAACGAGTTGGAATCCTGTTTCCATTAATTTTGCGACCACAACTGCTGAGGTGTGTGCTGGTGCATTGTCGTGATGGAAAAAGACTTTTTGCGGTCCAGTCGCCGGCGTTTCTTGCAGCTCTTTTTTCAGACGGTCCAATAACGATGAATAATATATACTTGTAATAGTTTTACTCTTTTACACATACTCGATGAGTATAATCCCTTGTGAATCCCAAAAGGCAGTCGCCATGACCTCTCCGGCCGAAGAAAAGGTCTTCGCCTTTTTTGGTGCAGATTCTCCCTTGGTAACCCATTGTTTAGATTGTTGTTTCGTCTCGGGAGTATAGTAATGTATCCATGTTTCATCCACAGTGACGAAACGACGTTTAAAGTCCTTCCAGTTCTTCCTGAACAGCTGCAAACCATCCTTACATCACTTCACTTAAAGTCCTTCCAATTCTTCCTGAACAGCTGCAAAGAAACCTTGCAACACTTCACACGATTCCGTTTTTGGTCAACCGTGAGCAATCGCGGAACCCATTTTGCGGAAAGCTCTCTCATGTCCAAATGTTTATGCAAAATATTATGTACCCGTTCATTTAAGATGCCCACAGCACTAGCAATTTCACGCTCCTTAACTTTTCTGTCATCCATCACCTTATCATAGATTTTATCAATGATTTCTGGAGTCGTAACCTCCACAGGGTGTCCAGAACGTTCAGCATCACTTGTGCCCATATAGCCACTCCGAAAATTTTGAAACCACTTATAAACTGTTCTAATCGAAATGCAGATTTTTTTTCTTATTGTTATTTTAATACCTATACAAACAGGTAGGCTGTCAGCGGCATGCTACGCCGCTCTTCAGCCAGAGTGTTCACAATGACAGAACACAGGTTGGAGAAACAGAATGAACATAGTGACGGGCTAAAAAATAGTGGCCACAGATACACACAAAAAAAGACGGAGCCGTTCACACTCGACGATAACGACACCGAAAACACGTTGACACGGCACACTGACGAATCCGATGGCACAAGTGAACGTAGAAGCGTGACGGCGGACACTAAAAACACAAAACGACGTCACACACACACGAGACACAGATGGCGATGATCTCCGGCGCGCGAAAGTCCACGTAGCGTGTGCGAGTCCGGGGACCTGCCAAGAGGGGAAGAAAGGTGAGGGGGGAGAGGGGGGGGGGGGAGAACAAAGATGAAGAAGCAGAGTCATCGTAATGTTTATCAAGCTTCTCTTTAGTCTCCTGAGGCGATATGCGTTTCATAAAGTAATGTTTAATCACCACACGAAATTCTTTTTCGTCCATTTTTTGACAATCAGTCGACTTCCTTAATTCACACGAATGCCAGACACAAAGAAATAGGCCAACATGGCTGAAACATCTACATCTACATCTACATGACTACTCTGCAATTCACATTTAAGTGCTTGGCAGAGGGTTCATCGAACCACCATCATACTATCTCTCTACTATTCCACTCCCGAACAGCGAGCGGGAAAAACGAACACCTAAACCTTTCTGTTCGAGCTCTGATTTCTCTTATTTTATTTTGATGATCATTCCTACCTATGTAGGTTGGGCTCAACAAAATATTTTCGCATTCGGAAGAGAAAGTTGGTGACTGAAATTTCGTAAAAAGATCTCGCCGCGACGAAAAACGTCTATGCTTTAATGACTTCCATCCCAACTCGTGTATCATATCTGCCACACTCTCTCCCCTATAACGTGATAATACAAAAAGAGCTGCCCTTTTTTGCACCCTTTCGATGTCCTCCGTCAATCCCACCTGGTAAGGATCCCACACTGCGCAGCAATATTCTAACAGAGGACGAACGAGTGTAGTGTAAGCTGTCTCTTTAGTGGACTTGTTGCATCTTCTAAGTGTCCTGCCAATGAAACGCAACCTTTGGCTCGCCTTCCCGACAATATTATCTATGTGGTCCTACCAACTGAAGTTGTTCGTAATTTTAACACCCAGGTACTTAGTTGAATTGATAGCCTTGAGAATTGTACTATTTATCGAGTAATCGAATTCCAACGGATTTCTTTTGGAACTCATGTGGATCATCTCACACTTTTCGTTATTTAGCGTCAACTGCCACCTGACACACCATACAGCAATCTTTTCTAAATCGCTTTGCAACTGATACTGGTCTTCGGATGACCTTACTAGACGGTAAATTACAGCATCATCTGCGAACAGTCTAAGAGAACTGCTCAGATTGTCACCCAGGTCATTTGTATAGATCAGGAACAGTAGAGGTCCCAGGACGCTTCCCTGGGGAACACCTGATATCACTTCAGTTTTACTCGATGATTTGCCGTCTATTACGACGAACTGGTGTGCATTCTTTCGAAAGATGCTACTAACTAAACATGACCACGATACGCGCCGATGGTGCCATCTCTCGGACTTTTCAAACGCCCCTCGTATTTCATTGCTGTATCACCAAGCACAACAATGCTCTGCCACTGTGAAGAGGCGTGCGTATCGCAGGCTGTGGTTAAGGAGATGGAAAAAAGTTTCGATACTTGTTGTATCGAGTACTTTATCTCGATGCGGATTTCTTTACTCGATACTTTCCAACTGGTAAATTTACTCGTCAGAATTTTCCAGTAGGTATAGTACGAAATGATCCCACTATTGATTAATTATGTTTTTATTAATTACCAGAAATTTTGACCGCATGACTCCGTTCCATCACTTTCAACAATTGAACGCGCTGGCGCCAATACATCAGTAACTGAACGGGCAGTGTACGTCGGGTGTCAGAGTGACTGTACGAAAACATTTATTACGCTTCGCAAACCGAAATCACTGAGAAGGGGATTGGCAAAAAAAGAAACAACAATGAAGCTGATCATGATATCGTTTGGTCCTAGTTTTAATTTTCTCAGCTTCTCAATGAAATGTCCCGAGTTCTTTATCCATCGACATCAGAACTGCCGAACGTAAACCGCACCGCAGGCTGGGACAGGTGGAGAAATCGGCTGTGGTGGGTCACGTGCTGCGTGATACCGACCACGGAATAACATTCACCGACAGGGAAATACCCACTGCAGAGAAGAGTTACCACTCTCCCTTATTCATAGAAGCCATACAAATCCACAAACATGACAACATCTTCAACAAGAGGAAAGCCTCAAGTGAAACAGATATTTGATTCTTGTGTCGCAGCGAATGACCTATGCAGGTAGCAAGAGGTGAACCACAGTGGAAATGACGAGGGAAAAACCCTCAAATGCTGTCACGACAGGCCGCGGGCTAGCCTCCAGTGACTAGTCCAGCATCACCACAATTTTAAGTCATAGTTGAGCTATAGCTACCATGAATAAATCTTGATATAGAGTTTAATAAAACGATTTTATTTATTTATAAAAGTATATTGTAATGTACGCAACAAATTAAATCACTAGTGTGAACAATCGCCTTGATGAAAACAAACCGCAATAAAGAAAGAAAAGCAAACAATAATTTTGTTGACTGCCACCGGTGGTGGTTGTACGAAATTCTACTGTTCGATTAACTGCCAGTCGCCGTGGACATTCAACGTCTTCTGCCGTCTAAGCAGAGAGCAGCTGGGAGAAAATATCAGGATTCCATGCAATATACTAGTGGTATCTGCTGTCAGGGATAATACGATTTTTTTCAGGGATACTATTCCAGATGTTAAAAACAATATCATCCTTCTACATCTCTTTCAAAATAGAAGTTCACATTTGTTTTTCTCTAATCTTTCCGTATCACTACGAAGATGTTAAAATTTCGGGCCTCCGCCGCGAGTGCAGGCCGATTGAAACTTCTTGGCGCTTCAGTGAGAAAAACGCCAGTGAGTTGTGGGGAAAGTGTTGCTCGTGGGGAACCCTGGAGGGAAGGCAAAGCACTTGGAGCAGAGGCAGGAGGAACTGCCAACAGCAGTGAAGCAGATTTAAACTGCAGTTCTAGTTGTTGTGCAGAAGCGCGCTCAGAAGGAATAAGTTCTAAACCGAGGTGACGAAAGTCATCGGATACCTCCTAATATCGTGTCGGACCTGCTTTTGCCCGGCATAGTGCAGCAAATCGACCTGGCATGAACTCAACAAATCGTTGGAAGTCCTCTGCAGAAATACTGGACCATGCTGCCTCTATAGCCGTCCATAAATGCTAAAGTATTTACGGTGTAGCATTTCGTGCACAAACTGATCTCTCGATTATGTCCCATAAATGTTCGAAGAGATTCATGTCGGGCGATATGGGTGGCCAAATCATTCGCTCCAATTGTCCAGAATGTTCAAGACTATCGCGAGCAATTGTGGCCCGGTGGCATGGCGCTTTGTCGTCCATAAAAATTCCATCGCGGGTTGAGAATATGAAGTTCATGAGTGGCTTCAAATAGTCCCTAAGTAGTCGAACATAACCATTTTCAGTCAATGGTCGGTTCAGTTGAACCAGAGGACCCAGTCAATTCCATGTGAACACAACCCACATCATTATGAAGCCAGCACCACTTTTCACACTGCCATGTTGACAAGTTTGGGCCCACACTCGAACCCTATCATCAACTCTTATCAACTGAAATCACAACTCCTTTGACCAGGCCATAATTTTCCAGCTTTCTAGGATTCAACCGATATGGTCATGAGCCCAGGATAGGCGTTGCAGGCGATGTTGTAGTGTTAGCAAAACTACTCGCGTCGATCATCTGCTGCCACATAGCTCGTTAAAGCAAAATTTCGTCGCACTGTCCTGACGGATACATCCGTCGTACGTCCCACTTTGATTTCCACGGTTATTTCAGGCAGCATTCCTTTTCTGTTAGCAGTGACAACTCTACCCAAACGCCACTTCTCTCGGTCGGTAATTGAAGGCGGCCGGCCATTCGTTGTCCGTGGTGAGAGGTAATACCTGAAATTTAGTATTCTCGGCACACTCTTAGTAACATTCCAGGCTTATGGTTACGACCCCTGTGTTATGTATTACTAGATCAATACTCTTATATCTCCAGCTATAATTAAATTCAATTACTTTTAGATAATAGGTAAAAGGCTTTTAGAAGAATAATAGCAATACCAAACAATAGTAGTTACAATACCCTTTGAATCATAAACAATCAAAATCAGATTCAGAAAGTTAATATATGGAAAATGTTTAGCTAAAAAAATAATATATTTCGTTCTCATCATCTGTAAATGTTAGGAATTAAATCTTGGGCCTAATTAACAAAACATAGCTAATTGATCGTTTAGCATTGTTAGAATGCATATTTCTGCGATTTCAATTTTAATGCGATTTTTATGTGTTTAGAAAATGTCTTAAATTTGCTCTAGTGAAGTAGGGAATATTATAGAGTGTTTGATAATGTTTTTAAACTATTTCATATTATGAATTATGTTTGCATTATTATAGGCAGTTGTACATTGTAGGAAGAGTATAAATACTCGGCCTCGAGTATTGTTAGGGAGATGAGTGTTGGACCCACAGATCTGTGCATGCAGTTGAGATAAGTTCTTGGTGCATGATTCAGGTTTGTATTTACACTACAGTAACTCGTGTGTTGGACATTGCCTAAAACAGCATATTAGAACAGCGCAGTGACGGATTATTTCAGAGTGTTAAACAGTTTGATTTAATATCGCAAAATGCAGAATGATATGTGACTTTATGTACGTACTTTGTTGAGTATTAGTGTTCAACAATGTACTGGACCTCACACACGAATTTCTGTCAAATTACTGCATCTGGATTATTTAATATCGCAAGTGTAGTATGTGCTACCATCGGTTAGCAGTAGCAGTAACAACGAGGCTTATTACACCGAAGTTTGATCATGACCTCATAAGACACAGGTTCTGAAGTGAATAAATCTACGTACTTACTTTACTTTAGTTGCGACCTACATCATTGTAGTGAGTTCCATTATGGTATCCTGTATTTATTGAACAAGCGTATTTTATCTCTTGTATGGAGTCGTCGAGGGACACCGAAGGAAGATATTCACAGGTATTTAAACCATTTTTAACTATTCACTAACGGGTGGGACGCTACATCTTGACACTGTGGGTCCCGGAATATTGAAATCCCTAAGGATTTCCGAAATGAAATGTCTCAATCGTTATCTCCAACTACTGTTCCGCGTTCGAAGTCTGTTAATTTCCGTCGTGCGACCATAATCACGCCGGAAATGACAGCTCTGCCAATCCACATCTATTTTGTAACTTGCTCGCGAAATTTGTACATGTGCATCTCTCTGTCCCATAACTTTTGTCACTTTAGCCTAGAACACGACGCCAAAATTAAACTTGAAGATGCGCGTTGATATTTTATCTTCCTGGAAAAGTACGTGACCGGCCGCATGTGGTATTTTCTAGAAGAGTCGCACTGGAGAAGCCAAAGAGCCGTACGCGGCTCGCGAGCAGCGGTTTGCCGACCGCTTTGTTAGAGGAGTGGATAGGGAGGCGGGAAAGGGGGGGGGGGGGGAAGAGAGTTGAGAAAAAATTGGATAACAAGAAGAAGCAGCACGTGTGACGGTTCTGGGTTCCATGCAGAGTTAGCTGGGGCTTTGTCGTGGAAAGCTCCCTGCGACGATCCGTCTTAACAACCGTCCGTAACCATTTCAGGAGATTTCAATAGTATGTTCCTGTGTATGTTTGCACCGACGAGTGTAATCGGTCAGCGCAACACCTTACAAAAACACTCAGGGTCATCTCGCCTGATGGTGATGTGACACGCCCAGCCATGGCGATTCGATGGCTACAATAGTAATGTGGACTGGGGTGACACGCCTCTGTCATCTTCCAAATGTCTATGATGTTGAAAACTGATCCACGTTGACTGTTCAGTTTTCCTACCACCTACCACCACCTCGACTGCAATACGCCGGTTTTCGAAGACCACCACTTTAGCGATTCCTGATTCTTCAGGGGGGGGGGGGGGGGGGGAAGAGGGAGAGCAAGAGCGAGAGAGAGAGAGAGAGAGAGAGAGAGAGAGAGAGATGATGTCGTCATCCAGACTTCTTTGACCACACTAGAAGCGTGTGAGGCACCTGACCACCATGTCATTCGACGATGCGTTGTTGCCGCACACTTCCACCAGTTCAGTGTGTTCGGGACTGCAAATATGTACCTGAAAAAATATTAACGCTGTAAAACGAGGTCACTTTGACCCAATTTTGGGTGTCTTTTTGTTTGTGGCACGGAAACAAAGGATAGTGGCAGAAGGAGAATTTCAAATACTTTGTTCTAGTATTGGCAGAGACTTGTACCATCAATTAAGTAAGTTATTAAACAAAAACCACCACATCTGTTACTGTGGTACCGCAAAAAAGTGGATCAGCGTCACTTGCGCTCGGGGCTACAGTGACCCACTTAGTCATATCTTGATGAAAAATTGGCAATATGACGCCGGGAAAAAGTAAAGTTAATTAATATGATCTAGAGCAGACATTCAGGAGCATGAGGAGCAAATGAAATACTAAATTCTGAAGGTAAAGGCAGAGAATATTGATCTTTAGTCAGAAAGTGTAGTACATTTTATCATCATTGATTAATTAAGCTTAAGTATGCATGTTACACTACGGTAACTGTTTACAAAGATGTTTTATCGTATGTTAAGGATATTGTACAGTATGAATATGAGGCTTCTTACACAAACTGCTGATCTCCAGAACCAGAAAATCCCTACAATTTCTTAGTCGTGTTGGACTGATAAATCTTATCAAATGCTCCCAATTACAAAATAGTTTATTTTCTTCCTGGTCATATGGAGTAGGCATTATCTTTCCCATAGAGTTCATTTTGGCATCCTCATCACTCACCTCCAGCCCAGTGCCTGGACATTCGTCTTTGTCTTATAAGACTGTAGTACATTATCCAATTGCTAATTTATTTTTCAACATAGTGTGATGCTCGCACACCAGAGAGTCTTTTACGATATAGTGATACATTCTTGAGAGTGAAAATGTCATTTTTCCACATAGACTTCGTGTCTTTCAAGTGCCTTACGGTACGGTGGATCTAATGGCTACGTACCTGCACAGTTAAAGTCAGGGTCAGTATGTCTAGGTGATAGTTATCAACCTTCCTCTTCAAATCTCGTTCCACGAAAGGATTCCTTAACTTAACCGAAGAGGTGGTAATGGCAAACCATCCCATCGGGGCTATACGAGGTGCATTCAAGTTCTAAAGCCTCCGATTTTTTCTCTCTGGAAAGAGTTAGAAACATACGCATTGTTTTAAAATGAGGCCGCGTTCATTGTCAATACGGCCCAGAGATGGCAACACCATACGGCAGATGGAATTTTACCGCCAGTGGCGAGAATGGGAACTGTTTCAAATACTTAAAATGGCGACGTTTTCCTTACTTGAACAACGTGCAATCATTCGTTTTCTGAATTTGCGTTGTGTGAAACCAATTGAAATTCATCGACAGTTGAAGGAGACATGTGGTGATGGAGTTATGGATGTGTCGAAAGTGCGTTCGTGGCTGCGACAGTTTAATGAAGCCAGAACATTGTGTGACAACCTCGGGCTCGCACAAGCCGGTCTGACGACATGATCGAGAAAGTGGAGAGAATTGTTTTCGGGGATCGCCGAATGACTGTTGAACAGATCGCCTCCAGAGTTGGCATTTCTGTGTGTTCTGTTCACACAATCCTGCATGATGACCTGAAAATGCGAAAAGTGTCATCCAGGTGGGTGCCACGAATGCTGACGGATGACCACATGGCTGCCAGTGTGACATGTTGCCAAGCAATGTTGACGCACAACGATAGTATGAATGTGACTTTGTTTTCGTCGGTTGTGACAACGGATGAGACGTGGATGCCATTTTTCAATCCAGAAACAAAGCACCAGTCAGCTCAATGGAAGCACACAGATTCACCGCCACCTAAAAATTTAGGATAACTGCCAGTGCTGAAAAAATGATGGTGTCCATGTTCTGGGACAGCGAAGGCGTAATCCGTACCCATTGCGTTCAAAAGGGCACTACGGTAACAGGTGCACCCTATGAAAATGTTTTGAAGAACAAAATCCTTCCTGCACTGTAACAAAAACGTCCGGAAAGGGCTGCGCGTGTGCTGTTTCACCAAGACAACGCACCCGCACATCGAGCTAACGTTACGCAACAGTTTCTTCGTGATAACAACTTTGAAGTGATTCCTCATGCTCCCTACTCACCTGACCTGGCTCCTAGTGACTTTTGGCTTTTTCCAACAATGAAAGACACTCTCCGTGGCCGCACATTCATAAGCCGTGCTGCTATTGCCTCAGCGATTTTCCAGTGGTCAAAACAGACTCCTAAAGAAGCCTTCGCCGCTGCCATGGAATCATGGCGTCAGCGTTGTGAAAAATGTGTACGTCTGCAGGGCGATTACGTCGATAAGTAACGCCAGTTTCCTCGATTTCGGGCGAGTAGTTAATTAGAAAAATATCGGAGGCCTTAGAACTTGAATGCACGTCGTAGAGTGTGTACTTCAATGTTGCCCACCTAATCTTTGTGATGTCGATGGTGTTTTCCTCACCGACATGTGGGGGGGGGGGGAGGCATCATTATGCAAAAGCAAGACATCATATTTCTGCCGAAGTTGTTGTACGTGACACATTTGAGCATGGAGGTCTTTTAAGTGTAACCGCAAACGTAACGCTTCCGAACTGCTAGCGGTTCCGAGTGGCATAGTACGCACAAGCAACAGTCCTCCCGGATCAAGAAGCAAAGCAGCCATCGCTTTTCCTGCTGGAGACACAGTTTACAAAGTCTTCTTCTTCGATGAGTTTGCGTGATGCCATTCCATCGACTGCCGTTACGTCTTCAGTTCAATATCATCTCCAAAATGTTCGTACTTTTCCAGAAGTTAGCTGCATAGTGTCTTCTGTGTTTCATTGTGCGCTCCTCTCTGCATTGCCGGAACCCATCTGGCGCAAACGTCTTTCAACTTCAGCTGTCTCAATGTTCTGCACATACTCAGACTGACAGTTCATTCACCGTTAGGCGTTTCTGAACGAAAATCATGTCTTGAATGATGGAAGCTGAAGAAATGAATTAATACTTTTGCCATGGGCGGGATTTGACCCAGCTCTCCTTAATTACTAGGCAGGTTTGCTAGACATTGAGGCGTTCGACTCAGTTACGCAGTGACGCTTCTCCATAAAGTGCGGGCTTACGGTCTATCCGTTGACATGTGCGGTTAAACAGGAATTTTTCTAATAGACAGAGGGCAGTATGTATCCTGAATGGGGTGACTCCAACAGAAACAAGCGTAACTTCATGTGTGCCCCAGGGCAGCGTAATAGGTCCGCTGCTATTTACGATTTACATAAACGATCTCGTTGATGGTATTGACAGCCGCACTAGACTGTTTGCCGGTGATGCTGTAGTCTACAGGAAAGTAGTATCACACGAAAGTTGTGAACAAATCAATGCGTGGTGTAATGTCTGGCAGTTATCTCTCAATATTAGTAAGTGTAACGTACTGCGTATAACAAGGTGAAAATCCCCATTAATGTACAAGTTCAAAATAAATGCCCAGTGTTTGGAAACCGTAACGTCCGTAAAGTATCTGGGTGTGACTATTCGAAATGATCTCAAATGGAATGTTCAGATTACACAAGCAACAGGCAAGGCGAACTCTAGATTACGGTTTACTGGCAGAATCCTGAAGCGATGCAGTCCTTCAACAAAGGAAATAGCTTACAATACGTTAGTTCGTACAGTCTTAAAGTATTGTTCATCTGTGTGGGACCCTTACCAGTTGGGTCTGATTCAAGAGATTGAGAAGGTCCAAAGAAGAGCGGCAATATTCGTGACTGGTACATTTAGCCATCGCGAGAGGTTTACAAATCTCATTGAAAGTTTGAAGTGGGACACAATTGCAGATAGACGACTCTTCCAAACATCCGTCCACTGCACTATCCCAACCGCTACATTCCTACGATACCTTTCTTCCAGACTGTCTAGGCCCCGCTCATCACTTCACTCATCTATGTATCTATTTTAATCAATTAATACATTGGCCTTTTACGTTTTTAACTTATACAACTGTCCCTCTGTCTTTAGAGTTCCATTTATCAAACATTTTCAGCACTGTTTAAAGTGCTACCTTGGCCAATTGATCACATACATTATCTTGTGCGTCAGTAAAGCTGCCTTGGAATATAAGAGTTTATCTTTACTAGTTTTGAGTAGGCTATATTTCATGTCATGTGTGTTTGTCTACTGACTTGGCCGATGGGCTGTGATTAGAACTAATTCGGTCCAAGAGACTGTTAACCGAAGGACAATGAATTATTAAACAGTTTTTAGGATAATAATTTGGGTTGTTGCTGTTTTCGGTCAGACCAAACCTGCTACTTTCTTCCAATGAAAATTTGTAATTTCAGGTTATTTCTACGATTACCGTCTTGGCGAAAGACTTCAGTGCTGTTCATTTGGTATATCCAAGGGGAGTTCATAAAAAGTAGAAAGGGTCTTGCTTATTAAGAAATTTTCGGAGCCGTCGACCGTTAGTAAACATAGGAAGCATTTCAAGCGCAGAGTCTTTTGATGAAAATAAGCTGTCTGGCACCAGCCTCATACTTTTAACTTTTCTTACTTTTTAATTGGTCGAGGGTTGTATTTATTAAAGGTGGCGTGTTTTTTGTCTTTTTAGTTGTATATTTTCCGATTCTATCTGTGTAGTATACTAGATCTGAAAAATTATTAAATAAATGTTATTTGATTGGATTCACTGGGTTAAGCTCAAAACCACTTTCTCACCCGCTCTCTGCCGTTTCATAGGCATGCACACGAACATTTGTGTAGATGTATTCTAACTTACCGTAGTCATGAAGCCAGAGTGTCTTTATCGGGATCAAACAGTTGCTTTAAAGAGAAAAAAATAACATTGGAGGAAATCGAAAGAAGAAATGGTAAGTAATCAGGAAAAATGCAGTACCAGATTATTCTTAAGAAATATCATCCAGCCTACGACCAAATAAAGAAATTGGAAACTAATCCAACACTTATTCGGGTACGTAGAAACGCAGGCTAAAATTCTATGGGTATATTGAAAGTATGGAATCAACAAGGTTGTCTGGATACCTTGTGGAATTCTGCGAAAGTCGCAGTAAAGTTAAAATCGAAACAAAAATTGGCCAGGTTCGAATAGACTCAAAATGTGAGGGTTCTGTACAAACTTAATTATGTATATACACAGTTCATCTATTTCGCGAAACGAGAATAGTGACGAATTTAGTCTCTTATCGACATTGATATTGGCGAGATATCGTTCCCAGGGATTCCAAGTCTTTCGAAAATGTTTTAATTTTAGGTTTGAAGTCGGATAACAAATACAAAAGAAATATTTTTTTCATGTGACATACGAGTAAATACAGATTAACAATTTTCTGATTTTTTTTTCTTTACTTGTACTGTGAAACCTTTCTTCTTGCCAAATTTCATGATTCTAGGTCAATGGGAAGTATCACACAGGTTTTAACGACTGAGTTTGCGAGTATCAAAACATGTGACATAAATGACCATATCTTTTGATTGCGTTGACTTAGAAGCTTAATTTTTTTACACCATCAAGGGAACACATACCTCTATATGTGATGTACATTTCAACGTGATACGTCTACCCCTCCCCAGAAAAAGGCGTCTTAACTGACGGACGAACACCAAAGATACAGTCGGATGACAAATGTCAATTTTTTTTCGTCTGATATAACAGCAAATTTAGAATTTTCGGATTTTTCCCCTTGGTTGTACAGTGCAATGTTGTTCCTTCCAAATTCCATGATCCTAGGTCAACGGGAAGTTTCCTACGAGTTCTGATAAATGAGTTTGCGAAGTCGAAAATATGTGACATAAATGACCGCGTCTTTTGAGTGCATTGACGTAGAGGCTTATATCTTTTACACCGCCAAGGGACCATAGACCTTACAAAGGACACTCCCTATCGCACCCCCTCAGATTTAGTGGTAAGATGGTGCAGTCGACAGCCCGTCAAAAACTGAACACAGGTCAAGCGTGAAAACAGAAAGTGTACTGAACTGTGACGAAAGAAGCAAAATAGAAACCGCGAACGGTCCAACCTGAAGATGTGCAACATCGAGCGAAGTTAGATAGGCATGACGTCGTGGTTACGCCGTAACGGTATTGCGCTGGGAGATGGATGATGGGTGCTCAAATCTCCCCCATTGACCATTTTTAACAAAATTATGAATTATCCGTCCGGTAATTGACGGGTCTGTTCGCTGTATTCAAATTTGTGGCTGTGTCCTGGTGTAGCGCCCGTTTGCAACAGCTATAAAGAAGTGACCTCCATACGTACATACCTCCTATTTGTTCTACACAACTACCATATGTTATGACCCTTGCATTCCGTTTTGGAAGTTTTGACTGTTGAATTCCTTTACAGTAATATAGGTCAAAAATGGTTCAAATGGCTCTAAGCACTATGGGACTTAACATCTGATATCATCAGTCCTCTAGACTTAGAACTACTTAAACCTAACTAACCCAAAGACATCACACACATCCATGCCCGAGGAAGGATTCGAACATGTGACCGTAGCAGCAGCGCGGTTCCGGACTGAAGCGCCTGGAACCAAATTTCAGCTTATTATGTCTACCCGTTCCCGAGGAAAAGGGTTTTAACTGTTGCACAGACAGAGGGATGGACAATCAATGTTATGCTGTAAAGGTTCTGTTTTTGCCGATTGAAGCGCGTAACACGATCAGGACAGTAATAGAAGGCTTGAAAGTAGCAGAAATAACACAACTTGACATTGCAGATAGAAAATTGAAGTGGTCGGTGGCAGAGAGTGCTAACTTTCAATTTACTAAAGATAATTCTGACTACCTTGTCTGTTACGTTTACGAATGTGCGACGTATTGGTAGCCAGTGATTTCACATGTACCTCTAGAAACCATTGTCTTTTAAATTGTTTTGTGTTATTATATTTGTTGTCGTATCTTTGAATTCAACTAACAGTAACCTAAATGTGCTATTGGGAATTAGCACTTTCTTCCGCGGACTCCTTCAATTTTTTGGGAAGAAAATTCACGGGTGGCCGGTTGGCCTTCCAGAAAAACACTATAATACTGGAACAACTTGATGAAAGAATGAAAGTAGTATGGGTAGAAAAAGGAGTGGTCCAGTAGGGCCAAAACGTGAACGATATAATCGATTAACGGTCTTTCACCCGTCGTGCTGATCAAGACCAGTGTTTCATTTCTTAAATAAACGAAACGCTTTTGGTAAAGTAAATATGCATATCTACAATGTCGTGTGACTAGGGCCTCCCGTCGGGTAGACCGTTCGCCAGGTGCAAGCCTTTCGGTTTGACGCCACTTCAGCGACTTACGCGTCGATGGGGATGAAATGATGATGATTAGGCCAACACATCACCCAGTCCCTGAGCGGAGAAAATCTCCGACTCAGCCGAAAATCGACATCGGGCCTTTAGGATTAACGTTCAGTCGCGCTGACCACTCAGATACCGGGGGCGGACCATGTCTATAATTAAATATACGTATATGAAATTCTCAGAGTACTCCTAATACGACGCGCTTTTTTAAGTAAGTACCGTTTTGAACTTAAAAAAAGAATTGCTAAGATATGTCAATAATTTTATTTTTACATGAAAGCCTGTACGTTAATCTACTTTTCTACATAATTTCCGTTGTACCAGTTTTTGAATACCCTCCTCATAGAAGTCTGTCGCCTGACTTGTTAACCACTGCTTCACCACTGTTTTGACTTCGCCATCGTCTTGAAGACGCTGACCTCCCAGGTGTTTCTTCAAGTGCAGAAACAGATGGTAGTCACTGGGCGCAAGATCAGAGCTGCACGGAGGATGATCTAAAGTTTCCTGTCGAAAAGATGTGATGAGATCTTTGGTCTGATTCGCCACATCCGGACGGACATTGTCTTTCAGCAAAACGATGCCCTTGCTCAACTTCCATGGACTGTTGCTTTGATTATGGTGTGACGTAGGCCACCCACGTTTCATTGCCCGTAACAGTTTGGCTTAAGACATCATCACCGTCGTTGTGGTACCGCTCAACGAAAGTCAATATACTGTCTAAACGTTTGGTTTTGGGCACATCGGTCAACGTTTTCGGTACCCAACGTGCGCACAATTTTCAGTAATTCAAGTGCTCGGTCACAATGCCATACAAAACAGTACGAGAAACATTAGGAAAGTCATCCTGCAACGAAGAAATCGTAAAGCGTCTGTTTTCTCTCACCTTATTGTCCACTTCCTGTACCAAACTTTCGTTAACGACCGAAGGACGCCCACTCCGTTGTTCATCATGCACATTTGTGCGGCCATCTTTAAATGCTCTCACCCACTTTCTTACCATTCCATCACTCATAATGTTTTTTCCGTAAACTGCACAGATCTCACGATGAATATCGATCGCTTTTAGGCCTTTAGCACTAAACAGTCCTATAACAGCCCGTACTTCACAGTTGGCAGGGCTCACGATTATCGGAAGCATCTTAAACACTCAGTACACAACGTAAACAAGGACGATTCAGACTGTAATGGCGTCAGTGCGTATATTAAGGTACAGGCTTTCATGTAAAAATAAAATTGAGATATCTTAGCACGTCTTTTTATAATTTCAAAACGGTACTTACTTAAAAAAACACGCCCCGTAAATGTTTTCATACATGTGACTGCCGTACGTTACACAAAACGAAGTTAATCGGTAATGTTAGCACTGAACGTGAAGCTAAGCAGATGTTGAAGGAGAGACTTGGAAGAGACCCCTACATTGTGGCAGACGTTTGCAATAAAAAATGAAGGGTGCTCTCAGTTCCGCCTGCACCGAGACGAAGCAAGCTGTCAGAGCGTAACAATTTCTATGTGCAGGAAGCATAAAACCCACGAAGCATTAAACGTGAATATCATTAATCACTAGGGGGGGGGGGGGGGGTCGTAAGAAAGAACTGCAAAATAGCGGAAAGTGCTGTGAAGGTTTATTCTCTAAGTTCTCAGCAAATAGCTCGTGTTAGCCTCAAGAACTATTCATTCACTCTGTACATCTGCCTCTACGTCATACTCCGCAAGCCACCTACGTGCGTCTGGCGTAGTGTACATCTGATACCAGTAAGTGGTGCCCCAGGCCCACTAGCGAACAGCGCGTGTGAAGAATGATTGTAGGTCTGTCTGTATTAGCTCTAGCCAGCCGGTTGGAGTGGCCGTGCGGTTCTGGGCGCTGCAGTCTGGAGCCGGGCGACCGCTACGGTCACAGGTTCGAATCCTGCCTCTGGCATGGTTGTGTGTGATGTCCTTAGGTTAGTTAGGTTTAATTATTTCTAAGTTCTAGGTGACTGATGACCTCAGAAGTTAAGTCGCATAGTGCTCAGAGCCATTTGAACCAGCCAGCCAGCTCTAGCTTCTAGAATTTTCTCGTCGTGGTCATTTCGCGAGATGTGTATGAGAAGAAGTAGTATGCTGTCCGACTCTTCCCGGAAAAAGTGCATTTCAGTAATAAACCTGTCCGTGATGCACAACGCATCTCTTCTGACGTCTGCCATTGGAGTTTGTTGAGCGTATCTGTAACGGTATCGCGCCGACTAAATTATTCCGTGAAGACTCCGCTCTTCATTCGATGTCTCCTATCTCTTCTATCAGTCCTCCATGGTAAGGGTCCCGGATTGATGAACAGTCCTCAAGAGACGGTCAGACAAGCACCTTGTAAGTCACTTCCCTCGCAGATGAATTAAATTACCTTAAGATTCTTCGTATGAATCCCAGTTTGGCGTCTGCTTTTCCTGCTATTTATTCTATGCAGTCATTCCGCTCACGGTCGCTCTGGATAGTTACTCCCGGATATTTTACGGTAGATACTGTTTCCAGCAATTTGTCATCAATGTGCAGCTATACAGTAGTGTATTTATTTTCCTATGTATACGCAATAAGTTACATTTATTTGCGTTTAGGATCAACTGCCAGAGCCCGCACGATTCATCAGTCTTCTGCAAATCAACACTACCTTCTGACTTTGCTACTTTATTATAGAGAACCACATCTTCTGCGAACAGTCTTAAAGAGCTTCCGACCCTCACTACTAAATCTTTCACAACTGTAACGGTACCATCACACTTCCTTGGGGTATTCCGGAAGTAACCTTTACTTGTATCTATTTTGTTTGGTTAAGACCGACCTTTTGAGTTCTATCTGCGAGGGAGTCTCGACTCCAGTCACAAATCTGGTCCGATGGGCCGTAAGCTCGTTTTTTCCCACCAAACGGCAACACGGAACGGTGTGAAAACCCTTCCTGAAGTCAAGGAACACGGCATCAATCTGAGTGCCGTTGTGTACGGCGCTGTGGTTTTCGTGGAGGAACAGAGCGAGGTAAGTTTCGAAAGATCTCTGTTTCCGAATCCACGTACATTTTTACAGAGATTTTCGTTTTCAAAAACGCTATAATTATTAAGATAAAACATCTTCCATATTTCTACAACAGATTGACGTCAGCGTTACAGGCCTATAATTATGTGCATCTCTCCTCTAGCCCTTCTTGGAAACGAGAATGACCTAGGCTTTTATCTAGTCGCACTGTACCCTAGCTGCTCCAGCCATCTACGATAAATTACTGCTAGAGCGGAAGTAAGTTATTTCACATAATCACTGTAGAATCTTATACGTATTTCACCTGGTCCTGATGCTATTCCACTACAAGACGATCATAGTTCCTTTTCTGTTCCGCGATCTGTTTCTCAATATCCGCCATTTCGACGTTCGTACGATGACTGGAAGAAGCAGTGTGGACGAATTCCACCTCAGAATGATTCATTCTGGAGTTAATTTCCTAGGCTGCGAGTAAGCTATTTCTTGGCAATATCCTTTCTTCCAGGAGTGCTAGTCTGGCCAGATACACAGGAGAGCTTTTACGAAGCTTGGAAAGTACACTACTCGCCATTAAAATTGCTAAACCACGAAGATATGACATGCTACAGACGCGAAATTTAACCGACAGGAAGAAGATGCTGTGATATGCAAGTGATTAGCTTTTCAGAGCATTCACACAAGGTTGGCGCCGGTGGCGACACCTACAACGTGCTGACATGAGGAAAGTTTCCAACCGATTTCTCATACACAAATAGCAGTTGATCGGCTCTGCCTGGTGAAACGTTGTTGTGATGCCTCGTGTAAGGAGGAGAAATGCGTACCATCATGTTTCCGACTTTGATAAAGACCGGATTATAGCCTATCGCGATTGCGGTTTATCGTATCGCGACATTGCTGCTCGCGTTGGTCGAGATCCAATGACTGTTAACAGAATATGGAATCGGTGGGTTCAGGAGGGTAATACGGAACGCCGTGCTGGATCCCAACGGCCTCGTGTCACTAGCAGTTGAGATGACAAGGCATCTTATCCGCATGGCTGTAACGGATCGCGCAGCCATGTCTCGATCCCTGAGTCAACAGATAGGGACGATCGGAAGACAACAACCATCTGCACGAACAGTTCGACGACGTTTGCAGCAGCATGGACTATTAGCTCGGAGACCATGGCTGCGATTATCCTTGACGCTGCATCACAGGCAGGAGCGCCTGTGATGGTGTACTCAACGACGAAACTGGGTGCACGAATTGCAAAACGTCATTTTTTCGGATGAATCCAAGTTCTGGTTACAGCATCATGATGGTCGCATCCGTGTTTGCCGACATTGCGCTGAACGCACATTGGAAGCGTGTATTCGTCATCGCCATACTGCCTTATCACCCGGGGTGATGGTGTGGGGTGCCATTGGTAACACGTCTCGGTCACCTCTTGTTCGCATTGACCGCACTTTGAACAGTAGACGGTACATTTCAGATGTGTTGCGACACGTGGCTCTACCCTTCATTCGATCCCTGCGAAACCCTACATTTCAGCAGGATAATGCACGACAGCATGTTTCAGGTCCTGTATGTACCTTTCTGGATACAGAAAATGTTCGACTGGTGCCATGGCCTGCACATTCTCCAGATCTCTCCCCAATTCAAAATGTCTGGTCAATGGTGGCCGAGCAACTGGCTCGTCATAATACGCCAGTCACTACTCTTGATGTACTGTGGTATCGTGTTGAAGCTGCATGGGCAGCTGTACCTGTACACGCCATCCAAGCTCCGTTTGACTCAATGCCCAGGCGTATCAAGGCCGTTATTACGGCCAGAGGTGGCTCTTCTGGGTACTGAGTTCTCAGGATCTGTGCACCCAAAATGCGTGAAAAATGTAATCACATGTCAGTTGTAGTATAAGACATTTGTCCAATGAATATCCGTTTATCATCTGCATTTCTTCTTGGTGTAGCAATTTTAATGGTCAGTAGTGTAGTAGGGAGGCACTGGGTGCAGTGAGGTGTGAGGAGAGCTCGTGAGCTGTGCCTGGGATCTCAGTAAATAAAAAAGTGGTCCGCGAAGGGCAACGTTCCGAGATCGAGTCTGGTGCACAGTTTTGATATATTAGTAAATTTCGTTAGACATGACTTTCCCTCGGCGCGTGCAATATTCAAATAACTCACGGGAATTTTGACGCGTGACGTTGTCGGCAACCGCGGATATTGAACAAACGAGGGGCATTGGACAAGTCCGAGCAAAGGCCGAGAGTTGGCACCACCGGCGCGTATCGAGGACATGTTTAGTTACTAGCATCTTTGGAAAGAAAGCACACCAAGTTTCAGCCATACTGGTCTATTACTCTGTCTTTAATGTTCGTATGAATCAAGGAAGTCGAGTGATTGTCAAAAAATGGACGAAAAAGAATTTCATGTGGTGATTAAACATCACTTTATGAAACGCAAAATACCTCCGGAGACTAAAGAGAAGCTTGATAAACATTACGGTGGCTCTGCAACTTCAATTAGACAGTTTGTAAGTGGTTTCAAAATTTTTGGAGTGGCCATATGGGTACAAGTCATGCTGAACGTTCTGGGCACCCTGTGGAGGTTACGACTCCAGAAATCATTGCTAAAGCCCATGATATGTTGATGTATGACGGAAGAGTTAAGGTGCGTGTGATTCCTAGTGCTGTGGGCATCTCCAATGAACGGGTACATAATATTTCTCATAAACATTTGGACATGATAAAGCTGTCCGCAAGATGGGTTCCGCGATTGATCACGCTTGACCAAAAACGGAATCGTGTGAAGTGTTGCAAGGATGATTTGCAGCTGTTCGGGAAAAATCCGCAGGATTTTAAGCGTCGTTTCGTCACTGTGGATGAAACGGATACATTACTATACTCCTGAGACCAAACAACAATCTAAACAATGGGTTACCAAGGGAGAATCTGCACCAGAAAAGGCGAAGACCATTTCTTCGGCCGGAAAGATTATGGCGACTTTCTTTTGGGTTCGCAAGGGATAATCCTCAGCGACTATCTGGAAGAGGGTAAAACTATTGCAGGTGCATATTATTCATCGTAATTGGACCGTTTGAAAACCTAGCTGTAAGAAAAACGCCGGCGATTGGATGACAAAAACGTCCTTTTCCATCACGACAATGCACCAACACACACCTCAGCAGTTGTGGTCGCAAAATTAATGGAAACAGGATTCCAACTCGTTTCATATCCCCTCTATTCTCCAGACTTGGCTCCCTCGGATTGCTATTTGTTCCCCAATTTGAAGAAATGCCTGGCGGGACAAAGATTTTATTCAACCAGGTAGGTGACTGTAGCAACTAATTGCTCAAACACATAAGTAGTTTTTAGTTTTGCACGTACTTTTCAAACGCCCCTCGAATGCGTCACACATGCTTAACATCAGCCGAGGAAATCGGCCATTGCAGAACTCTCTCTTGCCACCGGTCATACTGTAGAATATAATACGGAGAATCTGGCATGCACTTCCAGCTATTTGAATAGTGTTACAAAAGAAGCAGTTTAAATTAAATTATCACGTAACATTGTAAAAAGAGGTGGACGTTTTTGCTTAAATTCTGCCTGGAATCCTGTTTTCTCCCTTGCTGTCTCGCCCGTCGTTTAGCAATTTCGACTGGCGATACTTTCTGGCGACGCTAGTGTGTATAGTGTTTGTGTGTGTGTGTGTGTGTGTGTGTGTGTGTGTGTGTTTTGTTATCTTTCCGGAACTGCTCTACAAACCAAGGTGTGTGTGTGTTTTGTTATCTTTCCGGAACTGCTCTACAAACCAAGGTTTTTTCACTTGCATAGCACATACTTGTTGGAGTTTTGCACTGAAAATTACCAGGTGGTCACCTATCGAAATACTGGCGTTTGTCGGTGACGTCACCCAGCTGCATTACCGTAAGTTATTTAAACAGGAAAATTGGTATTTGACATATCTTACTAAGCAGATCTGTTTCTGTTAGCACTTTAGAGTGTTAGTACCTGACTCCACTAAGGAAAAAATGAATCTGAGACTGCGTCATCTTGGGGTTACAACTGGGAAATGAAATCTGTTGGGGTTAACGTACCATAAAGTTACTGAAACGCCTAAGCAAATCTTTATTCGTAATGTGGATATTGTAAGACACAGGTGATGTAAAAGTAAAACTAGTTTTCTTCGTTTACTTTCATTCCATAATTTTGTATAGGATTATTTTTTGGATTATCTCCCTAGCGAAGCTAAAGTTTTCCGTGTCCAAAAGCGGATATTGAGAGTTATCTGTGCTATGAATTCAAAACATCCTACAGACGCTTCTTCATGGACCTGGAGATACTAACGACTATTTTCCAGTAAGACGAAGCTTAACACATTTTTGTGTCCCACTGAGGACATATCAATTTTTTTTGGGTCCAACGAAGGACATATTTTTCAGATTACTTAAAAGTTCTAACAGTTTACTGGAACATAAAACTTTATTTGTTTCTGACCATATTTTATTCCCCTTTCTGTCTACATCACCAAAACTATTGTTAATATTTATGGAACATTCCGTCAGTTCTTGAGAGAACATAGACGTATTAAAAACTTCATATATTGTGGAACATTAATACTGTGAACTTAAGGTTTTTAATTACTGTTAGTAATCAGCCGTTAAACAAACCAACTTTTCTTGGACTTGGTGTTTTTTCACTCAATGAAAAAAGACACTGAGTGAAAATTTGATCAGTTTCACCTGACAGTTCATAGAAATTGAAAGGTTTAAGTTGAATTCCCTCCTCCAGACTGAAATATCTTACAACTTCCACTTCACTTCTGTTTCAGCTTTCCATCGTTATTATTCCATAATTAATGTTTTGCAAAGAACGCAACACATTATAAAATATAAATACCGAAATAACGTTAACAATAACTGCCTCTGTTTCAGTTCAACAGAATGAAATTTCATATACATTTTAACCAGTTTTCATGTGCAATCTGACGTTTTGAAGCCGAGTTCTTGTCTAGCAGTTCTGATGAAAATGCAGCCTCTTTAACAGCACACTCCAGATAAAGGATTCCATCTTTGGCTTTAAGAAAGTCTCCCTTGTTTGGCGAAACATTCGCATTAAAACCACTCCTCTCCTATGTTTGTTTCCACGTGGTCTTTAATATATTCCTCTCCTTTAGGTGCAACAGAAAATTCTGCGACACAGAGTGTTCAATAAACACTTTCATTGTTAATGCAGCCACACAGTTAAAAAAACTGTACATCTTTTTAGGTTAATATTTTAGACACTTTATTTTGGACATTGCTAAACGATGAAACAAACAACGAATAGAGATAAAATGATCAAAAACTTGTAGGCGAATAACTTCATACAGGAAATCGAGGCAAACACGTTGCCCCTATTGTGTTGTCAAATGACTTGAGAAGTTGTGGCAGAACCAGGAGTCACGCCTCCTCATAGAGATCAGCATTTGCTACAAAGTCGGCTGAGAGAGGCCTTAAGGAGATGTCAAACATGTGGGTCTAAAATTTAAAAAGAATCCTCTTCGGTCGCAAAATTCTTAAACCCTGGACATTTTTGGAACCCCGGGCATTACCCAGGACGGCACTAACAAATCCAGACTGTCCAGGCTAATCCCAGAGGTATGGTAAGCCTAAGTAAGAGCCATCTTATGTAGCTATGTGTGTACAGGGTGACCCAGTTACCTTGAAATCTCTTAACAACTTTTCATCGAGAAGCAAAATTTAAAAAAAAATGTATCAAGCAAATGTTTATCTACCTGGGGGACATTAACCAGCTTGACTGACTTTTTTGTGAGTTTGTTCGTTACGAAGATGTGAAGAGCAGTATATCTTTTCAGGATCCCGTACCTCATTCGGTAAAAACGGAACCCTTATAGGACCCCTTTGCTGTCCGTCTATCTCTCTGTCTATCCACCTGTTAAAAACTCATTTTCTCAGGAACGGGTAGACGAATCAAGTTGATAATTGTGTCATATACGAAAGTCTTTGGTCCTTTGGCGGTGTAAAAAGTTGAAGCTTCTAAGTGAATACAGTCAAGAAACACTGCCATTTATGTCACATTTTTGATACTCGTTAACTCACACATTAAAATTTGTAGGATATTTCCGGCTAGCATAGAATACTAAAATTTGGCAAAAAGCCAGGTTTTACCGAACAAGTAAACAGAAAAATCCCAAAATTGTGAATTTGTAGTTACATCACATCAAAAAAACTTGATCTGCAGTATTACTTTTATTGTGTTACAAGGCTGTCTTCGTACATTTACTGATTGCTGTCGCCACAGAACTTACAGTATTTATAGACGACATTGGAAATGAAATTACACATCCAGATAGAAGCGGAAACCTACAATAAATAACATCTTCGACAGTGTCGTAGTAATGCAGTGTAAAAAGTAAATAGTTGAACAGTAAATAAATGTAAAGGGAGTAAACAGGAAAAAACTTTAACACAAAACTGGAGCAGAAAGCCTACATAACAGTTCATGTTAATAAACAAAACCAACAAAATCAAATAAAATTATTACTTGACAAGGCTACTTCAGACGGTATAAAACATGGATAGTGATACATAAACCAATTAAAAGAAAGCATTATCAAGATAACTACAGGATATATGAAGAGCTAAAGCAATCATTCTTCGTATAAACTGTTATGTAGACTTGCCGTTCCAGTTTTGTGTTATTTTTCCTGCTTATTCCCTTTATACTTATTTACTTTTCAACTTTTTACATTGCGTTACCACCAAACTGTCGAAGATGTTATTTATTGTACATTTCTGCTTCAGTCTAGATGTGTAACTTCTTTTCCTATGTTGTTTACAATCATTGTAACTTCTTTGACGACAATAGTCAGTAAATGTCTAAAGATGGCTTTGCAAGTCGAATTACGGTTAAAACAATAAAAACAATATTGTAGAACAAAATCAAACTAGCGCTTCTCATTTATTATAATGTTGTTCTACCAAGAACCGACGGAAGATTCAGTTAACGTGATTACCTGCATATGCGTCCGTCTGTTAAGACCTCTTTCTTTCAGGAGTAGGTAGACTATCGAGTTTATATTTATGTTACATAGTAAGTTTTACGGTCCCTTGCAGTGTAAAAAATTTAAGCTTCTATGTAAATGCAATCAAAAGAAATGACTGGTTCAGGTGGCTCTGAGCGCTATGGGACTTAACTTCTGAGGTCATCAGTCCCCTAGAACTTAGAACTACTTAAACCTAACTAACCTAAGGACATCACACACATCCATGCCCGAGGCAGGATTCGAACTGCGAACGTAACGGTCGCGTGGTTCCAGATTGTAGCACCTAGAACCGCTCGGCCACTATGGCCGGCGCAATCAAAAGATACTGCCATTTATGTCGCATATATTGATACTCGCAAACTCACTCATCAAAACGTGTTGAGTATTTCCTGTTGACTGAGAATCATGAAATTGGGCAAGAAGCAAAGTTACATAGTACAAGTAAAGAAAAGAATCAGAAAATTGTTAAATCTGCAATTACATAACACGAAAAAATACTTCATTCTCCATTTTTTATCCAGGTTCAAAATTGAAATTTACAGTTTCTCTTAGTCCTGGAGATCCGGGGACGGTTATCTTGCCAGAAACAGTGTCAATAATAGTCATAAAATCGTCGACGTTTCGATTCCAGGCGTGGGTGAATTACCTGGGTACATAATTAAGTTTGTACGGAACCTTCAACACCCGTGTCCTACTCACACTTGACTTACGTTTTAACTAGTGCTCTGCATTTTTGGTGCCGTAATCCACTTCCTCTGCTCAAGACTTTATAAAAAAATGCATCACAGAGTAATATTCATGTAAACATGACGTTATAAAAAATGTAACACGACACAACTCGTCCACTTGAAGCTAACGGCAAACAAATGGAAAGACAAGAAAACTACACACATGCATTCTCAACGGGTGAATAGCATTTCTACTTTTCTCCTCGTCGGTGCATATGTTACCCACACAAATCTTCAACTGAGGCCAGTCGACTGAAGGGCTGGTTGCATTTTCCTTGTGTTTCCACTTGTGCACTGTCAATTCCAGCATCTGGAAGAGCCACGCACAGTGGTTAAGGGCTGAGAGTTCACAGGTAATTGTCCTCGAAGGTACGAATTCCGCAACAAGTGCGCTCGCTTCCAAAAACTCTGCATGTTAACCAGCCGTGACTCGTATGCTACAAGCAGGCTGAGATCCCCTGTCCCCGTAGTTCGGCGTGCCGAAAAGCTGAAAGTAGATTACTTTCTCAATTTCCAGGAAAGAAGGAGAAAGCCTATGATACGACTTAATGCCGTCGGTGCGCACTTGGCCGGGCGGAGGGCGGACCGCCGAAGGCAAAAACGGACCCAGCTAACTGTGCTGCGGCTGCCGTGAGCAGTATTCGCTCTCCTCGTGAGGCCCTGGTCACGGAACGAAAAGTCGACTAGCCTTCGCCGAAACTTGCATGTCCCTAAAAAAAAAAACTGTGTATCCATTCTCTCCGGCAGTTTTTGTCGCTGCGCAGTATAGGCTAGTGACTGTAGTGAAGCTGTCGAGGGATCGTGCCTCACTAGAGTTCAGATGGTTCAAATGGCTCTGAGCACTATGGGACTCAACTGCTGTGGTCATCAGTCCCCTAGAACTTAGAACTACTTAAACCTAACTAACCTAAGGACACCACACACATCCATGCCCGAGGCAGGATTCGAACCTGCGACCGTAGCAGTCGCACGGTTCCGGACTGCGCGCCTAGAACCGCGAGAACTAGAGTCATGTCAGTATAGTACCGTACTTAGTTCACTGAGCCCACTGTATAAACATCACTCACTGGAGATCAATGTTGACCTTAGTTTAAAAAAATGAATTTAATTCACGAATTCGTTATGTTGCTGAATGCACACATCAAAAAAAGTTTTGCATCACGCCGGTTCCCATAACTCCTGAAGATAGACGGTTGACTGTAGATATTGTATCACTGACGCAGTCCCTTTGACTGTTCAGAGATGTCACTAAACCCGCCCAAAGATGTAAACAACTATGCATGAGCAGCGCCTATTAGACGGAGGGAGTCCGACAGCCGATCAGTTCCAGTCATTCCACCAGGAAGGAGGTAAAGGCTCGTGTTGTCTGTAGTTCAACCATGCCTAGACGGTCAATACCGAGTTCCGATCGCTTCCGCATTGTCACTTAGTGCCAGGAAGGGCTCTCAACAAGTGTGCAGGCGTCGCGGAGTGAACGAAAGCGATGTTGTTCGGAGGTACACAGAGACAGTAACTGTCGATGACATGCTTCGTTCAGGCCTCCCAAGGGCTACTACTGCAGTGGCTGACCGCTACCTACGGATTATGGCTCGGAGGAACCCTGACAGCAATGTCACCATGTTGAATAATGCTTTTCGTGCAGCCACTGGGCGTCGTGTTACGACTCAAACTGTGAGCAGTAGGCTGCGTGATGCGCAAATTCACTCCCGACGTCCATGGCGAGGTCTATCTTTGCAACCACGAGACCATGCAGCTCGGTACAGATGGGCCCAACAACATGCCGAATGGACCGCTCAGGAGTGGCATCACGTACTCTTCACCGATGAGTGTCGTATATGCCTTCAACCTGACAATCATCGGAGATGTGTTTGGAGGCAACCCGGTCAGGCTCAATGCCTTAGACACACTGCCCAGCGAGTGCACCAAGGTGGAAGTTCCCTGCTGCTTTGGGGTGGCATTATGTGGGTCCGACGTACGCCGCTGGTGGTCATGGAAGGCGCCGTAACGGCTGTACGATACGTGAATGCCATCCCCCGACCGATAATGCAACCATATAGGCAGCATATTGGCGAGGCATTCGTCTTCATGGACGACAATTCGCGCGCCAGTAGTGCACATCTTGTGAATGACTTCCTTTAGGATAACGACATCGCTCGACTAGAGTGACCAGCATGATTTAGAATCACTACGGGGAAGTGTCAGTTTATGTACTCTTAGGAATGGCTACATACTCTGTGTAAGTTACGCGTTTTTGCAGCCGCTGCAGCTTCATTTTCTCTCCCCACTGATCATCGTAGTCAGATACAATACAAATCCGAGTTTATCCTCTGTTTCAGAAAAGCGATCTACAAGGGAATTTAGTTAACACCCCCCTTGGATCGATGACAGCATCCAAGTGCCGGTAATCCTTGCGGTAGACTGGAATATCGATCACTCAATGTTTTTCAGAGTCACCTGATAGAAGATCCGGAACAACAAGTGAAATTAGAGCGCTATTCATAAGAAGAGTACTTTTGAGACGTTTACGGAAGTGAAGTGCAAAAAACGCAAATGCAGCAAAATTCAAAGCAGATGCGTAAAAAGTGAAAAATTGCAAAATGTGTACGTGCAAGCAGGTGTCTTCTTTTCCTTTTTTTTTTTCCTTTTAACCTCTGCTACCGACGACGGGAAAAGCAGTGGTGTTCATAACATGCAAATAAGAGGAAAAAACCATCATAAGAAAACCGTACTTCAAACTTTGGTTCGGTGACGTCAGCCAATAGTACGCTGACTGACCCATCTCTAGGACAACAAGACAGTAGCGTCATCTACACAAAGAGGACATAGGCGCCGCGCCGCCTGGACGCGACCCAGTTGAAGATTAGCCGTTTCTACGAGCTCTATAGCAACGATTGGGGAACTGTATATTTCACTTGTATTATGAATTGTACACACTGACGAGCTAGCTTATATTTTTCTATCGCCCTTTGGTCGAGACACGACTGTATCTCACGAAGTTAAGTACCGCAATCATTTCCTTTTGTAGTAAACTTCATTAACACGATTTGCTTGTATTGTTGTATAGCAATCCGAGAGGCAGGTTTCCTAGGCATCCCACATTTCATGACTAGGCAGGACACAACAAACTTATGAAGAAAAACTGTTTTTAGTATATGAATAGGAAAATGTAGAAACATATTATGTACACCATATTTCCAGGATGACCATTGAATGTGCTTTGCAAAGAAAAGCGAAAAAAATATGGCCGAAAAACTCTTAAAATTCGATAAGCTTATGACGGGAAAATACGATAATTCCACCCTCTGTAACTCTGCCAAATCAATAGTAACAGGCCGACCCCGCATTGCAGCGGGAATAAGGCCTCAAGAAAATGATGAAACTGATGACTGATTTGTTATGAAAACTTTCGTGTTGCAAAGAAGTAGGAAAACAAGCGGAAGAGACTTCTCAAATTTGTTCAAGAAACTTTTATACACATCGAAATAATCATTGTATTGTATGTTAACGACGGAGAGGCTCCGTCCCCGCCCGCAACCGTAGTGGTCCACAACCCCACGACGACTACCGCAGTGGTCCACAACCCCACTTCGACTACCGCAGTCCGTTTCACCCCAACGCGACCCCATACCGAACCACTTTGTCAGGGTTATTGTGCAGTTCGGCCCCCAGTGGATCTCCCCCCCTCCCCCCCCCCCCCCCCCTCCCTCCCCAGGGAACGTCTCACACCAGTGTACGTCGAGTGTAACCGCTATGTTTGCGTGGCAGAATAATGGTTGTGTACGCGTACGTGCAGAACTTTTTCGTCCAGCAATCGCCGACGTAGTGTAGCCGAGGCGGAATAAGGATAACATTCGCCGAGGCAGATGGAAAACCGTCGGAAAACCATCCACAGACTGGCTGGATCACCGGACCTCGACACAATTCCGCCGGGCGGATTCGTGCCGGAGACCAGGCGCTTCTTCCCGATCCGGAAAGCCGTGCCTCAGATCGCAAGGCTAACCGGGCGGGTTCGAAATAATCATACTGGATGTTTCACTATTATGAGTGCAAACGAAACGGGCGAATAGACAACAGTGAGACGAGTGAACGATCCCAATAAAGACAGTTCCTGAGGCCAACGGTTTTCCCGATACGACATATTACACCAGAGTACGAATACATGAGCTCCTTGTAAGATAGTCCACGAGTATCCAAACTATAGATATGTACCTGACCGCAAACGGATGACATTAAGCGTTCCACATGGCCACCGTTGATGTGAAGGCTGGCTCCAGCACCTCTCCCCATCGATGCTCGCACACGCTCAAAAATTCCAGGGGTGTTCCGAATGCACTGACGGCCATTCCCAGTGCATTCCTGGACTTCGTCGACACTATCAACAGAGTTGGAATACACCAAAGCTTTTTAATATTCCCACACAAAAGAATCCAACAGGTTCAAGCCGGGAGAAATGGGACGCCACGGTGTTCGCAATCCACGACGGATACATTTGTTTGTCGAAGACTGGTGCTACGTATTTGCGAACAGTCACATAAATGTGTGCCAGTGCAGCATCATGCATGTACCAAATACACATCCTTCCACCATAAGGAATATCTTTTTTTTCTTTCCTTAAATTTATTAGCTTCCAAGATGCTACTACAGGCGGGTGTAAAAAGAATGTCCACAATGCAAAATACTGAACACGAAAATGAGGATTTGGCCCTTTCTGACTACCCCCTGAAGCAGATGTTAGGATCTCTTAATGGTGATGTTATTACCTGCTTCTTGCTCTTTAACATATAAATTACAACATAAAACAAAAATGAATGGTTAAGGCAACTAGTAACTACAACATGATAAATGTTGTTTCTGCTTATACATTTACTATAGATTAAAACCACTTTGTACAGCACAAATGGTTATATATCAATGTCAAATGGACATATAGAGATACAAATGAATTTCCTAACTAATGTTACTGATCAATTGCCCAAAGTTACCCTTTTTATGGCTACACGATCTAATATAAATAACGCCAGATGACTGACGTAATCTAGGTACCAAATACTAGAAGACACTACTTTAGAAGATGATCTACAGCGATGTGCAACCTCAGTGGAAATAAAGTTACCTGATCACAGCTATTTAGCTTTATAACCCTAATAAGCCGAAGCGATTAGCAATATCAGCGTATGTACTGCGCTCAGAGCGCCAGAGTGGTAGTTCTCGTATACGTCTGCGACGACGAAAGAACTCCAGCCACGAAATATATAAAAAAGTAACAATAATAAAAAAAAAGTCATTCAAACACTAGGACGGCAGAAGGCGGTCCTCTGACTAGTATAATCTAATACTGTCTTCTCTCTGTGTTCTACAGACAAGAAACGCCAACTCCCAGTCACAAGGACGTAATTCAGATAATGTCTCAACGAGAATATAGACAAAAGAAGTGCTCTCAGTCACTAAACGCTGCGCTCATAACGACGACTCCCTACCCGGAGGCGAACTCCAGAATCGTATAAGTTCGCAACAGTACAGTGCCGTAATCGTTCACTGACTATAAAATCTCCTGAAAGCAAAGGCAGTAAGTCTGTCTGTACCAACAAAAGCTGATACTGAGCGACCGTCAAACACGGGCGCTCAGAACTGAAGACGTCTTTCTCTTCACCGCTGGCACCAACAAAGCTCGGCGCCCCTCCCTCATAATTGCAGAAGGTGACTCATATTCTCGAAGCCACGGAATATACTCCCTCTCTAGAGATACTTCCGAAAGTCGACCAACCATATTTTCGTCTTTTGTCGTCGAGCACGGAAAGTTGGCGCGGAAATATCTATTCCCGTTAATTAGGAATTCATACAATGGTACGCTTCTCAGAGTAAAAATCCTCGGAAATAACCCTGCCTGCGTGATTTCCGGGGTAACGCTTTCTCGTTCCTCTCTGTTGCGTGAAGATTTTCAGAGTTTCCGAAGTATTATCCAGTAATCCTTCCGGCCTCGCTACAATACCAGCCGGCAGCCGCTCTACTGTGCTTCAGCGCTCAGGTGCCCTGACCGTCTGTC
This sequence comes from Schistocerca gregaria, assembly GCF_023897955.1. Lineage (NCBI taxonomy): Eukaryota > Metazoa > Arthropoda > Insecta > Orthoptera > Acrididae > Schistocerca > Schistocerca gregaria. The sequence goes on from NC_064921.1 coordinate 164,601,978, forward strand.
TTGGGCTACATCCTGTGTTAAGCAGGACCAACACACCTCTGCGGGCTTTCCTACCCAGGGCCTGAATTACACCTGCCGTTTCATTTCCACTGGCGTTGCCACCTCTGCTAGTATAGGCAATCGTTCATTACGCTGTTTTGATAATAAAGACAATCCATCGCCTTTCCTGCAATAAGCGTTAACAACTATTTACAAGGTGTAAGTGGCAATGTCAGTCTTCTTTAAATATCCATATATACGATGTACAACCTATCAACTGATACCTAATTCCCACTGTAAATCACGGCAATGTACGTAGATGAGTCCTTGTAATGTACAAATTATAGTCACCTTACAAGCTATAGGAACATGCCCCATAAAGCCATTTGAACACTGCAAATACTACACATTAGTTAGCGTTGACAATTCATAGTACACATAAGTTTAACTCGTACCCTGGTACGAAGTTACATAGGCTTGACAAAGAACAGATTGCGACATAAAACAACTTATACATCCACAATATAATGAATCAAGTAAACAAGGTGAAAATGCAACATAGGGTACACAGAGGTAGTGTGCAAGAAAATCTTATTAGTAATACAATAACAAGCGATTAATCAGTGTTGGTACACATTTGGTATATTGCTAATTCAATCCATGTTAACGACTATGTATATAAATGTTCTTTTGTATGCACTGTAAGCGTTGTTTCAAAAACTGCGGATAGAGAATTGAAAATTTGTGCAGATCTTAAAGTACCATCAAGAAGGACATGAGAACAGTGCACTACAAGATCCATATTTGGGTATTGCATCCATATCTATAGATACCAGTGTTAAGACATTTATATATAGTGACATACATTTATAGGCTGGTCATTCACACCCTGCTTAACAGCACGTGGGAATATGGTCAGGCAATTGTGCTTCAGTCTTCCTCTGGCACTCTAACTACCAACAGCGTTAGATTAGCAGCACATGGACGTAGCTTATGTTGTCAGATTCATATAAGATTTTGTACGCTGCTCTATCGTTGGGTGCTAACAAGGTTTGACCATGAACCAGAATATTACTTACAAGTTTGTTTATATGATACATGTTCTAGTACACAGCAAGAATGTGTGGTTTGGAACTTCTTCCTCTCCGCGGACGCAAGGAGGGAGGCGCTTAGTTTGAGCCAACGGAAGTGTTTGTTGAACTTCCAATGCTTAAATCTAAGCCGTGCTGTAAGTAAGGTGTATTTTCCAAATGGTCGATCAGCTTGAGTAGCAGTAAATGGAGGCACACACGACCAAACAGTCGGCCAGTATCGGGGAAACCATTGGTTTCCGGAGCTATGTTAATCGGACGATTTGCTTGTCTACTCGCCCATTTCAGTTGTGCCCTCTACACTAGTGAAGCAAACGAAAAGAGAGTGTATAATTGTCAGCACGTAAGGCTCTCGAGCGCAGACCACTGACCACTATAGCGGCCCACAAGGCTAGGACACAGCAAGTGCCAGAGTGACAGGAGAGTGGAAGGGCTGGGTGATTAAGTGGGTTATTCTTGACAACTTTTATCACAATCAAAGATTAAAACTTAATCATTCCACAATTAAAGGAAACACTTCTAAATCAGATAAGAGCAGCTTGCACTTAACCAAATTTGTTTTAAAATTGTATTTAACAAGAACATGTTTGAATATAATAGTTATACACAGAGGTCACCTTACCAAAAAGTCTCAAAATTTAATTTCATGATTAGAGACCCAAAGATCACTTCACCAAATATTTTAAAAGTAGAATTTAATTGAGACACAAACGACACTTCAACAAGAACAACAATTTTCAGTCAATGATCGGACTCAACGACCACTTCACCGAAAAAACATTTTTAAAATCTCGGTTGAACCAGGAAGTCACAGAAACCACAAAAGACAAAAGGTACAATATCTAGCTCCGATAGTCTGAATCTTCACGCGCTAAATTTCAATTTATACAGTTACGAACACGCAGGTTTTCCTTCAGTATCTGTTTGAAAGCAAAAATGTAGTCTTCTGCAGGTTCATTCTGGGTTGCTGACGCTTGCAAAAAGATCCCTGTCGACGCGGCGAGCACACGCGAGTAACAGTCATTTCACAAGACTTTCTGTAAACGTGTCTTCATTTTGACGTCACACGCAATATCGACAACTACAAGAATTGCTATCGACTTCGTGACAAGGAAGAATATGAATGGCATTGCTCCTTCTTTTACTTGAAGCAATTTAAACTATTCTCCTAACCACCAACTCTTTAAATTCGCCACATATTCATAAGAAAAGAGCTAAATATTTTTGAAAGAAAGGATATGAATTTTATTGCTGGTCGTTTCAGTCGCAGCAACTACCGCTGTCCTCTTCGACTGCTGCCTAACTATACACTGTGAGATTGCCAAATATTTATTTCATGCTTCGTTCTCTGATCAGACGGAAATGTAAATAACTTAGGATATGTCAGAACATTCTTGTATTACATTCATAAGAAAGTCGCAGAATGTGTTAATAACGCTAAGTAAAAAAATAGGTCCATGTAGAGCGAACGTACATGCTTTGTTCTGTGATCTTGGTTTCCTGTCTTGGTTATCAAGGTGTCTCTTGAAGATTTATATCGTTAATGCATTATTAACTGACATTTTATGACAATGGTGACATGTTTGTGATAATTTGCAGGTGTGCCATTACCTTAAAATGGCGTAATGCAAGTTATGATACAAGCGAGTTTCACGCTTAATTTTTCAATTATTCGTGATAGCAATTCATTCCTGATAGAGAACTCTTATATGAATGCACAAACCGTCAATAAATCATTGTGTTACGTTTAATTATAACAATTTTTTCCGATACACCTGCATGAAGTCTCATGAGAGGCCCGTATCGAACGCTGACGGAAGTCGATAGCAGTTCCTACTGTTGTCGATATTGTGAGTGGCGTCAAAATGACGTCAAGTTTGCAGAAAGTATTTTGAAGTGAGTGTTATCCCTCCCACTCCCAGAAAGACTTCCAAATGTTAACAGAGGCGGAGCCATTGCTCTCTGGCAGAAGCGATCACTGTGGGTCGGCTGTGCAGGGTTGACGAGCTCTCGACCTCAACTCACACCAATGCAGAAAAAGGGAAATAGGAATAATCCTCAGAATTACAGGCCCATTTCACTAACGTCGATTTGCAGTAGTGTTTTGGAACATTACTGTGTTCGAACATTATGAATTACCTCGAAGAAAACGATTTATTCACACTTAATCAGCACGGATTCAGGAAATATCGTCCTTGTGAAACACAACTATCTCTTTATACTCATGAAGTAATGAGTGCTACCGACAGTGGATGTCAAACTGATTCCATATCTTTAGATTTCCAGAAGGCATTCGACACCGTTCCTCACAAACGTCTTCTAACAAAACTCCGTGCCTATGGAATATCGCCTCAGTTGTGCGTCTGGATTCGCGATTTCCTGTCAGAAAGGTCACAGTTCGTACTAATAGACGGAAAGTCAACGAGTAAAACAGAAGTAATATCCGGCGTTTCTCAAGGAAGTGTTATAGGCCCTCTATTGTTCCTGATCTATATTAACGACATAGGAGACAATCTGAGTAGCCGTCTTAGATTGTTTGCAGATGTTGCTGTCATTTGCCGTCTTGTAAAGTCACCAGATGATCAAAACGACTTGCAAAATGATGTAGATAAGATATCTGTATGGTGCGAAAAGTGGCAATTGATCCTGAATAAAGAAAAGTGTGAAGTTATTCACATGAGTACCAAAAGAAATCCTCTAAACTTCGATTACGCCATATGTTACACAAATCTTAAGGCTGTAAGTTCAACTAAAATCTTAGGGACTACAACTGCAAATAACCTAGACTGGAACGATCATATAGATAATTTTGTAGGTAGAGCAAATCAAAGACGGCGATTCATTGACAGAACACTTAGAAGGTGCAACAGCTCTACTAAAGAGACTGCTTACACCACGCATGTTCGCCATATACTGGAGTTCTTTTTTTTAAAAAAATCTTTATTCATCATCTTTATGATATACGTATTCAACTCACCACCTTACAAGACAATTGGGTCCTAGGATGTTACAATGTCATTATTGCTAGCGGCTAACTGCAGTTATTACAAGTGAGCTACAGTACAGTTTAACAATGGGCAATTTCTATTCTATTAGTACTCTACTTAGTTCTAATGGCTACTTATGACTAAAAACCTTTACTGCCTACAGCGTGACAGGTGTGCCAGTGATTGTGTAAACCTACTGTGCAGCCTTGCTCACCGAGCTAACCTCGATGAGCGTGACCCTGACACTAGGCAAGCCAAAGATGACTTGAATAGCTGCAGGTTCCTATTTGTATTTTCTATTTCTAAGTCCTACTAACTAAGATCCTATCCTACGTCAAGTCCGGTGCATGTCTCAATTCAGGTAGTTGTACCCTATCCTCCTAGTCCTCCACGTGGCCGATTCCAACTGTATTGTGAGTTGACCTATCCACTCACAGGCGGTACTGGATCAGGCTATTAATTATTTGCTGGTATTCCCGATTTAGCCTCAGATATTCTTTTAAAACTTTCTGCGATCCCTCGTTGGCTAGGTTATTCAGAGTTCGAAATGCCTCTTCACGTCTTCGTATGGAGTATGTGTCATTGTCGGGTAGTTGAAGTCGTAATGCGGCAGCTACATCATTGAAAAGGGGGCACTCGTAAACAACATGGTCGGGAGTACCCTCCAGTGCGCCACAGTCACACGCAGGAGTAGCCCTCCTCCCAAACCGACATAGATATGTAGGATAAGGTTCATGACCAGTGAGAAAATGTAACAGTCCTCGAGTTGGCTCACAATACTTCATTCCTAGCCTTTCTTTCACATCCAGCAGAAGTTAAAATGTTCTGTGACCAGTATCATCAGCCTCCCACAATTCCTGCCACAGTTCCTCACTTCTTCTCCTAATCGTACCCTTGTCCCCAGCCCGAACACCCTGAATATCCTCTGTTTTTTCATTATTCCCTTTCTTAGCCCAGAATCATGCTGCCTGCTCTCTAATCTTGATGTACAGGGGCCAGAGCCCCATTATCACTAACAGAGCCCCACCTGGAGATGTTCTGCAGGACCCCACTGACCTTAATATTATATTCCTCTGCACCCTTCTCAATGACACGTCTGGCACCACCCTCGTGAGCCTATACCCCCGGACTCCCGAGCCGTAACCCACTATTGACATTAGTATGCTGTTGTGATACAGTATTATCAAATAAAGGGCAAGATGAAACCTTTTGTGGCCAATGGAGATGAGGTTATTGAGTATGTGTAGGGCTCTTTGGGTTACAGTTTCAATGCGCTTTCCAAAATTCCACCTTTCATCAATGATGATTCCCAAGTAGCGTGCCCCACGTTGCCAGAGAACTAGCGAGCTCTCAATTCTTACTGTAGGGTTCCTTATAAGTTTTAACATGAACCATGGACCTTGGCGTTGGTGGGGAGGCTTGCGTGCCTCAGCGATACAGATGGCCGTACCGTAGGTGCAACCACAACGGATGGGTATCTGTTGAGAGGCCAGACAAACGTGTGGTTCCTGAAGAGGGACAACAGCCTTTTCAATAGTTGCAGGGGCAACAGTCTGGATGATGACTGATCTGGCCCTGTAATAATAACGAAAACGGCCTTGCTGTTCTGCTACTGCGAACGGCTGAACGCAAGGGGAAACTACAGCCGTAAATTTGCCCGAGGGCATGCAGCTTTACTGTATGATGAAATGATGATGACGTCCTCTTGAGTAAAATATTTCGGAGGTAAAATATTCCTCCATTCGGATCTCTGGGCGGGGACTACTCAAGAGGACGTCGTTATCAGGAGAAAGAAAACTTGCGTTCTACGGATCTACGGATCTACTGGCCTTACGACTTACCTTAGAAGAAAAATTAAGGAAAGGCAAACCTACATTTCTAGCATTTGTTGACTTAGAGAAAGCGTTTGACAATGTTGACTGGAATACTCTCTTTCAAATTCTAAAGGTGGCGAGTGTAAAATACAGGGAGCGAAAGGGTATTTACAATTTGTACAGCACCAGATGGCAGTTATAAGAGTCGAGGGACGTGAAAGGGAAGCAGTGGTTGGGAAGGGAGTGAGACAGGGTTGTAGCCTCTCCCCAATGTTATTCAATCTGTATATTGAACAAGCAGTAAAGGAAACAAAATAAAAGTTCGGAGTAGGTATTAAAATGCATGGAAAAGAGATAAAAACTTTGAGGTTCGCCGATGACATTGTAATTCTGTCAGGGACAGCAAAGGACTTGGAAGAGCAGTTGAACGGAATGGACAGTGTCTTGAAAGGAAGATATAAGATGAACATCGACAAAAGCAAAACGAGGATAATGGAATCTCGAATTAAGTCGGGTGATGCTGAGGGAATTAGATTAGGAAACGAGACATTTGAAGTATTAAAGGAGTTTCGCTATTTGGAGAGCAAAATAACTGATGATGGTCGAAGTAGAGAAGACATAAAATGTAGACTGGCAATGGCAAGTAAAACGTTTCTGAAGAAGAGAAATTTGTTAACACCGAGTATAGGTTTAAGTGTCAGGAAGTCGTTTCTGAAAGTATTCGTATTGAGTGTAGCCATGTATGGAAGTGAAACACGGACGATAAATAGTTTGGACAAGAAGAGAATAGAAGCTTTCGAAATGTGGTGCTACAGAAGAATGCTGAAGATTAGATGTGTAGATCACATAACTAATGAGGAGGTATTGAATAGAATTGGGGAGAAGAGGAGTTTGTGGCACAACTTGACTAGAAGAGCGGACCGGTTGGTTGAACATGTTCCGAGGCATCAAGGGATCACAAATTTAGCATTGGAGGACAGCGTGGGGGGTAAAAATCGTAGAGGGAGACCAAGAGCTGAATACACTAAGCAGATTCAGAAGGATGTAGGTTGCAGTAGGTACTGGGAGATGAAGAAACTTGCACAGGATAGGGTAGCATGGAGAGCTGCATTAAACCATTCTCAGGACTGAAGACGACAACAACAACAACACGTGGAAGTATTCGGTGAGATTGTCATTTTTTTGCTCCTGCACCATTTTTCCATTGCCCTTTCTAATTGTGGTCCTATATCTTCGCGGCTACGGCCGCCAACCAACAGAAGGAGGTCATCCGCGTAGGCTATCATCTCTAGCACCTCTTCGTTCTGCTGTAGGTTATCCAGTAGTGCTTCCATACGGATGTCCCAGAACAGGGGGCCAACACGAAAACCTGGGGGCATTCCTTTGTTATTTTTTTCCAATTTTCCCGCTAGGAGACGATAGCCAGACCTCCCGATCCTATCGATCCAATTCTGGAATATCGCTTGCGGTGTGGGATCCGCATCAGGTGGGACTGACGGATGACATCGAAAACCTTCAAAGAAGGGCGGCTCGTTTTGTACTACCGCGAAATAGGGGAGATAGTGCCACAGACATGATACGTTTATTCGAGTGTCAATCATTAAAACAAAGGCGTTTTTCGTTGCTACGGGATCTTCGCATGAAATTTCAATCACTAGTCTTCTCCTCCGATTGCGAAAATGTTCTGTTGGCACCCATCTGCATAGGAAGGTATGATCTTCACGAGAAAATAAGAAAAACCAGGGCTCGCATAGACCAATTTAAGTGCCCGTTTCTACCGCGCGCCGTTCGAGAGTGGAACCGCTGTATGACAGCTTGAATGTGGTGCACGGAAGCCTGTGCCAGGCGCTTTACTGTGAATAGTAGAGTAATCACGTAGATGTATATGTAGAAGAAACGTTTTGTCTCGAATCCCTCGCCGCTGCACATTGTGCGGCCGCCGCGCCCTCTATCACCGAGACGGCGCTTCGTATTAGCGCCGCGAAATTCAAGTCGGCGCAGCTGCCAGCCGCGAAACGGTGGCGTGTCCCTGAAGGCACACCCATCTCACCTTCCAGAAGGATCTGCCGAGCCCTAAAAGAAGCATAAAGCCAGTACTTCGACCACTTACCAAAATATGGAACCTTCTGGTCAGCGTGAAAGACAACATCGGATTTCGCACACTTCGGGTCTGTCACATCCGATGCGAATGTGCAAATTTCACATCGGACAAACGCAAGAATGTCCCTCTGCGTTGCACAGAGCATATACGCAACGTATGGCATGTGGCTGTTGTTTTCTTCATTCCTAAGATTCGTTTGATGCAGCTCTCCATGCTACTCTTCCCTGTGTAAGCCTCTTCATAGGCAGGGAAATAAATCTGCATGGCCGAGCGCTGCTTAACTGAAAAGCACACGTTCGATTACGGAAAGACATCCGTCATCTGCTTAGCTAAGGGTTTCTAGGTGAGTAGTATTAAAGATGCAATTGAGATATGAGTGTCGACGAATTCGGCTAATCGAGGTAAATGGTTCAAATGGCTCTGAGCACTATGGGACTTAACATCTGTGGTTATCAGTCCCCTAGAACTTAGAACTACTTAAACCTAACTATCCTAAGGACATCCATGCCCGAGGCGGGATTCGAACCTGCGACCGTAGCTGTCTCGCGGTTCCAGAGTGAAGCGCTTAGAACCGCTCGGCACGAGATAAGTGTTTTGCCCTCTGTGCAACTTGGCAACTACTCTTTGAAGCAGTGAGAAGGGGTGAGGCAGCAGCCTATATCGCATGGGACAGCCGTGAATGGCGGACCCTAGTTTCTCGCCATGAACAAATCGTCGGGGGCTCTGTTAAAACTTTTGTGTAGCGGTCTTTGCGTCGCCGATAGCTGTATAAGGATGATGATAATGTTGGTTTGTGGAGCGCTCAATACACTGGTCATCAGCGTCCGTACAAGTTCAGAATTAGGAGTGATTTAAAATGGAATGATCATATGAAGTTGATCGTCGGTAAAGCAGATGCCAGACTGAGATTCATTGGAAGAATCCTAAGGAAATGCAATCCGACAACAAAGGAAGTAGGTTACAGTACGCTTGTTCGCCCAATGCTTGAATACTGCTCAGCAGTGTGGGATCCGCACCAGGTAGGGTTGATAGAAGAGATAGAGAAGATCCAACGGAGAGCAGCGCGCATCGTTACAGGATCATTTAGTAATTGCGAAAGCGTTACTGAGATGATAGATAAACTCCAGTGGAAGACTCTGCAGGAGAGACGCTCAGTAGCTCGGTACGGGCTTTTGTTAAAGTTTCGAGAACATACCTTCACCGAAGAGTCAAGCAGTATATTGCTCCCTCCTACGTATATCTCGCGAAGAGACCATGAGGATAAAATCAGAGAGATAAGAGCCCACACAGAAGCTTACCGACAATCCTTCTTTCCACGTACAATACGAGACTGGAATAGAAGTGAGAACCGATAGAGGTACTAAGGGTACCCTCCGCCACACACCGTCAGGTGGCTTGCGGAGTATGGATGTAGATGTAGATGTAGAATCTTTCAATTTCGAGTCCCGGCGCTTCCCAAATGATGAATGAGCGCGTCACAAACACCCAGTCCTCGGGCGGAGTTTGTGTAAGGAGACGGACTATGACACATCGGTAGTAATGCTTATCCATTACTGATATTTTAGAACTGTGACTGTATATTGAATGTAAATAAGTTATACACAACTGCAACCAGTCACTTTCTTGAATAATTATGTTTTATTCCATGAACCGCTCTTCGAACCTTTTCAGGTTTATCTTCAGATAGCTTCAGGAAGTTACATCATTACTGCCAGCATAATGCTGGGTGATGGCTTGCGACAGTATAGGATGATTTTTTAGGTTAGTGTCCATCTGTTCATTAATTCTAGCTGGAACAAACAGAAGATGCCTTTACGAATACTCCAATTCACTCCAATGTAAGAATAAAAATAAGTCAACAGTTAAAGAACTTTCGTTCATGATTTTTTAAATATAAAATGTACAGCCATACAAACAGCTTTAGTCCATTACAATCACTATAACTTTTATACATATACCTTTAGCTAAAATAAACAGAATCTACTCTTGATAATACCCCAGGTCATGTTAACATAACAACAGAAATAAGTCAAAAGTTCATCTGAAGATTTCTTATTAATTTAAATATAAAGGTCCTAGTCATACAGACAGCTGCATCTCATTGCAGATACACTAACTCTGTATTATTGATTCCTGGGTATTCATGTTAATGCCAATCATGATTTTAAAAAATTGCAATAAACTGCCTGTAATATACAAATAGGATTAAGATATCAGATCACCTGAAGTTTCAAACGAAACCTCCGGGAAGATAAAAACTGCGTGCCGGACTGAGACTCGAACGCGGGGCCTTTGCCTTTCGCGGGCAAGTGCTCTAGCAACTTTTTTTTTTTTTTTTTTTTTTTTTTAGACCATGACTTCATAAAATAAAATTTTTCTGGGAAACGTAAATAAGTGGACTTTCCACTTTTTGTTTACGTAAGAGTGAAAAAAAATCCTGCTTCTGTCAGGACAAAACAACAACGGTCTTCGTTCCTCTTTCAGGCGCGTACCTCGCTAATCCCGTTATACCTCGCGTTGGTGTCGGGTACGTCTTCACGTGTGGTTGTGGATCCTCTCCACTGTCCTGGTCCTTTCTTGTTCTGATACTTATAGACAATAATTACATTCTCCTACCCGGGACACCCCAACTGGGTGGGGGATCAAGCAAGGCACTCCCTAAAAAATTTGCGTAATATGTTCGATATCTCGGATGTCTCATAAGCTGTGAGTGATGTTCCTGTAGTAAGGCCCAGAAGTCAAGCACATTCTTACTGCCGTCTCGGAAAAGATAACGCGCAGTAAACCTCGAATCCAAGTCACTGCGTTTGTCTTTGTTCAGGGTTAATATGTCCTATCTGGGAGATGTAGTGTGCGTGGTTCTACTGTTTGCGGCCGCACCCCAAGCAGGAAGGCGATCATTTTCTTGACCAAACACCATACGTCCGCCGAAGGACCGCATATCAGGCGATGCTCCTCTGTGTCAATAACATTGCACTGCTGACACAGTGGCTCGTCCGCCATATGAATTGTATACAACCTGGAACGAGTCACGTATTTCCCATTTACCACCTGATACCACAGTGCGCGCGTTCCCGTATCAAGGTGTGGGTGGTGCACTGTACGCCATACCACTGACCACGTAACTGTTGGTTGGCGGCGCTCTACGGCATTATTCGGCCGTCGTCGAGTCAAGATGTGATATATATCACGTGCCGTTGCCGTCCTGGTAGTCGGTAGTTCCATATGTACATAACTGTGTTCCACAAAAAAGGTTCGCATATGGGTAAGCGATGGTGAGATGTGAGCCACCGCTACCGGAGCCGAACGAGAAGGTGGAGCGAGTTCGTCTATCAAGGTGCCCGTCAGACATGTCTGGTGTCGTGTCCACATCTTTATCATTGTGGTTACATAAATAGCCACTGCTCGGTCTCGTACGTGGACTAGTCCAAGGCCTCCACGACTACGAGGAAGGGTGAGGGTTTCGTATCCTACATTAAAAAGCAGACCTGTGCTCACAAAATATCTTAGTGCCGCCAGGATACGGCGAGCCAACACCACCGACTTAGGAAGAACTTGTGCCAGGTGGGGGATGCGAAGGCTAGATAAGTGTTGCAAAGGTGACCCGTTGTATCATATCCAGTGCCCTTAACCTGTGACTTCGGACACTCGCACGAATTGTTTGCAGAAGATGTCTGTAACTCAGTGCCGCCGTGCGTCGAACGTCTGTAGTGAAGATAATTCCTAGGCATTTCATCTTGTTGATCGGCTGTAATGGTGTTACACTTCCTGTCGGGAGTCCTCTCCCGATGTTCATCGCTCCCGACTTTACCATGTTCAGGCGACTTCCCGTAGCCATACAATACAAATTAATCCAATGCAAGGAGGCTCTTGCCTCGTCACCTGACCGTGCTAAAAACACTAGGTCATCTGCGTATGTTCGGCATATAAACTTGTTGTGCCTTATCGCCTTGGAGTCGATTCCGGAGTCCGCAGAGCAGCGCCTCGACAGCGATGGCATACAATATCGTTGACAGCGGACACCCTTGTCTGACCGATCGTGAGATGGTGATGGGCCCTACCAAATGTCCATTGATGAGCACTTTGGATGCGGCTCCGTGGAGTAGTCTCATAACGACGGTGACAAAACTTTCCGAAAACTTCATTTTTGTCATCACGTCCTTGACATAAGCATGACTCAGCCTGTCAAATGCGCGATCGAAGTCTATCGATACCAATACACCACGGAGACGACATGTTGATGCCAGTGCGATAACATCGCGGTAGTCATTGAGTGCCGTTTGTATATTGCTGTCTCCTCCTAACTAGGTTTGGTCTAGTGAAATCACTTGGCGTATTACGCGTTTAAAGCGTGCTGCAAGTATCCTGGCGTAGATCTTGTAGTCGCAATTAAGAAGGGTCAGTGGCCGGTAGGCCTGTATCCCTGTGCCGCCAGATGGTTTGTGGATGGGGATGATCATTCCTTCCACGAAGGAGGGTGGAAGAGGCACGTTGGGAGACATCAATTCGCAGCACATGGTATCCATCGTGGAATCATGAGATCTTTAAATGTACGAGAGAACTCTAACGGAAACCCGTCGGGCCCCGGCGATTTGTGCGACGCTCCCTTATCAATCGCTTCCATTACGTCGTCAACTGTGATTTCACCTGTTAACTCCAGGTTGGCCGACTCGCCGAGACACGCGGAGCGCGTTCGTCGGACCTCATGAAAGGCTGGCTGATCGTGTTCCGCTTCTTCATAGAGATGACCGTAGTGTTCCACGAAAGCGTTGGCAATATCTTTTTGCGTTGTCATGCGGCGACCATCTGGCAGTACGACCGTCTGTATTAAGGTTCTGCGGCTACGTTGTTTTTCTCTGATAACGTGATACATCGACGGTGATTCTCCACGAACTCGTTCAAAGGCCCTTGCACGGATTGCGACTCCCTCCTGACGGCGGCGCGTTATGGAAATTATTTGGGCCTGTGCTCGTTTTATACCGGCTCGACGCTCCTGTGAAGGTGCTTGTACGGAAAGTTCGCGGAGCATCGTGAAATAAAATTCCGTCGTGTGTCGCCTCCACATCATCTGCTCTCTTCCGTATACAATTAACGCTCGGCGCAATGCAGGCTTAACGCATTCCAGCCACCACTGCAACGTCGTCGGATATGTCGGGAGGCTCGTTCACATACGTGCCAAGTGTCTTCGACTATGCGTCTGCACTCAGGTTCCCTGAGGTGTGCTATATTCAGTTTCCAAACACTGCGACTCCTCCACACTTGCTGACGACTGAGGGAGACAGTGATATATATGCTATGTGATCTGAAAATGCGAAAGGCACAATTCCGCATCGAGGATCGCAGGTTCGAGACGACGTGTTACGTAAATGCGATCGAGACGACTTGGTTCAAATGGCTCTGAGCACTATGGGACTCAACTGCTGTGTTCATCAGTCCCCTAGAACTCAGAACTACTTAAACCTAACTAACCTAAGCACATAACACACATCCATGCCCGAGGCAGGATTCGAACCTGCGACCGTAGCAGTCGCACGGTTCCGGACTGCGCGCCTAGAACCGCGACACCACCGCGTCCGGCGAGACGACTCGTGACGTAGGTGTATCCACGTCTGTCGCCATGTATCTTCTCCCATGTATCAATGAGATTCATGTCCTGTATGAGTTGCCGCAGCTCCGGGCATGAAGTATAACGTGGGTGTTGATCTTTTGGTGCGAGCACGCAGTTGAAGTCGCCTCCAAATAAGACATGTTCATACCGACCTAAGAATAGTGTTGCAATCTCCTCTGCGTAAAATCGGGATCGGTAGCGCCGTCTGTCGGACCCCGACGGTGCGTAAATGTTAACGACCCGTACTCCCAGCACTGTGAGAGCCAGTCCTCGCGCTGACGGCAGGTACACCACGTCCTCGGCTACTATGCCGCTACGTAGAAATAACGCTGTTCCGCTGCCGCCGTCGGTAGTAGGTGTAATGTACGTATCATACTCATAGAGGTCGGGGAAGCTCTCAACACATACTTCCTGCAGCAGAACGATGTCGACGTCTGACGCATGCAACATGTCTCGTGATAACTGCAATTTTACAGGCGCTCTGATCGTATTAATATTAATAAAGGCTATTCGATATGCCTGCCGCTGTTCCTCAGTGCCTAAAGTGCACATGAACGCTTATGTTAATTTGTTTGCTGCTGCCCGGTGACCTGCTGTCTGTGCGTCAATCTGCATCTTCTGCGCGGTTAACATCCGGTGGACGCAGCACTCGCCATTGCGGGTGCGTCGTCAGTGTGTGGGTCAGCATCGGATTCCGGTGCTGGAGGTACAGCTCTCGTCGTGTCTCTCCGGCCGGGCTGACCGAAGGCGGTGGCGTTGCTGCGGTGGGTGGAGGGTCTCCTTCCGTCGGCTTTCTGTCCGGTGTGTCTGTATTCAACCCCTGTCTAGCGTGATTCGCGTCGTACTGCTGTGTAGAACCTCCCGTTGCGCACCCGGATGCACTGTATCGACGTTACACCCAAGTTCGTCTGACATGGACTGCAGTAAGCAGGTATCCGACGGCGCTAGCCGTCGTTTCTTGTGGCGCTTCGGCGACCGTTGTTTGCGCGTGTGCGCCTCCGTATCCGAGTGCGGAAGTGACTCCCGGTGCTCAGGGACGAAAGCAGCTGTCGGCACAACCGCAGGATACATTTCCATATCTCCTACCGATCCTTTCCGCTCGGTTAAGGGCGTCGTCAGCGCCGGAGCGGCAGAGGTGTGCGTCGTTTCGTCACTGGAGGCGGTCTCTGCTGCAGTCGGTTGCCGTAAACTGTCAGGATTCTGTAGCTGGTCATTCTTCGGGATGGGATCTGTTCGAAATGCGTCCGCATACGTTAGTGGCAGCGGCGTCAACGTGGACGTAGGTACGGGTTCGCCATTTGGAACTTGCACTATCCTCCTCCGCTGCATACATTCGGAACGCACGTGGCCCTCTTTCCCGCATCCTGAGCATGTTTTGGGTTGTCCATCGTAAATGACTAAAGCTCTGCATCCGCCGATGAACAAGTACGAGTGTACATGTTGTGTCAGTTCTATTCTGATTTGACGCACCCCATTGAGAACGGGGTAAGTCGTGAAGTTGGACCATTTTTCCTGAACGTGGCTGAGCACTCTTCCATACGGGCGTAAGGCGTCAATGACTAAGTCAGACGGAACCTCAAATGGAAGTTCGAAAATGCGTATGTTTCGTAAGCCCAGTCCTGCATGATCAATAGTTACTTCTCCAACATGTCCATCAGAGTGACGAAATGTGAATCCATGTTTAGTATCTCGGATGATTCTGTCACATACTGCATCGTTAATCAGCTTGACGTAAACGACACTGCACACTATGGAGAGGTGGATTCCGATAAGTTCGTTGTAGTCAAGTTTAACTTCGTCTCGTAGGAACCTTTCTATTTCGTAGGCTTTCGGTCTCGCATATTCATTCGAAAAACTAATCTTGAGAGTCGACTTTCGGTATGCATGTGCCATTCTGTATCGAGTCGTCTTAACGTGCGAGTACGCCGAAGAGGTAAACAACTGCGCGAGCGCGAACTTCTCCGGCAGGGACGTAAACAGACGTCCGTGCCGTAGCACCGCCGAAGGCAAACTGTGAGGAACAAACAGAAGCTGCCTTTACGAATATTCCAATTCACTCCAACGTAAGAATAAAAATAAGTCAACAGTTAAAGAACTTTCGTTCATGATTTTTTAAATATAAAATGTACAGCCATACAAACAGCTTTAGTCCATTACAATCACTATAACTTTTATACATATACCTTTAGCTGAAATTAACAGAATCTACTCTTGATAATACTCCAGGTCATGTTAACATAACAACAGAAATAAGTCAAAAGTTCATCTGAAGATTTCTTATTAATTTAAATATAAAGGTCCTAGTCATACAGACAGCTGCATCTCATTGCAGATACACTAACTCTGTATTATTGATTCCTGGGTATTCATGTTAATGCCAATCATGATTTTAAAAAAATTGCTATAAACTGCCTGTAATATACAAATAGGTTTAAGATATCAGATCACCTGAAGTTTCAAACGAAACCTCTGGGAAGATTAAAACTGCGTGCCGGACTGAGACTCGAACGCGAGACCTTTGCCTTTCGCGGGCAAGTGCTCTAGCAACTGAGCTACCTAATCACGACTCACGGCCCGTCCTCACAGCTTTACTACCGCCAGTACCTCGTCTCCTACCTTCCAAACTTTACAGAAGCTCTCTTGCGAACCTTGCAGAACTAGCACTCCTGAAAGAAAGGATATTGCGGAGACATGGCTTAGCTACAGCCTGGGGGATGTTTCCAGAATGAGATTTTCACTCTGGAGCTGAGTGTGCGCTGAAATGAAACTTCCTGGCTTCTGCAAAGTTTGGAAGGTAGGAGACGAGGTACTGGCGGAAGTAAAGCTGTGAGGACGGGGCGTGAGTCGTGCTTGGGTAGCTCAGCTGGTAGAGCACTTTGCTGACGAATTTTTGACGTGAAAACACTGCAAGATACACCCTTTACGTAATTTTCAGGGTTAATTCTTTTGTGCACGGCACAAAAAAACTTCAGATTAATTGTACACTTTGGAGCAGGACTGAGATGGCTGCTCTTCGGGCTTCTCTGTAATTTCATTTTGATACCCACTATAATACTGTGCAGCGACTGGCTATTTGGTTTTAATAGTACCCTGATTTTGGCTGGAGAAGGGTGAAAGAGAGGGAATGGTAGGGGAGAGAGAATGGGAGGTGTGGCTTGTCATACGATGATGGTGATGATGACATCACTGTTAAGGGGATGGAGCTTGCAATCATCTTAGATTTTGATGTCATTACTGCTGCATGTACGCAGTCCGTACTGGCACTTTCGCTTTGAGTCAGTATGACGCTTACCGATGTTTGTACACCTTTAATGAGGCTACTTCATAACATGGTATCTCTGGATTGATCGTGTCTATGTTATTTCATACAAAGTTTGATGATAATGTTAAAAGCAGGAAATAAACCAGAATGCAAATGATTCTTCACACGAGTCTCCTAAACTACAGGCTATAATACAGGCAAAAGCTGTTAATACGTAATCAATAGTTTGCGTGAAATAGAACTCACACTAAAGGTCTTCAGGGTATGAATTTTATTACAGAATATTCCTGACAAATAACAGGGACATCGTAAAAGAGGAAGCTAAAATTGAATATTTGGAAAGCCTATGTTAACGAATTGTGAAGTGATCATAACACCAGTACAGTGAAACATCACTAATTCGGACTGACTGGTGCTAGTGCCATTCCAGATTAATGAAAGTCTGAATTACAGAAAGATTTTCTAGAATACTTATCTGAATTTATAATTAGGAATATAATGCACAGTGTACACAGCGATTAAATGGAACAAAGATGAACTGTAATACAATGTGGAATAACGTAACGAAACATAATGACATTACAGTATGAACGATACGATTAAACAAACTGAATTTAGAATACATACTCAGAGACTATATGAGAGAAGTTTGATACATACAGAATTGCACGTTAACAGCATTTTAAGCGATCGCTGTAGTGGAAATGAACATAACTCGTTACGTGGGTATCAGTGGGCGATCTGGGCAGGTCCAGCCTTGCGTGCTTGTTCGTAATGGTGATACCTGCGTTACTCATTACCGGCCAAGGGTGAAGCGGGTACGGGTGAAGCGGATGGGAAGAAAGAGTACGAGTTCAACATTTTACAACAAATGAGCTTGTCGTAAATGATGTGCAGGGCAGGACGACGACGTTCCACTTTGAATCAATTTATCGCGAATTCCGAATTAGTAAAGTCCAAATTATAAGGATTTACTACACACCAACCCAAAAAACTGAGTACCAAGCTGCTCAAAACTTTGCAGAAAACAGAAACATTTCAAAAAGTAGACGAATTTCAGTATCTGGGAACATCCTTAAGAGCAGAAATACGGTAAAATAAATGAAAACTGGAATTTAAAACATAAATAAAACGCGGTATGACCTGTCACATATCATAAAAAGAAAAGAAAATAATTTTATGAAAGCCAAAGCACACGTTTTCAAGGCACTTACACAGCCCGATATAACATTTCTTTGTACTTGGTTTGTATTAATGATAATAATGGTCAGAACCAAAGATTACAACATATATGCATTTGCTTTTAGATGACATCTGGAAAATATAAAACGTTTCAGAAGATTGGAAAATGGCATGAATCCATTCGCTACAGAAAAATGGTGACAAACAAAATGTCAACAATTACAGAGTAGTGACTTGTCTGACAGTGGCATTCTAAATATTGGCAAAAATTCTGAACGGTGCTAGAAATACTGTAGACTGGGAGAAAGTCAGGTTGGTTTTTGGATTGGGCGATGCAGTACAGAACATGTTTGTGACTTAAAATCAATAACTGGACACAGAACGTTGACTAACAAACCGAGAGTAGCATCATTTATTGATTTCAGGAAATCATTTCATTTTACTGACAGTGAAACACTGGGTCAAATCATTAGAAGATTTGGTGTTAAAGCAAAATTTGCAAGCCTGAAGTGTTAATATTAACAAAATGACATCCCAATTGAAATTATTGGGAAAAACATCTCAGCCATTTAAAATAAAAATTGGTGTTAGACAAGTAGTTTGTTTATCACCCTCATAGTTTAAAAGAGTTTTTAAAAAATGTAAGGCTCTGCAATGTGGGACTAAAATATAACAAAATTGAATTAAAAACTCTGAGAAAGAAATTAAATGTGTTTAAGGTTTTTGAGTATTTTACTTGTGCAGACGATTTTGTAACACTTTCAGAATATCTTGAAATAATAGTGAATACAATTGTCTCAGACTTTCAGGTGAAAAAAATGCCGACGTTCATGACTAATATAAAACGTGCACCTATATTCAGTATCTGGTCAAAAGTAAATGGATACCTATTGTTGTTATTGTGGTCTTCAGTCCTGAGACTGGTTTGATGCAGCTCTCCATGCTACTCTATCCTGTGCAAGCTTCTTCATCTCCCAGTACTTGCTGCAACCTCCATCATTCTGAATCTGCTTAGTGTATTCATCTCTTGGTCTCCCTCTACGATTTTTACCCTCCACACTGCCCTCCAATGCTAAATTTGTAATCCCTTGATGCCTCAAAACATGTCCTACCAACAGGTCCCTTTTCCTAGTCAAGTTGTGCCACAAACTCCTCTTCTCCCCAATTCTATTCAATACCTCCTCATTAGTTATGTGATCTACCCATCTAATCTTCAGCATTCTTCTGTAGCACCACATTTCGAAAGCTTCTATTCTCTTCTTGTCCAAACTAGTTATTGTCCATGTTTCACTTCCATACATGGCTACACTCCATACAAATACTTTCAGAAACGACTTCCTGACCATTAAATCTATACTCGATGTTAACAAATTTCTCTTCTTCAGAAACGCTTTCCTTGCCATTGCCAGTCTACATTTTATATCCTCTCTACTTCGACCATCATCAGTTATTTTACTCCCTAAATAGCAAAACTCGTTTACTACTTTAAGTGTCACATTTCCTAATCTAATTCCCTCACCATCACCCGATTTAATTTGACTACATTCCATTATCCTCGTTTTGCTTTTGTTGATGTTCATCTTATATCCTCCTTTTAAGACACTGTCCATTCCGTTCAACTGCTCTTCCAAGTCCTTTCCTGTCTCTGACAGAATTACAATGTCATCGGCGAACCTCAAAGTTTTTATTTCTTCTCCGTGAATTTTAATAAGTATTCCAAATTTTTCTTTTGTTTCCTTTACTGCTTGCTCAATATACAGATTGAATAACATCGGGGAGAGGCTACAACCCTGTCTCATTCCCTTCCCAACCACTGCTTTCCTTTCATGTCCCTCGACTCTTATAACTGCCATCTGGTTTCTGTACAAATTGTAAATAGCCTTTCGCTCCCTGTATTTTACCGCTACCACCTTTAGAATTTGAAAGAGAGTATTCCAGTCAACATAGTCAAAAGCTTTCTCTAACTCTACAACTGCTAGAAACGTAGGTTTGCCTTTTCTTAATCTTTCTTCTAAGATAAGTCGTAAGGTTAGTATTGCCTCACGTGTTCCAACATTTCTGCGGAATCCAAACTGATCTTCCGTAAGGTCCGCTTCTACCAGTTTTTCCATTCGTCTGTAAAGAATTCGTGTTAGTATTTTGCAGCTGTGACTTATTAAACTGATAGTTCGGTAATTTTCACATCTGTCAACACCTGTTTTTATTGGGATTCGAATTATTATATTCTTCTTGAAGTCTGAGGGTATTTCGCCTGTCTCATACATCTTGCTCACCAGATGGTAGAGTTTTGTCATGACTGGCTCTCCCAAGGCCGTCAGTAGTTCTAATGGAATGTTGTCTACTCCCGGGGCCTTGTTTCGACTCAGGTCTTTCAGTGCTCTGTCAAACTCTTCCCGCAGTATTGTATGTCCCTTTTTATCTTCATCTGCATCCTCTTCCATTTCCAGTACATTGCCCTTATATAAACCTTCCATATACTCCTTCCACCTTTCTGCCTTCCCTTCTTTGCTTAGAACTGGGTTTCCATCTGAGCTCTTGATATTCATACAAGTGGCTCTCTTTTCTCCAAAGGTCTCTTTAATTTTCCTGTAGGCAGTATCTATTTTACCCCTAGTGAGATAAGCCTCTACATCCTTACATTTGTCCTCTAGCCATCCCTGCTTAGCCATTTTGCACTTCCTGTCGATCTAATTTTTTAGACGTTTGTTTTCCTTTTTGCCTGCTTCATTTACTGCATTTTTATATTTTCTCCTTTCATCAATTAAATTCAATACTTCTTCTGTTACCCACGGATTTCTATTAGCCCTCGTCTTTTTACCTACTTTATCTTCTGCTGCCATCACTACTTCATCCTTTAGAGCTACCCATTCTTCTTCTACTAATATTTCTTTCCTCCATTCCTGTCAATTGTTCCCTTATGCTATCCCTGAAACTCTCTACAACCTCTGGTTCTTTCAGTTTATCCAGGTCCCATCTCCTTAAATTAGCACCTTTTTGTAGTTTCTTCAGTTTTAATCTACAGTTCATAACCAATAGATTGTGGTCAGAGTCCACATCTGCCCCTGGAAATGTCTTACAGTTTAAAACCTGAGTCCTGAATCTCTGTCTTACCATTATAAAATCTATCTGAGACCTTTTAGTATCTCCAGGATTCTTCCATGTATACAACTTTCTTTCATGATTCTTAAACCAAGTATTAGCTATGATTAAGTTATGCTCTGTGCAAAATTCTACCAGACGGCTTCCTCTTTCATTTCTTCCCCCCCCAATCCATATTCACCTACTACGTTTCCTTCTCTCCCTTTTCGTATTGACGAATTCCAGTCACCCATGACTATTAAATTTTCGTCTCCCTTCACTACCTGAATAATTTCTTTTATCTCATCATACATTTCCTCAATTTCTTCATCATCTGCAGAGCTAGTTGGCATATAAACTTGTACTACTGTAGTAGGTGTGGGCTTTGTGTCTATCTTGGCCACAATAATGCGTTCACTATGCTGTTTGTAGTAGCTTATCCGCACTCCTATTTTTTTAATTCATTATTAAACCTACTCCTGCATTACCCCTATTTGATTTTGTATTTATAACCCTGTATTCACCTGACCAGAAGTCTTGTTCATCCTGCCACCGAACTTCACTAATTCCCACTATATCTAACTTTAACCTATCCATTTCCCTTTTTAAATTTTCTAACCTACCTGCCCGATTAAGGGATCTGACATTCCACGCTCCGATCCGTAGAACGCCAGTTTTCTTTCTCCTGATAACGACGTCCTCTTGGGTAGTCCCCGCCCGGAGATACGAATGGGGGACTATTTTACCTCCGGAATATTTTACCCAAGAGGACGACACCATCATTTAATCATACAGTAAGCTGCATGCCCTCGGGAAAGATTACGGTCGTAGTTTCCCCTTGCTTTCAGCCGTTCGCAGTACCAGCACTGCAAGGCCGTTTTGGTTAATGTTACAAGGCCAGATCAGTCAATCATCCAGACTGTTGCCCCTGCAACTACTGAAAAGGCTGCTGCCCCTCTTCAGGAACCACACGTTTGTGTGGCCTCTCAACAGATACCCCTCCGTTGTGGTTGCACCTACGGTACGGCCATCTGTATCGCTGAGGCACGCAAGCCTCCCCACCAACGGCAAGGTCCATGGTTCATGTGGTCGCTAATATGATGACCTTCATGATGACTTGAACTCTGCTATAGCCATTTTTATGAAGTGTCTAAATGTCTACGGAGAAATGGCAGTCCTGTGAAGGACTGAAGGGCTGAAGTGTTCCCGATTTGTGCGTAAATGGATGATGTGATCTGGAGAGGGGTCAACATTCTATCTCATACCAAAGGGGTTCCATAGGGGTTCAGATTGGAACTGTGAGCAGCCCATTCCATTTCAAGAGTGTTATTGCCTCTTCTTGGTTTAGCTGTGGTTGTTCCTTCACTTCACAGTCACATCACCAACAGTCGACTTGGGCGAGCCTTAGAAGAGCTGAAGTGTTCCCGATCTGTATGTCAATGGATGATGGGATCTGTAGAGAGGTCGACGTTCTATCTCATACCAAAGGGGTTCCATTGGGGTTCAGATTTTGAACTATGAGCAGCCCATTCCATTTCAAGAATGTTATTGCCTGTTCTTGGTTTAGCTATGGTTGTTCCTTCGGATGACCACTTCACAGTCACATCACCAACAGTAGACATGGGCGAACCTTAGAAGGGCTGATGTGTTCCCGATTTTTATGTCAATCGGGTGACAGCCAATGAATAGTCTACGTTCGAAGTCGCCGACCTTTCCTGACCGATCCATTTTGGTGCTACAGCTTTTGTACTAACAACACGGTACATCCCGCCCTCTTTTACACACCTCACCTCTCATGACATCTGGTAGTCAATTCAGTATTTCATAGGAATTTCCCGATATTTGATCAGTTAGTGAACATGAAAATACAAGTAGGTAAAACAGAGAATGTTAGTAAATTTGGTAAGTTAGTAAAGTTAAATATCTTGGAAACCATAGACACAGTAGTTTAGAAAAAAATTGCAGTAGATGCAAGAGCACATGACTTGACAAACAATATCTACATCTGGAAATGCACATCTATAAATACAAAATTAGAACTCTATATTACAGTGGTATGTTCCAAAATGTCACATCTACATAGGTACTCCGCAAGCTTCTATACGGTGCATGACTGAAGGTACGTCTTACCACTGCTAGTCATTCCCCAAATGATGAACGGGAAAAACTGTTAGCTATACGCCTCCGTACCACACCTTATTTTTCTTGTGTTGCCTTTGAGGTCCTTACGTGAATGTATGTTTGCGGCAGTAGAATGGTGCGGTAGTCAGCCGCAAATGCCGATACTCTAAATTTACTCCATGATATTTCGCGAAACGAAAGTGGTCTTCCCTCCAGGGATATCCATCTAAACCATGTCTGGCAGATCATTTGTGTATGTTGAGTACAAGAGCGAACCCATCGCAGCTTCCTGGTGCTCTCCTGACGATAACTGTGTCTGTGGTCAACGCTCGCAACCTAGGACAACGTAGTGGAGTCTTCGAGGTTGTCACATATTCGAGAATCTATTCCGCATGCTCCAACTTTGTTAACAGCCACGAACGCTTCCCAGAAATCTACACTCCTGGAAATTGAAATAAGAACACCGTGAATTCATTGTCCCAGGAAGGGGAAACTTTATTGACGCATTCCTGGGGTCAGATACACCACATGATCACACTGACAGAACCACAGGCACATAGACACAGGCAACAGAGCATGCACAATGTCGGCACTAGTACCGTGTATATCCACATTTCGCAGCAATGCAGGCTGCTATTCTCCCATGGAGACGATCGTAGAGATGCTGGATGTAGTCCTGTGGAACGGCTTGCCATGCCATTTCCACCTGGCGCCTCAGTTGGACCAGCGTTCGTGCTGGACGTGCAGACCGCGTGAGACGACGCTTCATCCAGTCCCAAACATGCTCAGTGGGGGACAGATCCGGAGATCTTGCTGGCCAGGGTAGTTGACTTACACCTTCTAGAGCACGTTGCGTGGCACGAGATACATGCGGGCGTGCATTGTCCTGTTAGAACAGCAAGTTCCCTTGCCGGTCTAGGAATGGTAGAACGATGGGTTCGATGACGGTTTGGATGTACCGTGCACTATTCAGTGTCCCCTCGACGATCACCAGAGGTGTACGGCCAGTGTAGGAGATCGCTCCCCACACCATGATGCCGGGTGTTGGCCCTGTGTGCCTCGGTCGTATGCAGTCCTGATTGTGGCGCTCACCTGCACGGCGCCAAACACGCATACGACCATCATTGGCACCAAGGCAGAAGCGACTCTCATCGCTGAAGACGACACGTCTCCATTCGTCCCTCCATTCACGCCTGTCGCGACACCACTGGAGGCGGGCTGCACGATATTGGGGCGTGAGCGGAAGACGGCCTAACGGTGTGCGGGACCGTAGCCCAGCTTCATGGAGACGGTTGCGAATGGTCATCGCCGACACCCCAGGAGCAACAGTGTCCCTAATTTACTGGGAAGTGGCGGTGCGGTCCCCTACGGAACTGCGTAGGATCCTGCGGTCTTGGCGTGCATCCGTGCGTCGCTGCGGTCCGGTCTCAGGTCGAAGGGAACGTGCACCTTCCGCCGACCACTGGCGACAACATCGATGTACTGTGGAGACCTCACGCCCCACATGTTGAGCAATTCGGCGGTACGTCCATTCGGCCTCCCGCATGCCCACTATACGCCTTCGCTCAAAGTCCGTCAACTGCACATACGCTTCACGTCCACGCTGTCGCGGCATGCTACCAGTGTTAAAGACTGCGATGGAGCTCCGTATGCCACGGCAAACTGGCTGACACTGACGGCGGCGGTGCACAAATGCTGCGCAGCTAGCGCCATTCGACGGCCAACACCGCGGTTCCTGGTGTGTCCGCTGTGCCGTGCGTGTGATCATTGCTTGCACAGCCCTCTCGCAGTGTCCGGAGCAAGTATGGTTGGTCTGACACACCGGTGTCAATGTGTTCTTTTTTCCATTTCCAGGAGTGTATAATGAAGAGCCAAAGACACTGGTACATCTGCCTAATATCGTTTAGGAGCCCCGCGAGCACGCAGAAGTTCCGCAACACGATGTGGCATGAACTCATCTAATGTATCAAGGAGTGCTGGATGGAACTGACATAAATCCTACAGGGCTGTCCATAAATCCGTAACAGTACGAGGTGGTGCGGATCTCCTCTGAACAGCACGTTGCAAGGCATCCCAGACACGTTGAATGCTGTTCATGCCTGGGGAGTTTGGTGGCCAGCGGAAGTGTTTAAGCTCAGGGGAGTATCCCTGGAGCCACTCTGTAGCAATTCTGGACTTGTGAGGTATGGCATTGTCATGCTGGAACTGCCCAAGTCCGTCGGAAGCCGCAATGGACATGAATGGATGCAGGTGATCAGACAGGATGCTTACGTACGTGTCACCTGTCAGAGTTGTATCTAGATGCATCAGGGGTCCCACAGCTCTCCAACTGCATATGCCCTTCACCATTACAGTACCGCCACCAGTTTTAGCAGTCCCCTGCTGACATGTGGGGTCTATGGATTCATGATTTTGTCCATAAATCCGTAACAGTACGATGGTGTGCAGTCTCCTCTGAACAGCACGTACGCGTCCATCCGCTCAATACAATCTGAAACGAGAATTGTCCGACCAGGCAAGAAGTTTCCAGTCATCAACCGTCCAATTTCGATGTTGACGGGTCCAGGTGAGGAGTAAAACTGCGTCGTGCAGTCATCAAGGGTATACACATGGGCATTCTGCTCCGAAAGCCCATATCGATGATGTTTCGTTGAATGATTCGCACGCTGACACTTGTTGATAGCCCAGCATTGAAATCTTCAGCAATCTGCGGAAGAGTTGCACTTCAGTCACGTTGAATGATTCTCTTCAGTCGTCGTTGGTGCGGTTCTTGCAGAATCTTTTTCCGGCCGCAGCGATGACGGAGAGTTACGGCTTCTCCCGATTCCTGATATTCACGATACACTCGTGAAATGGTCGTACGGGCAAATCCCCACTTCATCGCTACATCGGAGATGCTGAGTCCCATTGCTCTCACGACGTCTATAACACCACTTTCGAACTAACTTAAATCCTGATTTGATAACCTGTCTTTGTAGCAGCAGTAACCGATCAACAACTGCCCCAGACACTTGCTGTCTTGTATAGGCGTTTCCGATCAAAGTGCGTATCCTGCCTGTTTACATATCTCTGTATTTGAACACGGATGTGTATACCAGTCTCTTTGGCGCTTCAGTGTACTAATACAGATTCCGCCTGTTGCCCTTCATCCGTATTTCGCAGGATATCTTGTCTGAAAAGGGCAAGCTGAGTTTCACAAGAATGATGCTTTCCAAATCTGCCTCAAGGAAACCTATGATGTTCGAACTTAGAATATGACCAAGAATTCTGCAGCAAATAGATCTCACGTATAATGTTATATGCCCGTGAATCTTTAATGATGAACTGTAAACTGGACAGAATAGAGATATGAAACTTCCTGGCAGATTAAAACTGTGTGCCGGACCGATTCAAATGGCTCTGAGTGCTATGGGACTTAACATCTGAGGTCATCAGTCCCCTAGAACTTAGAACTACTTAAACCTAACTAACCTAAAGACATCACACACATCCACGCCCGAGGCAGGATTAGAACCTGCGACCGTAGCGGTCCCGCGGTTCCGGACTGAGCGCCTAGAACCGCTAGACCACCGCGTGCCGAACCGAGACTCGAACTCAGGACCTTTGCCTTTCGCGGGAAAATGCTCTACCTACTGAGCACGACTCACGACCCGTCCTCACAGTTTTACTGCCGCCAGTACCTCGTCTCCTACCTTCCTAACTTAACAGAAGCTCTCCTGCGAACCTTGCAGAACTAGCACTCCTGAAAGACAGTTAGGAAGGTAGGAGACGAGGTACTGGCAGAAGTACAGCTGTGAGGAGCGGTCGTGAGTCGTGCTTGGGTACTTCAGATAGTCTGTCTTCGGCGGTGCTACGGCACGGAAGTCTGTTTACGTCCCTGCCGGAGAAGTTGGCGCTCGCGCAGTTGTTTACCTCTTCGGCGTACTCGCGCGTGTAGACGACTCGATATAGAATGGCACATGCATACCGAAACTCGACTCTCAAGATTAGTTTTTCGAATGAATATGCGAGACCGAAAGCCTACGAAATAGAAAGGTTCCTACGAGACGAAGTTAAACTTGACTACAACGAACTTATTGGAATCCACCTCTCCATAGTAGTGAGCAGTATCGTTTACGTCAAGCTGATTAACGATGCAGTATGTGACAGAATCATCCGAGATACTAAACATGGACTCAAATTTCGTCACTCTGATGGACATGTTGAAGAAGTAACTATTGATCATGCAGGACTGGGCTTACGAAACATACGCATTTTCGAACTTCCCTTCGAGGTTCCGTCTGACTTGGTCGTTGACGCCTTACGCCCATATGGAAGAGTGCTTAGCCACGTTGAGGAAAAGTGGTCCAACTTCACGACTTACCCCGTTCTCAATGGGGTGCGTCAAATCAGAATAGAACTGACACAACATGTACACTCGTACTTGTTCATCGGCGGATGCAGAGCTATAGTCATCTACGATGGACAACCCAAAACATGCTCAGGCTGCGGGAAAGAGGGCCACGTACGTTCCGAGTGTATGCACCGGAGGATAGTGCAAGTTCCAAACGGCGAACCCGTGCCTCCGTCCACGTCGACACCGCTGCCACTAACGTATGCGGACGCATTTCGAACAGATCCCATCCCGAAGAATGACCAGCTACAGAATCCTGACAGTTTACGGTAACCGACTGCAGCAGAGACCGCCTCCAGTGACGAAACGACGCACACCTCTACCGCTCCGGAGCTGACGTCGCCCTTAACCGAGCGGGAAGGATCGGTAGGAGGTATGGAAATTCATCTTGCTGTTGTGCCGACAGCTGCTTTCGTCTCTGAACACCGGGAGTCACTACCGCACTCGGATACGGAGGCGCACACGCGCAAACAACGACCGCCGAAGCGCGAAAAGACACGACGGCTAGCGCCGTCGGATACCTGCTTACTGCAGTCCGCGTCAGACGGACTTGGGTGTAACGTCGATACAGTGCATCCGGATGCGCAACGGGAGGTTCTACCCCCCCCCCCCCCCCCCCCCACACACACAGCAGTACGACGCGAATCATGCTAGACAGGGGTTGAATACAGACACACCGGACGGAAAGCATACGGAAGGAGTCCCTCTACCCACCGCAGCAACGCCACCGCCTTCGGTCAGCCCGGCCGGAGAGACACGACGGGAGCTGTACCTCCAGCACCGGAACTGGGCCGACGAATCCGATGCTGACCCACACACCGACGACGCACCAGCAATGGCGAGTGCTGCGTCCACCGGATGTTAACCGCGCAGAACATGCAGACTGACGTACAGGCAGCATGTCACCGGATAGCAGCAAACAAATTAACATAAGCGTTCATGTGCACTTTACGCACTGAGGAACAGCGGCAGGCATATCGAACAGCCTCTGTTAATATTAATACAATCAGAACGCCTGTCAAATTGCAATTCTTACGAGTCATGTTGCATGCGTCAGACGTCGACATCGTTCTGCTTCTGGAAGTACGTGTTGAGAGCTTCCCCGACCTCTATGAGTACGATACGTACATTACATCTACTACCGACGGCGGCAGCGGAACAGCGATACTTCTACGTAGCGGCGTAGAAGCCGAGGACGTGGTGTACCTGCCGTCAGCGCGAAGACTGGCTCTCACAGTGCTGGGAGCACGGGTCGTTAACATTTACGCACCCTCGGGGTCCGACAGACGGCGCGACCGATCCCGATTTTACGCAGAGGAGATTGCAACACTATTCTTAGGTCGGTATGAACATGTCTTATTTGGAGGCGACTTCAACTGCGTGCTCGCACCAAAAGATCAACACCCACGTTATACTTCATGCCCGGAGCTGCGGCAACTCATACAGGACTGGAATCTCATTGATACATGGGTGAAGATACATGGCGACAGACGTGGATACACCCACGTCACGAGTCACTCTGCGAGTCGTCTCGCCGGACGCGGTGGCGTCGCGGTTCTAGGAGCGCAGTCCGGAACCGTGCGACTGCTACGGTCGCAGGTTCGAATCCTGCCTCGGACATAGATGTGTGTGATGTCCTTAGGTTAGTTAGGTTTAAGTAGTTCTAAGTTCTAGGGGACTGATGACCACAGCAGTTGAGTCCCATAGTGCTCAGAGCCATTTGAACCAAGTCGTCTCGATCGCATTTACGTAACACGTCGCCTCGAACCTGCGATCCTCGATGCGGAATTGTGGCCTGTCGCCTTTTCAGATCACATAGCATATATATGCACGGTCTCCCTCAGTCGTCAACAAGTGTGGAGGAGTCGCAGTGTTTGGAAACTGAATACAGCACACCTCAGGGAACCTGAGTGCAGACGCATAGTCGAAGACACTTGGCACGTATGTGAACGACGCCTCCCGACATATCCAACGACGTTGCAGTGGTGGCTGGAATGCGTTAAGCCTGCATTGCGACGAGCGTTAATTGTATACGGAAGAGAGCAGATGATGTGGAGGCGACACACGACGGAATTTTATTTCACGATGCTCCGCGAACTTTCCGTACAAGCACCTTCACAGGAGCGTCGTGCCGGTATAAAACGAGCAGAGGCCCAAATAATTTCCATAACACGCCGCCGTCTGGAGGGTGTCGCAATCCGGGCAGGGGCCTTTGAACGAGTCCGTGGAGAATCACCGTCGATGTATCACGTTATCAGAGAAAAACAACGTAGCCGCAGAACCTTAATACAGACGTTCGTACTGCCAGATGGTCGCCACATTACAACGCAAAAAGATATTGCCAACGCTTTCTTGGAACACTACGGTCATCTCTACGAAGAAGCGGAACACGATCAGGCAGCCTTTCATGAGGTCCGACGAACGCTCTCCGCGTGTCTCGACGAGTCGGCCAACCTGGAGTTAACAGGTGAAATCACAGTTGACGATGTAATGGAAGCGATTGATAAGGGAGCGTCGCACAAATCGCCGGGGCCCGACGGGTTTCCGTTAGAGTTCTCTCGTACATTTAAAGATCTCATGATTCCACGATGGATACCATGTGCTGCGAATTGATGTCTCCCAACGTGCCTCTTCCACCCTCCTTCGTGGAAGGAATGATCATCCCCATCCACAAACCATCTGGCGGCACAGGGATACAGGCCTACCGGCCACTGACCCTTCTTAATTGCGACTACAAGATCTACGCCAGGATACTTGCAGCACGCTTTAAACGCGTAATACGCCAAGTGATTTCACTAGACCAAACCCAGCTAGGAGGAGATAGCAATATACCAACGGCACTCAATGAGTACCGCGATGTTATCGCACTGGCATCAACATGTCGTCTCCGGGGAGTATCGATAGACTTCGATCGCGCATTTGACAGGCTGAGTCATGCTTATCTCTCGGAAGTGATGACGAAAATGAAGTTTCCGGAAAGTTTTGTCACCGTCGTTATGAGACTACTCCACGGAGCCGCATCCAAAGTGCTCATCAATAGACGCTTGGTGGGGCCCATCACCATCTGACGATCGGTCAGTCAAGGGTGCCCGCTGTCAACGATATTGTATGCCATCGCTGTCGAGCCGCTGCTCTGCGGACTCCGGAATCGACTCCAAAGAATGACGATAGGGCACAACAAGTTTATATGCCGAACATACGCAGATGACCTAGTGTTTTTAGCACGGTCAGGCGACGAGGCAAGAGCCTCCTTGCATTGGATTAATTTGTATTGTATGGCTACGGGAAATCGCCTGAATATAGCAAAGTCGGGAGCGATGAACATCGGGAGAGGACTCCCGACAGGAAGTGTAACACCATTACAGCCGATCAACAAGATGAAATGCCTAGGAATTATCTTCACTACAGACGTTCGATGCACGGTGGCTCTGAGTAACAGACATCTTCTGCAAACAATTCGTGCGAGTGTCCGAAGTCACAGGTTAAGGACACTGGATATGATACAACGGGTCACCTTTGCCAACACTTATCTAGCCTCTCGCATCCGCCACTTGGCACAAGTTCTTCCTATGCCGGTGGTGTTGGCCCGCCGTATCCTGGCGGCACTAAGATATTTTGTGAGCGAGCACAGGTCTGCTTTTTAATGTAGGATACGAAACCCTCACCCTTCCTCGTAGTCGTGGAGGTCTTGGACTAGTCCACGTACGAGACCGAGCAGTGGCTATTTATGTAACCACAATGATAAAGATGTGGACACGATAGACGAACTCGCTCCACCTTCTCGTTCGGCTCCGGTAGCGGCGGCTCACATCTCACCATCGCTTACCCATATGCGAACCTTTTTTGTGGAACACAGTTATGTACATATGGAACTACCGACTACCAGGACGGCAACGGCACGTGATATATATCACATTTTGACTCGACGACGGCCGAACAATGCCGTAGAGCGCCGCCAACCAACAGTTACGTGGTCAGTGGTATGGCGTACAGTGCACCATCCACACCTTGATACGGGAACGCGCGCACTGTGGTATCAGGTGGTAAATGGAAATACGTGACTCGTTCCAGGTTGCATACAATTCATATGGCGGACGAGCCACTGTGTCAGCAGTGCAATGTTATTGACACAGAGGAGCATCGCCTGATATGCCGTCCTTCGGCGGACGAATGGTGTTTGGTCAAGAAAATGATCGCCTTCCTTCTTGGGGTGGGGCCGCAAACAGTAGAACCACGCACACTACTTCTCCCAGATAGGACATATTAACCCCGAACAAAGACAAACGCAGTGACTTGGATACGAGGTTTGACTGTGCGTTATCTTTTCCGAGACGGCAGTAAGAATGTGCTTGACTTCTGGGCCTTACTACAGGAACATCACTCACAGCTTATGAGACATTCGAGATATCGAACATATTACGCAAATTTTTTAGGGAGTGCCTTGCTTGATCCCCCACCCAGTTGGGGTGTCCCGGGTAGGAGAATGTAATTATTGTCTATAAGTATTAGAACAAGAAAGGACCAGGACGGTGGAGAGGATCCACAAACACACGTGAAGACGTACCCGACACCAACGCGAGGTATGATGGGATTAGCGAGGTACGCGCCTGAAAGAGGAACGTAGATCGTTATTGTTTTGTCCTGACAGAAGCAGGATATATTTTTTCGCTATTATGTAAAAAAAAAACGCCCCATATTTACGTTTCCCAGAAAAATTTTATTTTATAAGGTCATCATCTTGTATATATAAAAAATGCTAGAAGCAGTTTATGTTTGTTATTATTACCAAAAAAGCGGTCTAATGCGCTAGAAAAAAAAGTGGTCAGCGTGACGGAATGTCAATCCTAAGGTCCCGGGTTCGATTCCCGGCTGGGTCGGAGATTTTCTCCGCTCGGGACTGGGTGTTGTGTCGTCCTAATCATCATCATTTCATCCCCATCGACGCGCATGTCGCTGAAGTTGCGTGAAATCGAAAGACCTGCACCAGGAGAACGGTCTACCCGACGGGAGGCCTTAGCCACACTACATTTCATTTCATTTCACAAACGCAATTGTGTGTACAGACTGCTCATCCATTCCGGGAATGGAGAATCTCGGCCGTTTTTGTCTGTTATTGACATTGGTACTGTCAAGATACCGATCCCAGGGGTTCAAAGATTTTCGAAAATGTTTTAATGTCAAGTTTGAAGTCGGGTAACAAATGGCATTGCTGCCGACCACGACTCCAGTCGCCGAACGCATCGTGGTGTGCCGCTCTGACCAACAGAAGGATCAAGCATTCGCTACTACAGCGCAAGGCTCCAATATATGCTTCTCAGCACCTTGTTCTTTGGAACCACGTTGTTCTTTATGGAATAGGAGAGTATCGATCTATGATAATAGCGTAGCTATTGGGCCATACCACGTAACCACGTGTATGAAGTCAGGTAAAGCGATTAGTTCTGCTTAATGTCGTGTGATGATCCTTGGCTGATCGCTTTGTTCATCATAGACCGCATATTACTCAAACTGTTTGTCAAATAAAACTGTTTGTGTGACCTTTCTTTAGCCATTTTTTGTCTCTTGATGTTAAGAATGAATAACACTATTGTTATTTAGATCAAACTTCTCCCAGTGTTCTGATTAACATTACCTTTGCCACTTTCATTACAGTCATAATTCCAAAAGAAAGTAAAACAGAAGTTGTTAGAGCACTTGCCCGCGAAAGGCAAAGGTCCCGAGTTCGACTATCGGTCCGGCACACATTTTTCATCTACCAGGAAGTTTCATATCAGCGCAGACTTCGCCGTAGAGTGAAAATCTCATTCTAGAATAGAGGATACTTAAAAGAAGGATTAAAATAAAAATAATGT
This sequence comes from Schistocerca gregaria, assembly GCF_023897955.1. Classification (NCBI taxonomy): domain Eukaryota; kingdom Metazoa; phylum Arthropoda; class Insecta; order Orthoptera; family Acrididae; genus Schistocerca; species Schistocerca gregaria. Next base: position 164,635,446 of record NC_064921.1, read on the forward strand.
AGATGGCTGGAAAATGAAAAGTACAAAGGAGATCTAGCAAAATACACAGAAAATATCAGGAGTAATGGCAAAGCGAAAGATATTCTTCCTTGGCCGTCTGTACCGAATGAATGAAATATCTGTGTGTTTCTGGACAAAGAATTTACAATAGCATCTATTACAAAAATAAGAAACAAGCTAGAGAGACAAAAACGCTCTAGTCTACTCTGGCCTGGTCCATTAACAGTGATTAATGTTCCAAATAAAATATAATCTCTGTTGCAATATTTATTGCATTTTACACTCTTAGTGCATCATCAGATTAACTGCAAATCATGAAAAACTAAATTTTGCATAAAAGGCTTTATTCGCGCACCTGACAAAACCGTTAAGTGGAGGAATAATCTAATGCTGCGAGGATGCAAAAAAATCTTAAAAAGGCAGCGGACGTCGCATTAATCAGAATTACAAACCACGGTTGCAATCAGCTTCCTTAATATAAAAAAAATTGGTAAAAAACCAGTTGAAGCAACGATAATAACAGACCATTCAGGAACGAAAATCCACGAAATACACGCGAAGCCTAGCATTCAGGATGAGGGAAGTAAATGGACTCACCAAGCACGAATAGTAAATGACATGGGTCTCACTAACAAATAAATACTGTAGCCGATGAAACGTGCGCTGAGGGCCCGCACTGTGGCCGAGCGGTTCTAGGCGCTTCAATCTGGGACCGAGCGACCGCTACGGTCTCAGGTTCGAATCCTGTCTCGAGCATGGATGTGTGTGCTGTCCTTAGGTTAGTTAGGTTTAATTAGTTCTGAGTTCTAGGGGACTGATGACCCCAGATGTTAAGTCCTACAGTGCTCAGAGCCATTTGAACCATTTTTGCGCTGTGGCGTGAAGTATGCAGAGTCAAGTGTGGTAAAAGCGAAAGTTGACAGGAAGCGCTGAGTGTCGGTGCTGGAATGGAGGGTAAGATAAATTAAACAGCTTATGTAGGATGATAAAATAAAAATAATAAAACAAACAACAGGAAGTGATGTAAAATCGAAAAATTAAGCAGTGAGCTTGTAAATACACATTCATGTTCAGAAAAAAAAAAAACAGAACACCGTGAACGACTAAAGGCAGGACATGTACGTTAGTACGTTCTGCAGAAATGGTTAGCATTTGAACCATGTCGGCTAGAGAGTTCAAGGCTAAAATCGATATCGCGGCGCAACACCACATATCGGTGAAATGTACCTGCTGCTCTGGCTGTCGCTATAAACCGAAGGTAATGGGTGAATGTGACTTGAGCAGATGTGCAAGAGACCTGGCAGACGTTTGCGCGAACCGTGCCGCCAAATCACGAGTCTGAAAGTTCGTTTAGGACACCACTCAGAGACTGCCTGTTTTATCAGACGAACATATGTGTCTTTCTTCTTATTAAGGAGCAGAGCAAGTAGAGTAGGAAGAATGTTTGTTTCTTTAATCGGGCCTCCTAAGTCTACGTGTATGGTGTAGATCTGTGCAAACTGCTTGCTGCATCTCTTAAATGTTCCATCCATAAAAAATGGTAACATGTTTTTAAACTTTCTTTTCCTTTGCTCCCACTAAAAATCATTTTTCTCATCTGTAATCTATCGTCTTCCAGAAGAAAACTACTGCCATCTCCCCTTTTTAATAGATCTTCATGAAGATCAACTTCATAAGTGTTCTTACGCTCTTGTTGGTTCCCCCACTCTTGACTCCATCGACGACGCATGGTTCTCTTCATAGATTCTGAATTAGGCATCACTGTAACAAAGTCATAAACTTTATTATGTAGATTTCCCATTTCATCCGCGTATATCTCCGATAACTGTGTAGTTTCTTCTCGAGACCTTCTCTTCGCTCTTTCCACCTTCAGAGCTGCATCGTCAGGTGGTCCACAGAGATGTTCTAATACGCTCAATACTTCTCCGTTCCTCGAAAGCAGCTTTCCCTTGCAATGATCCGCTTTTCGGCGTAATCACATCCATGTAACAACACCTTCTTTAGATTCCCTCTGTTAAAGATACTCGTAACCTTTCTAATGAGCAGGAGGCCTGCCCTTGTTCGTTGTAATAACTTCCATACTGATGGTCACGTTAGGAACTTCGAAAGCAAACTGGGTGGGCGAGTGAGCAGGTGGAGGAGGAGGGGGAGGGGAGACAAAAGACTGAACCCTTCGGAGCAGTTAAAGCCGTGGCAAATGTCCGGCGTGGCAAATGTCCGGGCACCCTATAGTCAGGAACCGCGCGACCACTAACCTCGCAGGTTCGAATCCTACCTCGGGCATGGATGTGTGTCATGTCCTTAGGTTAGTTAGGTTTAAGTAACTGTAAGTTCTAGGGGACTGATGACCTCAGGAGTTAAGTCCCATAGTGCTCACAGCCAATTGAAACATTTTTTTAAAATTGTCATTAATAAAATAGTAATCGACTGTGCGAATCTTTAGATAAATGAGATAAAAAAAAAACCAAAGGAAGATTTGGAAATTCGATTAGCATATTACTATTGACCATTTAAAGTCCAGAATGAATTTTCACTCTGCAGTGTGCTGAGAGGATGACACGGCAGCCGGTCGGTACCGTTGGGCCTTCCAAGGCCTGTTCGGACGGAGTTGAGTTTTAGCGGAATGTGTGCTGATATGATATTTCCTGGCAGATTAAAACTGTCTGCCGGAGCGAGACTCGAAATCGGGACCTTTGCCTGGCGGAGGTAAAGCTGTGAGGACGGGTCGCGGGTAGTATTTGGGTAGATCAGATGGATGCCGGCACGGTAGCTCAGCGTGTTCGGTCAGAGCGTTAGCTGCCCTCTGTAATAAAAAATAACTGAGTGAACGGATCAACGGAGAGCCTGAACTGGTGTCATCGGAGGTCCGCCTCGGCCGCATTCAACGAACAATATAAACAAAATGAGATAAAAATGTTGGTAAACCACCTACCCGCGAAAGGCAAAGGTCCTCAGTTCGAGTCTCGGTCCAACACATAGTTTTAATCTGCCAGGAAGTTTCAAGGCATTTTAATTGTTATTTTATTGTTGTTTATATCTTAGCAATCATTGCTCTCACTTCATCCATATTTTATGCTTCATATTATTCTTCATGTCCTTCACGTGGAGGAGATGAAGGAGTAATGAATAAACAGGCAACAACAAGGTAGAAGAGAAGCTGAAGTTGTAACGTGGTACTAGGTGGTGATGCCAAATACACTACTGGCCATTAAAATTGCTACATCACGAAGATGACCTGCTACAGACGCGAAAATTAACCGATAGGAAGAAGGTGCTGTGATATGCAAATGATTAGCTTTTCAGAGCATTCACACAAGGTTGACGCCAGCGGCGACACCTACAACGTGCTGACATGCGGAAAGTTTCTAACCGATTTTTCATACACACACAGCAGTTGACCGGCGTTGCCTGGGGAAACGTTGTTCTGATGCCTCGTGTAAGGAGGAGAAATGCATACCATCACGTTTCCGACTTTGATAAGGGTCGGGTTGTAGTCTATTGCGATTGCGGTTTATCGTATCACGACACTGCTGCACGCGGTGGTCGATATCCAATGCGTGTTAGCAGAATATGGAATCTGTGGGTTAAGGAGGGTAATACGGAACGCCTTGTTGGATCCCAACGGCCTCGTATGACTAGCACTCGAGATGACAGGCATCTTATCCGCATGGCTGCAACGAATCGTACAGCCTCGTCTCGGTCCCTGAGTCAACAGATGGGGACGTTTGCAAGACAACAACCATCTGCACGAACAGCTCGACGACGTTTGCAGAAGCATGGACTATCAGCTTGGAGACCATGGCTGTGGTTACCCATGAAGCTGCATCACAGACAGAAGCGCCTGCGATGGTGTACACAATGACGAATCTGGGTGCACGAATGGCAAAACGTCATTTTTTTCGGATGAATGCGGGTTCTGTTTACAGCATCATGATGGTCGTATCCGTGTTTGGCGGCATCGCGGTGAACGCACATTGGAAGCGTGTATTCGTCATCACCAAACTGACGTATCACCCGGCGTGATGGTATGGGGTGCCATTAATTACACGTCTCAGTCACCTCTTGTTCTCATTGACGGCACTTTGAACAGTGGGCGTTACATTTCAGATGTGTTACGGCCCGTGGCTCTACCCTTCATTCGATCCCTGCGAAAACCTAAATTTCAGCAGGATAATGCAAGACCGCATGTTGCAGGTCCTGTACGGGCCTTTCTGGATACAGAAAATGTCAACTGCTGCCTTGGCCAGCATATTCTCGAGATCTCTCACCAACTGAAAACGTCTGGTCAATGGTGGCCGAGCAACTGGCTCGTCACAATATGCCAGACATTACTCTTGATGAACTGTGGTATGGTGTTGAAGCTGCATGGGTAGCTGTACCTGTACACACCATCCAAGCTCTGTATGACTCAATGCCCAGGCGTATCAAGGTCGTTATTACAGCCAGAGGTGGTTGTTCTGGGTACTGATTCCTTAGGATCTATGCCCCCAAACTGCGTGAAAATGTAATCACGTCAGTTCTAGTATAATGTATTTGTCCAATGAATACCCGTTTATTAACTGCAGTTTTTCTAGGTGTAGCAATTTTAATGGCCAGTAGTGTAATATCATTTATTGAGCCGCCCTGTTAAACTAGGTAATAGGTGCTCATCTCCTCCTTGTATCGAAGGAATGAAAACTTTAGGCAGTGTAAAGGTTTCTGGCGATAATCCACCGGGAAAGAAACGGACCGGTTGGAGGGATGCTTTCCGTCCCAGTGCCCCGCGCCGGCGGCGCTTCTAGGAACGCCCACAATGGGGGAGAGAAACGGCCTAGGCGGTTCCGAGAAGCGGCCGTTTCTTCCCGGTGGTCGCAGTCGTCTGCAGAGCGCGAAAGGCGTCTGGCCAGACCGGGCGGCCGCTTGGAAAGTTGTCGCTCATTGTGTAACGCGCGGCTGCAAGAAGCGGCCGACTGCTGCCCGCGCACCTGCCGCTAGAGCCGTTTGTTATCTGGGTTAATCAGCGCGCGCGTCTGGGCGACAGCCTTTCTACCGGAAAATTAATTCTGCTTCCCGTCTCAGATTCGTCCAGTTGCCTATGAGCGGTCTCAATAGAATCCTGATCTGATCAAAATTATCTGACACCTGTTGGTGGGCAATTATGTGAGGTGTGTCCATCCGTAGCACTTAACACTGCTTAAACCCTGCCAGGGACATTTTCAATGAGGTGACCGAATTTCTCTGGAGATATGGCAGCTCATTCTTCATCAAGAGCCGAAATCAGAGAAGGAAGTTTTCCTGAACACTAGGGTCTGGAGAGAAGTCGACTTCTAACTCACCCCAAAGGTGCCCCATTGGGCTCAGCTCGTGAAGGCCAGTCCATTTGAGGACTGTTATTGTCCATAAACCATTGCCTCGTATATACTGCTTGATGACATGGTTCACTGCCATGCTGATACATCACCATCTTCGAACGGTTCCTCTATTGCGCGCCGTAAACAATACTGTGAAAAGTATTCATATCGTTCCACATTGTGCCGTACCTTTTTCTCCGACCTGTTTTTCCAATATATTCAATTTCATTTTTTGTTCTGTGGTTAAACAATGGACTCTGTTGCAAATGTGAGATCATTTAGCTGTACGTAATGATATGCTGCGTGACAGCGCGCAACCAGCAATGACATGGCACGTACACTCAGGTCACAGAAGCCATGATATACCTCCTAATATCATGTCGGACCTCCATTTGTCCGGCGTAGTGCAGCAAATCGACGCGTCATGGACTCAACAAGACGTTGGAAGTCTCCTGCACAAATGTTGAGCCACGTTGCGTCTATATCCGTCCTTAACTGCGAAAGTATTGGCAATATAAGATTATGTGCACAAAATGACCTCTCAATTATGTCCCATAAATGTTCCATGGGATTCATTCCGGGCGGTCTGGGTGGCCAGATAATTCGCTCTGATTGTCCACAATGTCTTCAAACCAATCACTAACAACTGTGGCCCGGTGACATTCCACAGTTGTTTGGGAACATGAAGCCCATAAGTGTCTGCAAATGGTCTCCAACTACTTAAGTTGGACCGTAGGACCCAACCTATTCCATGTAAACACAGGCCACACCACTATGGAGCCACCACCAGCTAGAACAGTGCCTTGTTGACAATTTGGGTCCATGACTTCGAGGGGTCTGCGCCACACTCAAACCCTACCATCAGCTTTTCAGGTGATGTCGTACTGTTGGCAAATGCATCAGAGTCAGTTGCCTGCTATCGTGGCCCAAGAACACCAAATTTCACCGCATTGTCATAACGAATACAATCGTCGTTCATCACACATCGACTTCTGTGGGTATTTCACGCAGTGTTGCTTGCACAGATAACTCTATGCAAAACCCGCTGCTCTCGGTCGTCAAGTGAAGGCGACCAGTCACTGTGTTGTCCGTGGTGAGGGCTAATGCCTGAAATTTGGTATTCTCAGCACCCTCCTAAGATTAGATTAGATTAGATTAATACTTGTTCCATAGATCATGAATACGATACTTCGTAATGATGTGGAACGTGTCAGGTTAATGAAAGATGTCTGTACAAGATATTACATTACACAAAATATTACATGACACTAATGCTTAAGTTAGTTTTTTTCCCTCCCTTAATTTATATCTAAAAATTCAGAAAATGAATAGAAGGAGTTGTCATCTAGAAATTCGTTTAATTTGTTTTTAAATGTTGGTTGACTATCTGTCAGGCTTTTGATGCTATTTGGTAGGTGACCAAAGACTTTTGTGGCAGCATAATTTACCCCCTTCTGTGCCAAAGTCAGATTTAACCCTGCATAGTGAAGATCATTCTTTCTCCTGGTGTTATAGCTGTGCACACTGCTATTACTTTTGAACTGGGCTGGATTATTAACAACAAATTTCATAAGTGAATATATATACTGTGAGGTTACTGTGAGGATCCCTAGATCCTTAAATACATGTCTGCAAGATGACTGTGGGTGGGCTGCAGCAATTATTCTGATTACACGTTTTTGAGCAATGAATACTTTTCTACTCAATGATGAATTACCCCCTAATTGCATATGTAGCCGAACTCAGACGTTTCAGCAGACCATCAATGTGTTGCTTCCAGTTTAACCTCTCATCAATGGACACACCTAAAAATTTTGAAAATTCTACCTTAGCTACAGACTTCTGTTCAAAATCTATATTTATTACTGGAGTTGTGCCATTTACTGTACGGAACTGTATATACTGTGTTTTATCAAAATTTAAAGAGAGTCCGTTTGCTGAGAACCACTTAATAATTTTGTGAAAAACATCATTCACAATTACATCACTTAGTTCTTGGTTTTTGGATGTTATTACTATACTTGTATCATCTGCAAAAAGAACTAACTTTGCATCCTCATCAATATGGAATGGTAAGTCATTAATGTATATCAAGAACAGTAAAGGACCTAAGACCGAACCCTGTGGGACCCCGTGCTTGATAGCCCCCCCGTTTGAGGAATCAGCTGTTGTATTAACATTACATGAACCACTTATTTCAACTTTCTGCATTCTTCCAGTTAAGTATGAATTAAACCATTTGTGCACTGCCACCCTCAAACCATAATGATTTAGCTTATCTAAAAGAATTCCATGATTTACACAGTCAAAGGCCTTTGAGAGATCACAAAAAATACCAATGGGTGATGTCCGGTTATTCAGAGCATTTAATATTTGATCAGTGAAAGCGTATATAGCATTTTCTGTTGAAAAGCCTTTCTGAAAACCAAACTGACATTTTGTTAGTATTTTATTTTTACATATATGGGAGGCTACTCTTGAATACATCACTTTCTCAAAAATTTTTGATAGAGCTGTCAGAAGAGAGACTGGGCGATAGTTGTTGACCGTGGATCTCGCTCGAAATATTAAATTCGCTAACGATTTTTGTAGTGGAATGTTCCACTCGCCTAACTCCTACTACCATTCCACATTTAAAGTCTGTTAATTCCCGTCGTTGGGGCACAATCACATCGGAAACCTTTTCACAAGAATCATCTGAGTACAAATGACGGCTCCGCCAATGTACTGCCGTTTTATACCATGTCCACGCGAGACAATCGCCACCTATGTATGTGCATATCACTATCCCATGACTTTGTCACCTCAGTATACTGCTGGAATATAGCGTTGCGTTCTCTAGAAGATGGAGAAGGTTTATTAATTTTAATCTTCATATGATGAGGGAGAGAACTATAATCATTTGGGATTAATAAGGTCTGAACGTTTGTGGACATATCTCCGGCTTCAAAAGATAATTAAAGACGGATCTAGTAAAGGAACAGTTCAAAAATGGCTCTGAGCACTATGAGACTTAACATCTGAGGTCATCAGTGCCCCAGAACTTAGAACTATTTAACTAGCCTAAGGACATCACACACATCCATGCCCCCGGCAGAATTCGAACCTGCGACCGTAGCCGTCACGCGGTTCCGGACTGAAGCGCCTAGAACCGCTCGGCCACCGTGGCCGGCAAAGCAATAGGAATGATCACCATCGTCCCTGGATGCACTGATTAGCCTTGTACATTCTCGTTTCCAAAAACATCCTCCTAATTTCCCAGTATTCTCAGCTGGTGTATTCTCCTTAAATTTCCTTCTCTCCCCCACAAGACGATACATCGGAAAACGTATATTTTGTAAATCTAAAAATTACTTTTATAGCTTCCGTTATCACTGTTGTTATTGTTGGCATTATTATTGTCATTATTATTAATATTACCCTTATCACTATTAGTGGCAGCAGCAATAGTGCAATACTGCCAGCAATAACTTTATTATTTCACAGTCACTATTATTTATTCGCATTGTCACTTTAGACATTCATGTTGTTTAAGTAGAATTTGTCACATTAAAGTTGTTATTCCTTCGGTAATTATCACGTGACAAAGGTACTGTGTGTATATATATGTGTGTGTGTGTGTGTGTGTGTGTGTGTGTGAAATCCTGGTCCAGTGTGAGAGCGGGCCCTATGGTCTTTTATCAGATCACGCGAAATAAATAAATAAATAAAACAAAATAAAATGAAATATTGAATGCAATCGCCAGGACGTACTATAATTGGCGGATATCTCGATAAATTTAAAACTGACAGGATTACTTCCGATTGTAGACGGGTGTTGAACTGTTATTATGACTAAAAATGTTAGGGATTGTTACGAGTGATATTAAGAATCTGTGGTATTAAGTTTCAGTTGCGTGACAGCGTTGTTCTTGCAATTTTCTGAACCTCCGTTTCCACATTTAAAGATATGTATCTGCTGAAGTTGTGGGGATATGTGAAGGATGACTGTTTAAACACAATCTGCAACACAGTCTTTACTTTTTGAGCACATCATTTGATTACAAAATGTGATTTCATAAATAAAACCAATTAACAACCCGTTCATCCTCCACGCAGAGCGCCATAGTGACAGAGACGCTGTCTCACTGCTTCTTACGAAAACAACAGATTAAAACTGTGTGCCGGGCCGAGACTCGAACTCGAGACCTTAGCCTTTCGCGGGTAGGTGGTTTACCAACCTTTCTTATCTCATTTTGTTTATATTGTTCGTTGAATTCGGCCGCGGCGGACGTCCGATGACACCAGTTCAGGCTCTCCGTTGATCCGTTCACTAAGTTACCGTGCCGGCGTCCAGCTGATCTACCCAACCACAACCCGCGACCCGTCCTCACGGCTTTACTTCTTCCAGGCAAAAGTCCCGAGTTCGAGTCTCGATCCGGCACACAGTTTTAATCTGTCAAGAAGCTTCATATCAGCACACATTCCGCTAAAACTAAACTCCGTTCCAAAAAGGCCTCGGAATCCCAAACTGAAGAATGATTTTGATAATGTTATACGATTAGCGCATTTCATATCTAACGCAGCACAGCTGGATTTGAATGAACGGAACGAGGTTAAACTGTTATTTCATCTCAGTCAGTGAACAATACAACCACACATATACTTTAAGATAACACCCGCATCACGTTATATAAATTATTGTTGTACAACTACAACTACATAAAGTATTTTCTTAAGCACAATCAATGAACTGCATCCTAACAGTGATCAACACTCCGTTAATGCAACGCCACGTTCTCTGTACTTCACTGTTGACATTACACATGTCTGCAGACAATGTTCTCCAAGTATTTGCGAAACCCAAATCCTTCCATCGGATTGGCACGGCATATAACGTGGTTCATTAATCCAAAGTACTCGTTTCTAGTCACCCTCTGTCCAGTGACATAGCTCTTTACACCACCCCAAGCGTGGCTTAGCACTCACTACAGAAATGAGAGGATTTTTTATTAATTTATCCATGCTATATAGATGTTGCTTGAGGTCTGCTACTGTATTGCAAGATTATGTGGAATAATTTGACATTACAAACCTATACACTTACATCATCAGGTCAAACCTCATAAGACACCAAAAACTATCATTGCCCAAAATTATTGAATTAATGGACCTCCTTGAACTAGTACTAAACTACAACTATTTTACATTTAATAATAAAATCTGCTTTCAACATAGAGGTCTTGCAATGGGCTCAAGCATAGCTGGTACAATTGCCAGCATATATATTAACCACCTTGAGCAAAAATCTCTTGCTAAGAAATCAAGATCTGTGGATAAAATCATTTACTACAGACGTTATGTTGATGATACATTACTCCTGGTAGAGGGTGACACAAATGATGTTAACAACATACTTGACACACTCAATGAAAAAGATAGAAATATAAAATTCACCATGGTATATGAGAGCAATGGTAGCATCAATTTCCTTGATCTAAACATCAGTAAAGAAAACAACTCACACATCTTCAAAGGTTACAGGTAGGCAAGAGCAACAGATACCACCATACACAGCTCATCCTGTCACCCCAGAACACACAAAAATGGTTCAAATGGCTCTGAGCACTGTGGGACTTAACATTTGTGGTCATCAGTCCCCTTGAACATAGAACTACTTAAACCTAACTAACCTAAGGACATCACACGCATCCATGCTCGAGGTAGGATTCGAACCTGAGACCGTAGCAGTCACGCGGTTCCAGACTGAAGCGCCACACCGGCGGGCCCAGAACATACAAACTTGCTGCATACAGAGCAATAGTTAACAGAGCCAAGAATATACCTATGGATAAATATGCAAATCTTGATGAGCTCAGCATACTAAAACAATTAGCTTCAGCAAATGGCTATGATGAAGTATTAATTGATAACCTTACGCAAAAAAGGAAAAACAATAATAAACCACCTTCCACACATGTAATGAAAAAGAAACCCACGGCTTGCATACCTTTCACAGGCAAACTCTCCAACAAAATAGCAAACATTCTCAGACCACACGACATTAACATTGCCTTTATAACACACAACAAACTGCAACACACACTGAGACACAATATATACACACATACAGATATACAATCACAATCAGGCATCTATAAAGTAGAATGTAATAGCTGCAGATCCCTCTATATAGGCCTAAATGGGAGAGACCTCCAAACCAGATATAATGAACACATAAATGCTTACCACGCTAACAATTATAATAGATCAGCAATAGCCACCCTCATAAACGACACAGGCCACCCATTCCATGATATTGGGAATGATCTTCATATATTACATAAAAAGAATAAGGAACATCAAATGGACTTACATGAAGAACTTGAAATCTTCATTCTAGACACAGCACATGGAGATGTATTATTAAATAATAAGCTTGAAAGATATAATGTTAACTTCTTTAAAAACTTCTCCAACGTTAAATATTTATTTCATTGGCAGAATAGTTTCCATTAAGTATCCATCTAACAGCCTCCATATTGCAAATACATCTAAAGAAAAGTCTCATCTTCACTTTAGGTTATATTACTGTGTTTCAAATTGTAAGTAGTTTAAGTTAGATCTTATAACTCTCTGGAAAGATGTTAACAGTCTCTGAAATTGTAAGTAGTTTATCTTAGTTTTTAAAACTCTTTGGAAAGATGTAAACAGATGTTTGTGAAAATGCTAAGTTGTGATTTACCTATTACTGTGCTTTATGGGCCAGAAAATAAAATCGCCATGAGAAATGTAAGTAAACGTATTAATGTATTACCTAATTATGCTATTCACATAGTGAACAAACTGCAACAGATTTATCTTTCACACAGGTTTATTTTTCGATTCTTAACCCCACTGGCACACACAGCTAACGTAAATAACCTATCAGCTGATGTTTAAGTGACTGTATAATGCACATGATGATGGCAGCATGCCGCCGAAATGCATTGTGCTAATAAAATATTAGTAAAAAGTTAGTGCAGCAGTATAAATTATTCCACAGGAATTTGAGGCTTACTGTGAGTGCAGTCATGGAGTGAGCGACTGGTCCCGGCAGAGGTTCGATCCTCCCTCGAGCATGGGTGTGTGTGTTTGTACTTGAGATAATTTAGGTTAAGTAGTGTGTAAGCTTAGTGACTGATGACCTTTAAAAAAGGTAATGGAAAGGTTAAAGTTAGATATAGTGGCAATTAGTGAAGTTCGGTGGCAGGAGGAACAAGACTTCTGGTCACGTGAATACAAGATTATAAACACAAAATCAAATAGGGGTAATGCAGGAGTAGGTTTAACAATGAATAAGAAAATAGGAATGCGGGTAAGCTACTACAAACAGCATAGTGATCGCATTATTGTGGCCAAGATAGATACGAAGCCCACACCTACTACAGTAGTACAAGTTTATATGCCAACTAGCTCTGCAGATGACGAAGAAATTGAAGAAATGTATGATCAAATAAAAGAAATTATTCAGATAGTGAAGGGTGACGAAAATTTAATAGTCATAGGTGACTGCAATTCGGTAGTAGGAAAAGGGAGAGAAGGAAACCATTGTAGGTGAATATGGACTGGGCCAAAGAAATGGAAGAGGAAGCCGCCTGGTAGAGTTTTGCACAGAGCACAACTTAATCATAGCTAACACTTGGTTCAAGAATCATAAAAGAAGGCTGTATACATGGAAGAAGCCGGGAGATACTGACAGGTTTCAGATAGATTATATAATGGTAAGACAGAGATTTAGGAACCAGGTTTTAAATTGTAAGACATTTACAGGGGCAGATGTGGACTCTGACCACAATCTATTGGTTATGATCTGTAGATTAAAACTGAAGAAACTACAAAAAGGTAGGAATTTAAGGAGATGGGACTTGGATAAACTAAAAGAACCAGAGGTTGTACATAGTTTCACGGAGAGCATAAGGGAGCAATTGACAGGAATGGGGAAAAGGAATACAGTAGAAGAAGAATGGGTAGCTTTGAGGGATGAAGTAGTGAAGGCAGCAGAAGATCAAGTAGGAAAAAAGACGAGGGCTGCTAGAAATCCTTGGGCAACAGAAGAAATATTGAATTTAATTGATGAAAGGAGAAAATATAAAAATGCAGTAAATGAAGCAGACAAAAAGGAATACAGACGTCTCAAAAATGAGATCAACAGGAAGTGCAAAATGGCTAAGCAGGGATGGCTAGAGGACAAATGTAAGGATGTAGAGGCTTATCTCACTAGGGGTAGGATAGATACTGCCTATAGGAAAATTAAAGAGACCTTTGGAGATAAGAGAACCACTTGTATGAACATCAAGAGTTCAGATAGAGACCCAGTTCTAAGCAAAGAAGGGAAAGCAGAAAGGCGGAAGGAGTATATAGAGGGTCTATACAAGGGCGATGTACTTGAGGACAATATTATGGAAATGGAAGGGGATGTAGATGAAGATTAAATGGGAGATACGATATTGCGTGAAGAGTTTGACAGAGCACTGAAAGACCTGAGTCGAAACAAGGCCCCGGGAGTAGACAACATTCCACTGGAACTACTGACGGCCTTGGGAGAGCGAGTCCTGACAAAACTCTACCATCTGGTGAGCAAGATGTACGAAACAGGCGAAATACCCTCAGACTTCAAGAAGAATATAATAATTCCAATCCCAAAGAAAGTAGGTGTTGACAGATGTGAAAATTACCGAACTATCAGTTTAATAAGTCACAGCTGCAAAATACTAACGCGAATTCTTTAGAGAACGAATGGAAAAACTAGTATAAGCCCACCTCGGGGAAGATCAGTTTGGATTCCGTAGAAATATGGGGACAGGTGAGGCAATACTGACCCTACGACTTATCTTAGAAGCTAGATTTAAAAAAAAGGCAAACCTACGTTTCTAGCATTTGTAGACTTAGAAAAAGCTTTTGACAATGTTGACTGGAATACTCTCTGTCAAATTCTGAAGGTGGCAGGAGTAAAATACAGGGAGCGAAAGGCTATTTACAACATATACAGAAACCAGATGGCAGTTATAAGAGTCGAGGGACATGAAAGGGAAGCAGTGGTTGGGAAGGGAGTGAGACAGGGCTGCAGCCTCTCCCCGATGTTTTTCAATCTGTATATTGAGCAAGCAGTAAAGGAAACAAAAGAAAAATTCGGAGTAGGTATTAAAATCCATGGAGAAGAAATAAAAACTTGAGGTTCGCCGATGACATCGTAATTCTGTCAGAGACAGCAAAGGACTTGGAAGAGCAGTTGAATGGAATGGATAGTGTCTTGAAAGGAGGATATAAGATTAACATCAACAAAAGCAAAACTAGGATAATGGATTGTATTCGAATTAAGTCGGGTGATGCTGAGGGAATTAGATTAGGAAATGAGACACTTAAAGTAGTAAAGGAGTTTTGCTATTTGGGGAGCAAAATAACAGATGATGGTGGAAGTAGAGAGGATATAAAACGTAGACTTGCAATGGCAAGGAAAGCGTTTCTGAAGAAGAGAAATTTGTTAACATCGAGTGTCAGGAAGTCATTTCTGAAAGTATTTGTATGGAGTGTGGCCATGTATGGAAGTGAAACATGGACGATAAATAGTTTGGACAAGAAGAGAATAGAAGCTTTTGAAATGTGGTGCTACAGGAGAATGCTGAAGATTAGATGGGTAGATCACATAACTAATGAGGAAGTATTGAATAGGATTGGGGAGAAGAGAAGTTTGTGGCACAACTTGACCAGAAGAACGGATCGGTTGGTAGGACATGTTCTGAGGCATCAAGGGATCACCAATTTAGTATTGGAGGGCAGTGTGGAGGGTAAAAATCGTAGAGGGAGACCAAGAGATGACTACACTAAGCAGATTGAGAAGGTTGTAGGTTGCAGTAGGTACTGGGAGATGAAGAATCTTGCACAGGATAGAGTAGCATGGAGAGCTGCATCAAACCAGTCTCAGGACTGAAGACCACAACAACAACAACGACCTTAGCAGTTAAGTCCCATAAGATCTCACACACATTTGAAGTTTTTCTTACTGTGAGCTGCTCAATCATTTCCTTCTTCCTTTTTAGCTCGCTAAGCACAATCATTGAGTTAACGGTACTGCTCGTAGCGCTACTCCTGCTAGTTTCATATGGCTTTTTACAACTACTCTCTGCAATTCTCAACCATTGTTGGCCGACACCACATGAGGTCTGCCTGGGCTTGGTTCGCCTGTGGTTGTTCCTTCGCATTCACAATCATAACAGTCGACTTGGGCATGGTTCAAAAATGGTTCAAATGGCTCTAAGCGCTATGGGACTTAACATCTTACGTTCAAATGGCTCTGTGTGACTTAACATCTATGGTCATCAGTCCCCTAAAACTTAGAACTACTTAAACCTAACTAACCTCACACAACATCCAGTCATCATGAGGCAGAGAAAATCCATGACTCCGCCGGGAATCGAACCCGGGAACCCGGGCGCGGGAAGCGAGAACGCTACCGCACGACCACGAACTACGGACAACAGGTGATGTCAGCAGTCCCCTAGAGTTAGAACTACTTAAACCTAACTAACATAAGGACATCACACACATCCATGCCCGAGGCAGGAGTCGAACCTGCGACCGTAGCAGTAGCGCGGTACAGGACTGAAGCGCCTAGAACCGCTCGGCCATTGCGGCTGGCTTTGGGCAGGTTTACAAGGTTTGAGTTGTCCTGTTGAATTTGTCACTCGGGTGACATCCAGTGAGCCAACAGCTTTGTCTCAGTGGTAACACCAGTTCCCAGTAGATCATCAAAGCAAAATTTTGCTGCACTTGGCTAGCACTTGGGTAGGTCACCGTCCGGGTCTGCCGAGTGCTGTTGGCAACCAGGGTGCATTCAGCACTTGTGAGGAGAGTTGAGGAGGTACTTGACTGAAAAGTAGCAACATCGGTCACGAAAACGTACAACGGCCGGGAGAGCGGTGTGCTGACAACATACCCCTCCACATCCGATGATGCCTAAGAGCTGAGGATGACTCGACGGCCGGTCGATACCATTAGTCCTTCAAGGTATGCTCGGACGTGCTTTTTTTTCTTTTTTCTTTTAATCCAATGACTGGTCTACCGGTCTGTGTTCGAAGTCACTGAGCTCTCCCGCCATCCTGCTGTTACTGCTTGCCTGTCGACAACACACCGAATTCCCGCCTCCACTTACATTGGTAGGTCCGCCTCCCGTGACGTCTAGTGATGTCAGGATGCTTTTGATCAGACAGTGCACGGAGCTGCCACAATCTGCCTCATTAAAAATGTCACTCTTGGGTCACTTTTGCCATTTTATTGTTCTTCTCTTTCTTTTAGAACACCAGTGCAGTTTCTCCTCTTTAGTCACTTTCAAGAGATCCGGTTAGGTCAGTTCATAGTTACCGGAATAGAACGACACAGCTTTCGTTAACGAATTTCAGAAGATGACATTCGCACGGGCCGGCCATGAACGTGGTTGCTGGTGAACAAGCTGCTGTGCAACTATATTCCGAGAAATGTTCGATGGCCAACACGTGTGAAATCGCTTGTGCGTGAGTTGGTACTGTTTACTGATTCAGACCTAGTCATAACCTACACACAACATTAAGATCCGATGCTGGTGAAAATATGTCAACGATTAAAACAGATGTAATATCTGGCGTTCCTCAAGCTAGTGTTATACACCGTCTGTTGTTCCTGATCTACATAAACGACATAGCAGATAATCCGAGCAGTTCTCTTAGACTGTTTGCAGATGATGCAGGCATTTGCTAGCTTGTAAAGTCATCAGATGATCAAAACCAATTGAAAAATGATTTACACACGATATCTGTTTGTTGCGAAAAACGGCACTGAATTCCAAATAATGAAGTGTGAAGCATTCGCATGAGTACTGAAAGAAATCCGCTAAATCTCGGTTACATGATAAATCACAAAAAGGTTGTAAATTCACCTAAATACTTATGGATTACAGTTAGGAGTAACTTAATTTGGGACGATCACATAGATAATGTACTGGGTCAAGAAAACCAAAGACTGCGATTAATTGACAGAACACTTAGAATGTGCAACAGGTCTGCTAAAGGGACTGCTTACACCGCTCTATTTTGGAGTACTGCTGTGTGGACTGGAATCGGCATCACATGGGATTGACGGAGGACATTGACAAAATTCAAAGCAGGGCAGCTCCTTTTCTGTTATCACGAAACAGAGGAGACAGTGCCACAGACATGATATGTGAGTCGCAGAGGCAATAATAAAACAAAAGCGTTTTTCGTCGCGGCGGGATCTTCCCGTACACTTTGAATCAAGAAATTTCACATCCAATTGCGCAAATACCCTGAAACGTCCCCTTTGAAAAATTATACATAACTGTGCTTAAACTGACACATACTATTTTTAGCGCAACGCAATCTGACTTTCAAAAATCCCTACAAAAAATGGCCCTGACTAACATTAACCTATACGTTTCACAAGTCGCTTACCTCACAAAAATCTTGGTTACTCTAACTACTACAATACAGCGAGCGCCACTACTGCCAGCTAAATAAAAGATTCAAACTACGGAAGGCACTAACTACTGATAGGTATAGATAGCAAATGAAAGATTTTAATAGAGAACAAACAATGTATTTACCTTAATAGTCATATATATCAGTTCATGACATCCATTCTTACAAATTTCAAAACTCCGACATCTCTCCCCCCACGTCCACCACTGCCGGCGGCTCACCTCCAACTGCGCAACGCTACGCGCTCTTCACATCCATCTGCCCAACATTACAATGGCAGACAACAATGCAAACGAGCCACGGACTGCACACAGCACAGCCAGTGATTTTTATACAGAGCGCTACGTGGCGTTACCAATAAGAAAACGTAAACAGCCTACTTACAACCCTGTTGGCGCCCATCCACATAGCGAGAAATGATAATCATGATAAAATAAGAGAAATTAGAGCTTGCACAGAAAGATTTATGTGCTCTTATTTCCAGCGCACCGTTGGGGAGTGGAATGGTAGAGAAACAACTGAAGGTGGTTGGATGGATCCTCTGTCAGCAACTTAATTGTAAATTGCCGGCATGGCAGCACAGCGTGTTCTGTCAGACGGCTAGCTGCCTTCTTTAATAAAATGACTGAGTTAATGGATCAACAACGAACTGAAACGGGTGTCTTTCGACGTCCGCCCAGAGCAGATACAACGAACGGAAACAAACAAAATGAGAATTTAAAAAAATGATGTAGATACATATGTGCACTACGAATATCAAACACAAAAAGTGTCGGGAACCTAACTTTGAAACTTAAGGTTCCACAATCTTACTATTAAATTTATACCAAATGATAAGGTTACACACTATTTGAATAAGAATCAAATGCGAATTAATTTGTTGGTTTATTATAACAAAAACTCTGTACAAGAATAACCAATGAAAAATATACATAACTTTCGAAACATTACTTTACAATGATGAACATAAAAATCTCTCCAGTAGCTACTGAGTGGCAAAGTTACAGAAAGAGGATGCAATTTAGCTGGTCATTCGTTCCTGAAACTATACCGTATGTTTTTCTCACCTCTACGTTGATTACAATAGCTGACCGTCTGTTAGATGAAGTAAAAGAGAGCCGTGGATCTTAATTTGCGCTGATAGGCTGAAAATTCCCACCTTAGCCACTGATGTGATTCTAATAACCGAACTTTCATATTACGCTAATGCTGCGTTCGTGTCCACCATAACATTCGCCTACATGTGAACTGAGCGGTGTGGCGGTGACTAGCTGTGAACCAGGACGGCACTTGCGAAGATCTGCTACTGTAGTCTGCCGTTGGTACAGGCCCAGCGCAGTAAATGAAGTCCTGTACGAACTGCCTCGTTTCGCTCCTCGTGAAGATCCGTACTACTTGGCGCTCCGGCACCAATATTCTTTCTCGCTTGTTATACGAGGCGTGTTTTTTATGTAAGTACCGTTTTTAAATTAAAAAAAGACGTGCCAAGATATCTCAATAATTTTATTTTTACTTAAACGCGTGTACCTTAAATCTACTTTTCTACATAGTTTCCGTCAATGTTGAGGCACTTGTCATAACGTTGTACCAGTTTTTGAATACCCTTCTCCTAGAAGTCTGCCGCCTGACTTGTTAACCACTGCATCACCACTGTTTTGACTTCGTCATCGTCTTGAAGACGCTGACCGCCCAGGTGTTCTTCAAGTGCAGAAACAGATGGTAGTCACTGGGCGCAAAATCGGGGATGTATGGAGGATGATCTAGAGTTACCCTTCGAAAAGATCTTTGGTCTGATTCGCCACATGCGGACGGGCATTGTCTTGCAGTAAAACAATGCCCTTGCTCAACTTCCATGGACTGTTGCTTTGATTCTGGTGTGACGCAGCCCACCCATGTTTCATCGCCCGTAGCAATTTGGCTTAAGAAATCAGTGCGCACAATTTTCGGTAATTCAAGTGCTCGGTCACAATGCCATACAAAACAAAACGAGAAACATTAGGAAAGTCATCCCGCAAGGAGGAATCGTAAAGCGTCTGTTTTCTCTCACCATATTGTCCACTTCCTGCACCAAACTTTCATTAATGACGGAAGGACGCCCACTCCGTTGTTCATCATGCACATTTGTGAGGCCATCTTTAAATGTTCTCACCCACCTTCTTACCATTCCATCACTCATAATATTTTCTCAGTAAACTCCACAGATCTCGAGATGAATATGATCGCTTTTAGGCCTTTAGCTCTAAGAAATCTTATAACAGCTCGTACTTCACAGAACTCACGATTATCGGAGGCATCTTAAATACTCAGTACACAACGTAAACAAGGAAGAATCAGACTGCAATGGCGTCAGTGCGTATATTAAGGTACAGGCTTTCAAGTAAATATAAAATTGAGATATCTAAGGACGTCTTTTTTTAATTTCAAAATGGTACTTACTTAAAAAACACGCCTCGTAAAACTGCCTTCCCGTTACTTTCCGCCAAAGGTTACGAAAGCCAGTCATATGTTAAACAAATCTCCTATGTCCATTTGACGTCACAGGGCAGCTGATGAATCGGTGCCTTCTGTTAAATTAGCTACCCTCGCTACACAGACCGCCAGAAATCTGAAGGGATGGACGAGGGGCTAGTTTCTAACATTCTCGGCTCTTTTCGAACACGTAATACCGTTTTACATGAGCGGTTTTCTGCTCAAAATCGACTACTTGATGAGCGTACGCCTTTCGTGCTTGCGTGTAAATCAGCAACCAACCACGACACGATTGCGTCTATGAAGTCAATGATCTATAGTGAGTGCCGAGTGTGGAGTAATAAATTTCCAAGTACGCTGCACACTGCGCATGCGCAGAGACAAGGCACTCTGGTGGCGTCTGCTAACATCGGAGGTTATAACCTAGTTGGTCGAGCTCACTCCTATTGTAGAAAATGATTTTGTGCTTCCGTGTATTCTTAATCTTTATTATGTTCTTTGTCTTGCCTTCGTGGCACAGTGAAAAGTTACATAACGTCCTGGTATTTTTTCCTAGTAGTGT
The DNA here is from genome assembly GCF_023897955.1 of Schistocerca gregaria. NCBI lineage: Eukaryota > Metazoa > Arthropoda > Insecta > Orthoptera > Acrididae > Schistocerca > Schistocerca gregaria. Next base: position 164,656,295 of record NC_064921.1, read on the forward strand.
TCTCCTGCAAGAGACATGAATTGTCTGAAAGCAGAAAGTATGTACGTTTTGGCTGTGCGGTGTAACGCACGGCTTTCCGGGCGAGAAGGAGCGCCAGTCCCCGGCACGAATCCGCCTGGCGAATTTGTGTCGAGGTCCGGTGAGCTGACCAGTGTGTGGATGGTTTTTAGGCGGTTTTCCATCTGCCTTGGCGAATGCGGGCTGGTTCCCCTTATTCCGCATCAGCTACACTAAATCTGTGATTGCTGCACAAACAAGTTCTCCACGTACGCGTACACCACCATTACTCTACCACGCAAACATAGGGGTTACACTCGTCTGGTGTGAGATGTTCCCTGGTGGGGGGGGGGGGGGGGGGTCCACCGGGGGCCGAGGCGAACCGCACAGTAACCCTGGGTTCGGTGTGGGGCGGCGGAGGGGTGAAGTGGACTGACTGCAGTAGTCGTCGTGGGGTTGTGGACCACTGCGGCTGCGGCGGGGATGGAGCCTCTCCGTCTTTTCTAGGCCCCCGGTTAACGTAACATATACGTTTTACAGAGAAAAAACCTATCTATGCAAAAATTCAAATGTAAACAGATAAACATGTTTTAATGAAAATTATTTCAACAGCGAAAAAATAATTTTAGTTGTTATTCGGCACTTATCAAGAAAACAAGACACAAAGCATAAACCAGAAAGTTATTATTTACTGCGTTCTACATATCGTCCGATGTATATGCTAGTATATATCTTCTGGAGCAAATACATGCGTATGTTCTGAAATCTTTCGTTGACAGTTTTCCTACCCTTTCAGTTATCAGCAAAGTAGAGAATTTACCACTCACCCGAACTACTACTTTGGTCATTAATAAACTCTATAGTCATTCCTTGTTCCTACATTTTTTTACTACATTTTTTTACTATATTTCGCCGGCCGGGGTGGCCGAGTGGTTCTAGGCGCTACAGTCTGGAACCGAGTGACCGCTACTGACGCAGGTTCGAATCCTGCCCAGGGCATGGATGTGTGTGATGTCCTTAGGTTAGTTTGGTTTAAATAGTTCTAAGTTCTAGGGGACTGATGACCTCAGAAGTTAAGTCCCGTAGTGCTCAGAGCTATTTGAACCATTTGTTACTATATTTCGACTATTTCGTAAATAGGATAGTCCCTCGTAGCCTCACTTTCACCTTTCAGATGCCGAACTGCACAGCACCTCTCAAAATATTGGCAATTTTGGCGCTGAAGTGGAAACGAAAATGACCACTCAAAATAGACTCAGTACAGAAATAGAACGCCAGGGGCGCTGCAGTAGACGCACTTGTTTAGAGTAGTCAATTCCCAGAGGGACTCACTTGTGGGTGGGGGTCGCTTCCCCCTAAACCGTCCTGACCTGTACCGTTCGCTCGTCGCCATCGCCGACAGGATGCTCATGGTTCACTTCGAGAAGAAGAAGAAGTTGGTAGCACCAGATTATTTGGGGTGTTAATTAGAAAAATGAAAATCAGTATGACCAAACATAAATATTCCCTTTAATTAATCTCATATTTTCGCCTGTGTTCACTATTTCTTTCCAATCTCATTTCGATAATAGTTATGAAAAGAGGCATGCCAGATGGCTTGCCGCTTTTCACATGCAATGTGGAAGAGCAGGTGTGAGAGATGATAGTAACAATCGTTGTTCCAAAATTTCTGATGCATTCCTCACCATGTGTGGTTGAGTGCTGTATATTAGACTTTTTTCCTGGATTAAGAAGTTGGGCACTGTAAGCCATTATAATAGTATTGAAATTAAATTGTTGTTTTTATTCTGGTGTCAAGTATAAATCAATGGCACTATTGTTGTATATTATGTCTGTAGTATAAAACTGTCTTTTGCACTGTTTGTAGTCATGCAATTGTCATTTAACCCTTTGTTGCGCAAGGGCATTGTTTTGCTAGAATCTGACTGCTCAATCTCCATAAAAAAATGTGCGACATAGTCTTTTCTTGAGTCGTGAATGCCATTGTCCTCGTGTTGAATGTGTGGAAATGTGTGGTAAGATCTTATGGGACAAACTGCTGAGATCACTGGTCCCTAAGCTTACACACTACTTAATCTTAAACTAACTTACGCAAAGGACAACAACGACACCCATGCCCGAGGGAGGACTCGAACCTCCTACGGGGAGAGCCGCGCGAACCGTGACAAGACACCCAAGACAACGCGGCTACCCTGCGCGGCTGTATTGAAAGCGTGTCTTGATATATCCTCTACGCCAAAAGTGATGGTTTCCGGAGTTTTCCAGTAATGTTTTCTATTATACCTACATCGTTGTGGCGAACCCTGGTTGAGTGTATCGCTCCCATCTCAATGAGATCACTGTAAACTTTTAAGGTGGTATTTTTGGCATAGTGATAATATTTAACAGTAATCCTGTAATTGAATTCGTTTCTAAGCTACGATCTGTTATTAATCATTTAATGCTCAGAGCTAGTAGCGATTGCACTATCTGTGTCAATCGTGTTCGGTACTTCGGAGAACGCTGTCTCTTCCGGAAGACTGAAGATAACAGGTAGAGTCTTTTGAAACCGATCACTGAGGAAATAAAAATGTTTCAACAAGTGATACTGGTTGAAAAAACCGTTACTTGTCTAAAAATAATGCTATTCGCACGACAGAGTCACATGGTGAAACTATTGCTCACGTATCATACGCGCGCCTTTCTTGCAAGCTCGACATCAATTTTACTCTCGTTGAATTGTGTCAATTCTGAGCACACAGTTCCTTCTTGACTACTCGACATTCGCTCTTCCGTCCCTCTGTGACCGTCGTCCCCTTTCGATTCCTCTTTTCTGGTTTTCCTTTAGCATGTTCAAATGTGTATGTGTGTGTGTGTGTGTGTGTGTGTGTGTGTGAATTCCTAAGGGATCAAACTGCTGAGGTCATCGGTACGTAGACTGACACACTACTTAAACTAATTTATGCTAAGAATAACACACAAAAACACACACACACACACATGCCCGAGGGAGGACTCGACCTCTAGCGGGAGGGGCAGGGCAATCCGTTCATGTTGCCTCTAAACGCAGGCCACTCCGCGAGGCCCCTTTAGCATGGTGTCTCCAACTGCGTGGCACCTTCTGATCACGTGATCTCCACCCGAGCGTTCTCAGCAACAACCACTTTCAACGTTGCACTTTGTACCATAAGTTACCTACAACAGAGAAAAATATTTTGGACGTATTACCTTCCCAGAGGAAACAGGTGTTGACAGATGTGAAAATTACCGAACTGTCAGTTTAATAAGTAACAGCTGCAAAATACTAACGCGAATTCTTTACAGACGAATGGAAAAACTGGTAGACGCCGACCTCGGGGAAGACCAGTGTGGATTCCGTAGAAATGTTGCAACGCGTGAGGCAATACTGACCCTACGACTTATCTTAGAAGATACACTATGGAAAGTCTAACCTACGTTTCTAGCATTTGTTGACTTAGAGAAAGCTTTTGACAATGTTGACTGGAATACTCTCTTTCAAATTCTGGCAGGGGTAAAATACAGGGAGCGACAGGCTAGTTACAATTTGTACAGAAACCAGATGGCAGTTATAAGAGTCGAAGGGCAAGAAAGGGAAGCAGCGGTTGGGAAGGGAGTGCGGCAGGGTTGTAGCCTCTCGCCGATGTTATACAATCTGTATATTGAGCAAGCAGTAAAGGAAACAGAAGAAAAGTTCGGGGTAGGTATTAAAATCCATGGAGAAGAAATAAAAACCTTGAGGTTCGCCGATGACGTTGTAATTCTGTCAGAGACAGCAAAGGACTTGGAAAAGCAGTTGAACGGAATGGACAGTGTCTTGGAAGGAGGGTATAAGAAGAACATCAACAAAAGCAAAACAAGGATAATGGAATGTAGTCGAATTAAGTCGGGTGATGCTGAGGGAATTGGATTAGGAAATGAGACACTTAAAGTAGTAAAGGAGTTTTGCTATTTGGGTAGCAAAATAACAGATGATGGTCGAAGTAGAGAGGATATAAAATGTAGACTGACAATGGCAAGGAGAGTGTTTCTGAAGAAGAGAAATTTGTTAACATGGAGTATAGATTTAAGTGTGAGGAAGTCGCTTCTGAGAGTATTTGTATGGAGTGTAGCCATGTATGGAAGTAAAACATGGACGATAAATAGTTTAGACAAGAAGAGAATAGAAGGTTACGAAATGTGGTGCTACAGACGAATGCTGAAGATTAGATGGGTAGATCACATAACTAATGAGGAGGTATTAAATAGAATTGGGGAGAAGAGTAGTTTGTGGCACAACTTGACAAGAAGAAGGGATCGGTTGATAGGACATGTTCTGAGACATCAGGGATCACAAATTTAGCAGTGGAGGGGAGCGTGGAGGGTAAAAATCGTAGAGGGAGACCAAGAGATGAATACACTAAGCAGATTCAGAAGAATGTAGGCTGCAGTAGGTACTGGGAGATGATGAAGCTTGCACAGGATAGAGTAGCGTGGAGAGCTGCATCAAACCAGTCTCAGGACTGAAAACCACAATAACAACAACAACATTACCTAAAGAATAATTCAGTTACGTACTATGAATTTGTCATCGTAGCCTGATGAGGGTATTTGGTATCAAAACCCATAATCGTTTGACAACATAAAAAAATGTGTCTTTGGACTAAAGAAAAATATTTTTCAGCTAAAAAGAATGTTCTACATGGTGCTGGGCGCGATCTGGTATTTCGTGAGAATGAGAATTTTTGCACCCAAGGCCGCGTGTCGAAGAATTAGTTCCTCAATGACAGGTGACCTTATTTCCAGAAGACCTGAAGACGAAAGCTAGATTCTGTCGAAACCAATCATTAGGAAATAATAATATTTCAACACGCGATACTGGCTGCAAAAACTGTTATTTATCTAAAAAAATGATATTCCTACGGCATAGTCACACCGAGTAACTAGTGAGAAAGAACTTAATCGAATTCGGAGGATGAGAACTTTATGGCACACCTCAACGAAAAGAAGGGACAGGTTTATAGGACAGACGCAGAGCCGTCAAGGAATACTGATCGTAAAAAAATGGGTCTGAGCACTACTGAGGTCATCAATCCCCTTGAACTCAAAACTACTTAAACCTAAGGACATTACACACATCCATGCCCGAGGCAGGATTCGAACCTGCGACCGTAGCACTCGTGCGGTTCCAGATTGTAGCACCTAGAACCCCTCGGCCACACAGGCCGGCTTAGTCAAGAGAGGTAAATCAGTTAATCCGATTTATATGGAGTACTAAATCTGTCATCACAAATGAATCCCAAATTTAGTTTTTCATGTTCCGATTTTCTGACGCCTCTTCTCTGTGGTCGCCCCAGTGTGCCAGACATTGGACAAAAAAGAAGAAGCCGAATTTTGGAAACTGACAACCGGACACCATCTTTTATAATCGGTATTCGCTTTGTATTGATACTCTAAAGATGAGTTTGTAAAAGCTAATGACTAGAACGTAGAACTACTTAAACCTAACTAACCTATGGACATCACAAACATCGATGCCCGTGGCAGGATTCGAACCTGCGACCGTAGCAGCAGCGTTGTTCCAGACTGAAGCACCTAGACCCGCTCGGCTACTCCTGCTGGCTGACCCTAGTGAATCAAAAAGAAATAATAAACGCGGTAGAATGTTCTATGCTCTGAGGTGGGCATACTGACGAAAACTTAAACTGGAGAAAACATAATAGTAGACATGCTAAAACACTTAGAATTTTATTTTTTGTGGTCCACATCTTTTTTGTGTTATGAGAGTGAAAATTTGTGGTCCAAGTAATCCGTAGTCTGTTTATTATCTGTGCAATTTGCCAGTTTCAACCAGGGTAATTTTGAAGCACCTTTAATGCATTAACCCAAGTTAGTTTTAACGTAAATTGAGATCATCGCAACTTGTAGCTATTTTTTGCTGAACCGGATACACTCTTTCAACTTTACCATTTTTGTGAATGTCCGTTGACAGTATATAATTTTATCCCATTTCCACAATGTTATTTTTGTGGGGTCCACATGTATGTTAAAAATAGCTTGATTCAAAGCATTACAGGTGCTTGAAAATCTCCCACGGTTGAAATTAGTTCTTTGCACAGATAAGAAACAGATTACTGCCTACATGGACTGTGTTTTCATTCTCACAAAACGCTTAGGTTTGGCTGTTTTTGACGTGTGAATAATTAACTGCAAACTTTGGGGATACAGAAGTCAATAACTATCTTGTATAATTTGATTTAGTGGCAAAACTTTCGTACACAGTTAATGATTGCTGAAAAAAGTTCATTAACACTGAGCATTTGAGTATTAATGTGTCTTCATACAGTCAGAAGTCTTGCACCCTATCTGAGTCCCCAAAATGAGGGAATTTATTATTTTCCGTCAGTGATCACTTCGCATTTTCTTACAGGAAGCACGTGGCCTGGATAAGTGTTATAAAACAGTTGTACACGCAGTAAGTGTCGAGATTAAGATTATGAAACATCACTTCTACAATTACATTTTTTCCTTGTCGCGAATGAATTTTCACTCTACGCTGAATTTGAAACTTCATGACAAATTAAAATAGTGTGCCGGGCTGAGACTAGAATCTGGGTCCTTAGAAGAAAGTTGCTGGCGGAAGTAAAGCGGAACTCGGTTTCCACAGCTTGTGCCGTTTGTAAACGTGATAAGCCTTTAGTTCCACCATACTAGTGAAGTAGAAACTACCACCTGAATCTGCACAGCTAGAATTCACTCATCTTGTTTAGCATCATGTGGAATAGTTAACCTGGCCAAAGGTAATTGTCTAGGTATTCAGGCTCCAAAAATGTGCTTCAAAACGACACATCTGTGACTACCTAGGAGATCTAGTCCGCTCTTCACTCACAGACTGTCTACGTACACGTGTCAACCTTGGGAATATGTAGATATGGAAATCCTGATGCAATGAAAAAGTCGTGTAATTTTGTCTTGGTTGTTAAGCGGCTCCGACATCGGCCTTTCCTAACAGTTGCGACCTCCAGACAATTTTATGATTCACAGAGAGGCGTTAATCCCACTGTTTTTGTCCCACTTTAACGTCAGACGGTTACGTACGCCAGATGCGCCCGTAAAGTTGTCCTTGGAAGCCAGACACACCTGATACAGATGATTCATATCTGCTAGTGGCATAGGAAACTCCTGCATAATGTACTATGGATGACCTTTATCGCTGAAAGAACCGGTTTCTGGCTATATCGGTTCTTTTCCGCACCAGTTTAACCTGACTGTTAACACCGTTCAAAATAACAGATTTTAGAAATAACCTATTTCCGGTTATTAATTCCAATTTTTTACTGTGATAAACACAGAAATCGAACAATTAGTTTCAAGATGCACAGAAACAAAAATTAAATTAAATAGGCAAATAAAAGAAAACTTAGCCCTTCCACTGTTCTCTGATTTTCTCGGAAAGTGGTTGAATATTACAGAAAACCAACAGTTTTCTCTTACTGAGTCCGGTTTCTTGAAACTTTGCTCAAAAATCATGTTGTTGTCGGGGATCATATCACTTTTGGGCGTAACGAACATTACGAAGGGAGAAAATTGAGGCTGAAAAAAATTGTTTTTTTTTTCTCGTGTTAATTTGTCTGTTTTCAAAGGTTACAAGCAGATAAAGGCATATTATGTAGACACACACAGTAGATCAGCTACTTCTCTTTTTATTGTATAGCATGTGTGAACTGTTGTTAAGTTTTTAATTTATTACCGTTACCGTAATTTCTTCATCTTTTATTATGTTATAAAAGTGGCATACAAATCTATAAAGCAAATGAGTCACGGTACTTTACTGCTACGCCATTTCGTAAAAATAGTTCCGGACTACAGCTGGGGCTGTTCTGCAATACAACGGATGTCTGGCAATGACAGCGAGAAATTACCCCATAAAAACCAGATGGGGCAAGTCTTGCAAATTGAACGAACACGTGTGCCTTAAGCCACGACACACGGTAACAGGGCCGTTAACGTCTCACAAATGCTGTACAAATTCGTATGCCACCTGTATGTTGCTCGTTTCTGTCCCCACTGTTATTACAATAGCACTGATCGCTTTTTGCATTTTCTATAATAACGCAATTTCCAATCCAATCCAAATTGTACAAATAAAAATTATTCCTTTTTAAAAGAAGATTATTTAAATACGAAAAATTTTAGCGCTGGTGCTATGTCTAATTGACATTTCCATTTTTTACTCGATTATTAGTTGGTTTTTCCCATTTCTGCAACGTACTAAATGAATATTATGGACAATCTCGAAAGGACACAAATCTTGAGGTACAACCATTAGTTCGATGGTCTTTTTTCCGAATCTTCCTTGTTGAAGCTATTCATATTGTTTCCGAATTATTCCTGACGCATGTCGAACAACGTAACCTTTTTCAGTCCCTTTCCATAGGGGTTGTTCCAGTAGTTTTGTTATAATGATCTGAAACAACTCCCATTATGACAGTTTGAATCGTTAATAAATCTGTTATCTTCATTACCTGAGCAGTAATCTGTAGGAAAAGTGCATTAACATCACCGTTCTTTACGTCCTCTCGAAACGAGGGAAGAGATTGCAGTTTAAAAATGAATGTAACACCTGCTGTAGTTTGACATCACTAACTGTCATGACATTTGTTATAAAGGAAACACGGTAGTGAAACAAATACTACAAATTATAAGCAGCAACTATACCTACCAGGTATCGAACCCTGTTACTATGGATTACTTATCTGACAGAATGAATTTCTCTCCCTGCAGCGGAGTGCACGCTGTCATGTTACTTCTTAAAAGTCTTCTCGACAGGAATACACATGTATTCCGTAAACAGATGTCTTGTGAAACTCAGCTTGCTCTCTTCCTCTAGAAGACCAGGGGGCAGTAACAGCACCCGGGTTGGTGCCGTATTGCTTCACTTCCGGAAGGTGTTCATTACAGTTCCACAGTGTCACTGGTGTACAAAACACGGCCTTTTCGACTAACTGGGATCTCAATTCAGGACTCAAATGGCTCTGAGCACTATGGGACTTAACTTCTGAGGTCATCGGTCCCCTAGAACTTAGAACTACTTAAACCTAACTAACCTAAGGACATGACACACATCCATGCGCGAGGCAGGATTCGAACCTGCGACCGTAGCGGTCGCGCTGTTCCAGACTGTAGCGCCTAGAACAGCTCGGCCACCCCGGCCGCCAATTCAGGGCTCATACCCAACTGGGTATTACAGGGCCACTGCTGTTTACGAAATAAACTGGGGTGTCAGAAGTTATGGAATATCACCTAATAACGTGTCGGACCTCCTCTTGCTCGGCGAAGTGCAGCACCCCGACATGGTATGGATTCCAAAAGTCGTTGAAAGTTCCCTGGAGAAATGCTGAGCCAAGCTGCTTTATGGCCGTCCATAATTACGAAAGTGTTGCCAGGCCATGGTTTTGAGCACGAATTGATCTCTAGATTTTGTCCCATTAATGTTCGGTAGGATTAATGTCGGGAATCCTGGGTGGCCAGATCATTTGCTCAAATTGTGCAGAATGTCCTCAAACCAATCACGAACAATTGTGGACCGATGACAATTTCATCATTGACTGGGGACATGAAATCCAGAACGGCTGGAAATGGTCTCCAAGTTGCCGTACATATCCACTTCCAACCAGTTATCTGTTTAGTTGGTACAGAGGACCCAGTTCATTCCATAAAAACATAGCCCATACCATTATGGAGCTAACACCAGCTTGCACAGTGCCTTGTAAACATCTCGGGTCCAGGGCTTCGTGAGGTTTGTGCCACACATGAACCCTACCATCAGCTTTTACCAACTGAAATCAAGACTCATCTGACCAGGTCACAGTTTTCCAATCTTCTAGGGTCCAACTAATACGATCACCAACCCAGATGAGGCGCTGCATACGATGTCGTGCCGTTAGCAAAGGCACTCGCGCTGGACGTCTGTTGCCATAGCCCATTAACGCCAAATTTCGCTGCACTCTCCTAAAGGATACATTCGTTGTACGTCCCACATTGATTTCTGCGGTTATTTCACGCAGTATTTCTTGTCTGTTGGCACTGACAACTCTACGCAAACCCTGCTGCTCTTGGTCGTTAAGTGAAGGCTGTCGGCCACCGCCTCGGCCGTGGTGTGAGGCAATGTCTGAAATTTGGTATTCTCGGCATGATCATGACACCGTGGATCTCGGAATATTGAATTCCCTAACGATGTCAGAAATGGAATGTCCCATGAATCTAGCTCCAATTACCATTCTGTGTTTGAAGTCTGTTAATTCCCGTCGTGCGTCCATAATCACGTCGACCGAGCGAGGTGGCGCAGTGGTTAGCACACTGGACTCGCATTCGGGAGGACGACGGTTCAATCCCGTCTCCGGACATCCAGATTTAGGTTTTCCGTGATGTCCCTAAATCGTTTCAGGCAAATGCCGGGATGGTTCCTTTGAAAGGGCCGATTTCCTTCCCAATCCTTCCCTAACCCGAGCTTGCGCTCCGTCTCTAATGACCTCGTTGTCGACGGGACGTTAAACACTAACAACCACCACCACAATCACGTCGGAAACCTTTTCACATGACTCATCCGAGTACGAATGACAGCTCCGCCAATGCTCTGCCCTTTTATACTTTGTGTACGCTATACTACCGCCATCTGTATATGCGTATAACGGTATCCCATGACTTTTGCCACGTCAGTCTAAAGCAGAACGACTGCATAAAACAACATTATGCTCATGAACTGAGGATAATGCTGATACGTGGTGAAACAAGGCTCTGGTGGGCGGTTTGCCGGTTTAAATCACCTCGGGGTATGACCATGCGGTGCATTTGACCTGCAGTCGTCGCATGGTGGCACTGGCAGCAGTCCACATAGGCGTGTTGGTGCATATCGGAGTACGGTGCAACGAGTAAGTGTGCAGACGTTTTCAGACGTGCTAATGGTGACAGAGTGCTGAAAATGGCTCAAAGAACACATATTGATGACGTTATGAGGGGTAGAATACTAGGGCGACTGGAGGCTGGTCAAACACAGCAGGTTATAGCACGGGCCGTCCGTGTGCCACAAGGTGTGATCTCAAGATTATGGAAACGATTCCAGCAGACAGGAAACGTGTACAAGTTGTACAGTACGGGACGTCCACAGTGTACAACACCACAAGAAGACCAATATCGCACCATCAGTGTCCGCAGACGGCCACCGAGTACTGCAGGTAGCCTTGCTCGGGACCTTACTGCAGTCACTGGAACAGCCCGTAAAGCCTGGTGTCAAGAACACCGTACATGGTCATTGGAACAGTGGTCCCAGGTTATGTTGACGGACGAATCCAGGTATAGTCATAACAGTGATTTTCGCCGGGATTTCATCTGGCGTGAACCAGGAACCAGATCCCAACCCCTTGTTGTTGTTGTGGTCTTCAGTCCCGAGACTGGTTTGATGTAGCTCTCCACGCTTCTCTATCCTGTGCAAGTCTCTTCATCTCCCAATACATACTGCAACCTACATCCTTCTGAATCTGCTTAGTGTGTTCATCTCTTGGTCTCCCTCTACGATTTTTACCCTCCACGCTGCCCTCCAATACTAAATTGGTGATCCCTTGATGCCTCAGAACATGTCCTACCAACCGATCCCTTCTTCTAGTCACGTTGTGCCACAAACTTCTCTTCTCCCCAGTCCTATTCAGTACCTCCTCATTCGTTATGTGATCTACCCATCTAATATTCAGCATTCTTCTGTCGCCCACATTTCAAAAGCTTCTATTCTCTACTTGTCGAAACTATTTATCGTCCATGTTTCACTTCCATACATGGCTACACTCCATACATATACTTTCAGGAACGACTTCCTGACACCTAAATCTATACCCGATGTTAACAAATTTCTCTTTTTCACAAACGCTTTCCTTGCCATTGCCAGTCTACATTTTATATCCTCTCTACTTCGACCATCATCAGTTATTTTGCTCCCCAAATTGCAAAACTCCTTTAATGCTTTAATGCTTTAAGTATCTCATTTCCTAATCTAATTCCCTCAGCATCACCCGACTTAATTCGACTACATTCCATTATCCTAGTTTTGCTTTTGTTGATGTTCAAGACACTGTCCATTCCGCTCAACTGTTTTTGCCAAGTCCTTTGCTGTCTCTGACAGAATTACAATGTCATTAGCGAACCTTGAAGTATTTATTTCTTCTCCATGGATTTTAATACCTACTCCGAATTTTTCTTTTGATTCCTTTACTGCTTGCTCAATATACAGATTGAATAACATCAGGGAGAGGCTACAACCCTGCCGCACTCCCTTCCCAACCACTGCTTCCCTTTCATGCCCTTCGACTCTTATAACTGCCATCTGGTTTCTGTACAAATTGTAAATAGCCTTTCGCTCCCTGTATTTTATTCCTGCCACCTTCTGAAATTGAAAGAGAGTATTCCAGTCAACATTGTCAAAAGCTTTTTCTAAGTTTACAAATGCTAGAAATGTAGGTTTGCCTTTTTTTAATCTAGCTTCTAAGATAAGTCGTAGGGTCAGTATTGCCTCACCTGTCCCCATATTTCTACGGAATCCAAACTGATCTTCCCAAGGTCGGCTTCTACCAGTTTTTCCATTCGTCTGTAAAGAATACACGTTAGTATTTTGCAGCCGTGACTTATTAAACTAATAGTTCGGTAATTTTCACATCTGCTTTCTTTGGGATTGGAATTATTATATTCTTCTTGAAGTCTGAGGTATTTCGCCTGTCCCATACATTTTGCTCACCAGATGTTAGAGTTCTGACAGGACTGGCTCTCCCAAGGCTGTCAGAAGTTCTAATGGAATGTTGCCTACTTCCAGGGCCTTGTTTCGACTCAGGTCTTTCAGTGCTCTGTCAAACTCTTCACACAGTATCGCATCTCTCATTTCATCTTCATCTACATCCTCTTCCATTTCCATAATATTGTCCTCAAGTACATCGCCCTGGTATAGACCCTCTATATACTCCTTCCACCTTTCTGCTTTCCCTTATTTGCTTAGAACTGGGTTTCCATCTGAGCTCTTGATATTCATGCAAGTGGTTCTCTTTTCTCCAAAGGTCTCCTTAATTTTCCTGTAAGCAGTATCTATCTTACCTCTAGTGAGATAAGCCTCTATATCCTTACATTTGTCCTCTAGCCATCCCTGCTTAGCCAACCCCTTAATGTCCTTGAAGGGGACCTGTATGGAGGTCGTGGTTTGATGGTGTGGGGTGCGGTTATGATTGGTGCTCGTACACCCCTGCATGTCTTTGACAGAGGAACTGTAGCAGGTCAGCTGTATCGGGACATCATTTTGCACCAGTATGTCCGCCTTTTCAGGGGTGCAGTGGATCCCACCTTCCTCCTGATTGACGATAATGCACGGTCCCACCGAGCTGCAATAGTGAAGGAGTACCTTGAAACAGAAGATATCAGGCGAATCGAGTGGCCTGCCTGTTCTCCAGACCTAACCCCCATCGAGCTGGGATGCTCTCGGTGGACGTACCGCTGCACGTCTTCAAATCACTACGACACTTCAGGAGCTCCAACAGGACTGGTGCAAGAATGGGAGGCTATACCCCAGCAGCTGCTCGACTACCTGATTCAGAGTATGCCAATCCGTTGTGCGGCCTGTGTGTGCTTGCTTGGTGATCATATCCCATATTGATGTCGGGATCACAAGCGCAGGAAACAGTGGCGTTTTGTAGCACATGTGTTTGGGGACAGTTTTCTCAACTTATCACCAATACCGTGGACTTACAGATCTGTGTCGTGTGTTCCCTATGTGCCTACGCTGTTCACGCAAGTTTTGTGTAGTGCCACGTTGTGTGGCACAACATTCTGTAATTATCCTTAATTTATGAGCACGAGTGCAGATGTAAGAAAAGCGGATGCCAGAGTTAGATTCAGCGAAAGAATCCAAAGGAAATGTAATTCGTGCACGAAAGAACTGCCTTACAAAACCATCCTTCCACAAATTCTTCATTATTATCTGTCGGTCTGAGATCATTAAGAGAGGAGAGAGAAAAGACGCAATATCTCCGCACTTCGTACCGGGTCCGTTTAATAAACGCGAGATTTTATGAAGATGTTGATCAAATTCCAGTGATGTACGCTGCGAGAGAGGCATAGTGCATTTCGTAAAGGATTACTGCTGCAATTCTGAGAGTGTACTGAAAGCTGCCCTTTGTGGGGAAAAAATAATATTGTTATTAATCGTGCCCTAAGAGCCACCTTATTGATGTTCTCTCCCATTGTATCTGACTGCGCTTTATCTCTTATCGGACTAAGCTTTTGCCAAATACCTTGGCCTTGTTATAGGTACTTAAGTGATTAAGAGGAATAAAGTTACTTCATTGATTACATTTAAAGATCAGCAGTTGATGGAAACAGAACATTCATTAAAACGAAAAGATGAGCAGTGGAGCTAAACACAGTTACATGGGGTTGGTTCGCAAACGAGGGAAAATACAATTATCAACGCATGATCCTTATGGGATTACTGACGCGGAATGTTTTCATCTCACAAGGAGGAGCAAGCAAGAGGGGAAATATGCACCATCTCTGGTAAGTGAAGTCACACGGTATCCGCGGTCTGGCAGCTCCAAGAGGCACTTACTTCGATCTTCGTCATATTAATGTTCGCCAAACACGCATACGACCATCATTGGCACCAAGGCAGAAGCGACTCTCATCGCTGAAGACGACACGTCTCCATTCGTCCCTCCATTCACGCCTGTCGCGAGACCACTGGAGGCGGGCTGCACGATGTTGGGGCGTGAGCGGAAGACGGCCTAACGGTGTGCGGGACCGTAGCCCAGCTTCATGGAGACGGTTGCGAATGGTCCTCGCCGATACCCCAGGAGCAACAGTGTCCCTAATTTGCTGGGAAGTGGCGGTGCGGTCCCCTACGGCACTGCGTAGGATCCTACGGTCTTGGCGTGCATCCGTGCGCCGCTGCGGTCTGGTCCCAGGTCGACGGGCACGTGCACCTTCCGCCGACCACTGGCGACAACATCGATGTACTGTGGAGACCTCACGCCCCCCGTGTTGAGCAATTCGGCGGTACGTCCACCCGGCCTCCTGCATGCCCACTATACGCCCTCGCTCAAAGTCCGTCAACTGCACATACGGTTCACGTCCACGCTGTCGCGGCATGCTACCAGTGGTAAAGACTGCGATGGAGCTCCGTATGCCACGGCAAACTGGCTGACACTGACAGCGGCGGTGCACAAATGCTGCGCAGTTAGCGCCATTCGACGGCCAACACCGCGGTTCCTGGTGTGTCCGCTGTGCCGTGCGTGTGATCATTGCTTGTACAGCCCTCTCGCAGTGTCCGGAGCAAGTATGGTGGGTCTGACACACCGGTGTCAATGTGTTCTTTTTTCCATTTCCAGGAGTGTATTTACGTACCCCACTAGTGGTAAAATGGCTCTTAGCACTATGGGACATCGAATTCGTCAGCTATAGTGGTTAAAAATTATTTTGTACACTGTAGCCACAAAGAAACTGCTATATTAATGCGTATTCAAATACAGGAAATATGTAAACAGAATGAATATGGCGCTGCGCTCGGCAACACCAGTATAAGATAATAAGTTCAAGTGCTTCAAATGGCTCTGAGCACTATGGGACTCAACTGCTGTGGTCATTAGTCCCCTAGAACTTAGAACTACTTAAACCTAACTAACTTAAGGACATCACACACATCCACGCCCGAGGCAGGATTCGAACCTGCGACCGTAGCAGCAGCACGGTTCCGGACTGAAGCGCTTATAACCGCTCGGCCACAACGGCCTGCACCCCCACCAAAGTTGTGTACGTGCACTAAATTATATTGAAACCCAACCATGTCTTCTGTGCGCAGCATATTTTGTGCGGCCCGTCTTATCTGCCTCACATTGTAAACCTATGTCTAAAATAAGTTTATTATATGTGTTTTGGTCAAATGGAAGAACTGGGATATTGTGCCGTCGCGAAATTCCTTGTTTTGGATAGCTTGTCACCATCTAAAATTCCTCGAATGTTAGTTAAATTTGTAACATTCATTAGTTAAAGAAAGGACATCCGAATTTAAACGTAGCTTTATTTGTCTCGAAGGAGACGTACGTGAAGGACATCCAAAAACTGGAGCCACAGATGAAAATATACAAGTGCTCATTATAGTATTAGACGATTTAAGGTTGTCCCATCCAAAAAATACTACGATATCTTTTATTTGGGGGAATTCAGCATCAGAAAGTTATAAGCAACACGCACGCCTCATTGTCGAATACTCATCAAACGCATATACGAATAGTTCAGTAATGTTTGGACCATTTCAGATAGAATCGAACTAATTTTGTGCGTCGATTTGTTACTATCGATGTAACGGATTCCAGTTAATGGACCACATATGACTTCATTCTAAATGTATCATCAACTCGATATTGACAGCTATTTCAAGATCGGTCACACACCAAGCAAATTTCATTAAACAGACAATAGTAGTGAATCATAATAAAACTTTGCATCATTTCGTCCCAAGGTCTCAACTGAAGGGGAAGAGGCGGAGCATCTCATTTTTATTTCGTGGAAGAGCGCCTGGTGAAGGCAAAATAAGAAAAATTGCTTAATGAATAAAACTCAAAACTGTTGAAAAAGTGTGTTTCTTAATCACCAAACATATTATCTGCAATATTCTTAACTGAGGAGTGTATGTTTTACGTGATTTCTACACACTACATTGCCTTAAGGTAGGTAAAGTTCAGTTACATGCGAATGCTTTTTATGTTCACATTTTAGTAGTTTCTGAAATTAGCCGGTAAGACTAGGAAATATATTGTAAACTGAAGCCGGCTGCGGTGGCCGTGCGGTTCTAGACGCTTCAGTTCGGCACCGCGGGACTGCTGCGGTCGCAGGTTCGAATCCTGCCTCGGGCATGAATGTGTGTGATATCCTTAGCTTAGTTAGGTTTAAGTAGTTCTAAGTTCTAGGGGACTGATGACCTAAGATCTTAAGTCCCATAGTGGAGGAGGAGATTAGTGTTTAACGTCCCGTCGACAGCGAGGTCATTAGAGACGGAGCGCAAGCTCGGGTGAGGGAAGGATGGGGAAAGAAATCGGCCGTGCCCTGTCAAAGGAACCATCCCGGCATTTGCCTGAAGCGATTTAGGAAAATCACGGAAAACCTAAATCAGTATGGCCGGAGACGGCATTGAACCGTCGTCTTCCCGAATGCGAGTCCAGTGTGCTAACCACTGCGCCAACTCGCTCGGTAAGTCCCATAGTACTCAGAGACATTCGAACCATTTGTGAACTGAAGGTATAGCGTTACTGAACGCTTCTAACCCAAAGCCACCTGGCATTTTCAGATGGTAAGAAAATAGCAGCGAACGGCGAAATAGTACTGATCTTTCACAACAAATGGCTCTTTTTACACTTTTTTTCTTTTTTACATTTCTTCGTCACGTATCAAGGAGAAAAACTTGCTTTAATTTCTTGTTCAAAACTGTTTTTTCTAGACAATTTTTTGCACCATACAATAGTTCCAACAAGTTGGGGGAATTTGTGTCTGCTAGAAATTGCAGAACATCGTTTATGCACGCAATGGTTTCTTAAGGCGTATTAATTTTTCTAGGGGCATCATTCTGCTCCTCTTCTTCTTCCTTTGTTTCTTCTTCATCACCCTCTGTGCTGCGGATTTCTATTAAATCTGTTGCTGAAGTGAAACTGGAGTGAGTTGACAGAAAGTCATCTCTTCGAATGTAATCACCTATACTACATGAAATGTTTCGCATTTTCATTAACTTAGCAATTGCTGCTGCATTTTCTTGAACTTCGATGGTCACAGGAGCGTCTTGTTCTTGTCTCCCAAACCCCGCTTTGTTGAAGTAATTGGTGACAGTTTCGGGTTTTATTTCCTTTACTGTCAAGCCAATCCAATTTACTGCATCTAGGACAGAAACTGATCGTGCAACAGCAAACGCACATTCCGCTTTTTCAAAACAAAGAGTAACAGCAAATGCACTTTCTGCTTCTTCAACACTAAGAATAAGAGACTGCATCAGTAATCGGCTATAATGATACTCTAATGCGTAAATAACCCCGTAGTCAGTGGGTTGTGTGAGGCTGGTTAAACCTGGAGGGAACCACGTCAATTTCACGTTTGATAACATTACTTTAGGGTGGCAGGTTGCATTGTCTAAGAAAAGGAGAAGTTGGCGATTTCCTTTCTTCATTGTGGCATTGAAAGCGCCCAACCATTCTTCCATAAGGCCATTCATCATCAACGCCTTTTTATTGCTTCGCCATGTGACTGGAAGCTTACTGACGTCTATGTTTTTGAAACAACGAGGTTTTGCCGCCTTTTCAATCACCGGTGGCTTCTCCATTTCACCTGTTCCCATATAGCAGTGCAGTTAGTCTTTCCTTGGACATTTTTCAGCTGGTGCCCTTTTCACCTCGCACTGCTAGCGATTTTGAAGTCAGAGCGCGATAAAACAGTGCCGTTTCATCGGCATTGAACAAGTCTTTTGGGTCATAATTCATAATTACATTGGACAGTATTGTCTTCCGTTCTGTTGCTACACTTTCCTGCACATTCTTAGCTTCCCCACACACTTCATTGTGCCTAGCTAAGAAACTGTCCAGCCATCCTGTGGATGCCTTAAACTCCGTAATTCTAAGCTCTTTACCGACTTTCACAGCTTAACTCTGCAACATGGGTCCACATAAAGGTAAATTGTTTGCCCGCGCACTTACGAACCATTCACACACTATTTCGTTAGTTTCTTCATTTCCGGTCTTCTTCGCCTTTCTTTTCATCTGCCAGTTCAATTTCATCGATTCGTCCTGAATCTTATCCTTGTTTCTTAAAGTCTCATACATGTGTTTTACCGCATCTGAAACGCTACATAATTTCGCCCACAGAGGGTTTGTCTTTCTCACTCGCCTCGATTACATTACTCTTTTCGTTAAGTGTTAACGACACTACCATTTGTTCGACATCATGTTACTGTATCTCTTAAGGCGCGTTTACACTGAATTCGCTACATTGTCCACAACATTGTTCGTAACATTGTTCGTGGCTGGTAATGGACTACCGATGTTCGCACATGTTCGCAACACAAAATCAATGTTCTACGGCTGCGTTGTTCGTGGCCTGCTACCACTAAATCCCGCTACGCAGCGCTTGTGTTCGTTTGCTCTGAGTGAGTTTTTTTTGGAGTGTTGTGGTGCGTCTATTTTATGTCCCTTCATTTTTATTTGAAATGGAGTGGTCAGGAGACAAAATTTTCCAGTTGATGTCGCTCTATGAGGCAGAGGAGTACCTGTGGAATGTACGTTGCGCAGGTTACAAAAATACTAAAATCAAACATGATTCATTACAACAAGTTGCTGCGGTGCTTGGCACCAGCAGCAGTGACGTGGACAAAAAAAATTAAATCTCTCTTTGTCTCAATACCGACGAGAGAAAAGAAAAATAAAGTAAAAAATCTGGATGTGGTACTGACATACTTTACGAAATGAAGTGGTTTGGATTTAAATACCTACGTTTCCTGGAGAATATGGAACTATTTGGAACTGTTTGAGATATGGCTGCCTTTGATAGGAGTCTCCTGATGCCAGAAAACGAAGAGTAACAGCAAGTCTTTGGTTCACAGGGATTGCTTTTCTGAAATTTGTGTCTTTCTTTGAAACAACTGGCCCTATAATATTCCCCAACGTTTCAAAATCTGACGGCGACATCCTAGTGAAGTCACGAAAGCCAGAACCGTCTTCCAAATTCAGCTCACAAAGCAAGTCATTCCCGCCACGTCTTCTACAGTATGTTTTGGTCCACCAACGACGACTACGTAGTTTTCTTCATCTGTTCATTTCGTTAAGTATTATTCAAGTGGTTCAAATGGCTCTGAGCACTATGAGACTTAACTTCTGAGGTCAGCAGTCGCCTAGAACTTAGAACTACTTAAACCTAACTAACCTTATGACATCACAAACATACATGCTCGAGGCAGGATTCGAACCTGCGACCGTAGTGGTCGCTCGGTTTCAGACTGTAGCGCCTAGAGCCGCACGGCCACTCCGGCCGGCTAAGTATTATTAATGCAGCGCCAAACGTCATTAATTCTTCCTCTTCACTTGACATAGCGTATCTCTTGATGCGAGTACACAAAGTAACCTATCAGTTCACCGCAGCAGACTATGCAAAAACGTAGAAATGTTGGTCGCTAGTGTCAACGGGAATGTGAACAACGAACAATGTTGCCAACATGTTGAGGGAACAAGTTGCACACAAGGTTCCGAACAAAACCATGTTCTGAGCTCAATGTAAACGCGCCTTTAAAGTGCCACTATTCAACTGAAACTGGCAGAAAATAATGACCCTAAAAGATAAAACCATTGTTTAACGGAATAATTCCCACCTCTTTTACTGCGCACATTGCAGCAGTGTTGGAAGATGGGCAACAATGTTCCTGGTTGCGCTGGCGTGCGTCAATAAAACCCGACAAACAGAGCCCTGATGAACTAACCGTTTCCTTTGATGTACTGTGCCGACTCTGAGCGTAACTTATTCGTAGTTGCACAGAGCGGCGCGGTTTCAAGTCCACACCAGCTCTTTTCTTGCTTTTGGGCCGCTTAACAAAGGTGTTAAAAGTAATATCCTTGTAGAGTCGTGAATAACTAATGAACTGCAGTACAGTAGTACTGTATAGGCTCTTTTCCACAATGAATGATAGAGTATGTACTAAGATTTGCTTTCCGTCCCGCGTTAGGCACGTTCCGCTTTGCATAAAAAAATCAGCATATAAAAGTGCACTGAATGCTGCGGGACTGAAATACTAGTTCGGTTTGGGCACATTTCCGAATTATACACATACCGCTTCAACTATAATTTGTATGTGAGGCCGTTCCACGCTAACAGAGAGTTCATTTTAACAAATCAATTTCCTCGGGGAACTTCAAAGTCGATCATCTCCAGAATTTTTGAGAGTAGCATCGAACTTCTTTGGTATTCGAGTTCTGAATTTCACGTACCATAAATATAAAAAGTTACACAAATCCAATCGTTGAGTGGTCGCTTTGTCAGATGCCATTTTCGCAATCTGCTTAATCCCTAGCGACGGATATTTTGCTGCAAACATGTGAAAAAAATAAAAGGAACCTGTTTCTCGCCACTTTTTAACGATGTTCCATACCCGTCTTTCACTATAGAGCAGGAAGCAGCACCAGCCGTTATCACCGTATGCATTAACAGCACGAAGATTAGAGCGTAACTGACGTCTACAGGGACGGTGACTGTACACAATTTTTTAAATAAAAACTACATAACTTACGTATGACGAAGAAAAACGTCGATAGCCGTTAATACATCATAATATCTCGAAGCTTCATTTACAGTAATATAGTAATAAGGGCATCTAATAAGTAAGTAGGGCCTACTTTCAAGAAAGGAATAACACCATAGTATTAGGACAGTGGGCATGGGAGTCAAGATGCTGACGGACCATCCGCAGCGCTATTTCACCCACGGCCTCACATTACAGTTGATACAGTCGCTCTTGTTATACCAGCGTCAGCACTCCTTATCTCCAAGGCCATTCCGGGAATCGCACCCAGGCACGTGTCATGGTCAACGAGGGGGAGGGGAGGGACGGGGAAGCCCCCTGCACATACGCTCGGAACTCAGTTGCAGTGGAGAAGCTGTGATCCGGTGATGTCATGATAATTTAATATGTAATGCTAAATACGATAAAGTTGCATTATGCATTAGCCTTAGGTGTTAGGTGTCAGATGTTAGACGCTAGCTGTAAGGCGTTCGACATTAACTGTATTTGATGCCTCGTCATGCTTGCAATAACAGTAATGTTGTATTATATGTAAGATTTCACACCCTCCCTTTCCTTCGCTCTCCATGTCCTTGGACTATGGACAGGTGCAGTTCCCGGAAAGACCATGGAGGTAACGGAGTGCTGATGCTGATACAACAAGCACAATATGACACCGTACAGTAAAATGTTGCATTAGCAATTTTGGTTCGTGTGCCTAGTATGCCACTATTCCCCAGTGTACACGTCACACGTATTTCAGACCCGAATCTTTGCTGCAGTAATAAAAACTTCTTTTATGCTATAATGCTCTTAATGTATATACCCATTTTCAGAATTTACTTTGTACACATGGTTTTATAGATTAAAATAATTAATTTTGAAATATTTGTTCCACCCTTCAAAAATTATCAAGCAAAGCAACAATAATAGGATTCAGTTATACAGTGGAATGTAACTAACCAACCACTTCCGTTTATTCTGATAGTCACAGCTGCTGCACACAGCTATATTGACTTGTTGATATTTTTCTTCATCTACATAGATATTCCGCTATCCACCCTATCAACCATAAAGTGCGAGATAGAGGGTATCCTGCACCACTGTTAGTCACTTCTTTTCCAATTGCACAGAGCGAGAGGAAAAACGACTGGCCATATGCCTCCATATGAGCTCTAATTTCTCGTATCTTATCTTCAGGGTTGTTATGCACATTGTATGTTGTAGGCAGTAAAATTATTCTATAGTTAACGCCCGTTCTCTAATTTTCTCAATAGTGTTGCTTGAAAAGTATGTCGCCTTCCCTCCAGAATTCCCATTTGAGTTCCCAAAGCATCTCTGTAACAGTTAAGTGCTGTTCGAACCTACCAGTAAGAAATCTAGCAGCCCGACTCTGAATTGCTTCGGTCTCTTCCTTTAATCTGACCTGGTGCAAATCCCAAACCCTCGAGCACTACTCAAGAATGGGTCGGACTAGGATCCTACACATAGCATCCTATACTAGCATCCTTTACAGATGAACTAAACTTTCCCAGAATTCTTCCAATAAATCTAAATCGAGCACTCGCTTTCCGTACCACAATCAGTAAATGCTCGTTTCATTACATATCGCTTTGCAACGTTAGGTCCACATATTCAAATAACGTGACTATGCCAAGCACAACACTAGTAAAGCTGTATCCGAACATTACTGGTTTGCTATACCTATCTTCTGCTTCACTTTACATTTTCTACATTTACAAGTGCCATTCATCACACCAACTAGGAATGTTATCTAAGTCATCTTGTATCCTCCTACAGTAGGTCAACTTAAACACCTTACTGTACACCACAGCATCATCAGCAAATAATAGCAGATTGCTGCCCACCCTGTCCTTTAAGTCATTTATGTATGTAGGGAATAATAGCGGTCCTATTAACTTCTCTGGGGCACACCTGACGATATCTTGCCTCTGATGAACGCTCGCCATCGAAGACAACATACTGGGTTCTATAACTTAAGAAGTTTTCGAACCACTAACATATCTGCAAGCCTATTCGAGCCAGTCACATATCTGTGAACCTATTCAGTATGGTCGTAATTTCTTTAACAGCCTGAATTGGAACACCGTGTCAAACGCTTTCTGAAAGTCTAGAATTTTTTATGGATGATGTACAAGAAGTTGCAGCACTTGTGCATGATGAAAAGATTGACTATTCATAAACGTGCACATGAAGTTTTCATTGAGGTAAAATACACTGATGAGCCAAAACATTATGATCTCTGCCCACCGAGACGTTGGATGCCGATTGGTGGGCACTGGACGTGGTAACGAAGGTACGTAAGCGGAGCAGACACGGCAAGGGATCATCCTAGATAAGATATGAGGTGCAAATAGAAGCCGGCAAACAAGAATCTCGAAAACGCCGAAACTGGTCGAATGATCACGTGTTAATTTCGTGAGCATCTATAGAAGAAGGTCGTAGAATAGTGAAACTACCACTAGGAGCTGAATGGTTCGACGTCCACGACTCTTCAGAGAACACAGAGTTCGGAGGATTTCTGCTCTGTAACGTAGGGTAGATGGTGATCTGCGGCATCGCTGCCGAAATAGCATAATGCCGGTGGGAACACAAGTGTTTTGGAGCGCACAGTTCATCGTACATTGTTGAACATGGAGCCCCGCAGCAGACCTCGCCTATTTGTTCACATGTTGACTTAACGTGTAATGATCCGGATAGGAGGGAAAAGAAGTATGGAAGTATACGATACTGAGGATAAATTACGATGCAATGTTTTTCAATGTATTCACTACAATTAGTATGAAAAACAAATAAGTTCAGTAATACTTTTGTACTGTATACTCACGTAATTTACAGATTTGCACTTTTTAACCCCAATATTATGCAAATGACGAATGTCATATTCAACACTTTGTAATCCAGCTATTTCACTTGGTTGACACTTGTAATTATTTGTAAAATGCACTATTTATATTTTTAATCTAAACTCCTGAGCACCAGAATCATTCGTAACCATTTCATGTAAATAATTCATTTAATAACAATTTAATTTACTCTAAAAAAAGAGATAATTTGTTGATCTCTTTCTAAGGTTGTAAATACGAGCACTGTCAAAGACCAGCAGGCAGTTGGCTCAGTGTAGTTGTGAAAGCCACGTCGGTCAGTGTTTTTAGTGCCTGCTAATTCCATTGTATGTAAACATGTGTGGATCGCAGAACCAAAGAGGTTGATGCACAAGATGTAACTGTTTTGTCAGAGACACCATGTAAACTATAAGTGTGCTTTTTAAAGAGGAATAAAAACGCGTGATGACTTTTATAAAACTACTAGATGTCTCCAGTCTTACCTTTTTTAAAAAATCCGGACCTCTTATAAATATATAATTCCCTAGACAACAAAAGTGAAGAGCCATAAACTTTATCTTTGAAACAGTATTATTCAGCGTTGTGACGACAATCCTGCGAACATCTTTGAAATGTTTTGATGGGAAGTTATATTCTCCTAGAGCATGTGACATTTTATTTACTAACACAAAACTGAATTTTCATCATATTATGGCAGGGGGACTTAATAAACGACATCGTCAGCTACGATTGCAGTTGACACGGGACCATCGGGATTCGACCGCCGATCGATGGAAACGTGTCGGCTCTTCAGGTGAATCACATTTTTGCTATACTAGGTCGATGGTCGTCTCCACAAACGCCGTCATCGACGTGAACGGCGGCTCGAAACGTGCTGCGCACCAAGGACGCAGGCTGATGGGAGCAGTATTATGTTGTTGGAGACATATTCCTACGCTTGCGAAGGACCTGTGGTTGTAATCGAAGACACGCTGACAGTTGCGAAGCATCTTTATCCCCCCACGCTTGATGTCTTGCCTGACAGTGATGTCATCTTTCAGCAGTATAATTTTCTATTCTCCGAGTCAGAACCGCAGAACAATAGTTTGAGGAGCAGTATAGTGAACTCACGTCGGTGTCTCAGTTACCACATACTGCGTACTCATATCAGCGGCCCGCTATTTACGCCAATTACATGACCTGTTCGTAGACATCTCAAAATGGCACATACCTGCAAAAACCTACCAACAAACTGTCGTATCCCTCATACGCAGAATTAGTGATGTATTTCGTTCCAGACATGGAAAAACAAGGTGTTAAGCAGGTGATGGGGTAGGGTTAGGTTGTTTGGGGGAAGACATCAAACAGCTAGTAATTAAATTAGAGCAAATAAGCCCTTGGTCACAAATATTAAGTCAAAATTGACCAGGTTTCGACGCAACTATGAGCGTCGTCTTCAGATTTAGACTAACTGTTCCAAAACATATTAGGTATATAATACATTAATAAAATTAAAGTTTGTACTGACTGGAAAAAGATGCAGTACTTACAAGTCACATTTTAAAAAAGATCAAAGCCGGAAAGGCGTCGTCATCAATGGTTGTAAGCGAGATGGCGAGCAGCCCTTAGCGGCTCGCCATCTCACAACTATTCATGATGTTGCCTTTCCGGCTTAGATCTTTTTTAATATGTGACTTGTAAGTACTGCATCTTTTTCCAGTCAGTGCAAACTTTAATTTTATTAATGTATTATATACCTAATATGCTTTAGAACGGCCGCGCAGGATTAGCCGAGCGGTCTAAGGCGCTGCAGTCATGGACTGTGCGGCTGGTCCCGGCGGAGGTTCGAGTCCTCCCTCGGGCATGGGTGTGTGTTTGTTCTTAGGATTATTTAGGTTAAGTAGTGTGTAAACTTAGGGACTCATGACCTTAGCAGTTAAGTCCCATAAGATTTCACACACATTTGAACATTTTGTTTTAGAACAATTAGTCTAAATCTGAAGACGACGCTCATAGTAGCCTCGAAACCTAGTTAATTTTGACTAAATATTTGTGACCGAGGACTTATTTGTTCTAACATAATTCTGACACGGCCACTGAATCTTAGCAGCTATGTTCAAAGTTTTACCAAACAGCTAGGTCATCGGTCTCATTGGATTAGGGAAGGACGGGGAAGGAAGTCGGTGGTGCCCTTCCAAAGGAATCATCCCGGCATTTGCTTGGAGCGGTTTAGGGAAATCACGGGAAACCTAAATCAGGATGGCCGGACGTGGGATTGAAACGTCGTCCTCCCGAGTGTGAGTCCAGTGTACTAGCCACTGCGTCACCTCGCTCGGTAAAGTAGGTGATCATAATGTTATGGCTCCTAAGGAATATTAAAAATTGACCCTAGGACGCCTAAGGGGGGTTCTTTGAACCCACAATTTTTTTTATGTCCTCTGCTACCCAAGTACCTTTCATACTACATATTCCCTTTGAGTTGTTGTTTGTTGGCTATTTTATGAAACGTTAGTGTCAATATATTTTATAGAAAATTCCTGCTTTGAAAGAAAAATAAATAAACTTATTATGGGTCCAACAAACCCCCACTTAGGCTTCCATGCTATAGAAAGTTTCCCTTAGTAAGTTTTCGTATTTCTCATCTCTACAACAACGCAAGTTAGTTTCTTGTCGGTTGGTATTCTTGATATTCACAACAATCGGTTTACTTTCACAGGAAGTGATTGTTGATGTCAGCTGTTATTTATCTTGTAAACTTGCAGTGAGTTAGTGCAGTTCCCAACACGTAGGCCTCCAGTAACTTTGGTGTCCTACACAGCAAAAACGAAACCAAGTAAAAACTTACTGATGTTGTCAACAATGCACCAAGATAAAGGCACTGTTGGAGGGGAGAAGAATAAAACCAAGCTAAATGCATATTATAATTCCACTAAAGGTGGAATTGATACCACTAATCAAATGGCGCATATGTACACCTGCAAGAGGGGAACAAAGAGATGGCCTCTATCTGTATTTTACTCTCTCATCGACATCTGTGCTATCAATGCAACCACCATATTCATCCAGCAACATCCAAGATGGAAAAAAAGAAACACAACAAACGGAAACTTTATCTTCTGCAAGCTGGGATGGAGCTAGTGAAACTGCAGGTAGAAGAAAGAAGTGCCAATGCAAGAAGGTTATCTAACCAAATTGTTCAATCAATGGAGACTATTCTAACAAAGGAAAATCAAAAAAGTGAGAACAGAAGCACGTCAGCCTCCTGCAGGGAAAGGACGGTGCCATATTTGTGTAAGAAAAGCTAAAAAAAAGAAGCGGTAGTACAACAATCTAAGTAAACCAAAACGGTATTGTAGACAGTGTCATAAACATTCAGAAAAAATTGTGGAGTGTGTCACTTGCCTTGAAGTTGAGGACTCAGAGTAGTCTATTGTATATGAACACATCTGTATTTTGTATTGTAATATGTCACTTTTTCATTCACTCAATCCAATATTTATAACAATTGACAACATTTATAAATCGATGCCTTCGTTAAAATACATAAGTCATTTTGAAAGTAGTAATTTTTCGTCAGTAAACTTATTTAATACCTGTGGGCTCGCCGAAACTTCCCCTTAGGCATCCAAGTTAGAAAAAAAGGCTTGGGTGTCCTAGGGTTAATGTACACGTTTGTAGCGAGTGGGTCTGAAAGGGCTACAGCTGCTGACCAGTGACGGCGTTTGTGTTTGTTTACGTCAAGGTTACTGTTACGATGAAGTTTGTGGCCCCAGGTTGGGTGTCTGCGTTGCAGGTGCCGCTGTCGGAGCCGGAGCGCGCGGCGTGGCGGCTGCGCGAGGCGTGGCTGTGCGGCGGCGCGCTGTCTCCGCTGCCCGCGGCTCTGCTGTCCTCGCGGCTGGGGCCGTCCCGCGTGGCTGGCGCCGCGCTGCTCGCCGCGGGCCTGCTGCAGCCGCTGACGCCGCTCGCCTGGCTCACCGCCTACCACTGGCTGCTCTGCGCCGCACAGGGCTTCGCCGTGGTCAGTCCTCTGCTCTTAGCTCTACTCACACCTACAACATACAACAACGCTCCAGAAGCTGAGAGGCTTCAGCAGGAGACTGGGCTATCTCCTCTCATATTATATTACATAGCCCCGGGAGTAGACAGCATTCCATTACAACTACTGACAGCCTTCTGAAAGCCACTCCTAACAAAACTCTACCATCCAGTGAGCAAGATGCTTGAGACAGGCGATATACTCTCAGACTTCAACAAGAATATTATAATTCCAATCCCAAAGAAAGCAGGTGTTGACAGATGTGAAAATTACCGAACCATCAGTTCAATAAGCCACGGCTGCAAAATATTAACACGCATTCTTTACAGACGAAGGGAAAAACTGGTCGAGGTCTCTCCATTAGTTCATCTGGGTCATCGTAATATATATACTGCGGGACTTGATTGCTTACTCCTTTACGCTGGAAGTCTACACCCTCACCGACACTTTTAGTTTGCTCATTGAGTAAATGTTGTGTAATGGTAGTGTATTTAGAGTTTTCAGGCTTTCTCAGTATTCCGTCAGGATTTTTATACAGTTCAGTCAAGAGTATTTTAAGTTTTTTGATGGCTTTAGGAAGATTAGGTTCATTAAGCCAAGCGTTCTTTTAAACTCTCTTCCCCGATGCGCATTGTGCTATCGAATAAACTTATAGTTTGAGAGCCTAGCATGTACGGTCTCTCCCTGCTGACACCAAATGTTCTATCTATTTTAACGGGTGGATACTGGTTGGTAAATTCTGGTATTGGATCATTATCACGCGAAGCCATCTTGGTGAAAGATTCGGTAACAGGTTTAAAAGTTTCTTATAGTGTTTGCTCGCTATCGATATGTCGCAACTTCAGCAAACGTAATTATTGTCGAACTGCTTTGCGCGCCTGAATGACTTTATGCTTTGCTGACATCTCGAAGGATACTAATCAGATCACTGAATATCACCTGGTTTTTAATATGCTTTGTTATTCTTCTTTTTCTTGTTTCCTACACTACCTTCTTCAATAACAACAGCCTCGGCTTCTATCTGCCGCTCAATTGCGATAATTCTGTTCTCTATCCAGTTCTAGTTCATCGCAAGATGTTTCTGAGTGTCCTGTAATTCCCTTACAACTTTAACGAGTCTCGCCTCAAGTTTGTTAAATTTGATATCGGTGTATATGCGAGCATTCTGTCTCTGCACACCTAACCTCACAGACTGAGCGTGCGCCATGCATACTAACTTGTCCATGGTGAAATGTTAACTGATGGGATAAGGTATTTTCGTAAGTTTATATATATGGAGAAAGTCTTGGAAGTTCCGGCTATACCTTCCGCCATTCAGTTTGCGAGTTTTATCAATAACGAGAAGCCAGTATTGTGAGTGGTTCCAACAATCAGCGCATATCTTTACAAATTCACTACATGACATGTCAGTCCCTACGTGAGCACGGTAAATATGATTTAAATTGAGATTGTCTTGTTTGAATGCTATAATGAGGTTAACGTATCCCTCAACTGTTTTGGGATCCTGGAATACGTCTGACTCAGATAAAATACATCAACACCCATGTGAAGGCCAAAGCAGAAATATTTACGGATTTGATCTTGCTTTTCAACAGCGACATCGTCAAATATGAAGACAGTGTTAGGCTTTACCTCCTCAGGTGGGGGTATGTCGTCGTTTTCACTGAATGCTCTGTACATTACACCATCTACTCCATCTAATACTTTCTTTAGTAACTGGTACTTGGGTTGAAAGCGTGTTTTGGAGAAGACGAAAAGGTACTCGAAGCGGTCTCCATCCATGTGCATTAACAGAGCCATGAGGACATATGTCTTACCACAGTTGGAAGGACCTACAGTTATCGCTTGTATGCTGTCAGGAAGGAGTGGTTCATTCTTATTGGTCTTCTGGTCTTGGTGATCATCACAGGACCAGTCACCTACAACAAAGTCCCGGCAGCGAGGTTGTTTCATCCAGCCCGTCATGATACCTACTGTGCTAGATCCTGTCATGAAGTAGGCTTTTATATGACAAACAATATGTGTGTGGGTAGCCACTATAGCGTAGTCACCTTACCAACTGAGCTGCGACGGCTACACGATAGAATGAACTCCAAGTGGTATATTTAAAGGGAAGGGTGTCATATAGGTTAAAGTAGGAGAGATTTTGTCTTGACAAACAAAAACACAACCACAAATTTAATATTATAAATATATTTATTTATTAAATTTTTTACAAATATGATCAACATGAGAAAAAATACTTGATTCTTTTCTAAACGGTGCAGCAGAAGTGCAGTATTTGGAAAACTGCTGCTTTTTGTATGCATCAAATTTAGCACGTTTATCTCGTAATGTTATTGGTGCATTGCAATAGTCCGGTATTCCATCAGTAAATTTGACTTCAACATTTTCAACACCTATTCGAGGAATAGCACAAGACTTGGCCACCGGTGTTATACAAGTACTAAAACGATGTTCTATATCTTCTATGTGGATGCTACATGTGTGAAGCCAGTTAATGATATCACTGTATACTGCTTCAACATATGGACTCCATCTATTTAGTCTCTCTATCGTACTAGTTACAGCCATGTCTACATTGAACAAGTTATCAAAAGTCGAGTGCTGCATGAATATACTTTAACCGTCCGCATTTTTAATTCTTAGTGTAGCATCATCATAAATTAATAGAATACTCACAGTTAGAGTGCCGCAGTACATGTCCTGGTAGGATTGGGATGGATAATATTCAGTAGTCATATGTTTCTTAATCTGTGTTTTTACACGACACAGTTCATGGGACTCGCAGTCAGAAAATTTCACTTTAATATTTTTGAGCACATTTTCCAGCACTAAAACAGTTGACAGTCTACCATATTGTGAAACTTGATGTCCTACATGAAGACGTTTTGAAGCACTGACTGTTAACACGTAGCTTGAGGTGAAGAGTAAATGTTGAGGTGCACTGGCGGTCAGTAACTTCTCATTGATGACATCCACACCAGAGCGGTTAGCCTGCTGTTCTTGCACTGATAGCGGCAGGTCTCTTGGGCAATGATCAATGGATGGTGCATATGAAGGAGCCCAGTAGCCGATTACTGTGAAGCTCCATCAAGTGTAGCCTCCAGCACTGACATTAACACATCGCTCTCCTGCTCCAGCATGCTGAGAAGCTCCACTACAGGATCCTGCGTGGACGAGTCCGAGGTCTCCACGTGAGTGGACCAGGACAGGTTGGAACCTGCTGATGTTGACTTCACGTGTGCAGCTACAGGACAAAGATGAATATTCATACGCATAATCTGCCGTCAGCACAGAAATAATAATAATATTATTAATAATAGTAATAATTTTGGGACTTACTTTACTGTTGCTTCTTTCTCCTATTCTGCTGTGGCGAATGACACTTCATCTTGACTCACTGATTGGAACAGAGGTCGAGGAGCTGCTGAGTCCTCCTTATATACAAGCCATCTACGGCATCATGATGCTGTGCTCCTATTGGCTGAATGATGTGACCACGTGACCTATCGAAGTCTACTCTAGCGGTGAACTCGTGAACTAGATCAGTTCTTTGCTCTGCTGGATGAGAGACAGCCATCTCTTGTGGGCTGGGAGCTTATATCTATGCTTTAGAAAAGGCAAGCAGTTCCAACAGTAGCAGATGTTTCCATGAGATAGGTAATGCATTTTTATAGCATCTTGCTGCAAAGAATTTATTTGGAGGACAGTATTTTTGTTCATGTGTTCGAGAATTAATGAGTGCTTCCATTCCACATATATGAGGCTATGGAGTCAGTCCTATATTGTATGCTTGCAAACTACACCGCTGTTAAACTCATCGTGGTCAAACACCAATAACTCATCGATAGAACACATACTGCAGGATGGTCTTCAATGGTACATACAGAGCATATGAATATGTGTAGAGCGAAGGAAATTGACATCAACTGGATGTCTCTTGCGTTTTGGAAGAGAGAATGCTTGATGGTTAATATCTCTGCAGTTCGAGCATACGTATGAGCATAAGCTGGTTATGGGATGCATCGAGACTCAATCCCTCTGCATTGCCAAAATCTGCTGAACGGAATTCTTGTACTTATTGCTCCGACACTCCTCCATTATCATACGCTTCCATACCTCATGTAGTGAACTGTGGCTACAGTCCTCCCTCGAATGTCTACATGTAATGCAACTATTGAAAGCTGCCCTATCACGCAAATTCATCTTGATGATCGAACACATAACGATGGTTTGACAACGACAGCTCAGCAAAGACTGAATGTGCAGGAGCATTTAAGGTCATAACGGTAGTTGAGCGGATGTGGCCCAATCGGCTTTCTTCCTGCCAAAATCCACCATCTTGAATGACATCATGGCGGCGCTCCCTGGTGGCTGAGATAGGAACTAAGCCAGTTGGATTGCATACACATGTGTTTGATATAAATAGTAATAAATCATAATAAATGATAATGAATAATAATGAATAATAATAAAGACAAGTACGGTTTTGCATGCATTATACTGTTGGAATTTGAATTTGGCGCCAGTTTCTTCTGGAGGGTTAGGTTAGTGAACATAATCCAATTGATCTATTTTGCCGCCAAAATCCGCCATCTTGAATGATGTCATACGCTGTTGCCAAGTCTACACGCCGCCATCTTGGATGACGTCATCGTGGCCATTTGAATAAATTTAGCAACAATGCAGAGTGTCCTCGTATACTACTTAGCCAGCAGTTAATGTGAGCAGAGATGAAATGTAGAGGGAGACACTCATGGGCTGTATTGTGGGTAATCAAACATTTCCAACTGATAACGATGCAGGAGCATCTTCATTGCCCCTGCAGAATGCGGCTGAGAACTGTCTTGAAGAAGAAAACAGTTGGGTAATGTTGGTGGCATAGCTTCAGGCGAAATTTCTACCAGGCCCTTGTACTTGGTGGACACACTATTGTTCTAGGTATCTTTATGTGGTCACTGTGTGCTCAGAACCATAAAGAACGACGTAATGCGATCGATGGACATATTAGAAACACTGTCCAACACACCTATGCAAAACTTCATCAGATTTTCACTGTGGTTTCCATTTCGCAAGAGCTAGCGTTCCTTACTTTCCGAATAACTCTCGTATATTGGAAAGACGGGATCTGTTATGTGAAGGTATGGGCTTTCCTTTGCAGCATGGTACTTTCTACTTATTATTATTTGCCAATGATCAGATACTGATACCAGAAACTAGAGAGGATGTCAAATTTATGATGAAGGAATTAATGGAAGCATATGAACGAGGCTGACTTGGAATAAATATTAGTGAAACAGAATATCTAATAGACAGAGGAGATTGAAGGGATATAGTACTGGTGCAAGGAACTGGGACGCTGTGAAGCAGATGAGGAACATAGCATCTGGGAAATATCAAAAGATGCAAAGAAGAGGAATCTGCAAACAATACAATGCAGAAGGATCGAGTCTGCGGAAGTGGCAGAGAAGCTGGCTACAGGCATTGATGGAATGAGGGGAGCCAGGATACTGAGAAGAGAGCGGAGGAGAAATGAAGAAATTAAGGAGGTAATAGATATGGAAGAAACAGTCATGCAAAGAATTTAGAATAGAGCTCTCCAGGGACATGGCCATCTACGGCAAATGGAGCAATGTTGACAGCCTAAAGCAATCCTGGAATGGTCGCTGGCAGGAAAGAGTACGTGTAGATGGTCGAGATTAACATGAAGAGTGGGAGTGGTTGGAATGATGAGGAAGAGAGATCAGAAAGAGGAAGACAATTGTGACTGTGAAAGCTGACGAGTCGGAATACAGGGTAATTGCTGAAGAGTGTAGTAGCCCTTAAAAGTAAGTATTGTGCAACATACTGAAATAAAAAAAATTAAGTATAAGTTTAGAATTCAAACGACATGCTCTTGCAGTACTTGCAAATATTTTTCACCTTTCACTCGCCAAAAAATTAAATGCTGACATAAAGAGTGAACCTGTTAGCCATGTCCAAATTTCTTAAAGTGAAAGACAGGGAATTGTATTTCTCATTGTGTAAGTGTTGTCAAAAATTATTACATGTTACCACCCTTTCCCTGTTAGAGGTTACAAATGATGTGGAACTATCATAATTTGCATTCCTTCGATCAAAATGATTTGAAACTGTCATGGTTTCTTTCCATTTTCGTACACTGTGACATTCAGTACTTTCAGCATTTCCCAGTCCCAGTTTACAATTTATCCATGAGTGAACAAGATTTCAGAATCACGATTTTGTATATAAATGATGCGTTGAGTCTGTGTACGCTTCGTACCCTAGTATTGATGAAATGTTCTTTAAGCCATGCTAAATAGTCTTAGTAAAAACTATTTTGATGTAAAACAACCTTAAGCTACTAAAATTTTCATTACTCTGCAACTAATTTCCGCATTATTGTCTTCGCCTGGTAGAGTTTAAAATGTTTTACGAGTTATGCCACATGTCTACAATATAAAATTTGTTTGGTATCTATTGAGTACTGTGATTATAGGGGCTCTTTGATTGTGGAGTGTTCTGGACTTGAGGATGAGGTGCCATTCTCTAGGGCCGCCTTTCTCTCTTCGGTGTTCTGGGTTGCACTATGTCGTACCACACTCTAGAGCCACCTTTGTGTATATATACACTCCTGGAAATGGAAAAAAGAACACATTGACACCGGTGTGTCAGACCCACCATACCTGCTCCGGACACTGCGAGAGGGCTGTACAAGCAATGATCACACGCACGGCACAGCGGACACACCAGGAACCGCGGTGTTGGCCGTCGAATGGCGCTAGCTTCGCAGCATTTGTGCACCGCCGCCGTCAGTGTCAGCCAGTTTGCCGTGGCATACGGAGCTCCATTGCAGTCTTTAACACTGGTAGCATGCCGCGACAGCGTGGACGTGAAACATATGTGCAGTTGACGGACTTTGAGCGAGGGCGTATAGTGGGCATGCGGGAGGCCGGGTGGACGTACCACCGAATTGTTCAACACATGGGGCGTGAGGTCTCCACAGTACATCGATGTTGTCGCCAGTGGTCGGCGGAAGGCGCACGTGCCCGTCGACCTGGGACCAGACCGCAGCGACGCACGGATGCACGCCAAGACCGTAGGATCCTACGCAGTGCCGTAGGGGACCGCACCGCCACTTCCCAGCAAATTAGGGACACTGTTGCTCCTGGGGTATCGGCGATGACCATTCGCAACCGTCTCCATGAAGCTGGGCTACGGTCCCGCACACCGTTAGGCCGTCTTCCGCTCACGCCCCAACATCGTGCAGCCCGCCTCCAGTGGTGTCGCGACAGGCGTGAATGGAGGGACGAATGGAGACGTGTCGTCTTCAGCGATGAGAGTCGCTTCTGCCTTGGTGCCAATGATGGTCGTATGTGTGTTTGGCGCCGTGCAGGTGAGCGCCACAATCAGGACTGCATACGACCGAGG
The DNA here is from genome assembly GCF_023897955.1 of Schistocerca gregaria. Taxonomy (NCBI): domain Eukaryota; kingdom Metazoa; phylum Arthropoda; class Insecta; order Orthoptera; family Acrididae; genus Schistocerca; species Schistocerca gregaria. The sequence goes on from NC_064921.1 coordinate 164,691,909, forward strand.
CACACAGGGCGTCACCCAGCATCATGGTGTGGGGAGCGATCTCCTACACTGGCCATACACCTCTGGTGATCGTCGAGGGGACACTGAATAGTGCACGGTACATCCAAACCGTCATCGAACCCATCGTTCTACCATTTCTAGACGGGCAATGGAACTTGCTGTTCCAACAGGACAATGCACGTCCGCATGTATCCCGTGCCACCCAACGTGCTCTAGAAGGTGTAAGTCAACTACCCTGGCCAGCAAGATCTCCGGATCTGTCCCCCATTGAGCATGTTTGGGACTGGATGAAGCGTCGTCTCATGCGGTCTGCACGTCCAGCACGAACGCTGGTCCAACTGAGGCGCCAGGTGGAAATGGCATGGCAAGCCGTTCCAAAGGACTACATCCAGCATCTCTACGATCGTCTCCATGGGAGAATAGCAGCCTGCATTGCTGCGAAAGGTGGATATACACTGTACTAGTGCCGACATTGTGCATGCTCTGTTGCTTGTGTCTATGTGCCTGTGGTTCTGTCAGTGTGATCATGTGATGTATCTGACCCCAGGAATGTGTCAATAAAGTTTCCCCTTCCTGGGACAATGAATTCACAGTGTTCTTATTTCAATTTCCAGCAGTGTGTTATTCAGGGGTTGTTGATGTTCTGGGTTGCACTATGTCGTACGACGCTCTAGAGCCACCTTTGTGTATATATTCAAGGATCACAGGATGAAGAGGAGATATACTCGGAAAAGACAGGGAAACATGGAAAGATTCCAAGAGGATTAGATCATGATGAGGCAGAGATTTGGAAATCAGTTATTTTGGATTGCACGGCGCACCCAGCAGCATTTATATTTTCAGATCACACTTCAGTAATGATAAAGAATAGACTGAACTTAAAGGTAATCGTGTGGAACAGTCGATGTGGAATGAAGCGGACCACTGAAATACTGAGAAATGAGGAGCCACTTTTGAAGTTCGCTAGGGATGTGGATACGGTGATGAGGAATACCAGACTAGGCACTTTTGTTGAAGAGGAGTGGACATCTACAAAAGAGCAATCACAGATGTTGGACAAACAAAAGTACAACAAAGGTAACTGCGTAGAAACGCTGTGACACGTTTCCTAGCCTTAAAGGGGAATCAAGAATGTAAATTAGCCTTCCGAATTAATAAAAAAGGAGGAAAGTGTCATTAGATGGCAGTCGCGCGTGTTGTCGCCCGCAACACGGACGGCACAGAGCGATGAAACTGCAACCCTCCATGCCGAGTTCGGCGTGAAGCGGCTAGTATAAATTAAAAAATAAAACATGGACCACCATCAATAATTCGAATGAAGCGGGGCCTGTGTCCGACTGATGTAGGTCGCACAACGACATCACTGTTCGTGGACGGCGGGCCGAATCATTCTTTGCGTCACTCGCGTGAAAACTGCGGCAAGATCCAAATGAAATGATTGGCGCACCGATCTCAGGTATGTGGAGCGATATACGCGGTTTGAAATTAATGACTGAACACGAGAAGTGTTCGGCCATATACGTCCACTAACAATGGGTCGTCGTCGCCTCTTTTCCAGCTGTGATAGTCTGAAAAACATAAATCATAAAATATTAATAACAAAGTGACATGGAGGGTTGAAATTAAGAAATGAAAATCATAGAAAAGTTAACTCTGACTATATTACAAGCACTTAAGGTACATTTTAATATTGATTCATACAGAGAGTGATGACAATGCGGCTGTACCTAATCAGAGTGGGAACAGAGCAGAACAAAATTAAACAGAGGTTGTACATTGTAACGACCTCTTAGAAAAATAATACAAGACTGGTCTACGTGAAACGTCCTCTTTGAACAATTATACACGACTGTGCTTAAACTGACACACAATATTTTTGGCGCAACGCAATCTGACTTTCAAAAATCCCTACAAAAGAATGGCCCTGACTAACATTAACCTATACCTTTCACAAATCACTTACCTCACAAAAATCTTCGTTACTCAAGATACTGCAATACAGCGAGCGCCACTACTGCCAGCTAAATAAAAGATTCAAACTACTGAAGGCACTAACTACTGATAAGCAGAGTCGGCAAATGAAAGATTTTAATAGAGAACAAACAATGTATTTACCTTAATAGTCATAAAATATATATCAGTTCATGAGATCAATTCTTACAAATTTCAAAACTCCGCCATCTCTCTCCCCACGTCCACCACTGCTGGTGGCTCACCTCCAACTTCGCAACTCTACGCGCTGTTAGCATCCAGCTGCCGCTGCCCAACACTACAATGGCAGACAACAATGCTAACCAGCCACAGACTGCACACGGCACAGCCAGTGATTTTTCATACCGAGCGCTAAGCGGCGTTACCAATAAGAAAACCTAAACAGCCTACTTACATAGCCCCCATGCTCCCCACAAAAAAATTTTACAAATTGTTTTGGGCAGTGGCAGTAGAGATTACGGTATTGGTGGGCCACAAGAGGTGCAGACCCACTGCAGTCCTTGTAGAAATAATGGTATTGGTGGGTCATCAAAGGTGTAGACCCACTGTAGTCCTTGTAGAGATGGCCAGCAGCCATCTGTTTGACTGTGCAGGCGCACAATCACCACTGAAGAGTTTTGCAGATAATATAGCAAGTCCATAACCACTACTTGTGCACTCACAAAAATAGTTTTTGAAATGTCCTTAGAACCAGCAATTCTGTTATCCGGTCCCTTACTGAATTATTAACACATGTGCAAACACTATCAGTCCCTACTTCTCACATATTGTCCATATACTATGGCCAACAGAAATTTGTGCAGTGAAATGTAATTTTCAAGTTACTTAATTTGATGAACTGGTGTCAATTACAATTTTATAACATAAGAATACAATAACAAAGGTACAAAATATATCATTAAAGAACATAACATTACAGATAACATTTGCAGTAGTACAGGCTTTACAAAAGAATCGAAATAGCAAATACATCAGTGTTACAAAAATTACGACATAAGTACATACATAAAAGATCAGAATAACTTTTGAAACATCAACTTCACACATGAGCATTAGAACAAAACAGAATAAATAATGTGTAAACATCTTTACAAAGTAAATAACATGTTATAATGCAAATTATATTTGAGGATAACAGTATTCCTCATCATAGTGAATGTAGCTTAGTATTACAAAAATTCTGCAACATAAGTCTTATCAGATAAACATATAAAGACCGGTAGAACATAAATACACAAACACATAGTGGGATAACACAAGGAAAGGACAGGGTTTGTTTTCAATGTAACATTTGGTACTGCAGTCCAACCCAAAACTTCATTCTGTAAATCTTTCGTCATATCTCAACATTTGTATCCACCAAAAAAGTCCTATCAAAGCATGCTTTCTGTATTTATATGTTTACATATTTCCTACCTCATCATTTATTTTCCAGTATCTTACCTCATCATTTATTTCCAAGAGAATCCTACCTATACCTGCTTTCTGTACATTTTTCGTAGAACCTCTCAGTGCATTTCTTCCAATTCATCGCAACTCATTCTTTTATATAGGCTACCCCCTCTTAAGCTAGCTTAAATCTACTGAGCTCAGATGCTAAACTAAGGGACGAGGCAATGCAGCAGCACAAAACAATTAACACAAACAGCAATGATAAAAAATGGAAATTGGCAAAAAAGGCAGAAATATTACAACTAATATAAGGTAATGCGCAGCAAACAAGAAAAATAAATCATTTATAAAATTGGCTTAACCTAGTAATACAAAGTGACATTCAGTAGCACTATGCATGGCAAACAGCAGCAGCAAATGCTATAACTTATACCTAAACATGACAAAGCTCAAGCAGAAAAAATGTTACACTAAAGACAACAACGCAGATAAGGACAATGTCTATTCACATCATAATATCTACGTAATTAAAGTGGTGCACCACAAAAACTAATGCTACAACAAATTACCAAGTACTTGAAAAGAAAATTATATATACAGTTACTGTTATTAGTCGCTTCTCATTCCTCTTTCCATTCCAAGAGCTCCTTTTTCGAAGAATGTGGATCATAAAATAATTATTTAATAGATCTGTTGACAGAAGGTGTTCACATTAGCAAATGCATTTAATTTTATTTTATAAAACCAATATGCATTTAATTTTATTTTATAAAACCAATGCTGCAACACAGCTGGAAAACAGATATCAAATCAAATAAGCAACTATGTACAAAGCATAAAAATATCATTCAATAGTCATGCGACATTTCATAAGTTAGTACAAATTCTCTCAACTCTTGTAGAAAGGCACTTGTCATAATCAGGTGTGCAGATGTAAGAATGTTTCCAAGAAATAAGCGTATCGTATTTGCGGTGCTTTCTACAAAGGACTGTCAATAGCGAGGATAATGGCCTCCCTTTTTTTTCACCTGTGCCTCTGAAAGGCACACACTAATGGCTTGTTTCCCGGTGGCTGTCGCCCAGCTGGGTGCCCACGACGCATTACGTGCAGGTGGTCACTTAACTGTCTTACCGAAATATTTACGACACCAGTCTCCGCTACAGTGGCAGTCTCATATAAAAAATTTCACAGGTCAAGAACTTGCGTTACAAATCTGTAGAAACAAAATCCTTTTGATATAACAGTGTCCAAAAAAGTTCTGTCGGCATTGTAATACATTCACGCATTTACATACATTTCATAACTCTTAAAGTACGATTCTTGGTTTCCAACCACCTTTTTCATAAACCAGAGTCCCTAACCAGTACTCATTATTCCTTACATTATTCGTCGACACTTCTTCAATATTTCATCACAAAGATACGTAGCATAATCAAATAACTCATATAGCATCAGCTTATTGATCATAAACATACCGCAACAGCGTAATACACATCGTCATCATAACATCATAAAACCTCAGCCAAATCTCAAAATCGTCGTAGCTTCCTCCAATACTTTCAAAACCTAAAAAAAATTCTCTGCTCATGTTAAAAGTGTCATCTACCTCAAACGTACTTTAAAATCATGATCCCATACCAAATACATCATTCAAACCTCTCGTAGTATCACAATGGTTCCGAAAAAATATGAACAGTTCACAAAGTACAGACGAAATAGAATTTCGTAAGTGTGAAGTTATCCACCTGCGTAATTGCTTAAATATGTGTCACTGACGTAGTAAAAAGATGTTTGTTTCTCTGTCAAATAATCAGATAGCTGTGTAATTCTGTGTTAGAGAAATATGGCACCGATGTGTAAAGTTGTATAACCAAATACCACATTAGCTATGGCTCCTTGTGCTTGCCAAACACATGGTACACAAAGTAAGCGTGTACCCCCCTGAGGATTAATGTAATTATACCCTCAGGTGTTACAGATTAGAGCAATGGAACGAAATGTATCACGGAAAACTTTCTTTGTATTTCAAATATGTTGAAAAGTAAATGGTTTAAGTACAAACTTCATCACTCAAATGCGTGTCCTGTAGCGCTATATGTGCGCCTTGCTGTAAGACAATCTCTGTGGAAGTGTCGTAGTTATTGTGCTCCGAAAGCTAAGTTCTGCAGAAGTCAATGTACTTACCTCATGATAAAGGAAAGTGAAATGCTTTGCGTATAGATATCGTAGTCAGTACGCTTATTGCCGTGATGAAGTAAGTACGGTACTATAACGTATTGTTGTGCTACAGAAAAGGCTGTCTCATTGTAGCTATACCACAAAGTTACTACTAAAACATGTTTTCCTTTCCAGAAGAATTCAGAAAAACTGTGCAGATATAAAACAGATACAACGCAAAAGCACAATGTAAATTGTGTCACACATTAGTAGCGTCGTCATATAATCGTGTAGCTATCAGAGAAACCTAATGCTAAGTCATCTTCAATCTCACCGAATGTACTTCAAATAAAGAATGTATTTTCAAGTAAACCAAAATGTTGCATTAAAATCTCATTAGCAGTACTGGTAAATGTTCTAAGTATGTGAGCCTTATAGTCGTTACGTAATCGTGCAACTAACAAGCAAGAATGTACACACACAATAACACTGTGTCGTCTATTCACAATGACAATGCATTCGTAATTTCTGTTTAAATAACTTCTCTTGGTTCTTGACTGGATATTTAACTTCAAAACATTGTTGCATGTAAACAGTTTCTCAGTGTGACAAATTGTACTAGTAGCGTGAAATGAAAAATTTTATGGCAAAGACTAAGTTAAAAAGCAGATTATCTCTCAATAAACGGTTTTACCTGTGAAATGTGGTGCAATCTTTTACTCTTCCTAGTACGCAGAGTTTCAGTTTCAACGCAATTATCATGCGGTATACGTCGGTAAAGAATACTGGAATTTTTCTCAAGGTTAGCGTCTATGTTATTTTTCTCTGAGCCAGCCGGCGCACGCGGCCGCCTGCGGTGCGAGTCATTGCTGTCTCTTTGTTGGCGCGCGTCGTTATTGGGATTAGGAGACCTAACTTCTACAAATTCACCTTGCCGAGAGGGCCCTGTCCTGTAGGAATCCCGCCAGTTCTGATGCAATTCAGGTCTGTCATTTTGTCGGTAGATTCCATAGTTTCTTTCTTATCGGCCACGTGGTGGAGATTTCTCCCTGAATCGTAACTGCGCGGTGGACCGTTACGTCTGAAGTTATTCTGTCTCCCGTGATAATAATAATAGTTCTGGTTGCCATATTGTCTGTTTCTATGATTGTCTCTGTCATTTTCATTGCTACGGAAATACGATCTGTCTCTGTAACTATTACTCTGCTAGCGGTTGTCATACGGGTGGTGTCTGTTTTGTTCACGATTTGTGTTGTGAGAATAGCCTTGTCGTGTCCAGTTGTCATTTCTTTCATCGCGAAATTGCGACGGATATGACCTGTAATTGTTGTGCTTCTGTTTTTGCGTTCCGCGATTGTCAGTGTCAATTTCCAATTCTTGTAAGAGTCCCTGAAAAGCTTCAATGTCGTCTTTGCAACGGCCTGCCAAAACAATATGCCGTAAATGTTCAGGCAATTTGATTAAGCAAATGAGGATGAGTTCTGACGGGCTGTATGGGTTTTAAAGATACTGATTCTTATGTAACAAGTCTTCAAAATATTTGAGAGGAAGGCATGGTAAAATTCTCCTTCACTGTGGCAATCGTGAATGACCGATCGCATTCTTACAGCTGGTTCATTCTCTAAATAGCCACACATAAATTCTAATCTGTGCTCTAATGACCAGTTGGGGGGGGGGGGGGGGGAACAATGAGAGAATTGATGAAGCCACGCTTGTGGATGAATGTCGTTGCCAGAATTCTTAAATGTTTTGAATTTGCGTGTAGTAATGAACAGCTTATAGTCAAAATCATCGTGTCGGCGGGTCGCATGTCGGGGTCATTGTTACGTCGTTTCGGCGGTTCCATCTCAAAATTCGGTGTACTTTGCCAATTTCTTTCATAATCTCCAAAGTGCCCCGTGTTATTATTTTGTGGCAGTTCCGTATTTTTATGTCCCTCTTCCCGTATTGGAGTGCGAGTGTCCTCTGAAATACGTAATTCTTGTATTACCTGTGTCAGCTGATCTTGTACTTCCCGGATTTCTCTTTGGTGTTGCTTATTAATTTGATTCTGATTTTGTTTGAATTTCCTAATTTGTTCGAACTCTTCTGTGTCATTAAAGACTACCGGTTTTGTGTCATTCAGATTATCATCAACCTTCGTAGATAAATTATTTAGCTGATCCGAAAGTTGAACTTCTTTCTCTGATAATGAACTAATGTCCTCCATGTGTCTTTCTGAACCAATTTTCAGAGTATCTACTGTGTCCTTTAAGTTTTCTTGAGTTTTTGCAAGTTGCGTAACCGAATCGGTAGATGCAAATGAGTCAATTTTAACTTGCAAGGTCTCATGATTTTCATGAACAATTGTTTGCAGTTCTTTTATGGCTGCTTCGTGATTCTGTAATGCATTTTCATGCCGCCAAAAAATAGGTTGGAAATGCTAACAAATTTGTGTTTTTACGTCATTACAGACTTTTTGACATTTCGATTCAATGTTATGTAACTCAGTAGTTAAATGTTCACGTGTTTGTTCAAGTGTGGTGTCTAACTTCCGAAGATTTTGTTCCATTGTGTCTAACTTTTGAAGATTTTGCCCCATTTGTTTCTGATTTTGTTCCATTTCTTGCATTAATTGCAATAATAATGTATTAGTGTCTGGAATCTGTTTTTCTATGCTTTTTGGCAGTGCATTTTCACCGGCAACATTTACATTTTGACAGGCAGAAAATGTGTCTTGACTCATTTGAGAAAACGGTGAGGACCCATAACCTAAGTCTACAGTATTTGCAATATTGTGTTCTGTCATTTCGGATTCCTAAGGCGAGCTGTTGCCGACTGATCGATCGATAATTGTTCCCTGTTCACTACTTCTTTCATTGTCTACACCATTATTTGCCACCCGCTCCATTTCCCTATGCACAATTACCAAATTACTACTTCGAATGCTGGTAATTCACTACACATTGGTGCTGATAAGCGACGCTCGTCGTCACTATTATTTCTCAGTTTACTTTGGAGCCTAGTGTTACGTTTTTCACACGCCATTATTGTCACGATATTTCACACGATAACACATAAAAGCACAATTTGAAGAGCAAAAATAAGAGAACACATTAACATAGCACTGAAAATAATATCTAGTTAATTGCAAGCGCAGCTGCGAAATACTTGGTGCAAATCTACATGCATGCCACAACTGTTTTACTGTACAACAATGAAAGACTACTACTACAAAGGAGATTCTCTCTACAATTACGCGCTAGCAATAAACAAAATCTACACTTATTACACAAACTACAAGAAAAAATCAGAAGATTCTAGTGAGGTATCCTCAGCTAAGGGTCGACATATGAAACGTCCTCTTAGAAAAATTATTGTGCTTAAACTGACACACAATATTTTTGGCGCAACGCAATCTGACTTTCAAAAATCCCTACAAAAGAATGGCCCTGACTAACATTAACCTATACCTTTCACAAATCACTTACCGCACAAAAATCTTCGTTACTCAAGATACTGCAATACAGCGAGCGCCACTACTGCCAGCTAAATAAAAGATTCAAACTACTGAAGGCACTAACTACTGATAAACAGAGTCAGCAAATGAAAGATTTTAATAGAGAACAAACAATGTATTTACCTTAATAATCATAATATATATATATATATATATATATCAGTTCATGACATCAATTCTTACAACTTTCAAAACTCCGCCATCTCTCTCCCCACGTCCACCACTGCTGGCGGCTCACCTCCAACTGCACAACGCTACGCGCTGTTAGCATCCAGCTGCCGCTGCCCAACACTACAATGGCAGACAACAATGCTAACCAGCCACAGACTGCACACGGCACAGCCAGTGATTTTTCATACAGAGCGCTACGTGGCGTTACCAATAAGAAAACCTAAACAGCCTTCTTACAACGTCAACAAATACATCCATAAGTACACACAGATGAAACTATAAGACAGGATGAAATACGAAATCTCTGAAGTGTCGAAAATAATTTTAAAAGCAAAATAAATACTACTAATTAAAAAGTAATACTACAGCTCGATAACAGAAGAAATACTTCAAGTGACCGGCAAAAGAAGGAAGCACAAATATGCTCAAGGACAGACAGGAATACAGCAAAATAAATCTCTTAGGAATGAAATAAGCAGGAAGTGCACGTAAGCCAAGGGCCCAAGTCTAAATGGCAGCAGGAAATAAGTGAAGAAGCTATTAAAGAAGTAATCGTCGAAGGGACTGACTCAGTATATAACAAATTCAAACCAACCTTCAGCGAAACTAAAAGCAAGGAGTGGTAATTGTACTTTTTAACCTAGAGGAGAGAGCGGGTAGGTGAAAAGAATGCATTGAAGGCCTCTATGAGGGAAGCGACTAGTCTTGCGATGTGATAGAAGAAGACATGGCAGTCGATGTGAAGATAAAGGGAATCCATTATTACATTCAGAATGTAACACCGCTTGAGATCATATAAGGCAGAAGGAATAGATAACATTCCTAAAATCATTGGGGTAAGTACCAACCAAACCACTGTTCAATTTGGTGTGTAGAGTATATGAGACTGGCGACGTACCATCAGAATTCCTAAAAACTACCATCTAAACAGTTTCGAAGTTCACAGTGATCGACAACTGTGAGAACTATCGCACAATCAACTTAACAGCTCATGCATATAAGTTCCTGACAAGAATAATATACAGAACAACGGATAAGAAAACTAAGGACCCGTTAGCCGACTATACGTTTAGCGTAAGGAGAGTTAATGGCACCAGGGAGGCTGTTCTGATATCGTGTTTAATAATGGAAGGAAGACTGAAGACAAATCAAGACACGCTTACAGGATATGTCGACGTGAAAAAACATTTGACAGAATAAACAGGGAAAGATGTTCGAAATTCTTAAAAGAATAGGAGCGAGCTGTAGGGAAAGATGGTTTATATATAGTATGTACAAGAACCAAGCAGGAACAATAACATCAAAAACGAAGTGCTCGGATTAAAAAGGATGTAAAAGAGGGATGCAGCTTTCGTCCTACTGTTCAGCCGAAGAAGCAATGAAGCAAATAAAAGAAACGTTCAAGAGTGGGATTAAAACTGAGAGTGAAAGGGTATCAATGGTAAGATTCGCTGATGACATTGGCACCGCTCTCTTCTCCCCGCCTGAAAGATAACTGCCCCACTTCATTCTCGACACTGGACACGCAAATGCGTAAAAAACAATGATGCAAGTCCTCGTAGTGACGAAGCAGCGACGTAAGCTGTCAGTGGCTGCAGTGAGCGAAACTTTCTTTCAACGACGCGATGGACACGACACAACCGTCGGTGACTGTTCGTCCAAGCGGCGATTGTAATGAAGTGCAATGCTCTTGCTGTCCTACAGGACGCTGCAAAAAACTGAAAATAACGATAATGATGGTGACGTAAATGGAGCGAAAGGCAGTGATCACTGAAGGAAAATGCATATCTATGGAGGTTGTTACCCAAAGCGGAAACATCTGTGGAGCAAGTATGAAAACAAACATTTTTAGACAGTTGGCTACGCACCATTGAACATTAAGGTAGTGAATCAGAAGATTCAGGGTCAAAGAATATCAGTGAAAAGGTTCGCTGATGACATTGCTATTCTCAGTGAAAGTGAAAAAGAATTACAGGATCTCCTGGATAGAATGAACAGTGTAACAGGAATAGAATCATTATTCCACAACCTCTCGATCTCCAAGTATAGGCTTTTCTGCTATACCGCCAGGTCCGACAAGCAACCTGTGGAACATTAAGAATCATTGTTACAGCCTATTAATCATGACTGTGTCATATTGGAATTGAAATCACATGTACAAAATAGTATGAATTCTTTCTGGACAGATTTTGAAGGAAAAGTTGCAGATACTGCACAGATCGCAATTCTCATACAAGACAACGATCCTTTCTTTGTTATTTATTTCGGAAAATAAATTTTCTTTAAGATGATTCCTTAGATACACAAAATAATAAATACAGTACGCTTGTTTGGTCCTCATTCTTTTATAATGCTAAAACTACGAACTTTGGGAGTTTAGTGAAGTATTTCTACTGATTCCAAACATCTATGCTTAGATGTTCAGGTAAAGTTGCGTATATTTCGATAAATTTTTACATCACTCTGCACTAACACTAATGTAATTTTCACTCTGTTAAAAAATGTAGAAAATTCACAGTAACCAAACAGAAATATCATCAAGATAGTGACACAAGGGCAATATATATATATATATATATATATATATATATATATATATATATATATATATATATGTTGATCTGAGTACATCAATGAACTTATGTCTACATGTGAAAACTAGGTACCTTACAACACATCATTTAGTGATCAGTTTGTATTATATACAAAAATATACTGTCAACAACCAACAAAATATAGATTATAAAGATCTATCTTTAAAAGAACATAATATTTACATTGCATCTCTGTTGTTAGTAGCATGAAGACATACTTTGGGAAGAAATGATACACTGAAAAATAGCTACCAAAGACAGCCTCTTATGTATAATTATTTTACGTAGATAAAAAAGACAAGAATACATCTCTCTAAAATCTAAATAACTTAATCCATTGAAACATTTCAATTAAAATGTATTGATAATAACTGTCTATAGAAAATTTTATGTGAAGAACTAACTATGTCATAGTTAATTTACTAATATAAGCAGAAATAAATGACCACTACTGATACAAGTACATCACAGTAATTACATAAATATGGGAAATATAGATACTTTACACTGCAAATTTCATCTCCTAGTAATCGGTTTGTACTATACATGATCATAATATATTATCATGTCAATATAACATAGAATATGAAGTTTCATCAAGAGTAAATAATATTAGCCTTCTCAATGAATATAAGAAATTTTATTCATGTACATGTACAAAACAAGATAAATATATAAAAATTTCAATAACTAGATATATATCTGTATCTGAAGGAATGCAAAGTACACATTGGCTATTGCACAACCTAGACCTCAGGAATTGATTTGCTAGGCCATAAGCACCATATAACCTGTACCTCAGGTTCTTCATGACCTAGAACTTGGACAGTATCTCACTTAGACCTCAGATATTACATCGTGTAGATATCAAATACTGCATTGCTGTGTCCTCATGTCTAATAGCTACTATCGAACTACAGAATTAATGAAACACAACATGTGTAGCTGTAAGCTGTGGAACTTTATATACAACATGAATAGTAGTCATGTGTTACTGGACAATAATTAACGATGAGTAATTAAAGTTCAATTCACTAATAAAAACACACAGGTATCACATATATAGACTTAAATTAACGCAATATATTTAAGTGAAATGCAAAGAAAAAAATTGTAACTATGCTGTATCAAAGAGGAAGATACATGCAAGAAATATAAGTTCAGTGTAGTAGCTGAAATAGTCATGAGCACCATTGATCAATGTATAACACTAATAGTCTCCCTTAATTTATTTAATTACCTCATCTTACTCTAGACACTCATAGAGTATTGTTCATTGGTGATCATAATAACCAGAATTACGTCATTATCACACTTGTGCCATGAAAATAAAAGTCGATATACAATATAGGAACTTCAGTGATCAGGTAGTCGGTCAGTTAAATTGTAGGACCTCAGCGAAATTCTCCAAAAAACTATTATTCTTCAGCTCTCTTCATTCATTCGAAATACTGTCAGTTCTTCGAAATTTATGGTAAAGTGATAACAGATTTAAGGATTTTCTCACTATTGACTGATAAAATCTGTACCAATATTATGAACGCAAGAGTAACTCTGTCTTTTACGCTTTCTCACTAAACCACTTAACCGATTTTGACAAAATTCTGTATGGAGACACATTGAATATCGAAGAAGAATGTAGGCTGCTTTAGAAATTGTGTAGTACAACATATTATTGATTTGAAGAATATAGTGTGAATAATGGAAAAATAATTGCTCTCTAAAAAAGCTATTTACTCTTCCCCTTCTGAACCTTATCATATTTCTGAAAATGTTTTCATTGGTTGATTTGTTCTACGTAATATGTTTCAGCGTAATCAATACGATGCTTATTTAATTCTCAGCGTCTTTAATCCGTACTTCCGTACTAATACCAATATAATTAATTGCGAAAGTAACTCACTCCGTTATGTTTTCGTGACTCTACCGCTGAACCTATTCCGATGGAATCATAATTATTTTCAGCCATAATGGCTATGTTTGTGAACCGTGACTGTGTGGGATAATTATTTATTTCAAGTTTCTGCTGCCAGTCACTTTATATTTTATGCTTAATCTAATATAATGCAACGCGTTTCGAACATATTCTGTTCATCTTCAGGCGTTTATACATACATGCATACATAGAGAAACGTTACTTAAAAATAAACAGTCTTAAACTAGATTAACCTAGAACTGTCCATTGTTTTTTACTGTAGCTGCTGGTGTGGCATTTGTGGGGGAAGGAGGGGGGAAGTGTATGGCTAGAAATCGAAATCGTTGATGTCTTCCGCTGGTTTTCTTCTTTGTGGTTGACTATGTATATCACAGCCTGTATAGAATGCAGATAGATTTGCATCATTTATGTGTTATGTAAATAGTGTGAAAATAGTCATAAAAGCCTTTCACACTATATAACTATTCCGATGGTATGTGTTATCGGGGGTGCTTAATCCCTGGGGAAGGCCACAGACTACTTTGGAAAGTTGTATCTAGTTCTGTGGCACGCAGACGACGCTGGCGCGATGGTGGGCGACTCTTGGTGTCTATAGAGTATTCCGTGATAGTGCGAATACAATGTTACTCGGCGCGTGGTTTATGATATTGATTTCGTACATCATGTGGCTTAGCTGGAGAGTTTTGGTTGAGATACAACAATAAAACCGGACGGTAATCCCTAAAACCTTATTCAAAACTATTACTGTACGCCTAGCAAACGTAAGTCTGATCTAGCGCATAGTTCTAAGAGAGCTTAAGCTGCGGAAGTTACTCGAATCCGACAAGCCTCACAGCAATTTCATGTCCGCCGGAACTTGGATGCAGAATGTTAGGCGGCCTTAAGAGGTACGCAGATATTAGGTCAATCACAAGCTTCTCGCATCTTATACGCTGAGCGTCACCCATCTCTGACAGTTTCCAAGACACTTGAATACTCACGAAAAAACTCATTTAAAGCCTGTAAAACAAACAGAGAGTCGGACCTTTACGTATGGAACGTGGGAGGCTTTCGGCGAGGCTGAAATTTGATTATGATCTATAAACTAACAATCTTAATTCGTCACAATGGGGTGGATTAAAGATGTAAGCACCAAAACACATTAAAATGCAAGGAAGAAACGGTTGGTACGTGTTGCTCTGATGGCAGAATCACACATTCAGTACTAGGCAAGCCAGAGAATCGCCTAAAAACTCTACGTCTGTACGAATGTAATGAATCGAGGAAATTTTTAAATATAATTAGTAAATGTGATGCACGTTTTAAGATTCGACATACAGCAAAATAATAGAAACACATTCATTGTGCACCTAAACACAGCACTGCACACATTTTTTATAGATACGTCTCTACACCACTGTATACACAGACATCTCGTAAAATTACTAGTTTACTTATTCACCATCGTTCATCATAACAAAACTACCGATATGCGGGCGAAGCAGCAGGTAACAGCTAGCCGTACATAAAAAGATACGGAGCAATAATGAAGAGCTCTTACTGCTAAACGTAGGCCGAGTATCCCTGAAATTTGCAGAAGTTATCATAAGGCAGTACGTTTCTATTCGCTATTGAATCTGTTTTTTGCTCTCTTCATCACTTGAAACCTAAGATTTTTTGGTCGTATGCATTGATGCCTTGATCGACATACTCTGCTTGTATGCATAATACGAAATTCTTGGATTCGCTCACTGAAGCATGGAAACTAGCTCCGCATGACGTAGAATACAATTCCCCATATTTAGCCTGCCAGTCAAGGTTTTTCCGTACAGTAGTTCTCGCTTAAGCTCGTCAAACGCTAACATATTCTGCTTACCTCATCAGGTCGTGTTTTACTTGCTTATGTTGTTATACAATGCAACAACTGCCTACAGCGCTCTTTATTTACGCACATCACCCGTTTCAGAGGATTATCATCACCTTTTAAGACTAAATAAATAACACTACGCAGCATTATTTTTGATATTTATGTAACTTTCGTTGTTACCGAAGGAGTTTCTTGCGCTGATTTCAGATCTGTTACTAGTTTTTTTCCCCATCACCTACAGTTTTTCACAAATCAAGAAATTCATTTTTCATTTAAACCGAATCTAAGCTCCATAGAGAGAAATTTTATTGTAAGTAAGGCAAATTTTATTTTAGTAAGATGGGAGTAGCCGGCCACACTTGTCACACCTATTTTGCTATTAGGCGGGAAACTTTAATTCGTTGTTGACATGCTATAGTCTCATCGGGTTATACTGGTGCTGTTAAATATTCTTTTGCAATTCCTTAGACATGAGTTCCTGCAAATGTTCGAATAACTCATACGTTTTTTGCATGTTTGTGGTAGTTACATAATTGCTAAGCAAAAACAGGGTATTAATAGTTTCGTGAAAAACGTTTACTACCAAGGGTACCGATGTCTAGGGATAAGGAGAGGCCTGAGCCCCCTCCAGATCATAGGAAATAGTAAACGTGTAGTGAAGTTAAGTGTTTTTCTTTCGAAAATATGATTTAAAAGTCGGTATAGGTTTTTAACAGGTCGGAATTGAAACTTTAATGGCTGTTTATAAGTCACCATGAAACTTCAAAAATATTAAAAGTACTCCACAATCCCAGATCCAGCCCCTCTCCCCTACAAACTACCGTATGGTCGTCCTTATCTACTACTTATACTTGGCTTGGTAGTCAAGGCAAAAGCTGGGCACCGAACAAGATATGCAATTTGTGTATTGAGATACTGGAACTATGGCAAAATGGGAAGAGGAAACCAGTGCCTTTTCACATTCCCATGCTTTGGAAGGAGGAGCAAAATCATGTATATGATGGTTATTTTTTCATGGTTAAAGGTATAGGTCATAACACAAAACGTAAGAAGGATATAAAATATCCTAACATTTCTTCGGTCTAGTGAGCAGTTAGGCATAGCGAATCTTTTTCTGTTCGATTTCTGCCTACAGTTCTTAAGGACTTGCAACACGAGAGCATCTCGGAAAATGAATGCGCTGACTGCGATTATTACAAAGCGGAAGAAGATTCTGCGTCGTAATTACTTAGTCAAAACGAAGTAAATGATTTAATTACTTACTTGGATATGACCTATTTCGCTTCCCGGGTTATCATTCTATTAGTGCAGGAACAGAGAAAAGGAATTAATTAAATTCTTTAAAGGAGAAGACAACGGTTTTTTGTTGTGATATTGAGAGTTTATTGAATTTTTTAACATGACTTGTGGTCAAGGTCTATGGAAATTGTATATATACTCGTCAAAATGTAGCCTGAAATGAGTACCTTTACATAACGGAAATCTGTTTGGCTTAATACCTGTTGCCGATTCAATACACCGAAAGGAAACACATGACAGTCTCAAAGCTGTGTTGGAAAACGTGAACTGTGGAAAACGTTCTTGGACAGTGTGTGGGGATTTGAAAGTAGTTGGGTTACTCGGGTCACCAATCCGGTACACAAAAATGCCGTTTTTCATTTATGAGTGAGGCAGCCAAGCCAAGGACAAGCATTTGAGAGCAACTAACTGGTCCCGAAAGAAATAGCCTCCAACGCAGTTCACAGAATATAACAAACGAAGGAGGTATTTAACCAAGCAAGATACTATTACCTCCTCTTCACATAGAGCTTGAATTAATGATACAGTTTAGTAAACCACTGCTTCCTGATGTTGGTAACAAGATTTCCGATAGTATATTATGAGAAACTTAAGGAAGGGAATTTCGTTGAAGTGCAGATCAGAGATTTAATGAAAGACAATTTGTTTCAATGTACAATAAATCCAGCGGGAAAAATCTTGTGTTTCGTTTAAAGAAGTAGTGGCTAACGTTTTAGGCAACAACAAACATTCAAACTATATAACCATGGTTTAAAGGAAGTTTCAGGATTTAATAAAATCAGAGTGTAACATGAGTGTAAAGCTTCAGATGGTTCAAATGGCTCTAAGCAGTATGGGACTTAACGTCTGAGGTCATCAGTACCCTAGACTTAGAACTACTTAAACCCAACTAACCTAAAGACATCACATACATCCATGCCCGAGGCAGGATTCGAGCCTGCGACCGCAGAAGCAGCGCGGTTCCTGACTGAAGCGCCTTGAACCGTTCGGACATAAGGCCGGCGTGAAGCTTCATTTTCTAGATTCACATATTGATTTTGCCTAAGAACATTGACGACGTCAGTGAAGAACAAGGAGAACGGGTTCTACCAGGACATGGAGGAGATGGAAAACAAATACCAGGGGGGATTAAATGCTAATATGATGGCTGATTACTGTTTTTCGCCAAAGAGGGACGACACTTGTGAAGAGGGAGAGCCAAAGAAAAGAAGTTTCGCGTGTCAGAAAGAACTTGTAGCAGTGAAATCAGCAAAAGCAGATTAAATAGTCATACATATGTGGCATTTTTGTAACTGGCGTCCGTATACCAATTTTTGTTAATCCACGAATTAAACTTTTTAACGCACTGCTTTTAAGGCGGAGATTTTCATTTAAAAATTTTAAGGCATACATGTTCTAGAGCTGCACGTAAGTCCCTTGCCATTCCATATATCCTCTCTCTCTCTCTCTCTCTCTCTCTCTCTCTCTCTCTCTTCCTCATATAGTTCATGCACAGAATTGCTATTTTTACGGAAATCTCAAGATTGCAAAGTTATGCTTCTAACTGGATTGCAAGACTGGTAAATGGAGGACACATAGAGGTCTCATGATGTTTTTGCGAAGCATCGACTGGAAATATTTACATAAACACATCTGGCGTTAATGAAAAAAATAATGTATTCTGTTACATGGTCATGTGCCACTTTGAGGACTGTTATCTTAAAATATTAAGCTATTTAGGCAGATTAAATGATCTTAAGGCCTGGGCTATAAATTAGAATATCACGCAAAGCAAACATCAAGGGACATGAATGATCACAGGGTATTGTCCCATAAATTTTTTACAAGACTGTCAGGAAAGTGAAAATATAACAAAAGTTTAACCATCAACAAGATAATCAGCTGATCAAAGACAGTCCTAAAATTACAGACACTTTCAATAACTCAACTTTTCGGTTATTTACAGATATATTTCTTCAAGTAATTTAAACTACAGCCATTGAGATGAACTGCAATTATCAATGATAAATTAAAATTATCAGATAATTTAGATGTGATGTTGCACACTTTCGAAGAAAAGAGTTCGAAAAAAAGTTTGAAATTTTCAGTTTACCTCAGTTTTAGTTGACATCTACAAATTATCGTGATGGCACAGTGGCGTTCGAAATTGCTCAGTAAATTGCTCGTGTGAGGTGGTCACAAAGTGAACGATAGATTTCAGGAGGCATCGTTACCGGATTTTCGACGTTATGTCGTGGTACTCTTTACATGTGTCATAATTTTGTTAAAGTGTGGTAATACCTACATCATATTGTAATACTTTAACAGCATTATTGCCGCTGACGGTTTCAACGTATCCAGTAAAAGCAAAGCTCCGAGTGAAAGTCATACGCAAATATACTTGTAGTGAGCGTTGTTTTCACAGACGTATTTGCTAGTAACAGCATTTGAGCAAAACTGTTGCTGCTGCAGATACAAATTGAATTTCCTGAAAGGAGGAAAATTTACTTTTAGTAGGTTAGTACCACAAAAGCGTAACTAAAGATATCATACTAGTAAAATGCACTTCATTTGTTGATTAACATTGAAGTACGTTATATGATGAAAGCAATTAATCGCAGTGCTAATTTTATGACGGCGTGGCCATAAACACTACTGGCCATTAGAATTACTACACCACGAAGATGACGTGCTACATACGCGAATTTCAACCGACAGGAAGAAGATGTTGTGAAATGCAAATGATTAGCTTTTCAGAGAATTCACACAAGAAAGGCGCCTATGTCGACACCTACAACAGCAGTTGACCGGCGTTGCCTGGTGGAACGTTGTTAAGATGCCTCGGTTAAGAAGGAGAAATGCGTACCGTCACGTTTTCGACTTTGATAAAGGTCGAATTGTAGCCTATCGCGCTTGCGGTTTATCGTACCACGACATTGCTCTCGCGTTGGTCGAGATCCAATGATTGTAAGAAGAATATGGAATCGATGGGTTCAGGAGGGTAATACGGAAAGCCGTTCTGGATCCCAACGGCCTCTATCACTAGCAGTCGAGATGACAAGCATCTTATCCGCATGGCTGTAACAGATCGTGCAGCCACGTCTCGATCCCTGAGTCTACAGATGGGGACGTTTGCAAGACAACAAGCATCTGCATGAACAGTTCGACGACGTTTGCAACACCATGGACTATCAGCTAGGAGACCATGGCTGCGGTTACCCTTGACGCTGCATCACCGACAGGAGCGCCTGCGATGGTGTACTCAACGACGAAACCTGGTGCCAAAATTGCAAAACGTCATTTTTTCGGATGAATCCAGGTTCTGTTTACAGCATCATGATGGTCGCATCCGTGTTTGGCGACATCGCGGTGAACGTACATTGGAAGCGTGTATTTCTCATCGCCATACTGGCGCATCACCCGGCGTGATGGTATCGGGTGCCATTGGTTTCACATCTCGGTCACCTCTTGATAGCATTGACGGCACTTTGAACAGTGGAAGTTACATTTCAGATGTGTTACGACCCGTAGCTCTAACCTTCATTCGATTCCTGCGAAACCCTACATTTCAGCAGGATAATGTACGATCGCATGTTGCAGGTCCTGTACGGGACTTTCTGGATACAGAAAATGTTCGACTCCTGCCCCGGCCAGCACATTCTCTAAATCCCTCAGCAATTGAAAACGTCTGGTCAATGGTGGTCGAGCAACTGGCTCGTCACAATACGCCAGTCACTACTCTTCATGAACTGTGGTATCGTGTTGAAGCTGCATGGGCAGCTGAACCTGTACACGCCATCCAAGCTCCGTTTGACTCAATGCCCAGGCGTATCAAGGCCGTTATTATGGCCAGAGGTGGTTGTTCTGGGTACTGATTTCTCAGGATCAATGCAGCCAAATTGCGTGAAAATGTAATCACATGTCAGTTCTAGTATAATATATTTGTCCAGTGAATACCCGTTTTTTATCTGTATTTCTTCTTGCTGTAGCAATTTTAATGGCCAGTAGCGTATTTGCTAGTAGCAGCATTTGAAGAAAACTGTTGCTGCTGCAGATACGAATTGAATTTCCTGAATGGAGGGTAATTTACTTTTAGTAGGTTAGTCCCACAAAAGCCTAACTATAGTTGTCATACTAGAAAAAGGCTCTTCATTTGTTGTTTAATATTGAGCTACGTTATATAATGAAAGCAAACAATCGCAGCGCTAATTTTGTGACGGAGTGGCCATATATTTACAGGAAAAGTGCTAGGTAAGTTCTAGTAATGAGAGAATGTGCTGTTAGTCAGTCCGTTGAGTATACACTACTGATCAAAAGTGTACCGAAAATGCGGAACTGACCACTAGACTTATAAAAGGGGGCGAAGATTATCGTGTTGTCAGGACGGAAGCCGAATCAGCAGAATCGTTCGTCAAGAGTGCTCAGTGACTTAGAACGTGGACTAGTCATTGGACGTCGCGTAAGTTACAAATCCATCAGGGACATTTAGTGAAGCTGCCGAGTCGGCTGTTGATGATGTAGCTGTACAATGGCAACATGTAGGAACACCCACGCCTACACAAACACCAGGCAGACCTCATGTACTGATGAACAGGGACCTTCGGCATTGTGGAGGCAACTAGTAAAAAATCGCATGGAATCAGCGAAAGGAATCACCGATGAATTGCGAAGTGCACCTACAGACCAACCTGCAGAATGACTGTACATATGGAATTAACCTTCGTAGTACCAAAGGCGGATGAGGGGTGGTACTTAATGCATACCTTTTGAAAGTATTGTAATCTAGTCAGATTCACTAAATTTTAAAATTTTGAAAAAAAATTATTGTTTTAATGAATTCTTCTATCAGATTCCACATACGTTTTAAATTTCCCAGTTAGATTTAACGGCAAAAAATTAAGTCTGAGCAGTAGATGTAACATTCCCTAATGAAGGTAGTATTTAGTACATCGAGGTTCAATTCCTTACTTATATACATCAATATATCTTTGAAAAGTACGTTGAGAGTAAAAGTCAACAATAATGACCGAAATTTGCCTTTCTTATATTCTTTTTGTGTTGGTCGTAAAGTCGGTAGTACTAAGAGTGCGTTAAAAGGTATTTTCAGGTTCTGGACCCCGATCACACATCAGTATCTCAAAAGTTCGTTGTTAAATGATTCAAAAACAAATAATGAATATTGGTTTTTTTAATTTTTTAGGGTTGGTACAAAATACCTCATCCCCCCTGGTAACGCGCGTATGGAAAATCCTTGGTATTGCTTGGCTTACAAAGAATGTCTTAGATTGGTCGAACAGCACCTCATAAGCCTGTAGACTGAGCTAAGCTACGTTTGAGGTGGTGCAAATACCGACGCCACTGGACATAGGACAACTGGAAATGAGTCATTTGGATTGGTTAACCACGCTATACCCTGTGGCAAAACAATGGAAGGGTTTGTGATTGGCCAACGCCTGGAGAACATTGCCGGTTCATAAATGGCTCTGAGCACTATGGGACTTAACTTCTGACATCATCAGTCCCCCAGAACTTAGAACTACTTAAACCTAACTAACCTAAGGACATTACACACATCCAAGCCCGAAGAAGGATTCGAACCTGCGACCGCAGCGGTCGCGCGGTTCCGGGCTGTAGCGCCTAGAACCGCTCGGTCACCTCGGCCGGCTAAATTACCGGCCGTCATGTGTAGTACCAACAGTGAAATACGGGGGGAGACAGTATTATGATATGTTAGTGGTTTTCGTGATTACGGTGCGGACCCATTACTACTTTTAAAAAAGCGTTAAATGCGGAAGAATGTGAAGACATTTTACAGTACTCTATACTGCGCGCAGTAGTGGAGCAATTCGGAGACGATCATTGTATCAGCATGACAATACCTTTTGTCACAAAACAGCATGTGTGAGGCAATGGTTTGAGGTCAATAAGATTCTTGAAATGGTCTCGCCTATACAGCGTCTCGACCTCAACTCAGTGGAACACCTTTGAGATGCGTTAGAAACATCGACTTCGCTTCAGAACCCAGCGACCCGCACACCTAAATTTTCTGATTTCAGCTTCTGAGGAAGAATAGCCTGCCATTTCTCGGCGAAGGGTAGGTACACCTCATATTAATGTCACCTATTAGGTGTCCGGTTACATTTGATCAAGTAGTGTACAAAATCCACGGTACTTAAAGGGATATCTCCGTAGTAGCGACATAATGACATCAAAAACCTGCAGAGCCCTTGCGAACAATCTTACACCACATTGCAGACAGTTGGCGTGGTCAGTTTACCATGACGACAAAAATTCTGTTCTTCACAAGCACTCTCCGTGGCTATTCCAAATGTGTTGTAAGAGTCAATGTTGCTAGTGATTCGGATCAGTGCTCTGTGTGTCAGAAATACTTGTACATCGTCTCCAGATGTAATTTACATTTTATGTCACTTAAAGTAGAAAATATAAAAGTTCAAACCGTTGTATTGTAACGCACAGTAAATGTTTTGAACAAAACCAGAGAAACGTTGCACCGCAGCCTCAGTGTTACATCCGACAACAATAGAAACATCTGTTCAAAATGGTTCAAATGGCTCTGAGCACTATGGGACTTAACATCTGAGGTCATCAGTCCCCTAGAATTTAGAACTACTTAAACCTTACTAACCTAAGGACATCACACACATCCATGCCCGAGGCAGTATTCAAACCTGCGACCGTAGCGGTCGCGCGGATCCAGACTGAAGCGCCTAGAACCGCTCGGCCACAATGGCCAGCAAAACATCAGTCTTTAGGAAAATGTGATTAGACAAAACGGAGTTAAATCAATATAGTCTCCTGATCGCGGCAGCATGCTGCTCCGAAACGCACCATGATAAAAGTAGTATTTAAAAGTGACAGAATTAGAGAATTTGTAACTGAAATTATATCACGTAACTGAGACGCGCTTTTGCCAAATTTCAGTGGAATGCGTTTTTAAAATCCTGAAGTTTTTTGTTATGGTTTTAGGGCACAAAACGGTTACCGTCATTAGCACCCGGTCTGTGAATTAGGAAAAGGTAAAAAAAACGAAACTGGAAACCAGCTGCAATAGGAAGGAAACTCAAAAAATTGGAGAAACTAAAAACAGAAGGAAAGCGTAATAAACCACTATCGGCTGAGCTCGTGTCATCTGCTAAAATGGAAGATATATCGGGCGCCAGCTGTAGACGGGCGCGTAACGGAGTAAAATAGGGGCACTCAAGTAAAAGGTGTCTCACCGTCCACAGTTGAGAGCAGTGGGGACAGAGTAGGGGAGGATCGCCACTTACAAGATGTCGATGGCTTAAAAAAAACAGTGCCCTATCCGGAGTCTAGTTAAAATTACCTCCTCCCGACAACGCTTTCGGGAGGTAGAGGTCCAAGCACAGGGAAGAGCTTTCGCGTCCCGCAATTTATTATTGGGAAGTGTCGACCAATGTATGTGCCATAAAAGAGCAACACGACGACATAAAACACTCTGCAGATCGGCGAAGGGAATCATGCGAATAGCTGGCTGAAGAAGAGAGACTGCAGCCTTGGCCGTTATATCGGCCTCCTCATTTCCACAGATACTAACGTGTCCTGGGATCCAGAGGAACGCCACAGAGACGCATCCCATGTGGAGCAAGTGGAGGCAGTCCTGAATCCGATGGAGCAGAGGGTGGACAGGGTAGAGAGCTTGGAGACTGAGGAGAGAGCTGAGAGAGTCTGAGCACATAACATACTGTATCCGCTGATGGCGACGGATGTATTGGACAGCCTGGAGAACAGCGTAAAGCTCTGCAGTATAAACCGAACATCGTCGGGAAGCCAAAATCGATTTGGGGTGTCGCCTACAATATAGGCACTCCCCACACCAAACGATGTTTTTGAGCCATCAGTGTAAATAAATATGGCTTCCTTCATTTGTGCACAAAGAGCAGCAAATGCCCAACGATAAACAAGTGAAGGGGTACCACCCTTGGGAAACTGACAAAGGTCACGGAGCAGGCAGGTCCGGGGACGGAGCCAAGGCGGTGCTGTACCCCAAGTTGTCAAGAAAGTTTTAGGAAAGCAGAAGGAAAGAGAATGGAGCAGTTGACGGAAGCGGACTCCCGGTGGTGGTAGGGAGGAAGGGCGGCCTGCATACCCTAAATCCAAGGAGGCGTCGAAAAAAATGTCATGAGCTGGATTAGCAGGCATGGAAGACAGCTGGCTCAGAAGGACAGCTCGCCGATTGGACAGCGGAGGTTCAGCAGTCTCAGCAGAAAGGCTTTCCACAATGCTGCTGTAAAAAGATCCAGACACTAAACGTAATCCACGGTGGTGGATAGAGTCGCCGAAGAATAGACGGCCGAGCGGAGGAGTAAACTATGCTTCCATAGTTCAATTTCGAGCGCACTACGGCGCGATAGAGGCGGAGAAGGACCACTCGGTCCGCTCCCCAGGAGGTACCATTCACGACACGGAGGGTGCTGAGGGATCGCAGACAGCGAGCCGAAAGATAGGAAAGGTGGGTGGACCAGCACAGTTTTCTGTCAAACATAAGATCCAAGAATTTAGCGACGTCCGAAAACGGAAGGTCGACAGTTCTTAGATGTAAGGAAGGAGGAAGAAACTCCGTACGACGCCAAAAATTAACACAAACGGTCTTATTGGGAGAAAAGCGGAAGCCTGTTTCGATGCTCCAAGAGTGGAGGCGATCGAGACATCCTTGAAGACGTCGTTCAAGAAGGCTGGTCCGTTGAGAGCTGTAACAGATCGCAAAATCGTCCACAAAGATGGAGCGCGAGACATCAGGAAGGAGACAATCCATAATTCGATTTATGGCAATGACAAACAGTACAACACTTAGCACGGAACCCTGGGGTACCCCGTTTTCTTGGGAGAAAGTACGGGAGTGAGTAGTGTTCACCCGCACTCTAAATGTGATCTCTGCCATAAATTCGCGAAGAAAAAGGGACAGGCGACCTCGAAAGCCCCAAGAGAACAGTGTGCGGAGAATGCCTGTCCTCCAACAGGTATCGTATGCTCTCTCCAGGTCAAAAAATATTGTTACTGTCTGGCGTTTCCGGAGATAATTGTTCATGATATACGTGGAGAGAGCAACAAGATGGGCAACTGCAGAACGATGTTTTCGGAAACCGCATTGGGCAGGTGTTAAAAGACTGCGGGACTGCAGCCACCAAGCTAAACGGCAACTCACATACGCTCCAAAACCTTACATGCACTACTCGTGAGAGAAATGGAGCGATAGCTAGAGGGGAGATGTTTGTCCTTTCCAGGTTTCGGAACAGGAACGACGATAGCTTCCCGCCATCGTCTGGGATTATAAACTCGAAGGAGGTAACGCACACTATGGTATGATAAAAGCAGCAACATTTGGATGTGGATACCATCCGGTCCTGGGGCGGAGGAGCGAGAAGAACAGAGTGTATGTTGGAGTTCCCGCATGGAGAAAACAGTATTATAGCTTTCGCGATTTTGAGAGGAGAAAGCAAGAGGTTTGCACTTCCGCTGCACGTTTCTTCGGGAGAAACGCTGGCGGGTAATTTTAAGAGCTCGAAATCTCAGCAAAGTGTTGACCCAATGTGTTAGAAATTGCGACAGGATCCACTAATGTATCATGCGCGACACTAAGCCCAAAGACCAGGGAGAAACTAGGTGCGCCAGATAACTGTCGAATCCGACTCCTCCCGGTATCTATTCCAGGTGAGGTCAGGGATTTTTCTCTGCTTCGTGATGACTGGGTATTGTGTGATGTCCTTAGGTTAGCTGGGTTTAAGTAGTTCTACGTTCTAGGGGACTGATGACCATAGATGTTAAGTCTCATGGTGCTCAGAGCCATTTGAACCATTTGAATCCGACTTCAAACTTCCGAGGAGGGAGTGAAGGTGTTAAATGAGCTAGTAAAGAAGTCCCAGCTTGCCTTCTTCCTTCTTCCTATCGCGGATGACGCGACGGCGTCGCGCACAGAACTGCTTATAGCGGATACAGTTGGCCAAAGTAGGATGGTGTTGAAAGCGCGAAGAGCACGTCGCCGCTCACGTATTGCGTCACCGCATGCCTCGTTCCACCGAGGAACTGGGGGGGGGGGGGGGGGGGGGAGCCGGGGCAATTCAGAGGTGCGAGGTATGGAACGTTCCGCAGCTGTAAGAATAACTTCTGTAATGAGTGACTTCATCGTCTTCGCTACGATAGTGACGGTCATCGAATGTCGCTAGAGACGAAAAAAGTGTCCAATCGGCTTGGGCAAACTTCCAGTGTCGCGGGCGCATATATGGTAGTTGTTGCTGCAATCGAAGGATACATGGAAAGTGGTCACTCGAGTGTGTATCAGCAAGAGCGAACCATTCGAAGCGCCGAGCTAGCGAAACCGTACCGACCGAAAGGTGCAAATGAGAGAAATTTGTCGTGGAGGCAGACAAAAATGTAGGGTCCCCAGCGTTGAGGCAAACAAGATCCGCATGGTGGAAGCCGTCAATCAATAGTGAGCCACGCGGACAAGGATGTGGAGATCCCCAAAGTGGGTGGTGGGCATTGAAGTCCCCAACCAGCAAATAGGGAGGTGGAAGCTGACCAAGAAGATGAAGGAGATCAGCTCGCGCCATTGGTGTGGACGGTGGAATGTATACAGTACAAAGAGAGAAGGTGTATCCAGAAAGGGAAAGACGAACAGCTACAGCTTGGAAGGAAGTGTATAAGGCGATTGGGTGATAATGGAGAGTATCATGGAGAAGAATCATGAGTCCTCCATGTGCTGGAGTGCCTTCAACAGAGGGTAGATCAAATCATACTGACTGAAAATGGGGGAAAACAAAGCGGTCGTGGGGACGCAGCTTTGTTTCCTGAAGACAGAAGATGACTGGCGAGTATGGTCGTAAGAGGGTCGACAATTCATCCCGATTGGCTCGAATACCGCGGATATTCCAATGGATAATGGACATAGGGTGGACAGAAAATGGAAAAATGTGACCAAGGTTGCCCTTAACTGAACGACTGCTCAGAGCTTGCATCCGACAGCGTGGATCCTTAAGTTATTAGCGATAATATCCAGAGAGCGAAAAGTTATCTACAACACGTACAGTTATAAAACCCGAAGAGCTTGAAAAGGAGACAATAATTGACAGGAGAGAGCTTACAAGTGTAGCCTGTCCCAAATGGTATTCCGCCTGCAGCTTAAGTACACAGTAAAGGAAATTAAGGAGAGATTTGGGAAAGGAATTATTATTCAGGGACAAGAAGTAAACATAGTAATTCTGTCGGAGAAGCCAAAGAACTTATAAGAACAATAAAACAGAACGGACAGGGTTCAGAAAAGAGTACCTAAGATGAACATGAACAAAAGTAAAACGACGGTGATGAACCGTAGGTGAATCAAACCAGGTAAGAATATGAAAATTAGATTAGGGAATGAAACACTGAAAGTAGTATACGAGGTTACTATTTGGACAGCAAAATATCTTACGATGGGTCCAGTAACGAGGATATAAAGCGTAGAGTGGCTACATGAAGCAAAAGTCTCTGAAAAAAAGAAGTTTGTTAACATCTAATATCAGTTTAAGTGTTGGGAAGTATTTACAGTGTGACATTGAGCGGCAGTGAAACGTGGGCGATAAACAGTGGAGGCTACAGAATAAAAGCTTTTGAAATGTGGAGCTACAGAACAATACTGAAGCTCTGATGAGTAGATCGTTTAAAGAGTGAAAACGTATCAGCGAATGATCTGAATTGGAGATATAATAACTATATAGCTCAGCTTGAATAAAATACATTTAATACATTAAATAAGTGATGTGTTACAACAGCAAAAGGAACCTGTGACCACTGGAGGTACTCTAGTTTACTTATTTAATGTTTAGCATTAGATATCAGTTTAAAATTTTTGTCAAAAGTAATCCTAAACCATATTCTGAAATAGTGTCTTGTTTCTCCACTAGGCAGTGCCACAAGTTCCTCCAAAAATCGTAACACAACACACACACACAAATGCCATATTAACTAATGTAAATCCACCCGATGATGGAGGTTTAAACCTTCGAAACGCGTCGTGGAAATAAATAAAACGGTGACTGGTAACAGTAAACTTGTTGTTTCCTTTAATTTGAATAAAATAGGTTGACATGATGCATTTTGAGATGTGAAGACACAGGATATTTCCAAATGGAGGGAAGGATGTGAATTATAGAGGGAGATATAAGCTAGAGTACAGTGTGCAATGGATGTTTCTTTTAAGTTTTAGTAGTGGCACAAAGCTGAAGAGACCTGCACACGATATACTAACAAGGAGAGCTGCATCAACAGAGTCTCTGGACTCGAGACCACACGATCAATAGATACGCATGGAATACGATTACGAAGACTGATGAAGGACGTTCCGTAATGGCAAGACGGCAACAGACAGTATGTAACACAGATTTGTGAGTGACTGCGGAAAGCCCTGCGCGGAGACTGGAGAACAACAGGTGCCCGCCTCGGCAGGTGCCTGCGGCCCACTAGACTGGAATTACCGGAGAATCCAGCAGCTCACGGACTTCCCCAACGCCTGAGCCCAATTCCAGCGCCCCGACACCTTAATTCAGTTTCAACGCTACCGCAGTGAACTGCGGAACCTCTGAATATTTGGAAGAATCACGCACACCGACCGATATCTATACACAGAGCTGTCCGTTGAGCTACAAATAAAATACTGGAATACATCTACAGTTATAGTCCGCAAGCCACTTTATGGTATTTGACAGATGGCAGTCTGTGTACGAACGTCACTTCCCCCCCCCCCCTTTCCTGTTCTAATCTCCGTGTGAGCACGAATCTGTCTAATTTTATGCTCACGGTTTTTTCGCGAATCGTAACCAGGAGGAAGCACTAAATTGATTTACTCTTCTAAGAAAGTATGTGCTGGTTATTTTCTTCACAACTCTTGGGCAAATAGTACGGAGTGATAGAAACGAAATTCGAAATTTTCAAACCCTATTTATCCACGGATTGCGAATATTTTCAGAATGTGACCCTTGACACAGACTGAAGTGTGTAGGTTTCATTAACTGTAAGTTTTTAGTTATTCTGACGCAGCTCGCTAGTGTTGGAGGAACGAACTTCAAGCATACTCTAGGGTTGGGATACCGGATTGCGATATGTCGAAATTCGGAATCAGTTTCAAGAAATATTTAATCGATATTACTCCAGGCGATATATCTGCTACATCGATATTTGATGGCGGTATAACCGGATATTATTATAATCATATCACTCATAGCACAGAAAACTGAACTGTACTTTCTTTTAAATACTGAATCAGAACGGTCCCTACAGCTTTTACTTTGAAGTTCTTAGAGGAATACTGACTGCTGTCAATTGTGTATTTTCATAGCCTCCCGTCATTCGAAAGTGAGACTGGAAGAACTGTTTGGAACGTAATTCTCTAAACTTCTTCCTTTAGCGTTGCTCGTTACGTCTTCATATTAGTAATTTTGCGGAGTGAAAAAAAGTGATATGTGGAAGAATTTTAAACCAGACTATAGTCAAAGTGCGAATTGCAGTTATTATGTGGAAATACTCCGAACGCTGTTAACACCACAAACTTGAAAGCCCATATAAAGGGCAGCATCCAAATGCTTTTGATCTGGAGGGGGGCAGCTACGGTCTCCCTGAGGAAAAAAATACTTCTCAGTTCTATTTATAGTACAAATAGCTTTAACGACATCAGCTGCTTATTCAACTAGTATGCAAGAAGATCTCCATGCTGCTTTGAAAAATATTGCTTCCTGTGCAGAAACCGGAGAACGACGACAAAAAGTCAATGAAGTAATTTTGTTTCGTACTTGCAAAGATTGTGTACGATTTTGTATTACCATAGTAGACAGAATAGTAAGTACAGATTCTCTGAGACGTAAAAGTGCTACCGACACGTCGGTGAGTACATGGCATGAAATGTCCGAGACAGCAGATGAATTTCAAAGCTATTAGTGCACAGCGTCTGCTGTGAGAGGCCGACGCTAGAAAAGTGAGCTGTTTAGTGACACTCAACAGTAAAAAACAAGAACGCGATCTAATCAGCTGCTAACGGACTCCTGCCTTTCAGGTTTACGCCAGTGCTTCGTGGTGTTTCTGGCACGAAGTTCTTACTGAAGTTGGAAGAAATGTCGCAAAGGAAAGCCGTGAAACTTCTCCCTGACTTGGATATGAAAGCAGCCATTAACGTTCCGTGACGGATCTGTGTCAAGTAAGAGGTGCACGCTATCCATAAAAATGTTACCACGTACAAAGACGAGGATACGATTCTCAGCCATCGTTCCCTCAGTTAGCTTTTCTGACGGTAGTTCATCCATACCTTTTAACATCTACGAAGAGACCGAAGCAACTGCCATTCTTCAACTGCACTGAGAAATATACTGCTACGGAACAGCGTGGCATAAGGGATCATTCTGGCCGTTTTTCTCATATTTTAATTTTCATGTTGCATTCCTTATCATCAGCACTTAGCTAAATATCACTAACGCTCGTTGCTGTTTCTACAGTAGAGACGCACTAAATCAGCCACCTGATTCCTTGGTATTAAAGTATGAAGTGGGGGCAGCTGGTCTGATGTGGCTAGTATTACACATAGTAAGAATGATTCAAGGATTTGAGGGAAAAAATCATTTACTGTTTTCGTTAATTTTCGTTTTAACTAGTAATGCGCTGTAATGTAGACACACACACACACACACACACACACACACACACACACACACAACACTTCCCCCCACTACTTAAGGGGACATTGTATGTCCTATGCCGCCCATGTTAAATTATCGAATTTTGTAACCCTTTATCTTGGAAACGTTTTAAGACACCAACTTACAATTTTCCATAATTATTGAATGCACCTTTCTAGATACACGGAACTAGCATTATTACCAAAATTGTATTGTGGGCATGTTACCTTTTTTTTTCTAACACTGAATTTTAACAGAATTTTGTAAATAAATGAACATAAAAACAAACCAACTCAGGATATTTTAATTATTCTAGTTCCATATGTGTTGAATCTCACACTTGGCATGCTGCGAAAATTTCATGTCTCAGCCATCAGGACTTTTTTAGAAAATGGGTCATTTATTGCCAAAAAATGTATTTCAGAGATACTGAGGTTTAATACGTTACTACAAATTCTTATACAGACTTACATTTCTGCGTCTTTTATGCACTGGAATCGCTCTGGCCCATAGGCTGTGTCTTCTTCTGTGTCATAACAGCCCAGTGCTTGCCTCTTCCTTTCTTTCTTGTTTCTTTTGTCATTTGCTGAGCAGCTAACTCTGCTTCATGTACACGAAGCTCATCCAGTTCCTGCAGTCCTTTAGCTGTGTTATGTCCGAATCGTACCCCTAACTTCTCCAGAACCAAGTCTTTCATAGTTCCCACCATTAAAAGTTATTACAGCATCAGACACTGCTAATTAAAGAATCCTAAGGCCAACAAATATATTTTTAGGCACATGGCACCACACAACATTGTTGAAGGACTCATTCACATTCTAGGTCTTCCCATGTAAACACTTCTTTAGTAGCTCAGGATTTGCCAAATCTCTCTAAATAGGTTTCATTTCCCCCATTACTGCCAAACGAAGAGAATGTTTATATGTAAATTCATGCAGGGCGCCAGAAAATTCAGCCTGCCTTTATTTACACGAAGTGTTTGGTGGAGTTGGACACAAAGCATGACATGGCTTTTTATCGGTTGATATTCGGTGAAACAAAGTGCTCCACATAGCTCTTTTCATCTTGCGTTTCTTGAAGTTACTTTTACGCTTCGTCATTTTATTTACGTATAAAAAGCAATAGAAGTTAGCTTACTACAAAAATAGCCGATAATCACACTACTTTCAACAAAAACTAGTATCAGTAACAAAGGACTTATTTGTTTATTCGTAATGCCAACTTCTGAGACGTAGCAGTAGGCAGTTCACAGCCTTCTAGACTGTGTAGTTATATGACTGCTCAACTGTTGCAGTAAATCCGTAGCCGAGTAATTTGACAGTCATATGTCAACATTCAAAATATTATTTGAAGGTCTCACAATTGTCTGATCTTAATGTATTATTTACCAAAATGTCAGGAAAGTCCTAAGTGCATTATTGTGTATAAAGCAGAAAATGTCAAATTTCAACGAATTTCACATACAATGTCCCCTTAATCAACTATTCCTTTGTTCTTGAGACCGTCTTGTAGTCATATAGCTCTGAAATTTTCTTATTTTTAGCATACTAATGTAATACCATATTTCAGAAGCTTCTATCCTGATTTGTTCCGCATATCATCCATGGTTCACTGCTGTGAGGCTTCACCCCAGGCTACTTTTAGAAAAGATCTAACGCTTACCTATGTATCAGGTGCTAACACATTTCTCCTTTTCAGAAACGATTTTCTTGCTAATGCATGTCTCCATTTTATATCTTCTGTCCTTTTCTCCTCATCAATTATTTGCTCCCCAAATGTCAAAACCTGTGTACCACTTTCAGTGTCTCATGTTGTAATCTAATTCCTTCAGCATCACCTGACTTAATTCGACTACATTAGATTACCTTTGTTTTACTTTTGACGATGTTCATCTTACAATCTCTTTTCAAGAGACTATCCATTCCGCTCAACAGCCTTTCCAAGTGCTTTGCCCCTTTGATAAAACTACATCGGTAAATCTTAAAGATTTTGTTTCTTCTTCGTGAACATAAATAGCCTTTCGGATACAGTTTTCAAGCCGCAAATTACATTTCTCGTCATATCATTAGAGGGTTGTAATGACCCTTGAATGCAAAGTCTGGTTATGAATATTGAAACGTCCCCTTAGAAAAATTATACAAGACTGGTCTATATGAAACGCCCCCTTAGAAAAATTATTACACGACTGTGCTTAAGCTGACTCACAATATTTTTAGCGCAACGCAATCTGACTTCCAAAAATCCCTACGAAAGAATGGCCCTGACTAACATTAACCTATACGTTTCACAAATCACTTACCTCACAAAAATCTTCGTTACTCAAGCTACTGCAATACAGCGAGCGCCACTACTGCCAGCTAACTAAAAGATTCAAACTACGGAAGTCACTTAACTGCTGATAGGCACAGTTAGCAAATGAAAGATTTTAGTTAATTCATTACTCGGTGGCGCTAACACACTGCTTTCGTCTTCACTGTCATTTCTCAGTTTACTTTGGAGCCTAGTATTACGTTTTTCACACGCCATTATTTTCACAATATTTCACACGACAACACAGAAAAAAAAACAATTTGAAGAGCAAAAATAAGAGAATACATTAACATAGAAAATAATATCTAGTTAATTGCAAGCGCAGCTGCGAAATACTTGGTGCAACTCTACATGCATATTACAACTGTTGTACTGTACAACAATGAAAGACTACAATTACAAAGGTGATTCTCTCTACAATTACGCGCTAGCAATAAACAAAATCTACATTAATTACACAAACTACAAGAAAAAATCAGAAGATTCCAGGGAGGTATCCTTGGCTAAGGGTCGACATATGTAACGTCCCCTTAGAAAAATTATACAAGACTGGTCTATATGAAACGCCCCCTTAGAAAAATTATTACACGACTGTGCTTAAGCTGACTCACAATATTTTTAGCGCAACGCAATCTGACTTCCAAAAATCCCTACGAAAGAATGGCCCTGACTAACATTAACCTATACGTTTCACAAATCACTTACCTCACAAAAATCTTCGTTACTCAAGCTACTGCAATACAGCGAGCACCACTACTGCCAGCTAACTAAAAGATTCAAACTACGGAAGTCACTTAACTGCTGATAGGCACAGTTAGCAAATGAAAGATTTTAATAGAGAACAAACAATGTATTTACCTTAATAGTCATAATATATATATCAGTTCGTGACACCAATTCTTACAAATTTCAAAACTCCGCCATCTCTCTACCCACGTCCACCACTGCTGGCGGCTCACCTCCAACTGCGCAACGCTACACGCTGTTAGCATCCAGCTGCCGCTGCTCAACACTACAATGGCAGACAACAATGCAAACTAAACACAGACTGCGCACAGCACAGCCAGTGATTTTTCATACCGAGCGCTAAGCGGCGTTACCAATTTAAAAAAAAAAACCTAAACATCCTACTTACAATATTCCACATCCAACAAGCAGTGCTCTGCGTAGGTCTAGGTACAAAACTGAATATGAATGTTAACTGTTTGTTGTTTTCGCTATCTGTGTGTGACTGTCTACGTGGAGTGAATGTAACCACAGCCACAGTATTCCGAAGATGTTGTGGTCTAGAAGTGCCATAACTATACTAAACGTGAAAGTACAACGCTGAGCAGCATGTTTCTGAAAGAAACCACTGCCTGGCTGACAGTTTTAAGATTTGCATTAGCTGCTTGTCAATAAGGGTTAATTTGTTATCAAGAATTCAGGCCGCTGATTATTCAACGGCATAAGGCTTAGCAGGGAAGTTAAGCTAAGTTTTACTTTCAAACAGAGACAGGAAATCTTAACGCACCAAAGGCTCCTAAATGAGAAGGCTATTTCAAATTGAAGTTGTAGTGCAATTCTCAGACATACAGAATTTAAATAACATTTACATAAGAACTATAATCTTCTTCTAGCATCGTCACAAATAATGAAACAAAAATTAAAGGACGTCCCATACATAAGTTGTGTGTGAGAAAAATAATGAGATTGATTTTTTATGTACCACAGTTTTTTTCAGACAGTAGTATTGTACCCTTCAAAGTAGTTCCTTTTAGCAGATGTACACCGATGGAGCTGTTGTTCCCAGTCTTAGTAGCAAGTAGCACCGCTGAAAGGCTTCAACTGGTAGGGCCTTTAACATGTCATTCACATGCGCTTGAATGTTCTCCAGAGTCTCAAAATGATGTCCTTTTAAGATATCTTTCAATTTCGGGAAAAGAAAACAGTCACAAGGACTCAAACCAGGTGAATAAGGGAGCTGTGGAACAACAAGAATGCATTTTGAGATCAAAAATTCCGTAATGGATGTGGCCGTCTGACATGAGGCGTTTTCATGATGCAGCATCCACTTGTTTGCAATGTCGGGTCTCACTCGAGTCGCCCTTTTACTGAGTCTTTCAAGGACATCTTTGTAAAATGCTTGGTTAACAGTTTTTGCTGCTAGAACAAATTCTTTATGCCCAACACCACTACTTTTAAAAAACAAATCAGCATTGAATGAATTTTATCCATAGTGGATACTGTTGAACTCCGTGACTGTTCCTTTATAGGGTGTAGAAAAATTTCGTTTCTAGTCACAGTAAAAGGTTATTTATTTGTCACACGACCGATTTCGGGTTTGCGCCCATCCTCAGGTGTTTACACATTCATGTATATGCTTATTTTGCTGGAGATCACTGTAAAAATACAAAAAAATATATATTTGCTGGTGTCTAAGCAGATACAAGGGGGACAGTTGTAAGTGGCAAGGCAGCATTTGTAGAAAATATATCTGTACTTACATAAAGATGAAGCATCATTATTGTAGCTACGCTGTGGTGACAGTTTTTTCACTTAGATATACACTTACGACTTTCATATCAATATTTCAGTTTAATAAAATTTAGCTGCATATTTCACTATTACGATGTGCACTCGTGAAATACACTGTGTTAACATGTGGGCTATGGTCAAAGAACTAACTGTTTCTGTATGGGCAATATCTTTACACCTGTTTCCTCTAAGCTCTTTGACGCCAACGGACGGAGATATCGCATCTTCGTGAAACGTGTATTGTCAGAACTGCTGAAGAATGTACCTCTGAATGTTAGACAAAGAACGTACGATGGGGCACAAGACCCCTATTTCAGTACTGCTATGAGGAATCATCTGAGAGCCACCTTCGGGCATCGATGGTTCGGCCGAGGTGGCCCTGTGGTGTGACCCCCTGACCTCAAGTGTCCGGATTTCTTACTCTGGGGGCAGATGAAGCAGCTGGCGTATGAAACCGTTGTGTGAAACAGAAGAAGACTTCGTCCCTAGAATTGCCGTCGCTACTGCTACTATTGAGGACATGCCAAGGATCTTCGAAAGGACATGACAGTCAACAGTGCGACGGTACACTGCATGCATACAGCCCAGTAGTTAGAATTCGACCACTTCCTGTGAATGCCACTACTACAATTAACATGCTACGCTACCAAATGTGTTAATCCTCCTTAGCATCAGAAATTTCTGTCAGGGATCATACCTACCATAACTACATATATTTGTTTTGATGTTCTCTACCTTCTGTTTTAATTTGGATGAATAATTTCGGAACACCCTGCATATTCATATCTCTGGCATGATTTGACAGTAACGTTCTTTTTTTTTTCGTCGTTTTCTGGCTTGTTTAATGGATTCCACCAGGAGAGTTTGTACCCCAAACCTTCACTTATTTGTTGGACGTGTTCCAGTCTCCGTCTCCCTGCAGTTTTTTACACCTCTGCTCCCCCTCACCCCCTCCCCCTCCACCCTCTGTTACCAAGGAAGTTATTCCTTCATGTCTTAATACAGTGTGTCCTCGATAAGTTGATGACTCTCGCTGTGGCTGTCGGGAACGACAGGTGGAATGCAGGTCCCCGCATTTGGACTGTCGAGGGAAGAGGAACAGTGACGAGAAGGCAGAGTCGGTTGCTTGCCGCAGTGCTGGCACCATGGATAATGTTTTTGATCTGTACAGTAACACATCGTGTGTAGGAGCAGTCTAATGTTGGCAACGCCCGGAGACGAGTTAATATCTTTCAGCTAATGTCGATTTATTATGCTTCTGGCTTCACTAGTAAAATCGGCAAGTTGTCTTGGACGCGCTGTACACGTCCTACTATACCGTCCTTTCTTCTTGTCAGTGATCTCCGTATGTTCCTTTCTTTGTCAGTTATATCAAGAATCTCCTCATTTCTAATCCTATCAGCCCAACTCATTTTCAAAAAATGGCTCTGAGCACTATGGGACTTAACATCTATGGTCATCAGTCCCCTAGAACTTAGAACTACTTAAACCTAACTAACCTAAGGACAGC
The DNA here is from genome assembly GCF_023897955.1 of Schistocerca gregaria. Taxonomy (NCBI): domain Eukaryota; kingdom Metazoa; phylum Arthropoda; class Insecta; order Orthoptera; family Acrididae; genus Schistocerca; species Schistocerca gregaria. The sequence goes on from NC_064921.1 coordinate 164,729,787, forward strand.
ACACAACACCCAGCCATCACGAGGGAGAGAAAATCCCTGACCCCGCCGGGAGTCGAACCCGGGAATCCGGGCGTGGGAAGCGAGAACGCTACCGCACGACCACGGGATGCGGGCAACTCATTTTCAACATTCTTCTACAGCACAGTGTTTCAAACGTTTCGATTTTCTTCTTCTCTGTTTTTCCGACAGTCCACGATTCACTACCAAACAGTACTGTGTTCCAAATATTCATTCTCAAAAACTTCTTCCTCAGATTAAGGCCGATGTTTAGAACTACCCCAAGTTCCAAGATTAACAGTGAGAATGAACGTTACGTACTGGAGAAATTTCTGTTGCACATAAAGGAGAGGGTGATATTAAAGACCACGTGAAAACATTGGCCGGCCAGAGTGGCCGTGCGGTTCTAGGCGCAGGTTCGAATCCTGCCTCGGGCATGGATGTGTGTGATGTCCTTAGGTTAGTTAAGTTTAATTAGTTATAAGTTCTAGGCGACTGATGACCTCAGAAGTGCATAGTGCTCAGAGCCATTTGATACAAGCAGACTTCTTTTAGCCACGAATGTCCTCTCGCCTATGTTAATCTGTTTCTCATGTCCTCCTTGCTTCGTCCGCTATGTGGTTTGCTTCCAAAGTAGCAGCATTCCTTCACTTCATATGGTCTGTGGTCCCAAATTTTGATGTCAAGTTTCTCACTGTTCACATTTCTGCTACTTCTCATTACTTTCGTATTTCTTCGGATTATTCTAAACCCACAGTACGTGTGCAGTAGCCCGTTCATTCATCAGTGTATCCTGTAATTCTTTCTCGCTTTTACTGATGGTAACAACGTCATCAGCGAATCTTATCACTGATATCCCTTCGCACTGAATTTCAATCCTAGTCCTCAAACCTTTGTTTTATTGCATTCGTTGCTTTTCCGATGTTGAGACTGAACAACAGAGAAGACTCTTTTGGTTCTTATTCATACTGTATGTTACCTGCCTTTCTCTATAGCTTACACCTATTTTTCTAAGACTTTAGAACATCTTCCTCCATTTTACGCTGCTAATAGGTCAACAAAACCTGTGAACGGTTCTTGATTTTTTTTTTAAATATTGCTTCCACTATCAAGCGCAACTTCAGAACTGCCTGTTCTTTTGCGTTGTTTGTTTGCTTTTCATCCAAAGCTCCATTAATCTATGACTCTAAAACAAGGTACCCTGTGTTTTCCAGCTCGACTTACATTTGTTCTTCTAACATGCCATCATACAATCCACCCTCCCGTAAACGCCTTCAAGGTACTGTTTCCACCGATGCTGTCTCTACATTGCATTTAACACTACAGTTCCCATTGCATTCTTAATAACGACACCCATGCTTTCAGCTACACTGAAGGTTCTTTGACATATATATATATATATATATATATATATATATATATATATATATATATATATATATATATATATATATATATATATATGCTGGATCAGTCCTTCCGACGATCATACGTTTTTGATTTCTTCACATTTTTCCTAAACTATTTCGCCTTGGCTTCCCTGTACTTCCTATTTATTTCATGTCTTACTGATTTATATTCCTGTATTCCTGTCTTTTCCTGAACACTTTTGTATTTACTTCTTTTGTCAGTCAGTTGAAGCATTTCATCCGTTACCACGCAGATTCCTTCCTGATACATTTTCTTGTCTGTCCATTTTCTGTGATTGCTGTTTTTAGAGATATCAAGTCCTCTTCAACTGAACTGCCTACTGTGATAGTCTTAGAGTACTTCAAATACACATTATCGCACCTGACTAGTGAATACCACACTTCTTTGCACATTGATTCCTTTGGACGATTCTCTTAAACTTCAGTCTACTTACCATTACTAAATTGTGGTTGAGTCTATACCTGCTCCTGGAGACGCCTCACAATCCAGTATCTGTTTTCGGAATGTCTGGCTGATCATGACGTAATGTAACTGGGATCATCCCGTATCTACTGGCCTTTTCCAGTTCGTTGCAGAACTCAATTAGTCTTTCCACTCTCTCATTATTACTATCAGTCCCATATTCTCCCGTAAATTTTTCTTCTGTTCGTTCCCCTAGTGCATTATATTATCACCACCCTTTGCATTTTTTTGTTTTGTTTTTTGTTTTGACATCATTCTTCTTACCGGTTTGATGCGGCCCATCATTAATTACTCTCCTGCGCAACCTCGTATAGTTTCTCAAACTATTCATCTCATGCTTGTGACACCCAGATGTATACGTGAATTATCGTTGTAGGCGTTGGTTTGCTGACGATTCTAATGAGAACGACGGTATATTGGACTGATCACAGTTGCTCACACTGTGCTCTACCTTTCAATCTGTAACGAATCCGAGATCCATTTACAACTTTTTATTTTTATTTTTTATTTGTTTATTTATTTATTTTTTTGCTGTGGATATTACCCTACATTCAGCTGAACAGTAATCCTTATAGTCTTTCCATTTCACTTCACTTCAAGATGAGCCTTTATATTTCCCTTTTCACGTTTTCTAGTTTATCTACCACGGTGAAACTTCTGGCATTTCACGCCCTGACTAGTAGAATGTTACCTTTCGTTGGTTACTCAACCTTTTTCTCATCGTTACTATCCCTTTGACACTCCCCGCTCACAGATCCAAATGGGGAACTAGTCCGGAATTATTTTGACAATGGAGAGGTTATCATAATATTTTTCTAATTAGACGTCACATGTCCTGTGAATAAACATCGTGTGTCTTTTATGCTGGGGTTTCCATAGTCTTCTGCGTTCTCAATTCGTCGATCATCGACGGTTCTTCCGCAAGAGAGTGCCCTGAACCTCTGTGTACTCCTCCGACATGTTTGACAAGCTCGCTAGTCGAACGAAGGTGACTCCTTATACCGGAAGCCTTTGTCCGCCATCACTGATGATTTTATTTAATGTTTCATCAATGGCTGGATTTGAACCTGAGTCAGAGGACGTTTTCTTTATAAGCGATAGAAGTTAGCCCCTACACCTAGGACACTGAACGTAAAATATTTTACGTTATATGCATATCCAGCACATTATTCAGTGATGATTCTAGAGTACGCATTGCTTGCGTACAATCGTAGGTACATCTTCCTTAATAAAAATTATGGCCCGGTTCTACACAACTGCTATGGTTACAGTTTTTGGAAGCTATTTACAGATTACAAAATTAATAAAGCTTTTGAGAGTAGTTGTTAAAAACTGTCTGTTGGCTTCTGTTTCTGGTTCCTCGGCCGACGTTTGTTAGCCGATTTTACTGACGTTTCACCAGAGGGAGTGGCTGCTATTATTAATGCTTCACCGTTCATTGCTGGTGGCCGATTATCTTACAGAAAGGTATAGTATTTACCATTGAACAGTTCTGAATCTGAAAGGAAAAGGATAAGCGCTATGATGTTTAAAACACATCGTTAGAAGGTCCCATCAGCGACAGAAAAAGTTTTTCATAGCACAATGAATTGGTATGGAGAGACGTCTATCAATGTTAATTTCGTATTATTTCCAAGTTTTTAGTTATTCAGGCACGAGTTGTATTCTCATTTCATTTTTCTGAGTCGCTATTTTTTCTCTTTTCTCGCGACTGGGGAACTATAGCGTTCATAACTGAGCCAGCCTTGCTGAAAGTGCAACCACGCCTTTCTTAACTTGAACTCTCCCACCTGCGGCTGATTAACCGGAAGGCGTTACGCCAGCTAATTCCACTGACGAGTTTCACTGGTACTAAAGTGAAAGGAAGCGAAAGGCCATTTGTAGCAAAAACAGTAAACACTAGACAAACAAGTGAGCGGCCTCGAGCCTAGATTACTAGCTCATCTACTACGTTGTCTGTTCTTCCGTCACCCTAAGTGCTCACGTCAGCAAGATACAGCTGTCCATTTAGTTCGTTTCAGATGGCAATCTAATTTGTTTCAAAGATAATCTGTGTGTTTTTATAGCCACCCATCTACCACGCGAATGGAAATACCTCCGACGGTAATTTAATAAAGTCAGACAAATCCTACGACACAGCAGAAAATTTTGTCAAGCGGCATGAATGTGGATAAGCATGGTTTCAAGGTCAGTCAGTATGTGGTTGTTGGTTGGTAGTTGTCCAAAATGATAGGTGTCACTCGACTCGCAGAGATGGCTCCGTATTCCTATACTACAATCTATATATATAAAAAAAATCTTCGTTTCTTCAGAATCGTATATCTCCGAAATTTCTTCGCGGATAGCTTTGAAATTCTGACACAAAGTTGAATTCGATAACGAGAGTGTTCCTATACAGGGTGTTACAAAAAGGTACGGCCAAACTTTCAGGAAACATTCCTCACACACAAATGAAGAAAAGATATTATGTGGACATGTGTCCGGAAACGCTTAATTCCCATGTTAGAGCTCATTTTAGTTTCGTCAGTATGTTCTTCCACTTACGCTCAATGGAGCACGTTATCATGATTTCATACGGGATACTCTACCGGTGCTGCTAGAACATGTGCCTTTACAAGTACGACACAACATGTGGTTCGTGCACGATGGAGCTACTGCACATTTCAGTCGAAGTGTTCGTACGCTTCTCAACAACAGATTCGGTGACCGATGGATTCGTAGAGGCGGACCAATTCCGTGGCCTCCACGCTCTCCTGACCTCAACCCTCTTGACTTTCATTTATGGGGGCATTTGAAAGCTCTTGTCTACGCAATTCCGGTACCAAATGTAGAGACTCTTCGTGCTCGTATTGTGGACGGCTGTGATACAATACGCCATTCTCCAGGGCTGCATCAGCGCATCAGGGATTCCATGCGACAGAGGGAGGGTGCATGTATCCTCGCTAACGGAGGACATTTTGAACATTTGCTGTAACAAAGGGTTTGAAGTCACGCTGGTACGCTCTGTTGCTGTGTGTTTCCATTCCATGATGAATGTGATTTGAAGAGAAGTAATAAAATGAGCTCTAATGTGGAAAGTAAGCGTTTCCGGACACATGTCCACATAACATATTTTCTTTATTTGTGTGTGAGGAATGTTTCCTGAAAGTTTGGCAGTAACTTTTTGTAACACCCTGTATACCCACTGGAACGGCATATAGAGTATATAAAAGGGGTACACTGAAAGCAAAAACCTCATGTTCGTGTGTTCAAAACCTTAAATCTTGAAAGATCTTCAAAATTCATAAGTTGTATTTATGACTTATTGGCTTATGATTAGGCTACTGCTACTGAATCTGAGTGTGCAATAATAAGGATCAAGGTAAGAGGAAGCGCAGAGTAGGAGATGGACAGAGCGGTGAGAGCGAATATGGACAGTGAGAGTGGGCAGGAGGAAAGGTAGAAAGGGGGAAGAGAGAAGATGGACTGAGGGAGCCGGTGAGGAGAGAGATGGGGGAAGAGATGTGCGGAGAGGGGTGAAGCAGGTGACGGACAGAAAGAGGACGAGCGAGGAGGCAGGAGGAGATTCATAGAAACGGGTGGAGACGATGGACAGTAAAAGGGTGAAGAGATGATGGAAGAGAGAGGAAAAGCGATAGGTGGCATGAGGAGATGGAGAGAGAGTAAGGTAGAGAGGATGAACAGAGAGAGGTGGGAGACGCAGATTAGGACGTATATCCAATTGTCACACGTATCAGAAACGCGTGCTTTCTCTTTCTTTATTTTCCGCATAACCACACTGAACTACAGCAATGCATGGCCAGGAACAGTGATTAAATAATAAAACACATAAGTATGCAAATACTGAGACACAGGAACAAATTGAGGTAAGGGACGATCGAGGGGGCTTGCAACTGCACCTACAGTCAAAGTCCTCTGTTGCAAATTTGACGCGTCACTTTTAAAAAAAGTGCTCAGAATTAATACACATTATGCGAAAGAACTCACTTCGATTGTAGCACCTGTTTATTTTAAGCTGCTGGGGCCACGCAGCTGAAAACTATTACACCATAAAGTAGATGTCCAATATTTATCAAATTTTGTGGAGACGTTCATCACATTGAATGACACGTGTGTGTGTTTATAAAAGCAATTACTACTTACATAGGTAGTTATAATAAAGCCGTAGTTATAATAAAGCCGTAACTTGTAGTCTGGTGTTTATTGAAGAGACATCATTCTATACTGATTGTTCATTGAAGTCTAGCTTTGAACAGATTATTTTATTTAGGTTGGAGAAATAATTAGGAAGAGGTTAAAAGTAACTAGTTTTTAGGCATTTGTATGATCTCTGCGATTATGACAAACTGATAGATCGCACGCAGTGCCGAAAATTCATCGTAGTATGCAGATATGTTTCTAGTTCGTTCATAAATCTTAATGGACGTGGCGCTTTCACTGAAGTTATGCTATAGTGCCCTTTTAATGGCGTACGCTCCAGGTTAGAACTGTATAGTTCTCGTGCGGCCAGAATCAGGAATGTAATGTCTAGGAATCGTGCAAACTCGGTTCGCTAGACGAACTATAAAACAACTCGTATTGATGAGTTTGATTACAATAAGACAAGTACAAATACTGAACTTTGATCTGAGAATTCTTGTTGTACATTATCATCCACAAGTGCAATTACACAGGTAACAAGCGAAGGGCCGGCCGTTGTGGCCGAGCGGTTCTAGGCACTGCAGTCTGGAAGCGCGCCACCGCTCAGGTCGCAGGTTCGAATTCTCTCTCGGTCATGGATGTGTGTGATGTCCTTAGGTTAGTTAGGTTTAATTAGTTCGAAGTTCTAGGGGACTGATGACCGCAGGTGTTAAGTCCCATAGTGCTCAGAGCCATTTTTGAACAAGCGAAGGGCGACGTACAAAAGTAAATCAGCCTTCTTCAGAATAGACAAACTCAAGCAACACGTCTGGTGGTAGCGACTGGTACTAACGAAAGTCTGTCAACTGAAGTGCAGTGACTCCTGATCTCTAACTGTGCTACGTAGGGATTGCTAATGAAGCAGCTACGATGCATCGGCTATCGAAGTAGACTGCCACCTTTTTTTTATGCTATTCATTTCCGCTCCTAAAGGGAGGCGGATGGGCTACTGGAGAGCTTATGGCTCTAATGGGGCCAGAGATGAGGGTATTTCTTTTGCTTTTCTGTATTTATATTGAATTTATTGCTAACTTACATACTAATTACAGTTTTTCTTAAATAGCTTTTGTGTGGCTTTTAGCAATATATAATTGTTTTATATAATTGTTTTCTTAACTTAGAGACTAATTAAAATTTTTCGAGAAATAAGTAGATACCTAGTTACTGTTTTTAATAAGTAATTTCGTTTTTATTTAACTTTACCCTGTCTTATAAGCTAGTAGCATTTTACTTAATATGGAAATTTTGAATTTTGATGGTATCTTATAGAGTTACTTTGTACCCGTGGCCTGAGCAGGGATGGGAATGGGTTAACACTTGTGTGATTGGACTGCTTTGATACAACTTTACAATGACTTACTTTTTATTTTTATATGGGCTCAAGCCACTGTGCGTGTTGAGTAATGGGTTTTGTTGCTTTGTTGCTAGGGTGACAGTGGAAGCGGAGTTATTTGCCGTTTTGGCTACAGTCGACTAGAGCGGGTTTATGGTGGTGGGCGGTCGGGGTTCAGCGCCTGGAGGTGGGGAGGGATGGGGGTGTCGTTGTTCCGTATGTGTAAATGTCTTGCATGTTCGTGTTGGTGTATTGTGTCAGGGAAGGTGTGGAAGGTGTTGTTTATGATTGTTCTGGGTGGGTAGGTGTATTTGTGTTTGGGTTTGTTTCTGTGTCCGGTTCTGTGGGTGTATATTGTGTGTAGGTCCGGTCGGGAGGTGAGAGTGGTTTTCCCATAGCGGGCTCTCAGGTTGGCTAGTCTTGATTCAATGGGTGTTACTTTTCCTTCTTCAGAGACCTCTTGTCTGGCGGTGGAGGGTGGGAGTCGAAGGATGCTGCGTAAAATTCGTCTCTCAGTGCGGTAGATTCTTTCGGCTTGGGTTCGGCCACCAGTTGGTCGCGGCGCTTATGTGGTCTTCACCTAGGGGCCGCTGTTGTCACGTTGTCGTCCTGGAGGGAGGTCGATCAGTGTGCGATTGGATGACCTCACAGCCTTCGCTTCTCTGTCATTCCCGCTGTTGTCACGTTGTCGTCCTGGAGGGAGGTTGGTCAGTGTGCGATTGGATGACCTCTTCTCACAGCCTTCGCTTCTCTGTCATTCCCGACTGGCGAGCCGGCGCTGACTTTGCGCCGTAACAAGGAAGGTGTTACTTTGGCCCATCGATATAAGAATATCTTCTTACATGTATCTTCCGACAGGCAGACTGCCACAATTCGTATTCAGTATAGCGAACGTAAATATCGCGACCCACTAGAAACATCTTCTAGGAGACAGAACTCAACATTCGTTCTTAACAGGGAGAGAACATCGTGTAAGTGAAGGTAGTTTCGAGCATGCTAGAAGGGAGTGTTCTAAAGAGAATTACTCTTCACTATACACAACAGGGTGACCCAAAATTCACGCACTTTCACGCCACAGTTCCCTTGCATACTGACAGTACAAAAATGTCTGTGAGAAGATTTTTCCCCATGCATATACAGGAAATGGATATAGAAGAATGGCAATTTGGCAACACCGTGTCCATGTGTATGACAAGTGTCTTCATTCAGTAGTGTAATAGGATGGCCCTAATTATTCACCTTTCTAGAAGTTTAGCTCATACCCATCTATTTTTTCCAATAATACTAAAGAAGAAACGATACATTTAAAATTTTAGTAGCTCTATCTGACAACTACTCATCGACCACGAAGTTTAGAATTTTTGATGTATGAATTTTGTTACGCAGTTTCTCATAATTGTTGTTGTTATATAAAGTCTTATTATTAGAGGTATTTGTTTTTAATAATCCTCTTTCAAGACTTTAATATATAATAAATATCAATTTTATTAATAGTAAAACATTAATAGTGTAAGCATAGACGGCTGTAATAGCCAGGCGGGGGTAAAAGTGGCCTCTTCCTTTTATAGATTTGCAAAGCGCCACTGCCTATCGGCGAACACTTAAAACCAAACAAGGAAACTGTTATGATACTGAGTAGGGACTCCCGTCAGGAGTTGCGTGCACCACGACCACGACACCTGTATTAATAACAAAGTAGAAATAGTTATTTCTGTTGCAAATCGATTTCAATTACTGCGTGACCGTCATTGGTGCTAGTATCAGAGCCCTGTGGACTCATAAACGCAAGCAGCAGAACTGCAATTTTACTACTTTCACTGCAGTTTTTTAATTCGTTGTTGTTCCTATGTGTGTGACGCAAGCTAAGTGAAAAGTATTTCATACTAAACTAAAATAAAAATAAAATAAATGAAATTTTTTCTTATTAAAATAAATAATTCGATAGTTGATTGCTACAGTATTATTAAAACATTACGTTCCGACCTTCGCAACTATGTTTTTGTAAGCTGTTTCTGTTATGTGATATACTATTCAGACAGCATTTAGCGCAATGGCGTCCACTGGGGGATGGTGGCCATTTGCTTCTCATGGAAATGCGGCTGTGCTTTTGCAATGCATTTATCTTGTTTCGCAAAGTCTATAGTACAAGAAGAAGCTTTTTGAGACTACTGTGAAGAAGATAGGAACACTGATTTTTATGTTATTGTTTCAGACCTGTTTGTATTTCTGGTAAAAATTGACTGTCCTGTCATACTATTCTTCCTAGGTGAAAATGGCGTCAACTTGTTCACGTTCTTCGTTGAGGATGTTAAGTGATTCTGTTTCCAAAGAAATCATTGGAGCCAAACTACCGTCAATCGAACAAGTAATAGGTATTTTCATCTGCAACGTAAGAGTTTTAAATATTATAACGATGCAAAGTACGGTAGTGGCGCTTCAAAAAGTTTCCATTTTTTGGCAAAAAGCATGAATTCCTACTTGAAGACAGACCACTTGAAAAGTTACTCAGTCTGTAAGATGACTGGAAGTTCTACAAAAAAAATTGACAGCAACTTCAGGCAAAGGAAGAAAGGAAGAGACACCTTTGCGCAAGACACGGATGATTTCTTTGACATAGCTCATTCTGGTGCTTTGGCATAGACGAAAAATGAATAAGATAAATAAGTAACACTTAAGCGCCAAATAGGGCGACCTCGCATCATGGCTTGTGTTGATCGTAAATAAAAACGCAAGTAAGAAAAGCATAGAAGCAACTGCAATGGAAATTACCTGAAGCAAAAGGATTTAGGAAAAAATGGAACAACATTTTCATTCTCACGAGATTACTACGTCAAAAAGTACCATTCAACACCAAAAAGGTGGTAAAAATTCCTCTGTCGACGTTCAGGAAACGTGACCAAGAGTAACAACAGTAGCAGTAACAAAAACTCCAGATACACTGCAGCTTTTTAGAGCCGGCTTCTCTGAAGTTTTTGACAGGTCCAAAATCAGTGACAGAAATGGGATTTACATATTAAAGGCTGTTGAGAAACTTTCTGGCATGAAACTAAATACATGTTTATAAGTCAACGTTTTTCCAACGTCTCGGAAAAAAATTTAAAGAAAATTGGCACACAGAAATTCAGCACAGATTTAAACTAAATAAATGCCAAGAATTAGTGTCGCACCGGGATTTAAAGTTGCTCCCTGGCACTCAAAGATGTTGAAAATGTAGATAGACTGGCTGTATTAGTAATCTTTGAAGGCAAGGAACAGTTGTTGGGAATCCTTTAAATCCCAATATCTGGAGAAGATCAAGCCATGGCAGTTGACCAGACAGTACTGAGGTGGGGTACAGCTGATGAGATTCAGGCACTTTGCTGTGAATGACAGCAAGCAGTACTGGTCGAGTAAATGGTAGATATACATTTCTGAATTGATGTTGAGGACCTGTTTGGACACACTGGCCCGCACGTGGAACGTTCCAAGGAATTTAAAGTAACTTGGCCGAAACTCGACAAGAACCCTTACATAATCGATAACCCTGAAATACTTGATGATGTATACTCTATTATTCTCGTATTTCTTGAAAATCAACTTTCTACGCAATAACAACCGCGAGATGATTACCGAGAACTGCTTGGTTAACGACGATTTGTCTTGACAGCACTTCAAAGAATGGGATATCGTTTCGCACTCAAGGAGCTGTAACTCTTTCTACGTCGTAGCAAAGGCATTCAGTTTCACCTCTCTGATGTGCCAGAAGAACTCATTACGAAGAATATGTATGGAGGGCAGCGTGGAGGGTAAAAATCGTAGAGGGAGACCAAGAGATGAATACACTAAGCACATTCAGAAGGATGTAGGTTGCAGTAGGTACTGGGAGATGAAGAAGCTTGCACAGGATAGAGTAGCATGGAGAGCTGCATCAAACCAGTCTCAGGACTGAAGACAACAACAAACAACAACAACAACAATGTATTTTTCTTGCACGCGTGTACATCTGAGCCTAGTTTCTGTCAACAGAAGCAAGTAAGGCACTTTACGATGATTTCCTATTCATGAGTCAACTGATCATCACTTTGTTTGACGACAATGTTCCACCAAAGGTGAAGGCAAATATTGCTCAAGTTATCGTGGAGTTAGAAAAATGCGAAGAAGAGGAATAAGGGAAAAAATATAGTGAAAAGATACATTATACACAAAAATGATCTTCCTTCTTTTACGAATACTGACTTTTCATCTTTTTTAACAACTGTTACCAAAACTTTCTTCACAAGGTTCTCTATCAGTACCGATTTTCTTCACGAAGACCCTTCAACATGGAAAGACGACTCCTGTTACAAAAGTACAATTCAAAACCTTGAGGAGATAGTTCAGGACTAGAAAACATTTTCACGAAAGACGAAACTGAGAAACAATTTATTTTACAGATTGTTGCATGAGATTGCAAAAAATACCCAGCTGATACTAAATCTTCTCTTAGGAATGAATCATGTTCACCGTTCATTCAGTCTAATTGTCTTTTGATTCTACAGAAATGAAAGTTGTAAAATGATCATTGCAAATCAAAATGTTTCGGAAAGGAAAAATGTGTGCGTTATCTAAAATAAACCTGATATTTCTTAAGTTCTTCGTGTTGTTTTTTAATTCTGCGAATGAACTTTCCCGTAATACGAATCAAATGGTTTTAAACAATCGCTGGGTTTGTTTGAGTGTGTTACATACATTACTCAAAAGACAAGTGTACAGTGGATATATAAAAGAATGGAATTGTTTGAACGAAAATAGCTGTTGCGTGTGGTGTTTTTCAACTTCAAGGCGTTTGAGGGTCGCCTAGGATTGTTTGAAGTGAGATGACTCGCAGACTTCTTTTTTGTCAATAGAAAAAAAAGTGGGGGTGGGGATGTGGAAGAAGCAAAATACTAACTTTCAGGTAGTTACATACAGCTAAGGGCCACCCTATTGTGTACTTGTACCGCCCAATCAGCGCAGTGGCTAAAGTTTTGGATTAAAATACCCGAGTTCGAGAGTCCGATTCGCTGTTTAGGTTTAACTTTTTTTTAATTTTCTAGAACGCATGATACGGTATTTAGCTTCCTAATCGTTAAGCAGCTATTACAGCTGGTATTATACAATAAATCAGCAACTATTTAATACTTACACAGAATCCTTCTTTCCACGTACAATACGAGACTGGAATAGAAGGGAGAACCGATAGAGGTACTCAGGGTACCATCCGCCACACACCGTCAGGTGGCTTGCGGAGTATGGATGTAGATGTAGATGCGACGGTACAATAGTTATTTGTTATTTCACTTTTAAAACTTTTCTGCTTTTAGATATTTATACTCATCTCTTCCACGCGGTATACCTCTCCATGTTTTCCCACTCCTTGTCAAAATTCTTTCCCTTTTCGTCTGTTACACCTATTTTTCCAAAGTAAAAAAAAAAGTTCTGACTCCATGCCTCTCGATCTTTGTCTATCCGCTCGTCTTTCATTATAGGTAGTGCCCTTGCAGCAATGACAATTACACCGTCCGAACATATTATTTCGCACTACCTGATCAGTTACATTGGAACCCAATTTCTATTCCACCTTCCTGCCATCAGTTCACTCGATCCGAACCGTATGTCACCATGCTTGCCACTTTCAAGTCTATTACATTTCTTTAAAACATAACGTTACCATTATCGATAGCAACTAGATTCACAGGTATTACTTACTTACGTTACTAATTTTGTTGTGGCCATTACGTAGCGCCTAATTACATCTTCCAGCTTTCACTCAACAGTCAGCACATACTAAATGCAGTACACTAATGGCCATTAAAATTGCTACACCAAGAAGAAATGCAGATGATAAATGGGTATTCATTGGACAAATATATTACACAAGAACTAATATGTGATTATATTTTCACGCAATTTGGATGCATAGATCCTGAGAAATCAGTACCCAGCACAACCACCTGTGGCCGTAATAACGGCCTTGACACGCCTGGGCATTGAGTCAAACAGAGCTTGGATGGCGTGTACATGTACAGCTCTCCATGCAGCTTCAACACGATACCACAGTTCATGAAGAGTAGTGACTGGCGTATTGTGACGAGCCAGTTGCTCGGCCACCATTGGCCAGACTTTTCAATTGGTGAGAGATCTGTAGAATGTGCTGGCCAGGGCAGCAGTCTAACATTTTCTGTGTTCAGAAAGGCCCGTACAGGACCTGCAACATGCGGTCGTGCATTATCCTGCTCAAATGTAAGGTTTCGCAGGGATCGAATGAAAGGTACAGCCACGGGTTGTAACACATCTGAAATGTAACGTCCACTGTTCAAAGTGCCGTCAATGCGAACAAGAGGTTACCGAGACTTGTAACCAATGGCAGCTCATACCATCACGCCGGGTGATACGCCAGTATGGCGATGACGAATACACGCTTCCAATGTGCGTTCACCGCGATGTCGCCAAACACGGATGCGACCATCATGATGCTGAAAACAGATCCTGGATTAATCCGAAAAAATGACGTTTTGCCATTCGTGCACCCAGGTTCGCCGTTGAGCACACCATTTCAGGCGCTCCGGTCTGTGTACAGCGTCAAGGATAACCGCAGCCATGGTCTCCGAGCTGATAGTCCATGCTGTTACGAACGTCGTCGAACTGTTCGTGCAGATGGTTGTAGTCTTGCAAACGTCCCCATCTGTAAACTCAGGGATCGAGACGTGGCTGCACGATCCGTTACAGCCATGCGGATAAGATGGCTGTCATCTCGACTGCTAGTGATACGAGACCGTTGGGATCTAGCACGGCGTTCCATATTACCCTCCTGAACCCACCGATTCCATATTCTGCTAACAGTCATTGTATCTCGACCAACGGGAGCAGCAACGTCGCGATACGACAAATCGCAATGGCGATAGGCTACAATCTGACCTTTATCAAAGTCGGAAACGTGATGGTATGCATTTCTTCTCCTTACACGAGGCATCACAACAACGTTTCATCAGGCAACGCCGGTCAACTGCTGTTTGTGTATGAGAAATCGGTTGGAAACTCTCCTCCTGTCAGCACGTTGTAGGTGCCGCCACCGGCGCCAACCTTGTCTGTTTCCTCTGAAAAACTAATTATTTGCATATCACAGCATCTTCTTCCTGTCGGTTAAATTTCACGTCTATAGCACGTCATCTTCGTGGTGTAGCAATTTTAATGGCCAGTAGTGTATATTTAACATCTCCACATTAATAACTTTTGTAGGTACTCACGCGCAACAACAGATGACTAAATTTAACTAATTATTACTCTTCGTGAATATTTATGTCATGTATGAGCATAGGAGTTACGTTTAATATTAAAAAATAACAGTAGTTGTAAGATATTTATCGCTTAATAAACAGTGTAGTCTACACCATTATTGGCCAGATTAAGATTATAAAATAAAAACCCGGAATTTCTGTCTGTATACGTTTGTGTCTTTTGTTACATGAACAACGCAGCAGATAAGTGGGAGCGGATGGCAGTTTTCACAGCCTCTTGGGCAGGTAGTTTCGTCGAATGTAATCTTCTAAGAGTCGAGCAAGAAGACGGCCGAAGCTACATTTAGTTGCTGTAATAAATGTTCCAACAATGCAAAAATTAAAGAACACGTTGTGTTTGCTGTAATACATTTTTTTATGTTTGAGAGGTAGCTTGCTTTTACATGTATATTGTTCAGCATAAAGTTTTATTACGTGGCAAGTGGCAGTATTGTGTACATTGCTCTGTGGAATAATTTAATATCTAGAAGAAAATGTAATTGAGTTAGCGTCAATATTTATTTTGAGATTGTCTAAACGAAGGTATTTTGAAAATTATTTACCGAAGAAATATTTCGATGAACTTATAAACTGATTTAAATGCCTGAATCCGTCGCAACGCTAAAGTAATAGACTTTATTGTACGACTTATTATAACATTGTATGACAGGAGACTGTACTATGGAATATAGTCTCTTTAAGTTGTGTCCAGCTAATCGTGAAGAGTCGCCGAAATGGATTGGCCCTGTATAAATTTTTTCTACACAAATTATCTGAAAACGTCGCTTTAATTTCGCTGAAACTAGTAATCATTGTGCAATTTTGTGAGATCTGGGTGAATAAACTTCTATAAGAAGAACAATCGTGTTTAACATTAAATACTTGGAAGTTCGTCAAAGGATAGGCGCCAGAAATTGCCGTTCAGTGGAAAATGCAAGACGTTGTTATTCTGATAGTTGTCACAGTATGCAACAGTTTAAAAAATTAACTGTCATTAAATGAAAAAAGGAATTTGGCGAGTTAACGTAAGAACGCATTCAACGCATTTGTACACGACTCTTAACCGTTCGAACAGTTTACGTCACAGTTCGGGAAATTTCGGATTCAGTTCAATCTTTCGATCGGCCTACGACCTAGTGGCATTTGTTGGTACTGTCACAGTCTGGTACTGTCACAACGACCTGTCTTAAGGTTCTTGATCCACTACGGATTTTAACAATAAAAATAACTGCGAACACGGACTAAAGTCTCATCAAGAGTGTAGTCAAGCATGACAACGGCAATTAATAATTAAAAGATTGCAATCATGATTCTGTGTAATTCTCCAACTTTCGGCAGTCCCGCGATCTGGTGAGGTCTGATGGTACTATATGCAAGGCGGGTCACTTCGCTGAAGTTTATTCTCCCGACTTTTTACGACACATTTCGCTTGTTCAGCAATTAATTCTTGATAAGTTGTCTTGATTATTTCATCTGAATATTGCCGCGTTGTTTTCAAACTTATTATAACTACTAAAGTTTTTATCAGTTGTTCAAATACGCGAACAGGGATGAGTTGCCCATTTCCAAGCTATTTGGTAAATCACTACCGCCTCTGATAACCAAATAATATATTACACTGGCAATATTTTTTGGAGGACAACTTTTTCGTCTTTGTTATCTTAAAAAGCGACATAAGTGTTTATATACCCATGCGTAGTGTATGAAAAATCGCTATTTCAACATTGTTCGAACACAATAGGAGTTTGTGCAGTGGTAGAATTTGCTGTTCTCTCCACTGTTTCACGAAATTGAGAAATTTGTGCTGAACCGTAGCTTATTGTTGTGGCTAGTTCGTAGTTTGTTTCCCAGCCTTTGCACGCCAAATGTCATATGATTGTTCGAACTAGCTCGATATTGTATCGAACGCTGCAGCGTATCGAGATATCTTGAGCTCGTTAGAACGCGTTTGCCCAGCCCTAGCCTCTAATAGGCTTTTAACGTTTAATTGATCCATTTGCACTTCGCTGAGACACAAAAAGGACTGGTTTGGCACGCATAATTAAACCGCAAGAGCGGCCCGAACCTGCTTTGTCATTATGAAATACCTCGGATGACAGTGAAGTGCAGTCTCCCGTGGAGTAGCTAATCTGATCAAAATACGGCGATATAGTTATTACGTCCGAAGTACATAGTTACCATGCTACTTCGCCCCGCTAGAAGGGGTCTTTCACTGCAACGTCCGCTACCGAAAACGTGCACAAACACAAATTTTGTTCGAATGGCTCTAAGCACTATGGGACTTAACATCTGTGGTCATCTGCCCCCTAGACTTAGAACTAAGTAAACCTAACTAACCTAACACTCCTCCTTTCCTGACGCAGGGTTCCAACCTGCGACCGTAGCAGCCGTATGGTTCCGGTCTGAAGCGCCTAGAAGCGTTCGCCCACGTGGGACTGCTAAATTTTGTTAGAAACATTTTTGCAGGGTTAGCATGCAAGGAATCGAGCTGTGGCGCCTGACTGAGCGAATTTTCGTTTACCCTGTATATAAATGATATGATGGGCAAAGTTGGAAGCTCTGTGAGACCGTTCGCTGATGATGCTCCTGCACATAAACAAATCGTATCGGAAGAAAGTGGCAGTGAAAATAGGAAGATCTGCAGAGGACCATCGCTTGGAGCAGAGGTTGACAGTTGAGTTTCAAAACAAATACAGTAACGTATCGTGCATACATTTGAGGGAAATGCCTATTCTAGACCTGTCACGCGATTGGCGATGAATCACAGGAAACACTATGAACGGGAAAGACCCAAGGTGGGGGGACCTCCCGAAGCTGGTAATTGAAAAAGCGGATGACAGGCTCAGTTTCATCGGAAGGATCTTAAGAACATCCAACTCGCCGAAGACAGAGGTAACTAACAAAACTTTCATTCGAGTGACTCATGAGCATTGCTTGTCTGTCTCGGCCTGTTACCAGGTGATATTGGAGGAGGAGATAGAGAAAATCCAAAGCAGAGCGGTGCTTTCACTTAGTAAGTATGGGAGTCTGGGAGACGACCATCACAGTAACAGCGCAAACAATATAGGCGTGTTGCATTGAGAAAAGAGAGTGTTGCTGTAATTGGAACAGAAAAGTGATGAAGCGCTAGACGTGCCATCCTCTACACACCGTTATGCGGCTAGCAAACTACAGATGTAGATATAAATTAATAAACCATTCTTTGTGCCTGTTATTGATTTTGGAAAGGTTTTTGACATTGTAGACTAATATAAGACGGTGGAAACTCTGGGGTATATCATATTAGATTAACAGAAAAATAATGTAGCATCGTTACAGGACACAGACAGCAGTAATGAAAATAAATTTCATTGAGGTCAGACTATCTAAAGTGAACAAATATGTTTGACTGGGGTAACAGCCTGTTACTTTCATATTCAAAATTTACATTGAAAATGGAGTGAACAAATCAACTACATGCTTATTCTGAGAGAATAACAATACGAGGACATACAAAAAAATGCTCGGATTTGCAAACAGTAAAACTTATGAGCCAAATGTGATTAGTCTTGAAAACGCTCTTTTCAGAAACTAGTATTATGAAAATAACTAAAAAAACTAAACTCTTGTTTCGCGTCAATGTAGAGGAATAAACATGACTCCTCTATCCTGCTAACTTATTAAATGCATTTATGCAGACTAAAGCAACGAATGACAGTTTGTACCAAGACCAGGGTTCGAACCCGAGTCTCCTGCTTACTAAGCAGGTAGACCTATTACTTCGCTACTCTGGTACAGTGACTATGAACAACTGCACGGACTGCCCTAGCATGCCTCCTTCCTCAATACAAATTCCCATTCACACCTCAGGTCACTTAGCATTCCCTCTAAACTCGAACAGATTTTGGCAGAGGATCATCAACTCTACTGGGATATCACCTCAGCATCGAACGAAAAGGGAGTCCTGCCTGAAACGCAGGCATAGATGCTGAAACTATATGGTTCCAGACACCTATTCAAGCTTCAAATGCATGTAGACATAAGTAACAAATAAAAACCAGGTCTATTGATTGGTGAGGAAAGGGGGGGGGGAGGTGTGGCATGCTAGGGTAGTACAAAGCCGTTGTGTTAGGGTGGCACAGTGGTTAGTGCATCTACCTAGTGAGTAGAGGACCTGGATTCGAACCGCAACCTTGGTACAAATGTTCATTCCTAGGATCAAGCTGCATATATACATCATAGATGTTTCAGACTTGATAAGGTCTCTGGAGCAATAGGTTTGCAACTGATTATATTAAATGCAGAATTGTACAAGACAAGATAGGATTCAACAAGCGGAAGACACCACTAACATGGAATAATGGTAGTTTAAATGCAACGGACTGTATCTAAGAGTTTTGTAAGAAATTTTGCCCTTTATGGCTTAAAAACATTGACATTAGGAGGAACCAGAACAAAAAGATTACAAGCCTTTGAAGCATGTTAATGAATAAGAGCCCTAAAGATCTCGTACACAGGCAATGTTGTAGGAGAGACAACATCATAAAGGAGGGTTGTTAAGAAACAGATGGGTTTCTTTCTTTCTTTCTTTGGGCCTTGTCCCGCGCCGAGTCGGCCATGTTATTACGGATTTGTCAGTGTTAGTTGTAGAGGGTGGCCATATGCCCTTTTGGCCACTACCCCTAAATCCCTGGGACGTAAGTAGTGTACCCCAGCTGTCTGCGTCTAGTATAAGCCATGAAATAGTGCGAATGTCGTGTAACTGAGGCGGAACGTGGGGACCAGCCTGGTATTCACCTAGTGGGATGTGGAAAAGCACCTAAAAACCACATCCAGGCTGGCCGGCATACTGATCCTCGTCGTTAATCCGCCTGGCGGATTCGGTCTGTGGCCGGCGCGCCTACCCGAGTCCAGCAAGCAGCGTATTAGCACTCTCGGCTACCCTGACGGGTAAGGAACAGCCAGATCTATAAATTAATAATTGTGTAGACACTGATCGTTCTTAGCGAAATTTTTAGAAGGAAAAATGATACGCAAGAATATATGAGGATGGCCTTGTCTTCAATATACGAAGCAGTCGACGCCTTAACTAAAGTTAAGAACGTATTGCGAACTGATGAAGGTTGCTGAGGATATGGAAAAATGAAGGACGAGATCATACGCTCACCAGTCTACCGATTTTTCTATCAATCGTTGCCTAGTGTTCCGTATCAAACTTTCAAAAACCTCTGGGTCTTTCAATTTTTCCCTCCCTATAAAACACTCAACAACCTCTGGTTCTTTCAATTTATCCGGGTTTCATCTCTTACTTTCCCATCTTCCTGTAATTCCTCCAGCTTTAATCTGCAGATCATAATCGATAAATTATCGCCAGAGTCTACATCTGCCCCTGGAAATGTTTTGCAATTTAAAATCTTGTTTCGGAATATCTTTTTTACCATTACTGAATCTATCGCAAACCTTGGGGTTACAAAGGTCTCTTTGACGTATAGACCTACATCCTCCTTCCGTGGTTCTTAATTCAAGTGTTTGCGAAGATTAAATTATGCTGCGGGCAAAATCCTTCCACGCGTCTTCCCCTTTCATTCCTTGCTCCTTGGTAGTTCCCATCCGGATTCCAAATGTAGGACTACTTAAATTCCGGAATATTTTACTCAAAAGGATGTTATCATCATTAAGCGTACAGGAGAGGTGAATGGCTTCCGGAAAAGTAATGGCTGTAGTTTCCCCTTGATTATAGCGGTTCACAGAGAAAATATCAAGGTCATGGTAGCTTAATGTTATAAGGTCAGATCAGTCAATCATCTAGACTGTTGCTCCTGCAGTTACTTAAAAGAAAATGGCCTCTCTTCAGGATCCGCAGGTTTATCTAGCCTCTCCGTATATACATCTCTGTTGTGGCTATACCTACGGTACGGCTATCTGTAGTGTTTAGGCCCACACGGCACCCCACCTCTCCTAGATCCATAGTTCATTGCGGGAACAAATATATGTAACGTAAAAGTCTGTTAGAAAGGATTCGTAATTATTTTAAAGTGAAACAAATATTTAATTTAGTTGCCAGATTACCAATTTCATCTACTTGCAATACCAAGCAACCAATCACCTTAGGTGGCGAAAGTGGTAAATTGCCAATGAAATTAAGACTTTCTAGCTTTTGCTTGTTAACTGGAAAGCAGAAGCTATCAATAACATCGTATCCTAAGCAGAAAGGACGTCAGATGAAACTCTCCAACTTTTTCTTCTTAACCGCAGTGTAGGAGCAAGTAATTTTATTTTCCGATTATAGTGTCGCCCATGAGTTCTGAACCTAAATCGCATGTGACTACTGGCAAATGAGACTGAATACAAAGAATGGTTACCAATAATACTCAAATGGTTTATCGTGAAACACTCACACACAATTGTTAACTTACGTAACGAAGATCGTGCTCTGACAGAAGTACATCTACTAATTTATATGAAAATTTGCAAATAAAAACTGTTTCTAATTTCTCTCAAAATATTCAATATTCTTACCTTTGTAAAGAATAGCCGGGATCTACTCTATCTATATACAGTGGAAATAGGAAATGAAGAATTGCATGCACATGGAATAAATTACTGCGCTGCAAACTACCTTATCTGAATTTGTTTTAAGCTGCTTTGAAAGAGAGTGTTTGTTTGAAATAAAAAAATCAGATGTAGGAAAACTACTTTCGAGAATTCAGGTCGACTGTGGCTCTAAGCATGAGAAGAAAATGAAACAGAAATGACGTTGAAAAATGATGATTACGAGAAGCGTTCAGTAGGTAATGCAACACCTTTTTCTTCCTCAGGCCAGTTTCGGTTGGAAAAATTCGGAATTTGTTATGGGAGATCGTGAAATATTTTCGCTTTAGCCCTACAGTTTCATGAAGTACCAATAGGTGACGGCGCTATGAGTCTCCTTAGACATGGCATCTGTAACGCGGGTGAGTTCCAAGCAGAGCGCTGCATTGAGTTTCATTTGGCTGGAAACCAGAGCATCTTAGATATTCATAGGCGCTTGTAGAAAATTTACGCAGTCCTGGCAGTGAATAAAGGCAATGTGACTCGTTGGGTGAGTTATCTATCACAATCGCAACAAGGCCGCACAAGCCTGCCTGAACTCCACACTCCACGTATCGGCCGGCCGCACAAAGCTGTCACTTCTGCAATATCGGAACGTGCGGACACTCTCATACGAGGTCACAATCCAACATCTCGCTGCTCAAATGGACGTCTCGGCTGGTAGTGCTGAGACAGTCGTCCACCAGCTGGAGTACACAAAGCCGTGTGCCCTCTGAGTTCCTCGCCGCCTAACGGAACGCCATAAAGAACAACGAATGAGCGTCTGCGAGGAATTGGTTGCGTGTTACCAGGTTGATAGTGACAATTTTTGTCGAACATCGTTGCAGGCCATGAAACATAGGTTCATCACTTCGCACCGGAATAAAACGGCAATCCATGGAGTGGCATCGTACCATCCCTCCTCTGAAGAAAAAGATCAAAGCCGTTGTCGCAGCAAGTAAAGTCATGGCAGTTGTCTCCTAGGACTCTGAAGGGATTATTGTGTTTCATGTCCTCCCTCCTGGTCCAACAATCACCTGTAAAGTGTATTGTGCTACCCTCCGGAAATTGAAGATGCGTCTTCCGTGTTTTCGTCGCCGCAAAAATGAAAACCAACTCCTCCTTCACCACGACAACGCAAGAGCCCATACAAGTTGGTTGGTTGAAAAGAGGGGGCGGGAGGGTAAGGGACCAAACTGCGAGGTCATTAGTCCATTATTACGGTAAAATAATTACACAAGGGAAAGAAGAAAAGAAAGGAGGTGTATAGCATAATAACAGGAGAAAGAAAGAACCAGAAGAACGACAGAAGGGCGACCAACACAACTATGGAAAAAACAGGAAAAATAAAAAAACACAGAGAGAAGCAAGAAACAGGTAGATGGGATAAAAACAAGAGGGCAGATGACCGTGGCTGGCCGACCACGAGAATAAAACGAAAAGCCAGCCACTCTGCGACACATTAAAACCTCCAGCCAAAAAGCATTAGAGTGAGGGAACACAAAGCGAAAAAGGACATGCACTAAAACTTACATAGAATAATAAAACCCACCGTCGCGTGTAAAACTAAATTAGCCGATGAAGCGTTGTCAGCTAAAATTAATGGCAACGAGTCCGGTAACTGAAGAGTCCGTCAGAGGGCAGCCAACGAAGGACTGCTCACAAAGATATGGGCCACTACCATCCGGGCGCCGCACCGACATTGAGGTGGGTTAACACGGGACAGGAGGTAGCCGTGTGTCACCCAAGCGTGGCCAATGAGGAGCCGACAGAGAAACACAGAGTCCGTGTGAGAGGCCCGGGTGGAAGTCTTCCACACAATCGTAGTCTCCTTAATGGCACGCAGTTTGTTGTACGTACTGAGGTTATGCCATTCCGTCTCCCAAAGCCGCAAAACTTTGCGGCGTAGTACTGAACGCAGGTCAGGTGCAGAGAAGCCGATCTCCATAAGCGATTTCCGCGTAGCCTATTTGGCCATTCTGCCAGCAAGTTCGTTGTCTGGGATTCCGAAGTGACCTGGAATCCAGACAAACACCACTGAACGACTGCACCGTTCCAGGGCATGGATGGACTCCTGGATGGTCGCTACCAAAGGATGACGAGGGTAGCGTTGGTCGATAGCTTGCCGGCTGCTGAAGGAGTCAGTACACAGAAGAAACGTCTCCCCAGGGCATGAATGTATGTGCTCAAGAGCAGGGGATATAGCCACCAGCTCGGCACTGCAGCCTTGGGCAAGAAGACTTCAAGAAGAATGTAATAATTCCAATCACAAAGAAAGCAGGTGTTAAGAGATGCGAAAGTTACCGAACTATAAATTTAATAAGCCACGGCTGCAAAATACTAGCGTGAATTCTTTCTGGTAGAAGCCGACCTCGGGGAAAATCAGTTTGGATTCCGTATAAATGTTGGAACACGTGAGGCAATACTGACCCTACAGCTTATCTTAGAAGCTAGATTAAAGATAGGCAAACCTACGTTTCTAGCATTTGTAGACTTAGAGAAAGCTTTTGACAATGTTTGTTGGAAAACTCTCTTTCAAATTCTGAAGGTGGCAGGGGTAAAATACAGGGAGCGAAAGGCTATTTACAATTTGTACAGAAACGAGATGGCAGTTATAAGAGTCGAGGGACGTGAAAGGGAAGCAGTGGTTGGGAAGGGAGTGAGACAGGGTTGTAGCATCTCCCCGATGTTATTCAATCTGTATATTGAGCAAGCAGTAAAGGAAACAACAGAAAAATTCGGAGTAGGATTTAAAATCCATGGAGAAGAAATAAAAACTTTTAGGTTCGCAGAAGACATTGTAATTCTGCCAGAGAGAGCAAAGGACCTGGAAGAGCAGCTTAACGGAAAGGACAGTGTCTTGACAGGAGGATATAAGATAAACATCAACAAAAGCAAAACGAGGATAATGGAATATAGTCGAGTTAACTCGGGCGATTCTGAGGGAATTAAATTAGGAAATGAGACACCTAAAGTAGCAAAGGAGTTTTGCTATTTGGGTAGCAAAATAACTGATGATGGTTGAAGCAGAGAGGATATAAAATGTAGAGTGGCAATGGCAAGGAAAGCGTTTCCGAAGAAGAGAAATTTGTTAACATCGAGTTGAAAGGTGGCTACACTGAGTCACAGCGCCAGAGATTGCGCCAAAGAGTATTATTCAGCTGCCACCACTGGCAGTTGCCGCTGAGAAGTTGCTGAGGGCAGTAGTAGTTCTGAGGTAGGCGTGAACTGTGCTTGTTGAGACGTCGATAGAGTACTAGTTGTTCTGTTGGGCAAGACACCATATGTTTTTCGATTGGGGATGTTGTAATGATCAATTTTTCGTCAATATATATGAAGGTAACGAATTTTTTTTTTTATTTATTTCAAACTTCCTAACTAACAATGCCTCTTGCTCACAGGTTCAGTCAACAAAGCATCTGGCTTGCGTTCATGTATTAGAGTGTAATTCTAGTTTCTATGTGCAATCATAGTATTTCTGTTTTTTTTTTTTTAATTACTTCATTGTAAATGGCGTTTAAAGCATCTTGTCGTATTGAGGAAGAACCGTGCCAGATGTGTACGTTGAATCACACTTCCACACACAAAACAGTTACACTTATGCTTTCTTGTTTCGTAGCTTTTATAGTTGCTCGGGACTTAATTCATTAATTGTGTTAACGCAAATTTCCTTTCATTCTTTGTTGTTATTCTGTGCAGTCAGATAACGTACTAATATTATTCAGTGCCAACCGGTTACGAGACTGCGTAACCGGACAGACAAATAATAAAAATTAAAAATATTTGCATTATATTTACTTAAGCCCCCATGCAGAGTATAGATTTCAGTGTAAGGAAGGCGTTTCTGATAGTATTTGTATGGAGTGTAGCTATGTATGGAAGTGAAACGTGGACGACAAGAAGAGAATAGAAGCTTTCGAAATGTGGTGCTACAGAAGAATGCTGATGATTAGGCGGGTAGATCACATAAGTAACGAGGAGGTATTGAATAGAACTGGAGAGAAGAGAAATTTGTGGCACAACTTGACCAGAAGAAGGGATCGGTTGGTAGGTCATATTCTGAGGCATCAAGGGATCACCAAATTAGTATTGGAGTGCAGCGCGGAGGGTAAAAATCGTAGAGGGAGACCAAAAGATGAATACACTAAGCAGATTCAGAAGGTTGTAGGGTGCAGTACGTACTGGGAGATGAAGCAGCTTGCACAGGATAGAGTAGCATGGAGAGATGCATCAAACCAGTCTCAGGACTGAAGACCACAACAACAACAATATGGGCAAGGAATGCTGTTCAGTATGTCCTCCCATGGACGTGCGCGAAGCTGAAGTGATCATCAACCATCGAGCCGTCGGTGTAAACCGCTTCATGGCCTCGGTACATGTGAAGAATCGAGAGGAAGTGGCAGTGGAGAACTGCGGGGTCAACTGAGCCCCTAGGGTCGTGTGAAAGGTCCAGGCGAAGCCGCGGCCTAGGTGTACACCATGGTGGTGTACGTAAATGGACCTCAAGCATAGGTGGTGAAGGCAAGGACTCCAGTTCGGAAAGAAGGGATCGGACACGAACTGCAATTCGAAGCCCTGACCTGGGCCGCCGGTGAGGTAGATGAATCGCCGTGGATGGGAAAAGGAGACAGTAATTCGGATGTGCAGGAGAACTACGAACGTGTGCAACGTAACTGGCCAGCAGTTGTGGACGCCTAACCTGCAATGGAGGGACTCCGGCCTCCACCAGGAACCTGGTTACCGGACTCGTCCTAAAAGCTCCTGTCGCTAGGCGAACGCCACAGTGGTGCACTGCGTCGAGTAAATGCAACGTTGAGGGCGCCGCCGAAGCATAAACCAGACTCCGATAGTCAAGGCGGGATTGAACAAGGGCTCTGTAGAGCTGCAGCAGCGTAGAGCGATCGTCACCTCAGTGGGTGTTTCTCACGCAGCGGACGGCATTGAGGTGCTGCCTCACACAAGCCTGCGAACCCGGGAGGAGTTCACAAAACTTCATTGGATTGTTCTTCCTCGTCCAGCCAGCAACCTGGATCTACCACCTCCCGGCTTCCATCCGTTTGACCCAAAGAAGAATTCAATCCGCGGGGAGCAGTACGTGGATGATGGGGAGGATACTGGTGTAGCAAGACACTGGCTCCGACGTCGACCAGTATAGTGATGCAGGAAGATGGCGTAAGGCCGTCGCATTGAACGGAGATTACGTTCATAAATAGGGTTTTATGGCCAAAAGAGTGGGGAATAATACGGGGTATTGTAGTCCTTAATAAAGACAACCTAATAAAAAGTATTACATTACCTATTGAACGCCCCTCATATGTACCAAAAATAGGTTTTTTTTTTTAGGCACAGGAACATGCCCGTCTCAGATCCAGCGGGATTAACAATTCTTAGCCACTAATAGTTCGAAAAGTATCTTCATAATCTAGAAGAAATGTCAGGCTTCTTGACTCCTTTCGTCTATTCGCCCTTTTGTTCGACCACAATGTACGTTTTGTTCTTTTCGTGTTGTGCTTTAACATGACATATATTGCGGAGGCTGCAGAGGAAGCAAGAAGTGCCAATTTCGTCCTAGCACTCGATGCCAGGAAAGCTTGCTTTCAGGGCGTACCCTGTTAATGTGTGCCTCGTGGTGCGTCTAAACACATAGAACCTTTCCCATTGGCTTTGGCGTTCGCTTCAAGGAACATACAATTATGCAGTTATAGCTGAAAGCTGTAATTGGTAGCTACAGATGCACTACAGTGACGAGCTGCGCCACCACTGGGATTGACAGCAGGGAAACGTGTGGCCCACGCCGACCCGGATCTCGTGGTATCGGACGTATCTGCTAGATGTGAATCTTTGCCACCACAAACGGCTCTTCCGCTCGCAAGACGCATCCTCGCATCTCAAAATCTTAATGAAACTTAAACAGCGTTGTGCACTGTAATTTCCAACTTAAACTTGCCATGCAGATTCTGAGATACTCGACAATCTTGCAAGTCCCTGCACGAAAGTGTATTTAACTTTATTGTGCTTCCACAGTAAATGCTATCGTCTTCCTGATACCACCAAATGCAGCGAACGGGAAAATTAAATGCGCTAGAAATTAGGAATTGCTGAAGCACAAAATTTACAAGTGCAGTCGTAGCATAGCGCTCTCCTGCTCAGCTTTGAGGTACTGAAAATATTGCATTGTGGAACCACTATAAGATGCGCAATGTATACATTTTTAATTAGGCGACTACTATCAGTCACACGGGCATTGTCGGTTCGGCAAAATATTTATTATAGCCAAAGCTTACGCAGTCATAAGAGGGGTCGTGTGATCAGAACACGTTCAGTAGAAGGGTTTATAAAATAAAAGCAAACCGCCTTCAGTCACAAATCGTAATTTTAATTTTTCAACGTACGATGGATTTCGCTGATCTTCAACTGTTTGATAAATATATAACCTTTTCGCCGGTGCATAAGATCTTTCAAATGCTCCGCAGATAGAAGTGTAGTGCGTGTAAGACCACCGAACGTGGAAATTGAAGAATTAATCCAGTCCTTCTTATTCATGTGTCACGGAATGTGTTACACTCTAAAACAAAACAAAAAGGAGAAACGACGCACCATGAAGGAATTATCCAGACTGGACGGAAGTTGGCAGGTGTGATGTACATGTACAGTCAACGAAATGATTACAATTTCAGAGAAATTGGATGATTTATTAAAGAGAAAGAACTTCACAAACTGAGCAGGTCAATAACGCGTTGATCCAATTCTAGCCCCTATGGAAGATACTTAGACTGGTTGAATGTAGTCCTCAGGGATGCCGTGCCAAATTCTTTCCAATTGGCGCTTCAGATCGTCAAAAGACCGAGCTGGTTGGAAGGCTGTACCTGTAATGCTCCTGAAGTTCCCGATTGGGGCTTGTTTGCCCACTGCTTGAATACTGCTCAGCAGTGTGGGATCCGCACCAGATAGGGTTGATAGAAGAGATAGAGAAGATCCAACGGAGAGCAACGCGCTTCGTTACAGGATCATTTAGTAATCGCGAAAGCGTTACGGAGATGATAGATAAACTCCAGTGGAAGGCTCTGCAGGAGAGACGCTCAGTAGCTCGGTACGGGCTTTTGTTAAAGCTCCGAGAACATACCTTCACCGAAGAGTCAAGCAGTATATTGCTCCCTCCTAAGTATATCTCGCGAAGAGACCATGAGGATAAAATCAGAGACATTAGAGCCCACACAGAAGCATACCGACAATCGTTCTTTCCACGTACAATACGAGACTGGAATAGAAGGGAGAACCGATAGATGTACTCAGGGTACCCTCCGCCACACACCGTCATGTGGCTTGCGGAGTATGGATGTAGATGTAGATGTAGATGTAGATGTAGATGGGGACAGATCCTGTGACCTTGCTGGCCAAGGTAGGGTTTGGCAAGCACGAAGAGAAGCAGAAGCTCTCGACGTTTGCGAGCGTTCATTATCTCGTTGGAATTAAGCCCAAGATGCCTTGCATGAAGTGCAACAAAATGGGGCGTAGAATATCATCGACGTACCCCTGCGCTTTTAGAGTGCCGCAGATGACAAACAAAGGGATCCTGCCATAAAATGCGACAGTCAGTTGGCACCCCACCGCTGTCTAGGGCGTCTGTAGATAGGTCTTCAGTGGTCATTGAGGCTCATTTCAAAGCGGAACTGATCACAAAGGGAATTCTACTCCAGTCAATGAGATTACAAGGCGAAAACGTGTCTGGAGACGACCTGGACAGCAGTGGCATGCCAACCTGACTGCGCCTGCCATACGGCCCGACAACTAGGAGTGATGGTTTGGGTACTAATTCGTTTTATGGCATGACCTATTTGGTTGTCTTCCGCAGCACCCTTATACCACAGCGGTATGTCGACGATATTCTCCGCGCTGTCTCGTTGCCCTTCATGACAGGTCTTCCTTGGCTTACATTTCAGTAAGTTAATGCCTGCCCGCACATGGTGAGATTTTTTACTGCCTGCCTTCGCGCTAGCTGAACCTTACCTTGTAAAATATAACTTTCTATTTATATTACTTGAAAGAATGTTAAATCTTGCTATTTTATAATTCAGATTACTTCTATTGACAGTAAATAGTAACTTCTATAAGTTAAGTTAGGAAAATGAGATTTACCTTTCGTACTTTCTGTAGCAAAGTTCTGGAAGAAGTCATTTAGCGGTAAACATATCGTTTTTTTTGTTTGTATGATGGCTAGCTTTAAAGAGCAGGGCAAAACTTTGCAAGGAAAAGTGCTTTTTCTTATTAGTGTCCAGAAGTGGGGTCGACTACTGATGGAATATAGAATATCTGAGACTCTGGAAATCTAACTACTAAATAATTATGTAAAAACCCTTTTTTTACAACAATTCAGGTTATTATTTAGAAAAACTATTCAGTACGTTTACGATTTTCATGGCAGACATCTTCTGCAAAGAAAACGCAATGGAATTAGCCAACGTACGGCGAAAATAGGTTATCGCTAATAAAGTTTAATATTTGCTGTTTAGGAACGAGACTGCTCATCAGCAGAGCAAATCATTGTGAGCAATAATAATATTGCGGTAATTGCGATGAATAAAACGCTACAAGATAAAAATATTACTTACAATATTAAGAAAGGGAGCTCACTAGAGCTAAAACGTATGACAAGATAGAATCTTAGAGTTCGAGAGGCTAACAGAAAAGCGCTAGAACAATAGCCAACGCAAAATCGGTCAGGCATTGTAATTTATAGTAGTAACAGAGATGTTAATGCCGCGTCGATCACAGTAAGATTGTCATTAACACTCAATCAGCGTTACATGATCGCTGCACTTAACGCAAAATATATCTTTCCTTTGACATAAATAATTATTTCTACCGAGTCACAGGAGGCGTTATTTCACACTTGTCCAGCGCGGTCGCCATGTCCGCACCCAACTGAGAACGTTTGGAGTATTATGGGCAGGGCTCTCCAACGAGCTGGGGCTTTTGACGGTCGAACGCGCCAATAGGGCAATATTTGGCATACTCACCTGCAGGAGGACATCTAACAACTCTGTCATACAGTGTCAAGCCGAATTACTGATTCTGTTATTGATTTGCTCAGTATGTGAAGCTCTTTCTCGTCACTCATTCAACCAATTCTTGTGAAATTGTAGCTCGGAGAATGTCGAGGCGGTATTCCAGTTCCCGCCAGGTGTTTCGTAACATGTGTTCTGTCACAGTACCCACAGCGGCTTGTATCCTAACCTTCAGTTCGTCGACTTCAGCAACTGGTGTGACGAAGATTCTGTCCTTGATGTAGTCCCAGAAAAAAAGTCAAGGGCCATAATGTATGGAGAGCGGGGTGCCCAGGGTATTGGTCCGTTCCTTCCAATCCACCGATCCGGAAATGTTTCATCTAGGAAATCACGGACTATCAAAGTGCAGTGGGGAGGGGGGGGGGGGGGGGTGGATGCTCCCTCTTTCTGGAAAATTATCCATGGTTGATATGCTTCTAACTGTGGGGCAATGAACTGTTGCATAACATCTAAGTAAATGTTAGCGGTAAAGGATTTTTCCGCGAAGAAAAACAGTCCAAAAACCTTGTTATGCATGAGGCCACACCAAACATTTAGTTTTTTGCTGTCTCGCTGTAACTGTACAGTAGCATGTGGAGTCTCTGAACCACATATACGGACATTATGCCTATTTACCATTCCACTGACATGAAAGGTGGATTCATCGGTAAAGCAAATGCGATATAAGCAATCGTTAGCGCCATTAATCCTGTTGAGAATCTCAGTTGCAAATTCAGCACGTGAGAAGCAAATCATTCGGTTGCAAGGCCTGCACGATTTGCACTTTGTAAGCATGCAACCTCAGCCTTTCATGAAGAATCTTCACCACACTTGCTTGCGGTAGTTGAAGTTCACGTGATGCATGACGAGTTGATTTATATGGACCCCGATTAAACTATTGCCGAACACGATCAATAGTTGCGTCACTCAGAAGAGGCCTGCCACTTCTTGGACGATCTGCAACGGTGCCTGATTCGTTAAACTTTGCATACCGTCGCTTTATTGATTTAACGTCAGGGGGGCTGCGTCCGTAAGAAGCCCGAAATTTACGCTGAACACTGATGGGCAATCTCGTTTCGTGAAACCAAAGCACACATTGCGCTTTCTCCTGCTTCTACACCATTTCGCCAGCAACTAACGTGACCTAACAGACCGCGTGGTGTTGTGGAGCACTAGCGCCATCTATTGGTCACAATTAGTAACACTAACCTATGTAACGGCATTAAATGTAACTTATTATGTCAAACGGTTGTTTTGTTATAAAGTTTTATAATCAGGACAAGACTTCGTGCTCACCCTGTATTATACGCACAACTGCAGACACAACTGTTATAAGGTGCCTGAAGCCTAGCTGTCGTTCTTGATAACAATGGTGTTGTCTTCGTAAGTCAAATACGAATGATGGACTAATCTATGATCTCTATAATCTACCCGACATCATTTACAACTCATTGAACCTAGAATGAGGGACACGCAGTTCTCATTCACTCACCCATCTTATACTAGCGAACCCAGTAATGTTTTGCAATTGCTAAACATGTATGGGAATTGGGTATATGTCCCAACCTCATTCTACTCCCTCTCTCAGTCCATCTCCTACTTATCCCTCTCTCTCCACCTCCTCTCTGCAATTCTACTCCTTCCTCCTCTCTTATCTTGATCACTGTCAATTGTTAATGAAAATTCAGATTTCTTAGTAACTAGTAGTCTAATCATAAACTGATAAGCCATAAATACAACTTTTCTGCTTTCTGTGAATACCGACTGAAAGGAAGAAAACAAAACACCACATTCACAATAGGGTGTTTCAAAAATGACCGGTATATTTGAAACGGGAATACAAACTAAACGAGCAGCGATAGAAATACACCGTTTGTTGCAATATGCTTGGGACAACAGTACATTTTCAGGCAGACAAACTTTCGAAATTACAGTAGTTACAATTGTCAACAACAGATGGCGCTGCGGTCTGGGAAACTCTATAGTACGATATTTTCCACATATCCACCATGCGTAGCAATAATATGGCGTAGTCTCTGAAT
Organism: Schistocerca gregaria; assembly: GCF_023897955.1. NCBI lineage: Eukaryota > Metazoa > Arthropoda > Insecta > Orthoptera > Acrididae > Schistocerca > Schistocerca gregaria. The sequence goes on from NC_064921.1 coordinate 164,762,098, forward strand.
GAAATTACCCGAAACCTATGACAACGTGTCTGGCGGAATGGCTTCACATGCAGATGAGATGTACTGCTTCACTTGTTCAATTGTTTCTGGATTCTGGCGGTACACCTGGTCTTTCAAGTGTCCCCACAGAAGGAAGTCACAGGGGTTCATGTCTGGCGAATAGGGAGGCCAGTACACGCCTCCTCCTGTATGTTTCGGATAGCCCAAAGCAATCACACGATCATCGAAATATTCATTCAGGAAATTAAAGACGTCGGCCATGCGATGTGGCCGAGCGCCATCTTGCATAAATCACGAGGTGTTCGCAGTGTCGTCTAAGGCAGTTTGTACCGCCACAAATTCACGAAGACTGTCCAGATAGCGTGATTCAGTAATCGTTTCGGATCTGAAAAATGGGCCAACGATTCCTATGGAAGAAATGGCCGCCCAGACCAGTACTTTTTGAGGATGCAGGGACGATGGGACTACAACATGGGGCTTTTCGGTTCCCCATATGCGCCAGTTCTGTTTATTGACGAAGCCGTCCAGGTAAAAATAAGTTTCGTCAGTAAACGAAATGCTGCCCACATGCATATCGCCGTCATCAATCCTGTGCACTAAATCGTTAGCGAATGTCTCTCGTGCAGCAATGGTAGTGGCGCTGAGGGGTTGCCGCGTTTGAATTTTGTATGGATAGAGGTGTAAACTCTGGCGTATGAGACGATACGTGGACGCTGGCGTCATTTGGACCGCAGCTGCAACACGGCGAACGGAAACCCGAGGCCACTGTTGGATCACCTGCTGTACTAGCTGCGCGTTGCCCTCTGAGGTTGCCGTACGCGGTCGCCCTACCTTTCCAGTACGTTCATCCGTCACGTTCCCAGTCCGGTGAAATTTTTCAAACAGATCCTTTATTGTATCGCTTTTCGGTCCTTTGGTTACATTAAACCTCCGTTGAAAACTTCGTCTTGTTGCAACAACACTGTGTTCTAGGCGGTGGAATTCCAACACCAGAAAAATCCTCTGTTCTAAGGAATAAACCATGTTGTCCACAGCACACTTGCACGTTGTGAACAGCACACGCTTACAGCAGAAAGACGACGTACAGAATGTCGCAGCCACAGACTGCGTTGTCTTCTATTCCTTTCACATCACTTGCAGCGCCATCTGTTGTTGAAAATTGTAACTACTGTAATTTTGAAAGTTTGTCCGCCTGAAAATGTACAGTTGTCCTAAGAATATTGCAACAAACGGTGTATTTCTATAGCTGCTCGTTTAGTTTTTATTGCCGTTTCAAATATACCGCTCATTTTTGAATGAGTCACCTGTCGTTACCGCTGGATATATTTCGTACACCACATCAAATGCTGACGAACCGAATCCACAGACCGAACGTAAGGAGAGGGGCTAGTGTAATTGTTTAGTACAAACCATACAAAAATGCACGGCAGTATGTTTTTTAACACAAACCTACGTTTTTTTAAATGGAACCCCGTTAGTTTTGTTAGCACACCTGAACTTATAAACAAATACGAAATCAGTGCCGTTTGTTGCATTGTAAAATGTTAATTACATCCGAAGATATTGTAACCTAAAGTTGACGCTTGAAACCTCCGACGTTCAGTTCCGTGTTGTAACAAACATGTGCAACATACATCGCGTTTCTACAGAATGATCTGCCAACGTTGCTCGCAAATGTCCCACTGGAAACGCGTCGACGTATGTGGTATCAGCATGATGGTGCACCTGCACATTCCGCAATTAACACTAGGCTGACCGTTGACAGGATGTTCGACGGGCGTTTCATAGGACTTGGAGGACGCATAAATTGGCCAGCCCGTTCTCCTGATCTTACACCTCTGGACTTCTTTCTGTGGGGTACGTTAAAGGAGAATGTGTACCGTGATGTGCCTACAACCCCAGAGGATATGAAACAACGCATTGTGGCAGCCTGCGGCGACATTACACCAGATGTACTGCGGCGTGTAGACATTCATTACACCAGAGATTGCAATTGAGTGTAGCAAATGATGGCCACCACATTGAACATCTATTGGCCTTACATGTCGGGATACACTCTATTCCACTCCGTAATTGAACACGGAAACCACGTGTGTACGTGTACCTCGCCCCTCATGGTAATGTACATTTGCGTCAATGAAAAAGACCAATAAAAAGGTCTTAGCATGTGGACGTAATGTGCTGTTCCAGTCTCTTCTTTACCTGAGGTCCATCACCGTTCCCTTTGGATCCCTACTTAATTCGGTGCTCTCCGATACACACGATCGAACAGCGGAGGAGTGATACTCAAGCGTCAAATTTAGGTTACAATATCTCCGGATGTAATTAACATTTTACAATGCAACAAAGGGCACTGATTACGTATTTGTTTATATGTTTAGATATACTAACAAAACTAACGGGGTTCCATTTAAAAAAACGTAGGTTTGTGTTAAAAAACATACTTCCGTGCATTTTTGTATGGTTTGTATTAAATAATTACAGTAGCCCCTCTTCTCACGTTCGGTCTGTGGAATCGGCTCGTCCGTATTTGATGTGGTTTATGAAATATATCCAGCGGTAACGTGAAACAATATTTCTAATGGTTTACATTTGCTAATGTCCTAATTAAAATGCTATGAGAAAGAAAACAAAACCACAAAACACAGCATTTTCGTTCTCACCGTCGATGTTTCCTGAAAACTTAAACATTGTTGTTTTAAAAAAATATATTACCATGTCTACACAAATGTTTATTAGAGTGCATTGTAAAAATTTGAAGTAAAAGGGTCAAGAACGTTTCGAGATTCTCGCTAACAACGCTCCCTATTACACATTGTCTATACATTATATATTACATATATTAAAAACATACAGCGTATCACCATCCGAACGCTTATTACGTGTAAACATTTGAAGTAAATCGAACAAGAACTTTTCGCGATTTTTGGTAACAACGTTTCCCCTTTATATATTACATATACACTACTCGCCATTAAAATTGCGACACCACGAAGATGAGGTGCTATAGACACGAAATTTAACCGACGGGAAGAAGATGCTGTAATATGCAAATGATTAGCTTTTCAGAGCATTCGCACAAGGTTGGCGCCGGTGACGACACCTACAACGTGCTGACATGAGGAAAGTTTCCAACCGATTTCTCATACACAAACAGCAGTTGACCAGCGTTGCCTGATGAAACGTTGTTGTGATGCCTCGTATAAGGAGAAGAAATGCATACCATCACGTTTCCGACTTTCATAGAGGTCGGATTGTAGTCTATCGCGATTGCGGTTTATCGTGTCGCGACATTGCTGCTCGCGTTGGTCGAAATCCAATGACTGTTAGCAGAATATGGAATCGGTGGGGTAATACCGAACGCCGTGCTGGATCCTACTAGCAGTGTAGATGACAGGCATCGTATCCGCATGGCTGTAACTTATCGTGCAGCCACGTCTCGATCCCTGAGTCAACAGATGGGGACGTTTGCAAGACAGCAACCATCTGCGCGAACAGTTCGACGACGTTTCCAGCAGCATGGACTATCAGCTCGGAGACCATGGCTGCGGTTACCCTTGACGCTGTATCACAGACAGGAGCGCCTGCGAAGGTGTACTCGACGACGAACCTGGGTGCGCGAATGGCAAAACGTCATTTTTTCGGCTGAATCCAGGTTCTGTTTACAGCATCATGATGGTCGCATCCGTGTTTGGCGGCATAGCGGTGAACGCACATTGGAAGGGTGTATTCGTCATCGGCATAGTGGCGTATCACCCAGCGTGATGGTATGGGGTGCCATTGGTTACACGTCTCGATCACCTCTTGTTCGCATTGACGGTACTTTGAACAGTGGACGTTACATTTCAGATGTGTTACGACCAGTGGCTCTAACCTTCATTCGATCCCTGTGAAACCCTACAGTTCAGCAGGATAATGCACGACCGCATTTCTGGATACAGAAAGTGTTCGACTGCTGCCCTGACCAGCACATTCTCCAGATCTCTCACCAACTGAAAACATGTGGTCAATGGTGGCCGAGCAACTGGCTCGTCACATTACGTCAGTCACTACTCTTGATGAACTGTGGTATCGTGTTGAAGCTGCATAGGCAGCTGTACCTGTACACGCCATCCAAGCTCTGTTCGACTCAATGCCCAGGCGTATCAAGGGGCAGAGGTGGTTGTTCTGGGTACTGATTTCTCAGGATCTATGCACCCAAACTGCATGAAGATGTAATCACATGTCAGTTCTAGTATAATATATTTGTCCAATGAATACCTGTTTATCATCTGCATTTCTTCTTGGTGTAGCAATTTTAATGGTCAGTAGTGTATTTTACATATATTTAAAAATATATAGCCTATGTCCATACGAAAGCTTATTATACTGTGCAGTAAAAATTGGAAGTAAACTTGTCAAGAAATTTTTTCCAGATTTTTGCTAACTACGTTTTCCTATTATATATGAATTAATATATTAAACATAGTCTATATCTAGCCGAATGCTCATTAGAGTAACGTGTGAAGATTTGAAGAAAATCGGTCTGGACCCATTCGAGATTTTATTTATAACTGTGTAGCTTTATCAATTAGTTCTTTATTAATGATTTAATTTGAAGTAAAAGTGACAAGCTGTTTTCGAGTTTTTTGTAACAACATTTCCCCTTTCTATATGTAATTTATATTTACATATTAAAAGGTAGCGCTCCAGCAGGTATGTCAAACACGTGCATATTCGAACGCAACACCGCGTCAAAATTTTTAAGTAATCACTGGAGAATTGGCAGAGATTTAAAATTTTGAACAAAACACCATTTACAATTTTATTTACGTAGACTTTGCCATGTGTGTTTCAGGGCGCTGTGTGGCCTTCCCTACACGCCCTGGGTGCTGCCTGGTACCCTCCTCTTCAGCGCACCGGATACATCGCTCTCTATTCCAGTGAGTTCCAATAGCTGTCGCATACTTACTTTTCCTATTTTCGTTCACTAACGTATTATAACATCATAGTCCAATTTTGTTCTACATAACTATTCTTACAACTTATGTTTCAATTCTGTTCTACATAACTAATCCTACAACTTATGTTTACATCATGTAGTTCCAGTCCAGGTTATTATATTTACACTGTGGAGTTAATATTTCTTATTAGCGTTCTTGTCTGAGTAAGTTACTCGGACCTCTCCGTATCTCGTTGATTACCAATGTATGTACTTGATCATAAGCAACAGATAGTAGAAAACATGTACACTGTTTCTAACGACAAAATACAGCCTGTGTTCAAATAAATGTTTACTAGAGTGTTCTGTATAGAACTGAAGTAAATTGATAAAGAATTTTCAAGATTTTTGCTAATAACGGGACAACTCTTCACTGAGAAGAGAATTTTTGTTAGACAGAAGCGTGTTGCAAGAATAACAAATGGTGCACACTCTAGAACAAGGACTGGTAATCCAACAGGTATTTCTCTGTCTGGCGATCTGTCGTTCAAAACAGCCATCTTTTTCTTTGCGAGAATAGCGCGTGACCCTGAAGACCATAGAGAAAGTGGTAAATTTTTCTTTGTCAATTTTTGTTACATTCACCTTTAGCCCAAACGTAGCACCATCAGATCCTTACCTGTCGTGCCCTTAGACTTGTTATCAGGGAGGTAATTTTCAAAATGACGACAGAGAACCACACTTTGCACCATTGCTGAGACAGTAGGATAAGCCTTTTTACCGTCTGGAATAGGAAGCATTGTATAACGGCGGAAAAAATTATGAATCGTGATTTTTGTTTGAATCTGTGATGTATTTCGAGTGCTAGAGTTCATGTTCAGATGCTCAGGCATGAGTTTACAGTATATTTTCAAAGCATCCTTTTATGCATTATATTGGTATATTACAAGGCAATATAATGTGCCGTAATGTAGCTACAACTTTTGCAAAATTAGAACAAAAAGAGATTTACTTACTGTTTCCAGCAATGGTTACGTAGTTTCCAGTTACTGGACTTGAGAAAATATAAATTTACATGCATGTTAACTTATTTATTTTCACAGCACATTTTTAAAAATTTGAAGAAGTAAAAAGAAATTTTGAGCAGAAAAACAGTGAAACTAAAAAAAATATATGCATTAAATATATTTACACGTTGAAACGTCCCCTTAGAAAAATTATACACGACCGTGCTTAAACTGAAACACAATATTCTTTTGCGCAACGCAATCTGACTTTCAAAAAATCCCTACAAAAGAATGGCCCTGACTAACATTAACCTATACGTTTCACATATCACTTACCTCACAAAAATCTTGGTTACTCGAACTACTGCAATACAGCGAGCACCACTACTGCCAGCTAAATAAAAGATTCAAACTACGGAAGGCACTAACTACTGATAGGTATAGTTAGCAAATGAAAGATTTTAATAGAGAACAAACAATGTATTTACCTTAATATCATCAAAAGTCATAATATATATAGCAGTTCATGACATCCAGTCTTACAAATCTCAAAACTCCGCCATGTCTCTCCCAACATCCACTACTGCTGGCGGCTCAACTCCAACTGCTTAACGCTACGCGCTGTTCACATCCAGCTGCCGTTGCCCAACACTACAATGGCAGACAACAATGCAAACCAGCCACAGACTGCACACAGCACAGCCAGTGATTTTCAGAGCGCTACGTGGCGTTACCAATATAAAAAAACCTAAACAGCCTACTTACATAGCCCCTATGCTCCCCACAAAAAAATTTACAAATTGTTTTGGGCACTGGCCAATACAGATTTGAAAATTTTTTTCATAATTACAATAACAAAGAAATGAAATGCATACACTTATCGATACAATGTTGGTCAAAAGCTAAAATTTTCTCACAGTCCATAAAGACAGTCCTGATCATTCACCAAAGTAAAATTGCAGTGTTTTTCTCAAAGTCTGAGTAGTAAAAGAAAGTGCACACAGAAGTAGCGGATTTGTAGTCTTGAAGAAGTAGTGTTGTCCTTCCAATGGAAAGACAGTGCTGACTCTTGACATGCAGACAGGTAATGGGCCACAACAGAGCAAACACACAGCAGAGTCAGTCAAAGTTTTAAAGAATATTGTTAGGCTTGTCGTCACAGAGTAGACCCATTGTAGTCCTGGTAGAGATTACGGTATTGGTGGGCCACCAGAGGTGCAGACCCACTGCAGTCCTTGTAGAAATAATGGTATTGGTGAGTCATCAAAGGTGTAGACCCACTGTAGTCCTTGTAGAGATGGCTAGCAGCCAACTGTTGCGACTGTGCAGGTGCACAATCACCATCGAAGAGTCTTGTGGACAATATAGCAAGTCCATAAACCACCACTTGTCCACTCACAAAGAATTTGTTTGAATTTCCTAATTTGTTCGAACTCTTCTGTGTCATTAAAGACTACCGGTTTTGTGTCATTCAGATTATCATCTACCTTCGTAGATAAATTATTTAGCTGATCCGAAACTTCAACTACTTTCTCTGATAATGAACTAATGTCCTCCATGTATCTTTCTGAACCAATTTTCAGAGTATCTACTGTGTCCTTTAAGTTTTCTTGAGTTTTTGCAAGTTGCGTAACCGAATCGGTAGATGCAACTGAGTCAATTATAGCTTGCAAGGTCACATGATTTTCATGAACAATAGTTTGCAGTTCTTTTATGGCTGCTTCGTGATTCTGTAATGCATTTTCATGCCGCGGAAAAATAGGTTGGAAATGCTCACAAATTTGTGTTTTTACGTCATTACAGACTTTTTGACATTTCGATTCGATTTTATGTAATTCAGTAGTTAAATCTTCACGTGTTTGTTCAAGTGTATGTTCCACTGAGTCTAACTTTTGAAGATTTTGCTCAATTGCGTCTAACTTTTGCTGTGTTTGTCTCTGATTTTGTTCCATTGTGTCTAACTTTTGAAGCTTTTGCTGTGTTTGTCTCTGATTTTGTTCCATTGTGTCGAACTTTGGAAGATTTTGTCCCATTTGCTTCTGATTCTGTTCCATTTGTTGCATTAATTGCAATAATAATGTATTAGTGTCTGGAATCTGTTTCTCTATGCTTTTTGACAGTGCATTTTCACCGGCAACATTCACATTTTGACATGCAGAAAATGTGTCTTGACTCATTTGAGAAAACGGCGAGGACCCAAAACCTAAGTCTACAGTATTTGCAATATTGTGTTCTGTCATTTCGGATTCCTGAGGCGAGCTGTTGCCGACCGATCGATCGATAATGTTTCTCTGTTCACTACCTGTTTCACTGTCTTCACCATTATTTGACGCCAGCTCCATTTCCCTATGCATAGTTACCAAATTAATACTTTGAATCTCTGTTAATTCATTACACAGTGGTGCTGGTAAGCTACGCTCGTCTTCACTATTATTTCTCAGTTTACTTTGGAGCCTAGTGTTACGTTTTTCACACGCCATTATTGTCAAAATATTTCACACGATAACACAGCAAAGCACAATTTGAAGAGAAAAAATAAGAGAACACATTAACATAGCACTGAAAATAATATCTAGTTAATTGGAAGCACAGCTGCGAAATACTTGGTGCAAATCTACATGCATGCCACAACTGTTTTACTGTACAACAATGAAAGACTGCAACTACAAAGGAGATTCTCTCTACAATTACGCGCTAGCAATAAACTATAGCTACACTAATTACACAAACTACAAGAAAAAAAATCAGAAGATTCCAGTGAGGTCGACATATGAAACGTCCCCTTAGAAAAAATTATAGACGACTGTGCTTAAACTGACACACAATATTTTTTTGCGCAACGCAATCTGACTTTCAAAAAATCCCTACAAAAGAATGGCCCTGACTAACATTAACCTATACGTTTCACATACCACTTACCTCACAAAAATCTTGGTTACTCGAACTACTACAATACAGCGAGCACCACTACTGCCAGCTAAATAAAAGATTCAAACTACGGAAGGCACTAACTGCTGATAGGTATAGTTAGCAAATGAAAGATTTTAATAGAGAACAAACAATGTATTTACCTTAATATCATCAAAAGTCATAATATATATAGCAGTTCATGACATCCAGTTTTACAAATTTCAAAACTCCGCCATCTCTCTCCCCACATCCACCACTGCTGGATGCTCACCTCCAACTGCGCAACGCTACGCTCTGTTCACATCCAGCTACCGCTGCCCAACACTACAATGGCAGATAACAATGCAAACCAGCCACAGACTGCACACAGCACAGCCAGTGATTTTCAAAGCGCTACATGGCGTTACCAATATAAAAAAAAAACTTAAACAGCCTACTTACAACATGCTATATGGAAAACCGTGTAAACACTTTTGGAAACACACCACACATACACTTTGCATTTACATCTGAAAGTGGCCTTACTGCAGAATTTACAGCTGCACGTGTAGTTGCACAACACTTCAAATGTCACACGGATAGGTTCTTGTTCTGTTAACAACCGATACTGAGACATCTCAGAAATCTTTTGATTATTGTCGATTCCAGAGATCAGAAGTGTCTGACAGTCTGACAAAAAGGTTTTATTTTGTAGCTTAATTTTAGTTCTTCTACCTGTGTTACAACACAGGTGTGTAAACTTTCTTTGAAACAATGTTGACTATTAGCATTATATTTTATTGACGCAAGGAAGCCATTGGAAGTGCAAGTAGTGTCCATTACTTCCAAGCAACAAGATTCTTTCCCGTAATTAGTAGGTATACAATTTGTAGGTTCTAATTTATAGGACCGTTATCATGCTGCACACATGTCCAACTAGTTGAGCAACTACTATTCAGAAAGAACTTGTGGCTCCGCTGGGTGACACAATTTTGTAGCAGGCTGTGTACCGCCATATTGCTCTGAGCGTTTGGTGAGTTGCAAGATGCATTCTCCTTACCCAAAGACACTGATTGCGCTTGAGTTCAGGGACATTTGATTCACATGTCAATTTACAACTATTCATTCGGTTTCAATGTTCTATATTTTCCCAAGTATTGCCACGCCACGTACAAATATGATCGATACATGAATAGAGTCGGCCGGGGTGGCCGAGCGGTTCTAGGCGTTACAGTCTGGAACCGCGCGACCGCTACGGTCGCAGGTTAGAATCCTGCGGCGGGCATGGATGTGTATGATGTCCTTAGGTTAGTCAGGTTTCAGTAGTTCTAAGTTCTAGGTGACTGATAGCCTCAGAAGTTAAGTCCCACAGTGCTCAGAGCCATTTGAACCATTTGATACATAAATAGAACCGTAAAGTAACCCAGTTTGCATTGTGCCTATTAGTTGGCGTAACGAGTGCAGTGCCCTGACAAAATAGAGACAAACCAAGGAAAGTGTTTTCGTATATTGCAATATACGAGACGTTTATCTGTTACAACAGTGCAGCGTCCATTCAGAAGAAATTATGGAAAGGAACCGCCATGTAAATAAGCATTGTGCGTTAGTTTTGGAAATTTAGGGAGTCTCGTTGTCTCTTTAAGTAGAAGAATCCCGGTCGACCTAGTATGGCGGAACAATCAGGGAAAGAGAGGAACAGTTTCGTACACAGTTCAAAAATACCAACGGTCCGCGCAAGGAATGAACTTGGGACGTCGCAGCGAACTGAGGGGAAGATATTGCGTCGGCGGTTACAATTCAAACAGTACCGTGTGCATCTTGTGCAACAATTAAAACCGGAAGACTTGAGGCGGCGCCTTGAGTTTTGTATCATAATGCAGGAAGCACATGAGGATGCTGATATTTAATGGCGAAGCAACCTTCCATTTAACTGGAAAGGTTAACCACCACAATAAGAGTGAGTGGGCTCCGAAAATCTTGAAATTATGACGCATGATTTGTTTTCTCCGAAAGTTAATGTTTCCTGTGGGCTGTCACAGACGGAGCTATGTGGTACATTTTTGTCCTATCAGAAGACTGTGACCTGTTCCTTTTACTCTGAATGTTGCAGTTGTGATTGTTTCCAGAAATGACTGCTGATTCCGAGAATTTCACCAGCCAATGAAACAGGCCATCCCCTCATTCGAGCACTGATGTTCATCGCTATCTAAACGACAGGGTTCTGCATCAGTGGTTGGTCGGTTGGTTTGTGAGGATTGAAGGGACCAGGCTACAATGGCCATCGGTCCCTGTGCATCAGTGGATTGGGCGCAGTGGTAACAATGATGTAGCTCTACTCCCATGCCCCCCCCCCCCCCCCATCCCTCTCCAGGCCGATTGGCTTAACGCCTTCTCACTTTTTCCTTTCGGTATGAAATAAGGACCGCCTTCACGTATGGGCATTGCCAAGAACACTAAAACACTTCAGAGAAAGCATCAATGCTGCTGTCAGGATCACTGGTAGGATGTTTCTAAGTGAGACATGGAACAAACCTGACTACAGCTTGGATGTGTGTCATATGATGTGAGGCACACTCACAGAACATTTGCAGAGAGCAAAACGCTAACGTGGTGCGTTTACGGTCCTGTCCACGCATACTTTGGAAAGTATTGAAAGCGAATGAATCATTTATACATTGAAGAGCCAAAGAAACTGGTATATGCATGCGTATTCAAACAGGGATATGTAAACAAGCAGAATACGGCGCTGTGGTCGGCAACGCCCATGTAAGACAAAAAGTGTCTGTCGCAGTTGTTAGATCATTTACAACTGCTACAATGATAGGCTATCAAGATTTAAATGAGTTTGAACGTGGTGTTATAGTCGGCGCACGAGTGATGGGACATAATATCTCCGACGTAGCGATGAAGTGGGGATTTTCCCATATGACCATTTCACGAGTGTACCGCGAGTATAAGGAATGAATGCTGAGCCATCAAAAAGTGTCAGCGTGCGAACCATTCAACGAAACATCATTGATACCGGCTTTCGGAGCCAAAGGCTCACTCGTGTACCGACTGCACGACACAAAGCTTTACGCCTCGCCTGGGCTCGTCAACACAGACGTTGGACTGTTGATGACTGGAAACGTGTTGCCTGGTCGGACGAGTCTCGTTTCAAATTGTATCGAGCGGATGGACGTGTACAGCCTCATGAATCCATGGAATCTGCGTGTCAGCAGGGGACTGCTCAAGCTGGTGGAGGTTCTGTAATGGCGTGCGGCGTGTGCAGTTGGAGTGATATGGGACCCCTGATACGTCTGGATACGACTCTGACAGGAGCACGTACGTAAGCATCCTGTCTGATCACCTGGATCCATTCATGCCCTTTGTGCAATCTGCCGGACTTGGGCAATTCCAGCAGGACAATGTGACACCCCACACGTCCAGAATTTCTACAGAGTGACTCCAGGAGCACTCTTCTGAGTTTAAACACTTCCGCTGGCCACCAAACTCCCCACACATGAACATTATTGAACATATCTGAGGTGCCTTGCAATGTGCTGTTCAGAAGAGAAGTCAATCCCTCGAATCTTACGGGTTTATGGACAGCCCTGCAGGATTCATTATGCCAGTTCCCTCCAGCACTACTTGAGACATTGGTCGAGTCCATGCCAATTCGTGTTGCGGTACTTCTGTTTGCTGGCGGGGGACCTACACGATATTAGGCAGGTGTACCACTTTCTTTGGCTCTTCAGTGTAGTAGCCCCGTACATTTCTGCCAACTAGAATAGTATTTGATGCTGAAGTCAGTAACGGATCGCAAACTGCTCCCGAGGTTATGTGCGGCACTGGGAAAACCGCCAATGCTGCGCCCTCCAGCATCAATAGAACTACCTTTCTGTTTCTTTTTTCTATGTAAGTTCTGCAAGTTTTGAAATTTTTATGTCGGTTTAATAAAAGTGAAGTATTATTGAAAGATATTACTTAAATGAACTACATTGATGAATAACATTGGCCACAACAAATTAAAAGTGGCATTGTGGTAGATAAATTGCAATTGTATAAAATTTCTATACAAATTAGAAATGAAATAAAATTTCTATCTTATTGTTCACTGCGGGTACCATACGTTGATTTTAGTGTTATGTATAAAGGTCAGATTTAATTCGCTCCTCATAAATCGTAATTATCAGTAAAAGAAAGAGATCTATAATAAGCGATGAGAAAATAACTGTAACCAGGAATTGTGTATTTATTAAATTTTCCTTTCACTTCCTTGCTTTGAGCGAAGCAAACAATTTGGTTATGTTACTGAAGTCAAGTTTAGCAGCTGTATCGCATACTACAGGCAAGAGAGCTAAATTTGACAGTCTGCTTTCACACATACCCTGCCTTGAGCAGTGTTTTTCATCGTTTTTAGTTTGCTGAAACTCTGATTACAAGATGAAGAGAGTATAATTGTGACAGTTAAATTGTCTATGGTAGAGCCGCGCGGAGTGGCCGCGCGGTTTGAGGCGTCATGTCACGGATTGCGCGGCCCCTCCGCACGTTAGAGTCCTCCCTCGGGAATGGGTTTGTGTTGTTCTTAGCATACTTTAGTTAAAGTTAGTTTAACTAGTGTGTAAGGCTAGGGTCCAATGAGCTAAGCGGTTTGGTCCCTTAGGAATTTTCACACACACAGCTATGGGAGACATGGGCAACCGCTTGGCGAACTGCGAGCGTGATGGAAGTACTTACTTAAGCTCGCGGCCGGCTCGTCGTGTGACGCGACAGCAGCGCTCCTAGCTTATAAAACCAAAACTATAACGCCCGTGACGTTAACGATTATGGGATAACGTATCGATATGGATGGCATCCTCTTGCCGACACGCTACGCCAACAAATTACGCCCCAGATCTCGCATTTTTTACTTTACGTTCATTTTATGTTCACCCCTTACTCAAATGTTTACATTTATCAACTATCCTGAGCATCGTTTCTTTACTTACGACATATTACAATAGCTGCCTTAAAAATTTACTTTGCAAAATCCTGGAATGACGTTAGTAAAAAAACAGTGTTGACGACACTTAAATAAATGTAGTGTAAGTAGGCTGTTTAGGTTCTTATATTGGTAACGCCACCGCCACGTAGCGCTCTGTACGAAAATCACTGGCTGTGCTGTGTGCAGTCTGTGGCTGAGTGGCATTATTGTGATATTCGCTTTGGAGTGGGCAGTTGGATGTTAACAGCGCGTAGCGTTGCGCAGTTGGAGGTGAGCCGCCAGCAGTGGTGGATGTGGGGAGAGAGATGGCGGAGTTTTTAGAGCGTATAATCTGGACGTGTGTCCATCAGAGACAGTAAATTTGTGAGACTGGATGTCATCAACTGCTATATATATATATATTATGACTTTTGAACACTATTAAGGTAAATACATTGCTTGTTCTCTATCAAAATCTTTCATATGCTAACTATGCCTATCAGTAGTTAGTGCCTTCAGTAGTTTGAATCTTTTATTTAGCTGGCAATGTTGTCGGACGTCCACAATGGACAAGAATTATCTACTAATGTTGATACGAGAAAGAATACGGAAACAAAATACCACAATGAGACCGGCTACCTCAGTCGGTAAGCAATAACTTTTCGATTTTTGGCCACAGGTAAGTCACTGGAGTGTTCGACATTTAGTGTGTTGATATACACAAACGCTATTCAAAGAATTTATTAAAATATTTGTTCAAAAATACTTTTGAGAACTGGTGTCATGCAGTATCGTAGAAAGACAACTTCTGTTGTACAGACGTCGGTAATATGGTTTACGTGGCACCAGTGCTCTTGATTCACGCACCTTTTTTTGCTTACTTCCTCTGCTGTCTCATCCCGCTCCAGTCATCAGCGCATAGAAATCGGAAGCCTGTTTCTGTAACAATAAATAAATTATGCCATCATTTCTCTTTTCATTCAAAAAATTGAAAAGTCTAAATTGCTCGATCTTCACATATATTGGCTGTATTATTCAGAAGACAAACTGGAAAACTGCGAACAACAGAATGGCGAATATACGAAAGTGCATCACGGGCGGAGTAAAAAAGCGAGCGCACACAATTTCTTCTGTGGGACAGATTGAAAGCGATCGCATGCCGGATCCGGACTGTAGGCAAAACGTGTAACAATTCCCGTGGCATTATTAATTGTCCATACATGGCTTATTCTTGATTTATTTTTTATTTACACAGTAGATTCTCTCAAATGCATACAGAGCAGCGCATATACTGGCTGAAGGGGCAAGTTAAATTCATATCCCCTCCACCTTTTTTGCTTACCTCTTCCACTGTCTTGTCTCTCTCGAGTCTTCAGTGGGTAGAAATCGGCAAAAATCGGTAGCCTTAGGTCAGGTAGCTTATTATTTGGCTTAGCACCCGCTCGCCAACCTTTGCAGTCCTACAGTACCGTAGCGAAGTAGAAGCAAGAACTCGACTATTGAACATTGGGCGAGAAGTGTAGGCGGCAGCTGCGATAACCAAGAGCAGTGGTGCCACGTAAACCATATTACCGAGAACTTCTGTGCAATAGTAGTCGTTTTCCTGTGACACTTCGGCAGTGAAACAGGCGGTATTGTAACCTCCACCAGGGATACAAACTTATTCACAGCGATATGTAATCCATGTCACAAGAATTTTCAATGATGCCCATGACTTGAAAATGACATGACACAGGTGGCCACCATTTTTTTTCACACGCATTTCCAGTCTTTTACTGGAATTAGACGTCACATCTTGCACTACTGGCACTGAAATTCGATTAACTTCCTTCCGAATATGATCCTTCAGTTCCCGAATGGTGTGTAGTGAGTCATTCTGGAAAATCTGAGATTTCAAACGACCCCAAGGAAGATATCACATGCTGAAAGGTCAGAGGATCTTGAAGTTCAGGGAATGTCCCCTTTCTTGTAGATGAGCTTACCAGGAAAGATGTTACATCATGCGTTAATGGAATACCGATAGGTATGGCATGTGGTCCCGTTGGAAGGATATATTTACAGTTGCGGAAAGATCAGCAATCTGTCCCACTGGGGAATGGTTCGTCATGTGAGCATTCCACTCTTTATTCACAGTAACAACATTGCCATGAACAGTAAAAAAAAAAAAAAAAAGTAAGGCGCTATGATTCCAAACTGTCACTTTCTGACTGTGGAGTGCGTTTTATGAAGCATTTCAGGATTTTAACGTGGCCAGTATCTAAAATTTGATTGTTAAGAAACCCTGACGCATTAAAACTGGCCTCATCGCTTATGATCAGATTTTAGCACGGACCTGGATTGTCGTTCATAGGTTCCAGCACTTTCTACCAAAAGCCTAATGACATTTTGGGAGGTCGTCGGCACTCAGTTTTAGCTCTGTCTGAATTTTGGGTGGGTGGTACTGAACTTCCTTACGGAATATTCGCTGTACGCTACGATCCTTTATGCCAAGTTGCAGCGCACGCTTAACTGCTGGGACTTCGGCTAAACGCTTCTTCCCCTCTGGAACCATTCTGTGGTGTGCACACGAGTTTTGCAGTTCCACCCTTCTTCCCGCATCTTTACACTCTTTTTCTCAGAATTCTGTACACACACTTCGATAGCATATGTGTCGAGACAGGGAGGCATGTCGAAAGAGATTGTAGTGAGCGCTAATACGTTGTGCGGTCACGTGGTTGTCGTTTCTGTGAAACACCTTCACAGCAACAGCGCGTTGTTCATCGGTCCACGACGGCATCGCTACTGAACATCGGTACAGGGTCAATGGCAAAGGTTTGTTGTCCAGACGGCACCACTCCAGTTACTCTGATTTTGTTATTATTGAAAAGTGGGATGGAATCCGTCGGTTTGATCAATGACGTCAGAAGTTACCAGAGATGATGTATTGCACAGATTTAACAAAATTTTTTGGTAGTTTGTGGTAAGGTCTTAGGCCCGTTGCACACTTACGCGGATGGTCCGCGCTCCGCGTTCCGCGCGCGGTCGGTAGTCACGTATTCGAATAGGGCACCGCACAGTTACGTGGACGGCCCGCAAGCGGCGGAGCCGTCCGCGCAGCCGTTGGGCGCCGCGGACCGCCCGCGTCAGTGGAACACACAGAAACAAGTAGGTGCGTGTAAAGTCCTGCGGATATCGCGCGCTGTAGAAGCAGAGTACCTCATTTCAGCCGTAGCATCCGACTAGTGTGGTAAATATGGGTGTGATTTAAGAAGTTTCCAGAACGTCTTGTGAAATCGATACAGACATGTTAATTGCCGAAGTTGAAGGAAGGCCTCACATATGGGGTCCATCGCATGGCGACTACAAGAACCGTGAAATGCCATTGAAGGCGTGGCTAGACGTCTCTGCAAATATAATACTCGGCCTTGAAGGTCTGAACGAGGCAGATCTGAAAAAGTGTGGTAAGTAGATGCATATTTTCCTTGTGTTTTCATTGTAGTTCTACACAAAATACAATGATATACAATTATAAAATTATAGACATTCACAAGTTCAGTTTACGCACAGTTCAAACATTGAGTCTGTAGAAAAACTGTACACAACCGCAAATGTCTGTCATTGAGATAAGTGGCTTGTGTTCAGTGAATTTTTGATTCCTGCCAGGGCACAGCTCCTCTACCGACAAAATATTCCGCAAATTTATCTGGTACAGTATTACACGATTTACTGACAGGTGTAGTTTCTGCCACATCTTCGAAGCCGGTAACATACAGGGTATGTTCAAAGTTGTATCCGTCTCTTACTCGAACAAAAGTATGCAAAATGTAGCACGTTTTGACAACAGATACTGCTAGATCAAGATTGACATTCAGAGGCCGGTGAAAAACCCTCCACTTGTGGCTTAATATTCCGAAAGTACATTCAATAAACCTTCGGGCTCGGGTAAGTCGGTAATTAAAAATCTCCTTTTTGTGAGTCATGTTTTTTCGCGCATACGGCCTTAACACATGTTGTGTTAATGAGAAGCCTTCGTCTGCCATAAGAACATATGGCACTGGAGAGTCATGTGTACCTGGCAGTGGCTTTGGTGGGGGTAACGCTAATTTTCCTTTTTCCATTTTCCTTCAAAAGACGCTGTTTTTAAAAAAATATTAGAATCACTTTTCCTTTCGTATCCTCCGACATCAATGAACGTGAAACAATAGTTAGTGTCACAGATGGCCACAAGAATAATGGAGAAAAGTGATCCACTTTTGATAGGTTTTACTAGACGAATATGTTTTCCACCCAGGGCTCCGATGCAATGAGGAAAATTGGCGACATTTCGGAAAACATGGCTAATTTCGTTCCTTGTCAGTTGAGGGCTCAGGCATGCATTCTTCTCTTGACGTAGTCCAAATAGTGGCGCTCACCTGCCTTGTAATCTGTCCAATTGTTGATGCATCCATTAAATAAGAGTAATGCAGATCTGTAAATGTGTTTCCGCTTCCAAGATACCTGTAACGTGTAAAGCATATACAGGGTGTTACAAAAAGGTACTGCCAAACTTTCAGGAAACATTCCTCACACACAAAGAAAGAAAATACGTTATGTGGACATGTGTCCGGAAGCGCTTACTTTCCACGTTAGAGCTCATTTTATTACTTCTCTTCAAATCACATTCATCATGGAATGGAAACACACAGCAACAGAACGTACCAGCGTGACTTCAAACACTTTGTTACAGGAAATGTTCAAAATGTCCTCCGTTAGCGAGGATACATGCATCCACCCTCCGTCAAATGGAATCCCTGATGCGCTGATGCAGCCCTGGAGAATGGCGTATTGTATCACAGCCGTCCACAATACGAGAACGAAGAGTCTCTACATTTGGTACCGGGGTTGCGTAGACAAGAGCTTTCAAATGCCCACAAAAATGAAAGTCAAGAGGGTTGAGGTCAGGAGAGCGCGGAGGCCACGGAATTGGTCCGCCTCTACAAATCCATCGGTCACCGAATCTGTTGTTAAGAAGCGTACGAACACTTCGACTGAAATGCGCAGGAGCTGCAACGTGCATGAACCACATGGTGTGTCGTACTTATAAAAGCACATGTTCTAGCAGCACAGCTAGAGTATCCCGTATGAAATCATGATAACGTGCTTCATTGAGCGTAGGTGGAAGAACGAATCTAAAATTAGCTCTAACATGGAAATTAAGCATTTCCGGACACATGTCCACATAACATCTTTTCTTTATTTGCGTGTGACGAATGTTTCCTGAAAGTTTGGCCGTACCTTTTTCTAACACCCTGTATTTGGTACTAATGTACATTCACAGAGGAAAGTAGACTTAATTCTAGGAATTAAGTCGGTTACGCTGACATAAAACCTTAGATGTTTCCCTTCTTAAAATAATATATGTACGCGTCCTCAGTAATAAAAGACTTATCGGCCTTGTTATTTCAGTTGACAAGATCCAGAGGAGATGGAAAACTGCACGGGATGCCTATTTTAAAAGCCTCACTAGAATAAATCCAACGAGGTCCGTATCAGCTGCGACTAAGAGACCAAAATACATCTACCATGAGCAGTTACACTTTCTTGACCGTCTCCGAGATGCAACAACAGAGAGTAACTTTGACTCAGTATCGGTCGTGCGAGATAATCTGTATGACAACAATGCACTCGCAGAAAACAGTCGAGACGAACCCTCTGAAGAACAAACCGATGATGTCCGACTGAATGTCAACACCGAAAAACAATCCTTCAGGAGGAAGATGCCTATCAAGAACACAAAATTTGAAGATAATTTGTTTACATTATCAAAAGATGGTAAGGAAAAAGGAGGAAGTCGACGACCGAGCATTCTTTGTTTCGTTGTTGCCCTCTGTGAAGACATTAAATGTTGATCAGAAACTATTACTTTGCCGGCCGCGGTGGTTCTAGGCGCTCAGTCCGGAGCCGCGCGACTGCTACGGTCGCAGGTTCGCATCCTGCCTTGGGGATGGATGTATGTGATGTCCTTAGGTTAGTTAGGTTTAAGTAGTTCTAAGTTCTAGGGGGACTGATGACCTCAGATGTTAAGTCCCATAGTGCTCACAGCCATTTGAACCATTTTTTGAACTATTATTTCGTACTCAGGTACTTCAACTGCTTATGTCGATTAAGCAAACAAATCAGGCTAATTTAAACATACACCCCCCCCCCCCCCCCCAGCTCCCATCAGCTCTTTCCACTATCCACCGACCTCTTTTACCTACGCCCCACCTTCAATATACCAACAGCATCCTGACCAATCAATGCAGTACCGCGAGGATCCGTCCGTACAGACACAAGTTGCGACTCCCCAGTCCATCAATGCCATCATCATCTTGGGAGATGTTATAGAAATTATTGGAAATCAGTAGCAATACAATACAAATGTAAAATTGTCTGTTGCCAAACGAATGTAATACATAGTTGTAGCAAAGCTTTGAATGATTAAATATATTATTAAAAAATCGTCATCCATATACATATTCATATTCTTACCTTAAGGTTACTGCTACTCGTTCTGTCGGAGTAATAGGTATCTTTCCGAGACTTTTAAGTGTCAGGTTCTCTTGTATTTTGCCGACAAGCTCGTCAAAGCAACAAATAGACGTACGAAAATACGTACAAAATTTGTCTTCGTCTTTGCGCAATTCGGAATGCAATGTTACGAACGCTCCTTTCGTACATCTTTGTTCCACCATAGGATGTACCCGAAACCGTTCCTCGCGCGTGGAATTTCTCTTTTTGCACATCATATAGGCTGAAATGACTTTTACTTGCAGCGAGCTCATCTCTGTACATCCGATCAAACAGAACGATGCGATACACCACAGATACGATCCAGGACAGTGCAGGGAAGAGCGCGTCCACTCGACTCCACACAACCGCGCGCAACCCGCCCGCCATCCGCGCGCGGAACGTGGAGCGCGGGCCATCCGCGTAAGTGTGCAACCATGCCCGAGGGATGACTCGAACCTCCGACGGGCGGAGCCGCATGGACCGTGACAAGGCGCCTCAGACCACGCGGCTACCCCGGGCGGCAGATTTAACAGCAAAGATGAATATTGAGAAACAAAGGAAGATAGGACACAGCAAACCGATGGTGGACATATAGCACGTACATTCATGTTTATGTTCTCTATATTACTTTAAAAAAGAAAGCATTAACAGCTGTTTACCAATAAGACTGTAATAGTGAGAAGTCTTCGCTATTAGATTCAGAAGCATCGGACCCACCTTACGTTTCAAGGCGGTAGGTTACTCTGTACTGTTAATGAAATAAATAAATAATTCATATTTCGAACATAATGTTAAGCATATCGCTCCTTTTTCAATCCTAGTATCTTATTCTTCAGTTGACCTATATAGGTAGTATGGGATACAAATTTTATGTATGTCGATTTTTTTCGCCTTCACGTAGTTCATGTTAAGAAGATGACGCCAATGTTACGTACGTCGATATTTTCGTCTTCGCTAGCATTAGTTGACTTATACAGGTCAACTGAAGTATGAGATACAAATTTTACGTACGTCGGACTTTCCACCTTCGCTAGTACTAGTATGAGCTGAAGAATGGGATGTTTATAGTAGCGGAGACAGAAAAAAGCAACAACTGTAAAATTTGTATCCCGTAGTTCAGTTGACCTACCTAGGTCAGCTAAAGAATAGGATACTAGTGCTAGCGAAAGCAGAAAAGTTGACATACGTTAAATTTGTATCCCGTACCGCAGGACCTATACAAATCAACTGAAGTATGGGATACAGATCATACATGTCAACTTTTTTCTTTCCCTTTATTTTTCACTTTCTTCTTTCTTTTATTACCCCACTCTTCAGTTGAGCTGATAAATTCATATCTACAACCTAAAATCAAGAAGCAAAAATTGTCCAGAATGAAAAAATTCTTCCAAAATATCTCAGACTCACTAAGAATGAAAATAAATACCAAATGAATTGGAACGAATAAATGATTTAAATTAATACAAGTGCCAAAAATCGTACGCAATGTCTAGGCCTGTGTTTTAAAAACACGTTCATCTATATCAATTTACAATGATGACACCTCTCCATAGGAGATAACCGATTTATTATCTATGGCTCGAAAATAGACATTAATAAAGACACTAATAAGTAAACTTTGACGTCATCTATCAATGTTGACGGGTTCTATCCCCCCTCCAGCTGAACCCTGATTTCTAACGCAACTTGCTAATTCAGGGTTGCCAATAGCTACTTTCACTGTCGTTCCTGTTACTTGGACGAAATGCCTTTGTAATAATGACACTGCGGAAACAACATAGATATGCAGTCTCGGAGACGAAAATGATTCTTCTCGAACGCTGAAGTTGGAACCACGAGGGCTACCAGAACTCACATACCTCTCCTGGTTGCTTAAACCGTCTCTCTGTCTTTTCTTTTCGGTCGCTTTTTCCGTCATCTCTGTGCCTGTGCTCTTGGCGAGTGCCAACCTTGCCACCCCCATGATACGTTCTGATGGCTCACAATCACACACTCGCAAACGGCATCTTTAGTGATACGATTTGCTTATATTATTGTGTAGCTTCACCCACGTCACTTTCTCCTGCTAATTATGATACAGGCCATAGATTGCGCCCGTTTCAAAGAAGAACCAGGAAATTCGACAGAGGTAGTGTGTAAACCGAATGTTATCTGTATTGGAGAAACCACGGCAACGGAAGGAAGCAGGAGTCGCCCCGTGATAGTGACGACGGGTGGAACGATTAAGGTTTGAGGCAGGACGCACGAGATCGCTTGTTTCTTTGAATCGAATGAGGAAGTTCCTTAAACGAGGGAAGCCACTGGAACCGCTACTCGCAAAGGTCACCGGCCGTCTGCCACAGATAAGCGCCTCGTTATCTGCATGTTCTGCAACACTCGTCACTTGCCTTTCTTGTGCCACCAGAGCCCCCATCCAAAGGTTGCATTACTTTCCGTCATTCTAAGTAAGGCTGTCCTCAACCCGAAGGTTGGTTTACGTACCGCAGTGCTTTATTAGACACGACCCCACTGGAAGATACAATTTGTTAGAGGGCGGATCGGATACTATAATACGGAATTAGGTAGTGTACCGGATACTACAATATTGTTTGTCATATATCGGGTACTGCAATCGAGGTTTCAACACTCAAATGTCAGCAGATAATATCCAGAGACGAAGAAATAATCTTCACAGAATAGTTCACAGAATAGTTCAAATGGCTCTGAGCACAATGGGACTTAACACCTGAGATCATCAGTCCCCAAAAACTTAGAACTACTTAAACCTAACTAACCTAAGGACATCACACACATCCACGCCCGAGGCAGGATTCGAACCTGCGACCGTAGCAGTCGCGCGGTGCCAGACTGAAGTGCCTAGAACAGCTCGGCCACAGAGGCCGGCAGGCGTTCACATATATGTAATTATATAGCGTTCAGTCTACACTCACACTGATTAATAAAGAAAAAGGTTTCTGACGAACAGTAATTACAAGTATGTTTGTGACATCTACATACCTAGTGAAACAATTTAATTGTGAATTGTGATTGATTTACTTCGACAACGACGACTTCTTGTGTAAAAATCCGGAATGTCAACCAAACTTTTAAAGAATACAGATTGGTACATAATCAGACGAAACATTTAGCTTGATAAGTTGCATATTTGTAAAAACTCATTACCTTTCTATTATTTTTTGCTCACTGGAAAGCTTGAGGATGGAGCAAACACAATGAACTTTAAATCGTGTCGAAACTATTGTGTTGGGATAAACTCGAAGTATTAAATATCTAAACTGCCCCTCAAATCGAAATTCTTAAACCTATGTAATTCTCACAAATATTGTTACAGATGGAATATTTAGGTCTTCATTGCAATGGAACAATGTATACTACCTGAAATGCCATGTGAGGAGAAAGAACAACGCTTAAAAGCGATTTTTGTTTCGTATCACAACAATTGCCCTAGTCAAGTTCTTTAAACTGTTGACAACAGGAACGCTGAATTGTATTTTTATAGTGTATGATCTTTTGAAAGAAGTGGAAATATTATATTAAAATTTCATATATCTGTTTAACATTAAACATAGATTTTGACGAGTATTAATGGCCTCCATTACGAGGTCGAAATGTAAGAGCTGTACTGAATTTGGAGCTAGTACAACATGTTTGTCACAGAAGCCAGGCAGAGGGCGTTGCTGGGTACTACACTGGTGAGAAAATATATTATGATCGCTGTCCACCACCATAGAGTAAATATCTCTGGAGTGAGCATTCACATGCGCAGAACAGATTTTGTGTTGTCAACATACATTGCCGGCCTGGTCACGTGATCTCGGGACGTCGTGTGTTTGTCCGTATAGCGCCCTGTATATTAAGAATGTCACTACATCCCCAGTACAGACGGATTCTACATCTACATCTACATCCGTACTCCGCAAGCCACCTGACGGTGTGTGGCGGAGGGTACCCTGAGTACCTCTATCGGTTCTCCCTTCTATTCCAGTCTCGTATTGTACGTGGAAAGAAGGATTGTCGGTATGCTTCTGTGTGGGCTCTAATCTCTCTGATTTTATCCTCATGGTCTCTTCGCGAGATATACGTAGGAGGGAGCAATATACTGCTTGACTCTTCGGTGAAGGTATGTTCTCGAAACTTCAACAAAAGCCCGTACCGAGCTACTGAGCGTCTCTCCTGCAGAGTCTTCCACTGGAGTTTATCTATCATCTCCGTAACGCTTTCGCAATTACTAAATGATCCTGTAACGAAGCGCGCTGCTCTCCGTTGGATCTTCTCTATCTCTTCTATCAACCCTACCCGGTGCGGATCCCACACCGCTGAGCAGTATTCAAGCATTGGGCGAACAAGCGTACTGTAACCTACTTCCTTTGTTGTCGGATTGCATTTCCTTGGGATTCTTCCAATGAATCTCAGTCTGGCATCTGCTTTACCGACGATCAACTTTATATGATCATTCTTTTCGAACGTGTCGTGGATTATTTATAAATATGTTGCGCAGACATTTTAACAGTAACCATTTGATACCGGGAATAAACCAGCTACGTAACTTTTAAGGGTAAGTGATATTACATCCTGCTTCTTTGCGATAGGTGTCACAGTTCAGTTGGTAGTTTTCGGTATGATACGGCACTTTATAGTATTACAGAGCCTGACGTACATTTTTGCAATGATACTCTTGCGAAACGACTTGACAGTACGCAAGTACTTTTGCAAATGTCCGAAAAACACCGAATTTACTACACATTAGCGATTATATCCCTGCTATTTCGTCCTTTTTTCTGCTATTTCTGCGTATTTATTTTCTCGTTTTTGCGACCTGAAGTACAATTTTTCTTACTTACACTTTTAAGTATTTATTTAACCTATTTTACATACTTGCTCCCAGTTCATTAAATAAAGAGTAGAGTGCGTGATCTATGTACGCAATCGACAAGTTATAGTATTTGCTGAAACAACTAACCATTCTCTTTTCTTTTCCACTAGCAAATTTACGAGAGGAAATGATTGTTTCTAAGCTTTTGTACTAGCCGTAATATCTATTATATAGGCATAAAATCGTAGAAAAATAGGTCTGGAGAATCAAGCCTTAATAATAATGCGTCTCGAAATTTTTAAACATATACAGTGTCTGTTAATAATATGATAACTATAATTAGAGCTACAAGGTATGTACCCATGAAAAGTTACTATCCCTCCTTTCACATATTTTTCTTTACATCCGTAGCAACAACAGTCATTCGCTATCGCTAGTACACTATCAACAAACGGTGAAACACAACAAAAACTCTTGATATTATAAACTTCAAACGCTGCAGAAAGCACACACACTCACAGCGAAGTCCCGAAAACACGTCACAATCCTTGTTTAATGTTGACAACATGCGCAGAACGCAATGCTCACTCCAGAGATATTTACTCTATGTCCACCACAAGGTTGCATGCCTCTTGGTGGTATTGTGGGCACGTGACGCAGTAGGGAAAGAATGTAAGCGGAAGAGAGATGAATGGGTAGTCATTGTAGCGAAGATACGGGCCGAAAATTCGGGAATCCACTGATATTAGCAGTTTTCACAAAGGACACATGACATATGTTTTTGGGTAGGGTCCGCCTTTAGGAAAACACAATTTCTTTCCCTTTTCACATACCACACACACACACAAATCAAAGACACCTCTGAAAGATTCAGAACAACCGCCAGGAACACCTTCAACTGTTCCACTGTCAGCCATCTTGTTTTTATACCTTCAACTGTTCCACTGCCCACCATGTTTGTTTTACAGCTGGTAAACAGTGAAACAGTGACAGTGCCAGTGGCAACTCACTGTCTTTGACAGTGATGAAGACGAGGAAAAAGGAAACATAAGTGAAACATAATGTAAATAGACACACACATACACACACACACACACACACACACACCACACACACACATAAAATTAATTAATTTCAGGCACAGAAATAACAATTTTCAAATCGTAATTTTAGCTTAAACAATTTACTTTAAGGTGTAAGTGGTTGCAGATGACGAACTGTGGAACAAAACAGTCATTGGAGAAACACAACACATCAGAAAAACCACTCCATGTGGTAAACAGGTATGAATTCATAATTTATGTGTTTTTTCAAATATCTGTAACTATGATTTAAGAACTAGTAGTTATATGTATACAAACAGCAAAAAAGCTTCTTTATCTTTAACAGATGAAAAATAAAGGCACGCTGAAGATGCTGCAACTGCAGTGAAACATGTTTGGGTTTAAAACAAAAATTGTGTTTTGCTAAAGGTGGACCCTGTCCAAAAACATACGAATTGTTAAAGCAAACACGGAAAAAAAGTTTCAGTCCCAAGATGATTAAAGGAAACATTGCTCTGGCGCTGTGGCTGGAAACAATGTCTCTGAAACGTGAAGTTGGCGTCCTACTGTCGTGAGCACCTATGGAAAGATGTTGAAGGATGGTGAAATAACGAGTAGGCGTATGGTATTGGACGGTCATTTCTCGTCACAAAACGTACAGGTCGGAGGATGCCCCACTATGTAATCTAGGGTAGTCTGCAATCTGTGACAAATTTGATGACATATTACAATGCTGGTGTAGGCACGAGTGTTTCGGAAAACACCATTCAAAGGACATTATTGAACATGGAGCTCCACACCACACGACCCCTAACTGTTCCTGTGTTGACCCGAAAACATCGTCAAGTTATGATTGCATTTTCACCTTTCGAATGAATCGCATGTTTTGTTCAACCAGGTCAGTGGTTAGGCCGTCGTCCAGGTGAATAGTTGCACGAAACATGCACTGTATCAGAGATGCAGGCCGGTAAGGGCAGAATTAAGTTATGGTGTACATTGAGTTGGACTTTCATGAGATCTGTGGTGGTAATCGAAGGCATTATGACAGCACTGAATTACGTGGACATCATTGTGGACCATAAGCATTGTTTCAGGCTTGAAGTTTCCCCTTACGGCGATGACATTTTCCAGCCGGATTGTTCGTGTTGCAAGGTCAGAATCGTGCTACAGTGGTTTGAGGAGTATTACAGTAAACTCACGTTGATGTCTTGGCCAGTAAACGGCCGGGATCTGTACCCATTGGAACACATATCGAGCGCCTGCTGCATGGCCGTGAACCACCATCCTGTATCCAGAATGAGATTCTCACGCTGCGGCGGAGTGTGCGCTGATATGAAACTTCGTGGCAGATTAAAACTGTGTGCGGAACCGAGACTCGACCTCGGGACCTTTGCCTTTCGCGGGCAAGTGCTCTACCAACTGAGCTACCCAAGCACGACTCACGACCAGTCCTCACAGCTTCAATTCTACCAGTACCTCGTCTCCTACCTTCCAAACTTCACAGAAGCTCTTGCCCAAGAAAGGCAAAGGTCTCGAGTTCGAATCTCGGTCCGGCACACAGTTTTAATCTGCCCCGATGTTTCACCGTCCCGTAATTTGCGGAAATTGCTTGACCTGTGCGAAGACATCTGGTGCCTCATAATTCTGGAATCCTTCCATGGATTTGTAGAATCCATGCCAAGCAGAACTTCTGCGGGACGGTGTTTAAAAAGTGGAACAACATGCTATTAAACAATGGTCATAATGTTTTGGCTCATCAACATATGTTGCGGCAATGTTAGCGCCAATGTTGCATACTTGTGTTTCTAAGATATATGTGGAGCAAAAAGCCTAAATAAATCATGATGTGTATTGAAACTGGCGGCCGTTTTATTTGTGGCAATTAAAACCATTACACAAGTTCATGCATGGCTGAGACTGCGAGCGTGAAGACATTCGTAACTCGACTTCGTGGAGAACATCGAGAACAAACTTAAGTGTTAAGTGTGTGCGTAGTTTGTTGAATAGAAACGGAGTTTGAAATGCCGAATGCACTTGAGGCATGACGTAATATGTTAAGAATTCGAGCAGGTGGTCATAAAGCGCACCTCTGGCCATTAAAACTGCAACACTATGAAGATGGGATGCAACAAACTGTCATGAAGTGCTTCAATACCGAAATGACTAGCATTTCAGTGCGACTGAAGAAAGTAGTTGGGAGAACTGGCACTAAAATTATTGATGTAATAGAAATAACCCAGTGGATTTCTCCTTCCTGCATTTGAATACTTTTTGTTTTCGAGGACAATTTTTGCTTTATGTATTCCAATGTCGGTCTTGCAGTACAGCTCCTCTTTACAGCCCCCATCTACAGCTTCTTTTAGCACCATGATGCCTTGATACAAGTCGTGTCATGGTGTCTCTTCTTCTTCTCAGTGTTTTTCACAAGTGATGTAAGTGCAGATGTTTTCACTGCTGACTGAGAGCAATGAATTGCACAACAGCACATCAGTATTCACTTCATTTGCAAACTAATAATTATTGCTATTAGGAGCAGTATGTTTTTAGGTTGGTTAGTACCTCTAAATACCTGCTGCAAGAGCAAGCCATTAACGCTTTTTTGCCTTCGGCAGCGGGTCAGGTGTTGAAGTGTCGACAGTAGGACACAAAACGGGTACTCTATGGTGACAGGCGTAGTCCACTTAGAGGTGCAGTTATGACTGTGCAGAAAACATCCGGTTGTAAACTTGTGATGTGTTTGCAGGAAGACCATCGCATGCAGAGAAAAAACAGTTAATACACTGAGGCGAGTACATATTAAGGAAGCAATGATCACAATATCTGCGCTTATACCCCTACCGCCCTGTGTGTCTGTTCCCCCCATCTCTGTGAATAGCTTCCTCATTTCTTATCAGTGCAACTAATGTTCACTATCTGTATACAGCACCATACTTGAAACACTTCGATTCTCTTCTCAGTTTCCACTAGGGTCCATGATTCACTTCTCTACAGTGCTGTGCTATGGATGTTCATTCACAGAAATATATTCCTCAAATGAAGATGAATGTTTGATATTAGTAGACTTCATTTAACCAGGAATACACTTTTTGCCTGCACTATTCTGCTTATTATGTTCTCCTTATTTCCTCTGTCACACAAGTTCCTTACTTTGCTTTCAAGATAGAGAATAGTTCCACTTCATTTACATCGTAGTCTACAACTCTTATTTTAATTTTACTGCTTGTCTCAGTCCTATTACTCCGCTTCACTTTCGTTTTTCTTTGGTTTATTCACAGTCTATATTCTGTGCTCAGTAGACTGTTTATTTAGTGCACTGTGTCCTGCAATTCCTTCTCGCTTTCATTGAGGATAGCAATATCATCTGCAAATTTTATCGTTGATACTCTTTCACCCTTAATTTTAATCCCTCTGCTGAAACTATCTCTCGATTCCGACATTAAATCTTCGAGGTACAGATTGAACAGAAGGGAAGAAAGACTGCATCGTTGTCACACACCCTATTATTTGAACTGGACGCTTCGTTCTTGGTCTTCCACTCTTATTGTGCCCTCTTGGTCCGTATACATACTGTGTATTATCCGTCTTTCCCTGTAGGTTACATCAACTTTTCAAAAATTTCAAAGATCTAGCACCATTTAAGACTGTCAAACCTTTTCTTTAGGTCTACAAACCCTCGAAGGTTTCTTGGTTTTCCTCTGTCTTACATTATCAACTGTAACGTCAGAACTCGCCCTCTGGTACCTTTATCTCTCCTAGAGTGAAACCAATAGTCATCTGATAGATCCTCAGTTTTCTATTCAATTCTTTTGTGAATTATTTTTGTTACCAACTTTCATGCATGATTTGTTAAGCTGATTGTACGATAGTTTGCCAACTTATCTGCCCTTTCTAGCTTTGGCATTGTGTGGATGATATTTATCTGATCTTGACTGGATGTTCCCAGTCACCCATCAACCTGAATAGTCGTTTGGTTGCCATTTCTCCCAATGATGGCACAACCTCTAAAGGAATGTTATCTATTCCTCCTAAGTGGTTTGCATTGTGTGTTCCTTACCATTTTTGTATTTCCTTCTTTTGTCGATCAACTGAGCTATTTCTTCGGTAGCCTATAGGATTCTTCGCATTTACCTTCCTTGTTCCTACATTTACCTGTCCAACTTCCATGATTGCCCTTCTCAGAGATATCCTTTTCTCTTCAACTGAACCGCTACTGTGATACTGAGTATTGCATTGTCTTCAGCGTTAGAGAACTTCTATTGCACATCAACATTTGCCAGTACTTCAGTGTTCCACATATTTCCACACTGTTTCTTCCTGTCGATTCTCTTAAACTTCAGCCTACTCTTCATCAATATTAAATTGTGATTTGAATCTATATCTGCTACTATGTTCGTCTTAAAATCCAATATATGATTTCGATATCTTTGCCTAACCACGATGTAACCAAGTTGGTGCCTTCCCAGGAATACAGGGCTTTTCCAAGTATACCTCCTCCTCTTGTGATGTTTAAACAGTATATTCGCTATTATCAGTTTATTGCAGAACCCTATTAATCTTTTACCTCATTCATTCCTTTTACCGAGCACGTATTCTACTGTAACTTTACTTCCATTCATTCTCCAACCATAGTATTGTGTCACCAGTGGTTATTAGATTTTCATTGCCACTTACGTGTAAATTACACATTCTCTAACGTCATATGCTTTCTGTATCTCATCATCATCTACTTGATCTATTGTTGTTGCCGTGGGTTTGCTCTCGACTCTGATTTGTTCAGAGTAAGTCGGTCTCTGCCCTTTCTTCCTATTCATAACGAATCTTACCGCAGTTTTACCATTGTTTGCTGCTGTAGATATTCTGTAGTCACCTGACCAGAAATCCTTAACTTCCATTTCACTTATCCGATGCCAACCATATCTAGATTGAACCTTTGCATTTCCCTTTTCTGGTTTTCTAGATTTTACTGCCAGTTTCAAACTACTGACATTCCACGCTCCTATACGTAGACTCTATTTGTCATAATCATCTCCTCCTTGGTTGTCCCCTCCCAGAGATCCAAATGGGGCGACTGACCCAGAATGTTTTACCAGTGGAGAGATCATCATGTCCCTTTTTTGCGTTGCAGATCATACGTCTTGTGGGCACATATTAAGTGTATTTATCGTTGTGCTTTCCATTATCTTCTGCATTCTTATATCGTTTATCATTGCTGAGTCTCCCACCTTTCAACGGCGCTTTACTATCCCAAGAGTAGGAGTGTGCTCTGAGCCTGTTTCTCCTCATCCACACACTTTGCAAGGCAGTTAACAAAATGAGAAAGACTCCTTACGCCGGAAGTCTCACACGCTAACATGCGAATATGCAATCGATGGGTTCAGTTGCATCCTACTCAAAGTTGCGCATGATCTCAACTACCCTGTGACTAGCGCCCGAGAGGACAGAGATTTTTTCCTGCTTGGCTGTGCTGGAATATACAGCAACATCACATACGTTGAGTCTGTAAATGAATTTGTTTTCAGCAAGAAAAATGTATACATTGACAGAGCGTCGACGTCTGGAGCACTAAAGCCCGTCAGTACAGCGACTATGGTTTCGGCTTTCCTTCGACGAGGAAGCAGACAGAGCTGCACTGTCAGTGAGGTGTCCCAAAGGCATCACTGGGTGCAGCAATTGTACCATGTCGACTTTTCAGAGGAGTCACCGGTCTGCACACAGCATCTCGGCATATGTATCCCCTGTGGTGGCTCCAAAAAAAAAAAAAAAAACTTTTCGAGACTGCTCTGGTCATTGTCACAAGCCTACGTTTCAAGATTGCATTCGTCATCGTTACAAGTCAACGTTGCCAGATTGCATTGGTCTTCGTCACAAGTATACTTTGCCAGATTGAACTGGCCATCGTCACAATTAACTTTGCCAGATATCATTGCTCATCATCACAGGCGTCTAGCACCTGGCCTGATGGTATGAGAGTCGTCGAGTACACTTGACTCTGATTCGCGTAGCCGATTATATGGACAGCCGCCGTTACATTTTGACGTTTTAAGGACACTGGTTGAGCCCTGCCTTCGAGATCTCCGTGATGGAATCCCTTCGCCGGGAGGGGTGGCCGAGCGGTTCTAGGCGCTACAGTCTGGAACAGCGCGACCGCTGCCTCGGGCATGGATGTTTGTGATGTACTTAGGTTACTTAGGTTTAAGTAGTTCTAAGTTCTAGGGGACTGATGACCTTACATGTTAAGTCCCATAGTCCTCAGAGCTACTTTAACCATTTTATTTGGAAACCCTTCCCTACGTCGGAACCACCTGACTGATGATATTCGCGCAGTGGACTAAACAACGGTAACAATCAAACTGTGGCCTCAGCAGTGCCTGTAAGTTGGGTATTTTAGTATCAGAATCCCGCCCTCCTTAAGTATCTTCAACTCGCAACAAAATTAATAAATACATGAATGATTAGGTAGAAAAAAGCTACTGAAATGAAATGTTATTATTCTAATTTTTAGGTTATTGTAATATAAAACATGTGAATGCACAAAAGCAGAACATTGTTTAAAAAAACACGAAACATATTCGTAGCCCTAGAGGATGTTGACAGGTGGCAAAGTTATTAACAGGGAATGGGAGGGGAGGCAAGGTAACAGGACGTCACCCACAAAATACTAACAACAAACGCCATCTGGCTAATAAATGTAGAACTGACAGAGATTGTAAACATCTACCTCGATTTTAATACGACATACACTGAGGTGACAAAAGTCATGGGATACCTCCTAATATCGTGTCGGACATTCTTTTGGCGTGGACGCAACAATTCGTGGGAAGTCCCATGCATAAATACTGAGCCATGCTGCCTCTACAGCCGTCCGTAATTGCGATAATGTTGCCGGTGCCGGATTGTGTGCATGAACTGACCTCTCGATTATGCGCCTGTGACGTAATTATAACATTGTTCCAGAACACCCCTCTACATGCGACATATTCTCCCATAAGGAAAGCTTGCCGTCAAAAACGATCCACACCCCCAGCAACGAGGTCTGATGTCAACGGCGATCCTCCACTCGCACTGCGATATGATCCAGCAGGCGCGGAGATCGTCCCGCAAGAAAAACAATCAAGAATTTCACCACGTGCGACAGACAATACTCTTCCAGCTCGAAAGATAGTTAAAGTAGGCGCCAGACTGTTGCACGGCCCAGCCGGAAAAAACACCCCGTACTCGAGGGCGAGGCACCGATCAATGCCCCGCAACAATGCGGGTACGGGACCTCGCAAGGACCTGAAAACTTCAAAGGCGAGGGACGCTGCCTGTCTGAATAAGGCGGGGCGGTCCCCCTTTTTGTGACAGCTCAGGAAGTCTGCATGCCTTCCAAGAACTGCTAATCCTCGCATCGGCTTTGACCTCGGCCGTGGGTCCCGTCGCTCAGTACGATGGACGTACTTCCCAGGCGCACTCGGCGCTACGCAAAAAAATCCATTCCATTTTCAATTAAATTACCCCCAACTGTTAATCCTAGCGGCATACAAACCGTGTCATTTCATGTTATACAGGGTGTTACAAAAACGTACGGCCAAACTTTCAGGAAACATTCCTCACACACAAGTAAACAAAAGATGTGGACATATGTCCGGAAACACTTAATTTCCATGTTAGAGCTCATTTTAGTTTCGTCAGTATGTACTGTACTTCCCTCGATTCACCGCCAGTTGGCCCAGTTGAAGGAAGGTAATGTTGACTTTGGTGCTTGTGTTGACATGGGACTCCTTGCTCTACAGTACTAGCATTAAGCACATCAGTACGTAGCATCAACAGGTTAGTGTTCATCACGAACGTGGTTTTGCAGTCAGTGAAATGTTTACAAATGCGGAGTTGACAGATGCCCATTTGATGTATGGATTAGCACGAGGCAATAGCCGCGGCGCGGTACGTTTGTATCGAGACAGACTTCCAGAACGAAGGTGTCCCGACAGGAAGACGTTCGTAGCAATTGATCGGCGTCTTAGGGAGCACGGAACATTCCAGCCTATGACTCGCGACTGGGGAAGACTTAGAACAACGAGGACACCTGCAATGGACGAGGCAATTCTTCGTGCAGTTGACGCTAACCCTAGTGTCAGCGCCAGAGAAGTTGCTGCTGTACAAGGTAACGTTGACCACGTCACTGTATGGAGAGCGCTAGAAGAGAACCAGTTGTTTCCGTACCATGTACAGCGTGTGCAGGCACTATCAGGGGTGTGCAGGCACTATCAGGAGCTGATTGGCCTCCAAGGGTACACTTCTGCGAATGGTTCATCCAACAATGTGTCAATCCTTGTTTCAGTGCAAATGTTCTCTTTACGGATGAGGCTTCATTCCAACGTGATCAAATAGTAAATTTTCACAATCTACATGTGTGGGCTGACGAGAATCCGCACGCAATTGTGCAATCACGTCGTCAACACAGATTTTCTGTGAACGTTTGGGCAGGCATTGTTGGTGATGTCTTGATTGGTCCCTATGTTCTTCCACCTATACTCAATGGAGCACGTTATCATGATTTCGTAGGAGATACTCTACCTGTGCTGCTAGAACATGTGCTTTTACAAGTACAACACAACATGTGGTTCATGCACGATGGAGCTCCTGCACATTTCAGTCGAAGTGTTCGTACGCTTCCCAACAACTGATTCGGTGACCGATGGATTGATAGAGGCGGACCAATTCCATGGCCTCCACGGTCTCCTGACCTCAACCCTCTTGCCTTTCATTTATGAGGGCATTTGAAAGCTCTTGTCTACGCAACCCCGGTACCAAATGTAGAGACTCTTCGTGCTCGTATTGTGGACGGCTGTGATACAATACGCCATTCTCCAGGGCTGCATCAGCGCATCAGGGATTCCATGCGACGGAGGGTGGGTGCATGTGTCCTCGCTAACAGAGTACAATTTTGAACATTTCCTGTAGCAAAGTGTTTAAAGTGAAACGTCCCCTTAGAAAAATTATACAAGACTGTGCTTAAACTGACACACGATATTTTTAGCGCAACGCAATCTGACTTTGAAAAATCCCTACAAAAAAATGGCCCTGCCTAACATTAACCTATACGTTTCACAAATCGCTTACCTCACAAAAATCTTGGTTACTCGAACTACTGCAATACAGCGAGCGCCACTGCTGCCAGCTAAATAAAAGATTCAAACTACGGAAGGCACTAACTACTGATAGAGATAGTTAGCAAATGAAAGATTTTAATAGAGAACAAACAATGTATTTACCTTAATAACATCAAAAGTCATAATATTTATAGGAGTTCATGACATCCAGTCTTACAAATTTCAAAACTCCGCCATGTCTCTCCCCACATCCACCACTGCTGGCGGCTCACCTCCAACTGCGCAACGCTACGCGCTGTTAGCATCCAGGTGCCGCTGCCCAACACTACAATGGCAGACAACAATGCAAACTAGCCACAGACTGCACATAGCTCAGCCAGTGATTTTCATACAGAGCGCTACGTGGCGTTACCAATAAAAAAACCTAAACAGCCCACTTCCAAAAGTCACGCTGGTACGTTCTGTTGCTGTGTGTTTCCATTCCATGATCAATGTGTTTTGAAGAGAAGTAAGAAAATGAGCTCTAACATGGAAAGTAAGCGTTTCCGGACACATGTCCACATAACATATTTTCTTTCTTTGTGTGTGAGGAATGTTTCCTGAAAGTTTGGCCATACCTTTTTGTAACACCCTGTACATTAATTTAATTGCCCTCACCGGTCACTAAGTGACTGAGGTGGTTATAAAGCCTGTGTATTGATTATTTAACCCTTTGAAGACCAAGGTTTTTTACAGTCGCCTGCTTCTCCGGACTGAATTACTTTGGGATTGTTGAATTACATAAGTTTTTGAAATAAAACACGCTATTGGCTACCTATTTTCTCATCAACTCATTTTATAGTATTTAATTGCTTGATATGTATTACACGGAAGCGTAAAATTTTTTGTTTTGTTAAGGTTTTAACACAGTACATACAGCAGCGCCAAAAACACCAAGGCCACAAGTATCTCCAGTTTTTGTTCCTCTTCCTGTGTACACCGTAATTTCTAAAATAAATCTAGCTTCAACATTTCACAGTATAAACAATTTCATTCCAAATCGGCGCATTTTGCTTCGTATCTACTGTTTGAAAACAAAGAGAATCATCAACGCCCAAATCTCTGAATGGATTTATAATTAGCTGAAACGTCACTATCAAAAATTTTTCAGTATACTCTATTTTATAGAGCCCGTTCGCCCTCTCAGCGTCTCCCAAAACGCCTGCAGCACTAAAATGTAACATTCGAAGAATTGTCTGAAATCAGTACCTAGGCATTACTTTCGAATAGAAAGATGTTCCAATCAGTGGTTCTGTAGACCAATAGTCCTTCATTCTATTCTTTTTTAAGCGAGCCATCAGCATGCAGACTGATAAAAACTGATACATCTCGTCTGCAGTTTTGTTAGTCCGCTGTCTTCCCCTGGAAGATCCTTGACATCGGCCATTAACTACTTTGTAAAATATGTGTTTCATTGGAATTGTACCCCATGAACTGCCTATCCGATATAAGCTCCAAATATTCACTCTTGCTAGTTTCCTCATGTAGTCCAAAATATGGATTCATTCCATAATTGTCGCTGAAAAAGCGTAATTCTGAGCTGTAAAGCCAGCCGGAGTGGCCGAGCGGTTCTAGGCGCTACAGTCTGGAGCCGCGCGACCGCTACGGTCGCAGGTTCGAATCCTGCCTCTGGCATGGATATGTGTGCTGTCCTTAGGTTAGTTGAGTTTAAATAGTTTTAAGTTCTAGGGGACTGATGACCTCAGAAGTTAAGTCCCATAGCATTCAGAGCCATTTTTTGAGCTGTAAACATGTCGTATTTCAGTCATCTCTACATCCTGTTTCCGACTTTTTCCTTCATTCTCGCCTGTGAAGGGCCCTGGTTCGTGAATAATGTTAACGTTACTGAATGCATCTTCACTTTCTCTTTGTAATCCCTTGCAGTCTTCGTCGCCTTCGAAAGCACTACCACGTTCCGCATCCGAGTCTTCATTTGTACTTCTGTAATTTCGTCAACACCTGAACCTTTCAAAAGTGTCATTCTCACAAAACACGAAAACACAAGTGCAAGTATCGAGTTTAGTTCTCATTGATCGAATGTGTACAAGACCTCCTCAAAACGCAAGCATAGTCAGATGTTCGCAACAGATCGTGGCACCATTTCATCACATAAGGGAGCAATCGCACCTATATGGTGGCAGTTAACACATGACAGAAAATCGAAAAAGTCGCCGCACACTCATAATCTGCGCGACAGTATGGCCGCCGCCGTACAGATACGGTTACAGTCTGCAAAGAATTAACTAACCAAGATAAAAGATAGCGAGCCCAAAGACTTGACTACCTTTCAACAGGGGGTGTTCTACCGTTGCCTGGTCCCTCGTATCTACGCCTCTCCCACACTGAAATCATCGGGCCTTGGGTTGCCGACAGAGTGGCAAGCTAGCCATTACAATTGATTAACTATGGTCTAGATTTTCCATGATGTTCTTCTAGTCGTTTTTTTACCCCGTTCTTTTTGTGGGATAGACTTACATATTACAATATGGTGTCCTCTACATTCTTACTTTTTATTTTCTTTGTTTTCTAAATTTCCTGAATGTATCAACAAGGAAACTGGCGGACGAATCTTTTGCCCATCATGGGCTGAAGTAACACTTATAGATAGGCAACCCCATAACGAATTTAACCATCATCCAAAACAAAAAATAAGTGTAACTAAAGCCGTAATTGTTAGGAGAAATAAAATATGCGAGCCGTTCACTTAGAAGTACTCAGTTACTTAGAATTGGCTTTCAAGAAAAATGGCTACTGTACTTCAATAATCAGATGGTATGCACAAAAGGCCCGAGACGAGACAATTTCAAAGCTTGTGAAGACCAATGGTCCCCTATGGGGGAAGTTATCCTTCATTTCATTAAGAAGGTGACAGACCGCGTCTGAAAATTTTTGGTCAAGTGTGGGTTTCAAACTATTTTTAAGCCCTCTTGGAGAATAAAAGGACGTATTAGAAATGCAAAAGATAAACGCCATTCACTAGCGACAGCCCATGTGTATTAAATTCCACACAGATGTGGCCAAGTGCATATTAGAATCATAAAAATCGCTTCTACAGAAGTAAGAGAAATTGTCGCCTTGATCAAGCTAATATTCAAGCGCAACAAAACGTGCCTGGGAACGTGGAGATCATGAAGTAAGACTGCGTGCGACTATCATTTAGTCAAAACAAAATATTATCATGCGTGCATATACTATGTGATCAAAAGTATCCGGACATCCCCTAAAACATACATTGTTCATGTTAGGTGCACCGTGCTGCCACCTACTGCCAGGTACTCCATATCAGCGACCTCAATAGTCATTAGGCGTAGTGAGAGAGCAGAATGGGGCGTTCCGCGGAACTCACGGAACTCAAACGTGGTCAGGTGATTGAGTGTCACTTGTGTCATACATCTGTACGCGAGATTTCCACACTCCTCAACATCTCTAGGTGCACTGTTTTCGATGTGATAGCGAAGTAGAAACGTGAAGGGACACGTACGGCACAAAAGCGTACAGGCCGACCTCGTCTGTTGACTGACAGAGACCGCTGACAGTTGAAGAGGGTCGTAGTGAGTAATAGGCAGACAT
Organism: Schistocerca gregaria; assembly: GCF_023897955.1. NCBI lineage: Eukaryota > Metazoa > Arthropoda > Insecta > Orthoptera > Acrididae > Schistocerca > Schistocerca gregaria. The sequence continues at coordinate 164,800,924 of NC_064921.1, forward strand.
CTATCCAGACAATCACACAAGATTTCCAAACTGCATCAGGACCCACTGCAAGTACTATGATATTTAGGCGGGAGGTGAGAAAACTTGGACTTCATGTCGAGCGGCTGCTCATAAATCACACATCACGCCGGTAAATGAATATGTAACACGTCAGCCTCAGTTGCAAATAGAGACCAATCTTTATCCAGGATTCAGCCAAGATAATTTGGCCTTCTTCAGAAGCCAGTGACACTAAACTATTGCATGCCAAAGTTTGGCCATGTCAAGTATAAAACTGTAACAGCGTGGTAACCAGTCATAGATCTGCATTACTTGGGCTGAGCCGGCCGTCGTGACCGAGCGGTTCTAGGCGCTTGAGTCCGGAACCGCGCTGCTGCTACGGTCGCAGGTTCGAATCCTGCCTCGGGCATGGGTGTGTGTGATGTCCTTGGGTTAGTTAGGTTTAAGTAGTTCTAAGTTCTAGGGGACTGACGACCTCAGATGTTAAGTCCCATAGTGCTCAGAGCCATTTTAACCATTTGATCTTCAGGTGAAGAGAAACATCAGGCCCCACTGCGTGGACGAGGTCGGTAGGCCGCGATAAACGCGGCGAGCAGCAATGTACCGAGCATCGCTGATGGTCAAGCGCATGCACGCATGGGAATATAAATACGAAACAGTAGCTTTCTTTACATTAGGAATTGGATTAATATAAACATTAAAACCTTCAATAGCGTAATGTGTAAAAGAACTTACTTCTGAGAAGGACGATACCCCTATAACATATTCGGCGCCCGTAAGAAACACTAGCTGTTACTCGGCAAATTATTTCTCACTTTAGAATATATTGTTCAAACTTCATCTGGTTAATTAATAAACGTGTGTCTATTTACAGGAATGATCTGTAATATCGTGGAGAGTACATCAGTATGACTAAGCAACAATAAAGGCAACAGCACCTACAAACTTGAAAGTAGGTGAATTTGAATTAACATAGCATGAGTAGCAGTAATGAAGATAGCATTAACAAAAATTGCGTTGGGTGTGGGTGAGCCTGGCAGAACAGACAGATAGTAACTTTTATCCCACTTGTTAGATATTAATTATCTGTTACTTGTAGCCAGTCTGGATACTTGCATCCAATCTGGAATATGACTGTGGGATACATACCAATTCATCATGCAATTACCCGTTAAGTAATCGTTGTTGTTGTTGTGGTCTTCAATCCGGAGACTGGTTTGATGCAGCTCTCCATGCTACTCTGTCCTGTGCAAGCTTCTTCATCTCCCAGTAACTACTGCAACCTACGTCCTTCTGAATCTGCTTAGTGTATTCATGGTCAGTAAAGCTGCATGCCATCGGGAAAAATTACGGCTGTAGTTTCCCCTTGCTTTCAGCCGTTCGCAGTACCAGCACAGCAAGGCCGTTTTGATTAGTGTTACATGGCCAGATCAGACAATCATCCAGACTGTTGCTTTTACAACTACTGAAAAGGCTGCTGCCCTCTTCAGGAACTACACGTTTGTCTGGCCTCTCAACAGATACTCCTCCGTTGTGGTTGCACCTGAATCGCTGAGGCACGCAAGCCTCCCCATCAACGGCAAGGTCCATCAGACAATATTCTCCGTCTCGTTCATAGGCAGAAATGTATATTTAAGTCTGCAAATGTAACCTAGACTTTTTGTTATGACTGTGGCGTTACACCCCCAGTCACATTGATATTAAATGTTATTCGTAAGCAGAAACGCATGTTTAAATGTCTAAATGGACATTTTACCTAATGTCAGTCAAATTTTTTTTTTTTTATAATTGAGGACTGTGGCTTTGCGCGTCCAGTCTGATTGATACTGATGGTTAACTTCTGGTCTTTCATTAATCAGTGTCAGACAATGACGGTTTAACACACCTGGACACTAACTTATTATTTTAGTACAAAATATTTAGGCACTGCTGCCTTTCTTTCTTTCAACCATTATGTTTTACTAAGAATATGTAATTTGACACAATATACGTGCATGTACATTGTTCCATTGTATTTTTATGGCGTTATACGCCAAATTTATAAAAAGGTCCTCGGAAACCTAACACTTAGCTTTATACTTTTGTAGTACCACGATTTACGTGTTACATCACGTTAAGTTACTACCTGTATGTTTTGCCAGGCTTACCCAGTTTCTAACCACCCAACGCAATTTTTGTTAATGCTATCTTCATTACTGCTACTAATGTTATGTTGATGCAAATTCATGTACTTTTAAGTTTTTAGGTGCTATTGCCTTTATTGATGCTGAGTCATACTGATGTAGTCTCCACGATATTACAGATTATTCCTGTAAATAGCCACACATAGTTTATTAATTAACCAGACGAAGTTTGAGCAATGTATTCAAAACTGAGGAATAATTTGCGGAGTAATAGCTAGTCTTTCTTACGGGCTCCGAATCTGTTTTAGGGGTAGCATTCTCCTAAGAAGTAAGTTCTTCCACATATTACGCCATTAAACGTTTTAATGGTTATATTAATCCAAGCCTGCCGGTGTGGCCTAGCGGTTCTAGGTGCTTCAGCCTGGAACCGCGCGGCCGCTACGGTCGCAGGTTCGAATCCGACCTCGGGCATGGATAGGTGTGATGTCCTTAGGTTAGTTAGGCTTAAGCAGTTCTAAGTTCTAGAGGACTGATGACCCCAGATGTTAAGTCCCATAGCGCTCAGAGCCATTTGAACCATTTATTAATCCAATTCCTAAGGTAAAGAAAGCTACTGTTTCGTATTTATATTCCCATGCGTGCATGCGCTTGACTATCAGCGATGCTCGGTACATTGCTGCTCGCCGCGTTTAGTTCGGCCGCAGCTCTCGCGGCCTACCGACCTCGTCCACGCAGTGGGGCCTGATGTTTCTCTTCACGTTAAGTTCAAAAGGTTCAAATGACTCTGAGCACTATGGGACTTAACATCTGAGGTCGTCAGTCCCCTAGAACTTAGAACTACTTAAACCTAACTAACCCAAGGACATCACACACATCCATGCCCGAGGCAGGATTCGAACCTGCGACCGTAGCAGCAGCGCGGTTCCGGACTCAAGCGCCTAGAACCGCCTGGCCACAACAGCCGGCTCAGCCCAAGTAATGTAGATTTATGACTGGTTACTACGGTGCTACAGTTTTATACTTGACATGGGCAAACTTTGGCATGCAATAGTTTAGTGTCACTGGCTTCTGAAGAGGCCAATTTATTTTTGCTGAAACCTGGATAAAGACTGGTTTCTATTTGGAACTGAGGCTGACATGTTACAATTATCACAACTGCTGACAGGGCTGCAGAATATTAAAAATTCTTACGCAGGTCAATCCCAAACGACGCCTCGCTTGGGGGTAAGGAGCGTAAACATTGGACGATTGAACAATGAAAAAACGTTGGCCGGCCACTGTGGCCGAACGCTTCTAGGTGCTTCGGTCCGGAACGGCGCTGCTGCTACGGTCGGAGGTCCAAAACCTGCCTCGGGCATGGATGCGTGTGATGTCCTTAGGTTAGTTAGGTTTAAGTAGTTCTAAGTTCTAGGGGACTGATAACCTCAGATGTTAAGTCCCATAGTGCTTAGAGCCATTTGAACCATTTTGAAAAACGTAGTGTGGAGTAACGAATCACGGAAAACAATGTGGAGATCCGATGGCAGGGTGTGGGTATGGCGAAAGGCCGGTGAACTTCATCTGCCAGCGTGTGTAGTGCCGACAGTAAAATTCGGAGGCGGTGGTGTTATGGCGTAGTCGTATTTTTCATGGAGGGGGGCTTGCACTTGCGTGGCACTATCACAGCACAGGCCGACATTGATGTTTTAAGCACCTTCTTCCTTTACACTGTTGAAGATAAATTCAAGAGTGGCGACTGCATCTTTCAACACGATCGAGCAACTCTTCATAATGCACGACAATAACATTCCTGTAATGGAATGGCCTGCACAGGCTCCTGACCTGAATCCTACAGAACATCTTTGGGATGCTTTGGAAGGGCGACTTCGTGCGAGTCCTTACCGACCGACACAGATACCTCTCCTCAGTGCAGCACACCATGAAGAATGGGCTGTCATTCCTCAAGAAACCTTACAGCTCCTGATTGAACGTATGCCTACGTCTACGTCTACATTACTCTGCAAGCCACCTAATGGTGTGTGGCGGAGTGCACTTTCGGTACCACTATCTGATCCCTTCAACCCTGCTCCACTAGCGAATAGTGTGTGGGAAGAATGATTGTCGGCAAGCCTTTTTATTGGCTCTAATTTCTCGAATTTTCTCCTCGTGGTCAATACCCGAGATGTATGTGAGGGGAAGTAATATGTTGTCTGACTCCTCCTGATAAGTGCTGTTCCGAAATTTCAATAGTAAATCTCTCCTCTCTATCTCCTCTATCAGTCCTACCTGATAAGGATCCCAGGTAGATGAACAATACTCAAGAATCGGGCGAACAAGCGCCTTATAAGCCACTTCTTTCAGGGATGAGTTACATTTCCTTAAGCTTCTTCCGATGAATCTGAGTCTGGTGTCTGCTTTTCCCGATATCTGTTTTATGTGGTCATTCCACTTAAGGTCACTCTGGATAGTTACGCCGTCACCAGCTGTTTTGTCATCGGTAGTCTGGCTGTACAGTAGAGAATTTCTTTGCCATGTGTGCTCAATATGTTACATTTATTTACGTTCAGAGCCTGCACCATTCATCAATTCTCTGCAGGTCGTTCTGCAAATTCTTACTATGCCCTGGTGTTGCTACTTTGATGTAAACAACTGCATCGTCTGCGAATAGCCTTAAAGAGCATCCGACGCTTTCTACTAGATCATTTATATATGTTGTGAACAGAAACGGTCCTATCACACTTCCCAGAGGTACTCCGTATATTACCTTTACATCTGTCGACTTAGTTCCGCTAAGAGCGACGTGTTGAGTTCTATCTGCAAGAAAGTCTTGAAACCAATCGCAAGTCTGCTCCGATACTCCGAAAGCTCGTATTTTCTTCATTTAATGGCAGTGAGTGACGATGTCAAATGCCTTACTGAAATCAAGGAACACGGCATCAGCCTGAGCGCCGTTGTCCACTGCGCTGTGGATCTCGTGGAGGAACAGAGCGAGCTGAGTTTCGCAGGATCTCTGTTTGCGGAATCTATGTTGATTTTTATAGAGGAGCTGTTCATTTTCCAAGAACGTCATGAGCATAAAACATGTTCCATAATTCTACAACAGATTGATGTCAGCGATATAGGTCTATAATTGTGTGGATCTGATTACGGCGTTTCTTAGAAACGGGAATGACCTGCGCTTTTTTCCAGTAGTTAGGTAGCTTTCGTTGCTCAAGCGATCTACGATAAATTACTGCTAGAAGGGGAGCAAGTTCTTTCGCATAATATTTATAGAAACTTATAGGTATCTCATTTGGTCCTGAAGCCTTTCCACTACTAAGCGATTGTAGCTGTTATTTAATTCCGCGATCGGTTGTATCAATATCTGCCATTTAGACATTCGCACGACGATTGAAAGGAGGGACAGTGTTACGACCTTACGCGGCGAAACAACTTCGGAAGACGGTGTTCAGTATTTCGGCCTTCTCTCTGTTATCTTCCTTTTCGTTGCCGGTGTCGTCGCTGAGAGAATGAATAGATGATTTTGACCCACTTACTGATTTTACATACAACCAAAAACTCTTAGGGTTTCTAGTCAGGTCGGTTGACAACGTCTTACTTTCGAAATCATTGAACGCTTCTCTCATTGCTCTCCTTACGCTCATTTTCGCTTCGTTCAGATTTTATTTGTCAGGTAGCCTTTTTATTTCCCTTGTATCTGAGATGAAGTGCTCTTTGTTTACGTAGCGCTTTTCTAACGCGGCTATTAAACCTTGATGGATCTTCCCCATCCCTTGAAACCTTATTCGGAACATACTTGTCTAGGGCATATTGAACGATGCATTTGAATTTTTTTCCATTTGTTCTCGACATCTTTGTCCTCATCACCGAATATTTGATGCTGACTACAGAGATATTCTGAAATTTTTATCCTGTCACCCTTGCTGAGCAAATATATCTTTCTACCTTTCTTAACATTGCTTGTAAGACCTGTCGTCATAGATGCTGTGACAGCCTTATGATCACTGATAATTTCCTCTACGTTAAGAGATTCGATAAGTTCAGATCTATTTGTTGCCAGGAGGTCTAAGTCGTTACCCTCACGAGTTGGTTCTCTAACTATCTGCTCAAGTTATTTTTCGGACAAGACATCCAGAACAATGCCACACGAGTCCCTGTCTCTGGCACCAGTTTTGATGGCATAACACTCCCAATCTATACCTGTCAAGTTGAAGTCAGCCCATATTACAACGGCATGATCACGAAAATTACTAATGATATTCTGCAAGCTCTGTCTGAAGCGCTCTACAACTACAGATCCTGACCCAGGTGGTCTATAAAAGCATCCGATCACCATTTTTGACCGTTCTTTGATACTCAGTTTCACACACGTTAATTCACATTCGGAATCCGTGATAACCTCGCTAGATTTTATCGAATTTTTTACTGCAATAAACCAGCCACCACCAGTGGCGAGTAACATATCCTTACGATAAACATTCCAGTCTGAACTTAGGATTTGGTTGTCACTGACGTCTGGCCTCAACCAGCTTTCTGTTCCCAATATTATCTATGCATTATAACCTTCAATAAGCGATAAAAATTCTGGGACCTTTCCTCGGGTGTTCCTGCAGTTTACTAAAATCATATTAATCTTTTCTATCTGATCTGTGAGGACCAAGATTCTCTGAGGCCGCCGTGGCTGATTTAACAGACAAATCGTGTTTTCTCCCAAGGGAAGGGTCCTCTAACCTAAAATAGCCGCACACCACACGTACTCCGCTACCCTAGTAGCCGCTTCCTGCGTGTAGTGAGAGTGGTAGCTGTCATCGAGGCTAAGGTTGAGCAAACACCATATTGAATTTCAGCATTACCGATGGAGGGCGCCACGAACTTGTAAGTCATTTTCCGCCAGGTGTCCGGATACTTTTGATCACATAGTGTACATGCAAAGCCAGTAAAGTTGTATAGGCACCATGAACATTTTAACAGAAAGTAAGAGTGAGTTCAAATAAACAAAAATATGAACGTCGACTTTCCACGTAGAGTGTAAAGATCGATTACTTTTAATCGGGATGATGTCGCTGGTCAGATACAACCATCGATATCAGGTGCTTAGTAGTGGAGCCGATTTATCTCTGAAGATGCCTCCCGAAAATAGGAAGGAAACCTATGTAATATCTGTATACAACGACCGCAGGCTCTCAACCCAGACGTTGTAATTCATATTAAATGAACAAAGTTCTATAACAGTCCATCCGGCCCTCACACAACGGAAATGAAACAGGACAAATAGGAAAATAGAATAAAATAAAACAGTTAGAGGATGTGGCAAAATAGGTGTCAGAAAGTGTTTGTCTACTATGGTTGATCGTATGCGATAAATGAGTCCACTACTGATATATTTGTATTGTAGCTCTGAAAATTCTATAGCTCACTCAAGAATGTCGAATTCAATTTTCAGATTGAAAGCACGAACATTGCAACAACCTTTCTCTATCGTAAAGAGGTTTTACAGGAATTCTGGACATGTCGTTATGGTGACACGCGCATTCAACAGTTCACTTGATGAAAGAACAGCACCATCCGGAATGACCACCATCCGGAATGACCACCTCTCCGTGAGATTACAGCACTGGGAAGAGGTCCAATTTAAACATCCTGTTATACGGATTCTGTAAAATGCGAGGAGCCCACTATATCAAAAAGTCATTCAGCGGAGTCACTCAGGATGTCAAGATTGTCCCTCCTGTGGATGACGAAAGAGAAACTTAACCTTTTCCCTTACAAAATTCAACTGTGCCAACCTTTGAAGGACAGTGATGTGGAGCAGTGATATTTTTTGGCAGCTGCCGTGATTGAGCCCTTTGAAAATGAATCATCTCCATGGGAATATCAACAAACGACACTGGCTCCACGGGGATAATGTGAATCCACTAGTTCGGGATGCTGCACATAGTGTGAAATGACCCATGTGATTATTTCTGTTGGCATTATCTAAAGTAAAGAGTCATCAAAGATACACACTGCAGTTTGCAGAAAGATCTGCGCAATCCAGAATTGTTATCTTAAGTGGTTCATCACGGAATTTAGTTCAAGATTGTGCACATTCGTTGCTGCAGAAAGAAAGAAATGGGAGGGAAGTTTCTAAGGTCCCATGGTAGGGAAAAGCTGTTATGGAACGACGCATGAAGAAGAGAATTCCGGGAACGGTAAAACTAAGTCGGCTGTTCGCTTGCTATTGTCGTAAGATGGTTCAAATGGCTCTGAGCACTATGGGACTTAACTTCTAAGGTCATCAGTCGCCTAGAACTTAGAACTACTTAAACCTAACTAACCTAAGAACATCACACACATCCATGCCCGAGGCAGGATTCGGACCTGCGACCGTAGCGGTGTTGCGGTTCCAGACTGTAGCGCCTAGAACCGCTCGGCCACAACGGCCGGTTGTCGTGAGATGATTGAAGGACAATGAAACCACGAACAGGCGGCAACGTGTTGGGGATGCACGCCTCATCGGAGAACGTGGAAGTCGGAAGCAGGATCTGTTGCACATCGGATGACAGATGATGTTGGTACAAACAGGTTTTGGAGCACACTGAATCATAGCACAATGTTGAACATGGCGCTCCACAGCAGACTACCTCTAAGTATTCTCAAGCTAATCCAACGACATCGTAAAATTAGGATCGTAGTGGGCACGGCATCGTCGTGGATGGTCCGTGGAACGTATCCTCTGGATGGATGAATCACGTTTCTTATTACAACAGTTCGTGTTGGAATACGCCGTCATCCAGGCGAATAGCTACTCGAACCATACACCGCGCCACAGACGCTGGTCAGTGGGTGTAGCATTAGGTTATAGGGGTCGTTCATCTTAGCACCACTGGATCTGTGGTAGTAATCGAACGAACCACGCTATTTGTATATTACGTGAATATTGATACGGATCATCTGCGTCCTTCGTGCTTGATGTAATCCTCGACAGAGATGGCATCTTCCAGTAGGACACCCCCCGTGCCACAACGCTAGTATCTGGTGCCACATACTTCCCGAAACCTGCCAAGGACTTATCGAGTCCATTTCACCCGGAACTGTTTCTGTACTGTGTTACAAATGTGAACCAACATGCTATTAAGCAGGTTGTCTTAAAGTTTTGGCTCACTGGCAGCTATAAACTTGTGTACACCCTTAGGAGCCGAGCGGCTCATGAACCTCTCGTCAGCACGTTACTCTCCAGTGTGTACGTGAGCCCAGCGGCTGGATCCAACTGCTGTGGGAATGGTATTGTTGCTCGTTGATGGGCGTCCACGCTCTCGCGAGCAATGTGGCGCACCGAACGGTTAGGAGACTACTTCGTGTGAGTTCTCTCTCTGAGTGACTCATAAGCCAATCGTGAACGCGTTGCTCGCAAGCGTACACCCAACTTAAGGGGCTTCTACATGTCGAAAAGCATTGTGTGTACGATCGTCAGCTACTTAATTCCAGCTGTAGTTACGTGAGTGATTTACATTCCATTTGACAAAATGAATTCGACTTCCATTTAAAAATTACGGAGACAGTTCAGGAATATTTTCTGAGTATTTTGCTCTAAGGGTCTAAAGGCACGTTACAGAATAATTGCATTTCATTTGATTTCTAACACCCGCCCCACTCATCATTGTGTACAGGGTGCATCTGAAAAATTCTGTGAATGGTCCCAGCGAATAAAGGAAGCAAGAGTTGCCAACAAAATACCTTTACTGGCCTTCAAAGTAACCACCGTTAGGTACAATACGTTTCTGACAACGGTCGTAAAGCTGTTGGAAAATGTCAACAAATCTCTATATATACGAGAGATTTTCCGTAAGTCATGACAATTATGGGAGATCGGGCGAACGTGCCGCATCACCATAATCAATGAAAATACAGTCCAAAGCCGCGGCAAACATTACCGAAATCGACCGACAGATTACGACCGATTTCGGGGATGGCTCGGTATTAGCGAATGCCGTGCTACATAGAAAATTGTAAATTTGTGGTAAGATCTTATGGGACCAAACTACTTAGGTCATCGGTCTCTGAGCTTAGACACTACGTAATCTAACTTACGCTATGGACAACACACACACACCCATGACCGAGGGAGGATTCGAACTTCCGACGGGGAGAACCGCGCGGACCGTGACAAGACGCTACAGACGGCGCGGCTACCCCCGGCGGCGATATGCTATAAGATGGATCCTCCCCCACCCATCCTACTCACGAGGCCTCAGTCCATGCGACTTTGACCTAATTCCCCAACGGAGGAAACCATTGCGTGGGAGACGCATTGCTGCAGTCATGGACTGCGCGGCTTGTCCCGGCAGAGGATCGAGTCCTCGTCTCGGGCATGGGTGTGTGTGTGTGTGTTTGTCCTTAAGATAATTTAGGTTAAGTACTGTGTAAGCTTACGGACTGATGACCTTAGCAGTTAAGTTCCATAATATTTCACACACATTTGAACACTTTTTGGAGACGCTTTGCAAACAGGGCGAATGTCCTCACAACATTTCGGCGATATGGCACATATTGATGACAATGCGAGTGCATACAACGCCTGACCCATCGTTGGAAACGCTGTAAGTGTGCACTGGGGGACCATTTTGAAGCACAGCAGTTGCTTTTGATTCATTTTTATTCCATTCGTACTCGTACACAGCAAATTTACTCAGAGATCCAATGTGTGTGTCTCATTTCACCCTCTGCCACGACCTCCTATTCTGGAATCCTATTTTACAATGGCATTCAGATACACACTGCTGTACCGGTTTAATGCACATCGTGGTATACCCATGTTGTATCATTATCGTAAGATATACCATACCAGCCATTATATATATATATATATATATATATATATATATATATATATATATATATATATGTGTGTGTGTGTGTGTGTTTGTGTGTGTCTGTTTGTTCTGTTGACATATCCGCCGTTATAGCGTTTATCGTAAATGTGATCTATGGGATAAGTAAGTAACAAAGAAGTGTAAGATATCCTCAAACTGAATGCGGCCTTCGCATAGATGAAATAGTCGAAGTAATCGCTACGCAACGCAGGCACCATTCATTGCAGTGTACACCCTGTGGCAATCTGACAGTATATTTCATTCAGGCCCAGAGTTTCCTGTTTCCTCCTACTGTTCTCATATTTCTGAATTTCTGTCGCAATACAGTTGCTTCACAAGCATCCGCAACCGTCCCCGTATTTGTCAGTTCAGACTTTCCCTTCAGTCAGTCTTCCACTGAGTAACAGGCTCTCTTGCCTCCTCTGCCCCATTTCATGTGATGGCACTCCTCGTAGTCCCCACGTCAGCTGCATCACTTTCCCTCCAGCCGGAAACGAATTCTGTCAACAGGTCGCCGTCTTCTCCCGTGATGGAAGATAGACGAGTAATCATGTGTATGTAAATGGAATAAGTTGCTTTCTGTGTAATTTCCTGTTTTAACTGTACGCGTCCTGTGACATTGAAACTGGAAGTTGGAAACCAACCCAGAATTAGTCACAATGGATTTTGCAGTCAATTGAAGGGATCGGTGGAAGAATGGATTAGTTTGATGACGGCATTTCTTGTATAGTCGGATGCACAATATGCTAATAACAAGTACATCCGGTTGTACTGCTAGAAACAACTGCCTACAGTACAAACTGTTTTGTCATATTGTACTTATGTTCTTGGATTAGAATGTTCTTCAGTTTAATTAGAGCGTTTCAGGTCAACAGATTATGATGGTGTGTAATGCCTGGTGCCTGATACACACTGAACAAAATAATAATTTGATATTGGTATAGACAGAGAGGTCCTAAAAATGTATCCACTGTTTAAAAGTGCATAACTGGCGAACTAATTCACGGAGTTGTCACATCTTTGTAGTGTAATAGTTTGTAGTTCCGGCAATCGACACACAAGCGTTGTATTGCTTTGTTTTGTTTCGTCAGATGACAGTCTCCAGATAGTGGTTTGCTCTTAGTTGCACCCAGTTACTCGAGTAAACATGGCTGGCGCAAGGCTTACATTCGATGAGCTTCAGAAGTTTCAGACATCCATTTTACCTGCCATCCGAGACTTGTATAGAGACGGAAGAGCTTACCTTCAACAAGATGGAGCCCCAGCTCACTACCAAAATCGTGTTAGGGCGTATCTCGACGAAAATCTACCAGGAAGATGGATAGGTCGTAGAGGTGCTGTGGAGTATGCACCACGTTCCCCAAACCTAACTCCTCTGGACTTTTACCTGTGGGGAACACCAAAAGACGTTGTTTATCGACTAAAGCCACGCACATTGGATGAACTTCGAGTATCCATCGTACATTCATGTGAGAGTATCCAACTGAACACGTCGCAGTCAGTAGTTCGTGCTGCAGTTCGGCGGCGTCGTTTGTGTGTGGATGTTAATGATGACCATTTCGAACACCTACAGTGATATCTTTAAGTTGGACTTTAAGCTACACTTTCACCAAAAATGAGACAACTCTGCCAATTAGTTCGCAAGTTATGAACTTTTTAACAGTGGGTACATTCTTTTGGACTCCTCTGTATAGTGTAATGGATCCTCAATTGTTAGACGTATCTCATTATAGTTCATCTTTTATACACGATGTTCTGTATTTTTTTATCTGAAGATAACGCGTCAGTGAAATGAAAATAGTCATCAATAAAGACATTTTCGCTATCTTGACCAAGGATTTTTAATCCATACGAATCTCTTGTCTCGCTATTGGACAATGCCAAATAACAGCAAAATAACCTTAATCAGCTGTGAGTTAGCACTTCCTCCCGTCGACCACTTCAGTTGCACGCATTTAGAAGCTGGGTGGGTTACGAAAGTAACGCCCATGAAAGTGTGATAAGAATTTGGAAGAGAGTTAAAAATTTCTCTGCGTAGCAGTGAAACACATTTTTTTGTTTGGTTTTTGTAGGTGAAAAGTAACTATTTTTCAGTGCAATGCCCTCTTAAATCAAAGCAATCTGTCCTATATTGTTTTTTCCGTCAATAGATTTCATCTCTAAATTGCATTTCTAGGCGGTCTGCGCTGTCGTAACCTCACCATGGATATTAAAAATGTTTTCCACCCAAATTTTATTTAGATGTGGAAATGACGGACGGCAGAGAGTGAGGAAGTATAGCTGTACTAAATGGAAAACCTTACGAGTACACATTGCGAATCGAGAATAGACTGAAGAAAGATGAAAGTAAAGAAGAGTAGCAGAAATGAGATTAGTAATAAACGAAGTGTGGTAGTTCTTCTAATCTGGAAGCAAAATAACACATGGCAGGCGAGAGAAGGAGGACATAAAAAGCAGACCAGCACAGGCAAAGAAGGCGTTCCTGGCCAAACGACCTCTGCTAGTATCGAACATTGGCCTTAATTAGAGGAAGAAATTTATGAAAATGTAGGTCTGGAGCACGGCATTTTGTGCAAGTGAAACATGGACTGTGGGAAAGCCGGAACAGAAGCGAATCGAAGCGTTTGAGACGTGGTGCTATAGAAGGAAGTTGAAAATTGGGTGGACTGATAATTTAAGGAATGAGCAGTTCTCCACTTAATCCGCGAGTAGAGGAATATGTGGGAAACATTGACAAGAAGAACGGACAGGGTAGGATTGTGTTAAGGCATCAAGGGATAATTTTCATTGTACCTGAGGGACCTGTAAAGGGTAAAAGCTGCAGGGAAAGACAGACCTTGGAATATTAAACCAGTCAGAAGGCTGGGATCCCCCCTCCTTCCCTCCACCCCCACCCAATAATAATAGTATCAAAGCTGGTAAATTCGTACTGTAATCGTTTCAGTCTTTCAGTTCCATCTGTACTTTAGCAGGCAGGTACAGTATCCTGAAGAAGAACTTATATTTACCTTACTATTACTCTAGCCGTAAAAATATTATTGGCATTACAGTTTTTGCGTTTACTGAATGAACGAATACAGGTTATATTACAGGTATTTTTCGCCAATTTTGCCATTTTCCGGCAGCTTCCATATTTGCGTAGCAAAACCGTTCTTTTGGGGTATCCCGGCGCCACCGGTGGGCAGATGTATGAAGTTCGTCATTGGTAGTGAAATTGTTAACCCGCATGAGTTCTTTCATTGCGTCGAATAGGGCATAGTCGTTACAAGCCAGATCCCACGCTTCTGGAGTCTTGTCGAAGAATCATAACACGTCAGCGGTGTCCAATCGTCAAAGGAACTCTGATGCATCTGCACTATACTGTTGCACCAACTGTTGTCATATGTTCACACGCTCCTGTTTCTGTGCACACATCTTCCTCATCTTCAGATCTACTTGTTGCTGGTGTGGAAAATTTCCCGTGGTGGACTTGTTACCTTCTCTAGTTCATCAATTGTGATTCGCCTGCCGGCTGCTGTGACCAGCGGGTCTAGACGCTTCAGTCCGGAACTACGCTGCTACGGTCGCAGGTTCGAATCCTACCTCGGGCATGGATGTGTGTGATGTCCTTAGGTTAGTTAGGTTTAAGTAGTTCTAAGTCTAGGGGACTGATGACATCATGTGTTAAGCCCCATAATGCTTAGAGCCATTTGAACCATTGAAACGTCCACTTAGAAAAAATTATACATGACTGTGCTTAAACGGACACACAGTATTTTTAGCGCAACGCAATCTGACATTCAAAAATCCCTACAAAAGAATGGCCCTGACTAACATTAACCTATACGTCTCACAAATCACTTACCTCACAAAAATCTTCGTTGCTCGAATTACTGCAACACAGCGAGCGCCACTACTGCCAGCTAACTAAAAGATTCAAACTACTGAAGGCACTAACTACTGATAGGCACAGTTAGCAAAAAAAAAAAAAAGATTTTGATAGAGAACAAACAATGTATTTACCTTAATATTGTTCAAAAGTCATATTATATATATCAGTTCATGACATCCAGTCTTACAAGTTTCGAAACTCCGCCATCTCTCTCCCCTCCTTCACCACTGCTGGCGGCTCACCTCGAACTGCGCAACGCTACGCGCAGTTAACATCCAGCTGCCCAACACTACAATGGCAGACAACAATGCAAACTAGCCACAGACTGCACACAGCACAGCCAGTGATTTTTCATACAGAGCGCTATGTGGCGTTACCAATAAGAAAACCTAAACAGCCTACTTACTCCATCTGTTATTCTTCTGCGACCCATTATCAAGCCACTGACACTCTGGGCGCTGTTTGGATTGCGTGTTTTTCAGCACAGACCGGGCCGTTTCTGAACTCTGATACCCAACGAAACACGCATTAGTGGCCTGATGCTGTTTCCCCACATGTGGCTACTAAACACTTGTGGAAGGCTGAAGCAGTAAATCCCTCACTCCACTGAATTCACACCGTCCACCGTTGGTATGCTTGTCTGTCGTCTCATCAATGTCCACCAGCGCACTCGCAAGCCCGACCAAGTGATGCTGCATTGCGCCCCCCCCCCCCCCTACCCATCCCACCCAGTGGGGACCAGCAACACAATCTGGTGGCGGTAGACTGTACTATAGTTAGGCTTGCCATACAGTCCGCGATTTTATGCTCGAAGACGGGTGTCCTGGACGAAGAGGAAAATGTCCGCGAAAAAAGTGGCTAGTAAGTAAAAAAAAATTACGCAAGTTTTGCCACTGGCCACCGATCAAGTGTTTCATAACTCCTGCAAATTTGATGATAGCCGTTGAAACCTCTGCTGATATTCCGTGTCACTTCAGAAACGCTCGGCTATTTTCAGAACATACTGTGGAAGCAGTGCAATAATCGATTCTTTGTGATTGTTTCAGTTTTACGCTGTTGGTTTACAACATCTCTGCTGTCGGTATCTAATATACTTTGGTCGTGTAAAGTTAACAGGCTAGCTTTAACATCAGTCAGTGCAATGCTCCAAATCCAATATAACATGAAAAACACAAATTGCACAGATTTTCATAGACTGATTCAGAACCCAGGGCGAGTTTGTTTCTTCTAGCCAGGGCTCGGAGACATGAAACTAGCTTAAAGCATAAAGTGAAAGACATATATCAATTGTAGCAGCATGGTTGTGTACATGTTAGTAATTTGTGTTCAGTGCTTTAATTCAAAAGTTATTTAATGCCAATTGCAATTAAGTTTCTTCACCATTGACCACTCCTTTATAGACACCAGTAATGCTTGGATTAATTTTCCTTTCTAATTACAACTTCTTTGCTGACAGAATTAGTGTTTGAATTGTGGAAATTATGAAGGTTTGGCTGACGTGCAGAAAGGTGAAAGGACACTGTGTGATTCCAGGCTTCAACCACATCTTCATAATTACAGCTGTAAAGCAATAATGAAGATTCAACTGAAATGCAAACCAATGGTCACTTGCACAACATATCGGTCCGTGTTCCAACCACATCTTTATAATCACCGAATTTTGTCCTGGATTTTCGTCCTTGGATTATGACAACCCTAACTATAGTCTATCTTCACGAATACATCCACACGCATTTCAGACTGCTATTTCGCAGGGGTATAGGGGGAGTGCCAGTCAATACTGAACAAACTAAATATATGAAAGAAATTAGAACTGGTTAAATGCCTTAAAGACACATGTTATATTTATAATCGCATAATCTCAGAAATTATACGTTGTTTTCCCAGTTTCCGCCTGAAATTCCAAGTAAACCGTTATTTCGTCCAGTTGCGTTGCTAAATGACCTCAGACTGCTCGCGAGCTTCGGGAGCTGTCACGACCTTCAAAAACAGTTCAAATGGCTCTGAGCACTATGGGACTTAACATCTGTGGTCACCAGTCCCCTAGAACTTAGAACTACTTAAACCTAACTGACCTAAGGACATCACACACATCCATGCCCAAGGCAGGATTCGAACCTGCGACCGTAGCGGCCACGCGGTTCCAGACTGAAGCTCCTAGAACCGCACGGCCACACCGGCCGGCCACGATCTTCAAATGGTCGTTACTCTCGCGCTGGCGAATAATGCCTAAGGACATCACACACATTCATGCCCGAGGCAGGATTCGAACCTGCGACCGTAGCGGCCACGCGGTTCCAGACTGAAGCTCCTAGAACCGCACGGCCACATCGGCCGGCCACGATCTTCAAATGGTCGTTACTCTTGCGCTGGCGAATAATGCCTAATGACATCACACACATTCATGCCTGAGGCAGGATTCGAACCTGCGACCGTAGCGGCCACGCGGTTCCAGACTGAAGCTCCTAGAACCGCACGGCCACACCGGCCGGCCACGATCTTCAAATGGTCGTTACTCTCGCGCTGGCGAATAATGCCTAAGGACATCACACACATTCATGCCCGAGGCAGGATTCGAACCTGCGACCGTAGCGGCCACGCGGTTCCAGACTGAAGCTCCTAGAACCGCACGGCCACATCGGCCGGCCACGATCTTCAAATGGTCGTTACTCTTGCGCTGGCGAATAATGCCTAAGGACATCACACACATTCATGCCTGAGGCAGGATTCGAACCTGCGACCGTAGCGGCCACGCGGTTCCAGACTGAAGCTCCTAGAACCGCACGGCCACACCGGCCGGCCACGATCTTCAAATGGTCGTTACTCTCGCGCTGGCGAATAATGCCTAAGGACATCACACACATCCATGCCCTAGGCAGGATTCGAACCTGCGACCGTAGCGGCCACGCGGTTCCAGACTGAAGCTCCTAGAACCGCACGGCCACACCGGCCGGCCACGATCTTCAAATGGTCGTTACTCTCGCGCTGGCTAATAATGCCCACCCGTCCCCTACATCGTGCCATTCTGTACTGAAATCATTGCACCTGAAGTTTTGAAGTGTTTCGTATGTTCAGGAACTACTTCCAGCTGATACAGCAGCGTCAATTATTGCGAGTGGTTGCTTAAAAAGATTATGGAGGGTGGTCTTCGTGCAACACTGCAGGTTATGTGTGATGAAGTTTGGTTTCACCTTTCTGGCCATGTGAACAGCCAGACTAATCGCTACTGCCGCTTTCATATAACCTTCACACTGTGCATCAAATTCCTCTTCACACTAAAAGAGATTGGAATTTTGTGTGCGGGTTCGGACAATCGAATTATCCGTCCGATTACATTAGAAATCGGCGTCAGTGGAGACGTTCATTTTGTAATTTGGGACAACGTCTACTTTCCCTTAAGGGAATATGATACGCCGTATTGCGTCTCCCAGAAAGATGGAGCTACAAACCACGCGCCTTCACAGCTGCTGTTTCTTAACCATGAATCCTCCAGAGAAGGACGCATAACAAGAGAAGCCTTGCGGTCGCCGCTTCTATGCTTGTGATTTTATCTGTGGCGATATTTAAAAGGAAAGGAGTACGAAAACAACCGTGAAACGGTGGACTAACTGCAGAAAAACACTGGTGTACTGGAACAAACGTTATTACAGTTGTGCGTGAAGAGGCGCTGAAAGTAATTTTAGAAATACAAAAGAGCATAAAGGGGTAGGGAAAACTTTCTTGTACTGTTTTCAATTTTAAAATTATTTCCTGATTTTAAATAAAAAATAATAATTAGAAAGTAAAGTTATAGGGCAGTGTTGGCTGAGATATCCGATGGGGGGGGGGGGGGGGGGGTTATATTCTGCCTCCGCTAACGTTGGTCCCTTTCCTTGCGGATATATGACAGTTGTCCCATATGCGTACTTTTATAGCTTACGTGTTGTGCTGTATGATTGTAAATTTGTGGTAAGGTCTTATGGAACCAAACTGCTGAGGTCATCGGTCCCTAAGCCTAGACACTACATATTCTAACACGGCTACCCCCGTCTCGTAAGAGCAGATAACCCTCCCTGGAAACCGTTCATCCTCGCGAAGCATGCCTTCAAACCATTCGCAGTACTCTACTCTTCGATCCGGGTCATCCTCGTTCATAGCGTACCGCGATCTTGGAATATACTCTTTCAGCATTGCAGCTTTCAGAATTCGTCGCACCCTTGATTGCTTACCCCGCTTTCACGTGCAACCTGCTTCGCACAATTTTGAGGTGACCTAGTAAAATGTTACAACACAGCAGAGCTGGAAGCTGGGCTTGTTGATGTTTTTGTCGGCCAGAGCTTTCTTTAAGCACATCCTGAACAGTACCATTGATTTCAAATTTACACGAATACGGTAAATTGTTTTAGGTGATGGTGGCTGAGTTCCTTACACATTGCGCCATATCCGTAGTACCTAAATTATTTTTTCGTACTTTGAGAACCACTTCAATGCGACCTTGCGTTGCTCAAACGACAGTTTTACTTCATTCATTCCTGCACTGTCACCTGCTGGAAAACGCACACCAAGATGAGTCGAGAAAACAACGGACTACGCTATCGCCAGAATTGCAACGATATGTCGTTTTGCTCCAGAAATATTGACTTCCAAAAAGTGTCGAGTTTTTCTGGGCCCCTCTGTTTGTTATTAACTTTTTCACGACAGGGGGCTGCTCTACGGATTTACGAACTGTCTCTGATTGACTTGAATATTTTCGTCATGATCCTTTACGATCAATAGTTCTGATTCCAGGAAATTTCGATATAGCTTGAACACAACCTGTGAGGTATTTGCGATAATAAATACGCATTTATTATGAAATTAATACATGTAAAAATGCAAGTGATTTATTAATTAAAGAAAGTAAAATAAAAAGTAGTCTAGTGAAATGAAAATGTAAGATCTTTTTCAGTCCTTTTTTTCTCACTTCACTCCAGCCGTGCGGGTTGTGTTTGGCTCTCACCCACTGAAAATGGGATCCGCCCATACGCCGCTGGGCTAATGACATTTCATATTACCAGTTACGCGATTAGTGTGGTCTTCTGTTTCTGAACGCAGCACTCCTGGGCATGACTACATATATCGAGGCAGCTCAGGCCCCCTAAAAATCAGTGCAATTTTTTCCCAGATATATGACCGCGTCAGAATCTGCTATTTGCCAAGTGGAAGCTATGTAGGCATGGTGTGTGTTCACAACATAGGCTCTCTCATTGCTGGTAGCAGCACACAGTGCTATTTGAAATCAATTGTGTGGTGAACGCCTTGCGAGGTGGAAGTAACCCGTGTTGAGCAGCGCACATAGATCAAAATAGCCGTTCTCCGAACTAGAAATGAGAGAATGTCACAGTGAGCTAGTGGAAACCCTTGGGAATAGTGTCCTCCCATACCGTATAGTGATATGAGAGGTTGGAAAGTTTCAGCAAAGACACGTGGCAATTGGTAATAAGCAACGCTCTGGACGACCTGTCAGTTTATAGTAGGCGTGTTGATATTTTTAAAAATATCGGGAATCCGATATATCGATACTTAGAAACGTCAGTACCGGCTTGCTGTAAATCGAAGAAAATATCGATTCATCGATATATCGACGGAAAAATACCGACGGGACTGCTTATACAAATATCAAAAATGGCTCTGAGCACTATGGGACTCAACTGCTGTGGTCATCAGTCCCCTAGAACTGAGAACTACTTAAACCCAAGGACATCACACACATCCATGCCCGAGGCAGGATTCCAACGTGCGACCGTAGGAGTCGCACGGTTCCGGACTGCGCGCCTAGAACCGCGAGACCACCGCGGCCGGCTATACAAATATCGGCTGTACATTGTAAATATACTGCCGGTTTTGAGGCTGTATTTCTAAGTATTGATTTATTATTAGATATTCTGTACATCAACAAGCCAGCAGCCTGCTTATCCCCCTCAGAGCACGAGTTGAAAAGAAAACGATGCACGTCCACGCTTGGCGATAACCACTTTGCCAACTATGGTAACTGCATGTAAGTGGCACAATAAAAGGTGTCCAATGGGTCCGTCCGTAATGAGTTTCATCACACATCGGATTTGTCCGGAACACTTCATGTCGGCTTCCCTGTTTTTTTCATTTCTGCCAACGCCACGGACCTAACAGTTGTATTGTCAAAATTGCGTGGTGAAGCAAAACGTTGCGGCTTCTGTTGATAGTTCCGAGCGCCGATTATGTCAGTATTTCCCCTCACACTTTTCCATCCACCGTAAAGACCAGTCTTCTCTAATAGATTTTTGTTCACCATTGTCAGCAATTGTTTTCGAAAAATGCTGATGTGATGAAATAGCACACTAGCGACGTCAAAAATTGTTCTTTTACGCAACTGGTATGGTATTTCTTCACGTCGAAGATCTTGTTATTCTATCCACATATCCGCCCTCTCCCCCTCCCCACCAGTGCAATCGGATTTCTTTTTTTGTGCGCATACACTTGCTTCTCACAGTCAAAGAAAAAAGACATGACGAAAGCTCAAAGAGTACTAAGATCCCTTCACACAGTGAAAGTTAATTACGTTGTACTACAGTTACACAAAGAGAAGTTCAAATATTAACCGAAAATTGTGAAAAAATATAATCTAAAATAAAAATATCGGCACTCGATATTGCCATTTTGATATCAATGTATCGATATGTTGTGGGAAGTAATACCGCCGTTAATTATCGACATTTGTGTTAAAATATCGACCTATCGATATTTTATGACAGACCTTAGTGTATTGTCTGACATGGCACGTGCCGTCATCGAGCAGCTCCTGGAGGAAGACAGACGATGGACGCTGCTGGATCCAGAATGAGATTTTCACTCTGCAGCGGAGTGTGCGCTGATATGAAACTTCCTGGCAGATTAAAACTGTGTGCCCGACCGAGACTCGAACTCGGGACCTTTGCCTTTCGCGGGCAAGTGCTCTACCATCTGAGCTACCGAAGCACGACTCACGTCCGGTACTCACAGCTTTACTTCTGCCAGTATCCGTCTCCTACCTTCCAAACTTTACAGAAGCTCTTCTGCGAACCTTGCAGAACTAGCACTCCTGAAAGAAAGGATACTGTATCCTTTCTTTCAGGAGTGCTAGTTCTGCAAGGTTCGCAGAAGAGCTTCTGTAAAGTTTGGAAGGTAGGAGACGGATACTGGCAGAAGTAAAGCTGTGAGTACCGGACGTGAGTCGTGCTTCGGTAGCTCAGATGGTAGAGCACTTGCCCGCGAAAGGCAAAGGTCCCGAGTTCGAGTCTCGGTCGGGCACACAGTTTTAATCTGCCAGGAAGTTTCGACGCTGCTGGAGTTGGAGAGGGCAAGTGGCATCGAGAAAAGCATCATCCACTACATATTGCGGACAGAGGTACAACTACGCAAAATCGCTTGACGGTATGTACCGCATGAACTGTCGAAAGCTTAACAATGGATGCGGCATAACAATAAGCTCCGACCACCTAGCACTGTGGCAATAGGACGGCGACTACTTCCAGTGACGAAAAATCGCCATCGGTGAGTTTTGGGCGAGGACATACGAACCGGAACTCAAATGTCAGTCCTCAGAGTGGCGACGTGCAGGGTCGCCAAGGAGGCGGAAGTTCCGTCAGTATCCTTCCCCCATGAAGTTGATGCTGACCGAAGCGTATGACGCCACTGTGAGCCACTTCGCTACACGTGGCACGGCAGTGTGCCCGGAGTCCTGAAGGGACTTACTGGCGCGACATGTACGACATGGCGTTCGGGGGATACTACACGGTAGGCCTTGCTCGTCACAAGAGGTCACTGTCAATGCTGTGCGACGATAGATGGCGCTATTCAGACACGATGAGGCGAATGGTGACGCAGGTGGTATTCAGCGCCTCCCACATCGTCGGCAGCATTTGGTGAACGGTGTAGGGGGCTACTTTGTCGTTTCGGCTGTGTATGTGTTCCGCCGTGATCATTTTGCACCGTGAAACCAATACTGTCCCATACACTACCGCAATCACCACGTGAGGCGCAATATTCACGTGTTATTGAGTGTCCACACACATAGTTCTCACCTTGCTCTGTCATTTGTATATGTCGCATATCCCAACCGGGCTGATACCTGCAGGAAACAAAAATAGTTGCAACTACTTTTGCCCCAACCCTCTTATAAATTTCGCTTCCACCAGCCAAGACAAAGAATTTTATGTCGGCACAGTATTCCAGGTTATCCATTTTAACATGAACACATCACAATTACTTTTAGAAGATAAATAAGTGTGTAGTTTACAACCCACAATAACTGAACTGTACAATACTAGATTCAAAAGCCCAGTTTGATACAGGTATTCCATAGACACATTAATCACGTGTCTTACGTGCTGTTAACAGAAAAGACCCCAACAAAAAACTTTTTTTTGTAGTGAAATATTCGAACAAGTTAAATGTTCTAACTCTCTCGGACGTAACATTCGACATGAATATGACAGATATACAGAGAACGAACTAGCAACGTCTCAGATATATGCGGATCAATAATCAAGAGAGACATGAATCAAATGTTATAAGGGCATGGTTCTTTCTACTTACTTAAAATTCGTGGTGAAACCTTCAGTTGCCATTTATTTTGCACAGTTGGCTACTAGTTTCGATAAATCACCATTATCAAGCTTAGCTGGCACAAACGGCCGGAAAGTTATAGCACAAATTGAACAAAAGTAGTTCGCCCTTTTAAGCCCATCATAGTACGTAAGAAATTCCTCACAATAATAACCGTGTACAATAATTTTTGTCAAGAAGCAAGTACACATCTACAGCTAGTAACACCGAAACTGACGCCGGAGTGGCCGTGCTGTTCTAGGCGCTTTAGTCTGGAACTGCGCGTCCGCTACGGTCGCAGGTTCGAATCCTGCCTCGGGCATGGATGTGTGTGATGTTCTTAGGTTAGTTAGGTTTAAGTAGTTCTAAGTTCTAGGGGACTGATGACCTCAGAAGTTAAGTCGCATAGTGCTCAGAGCCATTTGACCACGGAAACTAGAAGCGAATTGTGCAAAATAAATGACAACTGAAGGTTTCACCATGAATTTTAACAAATTATTTGGCGGCTGAGTATCCCCACCTGCAAACATACATAAATCTTTCTACTGTATTGTGGGGACGTGAGACATGAGTCACGTGTAAACAACAGGGGAGAAGAATCCAGACAGCACACATGAGTTTCCTCAGAGCAGTAAAATAATGCAGTGCATCAGACAGGATTAAGAGTCATGAGAGGAATGAATTGAACATACACAAGTTAGAAAAGAAAACTCCACGAAAACATACCAAATGGAATGAGTACATTAACAGGATGAATAGCCAAAAATTACCTCTCAAAATCAAATAGATACAAATCAGAAGAATGAAGAAGTGTAGGTAGACCGAGAAAAAGATAAGTATCGCAACAGAAATATACCTAACGCTTTAAGTGAAAAAGACGAAGGTATAAACTAACCTTCACACTATAATATTGCGCACCGTAGCGAAGCCCGAGTCTCGCTGAGATCGATGCCATCCTCAACGTAAACCTCGATTTTTCCGCCTTGCCATCGCCGATCTAGTGAAACGCTCTTTTATGCACTGAAGAGCCAAAGAAACTGGTACACCTGCCTAATATCGTATAGGGCTGACATGCAACGTCCATGGATTTATAAATTTGTCTCCATATCCGTATACGTCCATCCGCTCGATACGAGACTCGTCCGACCAGGCAACATGTTTCAGTCATCAACGGTCCAATTTCGGTGTCGACGGACCCAGGCGAGGCGTAAAGCTTTGTGTCGTGCTGTCATCAAGGGTACGTGAGTGGTCCTTCGGCTTCGAAAGCCCATATCGGTGACGTTTCGCTGAACGGTTCGCACGCTGACACTTTTTGATGGCCCAGAACTGAAAGCTGCAGTAATCTACGAAAGAGTTGCACCTCTGTCACGTTCAACCATTCTTTTCAGTCGTCATTGGTCCCGTCCTTGCAGGATCTTTTTCCTGCCGCAGAGATGCTGGAGATTTCATGTTTTACCGGATTCCTGATATTCACGGTACAGTCGTGAAATGGTCGTACAGGAAAATCCCCACTTCGTCACTACCTCGGAGATGCTGTGACCCATCGTCGTGCGCACACTATAACGCCACGTTTAATCTCACTTAAATCTTGATAACCTGCCATTTTAGCAGCATTAACCGATCTGACAACTGCGCCGTACACTTATTGACTTGTACATGTGTTGCCGACTGCAGTGCCTATTCTGCCTGTTTACATATCTCTGTATTTGAATACGAACGCCTACCAGTATCTTTGGCGCTTCAATGTATAAATGACAAAGACTTCTGTCTCATAAGCTTCAGCTTCTTTATGAGATAACGATAGAAGCCATGGTACATAGGGACTATATGAGGGAGAGATTGCCTGGGGCCTTTCAGCTTGCCGCCCGTGGAGGCCGAGCGGTTCTAGGCGCTACAGTCTGGAACTGCGCGACCGCTACGGTCGCAGGTTCAAATCCTGCCTCGGGCATGGATGTGTATGATGTCCTTAGGTTAGTTAGGTTTAAGTAGTTCTAAGTTCTAGGGGACTGATGACCTCAGCAGTTAAGTCCCATAGTGCTCAGAGCCATTTGAACCATTTTGAACCTTTCAGCGTAGTTAAGTTTCTCTCTTGTTGCCACTATCTTCCGCATAATCAGCTCCTGAGCATTTGCCACTGTTTCCCTTCATCCTTCATTATCCATCTGGTTACTACTTTTAAATTTAACCGCACATGCCTTGTTTGAAACATGGAAACACAGACTGAAATCTCCATTGAAATATTGTCAGTAGTATCATTACTTAACGGACTGCTATTCTCATTCAGAAAAAAAGTCCTAAACGCAGATCATCTCGATATAAGGCGATATATTGTAATTACCGTCGTATCTCGTATAGAACTACATTTAACTTAAAACTTTGGGTGTATAAATATGTGCCGTACTATTGTGCGTTTACCTTTTTATCGTCTCCAGGATTACTGCAAATGTGAGACTCACTACGCTACTAAACCGCTTACTAAACAAAGAGATTTAACTTCTTAGAAGTACACGAATATGTTAACAAATGACGGAGAAATACCCAAGCCAGTGTAAGATCTGTCTTGTCTCTTGGATACAGGAAGCAACATCAAACTCAAAAATGGTAAACTTGGATACGATTAATTCTTTCTTTTATTTTTTTGCACAAGCGTCCATATGTCCCTGTCCTCAACAAAAATTAGCCTCTATAGTTTTTAATTTCACCCTACGACGCTCAGGTAGCAAAGGGTATGGCTTTAATCTCAATTCCTGAGTAGATCCGCTGTCATATTTGGGCATTCGAACACCACTGACAAAAGTATGGTACATATCGCTGAGTATCGTTTAGCATTAAGCTGTTGCAAAGGTACATACAATCGAATTCGCAGCAAAACATTGATTCCACACTTCATTTTCCTTTGGCATTGCCTGCTCTCTGTGCAACGCGGCCAGTTTCACGCACTTTTAGGTTTCAGAAAAAGACGTGACGGTCAAATTTCAAATTCTGTTGCCTGGCTGGCATCAGGAAAGCCGATTTACTTACTACACGTCTTATCCGCTTTTGTCTGCAGTTTTTCTGCGTTCTAAACGCGCGCACTGGGAGCCATGCTCGTACAACAGAAGCACTCCTTCCATCTAGCGGCCGCCTGAGAACTATAACAGGTGTGGGGGCGCCACCAGCAAGATAAGTGTCTTGGGCGCCTCAAAGCGAACAGTTAGAACTTGGGAGCTAAAAGAATGTTCCCTAAATCAACGTTGTGAATTATGAATACATGTGTAGTGAAGAGAAATAAGACTTGTCGAAAGTGATTATTTGCAGTATTTTAGAAGGCTGAGAATGTTTGGCAAGAATTCTTTCCGTCACATTTAGACTAGTCAATAGTTTTTCACTTACATGTGTCTTAGCTTTATGATTTCCGTGAGTGTGCTACGTGATACTGAAAGGTATTCTTCGACTCCAAACCTGCCAATTTTAAATACAAATTAAAGAGCATGTGCCAACGTCGGTTTTAAAATCTGTCCTTGGCGTTCTGCTGTGCGACAGCCGAATGTGCGCAATGTTGTACCTTTTTTATATTCGTCTCACGAGTAATCAGTTTAAAAACTAGATTATATAACAAATGAGTGCCATTTAATAATAAGAAATGCAGAAGCAACTAAGGAGCAGAAATGACGATAACAATAAATATTCAAATTCATAAATATCTAATAATTGTCATACGATTCCTTTGCGAGATTTGATGTTTTCTAAAACTGACATTCGCTATAATCAGCTTAAAATAGAGTAACGTAATTTCTTTTAATTTTATGTACGATTTTGTCTAGCTTCTTTGTCGCTTATGTCCTCATTAATTGCTTTGTTTTAAACTAAATGACATTATAGAAAGTGAGTACTGCCCCAACAATTGGAAAATAGAATTGCCTTAACTGTCAAAGGACTTATGCTACTGCATCTCGGTCTTTCAAAAGTAGAGAAGAATATAAATAGTTACTAATTGCTGATTGCGAAAACAACAGTCGACATTACAAGAAACAATTACTCAATGTGACTAATCCATGACGTTTAAGTGAGTTCTGAAGGTTGATTCTCAGTGTATATGTCTGCATGACTGGTAGGACTTCTGATTTTATGTTAACCATTGTTTAGATGCCGTTTTAAGAGTTTGTCACATCTTAGAGGAAAATGTTTTCTCTAAATGGTTCCTTCGCAAACAACGGCACTCCAACACTTCTAGCAGAGGAACCAGCATAAGAGAAATCAATTATTTCATCAGATGGGTAGGAAATGCCGAGAGTTAACTACTGGTGTATTCGCAAAGTCCCAAAGCTCAGAAAACAGTCGCCCCCACATCTTACTAGTAACTGAGAGTTAGCTCAAACTCGAATTAGTATAAGCGACAATCGTTCTGATACTTGTGACAGGTGCTATTGTTGGGAAGAGTGTAGGGAAGACAATCCCGACGAGCACTTGTGTGTAGAAGTTGCTTTGTGTCTCTGTTATAATGAAACACCGAAATCTGGAGAATGTCGATTTTCACTGGTGAATGTCAACATTCACATAGTCGCTTAGTGTATGTCCGAAATATTTGCTAAAGACCCTTATTTCTGACTTACACCGGTAAATGTTGGCATTCACCATGCACTAATGGTGAATGTTGAACAAGTTGGAGATTTATATTTTCTTCTCCGTAATTCAGTCGCTGTAAAGCGTCACAAGGGTGACGTAACTTTTTCGTCTCTCTTTTTGAGAGGAATGACCAAGAATTTAAAATACACAGTACCTTCTACATGAGAAAAGAAAATAATAGTTATAAAAATTACTTGCTTATGTGAATCAAATCTTATTTATTGCAACAGCTTAAACTATTATGACACTTGCTTTTACAACTGCATTTATTTGTAGAACACTTCCTTTTGCAATGACAAAGTGCATAGCCTTTTGCTCCGCTTCTCTAATTAGCTGCAGCTGCTTCGCTCAGCGACATTTCTTGAAAAGAAATCTCATCTGTGGAAAGTAACTTTTCTTTACAAATTACGAACTGATTACATGTGTAAAGCTGCTTGAGGGTACCATTTTTATTTCTCAGTTTCTAGAAGTCGGAGTCTTCTATTCCAGCAACAACCGCTAACACATTTCGGTTATCTGTACGATCACGGTCGACATAAGGGACTTGTATTCGTACATTATCACCAATTTGAGCAGGAGGAAGTTGCTTTTGTGAGGTTCGTAACATCTTTGTTGCTTGCAGTAGAAGATTTCCTTTCGCGGCTGCTTTTTTTGTAGAAATCAACTCGTGTTTTTCACACAGAATTTGATGTGAAGACGTTGTGCGTTGTAGGTCCTCTTCAATATTTTTCTTTGGAATACGGTTTTCGGTATGACCTCCGCTCAAATTTTTTTTATAAGCATTAACAGTTTTTTTCAAGCTGTTCTTCGGTTTCGGAAGTATTGGCAATTTCTTCGAGTTGTTGTTCAGTATCAATATTTGCGATTTGTTCGCCAGTCAAAAAAGAAGATGCTATGCTTCTTTTTGCTTTAACGCCAAACATGGCTTCATAAGGACTTGGCGTATTCCTTCGTGGTATGTAGTGTTCTTGGCAAATTGAACAAAGCTTAAACCATCTGACCATTTATTTGTATCGTTACCGTTCATCCATGCTGTTATCATATTCTGTGTATCCTGATTGGCCCTTTCAACTGAGCCTTGTGTTTGACTGTGACAAAGCTTTCCATGAACTATTTTAACATCTTTCCACGTAGCGCATATTTTGGGTATGACTTGATTACTAAATTCTCTTCTTTATCTCATTGCAATATTGCTGGTGCACCAAATGTTAAAAATATTGAAAGAACGTGATGCGCTACTTCTTCAGCTCTTTTAGTTTTCAAAGGTTGTAGTTGGATAAACTTAGTTAAATGATCTTGATACACCATTATGAACTTATATTCGCCATCTCTGTTTGACTGCAGATCTGTCAGATCAACCTGACATCTTGAGTTTAATTCAGAACTAACTATTGGCTTCACAACAATGCCTTTCTTAGATGCACTGTGTTTCATTTGACACTGTTTGCATACATTTAAATACAACATTACAACTTCGTATGTAATATATTTGTTTTTAACTTGCAACTCTTTAAGCATGTGTTCTTCCTCCGTGGCCTATTCTGATGTGAGTTTAATATAGTATACTGTACAATTCTTCATTAGTAACATAATACTGTATATTCGTTCCCCTGGTTTTAATGGTACAATTAACTTCTCTTCATCATTAATTTTTAAAACATCAGAACGTTTTAATCGTCTGTAATCCAAAGTTGTGTTGCATTTAATTGTAGCAGAAACCACTTCAGAAAGTATTTAAGAATGCGTTTTTTGAGAAAAATAGAAACAATTGTCTTCTCGTTTACCCGCAATTAATGCATTTGACTTTTCATGAAAAATATTACGATTTACTGCAGTAGCCATTTAGTATAAATTAGGGTATCGGTAAAAAATCAGAAAACGTTGCTCGCGTTATCAAAGCTTGCATAAGACTGACAAAGCTGATTGACTCCGAGCAGCACAAAGGATTTGGCGGGAGAGAGCCAGTCGCTTGTTTTTTGACTCTTCTGTTTTGGACCTCCACCAGAGCATATCTGTGATTGTCGACACACACCGGAGAGGGTCCGAATGTACAACAATGTAATGAAATATTCGATCTTTCACCGACGTATATGGTATCTGTTGACATTCACCGGTGAAAGTATACATTCTCCAATTTCGGTCATTCACAGTAACATGTCCACCAAATCAATGAAGATGGCGTACTGTGTACTGACATGAGCAGCCCTGGGGTACGATGTCTGTACTGTAGTAGATACCTGTCTATGTTTACAGGTTGGAGTACTATCGTCGATTGGCCCTAACCGAATGGAGTTGTATCCGATGACGGAACTTGCAGACAGGACTTTCGTGAATGGGTAACTAAAAGGAAGCAGCAGAGAAGCGGAAAGGTTGCACCGAACTAAATGTCCACGTGAAAGACATACGGCTCACGCCATGTTTCAAAGACTGTTTCAACGATAAAATGAAACAGGGCAATTCGTACCGCAGCAGAATGGCCGAGGAAGAGGAAGAACTACACGGACTCCCTACTTAGAAGACGCAGTTCTTGCACGAGTGGGTGGGGCGCCTGCAATCAGCACCCCATAAGATGTACGTGAAATGAATGCTGCGTGACGAGTTTTATGGGAAATGCAGATACACCCCTACCATCCACAGAAAGTCAGTGCTTTGACTCGTGCTAACTTCGAACATAGCGTCGTATTCAATCAATGGTTCTTGCGGTGCCTTACAGACGATTCTCACTTTCCTTCGCATCTACCTTTCAAAGATGAAGCCTGTTTCGCCAGAGAAGGAACGCTCAATAGTCGCAAGACTCATGTTTGGGCCGATGAGAGCTCCCATGCAACAATTGTGAAGAACTAAACACAGCCTTCAGAAATGCCTTCACAAAAGAAGACGAAGTAAATATTCCAGAATTAGAATCGAGAACAGCTGCCAACATGAGTAACGTAGAAGTAAATATCCTCGGAGAAGTGAACCAACTTAAATCACTTAATAAAAGCAAGTCTTCTGGTCCAGACTGTATACCAATTAGGTTCCGTACGCTCGACGAAAGATCCGCACCCAATGACTGGAAAGTTGCACATGTCACACCAATATTCGAGAAAGGTAGTAGGACTAGTCCACTAAATTACAGGCCCATATCGTTAAGGTCGCTATGCAGCAGAACTTTAGAACATATATTGTATTCGAACGTAATGAATTACGTCGAAGAAAACGGTCTATTGACACACAGTCAACATGGGTTTAGAAAACATCGTTCTTGTGATACACAACTAGTTCTTTATTCACATGAAGTGCTGAGTGCTATTGACAAGGGATTTCAGATCGATTCCGTATTTCTGGATTTCCGGAAGGCTTTTGACACTGCGCCACACAAGCGGCTCGGAGTGAAATTGGGTGCTTATGGAATATCGCCTCAGTTATGTGACTGGGTCTGTGATTTCCTGTCAGAGAGGTCACAGTTCGTAGTAATGGGCG
The DNA here is from genome assembly GCF_023897955.1 of Schistocerca gregaria. Classification (NCBI taxonomy): domain Eukaryota; kingdom Metazoa; phylum Arthropoda; class Insecta; order Orthoptera; family Acrididae; genus Schistocerca; species Schistocerca gregaria. The sequence continues at coordinate 164,832,396 of NC_064921.1, forward strand.
GAAAGTCACCGAGTAAAACATAGGTGATTTATGGCGTTCCCCAAGGTAGTGTTATAAGCCCTTTGCTGTTCCTTATCTATATAAACGATTTTGGAGACAATCTGAGCAACCGTCTTCGGTTGTTTGCAGATGACGCTGTCGTTTGTCGACTAATAAAGTCATCAGAAGATCAAAATAAACTGCAAAACGATTTAGAAGAAATATCGAAATGGTGCGTAAAGTGGCAATTGACCTTAAATAACGAAACGTGCGATGTCATCCACATGAGTGCTAAAAAGAACGCGTTAAACTTCTGTTACACGATTAATCAGTCTAATATAGAAGCCGTAAATTCTACTAAATACCTAGGAATTACAATTACGGACAATTTAAATTGGAAGGAACACACAGAAAATGTTGTGGGGAAGGCTAACCAAAGACAGCGTTTTATTGGCAGCACGCTTAGAAAATGTAACAGATCTACTAAGGAGACTGCCTACACTACGCTTGTCCCTCCTCTTTTAGAATACTGTTGCGCGGTGTGGATCCTTACCAGATAGGACTGACTGAGTACATCGAAAAAGTTCAAATAAATGCAGCACCTTTTTTTATTATCGCGAAATATGAGAGAGAGTGTCACGGAAATGATACAGGATTTGGGCTGGACATCATTAAAAGAAAGGCTTTTTTTCGCTGCAACGGAATCTTCTCACGAAATTCCAATCACCAACTTTGTCCTCCGGATTGCGAAAATATTTGGCTGACACCGACTTATATAGGGAGGAACGATCACAAAGATAAAATAAGGGTAATCAGAGCTCGTACGGAAATATATAGGTGTTCATTCTTCCCGCGCGCTATACGAGATTGGAATAATATTGAATTGTGAAGGTGGTTCGATGAACCCTCTGCCAGGCACTTAAATGTGATTTGCAGAGTATCCATGTAGCTGTAGATGTAGATGCAGAACCATCATCAACGATTATCATTCAACGTGTAGGCAGACATAGCCGATGATTACGCACCAGGCTCGTTTCTTCTTCCTCCCCTGTTAAATGCAACAGTGTACACAGTGTTTATTAGAGGCATACTACCCAGGCTCCAGGAACAATCGTAAACGGATGTGGTTACAAAACGATGGAGCCCCACCTCATTTTAGACTGACGGTTTTCGAACACCAGGACCAGACATTACCGAAAAAATGGTTAGTCAGTGTAGGTCCTGTTTCGTGGCCAGCGCGTTCACCTGATTTCACCCCACCTGATTTCTTCTAGTGGAACCCTCGACAACTCTTGTTTACGAGGCGTCTGTCTTTACTGAAGAGGATCCCCTGGCGAGAATTCTCACTGCTTGGGATACTGGTCAAACGACACTGGGGATATTAGAACGGATACGACGGAACTTTGTGCGACGATGCCAGGTCTGTATTGATGATGGGGGACGCGATTTTGAGCAACTGCTGTAAATGTAGCAGCTTGTGAAATTTGTGCAGATGAATGGGGTTTATGATCACTGTACCGTAGACGTACGATTTTTCTGTCTCTCTGACATCAGCTGACTAGTTACTAGTTCAACAGAAGAGGACTTTGTCTGAAGCTATCGAAGAATATTCAGCGGAATTCTGTACATCATCGTCAGGATTAGAAAATTGGGAACTTTCTTCGAGAGCTGCGTGAGCCTTAGGCGGAACTCGATTGGATTTTCGCTCAAAACTTTCGACTGGTTCTTTCTGAAGTAGGGCCTCTTATCTCAGACTGAAACATTGACCTTTCTCTATCATACCTGACAGCTTGTGACATCATCATGGTATCGCCCTGTATGTACTGGAAATAAGTGGAAGAATTCGTAGGTGCCTGAAGAGCCTTTGGCAAAGTCTTCGCGTTTCAACTTACACAACATTCTTCCTGCACACTTCTGTAGAAATAAATGTGTTTTTAACCGTGGCTGAGTTGACCTATACCACAGCCAACATCATCATACTGTACAGTTTCCTGCCATTGTCAGGGTCTGCTTGGAACACAAATTTCTCCATCTTCTCCGGTCTCTCCATAACCACCATGTTGTCACTCTGACCCAGTGTTCTCCTCTCTTCCGAATGCTTTCTTCCATTCCGTTTAGCGACTGGTCCCTTGGGCTTCCTCTTCGCCTGTTGGCCTCAATCATCATCTCGTACATATTCGTAAGCGATCTCCACTTGCCCATTCTCTTCATATGCCCGTAACATTTCAGTCTTTTTTTCCTCATTCTTGTATTGGAGCAATTCGATAGGCGTTATCTTCCTGAAGCTTTCATTTTCCATCTTTTCCATTTTTGTTTTACCTTTCTATGTTCTCAAAAAGAAGGCGAAGTAAATATTCCTGAATTCCAATCAAGAACAACTGACAAGATGAGAAACATAGAAGAGATATCCTCGGTCTAGCAAAGCAGCTTAAATCACGTAATAAAGGCAAGACCTCCGGTCCAGATTGCATACCAGTCACTTTCCTTTCAGAGTATGCTCCATATTTAGCAATTATATCTAACCGCTCACTCACAGAAAGATCCGTACCTAAAGACTGGAAAATTGCTCAAGTCACACCAATATCCAAAAAGGGAAGTAGGAATAATCCGCTGAATTACAGGCCCATATCACTAATGTCGATTTGCAGTAGGGTTTTGGGACATATACTGTGTTCGAACATTATGAATTACCTAGAAGAAAACGATTTATTGACACATAGTCAGCACGGGTTCAGAAAATATCGTTCCTGTGAAACACAACTAGCTCTTTATACTCATGAAGTAATGAGTGTTATCGACAGGGGATGTCAAATTAATTCCATATTTTTAGATTTCCAGAAGGCTTTCGACACCGATCCTCACAAGCGCCTTCTAACCAAACTTCGCGCCAATGGAATATCGCCTCAGTTGTGCGACTAGATTCGTGATTTCCTGTCAGAAAGGTCACAGTTCGTAGTAATAGACGGAAAGTCATCGAGCAAAACGGAAGTAATTTCCGGAGTTCCCCAAGGAAGTGTTATAGGCCTTCTATTGTTCCTGATCTATATTAATGACATAGGAGACAGTCTGAGTAACCGTCTTAGATTGTTTGCAGATGATGCTGTCATTTACCGTCTTGCAAAGTCATCAGATGGCCAAAACGACTTGCAAAATGGTTTAGATAAGATAAATGTATGGTGCGAAAAGTGGCAGTTGACCCTGAATAATGAAAAATCTGACGTTAATCACATGAGTACTAAAAGAAACCCGCTAAATTTCGATTACGCAGTAAGTCACAAATTCTTAAGGCTGTAAATGCAACTAAATATTTAGGGATTACAATTACATGTAACCTAAATTGGAACGATCACATAAATAATGTTGTGGGTAGACCAAACCAAAGACTGCGATTCATTGGCAAAACACATAGAAGGTGCAACAGGTCTACTAAGGAGGCTACTTACACCACGCTTGTCCGCCATATTCTGAAGTATTTCTGTGCCGCGTGGGATGTGCATCAGGTGCAATTGACTGATGACACCGAAAAAGTTCAAAGAAGGGCGAAATAGGAGAGATAGTGCCACAGGCATGATACATGAAGTGGCAATCATTAAAACAAAGGAGATTTTCGTTGCGACAGGATCTTCTCATGAAATTTCAATCACAAGTTTTCTCCTCTGAGTGCGAAAACATTCTGTTGGTACCCACCTACATAGGGATAAATAACCATCACGATAAAATAAGAGAAGTCAGGGCTCGCACAGAAAAAATTTAAGTGCTCGTTTTCCCCGCGAGGAGTTCGAGAGTGGAACCGTACAGAGACAGATTGAAGGTGGTTCATTGAACTCTCTGCCAGTAATTGTATTGTAAATAGCAGAGTAATCACGTAGATGAACATGTAGATGTTAAACAAAGCACAAAAAGGGAACACGAACGTCTAAAAAAAACGAGATTGACAGAAAGTGCAAAATTGTTAAGCACGAATGGCTAGAGTATAAATGTAAGGATTTAGAAACGTGCTTCACTACAGGAAAGTGATACTGCCTACAGGAAAACTAAAGGGGTCTTTGGGGAAAGGACAATCAGGTCTATGTAAACCAATCCTATGCAATGAGAGAAAAGCTGAAAGGTGGAAGGAATATATAGAGGTTCTATGCAAGAGAGATGAATTTGAAAACAATATTATAGAAAGGGAAGCAGAATTAGATGAAGATGAGATCGGAGATTTGGTACTGCGAGAAGAATTCGGCAAAGCTCTGAAAGACTTTAAGTCGAAACAAGGCCACGGGAGTAGACGACATCCCGTCAGAAGTACTTATACCTTTGGGAGAACCAGACTTGACAAAACTCTTCAGTCTCGCGGTTCTAGGCGCGCAGTCCGGAACCGTGCAACTGCTACGGTCGCAGGTTCGAATCCTGCCTCGGGCATGGATGTCTGTGCTGTCCCTAGGTTAGTTAGGTTTAAGTAGTTCTAAGTTCTAGGGGACTAATGACCACAGCAGTTGAGTCCCATAGTGCTCAGAGCCATTTGAACCATTTTTTTTTAACAGAACTCTTCCATCTGGTGTGCCAGATGCATGAGACAGGCGAAATACCCTTAGACTTCAATAAGAATGTAGTAATAAAAAAGAAACGAGTTGCTGACGGATGTGAAAATTACCAAACTATCAGTTTAACAAGTCATGGTTGCAAAACATTAATACAAATTCTTTACAGAAGAATGGAAAAACTTGTAGAAGCCGACCTCGGGGAAGATCAGTTCGGATTCCGGAGAAATCAGGAACGCGCGAGGCAATTCTGACCGTATGAGTTATCTTAGAAGATAGGTTAAGGAAGGGCTAAACTGCACCATGTGATCAAAACTATGCGGACACCCCCATAATATACGCTTTTCATATTAGGTGCATTGTGCTGCCACATATGGCCAGATACTCCATATCATCGACCTCAGTAGTCGTTAGACATCGTGAGTGAGCAGTATAGGGCGTTCTGTGGAACTAACGGACTAAGAACGTGGTCAGGTAATTGGGTGTCACTTGTGTCATATGTCTGTATGCGAGATTTCCAGACTCCTAAACATCCCTACGTGCACTGTTTCCGATGTGATAGTGAAGTTGAAATGTGAAGGGACACGTACAGCACAAAACCGTACAGGCCGACCTCGTCTGTTGACTGACAGACCGCCGACAGTTGAAAAGGGTCACAATGTATAATATGCGGACGTCTATCCAGACCGCCACACAGAAATTCCAAACTGCATCTGGACCTACTGCAAGTACCATAATAGGTGGGAAGTGAGAGAACTGATTTCATGGCCGAGCGGCTGTTCAGAAGCCACACTTCACTCCGGTAAATGCCAAACGACGCCTCGCTTGGTATAAGGAGCGTAAGCATAGGACGACTGAACAGTGGAAAAACGTTGTGTGTAGTGACGAATCACGGTACACAATGTGGCGATCCGATGACAGGGTGTGGATATGGCGACTGCCCGGTGAACGACATCTGCCAGCATGTGTAGCGCCAACAGTAAAATCGGGAGACGGTGGTGTTATGGTGGGATCGTGTTTTTCATGGAGGGGGCTTGCATCCCTTGTTGTTTTACATGGCACTATCATAGCACAGGCCTTCCTTGATGTTTTAAGCACCTTCTTGCTTCCCACTGTTGAATAGCAATTCGGGGATGGTGATTGCATCTTTGAACACGATCGAGCGTAATGCACGGCCTGTGGCGCAGTGGTTACACGACATTAACATCCCTGTAATGGACTGACCTGCACAGAGTCCTGACCTGTATCCTACAGAACATCTTTGGGATGTTTTGGAACGCCGACTTCGTGCCAGGCCTCATCGACTGAAATCGACACCTCTCTTCAATGTAGCACTCCGTGAAGAATGGGCTGCCATTCCACAAGAAACCTTCCAGCACCTGACTGAATACATATCTGCGAGAGTGGAAGCTGTCATCAAGGCTAAGGGTGGGCCAACACCATACTGAATTCCAGCATTATCCACGGAGGGCGCCAAGAACTTGTATGTCATTTTCAGCCAGGTGTCCGGATACTTTTGATCACATAGTGTGTGTTTCTAGCATTTGTAGGCTTAGAGAAAGCTTTTGACATTGTTGACTGGAATGCTCTCTTTGAAATTCTGAAGGTAGCAGGGATCAAATACACGGAACGAAACGCTATTTACGTCTTTTACAGAAACCAGACGGCAGTAATAGAAGTCGAAGCTCTGCTATGAAAAGGAAGCAGTGGTTGAGAAGAGAGTGAGACAGGATTGTAGCCAATCCCCTATGTTGTTCAATTTGTACACTGAACAACCAGTGAAGAAAACAAGAGAAAAAGTTGTAGTAGGCATTAAAATCCAGGAAAAGAAAGAAAAACTTTGACGTTTGCAAATGACATTATAATTCAGTCAGAGACAGCAAAGGACCTGGAAGAGCAGTTGAACGGAATGGACAGTGTTTTGTAAAGAGGATATAAGATGAACATCAACGAAAGCAAAACAAGGATAATGGAACGCGGTCGAATTAAATCGGGTGATGCTGAATGAATCAGATTAGGAAAGGAGACACTTAAAATAGCAGATGAGATTTGCTCTATGGGCAGCAAAATAAATGATGATGGCCGAAGTAGAGAGGATATAAAATGTAGACTGCAATGGTAAGGAAAGCATTTCTGAAGAAGAGAAATTTGTTAACGTCGAGTACAGTTTTAAGTGAATTTTTTGAAGCTATATGTCTGAAATGTAACCATGTATGGATGTGAAACATGTACAATAAACAGTTCAGATAAAAAGAAGGTAGAAGCTTTCGAAATGTGATGTTACACAAGAATATTGAAGATTAGGTGGGTATATCACTGAACAGAATTGTGGAGACAAGAAATTTGCAGCACAACTTGATTAAGAGAAGGGATCGGTTGACAGTAAAGATTCTGAGACATCCAGGAATCACCAATTTAGTATTTGAGAGAACTGTGTATGGGGGGGGGGGGAGGGAAATCGCAGAGGGAGATAAAGAGATAAATACAGTAAGCAGATTCAGAAATATGTAGGTTGCAGTAGTTATTCGGAGATGAAGACGCTCGCATAGGATAGAGTAGCATGGAGAGCTGCATCAAACCAGTCCTCGGACTGAAGACCAAGACTACAACAACCAAAAACGCTGTTCGTTGTGAACAAGTTGCAAGTCTGTTCCATTATTGTGGTGGCTGTGCTTGGTAGGGCTATGTCTGTACCAAGTATCAGCACCCTAGTGTTATCAGTAAACATTACAGTTCTAGACGAGTCTGCCAATGTCCCACGTAAATCATTTATTGCTGTTGCAGCTAGAAAACAGTGCTTAACTTATAAAACGAATATTTACTTGTGTGCTGCTGAAAATAGGTATGACAACAAACCAAACTGATTCCAAATAGAAACGCGCGAAGCACTGAATGTGTGGGACCTCATAATTTTTTTCCCCACTCTTTAGAAAGAAGAAGAAAAATTTTGCAGCAATATATTATTATCAAATAACGCTGGAATTTAAGTGTGGCAGAGAACAGTCAGTGTAAAATAAAGTAAAATAATGTGATAAACAACAAAATAAAATATACTGTCGAGTGATATACTGTTGTTATCAGCAAACAAGCGCCTTTTTGTGTGTGTGTGTGTGTGTGTGTGTGTGTGTGTGTGTGTGTGTGTGTGTGTGTGTGTGTGTGTAGCTCTTAGAAATATTGATAATAACTGTGTAAACAATGTGTCTCTGTGGACGTGGTTTGCAATACCAATGAATCTAAAAACAGAAAAAACTGGTCAAAACTTTGAAAACATTTTGAGTAAACAAGTTGAGATAAATATTCTAATGGATCCAAAAAAGTACGTTGCCGCTAATAACACGAGTTGAAATTATTTCTTTGGCTGCTCATAAATATATGTATTTATACATACTGTATTCTGGATTTAGTAAATAAGGGGATCAAATCTAAGATTGTCTGCAATTCGAGCATAAAAGCTTTAAAACATGGAGCCCTTAACTCGTTCATATGACATAGTAGTCTAAAGAAGTGCAAGGGGCTCTTCCTTAACGCCAGAGGAGTGGCGGAAAAGGAACATTAACAAACCAATTGCACAAGCCATCCCAACGTACGATAAGACGACACGTGTCACTGCACGAGGAAGAAAACTGTACACGCTGCAATGCCGTTTCCGTGTGAGCGCAATCGTTGACGTTTATTTCTGGGATTCCTATTGTGTCGCGCCAATGAATGATTGTATTAGCAACGAGCTTCTCATAATCTCTCTAGACAGCTAACATCACGGGCAACGAAACTGTAACAGATCTTTTTTCTCACAGCAGAAAAGTATATCAGGAATTAAAGGAATCATAAGTACGTCAGTTGCCAAAGGGATCTACATTTCTTCCTATATTCGCATTGTTTAAGTACTATTAAAGTTCCTTGCTATAAACGTCATTAGCACTGTTGGACGAATCGCTCTCTCTTTCGTTCATGAATAACACAAGCGTATTTCCTTTGCCTGTATCTATTCACGTATGTCATGAGTTTCCTGATCGTATATTTAGGAGTTTCGCAATAAATACAGAGTGAATTTTTCTGTCGTGGACAATGTCTAGGGGTTGATCGATGAGAGGATACGGAAAAAGGACCTAACGAACCTATTTCCAGAAATGCATAGTTTCCATGCTAGGAACTATTTGTTCATTGATACATTATTACATAGACTGTGGTCTAATACCCGCTGTACCACGCAGCCACAGTAATAGTATGTGTTGAAAATCGTTTCCATGTGCCTCAATGCATGTGTGTATGCGCCTTAGCATGTTCTGTCGCCGGCCGTGGTGGCCGAGCGGTTCTAGGCTCATCAGTCTGGAATCGCGTGACCGCTACGGTCGCAGGTTCGAACCCTGCCTCGGGCATGGATGTTTTGATGTCCTTAGGTTAGTTAGGTTTAAGTAGTTCTAAGTTCTAGGGGACTGATGACCTCAGATGTTAAGCCCCATAGTGCTCAGAACCATTTGAACCATGTTCTGTCTCACACGTTCACATCGGCCATACGAATAGTATCAAAGGTCGTAAGAAAACGCCCTTACAGTGTCTCCACATCTGGAGTGGGTTCTGCACACACGATACTTTTGAGAAGGCCCCATAACCAGAAATCGGACGGGTTGAGATCCGGTGAACGAGCAGACCATGATAAAACTGCACCCCTCCGTCCGAGCCATCGACCAGGGAAGACACGATTGAAATGCGTCCGGGAGTTAACGGCGAAGTGCGCTGGAGCACCATCACGTGGCAGCCATATAACCATTCGAATCATCAATGGCGCTCTTTCCAGCAGGGGAAGCAAAGTCACCCGCAAGAAACGCCGACAGTTCCGGCCTGTCAGACGACGTGGAAGGAAGACTAATCCCATAATACGGTTGAAAATTATCACGGCTGCACCGATGGACAAGATTCGCAGTCACCATACCATGGAGATTCTGCATATTATCCTACAGACGACTGTTACGAAAGTTGAAGATACCACTCCACGTAATGGTGGCCTCATCTGTGAGTAGGATGCATGAGCCAAATTCCGGAGTCGTGGCTGACTGGTGAAGAATCAAGTGACAAAAACTGCTCCCGATGATGAAAGTCTGTCGCTAGCAAGCCCTGCACATGCTGTAAGTGATACGAATAATAACAATATTTTCATTGAGAATGTTCCAAATGGTCGTCTGGCAAATAATGTACTAGCGGACCAACTGCCCGGTACTGACACGGCGGTAGCCTTTCCCAGTGTTAATCACATTTTCTTCCAAGTCTGGTGTGCGAACATTTCGGTACGACCTTCATGATTTCCTGCTTTCTGAAACGACCCTGTCTCAGACCAGCGGCGAAGCACTATTTCAAACATTGAATGCTTTGGTTGGTGTCGGCGGGGATACGAGGCCTCCTGACACAGTGTTACTACCTGCCTTTGCGCAGGTAAACATGTCGCCAACCTCTCAATTCGAATACGGAACCATTGTGCACAGCGTTGTATCACATCTACTATAAGGTGATTGAGTAAGAGAAATCAATCAGATACAGCATTAACAATTACTATGGCCGGAGGCTACTGTCGCGCCATACTGTGGCCGAATGGTACAGAACGTGCTGGACCGCTGTCTCTGTAACGATGTATAATTGAATAAACGATCTATAGCATGGGAACCTTGCATTTCCTGACATAAGTTCATTAGACCTTTTTTCTTCCGTTTCCTCTCATCGATCTATCCCTAGTGTTTGTGTATGGTGGAAAAAATAATCGTATATATGACGTATCTGGTGTAACATTGAACAGAGCACTTACTTTTAAGCAGCACTGTCACAACACTAAAAAAAACGTCTGTGCCAGGAACAACATACTGCGGAAGCTAACAGGCTCATCGTGGGGAGCTCAGCCACATGTTTTGCGCACCACGGGTCTGGTGCTGAGTATCTCAGCAGCGGAACTTGCGGCGCCAGTTTGGAGGAACTCTGCTCACACTAAGCAAGTTGACGTCGCCGTAAACGAAACTGTACGTATCGCCACAGGATGCCTCAAACCAACTCCCACAGACATCATTTATCCCATCATAGGCATAGCACCACCCACTATCCGCAGACAAGTAGCCGCCGAGATAGAAAGATCAAAACAAATGAATGATCCCCGACACCCGTTGCATATGCACCGAAAACAACGTGTCCGGCTGAAATCCCGCAGGAGTTTCATTGAAACTACTGAAGAGCTCGCCACCAAGCCCGCCGCAAGGCGGCTATCTCTTTGGGAAGAAATGGTGCCACACTCCACAATGGAACTACTTGAGGAGGGATCTGCAGGGTTTCAACTACCTTTTACAACTTGGAGGACATTAAACCGGCTGCGTACTGGAGTAACTCGGTGCAGATAAAACCTATTTAAATGGGGTTACAGTGATAGTGATAGGTGTGAATGCGGAGCAATACAGGACTTGGATCACCTACTGATCTGCCCAGATATGTTTATAACTTGCACTAAAGATGATATTTTGAAAGTCAATGACAAAGCAAACTACGTTGCTAATTACTGGGAAGGGAAGATATAATTGGTGCATCCGGATACGGAAGAAGAAGAAATCTGGTGCGATTCACTCACCCGATATAAGAGTAAGGCGTTTGGTATTAGAAGAAGACCAGTGCATTTTTTTAGTGACTTATTCACGAATACTGCCGCCCAGATAGCTGAGTGGTCAGCGCGGCGGTCTGTCACGCCAAGGGGCCCGGGTTCGATTACCGGCTGGGTCGGAGATTTTCTCCGCTCAGGGTGCGGGTATTGTGTTGTCCTCATTATCATTTCATCATCACCAGTGGAAGGCAACGGGAAACCACCACTGGAATCACTTCCCTTGACGCTATTGCCTGCCGTAAGTTTTTTCACGAATACTAACCTTACATAGCCCTTGAAAGAGCTTTCTAACGCTGTAGATGGTGCAGAAGTAGTATTACTCGGTCATGCGAGCGTCCATAGCTCACATACGACATGGCAATGAAGTTTTGTCAATGTTCCACTTGGTTGTATTAATTCAAGGCAGTGTGATGGATATGGAGACGTGAAAGAAAGGCAGATAAGAGATATCGGTTTCAAGCGTGACGGGAACTGTAGCTGTTAGTGAATGCAAGTCCATCACAAACAGTTTTCGAGCGACCATCGTGAAGAAAACAACGTGCTGTGGACGACATAGTAATACGCAGCCCTGACGTAGAGAAACAACTGAAATATTTGAAAACAGACAGGTCGCATGATCCGGATGTTATCCGAATTCGGTTTTACAAAGATTACTCTACGGGCCCGGCCCCTTACTTAGCAAGCATATATCGCGAATCTCGCCCCAATACAAAGTCTCAACTGACTGGAAAAAAGCACAGGTGACTACTATATACAATAACGGTGAAACAACGGACCTGCAAAATTACAGACCAATATTTTTAACATCGGTTTGCTGCAGATGTCTTGGACATATTTTCTCAGTTAGAATGTAATACACTTCCTTCATATTGAGAAGGTTACGTCCACAAATCAGCCAGGTAAGCATCGTCTGAAACTCAGCTTGTCATTTTCTCACGAGATCTCCTACGAACTATGGATGAAGAGCAACAGACAGATTCAATATTTCTAGTTTTCCGCACGGTGCCCCATTGCAGGCTGTTAACGAAGGTACGCGCATATGGAATAAGTTCACAGATATGTGAGTGGCTCGACAACTTCTTAAATAATAGAACCGAGTATGTTGTCCTCGACGGTGAGTGTTCAACAAAGACAAAGGTATCTTGAGGAGTGCCCCAGGGAAGTGTGATAGGATCGCTGTTGTTCTCTACATACATACACTACTGGCCATTAAAATTGCTGCACCAACAAGAAATGCAGATGATAAACGGATATTCATTGGACAAATATATTATACTACAAATGACGTGTGATTACATTTTCACGCAATTTCGGAGCATAGATCCCGGGAAATCAGTACCCAGAACAACCATCTCTGGCCGTAATAACGGCCTTGATACGCCTACGCATTGACTCAAATGGAGCTTGGATGGCATATACACGTACAGCTGCCCATGCAGCTTCAACACAATACCACAGTTCATCAAGAGTAGTGACAGGCGTATTGCGACGAGCCAGTTGCTCGGCCACCATTGCCCAGACGTTTACAATTGGTGAGAGATCTAGAGAATTTGCTGGCCAGGGCAGCAGTTGAACATTTTCTGTATTCAGAAAGGCCCGTACAGGACCTGCAACATGCAGTCGTGCATTATCCTGCTGAAAGGTTTCTCAGGGATCGATTGGAGGGTAGAGCCACGGGTCGTAACACATCCGAAATGTAACGTCCACTGTTCAGAGTGCCGTCAATGCGAACAAGATGTGACCGAGACGTGTAACCAATGGCACCTCATACCATCACGCCGGGTGGTACGCCAGTATGGCGATGACGAGTACACGCTTCCAATGTGCGTTCACCGCGATGTCGCCAAAAACGGATGCGACCATCATGATGCTGTAAACAGAACTTGGATTCATCCGAAAAAAGACGTTTTGCCATTCGTGCCCCCAGGTTCGTCGTTGAGTACGCTATCGCAGGCGCTCCTGTCTGTGATGCAGGGTTAAGGGTAATCGCAGCCGTGGTCTCCGAGCTGATAGTGCATGCTGCTGCAAACGTCGTCGAACTGTTCGTGTGACGAGGTTGTTGTCTTGCAAATGTCCTCATCTGTTGACTCAGGGATCGAGACGTGGCTGTACGATCTGTTACAGCCATACCGATGAGATGCCTGTCATCTCGACTGTTAGTGATACGAGGCCGTTGGGATCCAGCACGGCATTCCGTATTACCCTCCTGAACTCACCGATTCCATATTCACTAACAGTCATTGGATCTGGACCAACGCAAGCAGCAGAGTCGCGATACGTTAAACCGCAATCGCGATAGGCTACAATCCGACCTTTATCAAAGTCGGAAACGTGATGGTACGCATTTCTCATCCTTACACGAGGCATCACAACGACGTTTCAGCAGGCAACGCCAGTCAACTGCTGTTTGTGTATGAGAAATCGGTTGGAATGTCAGCACGTTGTAGGTGTCGCCACCGGCGCCAACCTTGTGTGAATGCTCTGAAAAACTAATCATTTGCATATCACAGCATCTTCTTCCTCTCGGTTAAATTTCGCGTCTGTAACACCTCATCTTCGTGGTGTAGCTATTTTGATGGCAGGTAGGGTAAATGATTTGGTGGACAGGATCGGTACCAATCTGCGGATGTTTACTGTTGATACTGTGGTGTTACGGAAAAGCGTCGGAGTTGAGTGGCGGTAGGAAGATACAAGATGCCTTAGACAAGATTTCTCGATGGGGTGATGAATGGCAGATGGCTCAAAATGTAGAATAATCTAAGTTAATGCGAATGAGTGGGAAATACAAATCTGTTATGTTCGGGTATAGCATAAGTTGTGTCCTGCTTGAAACAGTCACTCCGTTGAAATTGTAACAAAACACCTGTCACTTAGCTGGTGCCGGCCGCGGTGGTCTCGTGGTTCTAGGCGCGCAGTCCGGAACCGTGCGACCGCTACGGTCGCAGGTTCGAATCCTGCCTCGGGCATGGATATGTGTGATGTCCTTAGGTTAGTTAGGTTTAAGTAGTTCTAAGTTCTAGGGGACTGGTGACCACAGCAGTTGAGTCCCATAGTGCTCAGAGCCACTTGAACCATTTTGAACTTAGCTGGTTTTGGCGTGTGTTCACCCCAACTAATTGACTAACAGATCAACAGAGAGTGCAAAACTGCCGCAATATCGGATAACGCAAAAAAGTAATATGGCCCTGTGACTCCTGACTGAACTGCAGTGCCAGTGTTGACATTAATTGGTTCAGAATTGATCACTTTTTAATTAAAAAGAGGTGCACATTGATGTTATATTCAGCTATTGAACACCAGATGCAAATATGAACATAAAATTAATTAAGAATGTGACTTGGGATTACAACTACTTGATTGAAAGCAGATGCAGTCGATTAGCACAGATTTATTTTAACTCACAACCTTCAATCATCACATTACATGAGTCTCCTAAAAGGCAGTGGAGTAAAGCGCGATAAATCAAAAGTAATTCCTATCGACTGACCCAGGCGTAATGTGAAGTTTGAGAAGAATTCTACAATACATGTGGAAACTTTACCGACGTGATCCAATAAATTAATCAGTGGCCGGAGCAGGCGCAATATCACCGAATACAGCGTGGCGGAGCGGCGTCGTTGTGTGGACGTCGGCCAACCTTGTGGTGCTGCAAGGCTGTGCTCGTCTATTCACTCTTTGCTATCTTGCTCAGTACATAGCTGAATCAAAACTTTCTATCTCCAAGCTCAATCGCTCCATTTGCTAAGTCCTAAACTGCAGAGATGCTCACTCTTTCTCAGGCAAGCTGAGTAAAGAATGCCACATCCGCACTCTAGGCAAGCTGGGAACGGAATACCTTTACCGAGACATCTGCCAGTCCACTCTTTGCCTCGGTTTCCCCTCCAGCAAAATCACTTACGCCAATTGCAGCGCAAGATGTGTTAATTATGTGTCGCTTTCCAGTGACGACCAATGCCTGCTCTGGGAACTGAACAAATTCCCACAAAATTTCCCTTCTTCTCAACTTCTGCTATATAGCTCCTGACAGGCCACCCATCAAGGTTAGCGTCTGCACAAACACCAAGTTTTCCGGAATTCTGACTCCCAGGAGAGTACTTCAAATTCCTTGGTCCTACATTAACACCGGAGGCCAGCGTATTTCATGCTGTCGCTCTTCACCTGATTTAATTCAGGCTCTGTGGACCGTGAATTCACCGTGAAGTTGCTATACTCACGAACACACATATTTTGATCTCTGTTGACCGCTCCACCATAGCTTCGCGCAGATTTCTTGCATGTTTCACAGAAAACGGGACGAAGGACATTTATCAAAAGGTGTAAAGTTCTCCGTCTGTTTCTACATCTACATCTACATCCATACTCCGCAAGCCACCTGACGGTGTGTGGTGGAGGGTACCCTGAGTACCTCTATCGGTTCTCCCTTCTATTCCACTCTCGTATTGTTCATGGAAAGAAGAATTGTCGGTATACTTCTGTGTGGGCTCTAATCTCTCTGATTTTATCCTCATTGTCTCTTCGCGAGATGTACTGCTTGACTCTTCGGTGAAGGTATGTTCTCGAAACTTTAACAAAAGCCTGTATCAAGCTACTGAGCGTCTCTCCTGCAGAGTCTTCCACTGGAGTTTATCTATCATCTCTGTAACGCTTTCGCGATTACTAAATGATCCTGCAATGAAGCGTGCTTCTCTCCGTTGGATCTTTTCTATCTCTTCTATCAACCCTATCTGGTGCGGATCCCACACTGCTGAGCAGTATTCAAGCAGTGGGCGAACAAGCGTACTGTAACCTACTTCCTTTGTTTTCGGATTGCATTTCCTTAGGATTCTTCCAATGTATCTCAGTCTGGCATCTGCTTTACCAACGATCAACTTTATATGATCATTCCATTTTAAATCACTCCTAATGCCTACTCCCAGATAATTTATGGAATTAACTGCTTCCAGTTGCTGATCTGCTATTTTGTAGCTAAATGATAAGGGATCTAACTTTCTATGTATTCGCAGCACATTACACTTGTCTACATTGAGATTCAATTGCCATTCCGTACACCATGCGTCAATTCGCTGCAGATCCTCCTGCATTTTAGTACAACTTTCCATTGTTGCAACCTCTCGATACATCACAGCATCATCTGCAAAAGGCCTCAGTCAACTTCCGATGTCATCCACCAGGTCATTTATGTATATTGTGAATAGCAGCGGTCCTATGACACTCCCCTGCGGCACACCTGAAATCACTCTTACTTCGGAAGACTTCTCTCCATTGAGAATGACATGCTGCGTTCTGTTATCCAGGAACTCCTCAATCCAATCACACAATTGGTCTGATAGTCCGTATACTCTTACTTTGTTCATTAAACGACTGTGGGGAACTGTGTCAAACGCCTTGCGGAAGTCAAGAAACACGGCATCTACCTGTGAACCCGTGTCTATGGCCCTCTGAGTCTCGTGGACGAATAGCGCGAGCTGGGTTTCACACGACCGTCTTTTTCGGAACCCATGCTGATTCCTACAGAGTAGATTTCTAGTCTCCAGAAAAGTCATTATACTCGAACATAATACGTGTTCCAAAATTCTACAACTGATCGACGTTAGAGATATAGGTCTATAGTTATGCACATCTGTTCGACGTCCCTTCTTGAAAACGGGGATGACCTGTGCCCTTTTCGAATCCTTTGGAACGCTTCGATCTTCTAGAGACCTACGGTACACCGCTGCAAGAAGGGGGCAAGTTCCTTCGCGTACTCTGTGTAAAATCGAACTGATATCCCGTCAGGACCAGCGGCCTTTCCTCTTTTGAACGATTTTAATTGTTTCTGTTTCCCTCTGTCGTCTATTTCGATATCTACCATTTTGTCAACTGTGCGACAATCTAGAGAAGGAAGTATAGTGCAGTCTTCCTCTGTGAAACAGCTTTGGAAGACGACATTTAGTATTTCGGCCTTTAGCCTGTCATCCTCTGTTTCAGTACCATTTTGGTCACAGATTGTCTGGATATTTTGTTTTGATCCACCTACCGCTTTGACATAGGACCAAAATTTCTTAGGATTTTCTGCCAAGTCAGTACATAGAACTTTACTTTCGAATTCATTGAACGCCTCTGGCATAGCCCTCCTCACACTACATTTCGCTTTGCGTAATTTTTGTTTGTCTGCAAGGCTTTGGCTATGTTTATGTTTGCTGTGAAGTTCCCTTTGCTTCCGCAGCAGTTTTCTAACTCGGTTGTTGTACCAAGGTGGCTCTTTTCCATCTCTTACGATCTTGCTTGGAACATACTCATCTAACGCATATTGTACGATGGTTTTGAACTTTGTCCAATGATCCTCAACACTATCTGTACTTGAGACAAAACTTTTATGTTGAGCCATCAGGTACTTTGTAATCTGCTTTTTGTCACTTTTGCTAAACAGAAAAATCTTCCAACCTTTTTTAATATTTCTATTTGCGGCTGAAATCATCGATGCAGTAACCGCTTTATGATCGCTGATTCCCTGTTCTGCATTAACTGATTCAAATAGTTCGGGTCTGTTTGTCACCAGGTGGTCTAATATGTTATCGCCACGATTCGGTTCTCTGTTTAACTGCTCAAGGTAGTTTTCAGATGAAGCACTTAAAAATATTTCACTGGATTCTTTGTCCCTGCCACCCGTTATGAATGTTTCCTGGTACATCAGCATGGGGTCGGGGTCATCCTCCCCTGCTGTCACTCATCTTAAGGCGGCTGGACGCCGCGCCGCGTTACCGCTTTTTCCGAGCTTGAGCCACCCTAAGCTGCCTATTGTCACTTCCTTTCACCGTTCCCCATCTGGCCACGGTCAATTCTAAATACTTCCCTGGGGTAAACTAGCGTCCAGTAAATCGACTCGTTTCCACAAAGTTTTCATGCCGTGTGAATTACTTTAAAACCATCACCCGACATTAATTATTCCACTACGTCCATACTCTACCCTCTACAAGATGCATTGTGCCTTGTCAGTCATTTTGTTCAGTCCTACTATTCGCTCAACGTGAGTTAGGTGATCCTTAATGACTTCACATAAGGGGCATAGTTGTTGGTATCTTACGAAATATCTGAACGTAACGTTGCTAAGTGATATAAAATGGAGGAGCATGTGAGAACTTTGGTAGGGAAGGCAAATGGCCGACTTCAGTTATTAGAAGAATTTTGGGGAAGTGCGGTTCATCTGGTAAAGGACACAGCATATATAAAGTTAGTCCGACCTATTCTTGAGCACTCCTTGAATGTTTGGGATCCGCAACAGGTCGTATAAGAGAAGACATCGATGCTATTCAGAAGAAGGCTATTAGCTTTGTTACTGGACAACACGTAAGTATTACGAAGACACTTTGGCTCCTCCTATGGGAATCCCAGGAGGCAAGGCGACGTTCTTTTTGAGGAACACTACTGACAAAATTTAGGAACCGGTATTTGAATGCAGAACGACTCTGCTCCAGCCATCGTACATTGCACGTAAGGACCACGAAGATACTAATGATTAGGGCTCATAGGGTGGCATATAGACAGTCGTTTTTTCCCTTGCTCTGTTTGCGAGAGGAACAGCAAAGGAAATTACTAGTAGTGGCATAGGGTACCCTCCGCCAAGCACCTTACGGCGGCTTGTGTAATGTTTATGTACATCTAGATGTATATTTGGAGTGGGGCACCTCGCTAAAGGGTATTGGTCAAAGTGTACTTAAGGCAGGACGTCTTCAGCTGGACAGCAGATGACTAGAGGTGACTAGCCTGTGGCTCGAAGAATCACGAATTTGCCTCGTTTCAGATATGATGAAAGGCGTCGGGTGCACCGATAGCCATATGAGGTGCTTGATCCGCAGTCTATGGAGCTTGTAGCTCAGACCGGAGGTGATTCTGCGATGTTTTGGGGCGTCTGTCGTACCATAACTTGGCCCACTCATTCAGGTTTCCGCCATCTTAAACCAGGATGTTTATTTCAACATTCTCGTTGACCAAGCGTTGCAGTATCTCAACATCTTCCCGAGGAGTGTACCGTGGACACTGCAGTCTTCCAGGATGACAACAACCGCGTTCAAGGGGCTCCGCGCACTGCCTCGTTTGACGAACACCCAGGCGCACTGTCACAACTCGAATGGCCCGCTAAATTATTCCATCTTTGCGTCACAGAAAGTGTTTGAGACGTTTGGAGTAGTGGGTGGACATAGCTATCATCTTCGCCCGAATTCGGAAGCTCTAAGAGATATAAACATCGATGAGCACATTCACCTGGACATTGCGCACCCGAAGAAGCTCCTTTACTCGCCGAATTAACACCATTATTAGCGCTAGAGACGGGGATAGACGGCATCAGCGTGTACCGTTCTAGGCGGTGACTAATACACAGTCCAGTCACATTGATGTGAGGAACGCCTATGTTCAATTTCGACTTGCAACAGCCATTCACCCGACAGTCGATGGCAGTATTAGCAGTGGAGGGTATATAAAACATTTGGGGGTGGGGGGACGAGGCAAACAGTGCAGTCGTTGTGGTCTCGTAGAGAGGGAGCGATATATTGGACGCCGAAAAGGACATGATCGATGGCTTTCGGGTCAAGTGTGGAAGCATTTCCGAAAGTACTGTTCTCTTGCCGCCGTCATTCAAGAGTACTGCGCGTGCTAAAATGGCGCTATTCAAAACCAGCGCGAAGGTAACTGTGATACACCATAAAATGACTATGGTGAACGACGGCTGCGCCAATTTGTACAGGCGAATAGACGTGGAACTGTCGAGGAAGTGAGCATCCAGATGAACAAAAGGGCTAGCAACAGTATCTCCTCAACGACCGTCCAGCAAACGTTGCTGCACAGTTCCTTTGCAGCAGGTGCCTGCTTCATGCACCGACGCTGACTGCTGTTCATCTCGTGGTCGCGTTCTCGGTTCCTGAGCACGGGGTCCCGGGTTCGATTCCCGGCGGGGTCAGGGATTTTCCTTACCTCGAGATGACAGGGTGTTTGAGTTGTCCTCATCATTTCATCATCATTCATGAAAGTGGCGAGATTGGAGTGAGCAAAGGTTGCGAATTTATACGGGCGCATATAACTGTGCAGTTCAGTGTCCCACGAACCAAACATCATTATCCGCATCATCATTGCTGTTCAGCAGCTAGAAAGGCTGGAATTTGCTCGAGAATACAGCAATTGAACGCCCATTGGGTAGCCTTTCGCGATTAATCACGCTTTATGCTCCACTGGAAAGATGCCCGTCGGCGTGTAAGGCGTGAAACGTCTGAAACCAAAGACCATGCAACACTCGTCGGAAGGGTTCAGGCCGGAGGTTACGGAATGAGGAATGTTTTCGTTGCACTGCCTGGATGAGCTCGTAATTCTTGGATGCACCATGGGTCAACACAAGTATGCATCAACTTTTGGGGAGCATGTCCACCCCTGCATTCAGTTTGTTTCGCTTCGCCACAGTGGAATCTACCAGGAGGCAATGCAACGTGACACACAGGTTGAAGAACTGACCATCTGACCACCTGAGTACTCTACTGCATTGGCTTTCTACTTAGCTAGCATTTATCGCGAATCTCTTGCCCAACGTAAAGTCCCGAGCGACTGGAAAAAAAAACGCAGGTGACGCCTGTATATAAGAAGGGTAGGACGGATCTTCAAAATTACAGACCAATATGCTTAACATCGGTTTGTTGCAGGATTCTCGAACCTATTCTCAGTTCGAATATAATGAATTTCCTAGAGACAGAGAAGTTGCTGTCCATGCATCAGCACGGCTTTAGAAAGCATCGCTCCTGCGAAACGCAACTCGCCCTTTTTTCACATGATGTCTTGCGAACCATGGATGAAGGGTATCAGACGGATGCCATATTCCTTGACTTACGGAAAGCGTTTGACTCGGTGCCCTACTGCAGACTACTAACTAAGGTACGGGCATATGGGATTGGTTCCCAAGTATGTGAGTGGCTCGAAGACTTCTTAAGTACTAGAACCCAGTGCGGTGTCCTCGATGGTGAGTGTTCATCGGAGGTGAGGGTATCATCTGGAGTGCCCCAGGGAAGTGTGGTAGGTCCGCTGTTGTTTTCTATCTACATAAATGATCTTTCGTATAGGGTGGATAGCAATGTGCGGCGGTTTGCTGATGATGCTGTTGTGTACAGGAAGGTGTCGTCGTTGGGTGACTGTAGGAGGATACAAGATGACTTGGGCAGGATTTGTTATTGGTGTAAAGAATGGCAGCTAACTCTAAATGTAGATAAATGTAAATTAATGCAGATGAATAGGAAAAAGAATCCCGTAATGTTTGAATACTCCATTAATAGTGTAGCACTTGACTCAGTCAGGTCGATTAAATATTTGCCGTAAAATTTCAGAGCGACATAAAGTGGGACAAGCATGTAATGGCAGTTGTGGGGAAGGCGGTTAGCCGTCTTCGGTTCATTGGTAGAATTTTGGGAAGATGTGGTCATCTTAAAAGGAGACCGCTTATAAAACACTAATACGACCTATCCTTGAGTACTACACCAGCGTTTGGGATCCCTATCAGGTTGGATTGAGGGAGGACATAGAAGCAATTCAGAGGCGTGCTGCTAGATTTGTTACTGGTAGGTTTGATCATCACGCGAGTGTTACGGAAATGCTTCAGGAACTCGGGTGGGAGACTCTAGAGGAAAGGAGGCGTTCTTTTCCTGAATCGCTACTGAGGAAATATAGAGAACCAGCATTTGAGGCTGACTGCAGTACAATTTTACTGCCGCCAACTTACATTCCCCCCCCCCCCCCCCCCCTCATGAACCATGGACCTTGCCGTTGGTGGGGAGGCTTGCGTGCCTCAGCGATACAGATGGCCGTACCGTAGGTGCAACCACAACGGAGGGGTATCTGTTGAGAGGCCAGACAAACGTGTGGGTCCTCAAGAGGGGCAGCAGCCTTTTCAGTAGTTGCAGGGGCAACAGTCTGGATGATTGACTGATCTAGCCTTGTAACATTAACCAAAACGGCCTTGCTGTGCTGGTACTGCGAACGGCTGAAAGCAAGGAGAAACTACAGCCGTAATTTTTCCCGAGGACATGCAGCTTTACTGTATGATTAAATGGTGATGGCGTCCTCTTGGGTAAAATATTCCGGAGGTAAAATAGTCCCCCATTCGGATCTCCGGGCGGGGCTACTCAAGAGGATGTCATTATCAGGAGGAAGAAAACTGGCGTTCTACGGATCGAAGCGTGGAATGTCAAATCTCTTAATCGGGCAGGTAGGTTAGAAAATTTAAAAAGGGAAATGGATAGGTTAAAGTTAGATATAGTGGGAATTAGTGAAGTTCGGTGGCAGGAGGAACAAGACTTCTGGTCAGGTGACTACAGGGTTATAAACACAAAATCAAATAGGGGTAATGCAGGAGTAGGTTTAATAATGAATAGGAAAATAGGAATGCGGGTAAGCTACTACAAACAGCATAGTGAACGCATTATTGTGGCAAAGATAGATACGAAGCCCACACCTACTACTATATGCCAACTAGCTCTGCAGATGACGAAGAAATTGAAGAAATGTACGATGAAATAAAAGAAATTATTCAGATAGTGAAGGGAGACGAAAATTTAACAGTAATGGGTGACTGGAATTCGACTGTAGGAAAAGGGAGAGAAGGAAACATAGTAGGTGAATATGGATTGGGGCTAAAAAATGAAAGAGGAAGCCGCCTAGTAGAATTTTGCACAGAGCACAACTTAATCATAGCTAACACTTGGTTTAAGAATCATGAAAGAAGGTTGTATACAAGGAAGAACCCTGGAGATACTAAAAGGTATCAGATTATATAATGGTAAGACAGAGATTTAGGAACCAGGTTTTAAGTTGTAAGACATTTCCAGGGGCAGATGTGTACTCTGACCACAATCTATTGGTTATGACCTGTAGATTAAAACTGAAGAAACTGCAAAAATGTGGGAAATTAAGGAGAAGGGACCTGGTTACACTGAAAGAACCAGAGGTTGTACAAAGTTTCAGGGAGAGCATAAGGGAACAATTGACAGGAATAGGGGAAAGAAATACAGTAGAAGAAGAATGGGTAGCTCTGAGGGATGAAGTAGTGAAGGCAGCAGAGGATAAAGTAGGTAAAAAGACGAGGGTTGCTAGAAATCCTTGGGTAACAGAAGAAATATTGGATTTAATTGATGAAAGGAGAAAATATAAAAATGCAGTAAATGAAGCAGGCAAAAAGGAATACAAACGTCTCAAAAATGAGATCGACAGGAAGTGCAAAATGGCTAAGCAGGGATGGCTAGAGGACAAATGTAAGGATGTAGAAGCTTATCTCACTAGGGGTAAGATAGATACTGCCTACAGGAAAATTAAAGAGACCTTTGGAGAGAAGAGAACCACGTGTATGAATATCAAGAGCTCAGATGGCAACCCAGTTCTAAGCAAAGAAGGGAAGGCAGAAAGGTGGAAGGAGTATATAGAAGGTTTATACAAGGGCGATGTACTTGAGGACAATATTATGGAAATGGAAGAGGATGTAGATGAAGACGAAATGGGAGATATGATACTGCGTGAAGAGTTTGACAGAGCACTGAAAGACCTGAGTCGAAACAAGGCCCCGGAGTAGACAACATTACATTAGAACTACTGACGGCCTTGGGAGAGCCAGTCATGACAAAACTCTACCAGCTGGTGAGCAAGAAGTATGAGACAGGCGAAATACCCTCAGACTTCAAGAAGAATATAATAATTCCAATCCCAAAGAAAGCAGGTGCTGACAGATGTGAAAATTACCGAACTATCAGTTTAATAAGTTACAGCTGGAAAATACTAACACGAATTCTTTACAGACGAATGGAAAAACTGGTAGATGCGGACCTCGGGGAGGATCAATTTGGATTCCGTAGAAATGTTGGAACACGTGAGGCAATACTGACCTTACGACTTATCTTAGAAGAAAGATTAAGGAAAGGCAAACATACGTTTCTAGCATTTGTAGACTTAGTGAAAGCTTTTGACAATGTTGACTGGAATACTCTCTTTCAAATTCTAAAGGTGGCAGGGGTAAAATACAGGGAGCGAAAGGCAATTCACAATTTGTACAGAAACCAGATACAGTCATAAGAGTCGTGGGGCATGAAAGGGAAGCAGTGGTTGGGAAAGGAGTGAGACAGGGTTGTAGCCTCTCCCCGATGTTATTCAATCTGTATATTGAGCAAGCAGTAAAGGAAACAAAAGAAAAATTTGGAGTAGGTATTAAAATTCATGGAGAAGAAGTAAAAACTTTGAGGTTCGCCGATGACATTGTAATTCTGTCAGAGACGGCAAAGGACATGGAAGAGCAGTTGAATGAAATGGATAATGTCTTGAAAGGAGGATATAAGATGAACATCAACAAAATCAAAACGAGGATAATGGAATGTAGCCGAATTAACTCGGGTGATGCTGAGGGAATTAGATTAGGAAATGAGACACTTAAAGTAGTAAAGGAGTTTTGCTATTTAGGAAGTAAAATAACTGATGATGGTCGAAGTAGAGAGGATATAAAATGCAGACTGGCAATGGCAAGGAAAGCGTTTCTGAAGAAGAGAAATTTGTTAACATCGAATATAGATTTATGTATCAGGAAGTCGTTTCTGAAAGTATTTGTTTGAAGTGTAGCCGTGTATGGAAGTGAAACATGGACGATAACTAGTTTGGACAAGAAGAGAATAGAAGCTTTCGAAATGTGGTGCTACAGAAGAATACTGAAGATAAGGTGGATAGTTCACGTAACTAATGAGGAGGTATTGAATAGGATTGGGGAGAGGAGAAGTTTGTGGCACAACTTGACTAGAAGAAGGGATCGGTTGGTAGGACATGTTTTGAGGCATCAAGGGATCACAAATTTAGCATTGGAGGGCAGCGTGGAGGGTAAAAATCGTAGAGGGAGACCGAGAGATGTGTACACTAAGCAGATTCAGAAGGATGTAGGTTGCAGTATGTACTGGGAGATGAAGAAGCTTGCACAGGATAGAGTAGCATGGAGAGCTGCATCAAACCAGTCTCAGGACTGAAGACAACAACAACAACAACAACAACTTACATTTCGCGGACAGACCTCAAAGATAAGATAAGAGAGATTAGGGCTCGTACAGAGGCATATAGGCAGTCATTCTTCCCTCGTTCTGTTTGGGAGTGGAACAGGGAGAGAAGATGCTAGTTGTGGTACGCACCGTAAGGTGGATTGCGGAGTATGTACGAGATGTAGATATAGATGTAGGTCTCAGTATATGTTCGCGATTTGAAGAGAACCAAGATGAGTTTACTCTACTCTCCTGGACACCAGATTTCCCTGATTTAAACACAATCGAGAATCTGTGAGACCACCAAGATCGGCCTGTTCGCAGCAATCGGGAAGCCTAGAGCTGCTGCCACGGCACTGGAGTAAGGATGGCTCCACATCCCTGTCGGTGCTTTCCTAAACCTCATTGACTCTACCTGCATGTCTCGCAGCGGACGACGCTGTAAAAGGTGGTTATACATGTTTCGACAGTTGGTCACATTAATGTTACTGGACAGAGGATTTTGCCTGGTGTGCTGGTAGTCTAATACGTATTAATCAGGAACAGCAGCCTAGTTTTCGTCTAGCAGTTTCATTCAGTTTTAGTCTTTAGTGACACTGGTGGCTATAAAAAATTTGCCTGACAGAGAAGTGAAGCACCCAGGCGGGACAAGAACGAAATGAAACTTCACGTTTTGATAGGGTATGTGATGTTATTTCAGTGAATAGAAAATAGTCAAATTTACAAAAAACTTAGCAGTGTGTGCTCAGTTATTAGTATGAAGTGTAGCCTCTCTTGGCTGGATGGATGCACTGATCCGTTTGAGAAGGTAGCCATAAAACTGTTGTATCGTCTCCTTCCGGTAAACTGACCTATAACAAAACACGACTCACGCACCGTCCTCACAACTTTATTTTTGCCAGTATCTCGTCTCCCACCTTCGAAACTTTACAGAAGCTCTCCTGCGAAACCTGCAGAACTAGCACTCCTGAAAAAAAGGATATAGCTGAGACATGGCTTAGCCACAGCCTGGGGGATGTTTCCAGAATGAGATTTTCACTCTGCAGCGGAGTGTGCGCTGATATGAAACTTCCTTGCATATAAAAACTGTGTGCCGGACAGAGACTCGAACTCGGGACCTTTGCCTTTTGCGGGCAAGTGCTCTACCAACTGAGTTACCCAAGCACTTGCCGGCGAAAGGCAGGAAGTTTCATATCAGCGCAGACTCCGTTGCAGAGTGAAAATCTCATTCTGGTGACCTATAACAGTTGTAACTGGTCCTTGATATCCAGGATACTGCCACTGGGACGAAATTGACCTCAGAGCTGGTCCCACACATGTTCGATTGGTCGCTGAACATCGACGTACTTCTACGTCATGCATAGTTCATAGAGATGCATGCCATGTGTGAACGAGCATTGCCTTGTTGAAAATGGCACTATGATACTGTCGTATGTAAGGTAACACATGAGGACGAAAGATGTGAGTGACGTATGTCTGTGAAGTCAGAGTTCCCTCAATCACAACCAGCCGTGACCTGAAGTCGTACCTGATGGCTCTCCACACATTGACGCCAGGAATAACACCGCTGTGCCTCTCCAAAACATTGTAAGACTGGGAACGCTCCCTGCGTTTCAGCGCTGAACACACTGCGAGGCCATTCACCAGCAGTACAAACGTTCCAGCGATGCCACGTTTCCAAATATACTTGTTTGTGCCGTGGTACTAAGGGTAGCCAACGCATATGACCATAATTCCCAAGTTTGGCTGCCGTTGTCTCTCGATCAGTGATGCGGGATGACACAGAATGTTGCGCAGGTTCCATCACTTGGTGCCATAGGGCAGGCACAGGTGTGAACTGGCTAGGATGTGCTTAGTGTCACAAGTCGATGGTCTTCCCTGGGGGTAGTCCTACACTTGACATCACTATACACCTCAAAAATGCTTCAAATGGCTCTGAGCACTATGGGACTTAACTTCTGAGATCATCAGTCCCCTAGAACTTAGAACTACTTAAACCTAAATAACCTAAGGACATCACACACATCCATACCCGAGGCAGAATTCGAACCTGCGACCGTAGCGATAGCGCGGTTCCAGACTGTAGCGCCTAGAACCGCTCGGCCACTCCGACCGGCCACTATACACTGACGGGAAAAAATGTAGGGCAATGAAATTTCGGGAATACATTTGTCTAATTGATTAACACTGCAAGATCACAGCTCAATGCAAGCACGAGATAGCCATAGCAAATGTGAACTAATACATTAATGACCGGTGTAACAGCCAGAAAGCAGATGTGCATGCGTTGTGCTGTACAGGTGCCTGATGTCAGTTTGTGGGATGCAGTTCCGTGCCTGTTGCACTCGATCGTTACAGGGATGGTTCATCTGGTTGCCGATGTCGTCCAATGATGTCCCATATGTGGTCGATTCGAGACAGATTTGGTGATCGAGCAGGCCGAGGCGACATGTCGACACTCTGCAGAGCCCGTTGGGTTACAGTAACGGTATGTGGGTGAGCGATACCCTGTTGCAAAACGCCTCCTGGAATGGTGTTCATGAATAGCAGCGCAACAGGTCGATTCACCAGACTGACGTACAGATTTTCAGTCAGAGTGAATGGGACAACCTCGAGAGTGCCGCTTCTGCCATACGAAATCGCACCACCGACCATAACTCGAGGTGTAGGTCCAGCGTGTCTAGCGTGCAGGCAGGTTGGTTGCAGGCCCTCAACTGGTCTCCTTCTAATCAACCCTAGGGCATCGCTGGCATCGTAGCAGAACCAGCTTTCATCAGAAAACACAACAGACGTCCATTTCGCCCTGCAGTCACCTCTATCTTGACACCACTGAAGTCGCGAACGGCAGTGGTTTGGGGTCAGTCGAATGCACGCTACAGGACGTGTACCACCACGTCTGGCTCTGAGCTATCCTTGAAGTAACAGATTTGTAACAATTCGTTGCGTCACTATTGTTCCAAATACTGCTCAAATAGCTGTTGCAAACAGTTCGATGCAACACAGCCGTGCGCAGAATACAACGCTCTTCCCTCTCGGCCCGGTCTTCTTGCGATCGTACTTTCCCGTGACCAGAGATGCCAGCAGTCACGTACAGTGGCTTCATAACTGCCAAGTTCTCGTAGCCCTATTACACGACCTGGTTCCAACTCAGTGAGTATTGGTAACGGCTTCTTTGTCGCCATAAAGGCATTCTTGTCTAACGTCTCAAAAGTACAATACTGGCCATTAAAATTGCTACACCACGAAGATGTGCTACAGACGCGAAATTTAACCGACAGGAAGAAGATGCTGTGATGTGCAAATGATTACCTTTACAGAGCATTCACACAAGGTTGGCGCCGGTGGCGACACCTATAACCTGCTGACATGAGGAAAGTTTCCAACCGATTTCTCACACAGAGACAGCAATTGACCGGCGTTGCCTGGTGAAACGTTGTTGTGATGCCTCGTGTCAGGAGAAGGAAGGCGTACCATAACGTTTCCGACTTTGGTAAAGGTCGGATTGTGGCCTATCGCGATTGCCGTTTATTGTATCGCGACATTGCTGCTCGCGTTGGTCGAGATCCAATGACTGTTAGCAGAATATGGAATCGGTGGGTTCAGGAGAGTAATACGCTTCTTTCACAGAAGAAGTAGCATTCTAAACCCTTATAGCACCTAGTCTTGTGTATTCCTCATCAGGCTGCGACCCTCACCAAGTTGGATTAACACAAGAGATAATGAAGTTTCAATGATGAATGGCACGTGTACCAATGAAACCGTTTAGTAAGTGCGAGAGAGCTTCGAAGATGGTAAACGAACTTTAGTGGCTGACACTGGAAGAAAGACGTTGTGTATCACGGAGAAGTTTACTTTTGAAATTGCGTTACAACAACACATTACTCCCCCCCACATATATGTTTCACAAAATGACCACGAGGAAAAAATAGAATAATTTAGATCTTGTTGTTGTGGTCTTCAGTCCTGAGACTGGACTGATGCAGATCTCCATGCTACTCTATCCCGTGCTAGATTCTTCATTTCCCAGTACCTACTGCAACCTACATCTTTCTGAATCTGCTTCGTGTATTCATCTCTTGGTCTCCCTCTACGATTTTTACCCTCCACGGTGCCCTCCAATACTAAATTGGTGATCCCTTGATGCCTCAGAACATTCCCTACCAACCGATCCCTTCTTCTAGTCAAGTTGTGCCACAAACTCCTCCCCAATTCTATTCAGTACCTCCTCATGAGTTATGTGATTTACCCATCTAATCTTCAGCATTCTTTTGTAGCACCACATTTCGAAAGTTTCTATTCTCTTCTTGTCTAAATTACTTATCGTCCATGTTTATTTTGCATACATGGCTACACTCCATACAAATAGTTTCAGAAACGACTACCTGGCACTTAAATCGTTAACAAATTTCTCTTCTCCAGAAACTTTTTACTTACCATTGCCAGTTTACATTTTTTACCCTCTCTACTCCGACCATCATCAGTTATTTTGCTCACCAAATAGCAAAACTTTAAGCGTCTCATTTCCTAATCTAAAAACCTCAGCATCACCCGACATAATTCGACTACATTCCATTATCCTTGTTTTGCTTTTGTTGATGTTCATCTTATATCCTCCTTTCAAGACACTGTCCATTTCGTTTAGCTGCTCTTCCAAGTCCTTTGCTGTCTCTGACAGAATTACAATGTCATCGGCGAACCTCAAAGTTTTTATTTCTTCTCCATTGATTTTAATACCGACTCACAATTTTTCTTTAGTTTCCTTTATTGCTTGCTAAAAATGCAGATTGAATAACATCAGGGATAGGCTACAATCCTGTCTCACTCCCTTCCCAAACACTGATTCCCCTTCATACCGTTCGACTTCTATTACTGCCGTCCGTTTTTTGTACAAATTGTAAATAGCCTTTCCCTCCCTGTGTTTTACTCCTGCCACCTACAGAATTTGAAAAAGAGTATTCCAGTCAACACTGTCAAAAGCTTCCTCTAAGTCTACAAATGCTAGAAACGTAGGTTTGTCTTTCCTTAATCTATCTTCTAAGATAAGTCATAGGGTCAGTACTGCCTCACGTGTTCCAATATTTCTACAGAATCCAAACTGATCCTCCCCGAGGTCGGCTTCTACTAGTTTTTTCCATTCGTCTGTAAAGAATTCGCGTTAGTATTTTGCAGCTGTGACTTATTAAGCTGATATTTCGGAAATTTTCACATCTGTCAACACCTGCTTTCTTCGGGATTGGAATTACTAGGTACTTCTTGAAGTCTGAGGGTATTTCGCCTGTCTCATACATCTTGGTCACCAGATGGTAGAGTTTTGTCAGGACTGGCTCTTCCAAGGCTGTCAGTAGTTCTAATTTAATGTTGTCTACTCCTGGGGCCTTGTTTCGACTTAGTTAGAGCTTATACGGACGTTTATCGACAGTCGTTCCTCCCACGCACCATTCACGAGTGGAACACGGAAGGATGTTGTCGTACCGGAAGTACCCTACACCACACACCGTAAGGTGTAGTAGCTGTACAACTGTACACTACTTGGATTTGTTGTCTTAATTGGTCAAGTGATGTAGTAGTGCGCTCCAGACGAAGTGCTATTCACAAGATGTGCTTTACGCGGAAGTGATCTGTGACGGTACTGCCTTGGAGAACTCTCTACCAAACTGAAGAGCCTGTCCTAAGTGAAACATTTTGTCCAAATGTATCCGAAAATGTTGATTTCATTGTCTTCATTATCAATGCTTTTCGCTGCATGAGGGGAATCAAAGGAATAACCCCAGCCTCAGGTCTCCCAACATGTGAAGGGGCCCAGAGGTTTAAATTGCCTTTCCATACAACAGAAGCTACGTGTTATGAAACTTCACATATGTCAACATAAGTCAGGCAATGTATTACAGCAGTTTAATGTTCTAGACTTGAACCGATCAGTCCCATTCCATCAGACTGACGTATTAACCTTGCAAGATAATACTGTTGATGTGTGGTAAGTGGCTACACTCTGTGCAACCTACTCGACAAGTGACAGCAGTCCTGAATTGAAGAAATGTGTGCAGTATTCCAGTAATATAATTAATGGTGACGGAAGTTCAGTTACTTCCCGGTCATTCGTTAATTCACCTCTAAGTGACTACAACACAGTTACACGGTTTTACAGTAAGCTGTCAGCGACAGACAACAGGAAGGTGCCATATTTGTCAGTCCAGTCCCTTTCCATACGCTTTTCTTGTATAAGTATTATAGCTCTGCTTAGCAACTCGAATCTGCATTCAGTATAGTATTAACATACTTGGTGGAAAATAAACAGCCACGGGAGTATCTGCACACTGCGTCGGCAGCGTTCCCTAAGGCGAGCGGCAGAACGGTCGGTATAACTTCGTGAAATACCTGTACTGGCTTTTTGTGACAGAGTGGGGTAGAGGGAGTGGAGAATCGCCTGTTCGCTCTTCAGTTTTCAGGCCCACAAAGGAGGGACGTGCATGACCACAATCCGGCGATCTAGCTTTCCTGACGCTTCTAACATCCAACCCCTTCCCCCCTTTTCACTCTTACGCTCGTAGGGCAAAGCATATCCCTTAATATAGTTCTCCTGCCCTTAGATGTGGAGCTCACACTTAATTTTGTTCTTATCCCACTATATTTAACAACAAACATCAACTTTATACAATTTGAACTGTAATTTTAATGATTTTAATGATTCTGCCATCCCACGCAACGCGGAAAATGTTAACCCTAGAGCAAAAATGAATAGGACCTTTATGCTGAAAATTTAATGTAGTTTAATTCTGAACTGGAAAACATTTTCGATGAAAGCTGCGGTTTTAGAGGTACTAAAATAAAACATAAAAAAGTGACTTCTAATCGCGATTCCAATCCTATGCTAATACCCTTTCGATCAGGATTTTTAGTACGTTGGTCACGACACTGCCGCATACCACTGTACAAAAATTTACGACTACAAACATTTTTTCACAATTCCACCTCTTTTGCTGTTCGTTGACTGGACTAATAGGAAGCTGTAATGTGAGCACTACATATGTACACTTTAATAGAGAGAAGATGACAAGACATTTTGAATTCTACATCAAATTACGTAATACACGGGTGGAATAAACTACTAAGCACATGCTGTAAAATAATATTACGCAGCAATGGACAAGGGAGATGACATAACATAAGGGAGTACAAGTATGGATTAGATAGGAGCCATCAGAACTTTCGCCAGTCAGTCAATATTTCCTGTGTGGGATCACTATCTTCGAAAATATTGGAGGTAGACTGTGGATTTGCAGCATGTATCGCTCTACTGTGCAAGGTTATAAATGACGTGGCTGTCTACATAAAAAAAGCTAATTGCAGTAGATGTATAACTGCTACAGAGATCTGGACGCAGGTAATGCAACATAAGTGTCAGGTTGGCAATGTTCTCTAATTAATTAGGTAGGGAATGGTTTACTTCGATTCTTGGAAAAGATATTCTACACTAGAGTTTTAAAATGTGTTCTACATAGTCCAGAAAATCGACCTGTGTCCGCAAAACCCCACACAACACACCTGCACCCATAACACCCAGGTAAGTACATCACATAGGGTATCACATAGGGTCGATCGAATTGGGAATCTGGAACAAGCATCTAAATAAGTGCAGAAGAAGAAAGTCTACATCCGAGCTTATCTTCAGGCCTGTTGTTCCGGATTTAGGTTCCCAACACCGCATTTTAACCAGAGTGAGGTGATCGTGACATTGACAGTTGCCTGAGTGAGACGTAATGCTCACTTGGGAGTCACATCTCACATTCAGAGGATGCCAAGGTTGATATTTAATAAATATAAGTCGGTATTTAGGAGGTGTCGAGCAGCAGTGTGATAACAAAACAGATGGAGGTTGATTGTCGTAATACACATGTACTTTACAGTTCTCTATTTATGGATGACAGTCATCAAGAACGTCGCCTTTAGATTGGGAGTGTGCAGAATGTATCGCTTTATTCTCCCAATATCGTCAAATATAGATATTACCGAACTGTAATTGGTTTACACAAACAGTGTTATTCCACAGGTGTTTGGAAAAAGAACCAATTCGTCATATGGGCTTAAGCTGTTCCCTAATAAAGAAATTGCTCCTGTAAGTCCAGTTAACATATTATGCCTACACAAAAGAAAACTGGAAATGGAGGGGCAACGAAAACTGGTGTGTATGGTGAAAGCAACTTCCATAATTGAAGTATATAAACTGCCACTGGAAAAAGAACAGAACAACTACACTAAACACTGCGTAATAAGAGGTGCAGCAGTAAGGCCTACTTGATCAGTGCACTTGTGAACTATTAATCCATCTGTCCCTATATTCTCACCACTAACAAGTGTTCCGTTAAAACTGCAGTCTTCATCAATTTAGTTTATAACTACAGTTGCTTAAATAGTAATATTGGGAGGGCTATTTCTGCCTTGTTATTCCACAGGTCTTAAGAAAAAAAAGCGCCATAAACTGTTATTGCTGGCACATATACTGTAATTTTGCAGGTCTTAATTTACTGTGCGTACGTAGGAGAAGTAATCCAATACTATTCTATTGCGCCATTACTGGAAACGTAACATCTATAAAATACCTAGGAGTAAGCATCTGGAGCGACCTAAAGTGGAATGGCTGCATAAAGCAGAAGTAGATGCCTCGCTGAGAGAATTCTGTAGGAAATGTAACTCACCCACTAGAGAAGTGATTTACGAAACACTACTTGATGACTGAATCTAAATAAACGTAACTTATTGCGCACACATAGTAGGAGAAATCAAGCGTTCTTCTATTTTCCTAATGCTGGAAACAGTCACAACCGTAAAATACCAAGGAGTAACTATCTGTAACGAAGTGGACTGACCAAGTAAAGTAAAAGCAAATGCTCCCACAGAGCAGAAGAACCTTAACGATGAATTGAATAACATATAAAGTTAAATGGACTCAAATCTGTTTTGACATTAGCTATCTTTCACTTCAACCTTATATATGATTCTGTGACTTACCTGAAACCAAGTCAGAAACCCTTCAGCACGTCAGATCATTCGAAGTTCCTCAATTCAGCTTACCTTTTGATTTAAATATCTTTCATTTCATTAAAATTCTCCAGTTTCCTCAAGTGAAAGCGGTAATTTAAAAAAAAAATATTATTTTATCAGTCAAGTTAAACTATACAACAAAATTGATTTATAAAACAATACCGTGATCTACAGTTTTGAAATCTTAACATTGAGTGATGAATTGATTACAACTAGATTTCTAATGTGTGTGACCTCATTAATGAGTCTGTATTTGTCCATGATGATATAGTTATAGATGCTCCATACAGGAAATTAAAAGAGACCTTTGGAGAAGAGAGAAACACCTGTATGAACATCATGAACTCAGATGGAAAACCAGTCCTAAGCAAAGAAGGAAAAGAAGAAGTGTGGAAGGAGTATATAGAGGGTTATAGAAGGGAGATGTACTTGAGGGCAACATTATAGAAATGGAAGAGCACGTAGATGGAGATGAGAAGGAAGATTTGATACTGCGTGAAGAATTTGACAAAGTACTGAAAGACTTAAATCGAAACAAGGCCCCGTGAGTAGCCAAATTCCGTTAGAGCAACTGATGGTCTTAGGAGAACCAGCCATGACAAAACTCTTCCATCTGGTGGGAAAGATGTGTGAGATAGGCGAAATACCCACAAACTTCAATAAGAATACAATAATTCCAATTCCAAAGAAAGTAGGTGTTGACAGGTATGAAAATTATAGAACTATCAGTTTAATAAATCACGGTTGCGAAATACTAACACGAATCCTTTACAGAAGAATGTCAAAACTGGTAGAAGCCGATCACGAGGGAGATTAGTTTGGAATCTGTAGAAATGTTGGAACACGAGAGACAATACTGACCCTAAGACTTCTCATAAAAGGTAGGTGAAGGAAAGGCAAATCTACGTTATAACATTTGTACTCTTAGAGAAAGCTTTTGACAATGTTGACTGGAATACTCTCTTTCAACTTATGAAGGTGGTAGGGGTGAAACACAGGGAACGAAAGGCTATTTAAAATTTGTACAGAAACCAGATGGCAGTCATAAGAGCCTAGGGGCATGAAAGGGAAGCAGTGGTTGAGAAGGGAGTGAGGTAGGGTTGTAATCCATCCCCGATGTTATTCAATCTGTATATTGAGCAAGCAGTAAAGGAAACAAAAACAAAAAATTGGAGTAGGAACTAAAGTCTGAGGAGAAGAAATAAAAACTTTGAGGTTCGCCGATTACATTGTAATTCTGTCAGAGACAGCAAAGGACTTGGAAGAGTAATTGAATGGAATGGACAGTGTGTGGAAAAGAGGATATAGGATGAACATCAACAAAAGCAAAACGAGGGTAATGAAATGTAGTCGCATTAAATCAGGTAATGCTGAGAGAAATAGATTAGGAACTGAGGCGCTTAAAGTAATAAATGATTTTTGCTATTTCGGGAGCAAAATAACTGACGATGGTCTAAGTAGTGAGGATAGAAAATGTAAACTGGGAATGACAAGAAAAGTGTTTCTCTTGAAGAGAAATTTGTTAACATCGGGTATAGATTCAAGTGTCAGGAAATCCTTTCTGAGAGTATTTATATGGAGTGGAGCCATGTATGGAAGTGAAACATGCACAACGAACAGTTTATACAAGACGAGAATAGAAGCTTATAAAAGTGTTGCTACAGAAGACTACTGAAGATTGGAAAAGTCGATGACGTAACTAAAGAGGAAGTACTGAATGGTATTGGGGAGACAAGAGATTTGTGAGACAACTTGACCAAAAGGAGGGATCGCTGATACAACACATTGTGAAGCATCAAGGGATCACCAATTTAGTACTGGAGGGAAGCATGGAGGGAAAATACCGTAAAGGGAGACCAAGAGATGAATACACTAAGCAGATTCAGAGGGATGTAGGTTGTAGTAGGTACTGGGAGATGAAGAAGCTTGCACAGGACAGTGTAGCTTGGAGAGCTGCATCAAACCAGTCTTTGGACTGAAGACCACAACAACAATAGCAATATCAGTATACAGTCTTTGATGGTGATAATCTCGTCTAAATGCAACATATGTTGTCATCAATATGGCATTTATTTACAAATACGTTAGAGTTGTTATGGTTGGACTCACTGTCGAAGGATATTATTAATAAGACATTTCATAGTAGAACATCGTTCTTGTAATAAAACTTGAACAAGTGATACATCGCCTTTGTAGGAGTGAGCCATCTTTATGTGCGGATACATAGTAGAATATGGCGATCACTGGTCACCTTCCAATATAAATGATGCTGAACTACGCATACTGTCGAAATATTATGCAAACACACATTAAAATTACTGTTTGCCAGAGGAATAGCTACTCCCAAAATCAAGGTAATTACAGTTTGATTATTTCATAGTCCATGAATGCATACGTATTTTAAGATTTAATTATATTGTTTTATTACTTACTACAATAGCGTAGGGCCTGTATAGTTTTTGACGAAAGGGAAAGGATGGTTGAGATTGCAGGGTGGGGGGAGGAGGGTTTGCAAGGGACATTCTGCATGGACGAATTCAAGCAACCCGCTGAAAGTGAACTAGAGAATGTGCTGTCGTCACATGGTATCCGCTCTCCACAAACCCCTCCCCTTCATTCCGTATCGAAACTTGTTTCCATCACTGAGTACCGCACAGGCAATGATTGGATAGTATTTTGCCGTTTGGGCTACTACTGATAGAATTTGGTCCAGCTTTTTTTATTTTTATTTTTTTTTTATTTAATGAAATACAACCATCGCTGTTTGGGCGCAATGTTTGTTGATCGACACCATTGTCGGGCGACACAGGCATACCCAAGTAAATTTTCTGCACTGATTTTAATTTAATGTTATGTTTAATGATGTTTACCGCTCTGCTACCTTGTGAAACACGGAAATATTGCCATCTCAAAGTTCTACCACTCCAGTGCTAACATTAAACTGCTGATATAACGAATGGTCAGAAACAGTCCACAAAGATTGTAAGGGTGCTGCAGGGTAGGTTGTGCTGAGAAATAATTGTTAGGAAAAAAATCGGTGCATTGTGCCATTTCCGAGATATTTAGCGTTGAAGTTATCCGTTCAGACCTTGAGCGCACAAATTCAAGTGGACCTCCAGGAATAGTTAGTGTCAATTGTTTTCATTGCGTAGCACAGGAGACAGCTCGTGTTCGGTCTTTACTACCGCCCCACGTCCAATTTTGTATTGCTGTCTTCTTCGGTTTTAGGAAACAAAATAAGATTTCGTCAGAGGTGAGCTTCTTGAATTTGATTGCACGACACCTGATTGGCTAACGTCAATGCTAATTAACTCGGAAATGGCGCAACGAATCTAATTTTTTTCTTAATCATTGCTTCTCGGAACAACATCGCCTGCAACAAGCTTACAAGATTCTGAGATTTTTCTGACCAATCTGTGTCAAAAAAAAAAAAAAAAAAAAAAAAAAAAAAAAAAAAAAAAAAACCTAGTGCCTCTCATTAGAAGCAGTCACAACAGCAAAAAAATTAAAAAAAAACTATAAATGGCAGCACTCACTTTATTAAATTCAGCTGCAAGCGGAAACTGAACCGATTAAAAAAAGAACAGAGCTCAAGTAGTGCTAACAGAAAACAGCTGTTGGTCTTGGGTATAGTAGGGAATGGTGATAGCCGATAGTGCTATCCAAACGTCTATAGCTTAAACCTGCCAAAGGCAATGTTTGTCGATAGTGGTTCAAAAATAGTTCAAATGGCTCTGAGCTGTATGGGACTTAACATCTGAGGTCATCAATCCCGTAGAACTTAGAATTACTTAAACCTAACTAACCTAAGGACATCACACACATCCATGCCCGAGGCCGGATTCGAACCTGCGACCGTAGCGGTCACGCGGTTCCAGACTGAAGCGCCTAGAACCGCACGGCCACACTGGCCGGCTGTCGATACTGCGTATCCCTTTTTCGTCGTGTGATTGAAAATTAAATACTTGTTTTGTAAATAAAACTGCCTTTTCCTGCTGCTAGTTACTTTATCTATCCCATACGCGTTTCGCCTTCTCCTGTTCTAAGGCATCATCAGTGGGATCTATAACGGTAGAGTTTTGTAAGTTTTAGATTATTACACAGTTCACTTCGCGAGCTTTTTGTAAAAAAAGTAATTACTCACGCTTTGCTGATCTGCGTTTCCTCACAACACGTCTGGAGGTCGCACTACCTGCCATATAATCACAGCTTTGTGTTCTCGCCTTCCACACACTGTTCACCATGTTTCTCAGTCTTTTTATGGTGGACTATTGTTCTTTTGTCACTCGATACAACTATTTCGTCGTACACTGTTGTAACGAGTGACAAAAGAACAACAGTCCTCCACAAAAAAGAGTGAGAAACATGTTGAACAGTGTGTGGAAGGCGAGAACACAAAGCTGTGATTATATGGCAGTGATAAAAGTGATAGTGCGACATCCAGACCAAATGTGAGGAGATGCAGGTCAGAAAGTCGTAAGTAATTACTTTTTTCACAAAACAATCGCGAAGTGAATTGTTTATAATCTAAAAGTAACAAAACTGTATCGTTATAGATCCCACTGGTGATGCCTTAGACCAAGAGAAGGCGAAACGCGAACGGGATAAATAAGGTAACTAGCAGCAGGAAAAAGCAGTTTTATTTACAAAACAAGTATTTATATGCTTGGTGCGGAGGATGGCCACACAAACAAACTTGAAAATTAAGTAGCTCTTCTTTCCACTGCTTGGTCAGGCGTGATTCAGTTTTGGTGATAAGGTAGGGGAGGGGGGGGCTGGGTGTCGGACACCCCGAACCCTCGCCTCTCCTCCCCCACCCCCACCCCCCACTCCTTCGGCTACGTCCATGCACCCCCGTGCCGCATTTCAGATGTAAGGCGAACGTTGCGTATACCACCCTCCAACCTCATCACACCACCTCCCCTGCTAGCGAAAAGCAAAACAACAATAAAGGAAGAAATGAAATATCGTAACTCTCTATAGCACTGTGTAGGCATTTGGCAACAAACCACGAATTTACGTATAATATTAAGGGAGCCAATCGCTGATATATGATTCTTCTGTATGGGGACAATATAGTCTGACTTTATTGAGGAAGACTGTGTTTAGCTTAATTATACTGGCGGAACAGTAGAAAATAAATCATCTTTGAAGTCCGTGTGTACGAAAACACACACGAAACCAGCTGAAAGAGTGAATTACTTGTACCACTTAGATCATATCTACTCAGATTTTTAAGTTATGTAAAATGATGCTTAATGATAGCACAGATTATGTTTCCATGTCTCTGTAACTGGTCGATTAATAATTAAGCAGTATCTTCAGTTTGTTGCCGTATGGCTACGATACTAAAATATTGTATAAATCAAAATTAAATCATAATTTCTATTGAGTTTATGCCATTAACTCAGTCACCTGCAAATTGCATAAAAGGCCGAAACCTGGGTCGTAATTAAATAAACAATAGTACAGTGAAATGGCGGTATGTTAATTTAAAATTATTGTATGACTGTTGTTCAGTAACATCAAAAACTCACTCAACAAGTCATTGGAAATCCCCAGCAGAAGTATTGAGCCATGTTGCCTCTATATCCGTCCATAATTTTAGAAGTGTTGCTGGTACAGGATTTTGTGTACAAACTGACGTCTTCGCTATGTCCCATAAATACTTGATGAGATTTATATCATACGATCTGGGTGGACAAATCACTAATTTTCCCGAATGTTCAAACATGTCACCAACAACTGTGGCCTGGTGACATAAAACCGTTGTTTGGGAACATGAAGTCCATGAATAGCGGCAAATGGTCTTGTGAGGAAACTTGCGAGTTTTGGCGCCCTGGAAATATTTTAAGTTAAGAGTTGGCGGCCACCGCTGGGGCCGCTCGGCAAACCACAGCTCTTTAGCAAGCGCGTGATGCCGCACACGTGGTCCAGCCGATTACGTGGCTGGGAATTCCGTGGCGACGCTGTGTCGATGAAGGAGACATGCCGGTAGTGCCAAAGATGGCGGACTTTGTGGAACCTTAATGGCAGGCATTTCACAGTTCGTATTAAAAGTAACAGTAGTTAGACAAATCATGATACCTCAAGAAGAAACGTGTACATTACCATTATTTGCACGACGATTCTGATGGTGTAATCTGATTTTCATTATCTCTATTAGTTTTAAGTTTAGTATCTGACGATAAATTATACAAGCGACACCCAGCAACGAATTTCCAAAATCTAAACGGTTCATCCGATTTTCTGGATCGACGTGTCTTTAGAAAGCTATTAGTGTAAGTCTAAATTGGTATGAATTACAGGCATGTAACTTGAATAGTACATGAGTTATTGGAGGTCAAAGTGGCTGATTTCTATTAATCGAGTCAGGCCATAAGTACTTCACAATTACACGAAAAACTGGTAGCAGCATGCTTATAAATTTATTTATTCATCTGTGGCTTCGTTTATACCATACCTGATATATACTATTCATGAAGAAATTGGTTAAATATTTACTGTGGTTTAGAAAGCACAGAGACATTAGGCTACTGACCCACCTTTGTTTTTATTCCTTTGATATATGTTTATTTGATTTGTTTATGTATTTAATAATGTGTGTTAGAGCGTGTTTATGGTCCAGCCATAGGAATATTTATTTAATTTCAAGTTATTTAAATGTAAATACAGCATTTGGAATGTGTTTCATTATGTCTGTGAGTGTGCGCTGGCTTGGAGAGAAGGTGCGAGCACTCTAGCCAATCACAGCGATAGTTCCAAAAAGGACACGTGGAGAGACTGTATGGAAGTGGGGGGAGGAGGATCGTTTCGAGAGACGACAGGGGAGTTCTGAGGGATAGTCGCACAGGATACGGGGAGTCCTGGACAGTAGGACGCGACGGACGCACGGTCGCGGGAAAGACTTGGAGAGTGGAGCAGTTTGCGCATAGTTACGGGAGATAGAAATATTTAGTAGTGCCGACTTGTGCACTTGTGAGCTTTCCGTGACTTGTGCAGTGAAGACGTAGAATGAGTTTAGAATTAATAGCTCGCGAGCTATGTTGTTGTTCATAACTAATTACGTGAAGTAGGAATCTATTGTTTCCCTGTTATTCAACTTATATTTCATTTAATTGCTGGACGGTCGAACCCAATAAGTGTTTCACAGTAATAAAGAGCATTCTTAAAGTTACTTCTGCTATCGGACTCGTCATTTAAAGTCGTTAAAATAGTACCTGCAGCATTTATTTAATTGCAGGCTTCCATTTATAAATGTCTATGTTACATCCAAAATTCGCAATTGCCGAGTCATAGAAACCTTCAACCATTCGATTCATTTGTGTATTCATATTGTATACTGTAGACTCAGCAGTATTTGGCCTGTAATGTGGCAGCTACGTATCCCAGCCTCTGGATAATGAAACAAGCCAAAATTTTTAATATTTCAATGCTGAGTCTGAGGGTACGTAGTTGAGGGTCACACTTAATTTTTTGAAATCACACAGTCTCCAGTCAATGATCCGTTCATATGGATCAGAGGGCCCAGTCCATACAATGTAGACATGGCCCAAATCGTTATGCAGCCACCGCCAGCTTGGACAGTGCTCTGTTGACAATTTGGGTGTGTGGTTTCGTGAGATCTGTGCCGCACTCTGACCCTACCATCAGCTCTTACCATCTGAATTTGGGACTCATCTGACCTTTCCAGCCGGCCGCTGTGGCCAAGCGGTTCTAGGCGCTTCAGACTGGAACCGCGCGACCGGTACGGTCGCAGGTTCGAATCCTGCCTCGGGCATGGATGTGTGTGGTGTCCTTAGGTTAGCTAGGTTTAAGAAGTTCTACGTTCTACGGGACTGATGACCTTAGATGTTAAGTCCCATAGTGTACAGAGCCATGTTTTTTTTTTTTTCTTTTTTTTTCTGACCATGCCATGTATAGGCTCCAACCGATAAAGTCACGAGCCCAGGAGAGGCGCTTCAGACGGTGTCATGCTATTAGAAAAGGCAGTCGCATCGGTCGTCTGCAGCCATAGTCCATTAACGCCACATTTTGTCGCACTGTCCAAATAGATACGTTTGTAGTTCGTCCCACATTGATTACTGCGGTTATTTCACCCAGTGTTACTTGCGTGTTAGCACTGACAACTCCTCACACGCGCCGCTGCTCTAGGTTAGGGGGTACGACAGAATGACGCTCGAATAAAACTCGAAATTTTTTTATTGCGGAATTCAAATGTCTGTATATGTGCATATCGCTATTCCGCGACTTTTGTCATCTCCCTATACAGGGTGTTACCAAAAGGTACGGCCACACTTTCAGGAAACATTCCTCACACTCAAAGAAAGAAAATATGTTATGTGGACATGTGTCCGGAAACGCTTACTTTCCATGTTAGAGCTCATTTTATTACTTCTCTTCAAATCACATTAATCATGGAATGGAAACACACAGCAACAGAACGTACCAGCGTGACTTCAAACACTTTGTTACAGGAAATGTTCAAAAGGTCCTCCGTTAGCGAGGATACATGCACCCATCCTCCGTCGGATGGAATCCCTGATGCACTGATGCAGCCCTGGAGAATGGCGTATTGTATCACAGCCGTCCACAATACGAGCACGAAGCGTCTCTACATTTGGTACGGGGGTTACGTAGACAAGAGCTTTCAAATGCCACCATAAATGAATGTTAAGAGGTTTGAGGTCAGGAGAACGTAGAGGGCATGGAACTGGTCCGCCTCTACCAATACATCGGTCACCGAATCAGTTGTTCAGAAGGGTACGAACACTTCGACTGAAATGTTCAGGAGCTCCATTGTGCTTGAACCACATGTTGTGTCGTACATGTAAAGGCACATGTTCTAGTAACACAGGTAGAGTATCCCGTATGAAATCATGATAACGTGCTCCATTGAGGGTAGGTGGAAGAACATGGGACCCAATTAGGCATCACCAACAATGTCTGCCCAAACGTTCACAGAAAATCTGTGTTGATGACGCGATTGCACAATTGCGTGCGGATTCTCGTCATCCCACACACGTCGATTGTGAAAATTTACAATTTGATCACGCTGGAAAGAAGCATCATCCGTAAAGCTGATTTGCATTTAAATAAGAATTGACACATTGTTGGATGAACCATTCGCAGAAGTGTACCCGTGGAGGCCAATCAGCTGCTGATAGTGGCTGTACACGGTACGGAAAGAACTGGTTCTCCCATAGCACTCTCCATACAGTGACGTGGTCAACGTTACCTTGTACAGTAGCAACTTCTCTGACGCTGACATTAGGGTTATCGTCAACTGCACGAAGAATTGCCTCGTCCATTGCAGGTGTCCTCGTCGTTCTAGGTCTTCCCCAGTCAAGAGTCATAGGCTGGAATTTTCCGTGCTCCCTAAGACGCCAATCAATTGCTTCGAACGTCTGCCTGTCGGGACACCTTCGTTGTGAAAAACTGTCTCGATACAAACCCAGAATCTACTCTGTAGGAATCAACATGGATTCCGGAAACGGCGATCGTGTGAGACCCAACTCGCTTTATTGGTTCATGAGACCCAGAAAATATTAGATACAGGCTCCCAGGTAGATGCTACTTTCCTTGACTTCCGGAAGGCGTTCGATACAGTTCCGCACTGTCGCCTGATAAACATAGTAAGAGCCTACGAAATATCAGACCACCTGTGTGGCTGGATTGAAGAGTTTTTAGCAAACAGAACAAAGCATGTTGTTATCAATGGAGAGACGTCTACAGACGTTAAAGTAACCTCTGGCGTGCCACAGTGGAGTGTTATGGGACCATTGCTTTTCACTATATATATACACTCCTGGAAATGGAAAAAAGAAAACATTGACTCCGGTGTGTCAGACCCACCATACTTGCTCCGGACACTGCGAGAGGGCTGTACAAGCAATGATCACACGCACGGCACAGCGGACACACCAGGAACTGCGGTGTTGGCCGTCGAATGGCGCTAGCTGTGCAGCATTTGTGCACCGCCGCCGTCAGTGTCAGCCAGTTTGCCGTGGCATACGGAGCTCCATCGCAGTCTTTAACACTGGTAGCATGCCGCGACAGCGTGGACGTGAACAGTATGTGCAGTTGACGGACTTTGAGCGAGGGCGTATAGTGGGCATGCGGGAGGCCGGGTGGACGTACAGCCGAATTGCTCAACACGTGGGGCGTGAGGTCTCCACAGTACATCGATGTTGTCGCCAGTGGTCGGCGGAAGGTGCACGTGCCCGTCGACC
This sequence comes from Schistocerca gregaria, assembly GCF_023897955.1. Classification (NCBI taxonomy): domain Eukaryota; kingdom Metazoa; phylum Arthropoda; class Insecta; order Orthoptera; family Acrididae; genus Schistocerca; species Schistocerca gregaria. Next base: position 164,876,812 of record NC_064921.1, read on the forward strand.
TGGGACCGGACCGCAGCGACGCACGGATGCACGCCAAGACCGTAGGATCCTACGCAGTGCCGTAGGGGACCGCAGCGCCACTTCCCAGCAAATTAGGGACACTGTTGCTCTTGGGGTATCGGCGAGGACCATTCGCAACCGTCTCCATGAAGCTGGGCTACGGTTCCGCACACCGTTAGGCCGTCTTCCGCTCACGCCGCAACATCGTGCAGCCCGCCTCCAGTGGTGTTGCGACAGGCGTGAAAGGAGGGACAAATGGAGACGTGTCGTCTTCAGCGATGAGAGTCGCTTCTGCCTTGGTGCCAATGATGGTCGTATGCGTGTTTGGCGCCGTGCAGGTGAGCGCCATAATCAGGACTGCATACGACCGAGGCACACAGGGCCAACAACCGGCATCATGGTGTGGGGAGCGATCTCCTACACTGGCCGTACACCTCTGGTGATCGTCGAGGGGACACTGAATAGTGCACGGTACATCCAAACCGTCATCGAACACATCGTTCTACCATTCCTAGACCGACAAGGGAACTTGCTGTTCCAACAGGACAGTGCACGTCCGCATGTATCCCGTGCCACCCAACGTGCTCTAGAAGGTGTAAGTCAACTACCCTGGCCAGTGAGAACTCCGGATCTGTCCCCCATTGAGCATGTTTGGGACTGGATGAAGCGTCGTCTCACGCGGTCTGCACGTCCAGCACGAACGCTGGTCCAACTGAGGCGCCAGGTGGAAATGGCATGGCAAGCCGTTCCACAGGACTACATCCAGCAACTCTACGATCGTCTCCATGGAAGAATAGCAGCCTGCATTGCTGCGAAAGGTGGATATACACTGTACTAGTGCGGACATTGTGCATGCTCTGTTGCCTGTGTCTATGTGCCTGTGGTTCTGTCAGTGTGATCATGTGATGTATCTGACCCCAGGAATGTGTCAATAAAGTTTCCCCTTCCTGGGACAATGAATTCACGGTGTTCTTATTTCAATTTCCAGGAGTGTATATATATATGACCTAGTAGATAGTGTCGGAAGTTCCATGTGGCTTTTCGCGGATGATGCTGTAGTATACAGAGAAGTTGCAGCATTAAACAATTGTAGCGAAATGCAGGAAGATCTGCAACGTATAGGCACTTGGTGCAGGGAGTGGGTACTGACCCTTAACATAGACAAATGTAATGTATTGCGAATACATAGAAAGAAGGATCCTTTATTGTATGATCATATGATAGCGGAACAAACACTGGTAGCAGTTACTTCTATAATATATCTGGGAGTATGTGTGTGGAACGATTTGAAGTGGAATGATCATATAAAATTAATTGTTGGTAAGGCGGGTACCAGGTTGAGGTTCATTGGGAGAGTCCTTAGAAAATGTAGTCCATCAACAAAGGAGGTGGCTTACAAAACACTCGTTCGACCTATACTTGAGTATTACTCATTAGTGTGGGATCCGTACCAGTTCGGGTTGACAGAGGAGATAGAGAAGATCCAAAGAAGAGCGGCGCGTTTCGTCACAGGGTTATTTGGTAACCGTGATAGCGTTACGGAGCTGTTTAGCAAACTCAAGTGGCAGACTCTGCAAGCGAGGCACTCTGCATCGCGGTGTAGCTTGCTCGTCAGGTTTCGAGAGGGTGCGTTTCTGAATGAGGTATCGAATATATTGCTTCCCCCTACTTATACCTCCGGAGGAGATCACGAATGTAAAATTAGAGAGATTCGAGCGCGCACGGAGGCTTTCCGGCAGTCGTTCTTCCCGCGAATCGTACTGGAACAGGAAAGGGAGGTAATGACAGTGGCACGTAAAGTGCCCTCCGCTACACACCGTTGGGTGGCTTGCGGAGTATAAATGTAGATGCAGAAACGTACCGCGCCACGGCTATTGCCCCATGCTAATCCATACATCAAATGGGAGTCTGCCAACTCCGCATTTGAAAACATTGCAGTGATTGCAAAACCACGCTCGTGATGAACACTAACCTGTTGATGCTACGTACTGATGTGATTGATGCTAGTACTGTAGAGCAATGAGTCGCATATCAACACAAGCACCGAAGTCAACATGACCTTCCTTTAATTGGGCCAACTGGCGGTGAATCGAGGAAGTACAGTACATACTGACGAAACTGACATGAGCTCTAACATGGAAAGTAAGCGTTTCCGGACACATGTCCACATAACATCTTTTCTTTATTTGTGTGTGAGGAATGTTTCCTGAAAGTTTGGCCGTACCTTTTTGTAACACCCTGTATAAGCACTGTGGCCAAAGTACAGTTGTTAAAGAGCCGTTGTTGAGCGTTTGCACCACGGTCACTGAGCTAGCAGTAGTGTTGTTGTGTCAAACCTTTACGACTGCTTGCTGTCACACAGAGTGCTGCACGTTTTGCAGGTGCGGCGCTGGGCCCGGTGCTGGCGTCTTGTCTGGGGTGGTGGCTGGGCCGCGACGGGCTGGGCTACGCGCTGTCGCTGTCGTCGCTGCTGTGGTTCCTGGCCTGGCAGCAGATGGTGCGCGACCGCCCGCACCAGCACCCCAGACTCTCGCCCGACCAGTGCTCCAGCCTCGCTGCCGCCATCGGACCTTCCTTCTCCAGCGGACCACCGGTACACTACTCGTCGTCTGCTAAAATTTACCTAAATAAGGGGAGTTCCGAACCTTTGGGATCCAAATTATACGTACTCTAGGCGATCCTATGGGTGTGTAGTCGTGGTCTTGAACCTGAAGACTGTTTAAATGCAACTTTCCATGCCAGTCTATCTTATACATTCTTCATCATCTCTGCATAACTACGAGGCGTGTTTTTTAAGTAAGGCCCGTTTTGTTGTAGACACTATGTAATCCCTGACAGAGTACTCGTTACAGCTTGTGCTATGGTAAGTGAGCGGGATTCACCTTATGCGAAAGGATTTTTGCATAGAAATCGACCGCGTGTTCCTGAACGGTGGCAAATCAGACTTACATCCACTCTGTAATAACAATGAGGCGTCAAGTAAGTTCGAAATGCACTCACACGTCAGGACGGATCAAAAGCAGACCAGAAGATGCTACCAATGTGACAATAATACGGTCGCCAGCCTAATTAGGCATTAACTGAGTTTCTTCCCCGTACAAGTTGGCATATATTAATTCAAAACAACAAGTTATAACACTGCATAATATAGTAGGATTTTAGAACCAGAAAATCTATTGAACTGATAGTTTCACCATGAATACATAACACTACGCTATAATGTTTACTACATAACTTTATACTATCTATTAATCTCATTAAAATCGAGCATAGGTTACCCTAGAAATTGTACTTTCATGCCACACACAAAATGTCAATTTTGATAAAGATAAAACATTGATAAATTTTGACTTTTATATTGACTTTAACTTTTGCTGGTCAAACCAATTTAGAACACCTCAGAATTCAAATGAATGAGGGGGGGGGGACCCTGAAACTGTTTTGATCGCTGTATTTAAAAAAATAATTAATGCATTTATTATTCGTTCAGGATTTCCAGTCTATACGTTACTATTCTTTTCATCTTATTTACTGCTCATTTAAATGCCGTTAAATCTGTCTCGAAATTATAAACTTCATTACTATATCAATACTAAAGTTATCTTTCGACTTCGTTAGACCTTCGCTATTCATTTACTGGTTCATTAACAAAACATTTCTTTAAACATTATTCTAATATAACTAGTTCTGCAAATAATGATTATTAACACAAATTTTAATTTTCATTTCGGGACACTCGGATTGCACAACGTTTGGAAAGGACGCTGTCTAGGTTAGTTGTGAGGTTATTGTTGCACCAAACAAACACGGTTCACTCTCTGATCCATACGAATACCGTACTAAAAGTTTCAACCTGTAGGTATCGATGCGGCGGTTGGCGGGCGGCAAGATAGCGAGGCACAGAGCACACATACAACCACAGCTATGGCTCTTGACGTACCGGCACTTTAATTCTTCTTAGCGTCGAATAATACTTTTCCATTTAGTGCCTATGGAGTTTTGCTTTGCTATGTGGGCGTTGGAACGGCGTACCCGAGGCTCAGTGAAGCTATGTCTTTCAGGAGAGGCTCCTCGCTCCAGAAAGTGTTGCTCAAACCAGTGCCAAACTCCAATTAGCTACTATTCCCGTTGTGCCGTGCAGTGCCCGCGTGCATTTTCCCGCGCTCGCCTGACATCCACTTTTTACCGCTCCCTGACAGACCGGGTATTCATCCGAGGTTTTGCATTCTACATATCCTAACACATTGCCTACGTATGGACCAGACGCACAGTTACAATTTTAAACATCTTCCAACAGTTTCAACATTTGTTACATTTCAATTCTACTATAATATTACTTGAATTTGACATAAACATTAATAATCTCATTGAAACTTACTTACACTTTTCTTAACATAATGGCATTAAACAAAAAGAAATGAAATCAGAACATCAATGACACAGGTTTATCAAAATCAGATGAAAAGAATTACTTATATGTACAATAGTACAGAATCGTTGTTGTTAAACTAGAAGCTCGCGCGCATACCGCAACGAGCGCGTGCGTCTGTACCGGCATGGCTCGGGAACAACCGTACTCAGTTTCAGCTCTGTAGCTAACCTGTACGGTTCAGTTCTGTGCTTTCAGAATGTTTAAGACTATCAACTCACCCGCCGCGTGTGAGGTTCGCTAAGTGATACGGTTTTTGTCAGCAAGGAACCTGTCTGCTGCAGAAATTCATCGACAGATTTGCGAAGTGTACGGTGATACTGTTATGAGTGAAAGCAAAGTGCGTAAGTGGGTACGATAATTCAAAGATGGCCGTGACAACGTCCATGATAAGGACTGCTTCGATCGCTGTTCTTTGATTACAGACGATTTGGTGGCTTCAGTTGAAGCGAGGAATCATGAGAACAGGCGCTTCAAAACAACAGGTCTCTCAAACGAATTTCCTGATGTGTCGAGATCAACATTCTTTCTGAACACCCAAAGTTTAGGAAACTGTGCTCCCGTTGGGTCCTGAAACTCCTAACAGAGGACCACAAGAACAAAAGATTTGAGTTTGCGATGAAGTTCTTGACTCGTTATCATGAAGAAGGTGACGGCTTCTTGAGTCAGATCGTAACTGGAGACGAAACATGGGTTTCGCATATCACGCCCGAATCGAAGCAACAGAGCATGAAATGGAGACATACACACTCACCTGTAAAGGTGAAGGCCAAACAGACTCTGTGCCAGCGCGTCGGTGGTTTGGGATAGGTATGGTGTTTTGTTGGTCGTCTTCGTGCAACGAGGAACCACTGTCACTGAAGAAGCATGCTGCCAAACCCTGAAAAAGCTACGCAGAGCGATTCAAAACTAAAGACGCGGCATGCTGACAAAGGGAATTGTCCTTCTCCATGACAATGCAAGACCTCACTCACACTGCACGCCAGACCGCGATTTAGTGTATAGTTTTGGCTGGGAAGTTTTAGACCAGCCACCCTACCGTACTGATCTTGCCCCGAGCGATTACGATCTGTTCCTTCACCTCAAACGACGCCTCAGTGACGACGACATGAAAACGGCAGTGAACTCTTGGTTATCGGAGCAGGCAGCAAGTTTTTATGAAGAGGGTATTTTAAAATTGGTTAAGAGGTATGAGGCGTGTTTTAACAAACTTGGCAACAATGTCGAAAAATAGAGCGAAGTATGTACTTTCTGAAAATAATTTTTTTTTAAAAATAACCTTCCTTTGTGTACTTATGTTCAAACTGAGCCTACTTACAAAAACACGCCTCATACTACGACTTTTTTCCCTCTACAACTTTTACACCCCTTCCCCAGCATGCAAACTCCTTTGTATTACCAAACTGTTGATTGCTTGATGCCCCATAATGCGTCACATCAAACCATCACTTATTTGAAGTTGGTAACAAATTAGTATTTTCGCCATTCTATTCTGTATATCCTCATTAGTTGTTCCACCTACCCCGTGCACCCTCCCCCCCCCCCCCCAAAGTTAGAACAAAATTCTTCTGTACCACCACATTCCAGAAGTTTCTGCTTTCTTCTTGTATGGGCTGCTTATCGTCCACATTTCACTATCGTACAAGCTTTTACTCCAAAGAAATCCCTTCAGAAGCAACTTCCTAATTCTTAAATTTGCGCTCCTGTCAAAAGCTTAAATAGCCACCTTTTGCAGCGGGCTCCGCTTCTAGACATGCAGGAAGAGAGTCAATGAGATTCTGAAAGTTCCTGACAAGAATGTGGAGCCATGCCGACTCCAGGGACGCGGCTAGCTGTGCTAGGTTTCTCGGTTGAGGAAGCCTGGCACAAACAACTAGATCGAGATGATTACCACAGATTTTCGATTAGATTTATATCCCAGAAGTCTGTTGGAAGGGGAACACGGTAAACTCATCCTGCTGATCTTCGAACCACACATGTACACTAGAACTGTGTGACACGTTGCATTTTATTGCTGGTACATGCCATCGTACAGCAGAAAAATATATATGTATGACTTCTACTGTTGTGAGAACTTTTGAAAATAACAAAGAGAGAAAAACCATGGGGATGCCCTTCTGGGCACAAAGTGCTGGAGTTTCCTGATGATGTCTGGTTTCGGACACCTGTGTTCATTTGCAGTCTAACCCATTTCATTTTCAAACTATCCTACAAAGGAAATTATATTTGACATGGCAGTTTCATACAAACGAGACACATATTTGCAACACAATTATGGTACACTAATATATATATATACACTCCTGGAAATGGAAAAAAGAACACATTGACACCGGTGTGTCAGACCCACCATACTTGCTCCGGACACTGCGAGAGGGCTGTACAAGCAATGATCACACGCACGGCACAGCGGACACACCAGGGACCGCGGTGTTGGCCGTCGAATGGCGCTAGCTGCGCAGCATTTGTGCACCGCCGCCGTCAGTGTCAGCCAGTTTGCCGTGGCATACGGAGCTCCATCGCAGTCTTTAACACTGGTAGCATGCCGCGACAGCGTGGACGTGAACCGTATGTGCAGTTGACGGGCTTTGAGCGAGGGCGTATAGTGGGCATGCGGGAGGCCGGGTGGACGTACTGCCGAATTGCTCAACACATGGGGCGTGAGGTCTCCACAGTACATCGATGTTGTCGCCAGTGGTCGGCGGAAGGTGCACGTGCCCATCGACCTGGGACCGGACCGCAACGACACACGGATGCACGCCAAGACCGTAGGATCCTACGCAGTGCCGTAGGGGACCGCACCGCCACTTCCCAGCAAATTAGGGACACTGTTGCTCCTGGGGTATCGGCGAGGACCATTCGCAACCGTCTTCATGAAGCTGGGCTACGGTCCCGCACACCGTTAGGCCGTCTTCCGCTCACGCCCCAACATCGTGCAGCCCGCCTCCAGTGGTGTCGCGACAGGCGTGAATGGAGGGACGAATGGAGACGTGTCGTCTTCAGCGATGAGAGTCGCTTCTGCCTTGGTGCCAATGATGGTAGTATGCGTGTTTGGCGCCGTGCTGGTGAGCGCCACAATCAGGACTGCATACGACCGAGGCACACAGGGCCAACACCCGGCATCATGGTGTGGGGAGCGATCTCCTACACTGGCCGTACACCTCTGGTGATCGTCGAGGGGACACTGAATAGTGCACGGTACATCCAAACCGTCATCGAACCCATCGTTCTACCATTCCTAGACCGGCAAGGGAACTTGCTGTTCCAACAGGACAATGCACGTCCGCATGTATCCCGTGCCACCCAACGTGCTCTAGAAGGTGTAAGTCAACTACCCTGGCCAGCAAGATCTCCGGATCTGTCCCCCATTGAGCATGTTTGGGACTGGATGAAGCGTCGTCTCACGCGGTCTGCACGTCCAGCACGAACGCTGGTCCAACTGAGGCACCAGGTGGAAATGGCATGGCAAGCCGTTCCACAGGACTACATCCAGCATCTCTACGATCGTCTCCATGGGAGAATAGCAGCCTGCATTGCTGCGAAAGGTGGATATACACTGTACTAGTGCGGACATTGTGCATGCTCTGTTGCCTGTGTCTATGTGCCTGTGGTCCTGTCAGTGTGATCATGTGATGTATCTGACCCCAGGAATGTGTGAATAAAGTTTCCCCTTCCTGGGACAATGAATTCACGGTGTTCTTATTTCAATTTCCAGGAGTATATATATATATATATATATATATATATATATATATATATATATATATATATATAAGGTATACATATTTGTCATGGTTAGTTACGTTTACGACTTTCCTTACTAGTTACATACAATATCGTAAAAATGTTGAAATGCGTGAGAATTCCTAAGGGGCCAAACTGCTGATATATATATATATATATATATATATATATATATATATATATATATATATATGCCAGCCGCGGTGGTCTCGCGGTTAAGGCGCTCAGTCCGGAACCGCGTGACTGTTACGGTCGCAGGTTCGAATCCTGCCTCGGGCATGGATGTGTGTGATGTCCTTAGGTTAGTTAGGTTTAAGTAGTTCTAAGTTCTAGGGCACTGATGACCACAGATGTTAAGTCCCATAGTACTCAGAGCCACACATATATATATATATATATATATATATATATATATATATATATATATATATATATATATATATATACTGTTGTTTTTCATATACCGTTTTTGGTCTTCTTGCAATCTCCAAAGGAATAAGATTAATTGTTCAGTCTTATTTACAATATCTTCTACATTCTTTCGATTCTCAGTCTTGGTTGCACCTAGATATTTTTATAAGAATGGTATTTAATACGTAACTTCCCAGCATATAATTCACGTCACCCGTCACAACCTACCATCATATGTACACTCAACCCTTAGCTATGTAATTATTCTCTAGGGAACAAGTGCACAACATGTTAGTTTCGAAACTACTACCAAGAAATAGTAGTCGAGCTCATTGTGAATGTCTGTTCAAAACACTTGCGCTTTTAAGTGCACCATGTGAGTACATTTACAATTTAGTTGTGTGCACAAAAGATAACACTGATAAATACGCACAAACAGCTCTAGCCATGAACATGAAACAAAAATCGAGACTGAATTTACGCTTACCAAGAAAGAATGAACATAAAAACTAAAAACAGTATTTGGAACAAAGCAGGGAAACCATACGATAAATTTCCCAAGGAGATTGAGAAACTAAACTAAACACCGTCTGAACAGGCCCAGGAAGGCCCAACGGTACCAACCGACCGCCGTTGTCATCGTTAGCCGGTAGGCGTCACTGGATGCCGATATAGAGGGTCGTGTGGTCAGCACACCGCTCTCCCGGCCGCTGTCAGTTTTCGTGACCGGAGCCGCTACTTCTCAGTCAAGTAGCTCCTCAATTGGTCTCTCAAGGGCTGAGTGAACTCCACTTGCCATCAGCACTTGACAGATCCTGACGGTCACCCATCCAAGTACTAGCCAATGCCAACAGCGCTAAACTTCGGTGATCCGACGGGAACCGGTGCTACCACTGCGTCAGAAGTTAAAGAGATTATTACAACGAACTTATTTAAAAAGGCAGTTAAAAAACTAACTGTTAAGCAACGCATTCTACACTCAATGACTGCTTAGATAATACTGAGTGTGTGTGTGTGTGGGGGGGGGGGGGTTAGGAAACAATGTAACACACATAAGAAATAGTAATTATAAGAAAACATCTACCATTTCCATAACACTTTCACAGTACGTTTCTTCTTTTTTTGCTTTTCTGTAAAATCTTACTCCCAAACCAACGCAATGTGTAACACTAACATCTTACGTGTTTTCTAGTTCAAATCTCACTCATAACAGAGGAATGCCGAGTCTGTTTTTTAGGTCGTCAGATGAGAAGTTGCAGTATACAGAATGGATCTCAGACATCGTCACTGTGGTTCTGACGTTAATTGATAGTGTCACATTATGAAATAATGTGTGTTTTTGTATAGTGTGAGCAGTGACTGGGAGTGAGAAAGGAATGAATAGTGTAGCACTAGCGGGACCACATGCTGCCAAGTTTGTTTAGATTAGGCTGCAGAAGTTTCAAAAATGGTTCAAATGGCTCTGAGCACTATGGGACTGAACTTCTGAGGTCATCAGTCCCCTACAACTTAGAACTAATCAAACCTAACTAAACTAAGAACATCACACACATCCATGCCCGAGACAGGATTCGAACCTGCGAAACGCCTAGAACCGCTCGCCCACACTGACCGGCGCAGTAGTTTCGCTGAGAAGCCCTTACTCATCCACCCCAAGCGGTTTCCGTGTACTGGGAGCCCTGAAGAAAGAGATTAATGGCCTTCGATTGGGTTCAGACGAAGAAGTGCACGTCTGGGTACAACCATTGTTCCGTAGACAACCGCAAACATATTTACATGAAGGCATTGATTGTCTTGTCTTACAGTGGGATAAATGTACTAAGAGTTTTGCCTATTACTATTGAAACATAAACAGATTACTTACTTTGTTCTATACGTGTCGTATTCATGTGGCTGCCGCTTGTACATACACTCGTACACTAATTAAAATATTAAACCGTAGAAAAAACTTTCACATCGAGGAGTATCGCCAGCTAGAGCTTCTGTTGGTGATTGCTTCCTTCTCAACGCTGTTATTATTAATATCAGATACTTTGTCCACACGAGTCCTACAGTTCTGTCCAGCAGCATGTTTCTCTTGCAAGCTCTTCGTCAACTGGTATCTCACTAAAGGTCTGTGGCCTGAAAGTTCACTTTCAGGTTTGCGTATCGATGCTGCTAACTAAAGCATAAAACTTGTAGCTCACACCCAAATAACGGGCATGGTGATGTCAGTCATATTACAACTTCCATCTATGTTTCTAACATTCTTTCTCTCTTCTTCTGTTTGTCGACGTGCCTGTTAAACATTCAGTATTATACCATTCTACACTTCTCTCTATCCCGCTTGTGCATTTTTCGTCGCTGTAGTCTTAGTGTACCAACAGTATTTCCAATAACTGCTTGACATTCCTATTTTAATTTGGCATTAAAGTGTTCCCTCGGTCAAACTCATTCTACTAAGTACTGAATTGTAGGTTCCTTTATTTTTACTCTATGACACTGTGCCTTTGAAAGCAATATATGAAGACTTTCCTACTGGCTTGCTAGGCCTAACGCAAGGAAAGATTTTCTGTTGGGGTTGTCTCCCTTAGCCTTTGGAGTTTATCCTCCACCATAAGGCAGTGGTTTCCTTCTCATTTAATCCCCAGAAAGGAGTGAAATATCTAGGGATGGAAGAATAACTAACGAAATTAATAGGAGGTTACAGAAGGGAGGCAATTCCTACCAAACAATAAAACATCTGGCCGGCCGCGGTGGTCTCGCGGTTCTAGGCACGCAGTCCGGAAACGTGCGACTGTTACGGTCGCAGGTTCGAATCCTGCCTCGGGCATGGATGTGTGTGATGTCCTTAGGTTAGTTAGGTTTAAGTAGTTCTAAGTTCTAGGGGACTAATGACCACAGCAGTTGAGTCCCGTAGTGCTCAGAGCCAATAAAACATCTGATTTGGAATAATGAGGTGTCAGAAAGAGCAAAACTCCTTGTGTATAAGAATTATTACATCCCTATTGTCACCTATGGTGGAGAAACATGGACAATGGCAGAAAGGGACTGGAGCAGACTGCAAGCAGGGGAAATGAAATTTCTCAGATCAGTTAAGGGAAAAACAAGAATGGACAGAGTAAGGAATGTAGAGATTAGAAAAGACCTCAAACAAGAAAGTATGAGAGAAGTAATTGAAAGAAAGAGATTAAGATGGGATGGGCATGTTAAGAGGATACATGGGCAGACACTCCCCAAAATTATGGAAGAACTAAAGATGGATGGGAAAAGACCTAGAGGGCGCCCAAGAACAGGGTGGAAAATGGGAGTGAGAATATCTGTAGAAAGGAGAGGTGTGACCTGGCAGCAAGTGGAGGAAGAAAGGTGGTGGGAGGACCGAGCCAAATGGAGAGTAGCTGGAGCGTGATTCGGATACAGATAGACACTGTGCCTTCTGTTATGAGTTTCTGTACGCCTCTTCGTTTGCTGTTTATGTAGTGATAGCTCTTCATTTCATCCTGTGTTTGCCGATGTAGCTTTTTAATATCGGTGCGTATCGCTACCTTCCAGATTCTTCTAGCTTCTTCTTGCGTACTTTTCCATTTGTTCATTTTCCTCAAGTAAATTACTCCAAAGTATTGCTCCTTTATGCATGCACTAATAAGAACATGTAAAAGCGATTGTGAGAATGAAATATGTCTTTCAGGTATTAGTAAAGTACAATTTTGGAAGACCACTCAGCAAAGTAATTAATTTAAATATGAAAAGAGAAGTATTTGCGATCTTTTACGTATTTCCGATGTAAGAGCCATATAGTGGCTGCAACACACTCTACAAATGTTATCTTTGCAACATTTGTACCTTATACATCACTTAAAAGGGAGTCGCACTGTTTAGTATGTGTCCAATATATGTAAACAGATGTGCTATTGTGCACCGTATTTGTACGATGCTACAAACATCTGTGAGCAATATGTATACGGGCAAGGCCTTTTGGACAAGGTAATATTTTAGCGTTGATAAATATTTATAAGTTTTTATATCAAATGTTACAGTTTAACTTATGAGATACATTTCATATATTGCATTTTCTTACAGACTTGAAGATGACAGCTAGCACTGCTGAAACCGGTTGTCTTGAATAAAAAATATTTTGTGCGATCTGGGTTTTAATTGGTTTTCAATATAAATTCTTGATTCATTTATTTGACAATAGCTGCATTAACAAGATGTTTCTTCTCTATTATGAAATTATTCTACGTAATTTTTACATTTTATTTACTAGTAAGTACATCTTCTTGTACATAATTCTTTCAACTTATACCTGACTGGCTAACACTAACATCATGCCGTCAGGTGTAGACGGGACCTTCCGTAAGAAATAGCTGCTCTGCTGTCTACAGCAGTTGACTATCGTCGTTCAGCAGTTTCTGCTCCGTGTACAACCTTGTCCGTCAATATGAGTGTCTCTGTGTCCTGTAATTTTTTAGCTAATTTTATGTTATTTTAATGTCCCACTGTAAATTATATGTGGTGATCAAAAACTGTCACCTTGTAATGAACTTAGCTTTGCTATCTATAATGTTTTATAATAAATTTAAAATATTCTGTTTTGATGGCTGACTTTCTCAGCAATATTTTTAAAAGTAATATATAAGAAACTATCATCCTCGATTGCGGTAATGAAACCAATCTTTACTTAGGTTTCAGCCCAAATAATTGAGCCTTCTTGGTGCTGGTGTTAACTTAGTACTTATGTACCGCATTTCTAAAATGTGACTATGTCTATTCAGGCTGTTTTAGTTTTATTTCTAGACCATGCCTTCTTAGGCAAATTATAGATTCACGTATACGTTCTGAAGAAGGCTCAATTATTTTGGGTGAAACCTACTTAAAGTTTGGTTTCATTACCGTAATCGAGGTTGATAGTTTCTTATATACACTACTGGCACCAAGAAAGAAAGCAGATGATGACGGGTATTCATTGGACAAATATATTGTACTAGAACTGACATGTGATTACATTTTCACGCAGTTTGGGTGCATAGATCCTGAGAAATCAGTACCCAGAATAACCACCTCTGGCCGTAACAACGGCCTTGATACGCCTGGGCATTGAGTCAGAGCTTGGATGTCATGTATAGGCACAGCTGCCCATGCAGGTTCAACAGGATACCACAGTTCATCAAGAGTAGTGACTGGCGTATTGTGACGAGCCAGTTGCTCGGCCACTATTGACCAAACGTTTTCAATTGGTGAGAGATGTGGAGAATGTACTGGCCAGGGCACAGGCGAACCTTTTCTGTTTCCAGAAAGGCCCGTACAGGACATGCAACATGCGGTCGTGCATTATCCTGCTGAAATGTAGGGTTTCGCAGGGATCGAATGAAGGGTAGAGCCACGGGTTGTAACACATCTGAAATGTAACGTTCACTGTTCAAAGTGCCGTCAATGCGAACAAGAGGTGACCGAGACGTGTAACCAATGGCACCCCATACCATCACGCCGGATGATATGCCAGTATGGCGTTGAATAATATACAGTTCCAATGTGCGTTCACGGCAGTGTTGCCATACACGGATGCGACCATCATGATGCTGTAAACAGAACCTGTATTCATCAGAAAAAAGATGTTTCTGCATTCGTCCAACCAGGTTCGTGGTTGAGTACACCATAGCAGGCGCTCCAGTCCGTGATGCAGCGTCAAGGGTAACCGCAGCCATGGTTTCCGAGCTGATTGTTCATGCTGCTGCAAACGTCGTCGAACTGTTCGTGCAGATGGTTGTTGTCCTGCAAACGTTCCCATCTGTTGACTGAGGGATCGAGACGTGGCTGCACGATCCGTTACAGCCATGCGGATAAGATGCCTGTCATATCCACTGCTAGTGATAAGAGGCCTTTGGGATCCAGCACGGCGTTCCGTATAACCCTCCTGAACCCACCGATTCCATATTCTGCTAACAGTCATGGGATCTCGACCAACTCGAGCAGCAATGCCGCGATACGATAAACCGCAATCGCGATAGGGTACAATCCGACCTCTATCAAAGTCGGAAACGTGATGGTACGCATTTCTACTCCATACACGAGGAATCACAACCACGTTTCACCAGGCAACGCCGGTCAATTGCTGTTTGTGTATGAGAAATCGCTTGGAAACTTTCCTCATGTCAGCAGGAAGCTACCCTCACGTCAGAACGTTGTAGGTGTCGCAACCGGCGTCAACCTTGTGTGAATGCTCTGAAAAGCTAATCATTTGCATATCACAGCACCTTCTTCCTGTCGGTTAAATTTCGTTTCTGTAGCGCGTCATCTTCGTGGTGTAGCAATTTTAATAGCCAGTAGCGTAATAGATTATCACGATTGCTGACTGTGCTGCAATGTTGCAAGTACAAAATTTTTTAAAAGTAACCTGCTTTGTATGTTGCATTACTGTGGCAGCCGGCCGTGCCGTGGCGTCGCCTGCTGACGTCGGGGCCGGTCTGGGCGTGTGCTACCGCCGTGGCCGGCAGTCTGTGGGGGCGCGCCGCGCTCCTGCTCGCAGCCACCAAGTACCTGCGACACGTGTACGGCTTCGCCCTCACCTATGTGAGTAGCACTCCTCCAGGGAAAATACCTATACACTCTCGTTTGAGTTTACATGGGTAATAATAATTACCAGCGACAGCTCGGACTGCAAAAGTGAAGGAATAGGACAGTATAGGACAGTAGTCAATCAACCGAAAACTGAGTGCTTTAGAAAACTGCTTAAAGATATGAACTAGAAAGATGTTTATAGGGCTCATGACATGAATGAAAAATGTAACACATTCATGAACAAAGTCAGTACCATGTTTGAAAACTGTTTTCCTCTAAAAGTTACTCCAATTAAAGAGCAATCTATAATAAAACCATGGATTACACAAGGAATAAAGATTTCCTGTAAGACAAAAAGGAAATTGTATCTGTCGACCAAGAATAGCTCCAATGCTGATGATTTAGCTAAATACAAGGAATACTGTAAAAAATTAAAAAAGAGTAATTCAGACATCTAAACATATACACTAGGAGAAGAAGATAGCAATGTCAGGAAACATAATAAAAACAGTATGGGATATAGTGAAAGAGGAGATTGGTAGAATCAGAAAGGAACAGGAGCAAATAGCACTAAGGGTAGAAGACACATTAGTAACCGATGGGCATAGTGTGGCAAATCCATTTAACAAGTACTTTATATCCGCTACTGAAAGAATGGGATTGTCAGGATCAGTAAATAATGCCCTTGAATACCTGAAACTAGCCTTTACAAATAGCTTCAGGTACATGAATATGTCACTCACTGCACCAAAAGAAATAACATCCATAATAAAATCTTTAAAAGCAAAGCATTCTAATGGTTACGATGAAATATTTCTCACATGGAAATGGATGGTTCACCGTTGCCATAGTAAGAATTGGTAGCGGAGTGCCTAGTGTACCTGGTCTTGAAAGTTTTAATGATAGAGATGTTATTTCCTATCGTACCTCTCATATGTTTGAAATTGGTAGTAAAGATTTTGGTAAATCAGCGTATGACTCAACCTCTCCACTTTTCTTGTATGCTCGTAGCAAAAGAAAAATTAATCAAAATGAGTCTGTATTTATTTGTGTTAAAGGTAAAGGTGTATGTGAATATGTAAAATTTGTGAGTTTATTACATTTCTAAGTTACTTGTGTAACCAGTCAATTATAACTGGGACATTTCCTGACTGCCTAAAATATGCCGATGTTAAGCCTCTATTCAAGAAAGGGCATACTATCAAACTACAGACCGATTTCACTTTTGCCAGCATTCTCAAATATTTTAGAAAAAGTAATGTGTAGGCAGCTTCTCAACCATCTGACCACAAAGAACATATTATCAAGAACACAGTTTGGATTTCTGAAGGGTTCTGATATCGAGAAGGCTATTTACACATACAGTGAAAATGTCCTTAATTCATTAAACAACAAATTACAAGTAGCAGGTATTTTCTGTGATTTGTCAAAGGCATTTGGTTGTGTGAACCACAACATCCTTTTAAATAAATTAGAATTCTATGGTGCCACGGGCAGTGCTGCAGAATGGTTCAAGTCATACCTCGCTAACAGGAAACAAAGGGTGTCAGTGCAAGGGAGTAGTGAATTAAGTCATCAGTCGTCATCAGAATGGGAAGAAATTGTATGTGGTGGCCCACAAGGATCCATCTTGTGGCCATTGATTTTTCTTGTGTACATTAATGATCTCTCATCAGTTACACTGCCAGAAGCAGAGTTCGTTTTGTTTGCAGATGACACAAGTATTGCAATAAATAGTATGTCAAGTGTAGTTCTACAAAGATCTGTGAATGATATTTTCATGGATATTAACAAATGGTTTAAAGCCAACTCACTGACATTAAACTTGGAAAAGACTCACTATATGTAGTTCAGAACCTGTAAGAGGTTTCCACCCAGCATAAGCATAAAGTATGAAGAAGAGCAGATAGAAGGGGTTGACAGTATTAAATTCTTGGGATTACAACTTGATAATAAATTCAGTCGGAGGAGTACACCACAGAACTGCAGAAACGCCTTAACAAATCTGTATTTGCAGTTCGAGTGTTAGCAGACATAGGCGACACAAAAATGAAAAAGCTTGCATAGTTTGCTTACTTTCATTCCATAATGTCATATTGTATAATATTTTGGGGTAATTCTTCAAGTCAAACAAAAGTTTTCAGAGACCAAAAGCGTGTAATACGTATTGTTTGTGGAGTAAATTCACGGACGTCCTATAGAAACCTTTTCAGAGAACTGGGTATACTAACTACTTCCTCTCAGTATATTTACTCCTTAATGAAATTTGTCCTAAATAATATATCTCTTTTTCCAACAAACAGCTCATTTCATACATTTAATACCAGGAACAAAAATGATCTGCACAAGGACTTAAAAGCACTTACTTTAGTTCAAAGAGGGGTCCACTACTCAGAAACACTCATCTTCAATAATTTGCAAGCAAACATAAAAAATTCAGTTACAAATAAAGAGCAGTTTAAAAGGAGGCTGAAAGACTTACTAGTGGCCAACTCCTTCGGCTCCACTGACGAATTTTTTAATAGCAACAAATGGTGTATTGTATATATTCATACTATTAGTATTGTTATTTCAGCAAAAAAAAAAAAAAAAAACATGTTCCACATCCACGAGAACCTCCTCAGCGCGGATCTATGGAACTAAAAACAACTCTAATCTAATCTAAGTACCTTGTCCTAGTGTGGTAGTACTCGACCCAGAGTTGGCTGGTGTTAATCTTGGTGGCGGAAGATACTTTCATGAACTTACTTATGCAGCAAAGGTTGGTTCGTTGGTTTAATAATATCAAGGAAGCTTCCAAGGGCAGATTCTTCAGGGTTGACGACCATTATTTCTTTATGGTATTGGGTCTATCCCGGAACTACCCCAGTCAACATTGCCTACTGGATTCATAGGGCAGTCCACTGGTGCATATGAGTCTATGAATAATTACATCTTTACGTAAATGACATTTCTAGATTTGACTGATATTTTGGCAGACACAGAGGTTTCACATCGGTTTATGTAGTGGACTCCCATCGAGAAGGTCATACAGAATTATGTCTCCCTTTATTATCCTAAATCAGTTAAAGGAAAATCTGGATTTATTGCTTTGGAGTTTGTGCACAGCATTGTTGGCCTGGAGTCCCAGTTGGGATATTCGAGTCTTTTTATGTGACGCCACTTCAGCGACTTGCACCGGCCGTTGTGGCAGAGCGGTTCTAGGCGCTTCAGTCAGGAACCGCGTGACCACCACGATCGCAGGTTCGAATCCTGCCTCGGGCATGGATGTGTGTGATGTCCTTAGGTTACTTAGGTTTAAGTAGTTCTATGTTCTAGGACCTCAGATGTTAAGTCCCATAGTGCTCAGAGCCATTTTCAGTTACTAGCGCGTTGGTGATGATGAAATGATGTCGAGGACAACGCACACAATCAGTCCCTAGAGGAGAAAATCCCCGACGTGTCGACGAATCGAATCTGGAGCTCCGCGATCGAGAGGCAGCAACGCTAGCTGCAAGACCACGACCTGTTGACATTTCAAATAAATTCTCAGTTGCTAATAAGTATTACCATCAGCTGTAGCATGAAATGACTATAATGAAAATTTGTGCTGGGCTGGGACTCGAACCCGGACTTAAGATTATCGCGAGCGGTCGTCTTACCACTTTTTTTTTTTTAATTTTGTTCGCTGTTGTTCGTGGTGCTTGGTCTGGGTGGACGTCACATTTCATCCATTCAATTTGATCGTTGATTCCTTCATTCAGTTTTTTTTTTAGTTACAGAGGGCAACCAGTCCTCTGACCGAGCACGCTGAGCTACCGTGTCGGCAAAAATGGCAACAGGCGCTTGGCTATCCGTGCACGGCTCACGGCCGGACCCAGACTTCCGTTTGCCGTCAACCATCCGTCTACGACCTAAGCTCGCACATCCATTATGTATATCGCCGTACAGGTCAGACGTTGTACTCGAAAGTCGCTTGCCCTATATCGGGGAGTAAATACGACATTGCAGTGCTTGTCTTATTCTGATTACGAAGCATGCATGTCCAAAGATACAGGCACTGCGGCGACCACAGCCATTACGAAACACGTCAAATGAATTCGCAGTTGCGAATAAAGACTACCATCAGCTGTAGAACGGAGTGAAGGCAATAAAATTTATGCTGGAGCACGATTCGAACCCGGTACTTTGCATCGTAATCAGAATAACATGGACACTCCAAAATCGTATTTATCTGCCGATACCTGTCAGTATATGTGGGAGTAAATAATAGGTTGTCCGTATCATCCTAGGAAGTACTCTCTCGAAATTTCAGTAGAAACCATTTTGTGACGCGCAACGCATCTCTTATAGTGTCTGCCACTGGAATTTGTTGAGGATCTTGGTAACACTCTCCCGCATACTGAACGATCTTGTAGCGAAACGCGCCTCTCTTCCTTATTTCTTCTCTATCTTTTCTATCAGTCCTACCTGGTTAGGGTCCCAAATCGACGAACAGCTCTAAAAAATGCAATTTCGATATATGATGAGATGGTTGGAGACCGTGGCTGTTATTTGAAGACAAATGGTGATGGTGTTGAGACAGAAACTTGCCGGCCGCAGTGGCCGAGCGGTTCTAGGCGCTAGAGTCTGGAACCGCGTGACCGCTACGGTCGCAGGTTCGAATCCTGCCTCGGGCATGCATGTGTGTGATGTCCTTAGGTTCGTTATGTTTAAGTACTTGTAAGTCTAGGGGACTGATGACCTCAAAAGATAAGTCCCATAGTCCTCAGAGCCATTTGAACCAAGACTGCAACCAGCCACAAATTTATTTTCAGTTCCTTTATTCAAAACGTATCGTTACGGTACCAAATAATTACGACTCATCGTCAGACGGTTTTCATGCTTTTATTATTATTTTTTTACAGATTAATTGTCCTAAAATATAAATGCATCCACTCCAAATGTGTAACGCAACCAATTGTGTGGCGTGCTTATAATTATGTATTATTTACATTTCAGGACAATTAATGTGTAAAAAACGCACTGCATGTTCTAATGAAAGAATGAAAACTGTCTGAAGATGAATCGTAATGATTAGAAACTGGTAACGGTACCTTCTGAATAAAGGAACTGACAAATTTTTGCTGGTTGCTGTCTCAGCACCATCAACACTCAAAAATCCGTCGAGCAAGCGCCCTATAAGCCACTCCTTCATGGATGAGTTACATTTCCCTGAGAGTCTTCCTATAAATCTCAATCTGACATCCGCTTTTATTTTATGTGGTCAGTCCACGTGAGGTCACTCTGGCTAGTTACTCCTAGATATTGTGCAGTAAATACTATTTCAATAGTGTAGTTGTGCAGTAATGGAATTCTTTTCTATGTGTGAACAATATGTTACGTTTATTTACGTTCAGGGTCAGCTGCCAAAGCGCGCAGCTTTCTTTAATCCTCAGTAGATCGTTCAGAAAACCGATCTGTCTTCTGGCATTAGACAATCGCAACATCTGCGAACAGGATTAAATACCTTCCGAAGCTTTTTCATACATCATTTAGATACATTGTAAACAGTAACTGTCTTATGACTTTCTTGTGGTTATCTGGAAATCACCTAACACCTGTTAATTTTGTTCCGTTGAGAGCGAAGTGTTAACTCCTGTCTGTAAGAAAGTCGAATCAAGCCTCCAATCTGGCTCGATACTCGATAAGGCCTTTTTTTTTCTAGTTTTTCGCTAACCGGCTGAAGAGCCTAGAACCTCTCGGCTACTGCAAACAATATATTTAGTAAACTTTACCTTAATTATGTGACATCCAGTTCAAAAAATTATATAATCATCAACAGTATTACATTTCCATGACGGACACACGTCCAGAACGTCCGTTTACACTTACACTTCAGACCTCTAACCTCCATCACTGCTAACTATTAACATCCAACCTCCATCACTACCGGCAATTCACTCCTAACTTCCATCAATACTGACTATTCACTACCAAGAGCGAGTCCGACCAGCCACACAGAGTCTCTTACAGAGGGCGCACAGCACTGTCAGAGTTATTAATGCAGTCTATCGCGCTGCCAACATACAAACATATAAACAGGCTACTTACACTATGAGGACTTCAAATTTCTGCTGCTGTCTTCAGTTCATATCAAATTAAGATGTTTTTTCTCTTTACGCTTTTATAATATAGTATTTTATTATATGCAGGACTCAGTCGTGTAATCATTTCTCAGATTTACTAAATGCAATAAAGGCTTTTCGTCAAATCTTAAAAAGTAATTCTATGTCGATACATAATATGTAATATTTGCGTAGTTATTTTCCATAAATAAGTAACGTTATATCATGCCCGCCCGGTTGCGATCTAACGCACGGCTTTCTGGGTGGGAAGGAGCGCCTGGTCCCTGGCACGATTTCGCCCGGCGGATTTGTGTCAAGGTCCGGTGAACCGGCCAGTCTATGGATGGTTTTTAGGCGGTTTTCCATGTGCCTCGGCGAATGCAGGCTGATTCTCCTTATTCCGCCTCAGCTACACTGTCGGCGATAGCTGTGCAAACAAGTTCTCCACGTACGCGTACACCATCATTACTCTACCACCTAAACATGGGGGTTACACTAGTCTGGTGTGAGACGTTCCCTGGGGGGTCCTCCTGGGGCCGAACCGCACAATAACTCTGGGTTCGGTGTGGGGTCGCGGTGGGGTGAAGTGGACTGCGGTAGTCGTCGTGGTGTTGTGGACCACTGCGGCTGCGGCGGGGACGGAGCCCCTCTGTCGTTTCTAGGTCCCCGGTTAACATACAATACAATACAGTACAACGTTATATCATTCATTTAGGATAGTTAGCAGGTTGCGTTCATCAGCTGTTAGAGGACAGCGAAAGTCGCCTCAGTAAGAAACGAAGGATGACATACCACCAGTTTATTAGCGATGCTGAGATTTTAAAGGTTTACAGCCTGATTCAGAAAATGTCTTGGACGACGCTGGCAATTGATGATGACCCGTATTTCAAATGGACCCCATCACTGGTAAGTGTACGAGGGCCTGCTGAAAAGTAATGCTTCCGAATATATGTGAACACTCTTAAAGTTTTTTTAAATAACGCAAACGTTATTAACGCTATAGTTCATTACTCTTCATGCCTATCCACAATCCTCTTCCGCTAGATGGCTCTGAATTGTAGCGTATAATATGGCGATATCTGACGTAATTATGAGGGTGCGTGAGGAACAGCATGCTGTAATCGAATTTCGAATTCGAAGAGTGCATCCATACATCTTAACCATGGATACACTGTTATCGATCATCCTCCATAATGCCTGAACTTCGTCCCAGACGATTTTCATCAGTTTCCAAAACTGAAAGAACGCATTCACGGACTTCAGTTTGATAGTGACGAACCGATGCAAGCAGAGGTGAGATTGTGTCTGTGTCAACAAAGTGAAACATTCTACAGTGACAGTATGAACAAAATGGTCTCTCATTGGGAGAATTGTGTTTTCCGAACGGGTGATCATGTTGAGAAATACGTCGACATGAATAATAAAGATGTGGATTGTTAACAATATTTGTTTTATTTAAAAAATCTTTAAGAGTTTCCACGCAAAAAATTGTCAAGCATCGCTTTTCAGCACGCTCCCGTAATGTCCTCAGGAGCAATTGATATCGATAGCGAGAAAACAATAAAAGAAGCGCAACAAATAACAAGGTTTAAAATGAAATTCAAATAAATTATTCTGAGCCAGGAATACTAGCAAAATCTACTAAACGAAATGTGATTTGGTTCAGTGAATTAGAAAACTCAGTTATTATGAAGTTATTAACTGAAAAACTAAGGGGTTGGGTTTCTGCAGAAAATACCCTTATTTTGTTATGGATTTGTTTCTAGAGAGCCTCGCAATTGAAATAGCTCAGCAGGTCAACTTATTACGGACACCTAAATGGAAAAGAGCCTTGCTCCACCTCTACTTCTAAACTGAAGGTATATTTGGTATAGCACTAGTTATGATATAGTTGTGGTATTCGAGAGTACGACAGTACTGGTCTGAGAATAGTGGCTTACGTAAGAACTTGATTGCACATGCAACGTCTGCAGACGATATGAAGAACAACACTTCAAGGACGTTTTTACAAATCCTCAGGACAGTAATGACACAGATGTCCGATTACGGCCCGTTATGGAAGCACTGTGTCGCAACTATCGCAAGGCACTTGAACATGAAGTACAACAGTGTTGGAGAGATGGTGATTCTATTCAAAGAGAGATCATCATTGAAGCGGTACCTGCCAAAGATGCCGAAAAAAATTATACTACAAACTGTGGGTGCGAAGCGGAGTTTCTAATTTGTGTAGCGCTTGAAAGAGCTTCAAGGCGCCGGAAGAGGAGCAATGATGTCTGAGAATGCGGGTCAGCATGAGACGTCGTGCTTCGACTTCGTCACACATTTATGGTGACCATCACTTCAGTAGCATTCCCTTTGTGCTTGACTGAAAGAGCTAAATCTACATCTACATTCCGTGCACCATGCGTCAATTCGCTGCAGATCCTCCTGCATTTCAGTGCAATTTTCCATTGTTACAACCTCACGATACACCACAGCATCATCTGCAAAAAGCCTCAGTGATGTCATTCACCAGGTCATTTATGTATAATGTGAACAGCAACGATCCTATGACACTCCCCTGCGGCTCACCTGAAATCACTTTTACTTCGGAAGACTTCTCTCCATTGAGAATGACAAGCTGCGTTCTGTTATCTAGGAACTCTTCAATACAATCACACAGTTGGTCTGATAGTCCATATGCTCTTACTATGTTCATTAAACGACTGTGGGGAACTGTATCGAACGCCTTGCGGAAGTCAAGAAACACGGCATCTACCTGTGAACCCGTGTCTATGGCTCTCTTAGTCTCGTGGATGAATAGCGCGAGCTGGATTCATACGACCGTCTTTTTCGAAACCAATGCTGATTCCTACAGAGTAGATTTCTAGTCTCCAGAAAAGTTATTATACTCGAACATAATACGTGTTCCAAAATTCTAGAACTGATCGACGTTAGAGATATAGGTCTATAGTTCCGGACATCAGTTCGTCGTCCCTTCTTGAAAACGGGGATGACCTGTGACCTTTTCCAATCCTTTGGAACGCTACGCTCTTCTAGAGACCTACGGTACACCGCTGCAAGAAGGGGGGGGGGGGGGGGCAAGTTCCTTCGTGTACTCTGTGTAAAATCGAACTGGTATCCCATCAGGTCCAGTGGCCTTTCCTCTTTTGAGCGATTTTAATTGTTTCTCTATCCCTCTGTCGTCTATTTCGATATCTACCATTTTTTCATAATCTAGAGAAGGAACTACAGTGCAGTCTTCCTCTGTGAAACAGCTTTGGAAAAAGACATTTAGTATTTCGGCCTTTAGTCTGTCATCCTCTGTTTCAGTACCATTTTGGTCACAGAGTGTCTGGACATCTTGTTTTGATCCACCTACCGCTTTGACATAGGACCAAAATTTTTTAGGATTTTCTGCCAAGTCAGTACATAGAACTTTACTTTCGAATTCATTGAACGCCTTTCGCATAGCCCTCCTCACACTACATTTCGCTTCGCGTAATTTTTGTTTGTCTGCAAGGCTGTGGCTATGTTTATGTTTTCTGTGAAGTTCCCTTTGCTTCCGCAGCAGTTTCCACTTTATGATCGCTGATTCCCTGTTCTGCGTTAACTGTTTCAAATAGTACAGGTCTGTTTGTCACCAGAAGGTCTAATATGTTATCTCCACGAGTCGGTTCTCTGTTTAACTGCTCAAGGTAGTTTTCAGATAAAGCACTTAAAAAAATTTCACTGGATTCTTTGTCCCTGCCACCCGTTATGAACGTTTGAGTCTCCCTGTCTGTATCCGGCAAATTAAAATCTCCACCCAGAACTATAACATGGTGGAGAAATCTCTACGGCGCGTTTTGTTGCCCTTCATGTCAAGCTACCTTGAGCTTAAATTTCAGCAAGCTAATGCCCACCTTCACAAGGCGAGAGTTTCAGCTACTTGTGTCCATACTTGCCGAAGCCTTCCGTGGCCAACAAGGTCGCCAGATCTCTCCTCAATCGAGAACGTTTGGAGCATTAGGGTAAGACCCTTCATCCAGCTCAGGATTTTGACGACCCAAAGCGCCAATTAGGCAGAATTTGGCACAACATCCCTCACTAGTACATCCAACAACTCAGTCAGTCACTGCCAAGACAGATAACTGGTTGCATAAAAGCTGGAAATGAGAAAGGATAAAATACAAAAATGCGGTAAATGAAACAGGCAAAAAGGAATACAAACGTCTCAAAAATGAGACTGGAAGTGCAAAATGGCTAAGCAGGGATGGCTAGATGACAAATATAAGGAGGTAGAGGCCTATCTGACGAGGGAGAAGATAGATACTGCCTACAGGAAAATTAAAGAGACCTTTGGGGAAAAGAGAACCACTTGCATGAATATCAAGAGCTCACATGGAAACCCAGTTCTAAGCAAAGAGGGGAAAGCAGAAAGGTGGAAGGAGTATATAGAGTGTCTACACAAGGACGATGTACTTGAGGACAATATAATGGAAATGGAAGAGGATGAAGATGAAATGGGAGATATGATACTGCGTGAAGAGTTTGACAGAGCACTGAAAGGCCTGAGTCGAAACAAGGCCCCGGGAATAGACAACATTCCATCAGAACTACTGACGGCCTTGGGAGAGCCATTCCTGACAAAACTCTACCATCTGGTGAGCAAGATGTATGAGTCAGGCGAAATTCCCCCAGACTTCAAGAAGAATATAATAATTCCAATCCCAAAGAAAGCACGTGTTCACAGATGTGAAAATTACCGAACTATCAGTTTAATAAGTCACAGCCGCAAAATACTAACGCGAATTCTTTACAGACGAATGGAAAACCTGATAGAAAGCGACCTCTGGGAAAATCAGTTTGGAGTCCGCAGAAATGTTGGAACAAGTGAGGCAATAATGACCCTATGACTTATCTTAGAAGAAAGATTGAGAAAACGGAAAACCTACGTTTCTAGCATTTGTAGACTTAGAGAAAGCTTTTGACAATGTTGAATGGAATACTCTCTTTCAAATTCTGTAGGTGGCAGGGGTAAAATACAGGGAGCGAAAGGCAATTTACAATTTGTATACAAAGCAGATGGCAGTTATAAGAGTCGAAGGACATGAAAGGGAAGCAGTCGTTGGGAAGGGAGTGAGACAAGGTTGTAGCCTCTCCCAGATGCTATTCAATCTGTATATTGAGCAAGCAGTAAAGGAAACAAATGAAAAGTTCGGAGTAGGCATTAAAATCCATGGAGAAGAAATAAAAACTTTGAGGCTCGCCGATGACATTTTAATTCTGTCAGAAACAGCAAAGGACTTGGAAGAGCAGTTGAACGGATTGGACAGTGTCTTGATCAAGGGATCCCCAATTTAGTACTGGAGGGCAGCGCGGAGGGTAAAAATAGTAGAGGGAGACCAAGAGATGAATACACTAAGCAGATTCAGAAGGATGTAGCTTGCAGTAGGTACTGGGAGATGAAGAAGCTTGCGCAGGATAGAGTAGCATGGAGAGCTGGATCAAACCAGTCTCAGGACTGAAGACAACAACAACAAGAGCCGGAGCTGCACCAAGTTACTGACTTGCTCAGTTTGTGCAGCTCTTTGTCTTCAATAAATCATTCAGTTATGCTGAAATTGTTACATTTGTTTGCCTGTACATGTACATCACTGTTCATCACATCTAACGATCTCCCTCTCAACCGGATAATTCCTCCGAGGTGCGTCTTTTTTTTTTTTTTTTTTTTTTGCCGTTGAATGTATTTTCAACCCCTATACATGGCGACAATGGGACAAGCTCAGAGATGACGGTTGTTCACAGGACCGCGTGCTGTCGGTGCTGCCACACGTGGGACACGTGGCGACAGCGGTGCTGCTGGCCGGCCTGGTGGACAAGGCGCGCGCGCAGTCGCTCGTCTCCACCACCACGGCACGGCGTCTCATCGTCTACATTGGTGAGCCACAGCCACAGTCACTCACTGTTACCGGAAGCGATTATTCACTCAATGTTTGTTGCTTGAGTCAAAGGACCCCTCTCCAGGGCTGACTACACTACTGGCCGTTAAAATTGTTACACCAAAAAGAAATACAGGTGATAAACGGATATTCATTGGACAAGTATATTATCAGTACCCAGAACAACCACCTTTGGCCATAATAACGGGCTTGATACGACTGGGCATTGAATCAGAGCTTGGATGGCGTGTAAAAGTGCGGCTGCCCATACAACTTCAACACGATACCACAGTTCACCACGAGTAGTGACTGGCGTATTGTGACGAGCCAGTTGATGGGCCACCATTGACCAGACGTTTTCAATTGGTGAGAGATCTGGAGAATGTGCTGGCCAGGGCAGCAGTCTAACATTTTCTGTGTTCAGAAAGGCCCGTACAGGACCTGCAACATGCGGTCGTGCATTATCCTGCTCAAATGTAGGAGGGTTTCTCAGGTATCGAATGAAGGGTAGAGCCACGGGTGGTAACGCATCTGAAATGTAACGTCCACTGTTCAAATTGCCGTCAATGCGAACAAGAAGTGACCCAGACGTGTAACCAATGGTACCCCATACCATCATGCCGGGTGATACACTAGTATGGCGATGACGAATACTCGCTTGTAATGTGTGTTCTCCGCGATGTCGCCAAACGCGAATGCGAGCATCATGATGCTGTAAAACAGAACCTGAATTCGTCCGAAATAATACCTCTTTGCCAGGTTCGTCTTTGAGTACACCATCGCAGGCGTTCCTGTCTGTGATGCAGCATCAGGGGTAACCGCAGCCATGGTCGCCGAGCTGATAGTCCATACTGCTGCAAACGTCGTCGAACTGTTCGTGCCCGCATCTCGTGGTCGTGAGGTAGCGGTCTCGCTTCCCACGCCCGGGTTCCCGGGTTAGATTCCGGCGGGGTCAGGGGTTTTCTCTGCCTCGTAATGGCTGGGTATTGTGTGATGTCCTTTGGTTAGCTAGGTTTAAGTAGTTCTAAGTTCTAGGGGATTGATGACCATGGATGTTACGTCCTATAGTGCTCAAAGCCATTTGAACCATTTTTGAACTGTTCGTACAGATGGTTGTTGTCTTGCAAACGTCCCCATCTGTTGACTTTGGGATCGAGACGTGCCTGCACGATCCGTTACAGACATGCGGGTAAGATGCCTGTCATTTCGACTGCTAGTGATACGAGGCCGTTGGGAACCAGCACGGCGTCCCGTATTCCCGTATTACCCTCCTGAACCCACCGACTCCATATTCTGCTAACAGTCATTGGACCTCGACCAACGCGAGCATAAATGTGACGATACGATAAATCGCAATCGTGATAGGGTACAATCCGACCTCCATCAAAGTCGGAAACGTGATGGTATGCATTTCTTTTCCTTACACGATGCATTACAACAACGTTTCACCAGGCATCGCCGGTCAACTGCTGTTTGTGTATGAGAAATCGGTTGAAAACTTTCCTCATGTCAGCATGTTGTAGGTGTCGCCACCGGCGCCAACCTTGTGTGAATGCTCTGAAAATCCAATCAATTGCATATCACAGCATCTTGTTCCTGTTGGTTAAATTTCGCGTCTGTAGCATGTCATCTTCATGGTGTAGCAATTTTAATGGCCAGGAGTGTATTTTCTTTTTTTCAGAGAAAAATTAACCATTAGCAGTACAGAATGGAACATAATAATACAGCTAGAGATCATGTGCGTATGATTGTGCACTATTTGTATATCCCTTAAAGGGTGTTTACAACAAAGGGAACTTCCTACACAGAATACATTTTCAATCTGAAATCCGTAACTCGTCACAGACAAATAGAAACCAAAGACATGGCCCTAACATTTATTGCGTTTAAAAAAAGCTTTATATTGTGGTACTAATGAACCCCGATAAAGTAATTCATGAGTCTGGAATTAGAAATAAGCTGGCAAACGTTGTCCCAGAAACTCGGTCAGACACAGTCTCAAGAGTAAAATTTATAGCTGATGTATCTCGGCCTTTCAAAATAAATACCTGTGTCAGGCAAGGCGATGGGTCACCTCCATGTCCGTTCAACTGTTTCGTGGAGAAAATTGCAAGTATTTGGAATAAGAAAGTTAAAAAATTCAGAATATAACTACTAGGGAGAAACAACAGAATTGTTGCAATAAATGACCTAGCATTTGTGGTAGTTTTCAACATATTTTCTGAAAAAGGAAATTACAATTAAATTCAGACCATTAGCTGCTTACAGGCGTTGATAAATATCAACGAGGACAGTTAAATACGTGTGCTCTGACCTGGACTCGAATCCGGACATGTTCGAGAGAACAGATCCATCTTCATGTAGAAAAGGCTTACCGGCCAAGGATGTCCTTCAGTGCGGGTGCACTCACATTTCTCAAACACTTACTGGAATCGGTAGACTGACTGCCGCGAGTAATGAGTATAGTGGGCAGGGCACTAAAATAAATGTAAATGTCGTGTGACTAGGGCCTCCCGTCAGGTAGACCGTTCGCCGGGTGCAAGTCTTTCGATTTGACGCCACATCGGCGAGTTGCGCGTCGATGGTGATGAAATGATGATGATGATTAGGATAAAATAACACCCAGTCCCTGAGCGGAGAAAAATCTCCGACGCAGCCTGGAATCGAACCTGGGCCCTTAGAATTGACATTGCTGACCACTTTTTTCTTAATCTCATTTTGTCCGTTTTCGTTCGTCGCATTTGCTCGGGGTGGATATTGCGAGACACGCGTTTAAGTTCGTCGTTGATCAATTAACTCAGTTTTTTATTACAGAGGACAGGCAACCCTATGAGCGAACACGCTGAGCTACCTTGCAGCGCCACTCAGCTTTCGGAGGCGGACGGCAGGGCACTTTAAAGGTAGTGTGTGGACAGTAAGTTGGAAATGTGGGTCTCACGGGGAGCGTGCCAGAGATAAGTCCCTGCAGTGGCACAATGTTCTGTGGTTCGCTTGGATAGAGCTCCTGCTATGTAAGCGCTCGGGGCACACATTTTCAACTGTCCCCGTTTATATTTATCAACGCCTGTAATCAGCTAATGGTATGGATTTCATTGTAATTTCATTCTTCGAGAGCTGCAAGATCACCAATAGTACCTGTTCTTTGGGAAGGAACAGATACCATCCTCATACATTTCTTGAAAGCCTGGCAGCTGCAACAGTTCAACTCAATCAACTAGAAGACAAAGTCAATATGACAGTCATAAGAAACTCTGAAGAGGAAACAAAAGTTAAGTCAAAGATATAAAATGCCCCACAACATTTAATAACGGAAGTTGGGCAAACAGAAAAGGAAAAAATTCAAATATTTGGGAGAGACTACTCAAGGAAACGGTTCAGAAAAGGAAAGAATATACAAAATGGGAAAAGTGTACTGTATAACGAAGAATATCTGCAACAATAAGTGCTAATCTAAAAGAAAATTCAAAATAATTAATAGTCAAGCCAGAAAACCTTCATAAAGATATCAATTATATTTTATTAAATCACCCATTGTGTGTTACAAATTGACACCAGTGGTTTGTCTGCCTGCCCTGTTCCATAATGGTCTCGTGTACATCATTATTAACTTGCACTACAGTGTTATTGTCAGAGATTATTAGTTTTACATTGTGACAAAACTTGCCTAAAATAACGTTTGTCAATATAATCTCGTACCAAAAGATGTAGGCTGCTAAATGATACAGTCGAACAACCAGAACTCATTTAAAGTCTACCAGATATTCGCTTCAATTGACAATGGTGACACTATAGACGACTTGACGCAAACCTGTTTCAGGTTGCTTTCGCCGTTTTGAGTTCAGGGACATTTTGTCTTTGCACTATGTTTGATCACCATGTTTCAACTGTAGTCTGTAAAAAATTCGTGCTTGCTTTTACGCTTAACCCATTCAGATACGCTGATGTTCCCATGCTGTCTCCTGACTGCAGAACTCTTACGTTTACAGATTGCACCATTATGCTCAACGTGAACTATGCTTTCACAGAGTGCGTCGCAATACTTTAACGTAAGGCAAGGTTCTATAGTGTGTGTCGCAAAATTTTGTTGTAGTTATAAGTTTATAATCCAGTGCATTCTACTTTTTATAATTTAGGATCAGCTTCGAGACAGTTTGCACGTCATTACCTGTAATAATAGGCGACCCGCCAGGATAGCCGAGAGCGCTAACGCGCTGCTTCCTGGACTTGGGTGAGCGCGCCTGCCCCGGATCGAATCCGCCCGGTGGATTAACGACGAGGGCTGATGTGCCAGCTAGCCTGGATGTGGTTTTTAGGCGGTTTTCCACATCCTGCCAGGTGAATACCGGGCTGGTCCCCATGTTCCGACTCGGTTACACGACTTGCAGACATCTGAACACATTAGCACTATTCCATGGATTACACTCGACGCAGCCACTTGGGGCACACTGATTCCGTCCTGGGGTGTACGGGGTGGCGGCAGGAAGGCCACCTCTTAAACATTAACATGCCATATCCGATTAACGATAGCTGACCCTGCGAAACTGCGGGATAAGGCTCAAGCGATAATTAGAAATTACCTGTAATGATACGCATTTGTCAGTTGTGCCTGCCGTGAAAAGTGGTTATGCGTTATTCTTCCCTCTTGACAGAAACAAGAGTAATAGCACCCTGGTACTTGGTCAGTTTCAATGTACGCTCGGTCCGTCCCCGGTAGCTGAGTGGCAGCCGGCACAGTAACTCAGCGTCAGAGGTTTAGCTGCCCTCTGTAATAAAAAAAAACTGAGTTCATGGATCAACGACGAACTGAAACGGGCGTCTTGCGACGTCCACCACGAGCAGATGCAACGAAGGAAAACGAACAAAATGAGATTAAAAGTCGGCCGGTGAGGCCGAGCGGTTCTAGGCTCTTCAGTCCGGAACCGCGCTGCTGCTACGGTCGCACGTTCGAATCCTGCCTCGGGCATGGATGTGTGTGATGTCCTTAGGTTAGTTAGGTGTAAGTAGTTCTAAGTTCTAGTGGACTGATGACCTCCCATAGTGCTCAAAGTCATTTGAACCTTTTTTTTTTAGATTAAGAAAAAAGTGGTCAGTGTGACAGAGTGTCAATCCTAAGGGCCCGGGGACGATTCCCGGCTGGGTCGGAGATTTGCTCCCCTCAGGGACTGGGTGTTGTGTTGTCCTAATCATCATCATTTAATCCCCATCGACGCGCAAGTCGCAGAAGTGGAGTGTAATCGAAAGACTTTCACCCGGCGAACGGCCAACCCGACGGGAGGCCCTAGTCACACGACATTTTTTAATGTTCGCTCTGACTAAGTGCATAGTAAGACAAAATAATTATCACAGTTTTTAAATGGGGAAACGTATTACTTGCAAATAGTCGCATGTCCTTGCAGTGTGAATGGGTGTATTAAGAGTCAACTGTGAGGGCTACCTTTAGCATCTTGAATAGTGTGTGTTTTGTTGTTCATATAAGGATCCAAAAAATGAAAGTATATGCCATCTACTAGTGCTTAAATTGTTGAAACATAATTTCATTATACTTACCTTCAAAAACAAAGACTACATATTACTGAATAGTGGCCCCCTTAGTTTATCTGAGCTACTGGTCTCACGTGACATATCGGTCATAACTGCCAATCGACGTATGCTGTCCAATGCAATCCCATTCTATAAACCCAGCTGCTATTTCCATCTGGAGAGTCAACTGATATGTAGAATATATGAGTCTGGAGACATAACACATCAGAAAAACATCATCCACACAGTCTCGAATATAGCAGGGGCAGATAAATGAGAGAACTATAGCACAAACAGCTTAACATCTCATGCATCCAAGTTGCTAACAGGAATGGTATATGGAAGAATGGAAAAAAAAACTGAGGATCTGTTAGGTGAGATCAGCTTGGGTTTCGTAATGATAAAGGCACCAGAGAAGCAGTTCTGGCACTGTGCTTAATAATGAAAACAAGACTTAATAAAAATCAAGACACATTCGTAGTACCTGTCGACCTATGAAAAGCATTTGACAACGTAACATTCTGAAAGATGTTGTAAATATTGAGAGAAGGCTTAGAATACACTCATAGAACCGAGGGCAAAGGATGCAAGTACAACTGTCAGATGAAGGGGTAAGCACAAGAAAGTAATTGTAGTGGGCTGCATCAAACTAGCTGTGGCGTCTCGGCTTGTTATAGGACTCTTCCTCACATTTTGATTCCAGACTTTTATATATATAAAAGAAGACGAGTTTGCATGATCTCGTTTCCGTTTTAATCTCAGTTGTTTCTCTCTACCAATAAGCAGTTGCTATAAGGTTCAACACTAATGATTTTTTTTTACTTAATCTCCATATCATATTTTTATCTTGCAGTTGAGATTCCAATAGCGCGTGTGATGTTCTGGCAGTAGCGATGTGGCCAAAGTTTGGTTCACTCGCCCGTGAGTGGGAGACAAATTGATAAGTGAGTCCCTGTGTGGCAGATGGCCCGCAGGACAGTGGTGCACGAGAATGCTTCTGCACATCTTGCTGGCAGCTTCAGAAACGGCGTAGGTGACCAGGGGCATCTAAACATTAGGTGCTGGCACTTTGTTTATTTACCGACAGGACCAGCCATACCTCCTTCCTCTTGGGCGCAACAAACGGACAATACAGAAGCGCAACAGTATGGACACCAACTTTGGTTTTCAGTTTGCAAAGGTTTGACGAATGGGCGCCAGATATTGAGGTTTCCGAGTCAAGCTCAAGACGGAGAAATGCAAACAGTAGAGCTTCATCTTCTCAGTACTTTAGAGCAAACAAACACTGACAACCAAATGGTTGGTGTTTGGCTAAATTCTTGAGGGAAAAGAAATCCGGCGGCAGCCTGTCGATGTGACTGGGTGGCTTTCGAATGCACTGCCAGCCTGAGATGGAGCGAATCTACTTGATTTTTCTCTGCTAGACACGCTGGTGAAGGCTTAAACATTATTAAAAATTGATTAGGAGCTGCATCTCGCATCTGCCCAACGATTTATCACATGGGAGACATGGGTGCACTGCTCAGAGGACAGTTGGCGAGCTATAGAGAGCGAAACTTGGTCATTTGGCCTACAGTTTTCATTCTCCTTGGTCATTCAGTTTTTGAGATTCTGAACTCAGCAGTTTTTATTTCTACTTTGCCATTATGATAGCAGACTCCGAAGATCGCAGTCTTCACTCTACGTGGTCGTTGAAAACACAGGGTGGTCTATTGATCGTGACCGGGCCAAATATCTCACGAAATAAGCGTCAAACGAAAAAACTACAAAGAACGAAACTCGTCTAGCTTGAAGGGGGAAACCAGATGGCGCTGTGGTTGGCCGTCTAGATGGCGCTGCCATAGGTCAAACGGATATCAACTGCATTATTTTAAAATAGGAACCTCCATTTTTATTACATATTCGTGTAGTACATAAAGAAATATGTATGTTTTACTTGGACCTCTTTTTCCGCTTTGTGATAGATGGCGCTGTAATAGTCACAAACGTATAAGTACGTGGTATCACGTAACATTCCACCAGTGAGGACGGTATTTACTTCGTGATACATTACCTGTGTTAAAATGAACCGTTTACCAGTTGCGGAAAAGGTCCATGTATGGCTACAGGGATAAAATAGCCAACGGGCGTGTGCAATGTATGCTGCTCGGTATCCTGGACGACATTATCCAAGTGTCCGGTCCGTTCGACGGATAGTTACGTTATTTAAGGAAACAGAAAGTGTTCAGCTACATGTGTAACGTCAACCACGACTTGCAAAAAATGATGATGCCCAAGTAGGTGTTTTAGTTACTGTCACGGCTAATCCGCACATCAGTAGCAGACCAATTGCCTGAGAATTGGGAATCTCAGAAACGTCGTTGTTGAGAATGCTACATCAACATCGATTGCACCCGTACCATACTTATATGCACCAGGAATTGCATGGCGACGACTTTGAACGTTGTGTACATTTCTGGCACTGGGCACAAGAGAAATTACGGGACGATGACATATTTTTTGCACGCGTTCTATTTAGCGACGAAACGTCATTCACCAACAGCGGTAAGGTAAACTGGCATAATATGCACAATTGCGAGACGGAAAATCCACGATGGCTGCGACAAGTGGAACATCAGCTACCTTGGCGAGTTAATGTATGGTGCGGCATTATGGGAGGAAGGATAATTTGCTTCCATTTTATCGATGGCAATCTAAATGGTGCAATGTATGTTGATTTACTATGTAATGTTCTACCGATGTTACTGCAAGATGTTTCACAGCCTGACAGAAAGGCGATGTACTTGCAACATTATGGATGTCCGGCACATAGTTCGCGTGCGGTCGAAGCAGTATTGAACAGCATATTTCACGACAGGTTGAATGGTCGTCGA
Source organism: Schistocerca gregaria (assembly GCF_023897955.1). Taxonomy (NCBI): domain Eukaryota; kingdom Metazoa; phylum Arthropoda; class Insecta; order Orthoptera; family Acrididae; genus Schistocerca; species Schistocerca gregaria. Next base: position 164,912,315 of record NC_064921.1, read on the forward strand.
AGCATGGCCCGCACGTTAACCGGATCTGACGTCCCCGGATTTCCTTCTGTGGGGAAAGTTGAAGGATATTTGATATCGTTATCCACCGACAAAGCCTGACAACATGCGTCAGCGCATTGTCAATGCATGTGCGAACATTAAGGAAGGCGAACTACTCGCTGTTGAGAAGAATGTCGCAACACGTATTGCCAAATGCATTGAGGTTGACGGACATCATTTTGAGCATTTATTACATTAATGTGGTATTTACAGGTAATCACGCTGTAACAGCATGCGTTCTCAGAAACGATAAGTTCACAACGTTGCATGTATCACATTGGAACAACGGAAATAAAATGTTCAAACGTACCTACGTTCTGTATTTTAATTCTGAAAATCTATCTGTTACGAACTGTTCGTCTAAAATTGTGAGCCATATGTTTGTGACTATTACAGCGCCCTCTATCACAAAGCGAAAAAAGTGGTCCAACCAAAAGATTCATATTTATTTACGTACTACACGAATATGTAATAAAAATGGGAGTTCCTATTTAGAAAACGCAGTTGATATCCGTTTGACCTATGGCAGGGCCATCTAGCGGGTCAACCATAGCGCCATCTTGTTTTCCCCTTAAAGCTAGACAAGTTTCGTTCTTTGTAGTTTTTTCGTTTGATGCTTATTTCGTGAAATATTTCGCCCGGTCACGATTAATAGAGTACTCTGTGTATAAGCTTAATTTTACTTATTGTATTAAATAGAATGTTATTTGGAAGTTTTATGTAGGAGAACCCTCTTCTTTGAATCAAGAACCCTCTTCTTTGAATCTTGCAGGATGACTGATAACTTTTAACTTCGTCTCCAATTATAACTCGGCAGGTTCATTTGATATAGTTCTGCTAGCATGCAAGGATAATTATGCAATACTATTCTCGCAGCAACAATGGTCGTTGTTATATTATTACCTCTACATAACAGACTGTGCCAAAGTGAAGGTCGAAAGTGTGGGATCTTGCCCACTCGTCGCTAATAGTGTGCCTACGAGATGCAGCGTTGTCGGAATGCTATACAACAATTCAAACAAAAAACGTTGGTAGTTTTATTTCTATAAAGCAATTCACAATACTTAACTTTTGAGTAGTCGTAAAAGTAGGGGCTACTTGTAATGCAGAGTCCTTGATACGTGAAGTATTCAGACAAGTTGACACACGCCACTGACACCTAACGTCCGCGATCCGGTGCCGATCTGACCCCCGAGGCGGGCAGTAGCGACGCTTATATTCACTTCGTCCAATGTCGCTCCTGGCGCAGTGCGATCCAATTCCGCCCACCACTGGCTGACGTTTCCTCACCGCCTTCTCTGTTCTTGCGTACCGCGTCTTCGTTCCGGCGCTTGTGGTTACACCAGAACAGAAAGCAACTTTCGCATGACATGTCACTGCCAAGTAACATGGCTCTATACAACTTGGGTGATACACAGAAAGAACTGCTACAGTACGTGTCATACGGAAGGCAACTGAACAAAATACCCAATGACACGAACAGATATTTTCTTCAACAAAATCATTACAGTGAAGCCACTGTGATTTACAATAGTCCTTTGGACATTACAAAAGCCGCATCATGGTTCTTAACGAGATGTATGATCACCCCAGATGTCGATGTATGCTCTGCAATGTGGTCCCAGGAGAGCCACAAGGTTGTAAGGAGTTCTTGTGGTGGAGCGACCGATTCCTCCAGCTGTGGTAGACAACTATAGGATAGTCGTTCGTGTGTGTGGGAGTGCTGCAGTACGTGTCCCTAACGCATCACACATTTGTTCGATGGAATTAAGCCACAGGAACGGGCACACCGGACCATTCACCAAATATCCTCTGGTTCCAAGAGTTCCACCTCCTAAGCTGTACGGTGCAGTCGCACATTGTCATCCATATAAAAGGAGTCAGAGCTGAATGCAGCACTGAAAATAAGCACACTGAAAAGAGTACAGTGCCACAATGTCGTTGACCAATGAATTAACCCTTTTCAAAGATTTTAAGGTCAGTATATCCATGCAGAATTATGTCTCTCTACACTGTAACACCTAAACCACCAACATTTATGTCTGGCAGTGTTCCTGGCTCCACCTCTCGCCAAATGACGCTATATCCAGTATGGACAGTAATCAGATATCATCCCATACTTTCGCTAGCTTGTCTGCGATTTTCTGCATTCACTGGTGGTGCTATTGCTGTGTTGCATGTCACCCAGAGGGAAGGCACATAGATGACGTCGTTCGCAAACCCACACAAATATCACATTTCATGGGATCAGGAGACTTTGGAAGTAATGGAACAAAGCCGAAGTTGGTACAGCCAGTACTGTTGCCTCCGTCCCCATTCTCCTCCCGCCTCCCTCTATTATCAGCCAATTGGCTGAGATATAAATAACGAGAAATTAAAAAAAATGTTGGGATGGAGCATTACGCTATTGACTGTGGGTACTGGTGCAGCCTGTATGGTTGTCAGATTCCTAGAGTATAATTTATCACCCAATTACATTATTGCTATAGTTTATCATGAAAAGTGTTGGCAGCACATCTAGTGCAGTGGGGTGTGGTGGTGGTAGGGGTGGCACAATATTTGTTTGCATTAATACAGAAAACATTTTTCCCATCCTACTGTAGAGAACACATGCGTTGGTAACTTCTTAAAAATGGACCGTGAGATATAAGTGCAAATTGCTTATGCACCTGCATAGCGTAATTTAGCACTGTCTTGTGTGTGAAACGAGTTTTTAATATATTACTGACCTTTTCTTTAATTTTTTAGCGTTTTTACACATCCAAGTTAATTTCATAGCGTCTGCCTGACATCATAGTGTGTTGGCCATATTGAGCTATAAATTACACTAATTAAGGTAAGGCTGTCTTGGAGAAAACGTCTGGTAACCATATAGAATCATAAATTATAGCAGTACAGATAAGGATTGGATGAATGTTAGAGGCACCTTTTTTTATTATCTACATCTACATCTATATGGGTACTCTGCAAATCACATTTAAGTGCGTGGCTGAGGGTTCATCGAACCACCTTCACAATTCTCTATTATTCCAATCTCGCATAGCGCGCGGAAAGGATGAACACCTATATCTTTCCCTACGAGCTCTGATTTTCCTTATTTCATCTTGGTGATCGTTCCTCCGTATGTAGGTCGGTGTCAACAAAATAATTTTCGCACTCAGAGGAGCAAACTGGTGATTGTAATTTCGTGAGAAGATACTGTCGCAACGAAAAACGCCTTTCTTTTAATGATGTCCAGCCCAAATCTTGCATCATTTCTGTGACACTCTCTCCCATATTTCGCGATAATACAAAACGTGTTGCCTTTCTTTGAACTTTTTCGATGTACTCCATCAGTCCTATCTGGTAAGGATCCCACGCCGGGCAGCAGTATTCTAAAAGAGGACGGACAAGCATAGTGTAGGCAGTCTCCTTAGTAGATCTGTTACATTTTCTAAGTGTCCTGCCAATAAAACGCAGCCTTTGGTTAGCCTTCCCCACAACATGTTAAGTATGGAGATAATGCGTCAGCATACACCGAAAGGAACCTCATTGGTATACAGTCTGGATCAGAAGACTTGCATTTATTAAGTGATTGAATTTGCTTTACTTCTCCTAGGATATTTACTTCTACGTTACTCATATTGGCAGCTGTTCTCTATTCGAATTATGGAATATTTACTTCGTCTTCTTTTGTGAAGGCATTTCAGAAGGCTGTGTTTAGTAACTCTGCTTTGGCAGCACTGTCTTCGATACTATCTCCATTACTATCGTGCAGAGAAGGCATTGATAGTTTGTTGGCCCTAACATACTTCACATACGACCAGAACCTCTATGGTTCCCATTTTGGATCATAAATTATACTAAATAATTTGGAGCAGTCATAGTGAGTCATAAATTATTAACATTAAGGTAAGGCTAAAATAACAGAGCAACAAGCTCATTACAGTAGGTCCTAGGAAATCTGGCGAACAACCAACAGGATAACGCACTATCCGCCATTTTTTAATTTCTCGCTATTTATGCCTCACACAGTAGGCCTGGAATTTGGGGGGGGGGTACATGAGGTGGGAAGGGGGAAACCTGACAAGAACAAACCTTCAGCTTTGGTCCGATACTACTGGAGACTAATGGAACAATGCGAGATCTGTACGCCCTTAATGGCCTATCCATGAATAGGTTGTTAAGAACTGTTCTTACAAGTTGGTGAGAATGTGGTGAGGCTCTGTCGTGTTGAAAAATGAAATCTTCGGCACATTCTTGCATTTGCAGAAAAAGCCACATCTCCAAGATGTCCAAGTGCATGATGCCTATAACCACTTTCTTCCCATTTCTCGGGAGACGGTGGAAAACGCATGAACCTTTGGAAAGTCTCTCTTGTGATCGACTATTGTAACATGTTGCTGCCGCGTTACCCGTAATTTTACGTTGCAGAGGTTATCTTTTTCTGTTAAAAGGGCGTAACCTGATCACTATGTAACTTAAAATTTACCTTAAGTAGGTACCTTCATTATGAGCACTGCCCATCACACGACTGGTTGCCTCATGGTGGTGACGCAGGAAAGGAAGAATGTAAGAGTAAGAGAGACGAATGAGCAGTCATTATAGCAGAAACATGGGCTGCAAATGTGGAAATCCACTGGCATAATCTACACTACTGGCCATTAAAATTGCTACACCACGAAGATGACGTGCTACAGACGTGAAATTTAACCGACAGGAAGAAGATGCTGTGATATGCAAATGATTAGCTTTTCAGAGCATTCACACAAGGTTGGCGCCGGTGGCGACACCTACAACGTTCTGACGTGAGGGTAGTTTCTAACCGATTTTTCATACACAAAAAGCAATTGACCGGCGTTGCTGGTGAAACGTTGCTGTGATGCCTCGTGTAAGGAAGAGAAAAGCGTACCATCACGTTTCCGACTTTGATAAAGGTCGGATTGTAGCCTATCGCGATTGCGGTTTATCGTATCGCCACATTGCTGTTCTCGTTGGTCGAGATCCAATAACTGTTAGCAGAATATGGAACCAGTGGGTTTAGGAGGTAATACGGAACGCAGTGCAGGATCCCAACGGCCTCGTATCAATAGCAGTAGAGATGAAGGCATCTTATCCGCATGGCTGTAGCGGTTCGTGCAGCCACGTCTCGATCCCTGAGTCAACAGATGGGTACTTTTACAAGGCAACAACCATCTGCACGATCAATTCGACGACGTTTGCAGCAGCATGGACTATCAGCTCGGAGACCACGGCTGCGGTTTCCCTTGACGATGCATCACAGACAGGAGCGCCTGCGATGGTGTACTCAACGACGAACGTGGGTGCACGAATGGCAAAAGGTCATTTTTTCAGATGAATCCAGGTTCTGTTTACACCATCATGACGGTCGCATCCGTGTTTGGCGACATCGCGGTGAACGGACATTGGAAGCGTGTATTCGTCATCGCCATACTGGCGTATCACCCGGCGTGATGGTATGGAGTGCCACTGGTTACACGTTTCGGTCACCTCTTGTTCGCATTGACGCCACTTTGAATAGTGGATGTTACATTTCAGATGTGTTACGACCTGTGGCTCTGCCCTTCATTCGATCTCTGTGGAACCCTAGATTTGAGCAGGATAATGCACGACCGCATGTTACTGGTCCTGTACGGGCCCTTCTGGATACAGAAAATGTTCGAATGCTGCCCTGGCCAGCACATTCTCCAGATCTCTCACCAATTGAAAACGTCTGGTCAATGGTGGCTGAGTAACTGGCTCGTCACAATACGCCAGTCACCACTCTTGATGAACTGTGTTATCGTGTTGTAGCTGCATGGGCAGCTGTACCTGTACACGCCATCCAAGCTCTGTTTGACTCAAAGCCCAGGCGTATCAAGGTCGTTATTACGGCCAGAGGTGGATGTTCTGGGTACTGATTTCTCAGGATCTATGCATCCAAATTGCGTGAAAATGTAATCACATGTCAGTTCTAGTATAATATATTTGTCCTATGAATACCCGTTTATCATTTGCATTTATTCTTGGTGTAGCAATTTTAATGTCTAGTAGTGTATTTTGACAATGAGACGTTTTGAGGCGCTGCAGCTGGAAACGAGAATCTCTGAAACAGCGAAGCTCGTCACCTTTCGGCGTACTTCTGTCATGAGCACCTGTGGCAAGTGATTGAATGATGGTGAAATAAAAAGTAGGACATGTGGTACTGGACAGTCACATCTCGCCACAAAACAAAGAGATCGGAGGATAGCCACTGTGTAATCCAGGATTGGCAGAGGTCTGTGGCAGAGCACAACGCTGGTGCACTCACAAGTCTGTCGGAGCACACCGTTGAAAGGCCATTGTTGAACATTCAGCTCCACACAACATGACCCCTTTGTGTTCCTGTGTCGGCCCAACTTCATCGTCAGTTATGATTGCACTAGGCACAACATCACTGAGATTTCGCCGTGGATTAATAGAAATCTGTCGCCTGTCGTCATTTTACACCAGGTCGATGGTTGAGTCCTCACACGCCGTCATCCAAGTGAATGGCTGTACGAAACATGCACCATGTCACAGATGCAGACCGGTGAGTGCAGAATTATGCTATGGGGTACAATGGTTTGGGCTTCCGTGAGATATCTGGTGGTAATCGAAGGCATCGTGGTAGCAGTGAACCACGTGAAGATTATTTCGGACCACCTGCATCTCTTCGTGCTTGGAATCTCCCCATACGGCAATGGCATCTCTTAACAGGATAGCTGCCCGTGTTGCAAGGACAGAATCGTGCTGTAATACTTTGCGGGACATTGCAGTGAACTCACATTGATATCTTGACCAACAAATGTGGATCTGTACCCAGGGAACACATACTGGGAGCCAGCTGCATGCCCTGAACTACTGTCCCGTAATTTGCGAGAATTGCTTGACCTGTGCGGAGACATCTGATGCCTCATACTCCTGGGATCTTGTCAAAGACTTGTAGAATCCATGGCTAGCAAAATATCTGTTGTATCGTGTTTTAAAAGTGGAACAATACGCTATTAAACAGATGGTCATAATGTTTTGACTCATTGGTTTATAATCTTTTGAAAATGGACGAATCTTTTTGATGCAACCAGTATTTTACTTATTCACTAAATCAAAATTTTAATTTTGAGACACTATAAAAATTCCTGGTGGCCTTAATAATTGTTCCGATAACAATATGGCCGCCAAACACATCCTACTGACTGCGAATGACAATGATTTGTCCAATGAATTCGTTAAGTGTATCCATAGTGAATAAAAGGAATTAGTCACTTACTCTTGTTCTCCCATTTAACGAATACCTTCCAAGCTCATACTTTTTGATATGTGAAAACCGTTCATAATTTGTGCTGCAAATCGACTGCAGACAGCCAACGATTGCCCTCGCCCGCCTCACATAAAGACGAGCGATCAGCAGCACTGGACTCTGTGGAACGGAAGTTGAAGATGGTGTCTCCTGCTAGAGAAGGTGCGCTCAGTCCCCACTGTTGCACAGAACCAGCGATGCATAAGGGGTACGACTGACTGTATTCTATCACTATTTACAGTAGTACCAACCCTTACAAATGTTTACGCAATTAGTGAAAGATAAACACTCCTGGCACTGTCTGTGTACTGCGTCGCCACTGACCTAAAACGTGCGCTTCGGAAGGCTCAGTATAAACTTGTGGAACAGTTGGTGGGTGCTCCTTGTGACGTAGTTGGGTTAGGAGGATGTATTCTCGCCATCTCGCCCTACAGTTTACAGAAAGATTGTAACAGAAATGCGTACATATCGCAAGGACCTGGTTACGAAACTTCAGGAACTGTCTTTCAGCCCCTTAAACATTTATATTTTGCATATCGAGTAGTTAAAACTAAGTAGAAGTAATGGTTCACTCAGAGGCATTTTTTCCTCACAGTTTTTCCGAAAAGTGACTTACTCCAAAGGCTTGAAAAGAGTGGCCGATAGGACGGACAGAAAGGTAGCTTTCACAGAGGTATGAAACAGAGAGCTCAACAAAACAAACTACCGTGCTTAAATTTACATTTAATGGAACTATTTCAAGTTTGGGTCTTACGATATTTATAATAGAATAGGCTTCTCCGGTGCACTCGCGTACGTGACCAAAACTACTTTCATACAGCGCATTTCGACAGCGCATACTCTTATTGGCACACCCGCTCCACATCCTCTAACACTATAAAATTAGTCAACAGTAAAATGTATAGGGTCACTCGTGTTCTCGAGATACACTCCTGGAAATTGAAATAAGAACACCGTGAATTCATTGTCCCAGGAAGAGGAAACTTTATTGACACATTCCTGGGGTCAGATACATCACATGATCACACTGACAGAACCACAGGCACATAGACACAGGCAACAGAGCATGCACAATGTCGGCACTAGTACAGTGTATATCCACCTTTCGCAGCAATGCAGGCTGCTATTCTCCCATGGAGACGATCGTAGAGATGCTGGATGTAGTCCTGTGGAACGGCTTGCCATGCCATTCCCACCTGGCGCCTCAGTTGGACCAGCGTTCGTGCTGGACGTGCAGACCGCGTGAGACGACGCTTCATCCAGTCCCAAACATGCTCAATGGGGGACAGATCCGGAGATCTTACTGGCCAGGGTAGTTGACTTACACCTTCTAGAGCACGTTGGGTGGCACGGGATACATGCGGACGTGCATTGTCCTGTTGGAACAGCAAGTTCCCTTGCCGGTCTAGGAATGGTAGAACGATGGGTTCGATGACGGTTTGGATGTACCGTGCACTATTCAGTGTCCCCTCGACGATCACCAGAGGTGTACGGCCAGTGTAGGAGATCGCTCCCCACACCATGATGCCGGTGTTGGCCCTGTGTGCCTCGGTCGTATGCAGTCCTGAATGTGGCGCTCACCTGCACGGTGCCAAACACGCATACGACCATCATTGGCACCAAGGCAGAAGCGACTCTCATCGCTGAAGATGACACGTCTCCATTCGTCCCTCCATTCACGCCTGTCGCGACACCACTGGAGGCGAGCTGCACGATGTTGGGGCGTGAGCGGAAGACGGCCTAACGGTGTGCGGGACCGTAGCCCAGCTTCATGGAGACGGTTGCGAATGGTCCTCGCCGATACCCCAGGAGCAACAGTGTCCCTAATTTGCTGGGAAGTGGCGGCGCGGTCCCCTACGGCACTGCGTAGGATCCTACGGTCTTGGCGTGCATCCGTGCGTCGCTGCGGTCCGGTCCCAGGTCGACGGGCACGTGCACCTTCCGCCGACCACTGGCGACAACATCGATGTACTGTGGAGACCTCACGCCCCACGTGTTGAGCAATTCGGCGGTACGTCCACCCGGCCTCCCGCATGCCCACTGTACGCCCTCGCTCAAAGTCCGTCAACTTCACATACGGTTTACGTCCACGCTGTCGCGGCATGCTACCAGTGTTAAAGACTGCGATGGAGCTCCGTATGCCACGGCAAACTGGCTGACACTGACGGCGGCGGTGCACAAATGCTGCGCAGCTAGCGCCATTCGACGGCCAACACCGCGATTCCTGGTGTGTCCGCTGTGCCGTGCGTATGATCATTGCTTGTACAGCCCTCTCGCAGTGTCCGGAGCAAGTATGGTGGGTCTGACACACCGGTGTCAATGTGTTCTTTTTTCCATTTCCAGGAGTGTATATAGAGGCTGCCTACATGAAAATTAAAGAGGCCTCTGGAGAGAAGAGAAGTGGCTGTGTGAGTATGAAGGATTCGGATGGCAAGTCTGTACTAAGCAAAGAAGTAAAATCTGAAACACGGAAGAAATTCATAGAAGAACTTAGCAAGGGAAATTAACTTGAAGGCAATATACAGAAAGGGAAGAGGAAGTAAATGAATACGAGATGGGATATATGATGATGCAAGAAGGATTTGACAGAACACTGAAAGACCTAAGTCGAAACAAAGCCCATGATGTGGATGACATTCCCTCGGAATTACCGAGATTCTTGGGAGATCCAGTCTTTGCAAAACAATTCCACCTAATGTGAAATACACAGGATCTGCAAAAAAAAGTGTCGAATGCTTTGAGAGGCGTTAGTACTCATCGAAACAAGAAAAATAACTCAAATAAACGTGCGTCCGGAAATACGTACTTTCAGTGACAAAAAAATGTTCAAATGTGTGTGAATGCCTAAGGGACCAAACTGCTGAGGCCGTCGGTCCCTAGACTTACACACTATGTCAACAAACTTAAATTAACTTATGCTAAGACCAACACACACACACCTATTCCCGAGGGAGAACTCAAACCTCAAGCGTGAGGGGCAGCGCAATTCATGACATGACGCCTCAAACAGCGCTGACACTCCGTGTCACTTTTCAGCGACAAACACGTGTTTACAGGAGGTGTTCTACGTGGCGCCCATTCATGACTATGCACCCCTATGACCTCCGGCTTAAGGAATGGCGCAACCTTTGCAGTAGTCCGCACAATGTTGATTGGCATGGCGTAGACCATTCCTTCAAGTATCCCCATAGCCAAACTCTAGTCGACTCAGATCTGCGGAACGAGCCGGCCAAGGTTTTCCGCTGCCCTCCCCCCCCCCCCCCCCCCCACTCCACTCCTCCCCCACCCCTTCCCAGACCACCGGCCGTTGTGGCCGAGCGGTTCTAGGCGCATCAATTCGAAACCATGCTGGTGCTACGGTCGCAGGTTCGAATCTTGCCTCGGGCATGAATATGTGTGATGTCCTTAGGTTAGTTAGGTTTAAGTTGTTCTAAGTGTAGGAAACTGATGACCTCAGATGTCAAGTCCCATAGTGCTCAGAGCCATTTGAACCATTTGAATCCTCCCAGACCAATTCAACAGACCTGAAATGTTTGCATCAGGCGTTGGTGCACATCGGGACGAAAGTGTGCGTCATCATGCTTGAGCCACATTTGTATTCGTTGCTGGAATGGCACAGCCTCCAGCAAGGTAGGCAATGCAGAAAGTCCAGAAAATGCGCCGCGGTTAACCTTTGTGGTAGAACATATGGCTCTGTTAATCTATCGCCAAGTACGCCTTCCGATACATTAATTAAGAATCGATATTGATGCCCTCTTTCCCGTATTGCTTGGGGACTTACATCTGCTCCTACATGCTGATTAAGGAAATTCACAACACCATCTCTTGTCAACCCTGCCTCACCGGCAAAATGTTCAAATCTGTGTGAATTCCTAAGGGACCAAACTGCTGAGGTCATCTGTCCCTAGACTTACAGATTACTTAAACTAACTTATACTAAGAACAACACACGGACCGATTCTCGAAGGAGGACTTGAATCTCCGGCGGGAGGGGCCGCGCAGTCCGTGACATGGCGCCTAAAACCAAGCTGCCACTCCGCGCGGCTCATTGGCAGGAGACACTATTGTTCTAGTCATCTTTATGTGAAAACTGTGCCCTCAGAACTAAAAAGAGCGAAGCGACACGATTGACATCCATACAAGGGACACTTCCCAACATATGTGTGCAAACCTTCATCGGATTTTTCACTGCCGTTTCCATTTCACGACCTATCGGACTTTACTTTCGGAATAGCACTCGTATTTGTCTGGAATGTTTCTTTGGTTAGATGTGGATGATGATCAGGTCCGACACAAAGAGAACAGAGGCTTTCGGAAACGTGGTGCTACAGAACAATGCTAAAGTTCATATCGGTATATCGAGGAAACTAATCAAGAGGCGGTGAAACTAAGAGGGGAAAAACAGATGTATGACATAGCTTGACCAAAAGTGCTCGATTAATAGGACACACCTTCGTGCATCATGGAATCATCAGTTTGGTAGTGGAGGGAAGTGTTAAGTGCTAATAACGGTAGATAGAGACCAAGGTTCGGAGAAACAGTATGCGCGTTCAAATGGCTGTTGGTTGCAGCAATTATGCAGAGATAGAGAGGCTTGCACAGGATGGAGTAGTGTGGAGAAGTGCTTCAAATCAGTCTTCAAACAGAGGAGCACAACAACAACAATGGAAATGGTTCAAATGGCTCTAGGCACTATGGGACTCAACATCTGAGGTCATCAGTCGCCTAGGCTTAGAACTACTTAAACGTAACTAACCTAAGGACATCACACACATCCATGCCCGAGGCAGGATTCGAAACTGCGACCGTAGCAGCAGCGCAGTTCCCGACTGAAGGGCCTAGAACCGCTCGTCCACAGCTGCCGCCATGGAAATGAATTATTTGGTTTACAGAAGCAACACATTTCTTCCGAGATTATTATGTATTTATTGGAGTGAGAATCTTGAGAGCTGTCGCATAAGCAAAGAACCGAACATTGTCAGGAAGCGCAAGCATCTTGCACATCCAAACAGTGTAAACGGAGACATAACCACGCTGAATTACAATGTCCTTTTTCTTCAAAACGTATTTTCAAACGTCGGAATACGTATGGTAACAGTATCTAGTCGACCTTCCACGGATAGAAAAGCAGATCTAATTCTGGACAAATATCACAGAAGGTCTTCCGATTCAAAATAGAAGCGATATTATGCAGTAATACTGCATCGTATCTCTAAAGCATCATGATTCTGTCAGACAAAACTAGTCAGACACCATACATCTACAGTAAAACGCTCCAGATTGAGACATGCATGATACCTATCACATGTTTATCGGTTGGAAAGAGAGGCATCTCTGTTCTGTGCACTCCTACATTCGAAACTGGGATGCTCAAGATTCTAAAGCCAGCGGAACGAACTTTACACGACACTAATTAAAGCAGGAATAGTTCTACGCACATGTATTAACACACTGCTAAAGCATCTAAACACGGCGGACTACGTCTTCATCGCTAAATTTTTTGAAGAAGAGGACATGCATTCCTGAAGCAGTTGTATGAAGATCAAGAAGACCATCGGAGGATTAATCCCTGCACATCTGTGCAGCTACACTCGAAACTGAGTATAATTTATAAGGTCGCCGTAGTTAGGTATCAAGGATCCCTGAAGATCCCTGAAGCTGTAGGTTACTGTATAACAGCTTTCTAAAAGTTGGACAATTTAAGACCGGCTCACGTGAAGACAGATAATTCTAGTACGAACCGTGAAAATTTAGAATAATAACCCCTGCTCGGTTAGATTCAATTTTTCCCATTTTTTGAGTAGGAATGTAAAAAGACCCTTAACTATCTTAAAATTCTTGTGTAGTCTATGTCAACCAGAGCAGGAAAGGCCAAATTTACTTTATCAGTTGTTATCACGCCAAGGCCAAATTAAAAGAAACTAGAAGACTCATGGAGACGCTGTACGATGATATAATTAAAGTACAGCTACTCACGGAGGTCCAGTGTGGGCTGTAATTATCGTATGGCAGCGAAACTTGACAGATATGCTAAGGCATTAATACAGAGCTGATTTACGCTGGAAAACAAATTAGTTTAAATTACGGCCGCCAGGTGCAAACGTGGTGCTGTACACTTCTTGTATGATGGTGTGACATCCCCGCTGTCATTTGACAAGCCGTAACGTGAGTGAACAGTAAGGCTATGGAGAATAGAGACCATGCACTGTGATGAAACTGTTTTATGTGAACGGCAGCAATTACAGCGATGCACTGACAAAGTTTCGCCGACAGAAAGGTCTGAAGAGAGGCCTGATGTCATTAAATGGTTTAAAGAAGGTGACGAAACTTGAAAACACGGGTGAGCTCGGTCTGGCACCTCGAAGAGGAAGGCGTCCTATACCGGTTGAAATTATTGAAGAGTTTGTTGTTATTTTCTTGCCTGTAACTGACGGTGCCTCGGGCAGTGCTAGGCTCGTACAGTGTGACGAGGATTGTCCGTCCCGTGGAGAGCATACGGAAAATTTTGACATCTGTTTTACACTGGTACCTGCACAAGATCCAGACGGTGTAGTAACTGAAACCTCTTGACCTGCAGCAGTGTTCTGAATTTGCTCTTCGGTTTCTGATTCTAATCGAGGTTGATGACATGTGACTGGGCAATACAATACCGAGTGACCAGAAATATTTTACGCTACATAATGCCGTGAATGCACAGAGCTACCGACTTTGATGTACTCTTAAACCGTCTGTTGCACATACGAGCCATTGCTGTCACTGTATGTGACTGTGTGATGTGGATTCACAAGAACCTTTGGTCTCGGTCCGCTCTTCTTTGAAGAGAATACACCCAGAGGGCCCGTCAGATGTACCGTGAATTCTGCACGTTATCGAGACCTCCTTTTGCAGCTTGTAATTCTCACTTTGGAACAACGCAGCTGTGTGACAACCACGATTTTCGTGCAAGATGGGGCAGTATCTCATGTCGCTCTGCTTAGTGCAACGTTACACGAACGCTTTTCAGAAGCGTGGCCTGTAAGATCACCTATTCTGAATCCTTATGACTGTTGACTCTGGAGACATCTAAAAGAACGCTTTTACCAGGGATACGTTCGGTCTCTACCTGATCTGGTTAGTGTACAGGAACACGTTGCTCAAATTACACTGGAACTGTTGCGAGCAACTGCTGATCACGTCGTTTTACGGGTGCAGCGTCTCGTCGACGTCTCTGGTGCCCCTATTACACAAATTGCATAAGTGACGGTCAATAATAAAGTCAACATTGTGCCTTTCACACTTGTTTGACACTTTATTCCCATGTCCCGTTCCTTCCAAACGTCATTCTTGCATTCACAGGTCAGATTTGCACCTGCTGGCCTACAATGGAACTACTTTTTCTCCAGCGTAAATCAGTTCCTCATTAACGCAATAGACTATCTAACAAATTTCGCTGCCATACGATAGTTACATTCTACGCTGGACCTCTGTGAATAGATACAATTTAATTACAGCGGTTGCAGAACAGGAAACGTTTTATATAATAAAAATGTGCAAGTATAATTGTGGCATGTATTCCAACGCAAGTTTCAATCCTCACAATTTTTTTTTGTCTTTCCAGTGCCATCTAAGGGGGAACTTGTAGAACAAGGAAGCAAAGCCGACAACGTGCTCATGGGCCATGATCTTTCAGATTGCTAGTGGGAACAGGCAACGTTGTGAGAATCTGTTTTCTCAGACGGAGCTCCACACAGAGCTAAAAATAACGCTAACGGGTGGTGATAGTCAGCCGTCAGTTGGTGACCATTTCCTGGCTGAACCAACACCTAGACGACAGAGAGGAAGAGCCACAACGTTTGATAGCAGAACTCGCCGCAGATTTATTCCGATACCCAAACAAAGACCATTTCAATGCTATATACAACTAAGCTTCAGCTAACGGGTACGAGATACTGCGAAGCAACAACTGCAAAGAAGTAGAACCAGAATCACAGTGCAGGAAATTAACTCTGACGTCCTGTGTGTGGAGTACAGTCTTCAGCCTACCCTCCCCCACTCGAATCCACTGGCAGCTTATTACTTTCACCTCTCTCCCAACAGTCTCCCACAATCTTGACAGTCATTTCCTGTCTGTTTATCAGCCCTGGTACTTTGCAGCGCTTGCACCAGCACATCCACGCAACCTTACCCCTACAAACTCTCCAAACCCAATCATACCAAAACTTTAAGAACCTGCACGAAATACCATCCTAAAAGTCTACCACCCATCCAGCTCTATCGGCCGTTCCCTTTTCCTCTTCAATGTTGGGCCATATTCACTGTCCCTTTCCAACAACTTGAGTGGGGGTCCTCATTACACATTTTCCATACAAAACTCTTCCTAAATTATCAGTCACATGTACTCTTGACACATACAGCTCACTTCTTTCCTTAAATCAACAATTCTCTTTTGTTGCCCATTCCTGCTCCCTAATAGTCCCAAAATCGTACACTATCGTTATTACCAAGAAAGCGAGACGCTGGTGAAAGAGATGTTTCTAACGTAATTATAAAAAAAACACCCGTCTATTTTTTTTAAGGGAATCTCGAGAAAGTCATCGGTATTTTAACTTATAAAGCTTGTATGTCTTAATTCCATTTGATATTCTTCAATCACTCTGATATAGATCTATCTCGTTCAATAGCGGTTATGATAGCACCCACTGGAATTTTTATTTAATGCACAGTGCAGCCATCTTTGCACACAATGCGACGTTGACCAAAATAAATACATAAAATATTACAGAACGCACACAGAATGTTTACGAGACAGGTAGAGGAGAGTGTTGTACCCACAGGTAATGTACTTAATAACACGTCTTCCTTGGCCGGCCCTTTAGGCTAATGACTCATTTTAGTATCACATGCAGGAATGCGCACTACAGACCGCCAAAACCCTGCTTCCACCATTTTCTGCAGTTTATGTTGTTGTCAGGCATGACGTTGTGTTTGTGCACGAATTGTAAGTATTTCGTGTTCAGCGTATTTAAGTGCTGTATAATGTATTAACGCTATTTGGATATTGTATATTATTAATTCATCAGGTATAGAGTTTTATAGTCAGTAAAATGTTTCATATGTTTAGAACTAAACATATGCAAAGTTAAGCCATCCTTTGTGGGTCGTGCTCCATGTTCTACCTGAAACAGATGAAGGTCTTTTATCATGGAACGTGTGGCACTTGGATATGAACTGAGTTTTTTAACGCCTTATCTATTTTACCTGTTTTGAAAACGAAAAACTGTGTGTCTCCTACAGCTTCTGTTCAAAAGTATATTTAACTTGTAACTGGGTTTTGATCATACATTTTCTTAATTTGATTTCAGTTACTCATTACTGATTTGTAGTAGAGCAATAGTGTAACATATACTCTAGCAATTACATAATTGACAAGCTTCTCCGTATTACAATGCTTCAAAATTTCAATCGAATGTTTGTCCATGTTGTACTTTGGAAAACGGCTTCACATTTGGGAAGACGTTACTTTTCCGGAGTAATTTTTTGTAGTTTGAGAAAAAGATTGCACCTTATAAAAAATGGAAGGAGACAATATATTACACTTCTTTTACACTGCTGGCTAGAGGCGCAAGTCTGAAAGTATACTAATATACAACACTCCCCCACACTACCAAATGCCCTACACAACCCATTTTTTAACTTCATACATACCTACACTCCTGGAAATGGAAATAAGAACACCGTGAATTCATTATCCCAGGAAGGGGAAACTTTATTGACACATTCCTGGGGTCAGATACATCACATGATCACACAGACAGAATCACAGGCACATAGACACAGGCAACAGAGCATGCACAATGTCGGCACTAGTACAGTGTATATCCACCTTTCGCAGCAATGCTGGATGCTATTTTCCCATGGAGACGATCGTAGAGATGCTGGATGTAGTCCTGTGGAACGGCTTGCCATGCCATTTCCACCTGGCGCCTCAGTTGGACCAGCATTCGTGCTGGACGTGCAGACCGCGTGAGACGACGCTTCATCCAATCCCAAACATGCTCAGTGGGGGACAGATCTGGAGATCTTGCTGGCCAGGGTAGTTGACTTACACCTTCTAGAGCACGTTGGGTGGCACGGGATACATGCGGACGTGCATTGTCCTGTTGGAACAGCAAGTTGCCTTGCCGGTCTAGGAATGGTAGAACGATGGGTTCGATGATGGTTTGGATGTACTGTGCACTATTCAGTGTCCCCTCGACGATCACCAGAGGTGTACGGCCAGTGTAGGATATCGCTCCCCACACCATGATGCCGGGTGTTGGCCCTGTGTGCCTCGGTCGTATGCAGTCCTGATTGTGGCGCTAACCTGCACGGCGCCAAACACGCATACGACCATCATTGGCACCATGGCAGAAGCGACTCTCATCGCTGAAGACGACACGTCTCCATTCGTCCCTCCATTCACGCCTGTCGCGACACCACTGGAGGCGGGCTGCACGATGTTGGGGCGTGAGCGGAAGACGGCCTAACGGTGTGCGAGACCGTAGCCCAGCTTCATGGAGACGGTTGCGAATGGTCCTCGCCGATACCCCAGGAGCAACAGTGTCCCTAATTTGCTGGGAAGTGGCGGTGCGGTCCCCTACAGCACTGCGTAGGATCCTACAGTCTGGGCGTGCATCCGTGTGTCGCTGCGGTCCGGTCCCAGGTCGACGGGCACGTGCACCTTCCGCCGACCACTGGCGACAACATCGATGTACTGTGGAGACCTCACGCCCCACGTGTTGAGCAATTCGGCGGTACGTCCACCTGGCCTCCCGCATGCCCACTATACGCCCTCGCTCAAAGTCCGCCAACTGCACATACGGTTCACGTCCACGCTGTCGCGGCATGCTACCAGTGTTAAAGACTGCGATGGAGCTCCGTATGCCACGGCAAACTGGCCGACACTGACGGCGGCGGTGGACAAATGCTGCGCAGCTAGCGCCATTCGACGGCCAACACCGCGGTTCCTGGTGTGTCCGCTGTGCCGTGCGTATGATCATTGCTTGTACAGCCCTCTCGCAGTGTCCGGAGCAAGTATGGTGGGTCTGACACACTGGTGTCAATGTGTTCTTTTTTCCATTTCCAGGAGTGTATTTATGATAACATTTGTATTGAATGTGCAGCATTTAAGAGTACAGTAACAGAAAAAATAGACAGCCTCATACATGTCTGACATGCTGTAAGGAATTAGTATGGGATCGTGTACATTTTCACACAGTTTCCGAATTATAATCTGTACAACCCAGTTGGAAACTGAGATCCTCATTTCTTTATTTGATAGATTAATCCTTTAAAAACTGAAATAGTAATAATTGAAGTACGTAATATTAATGTTCCACAGTAAATTTTTTGTGAAACATCTTTCTAGGCCTGAGTACACAACTCAAGACTTGACAAAAAATTGTTTCCTAAGATATGTAACATTAAAAGTTATTCACTGATATGAAAAACACAAAACAGGGATGTTTCGCTTGCAATGGATACAAAATAAGAGATGTTTTACAATGGCATACTGAATGTATTAGAATATAAAGACATGAATACGAATCTGCGAACACAACGCATGACTGATCTACGCAACTTAAAATGATAATTGTATAAATACATTAATTCAGGTTAAATGCTCCGAACCTCATGATGTGGTATAAAATTGTCAATAAATTAAGCATCAAATTACTGGTTGCTAGTTGACGACATGATGAATAATCCACTGATATATTTTATATTACCTCATGATCTTCGGAGCATATAACTAGAATTTGTATGTATCATGACGAAGCTGTTTGCGGATTAATCACATTTGAAGGTGGTAATAAATTGCTGAAACCGAAATGTGATCGTAACGCAATAAATTATTGTATAATCTCTTGTAAGATGGCGTACTTGTGTTTGACAATGTTAAAAAATGGATGAGTAGCCGTAAATCAGTTTAAAGGTCGGAGAAGAGTAAGGCAACATCACCTGCTATATGATCATGTCCACTGAAGGTCTGTTTCAGGCTCAAGTGACATAATTGGTCGTCTGGGGCACCAAGGTGAGGAGACCGCCAGAAGCGCCCACGTCCAGTGTTTGCATACAGAGTGTATTATAATTTGTCACTAAAATTGTCACGCGTAAAAGTTTGTGATAATAATAGCAGAAACGCCCCAGTAAACATAAGTCTGCAAGTAAGCTGTTTGCGAGATAATTACAAATGTGTGGCTCAGCTGCCACTGACTTCAGTATCAGATATTGTCCTAGTTAATGCAAATGTATTTGAAATGTAAACTGCCCAATTATTAAGTCCCCATCTAATTGAGCTCAAATTTCACAAGTCGATGAAGTTTTTATCTTAGGGCCAATTCCTTTAGATGGAAGCTCTCCTCATAGTTCATTAGTACATGTTACAAAAAGCAGTTTTATTCATGTATTTTCCCATACCTTAGTAGCATATGAATCATCTTCTTTACACTCGCATCTGTAGCTAGTGGTGAAAGAAGTTTTAATTTTTTTTTTTTTTTTGCAAAACGTAAGACGCTCCTAAGGTCTATATCAGCTCAAGAACGATTGTGTGGGCTGTCAACTTTGACCCATTCTAAGCGATACCTTGAAGTCAGTACATCTATTTTGAAAGCTTTGCTAGGTTGAATACTTGAATAATGTAAATATAAGATTTTTCCCCAGGAGACAGTTCTTGGTGAATACAATGAACAGCTGTAGGAATTACCTCACTAAGAAAATATCCCTATTAGGTATTACACACAAATTTTTGTTTTCCTTTCCAGTTCCACATATAAAAAATTTTCATATGTTTTTCAGTTTCTACTAATTCCTGGCAAATGTTCTAAAATTTAAATGCTTAGTGGTCAATTTGGTCGCGTATAACCCACAACTTACGCAATTAAAAGAAGTCTTCCATTTAACAAGTCAATATTAATAAAACAGATATTTTTGTACTTATGTCCCACTCTTTCCGATTAAAAGTGAAATTATTTCTAAATTATAGTCATGGATGCTGTCTTTGCTGTCTTTGCTTTGTGTATTACTTTTTTTTTTTTTCTCCGAAGGTACTAGAATTCCTTTACTTCATCTGCTTCGTGGTCCCCCAGTTTTTATGTTAAGTCTATCGCTAGTCTCATTTCTATTACTTGTAATTAAGTCCGTCTTTCTGTGGTTCTCTGTCAGTACATAGACATTAGATATCAGTTTATCGCTAGTCTCATTTCTATTACTTGTAATTAAGTCCGTCTTTCTGTGGTTCTCTGTCAGTACATAGACATTAGATATCAGTGTGTCCTGTAATTCTTCCGCGCTTTCAGTTTTTCTTCATTTTCACTAAGGATTTTCGTAGGTATTGAAACGTCCCCTTAGAAGAATTTATGAATGACTGTGCTGATAAACCTCTTACATTCTTTGATTTTCAAACATCTGAGCAGAACTCAAAGTACTCAGACATTTCGCTCTTTACCTATTCTGATCAACACTAAAATAGCATATACTCCAACAGTGCAAACCAACCACAGCCTTCACACAGCACAGTCAGTGATTTTCATATAGGGCGCTACGTGGCGTTACCAACATAAAAATCTAAACAGCCTACTTACATAGCCCCCATGCTCCCCACAAAAAATTTTACAAATTGTTTTGGACACTGGCCAATACACATTTGTTAAAACTTTTTCACAATTACAATAACAAAGAAATCAAATGCACACACTTATTGATAAAATATTGGTCAAAAGCTAAAATTTTCTCAGTCCACAAAGACAGTCCTGATCGTTCATCATAGTAAAATTGCAGTGTTTTTCTCAAAGTCTGAGCAGTAAAAGAAAATGCACACGGAAGTAGTGGATTTCCCTGCAGTCTTGAAGAAGTAGTGTTGTCCTTCCAACGGAAAGACAGTGCTGACTCTTGACATGAAGACAGATAATGGGCCACAACAGAGCAAACCGAAGTTTTGAAGAATATTGGTAGGTAGGTCATCACAGAGCAGACCACTGTAGTCTTGTTAGAGATTACGGTATTGGTGGGCCACAAGGGGTGCAGACCCAGTGCAGTCCTTGTAGAGTAATGGTATTGGTGGGCCATCAAAATGCAGACCCACTGTAGTCCTTGTAGAGATGGCTAGCATCCATCTGTTGCGACTGTGCAGGTGCACAATCACCATCGAAGAGTCTTGCGGAGAATATAGCAAGTCCATAAACCACCACTTGTGCACTCACAAAGTTTTTGGAACTGTCCTTAGAACCAGCAATGCTGTTAACCAATCCCTTGCTGAATTATCAACACATGTGCAAACACTAACGGTCCCAATTTCTCACATATTGTGCACATACTATGACCAACAGAAACGTGTGCACTGAAATGAATGCTTAATTTGAAGAACTGGTGTCTATACAATTATAAATTTACAACAGAAGAATACAATTACAAAGGTACAAAATACATCATTAAAGAACATTACAGTACAGATAACATTTGTAGTAACACAGGCTTTACAAAAGAATAGAAATAAACATATACATCAGTGTTACAGGAATTATGACATAAGTAAATACATAAAATAATGAGAATAGTTTTCGAAACATTAATTTCACACATCAGCATTGAAGCAGAACAGAATTAATAATGTCTAACATCTTTACAAAGTAAATAACATATTATTAATGCAAATTATATTTGAGGATAACAGTATTCCTCATCATAGTGAATGTAGCTGAGTATTAGGAAAACTGTACAACATAAGTCTTATCAATAAACATATAAAAACAGGAAAAACACAAATACACAAGAGTACACAAACACATAGCAGAATAACACAGGAGGAAAGGACAGGGTTGATTTTCAGTGTAACATTTGGTACTGCAGTCCAACCCAAAACTTCACTCCATAGATCTTTCGTCTTATTTCAACATTTGTTTCCACCAAAAAAATCCTATCGAAGCATGCTTTCTGTATTTATATGTTCACATTTTTCTTACCTCATTATTTAATTTCCATTATCTTACCTCATCATTTATTTCCAAGAAAATCCTACCTAAACCTGTTGTCCATAAACCCTACGTTTTTGTTCATATCCTCTTTCAAAAATACTTTTTTGGCCAAACCATTTTCTTATACCTTCTCAATGCATTTCTTCCAATTCATCACAACTCGTTCTCTATTATAGCCTACCCCATCTTAAGCTAACTTAAATCTACTGAGCTCACATGCTAAACTAAGGGACGAGGCAATGCAGCAGCGCAAAACAATTAACACAAACAGCAATGACAAAAAAATGGAAATTGGCAAAGCAAGCAGCAGTAAATGTAATAACGTATATCTAAACATGCCAATATTAAACGTCCCCTTAGAAAAATTTATGAATGACAGTGCTGATAAACCTCTTACATTCTTTGATTTTCAAACATCTGAGCAGAACTCAAAGTACTCAGACATTTCGCTCTTTACCTACCTGATCAACACTACAATAGCATATACTCCAACAATGCAAACCAACCACAGCCTTCACACAGCACAGTCAGTGGTTTTCATATAGGGCGCTACGTGGCGTTACCAACATAAAAAACTAAACAGCCTACTTACAGTATCAAATGTAGAATACGTGGTATGTTTGTCAACAGACAAATGACCTACATCAACAGTGAACAAATTTCTTTCTGCATACCACTCAAATGTGAAATATACCCTGAAAAGCCAATCTGTTGCAAATAAATGTTTAGTATAATGACCGAAGTTTAGACACCTATGCGTTTCTCCATAAGAATGTTGTTCCTAGCATAGGTGACAAGGCTCGAATGTGTTTTATTTTATTTTTGACTTGAGCATAGCTGCTCTAAATTCTGACCATTGCTTTCTCGCAATATGATTTTACGATTTCTCGAAATTTTCGTCTGATGAAGACACCCTTCGTATGTTTCAAAAAGTAGGTTGATGTACCAAACAGTTACTTGCAACCGGTTGGACGTATAACTCCTACACTTGAAAATTATGTACAGTTGCTGAGAAACAGCCATGTTTAAAACTGTATACCCTGAAAAACTGAAACTGATACGTGTATGTTACGTATGTTTGCTCTCTGGCTTATAACAAACCTGGGATTCTGCACATACCGTGAAAATCTAATAATCTACGCTCACCATCGGAATTAAACCATGTTTGTCCATACGTTCCCTTTCCTTTGTTTACTGCTGTTATTTTGTATATAGAAAAAAACGTGTAAAAACTATCTCCAGCAACAGTAATTAAAAGAAAACTACTGCTATATGTCGTGAGGCTTTGAATTTGGTGCAAGCATGACGTCTATTTTCTGATTTGTTGAGTCAGCTAAACAAGACTCCCGGCCTGGTTTAAAAAAAAAATCATATGCTCACCGCGAATCTAAATTCAGAGGCCTTAACCAGCGGCGCAACCACTGGAGCACGGAAGCGGTTTGCCTCCGAGGTGGGGCGTGACCTAAAACGATTAACATGGACAGCAGGCAGTCTACTGGCTGCGCAGGGCGACATGTTCCCTGTGCAGATCACCAATCAGCGTTCGGTGGTGCATGTACAGCGACCGCGATAAAGACCGCTGCTGGCGGAAGGAAAACGGACTGCCTGCCCCACACGCGCCGACGTTGACCGTGACCGATAACAATATCACCCCTCTGTACCCGCTGCCAGCAGGCTTGCTGTGAACTGACCGTGCAGAACATTACGTCAACGGAAGTTCGGCACGCGTAGCATTGTCCTCCAACGGATCTTAAAAGTTCAGTGTTCCAGAATTTCAATCAAGAACAGCTACCAATACGAGTAGTTTATTGGGTGGATGATTATCTGATCCACACCCACAAGAGGTTTGTACTCAGGTGTGACCCAATACAATTGTTGCAATCCATTTGTAAAGAATACTGACTCATTCCGTTATTACTTACGCATTTGCATTACAGCTTACACCTTATGGTTTACATTAGTCGACAATAACAAGAACCCTGCATCTACGGCACCAGCCACAACGTACCGATGCGGCTCGATGTGGCTACCAGCAACGTCGTTACACAAATTGTACCTCCGAAGCATGTTCTGACACACTCTCTCCGTCCCACCTGGTGTCTCTTAAATGTCTTGTGTAGCAGCCAGAACACGTGCCAACAGATCTTCCTCTGTCTCTACAGGTGTCTCATAAATTAGGCTCTTCATGCGACTCCACAAGAAGTAGTCCATAGGGGTTAAATCCGGCGATCGTGGCGGCCACGCGGTCGGATCACCACGACCTATCCATCTTTCACAATACCGTCTGTTGAGACGTGAAAATTGAGGTAGTGCTCTATCATGCTGAAATCATATTTCCTGACGGACAGCCGGCCGGGGTGGCGCTACCGGTTCTAGGCGCTAGAGTCTGGAACCGCGCGACCGCTACGGTCGCAGGTTCGAAGCCTGCCTCGGGCATGGATGTGTGTGATGTCCTTAGGTTAGTTAGGTTTAAGTAGTTCTAGGGGACTGATGACCTCAGAAGTTAAGTCCCATAGTGCTCAGAGCCATTTCAACCAATTCAACCTTACGGAAATTCAGTGGCACAGCTTCCAAGAACGGGTCCATTACGTGTCGTAGGAATAAGTATGCGGGACCCGTGAGCTTGGATTGAAGGAGGTATGGTCCTGTCACATGACCGACCAGAATACCTGCCTACACGTTAATTCCAAACATATCTTGAAATCCCTGAACATGCGTGGCATGAAGGTTTTCTTCCGCCCAGACATGGCTATTTCGAGCATTCAGAACACAGTCCCTTGTGAACCTACATTTATCTGTGAAGAGAAGTCAACGGGGAAACAGGGGCGCGTCGATGCAGCGGTGCAGGAACCATGTGCGGAGGGCAACGCGTTGTGGGAGGTCTGCTGGACCCGTAAGTGTACCCTTTGTAAGTGGTACGGATGTAATTGTTGCTCATGCAGGACGTCCAAGACGGTACCGGTACTGTGACTAACAGCCATTGAAAGCGCAATTGTTCGCGAACTCGTTGACGGGCTCTCTTCAATGCGACGCGGTACACCTCCTTCAAATTCGGGAGTGCGGCGTCGCCGTGGAGCACCACAGTCCTGCCTCCTCGCGGAGAAGGTACCCTTTTCTCGTAGCCGTTGTGTAACTTGGGCAAATGGTTTGTGTGGTGGAGTGTGACGGTCTCGAAAATGTTCGTGATACACCGACTAGCAGCTCTTCCGTTACCTCCAGCTTCGCCATACACAAGAAGCATGTGTGTGTATTCCGCAAACGTGTACTGCACTATGTTTCCTCTATCGGTGATGCACAGGTATTGACTCGGTCTTACACCAAAGCGGACAATAAGTGACATCTGGGGATCGTTTGACGTAGTACACGTCATCGTGTCCACCCTGTTGCATACCAGGACAGAGAACTTAGAGACGTATATACAGAGGGGTCCAAAAAATGTATCCACTGTTTAAAAGTCCATAACTGGCAAACTAATTGACGGAGTTGACACATCTTTGGTAGTGTAATAGGTTGTAGTTCCGGCAAACGCCACACAAGCGTTGTATGGCGTTGTTTTGTTTTGTCAGATGAGAGTCGCCAGATAATCAGTGATTTGTTCGTAGTTGCACCTAGTTACTAGAGTAAACATGGCTGGCGCAAGGCTTACATTCGATGAAAAGAAGTCAGTTTTGAAGTGGTATTTTAAGTACGAAAACATTAATGCGGTTCAACAGCAATGGCGAAATGAGTATCAAATACAGCCACCGACACGTTTAATGATTCGTCGCATTCGAGAGAAATTGGAAGCCGAAGGCTGTGTTAAAGATGTACACAAACAACGATCTGGACGCCCTGTTGCAGTAACAAGTCCAACTAACTCCCGACGTGTGTTAAAACAATTCGCTCGCTCACCAAATAAGTCTGTGAGACAGTGTGCCCGTGAAACGGGAGTGAGTCGCTCAAGTGTTTGGCGAATTTTGAAGACAGCAAAGTGGAAGTGCTACATCCCACGATTGCTACACTCAATGAACGAGGACGACCCAGATCGTGGAATGGAGTACTGCGAGTGGTTTACTAACATGGTGCGCAACGATGAAGAGTTTGCAGAGATGATTGTGGGTCTGATGAGGCACAGTTCAAACGCGATGGTACAGTAAATCGCCACAATTGCATCTATTGGGCCTCCGAAAATCGCAACGTCCACGTAGATAAAGCCGTGAATTTGCCAGGAGTAAATTTGTCGTGTGGGTTGTCTTACCGGGGCTTGATTAGGCCGCCCTTCTTTGACGGCTCAGTTACCGGTGAGGTGTACCTTCAGAAGCTTCAGACATCCATTTTACCTTCCATCCGAGACTTGTATGGAGACGGAAGAGCTTACTTTCAACAAGATGGTGCCCCAGCCCACTACCAAAATCGTGTTAGGGCGTATCTCGACGAAAAATCTACCAGGAAGAGGGATAGGCCGTAAAGTTGTGTGGAGTACCCACCACGTTCCCCAGACCTAACTCCTCTGGACTTACCTGTGGTGAACACTAAAGGACGTCGTTTATCGACAAAAGCCACGCACATTGGATGAATCCATCGTACATTCATGTGCAAATATCCAGCTGAACACGTTGCACTTAATAGTTCGTACTGCAGTTCAGCGGCATCGTTTATGTGTGAATGTTAATGGTTACCATTTCGAACACCTACAGTGATACGTTTAAGCTGAACTTTAAGCTACACTTTCACCAAATGCGAGACAACTCCGTCAATTAGTTTGCAAGTTGTGGACTTTTAAACAGTGGATACGTTCTTTTGGAACCCTCTGTATATATTTCATCACTATTTACAACAGTCTGCCAACACTGGGGTAATTTTTTGATTCTGCGACTATGGAAATCACGTGGTTCTTAGGCGAAAATCTCATCGAGGCATGTTCGGAGCGCACTTTTATCCGGAAAGGAAGTTCCTCGAACGTTGTTCGATAGAGAGCGGAAAAGGTGAAAATCTGTGGGCCCAAGATCAGGCTAATACGGTGGGTACGGAATGACCTCCCAACCCAACTCATGTATAGTGGTTTTTGTCAGTCTAGCACAAGTAACATCACCTTACGCAGACTTCCTGGTCGTAGTTCTTCGAATGTGCCTCAAGAAGTCTCAGCTGCTGACGATAAAGGTCAGCAGTATGGTTATACCTCGGGGAAGCAATTCGTAGTATATCATACCGTCGCTTTTTCACCACAGATGCATAACATTTTCTTTTGTGAATGCGCGCAGGTCTTTGTAGGAGACTTACTGCTTTGCTTGGGTTCAGACATTCCTTTCTTTTCGTTATGTTTTAGCATAAAGACACCTTTTCTCGTCGCCAGTAACGATACAGGACAGGAATGGTCGGTGTTGTTCACGAGCCAGTTGACGACGGGCAAGAAGAGATTCGATTTTTTCTGATTTTGGCTTGGAGCATGCGGTAACCGTACACCCGATTTTTGAACTTTTCCCAGTGCATGGGAATGTCACAGTTTGGTAGAACGATCACAGATCATCACATTTGCCAGTTCTCGAATGCAGTGACGTGGATCATTTTGGATTAACGAGCTTAAACGATCGTCATCGAAACCTGAAGGTCTTCCTGAACACTGAGATTCGATAATGTCGAAACGATCCTCCTCAAAACGTGAAAACCGTTTTCTTGCTGTGCTCTGCCCAATGGCATTATCCCCATACACGGCGCAAATGTTTCTGGCTCTCTTCGCTGCTGTCACCCCTCTATTGAGCTGAAACAGAAGAATATATAGGAAATCTTCTGATTTCTCCACTTGGTCTTCATTTTCTAGCGTCCACAGCTTCCCTCGCTATCTACAAATGACAAAATGACAATACTTTCAAAATGATGGAGCACAGCATCAGTCGTCCTTTGCTTTCAGGCCTTAAAATGGTTCAAATGGCTCTGAACACTATGGGACTTAACATTTGAGGTCATCAGTCTCCTCGAACTTAGAACTACTTAAACCTAAATAACTTAAGGACATCACACACATCCATGCCCGAGGCAGGATTCGAACCTGCGACCGTAGTGGTCGCGCGGTTCCAAACTGAAGCGCCTAGAACCGCTCGGCTACTCCGGCTGGCTTCAGGCTTTATTAAAGCAAATTTAGATTTCACCTAGTAACTAGCCATTATCAATGCAGTATTTCAGAGTTTTAATACATGTCCTAGTACGTCAGTACGCTGTTGTCTGGGTTCCTTCAAAGTTCTTTCAAGACAACTAGTCTTGAATGCACTTGACCGGAGCCCGAACAACAGAGGACTGACATACTAGGACATGTATTAAAACTTTGAAATACTACGTTGATAATGGCTAGTTACTAGCTGAAATCTAAATTTGCTTTAATAAAGCCTGAAAGGAAGCGACGACTGACTGCTGTGATCCATCATTTTGAAAGACGTATCACAATCGTTGAATGCATTCCACGTTCCTAATAGAAGGAAACTTGAAAACGACAATTTGAAAACTTAAGTAGCAACAGTGAACTACAGATAAAAAATGACAATCGATAAGCAAACCCATAACAATCAGAATACCGGACCCGCAAAACAAAAACGCTATGAACTTATGCAGCGAAGCAACTTATTGCAGTTAATACAGGCTAGTCATGCGGTCCAAACTATATACCAGTTATACTCTTCTCGGAGTTTACTGACGAAATAGCTCCATGTTCAGCAACGATATACAAGCGCTCACTCAGTGAAAAAATGAAATGATCGTATGGCATTGTTGCCCGGGAGGCCCCATGAGGGGAAGTTCGGCCGCTGTATTGCAAGTCCTTTATAGTTTACGCCACTTCGGCCATCACGAGGTAGTGAAAATCCCTTACCCCGCCGGGAATCGAACCCGTGATCCGTGCAGGGGGAAGCGAGAACGCTACCGCAAGACCACGAGCTGCGGACGCTCAATGAAAGATCGGCGCTTAAAGACTGTAAAGTTGTATAGATCACACCAATACGTAAGACATGAAATTGAAGGATCCGCTGAATTACAGATCCATACCACTGACATCAATTAGCACGAGTTTGGAACATTATTAGGTTCAGACATTGTGAATTATCTAAAAAATAAAAAAAAAAATAAAAACTGATCTATTAGACCGTAACATCTAACCAACACGGATTCATAAAACATCGTTCTTGTGAAATGCAATTGGCCTTCAATTCACAAAACATCACATGTTCTATCGACAGGGGATCTCAGATTAACTCCATATTCCGAGATTTCCAGAAGGCTTTTGACACCGTTTCCCACAACCATTTCCTAATCAAATTGCGTGCCTATGGATCGTCTGATCACTTGCATCCATTCATGTCTATTGTGCGTTCAGACGGACTTGTGCAAATCCAGTAGCACTATACGATACACTACACGTACCGAATTGCTACAGAGTGGCTCCAGGAAAACTCGTTTGAGTTTAAACACTTCCTCTGGCCACCAAACTCCCCAACATATCTGGAATGCCTTGCAACATGCTGTGCAGAAGAGGTCTCCTCCCCCTCGTACTCTTACGGATTTTTGGACAGCCCTGCAAGATTCGCGGTGTCAATTCCCTCCAGGACTACTTCAGACATTATGCGAGTCCATGCCACGACGTGTTCCGTCACTTCTGCGTGCTCGTGGGGGCCCTACACAGTTGTAAGGTGTCAGGCAAATCCAACACCTTCCATGAAAACCCTGACATGATAAGCAAATCCAGTAGTATGTCACATAGCTCCGAATAAATCGTGACATTAAATTAACCAAAGTAATATGAGTAACGAGTGAGCAAATGGAATACCACAGACTAACACAAGAATGCCTAAATGCATGTCATACCTTCCCACCGTGAGACAGACGCAGTTCCGAGAGGAGAAACGAGAATAGAGGCCGAGAGCAGAATCGTGTTAAGCTAGAATGCAATACGATAAGGGACGGACTGGACACCCACGCCTCCAGCTAACCACTAGGGCCACAACACCTGCAAGTTTTAGCGTGAGACTTTTTCGCGTCTCTGCTACGTTAGGACCACCTCCCAGCCCATGTTAAAAGCTAGAGCCCTCCAGAAAAACGGTATAGATCTTACGATAATGCTACAAGGACCACACCAGCTGCACGTTTTAACGTGAGACTTATTCGCGTCTCTGTTACGTTGCAAACTTTAAAAACATTGCCCCACCACGAAAAGTATAACGTTTCTCATTGGATAGACAGAATTTTTGTAGGCGGAGCTTAAGGTTGACATTGAGACCCTGATGGGTCAGATGAAAACACAGCCAGATAGTTTTTTTTAAACCAACTTCGGTAAATTGTAGTAAGGAGAAGTTAGAAGACTTACTTCCGAGACGGCGAGGTGAGCAGAGCTGTCAGCTGACGAATATCGACAAGGTAATTAACGCACGCGATGCCGCATAACAGCGCATAAAGCTCCACTCAGAACTGCAGAAGTATCTTCTGTTACACCCCCTTTTTGCGTAAGACTAGTGTCGATCGTCAATTAAACCTCATGGTGTTCACATTTGCCACTTGAAGTAAAAATCTGGAACGCGATGATTTTTCTGTTATATAGTTATTGAGAAGCCACATCAGCCACTGTAATTTACGACAAGTTAGATAAGTAATTAAAGGTAATTGAGGGTCACTGTAGACCATTTTGATAGTTTTCTCTTTTGTGAAACCTCATTTAAACCTAGATTATAGATGTGATATGGCATAGGTCATCCTTCGATCCATTGTAGAACTTGGAAACCCATTCAGGGAATATTCGTTCACATTTTTGTTGAACGCAGTTGGTTTTAACTTCCTGTATTAAAACACTTCCTTTTATCAATAGTGCCATTTATAAACAATGTTTTGTGAGTAGAATAAAATTTCCAATGGTAAACTTAACTGCTTTTTCGACGTTATTTTACCAGCTAACTAAAAATAGGAAAGCCTTGCACCCCTTCCACTAAATTTAGTTAATATTAAGATTCTTTTACAGGGAGTGCAGTGGAGCTGACGGTGAGATCCTTAAGTATTTGGTTATATCATCGCTAGTCTCACTGAATTCTTCTGAATTCTACATGTCATGTGTGGTCTGGCGTCTCCTTACCAGCAACAGGTCCCAGGTTGAAATTAGTCAATTCCGTATAAAACGCGCTCAGAGCGTCGTTGCGCGAAAGTGGTAGGGAGACACGATATAGAACAAACAGACACCACCATGAATGTTTAGACATTATTAGATAGATGTACCGTTTTCTTTGGGTCTTCAGTGTATAAGAGCTAGCGGTCGATGACATACAGGGTGTCCGAAAAGTCTTTCCCTGATTACATAAATTGATAACTCAGGCTAGAAGTAAGATATAAATATGGAACTGGTGTCTAATTGTTTACAAATTAGCAACGTTTTTTTTTCACACATCAGTAAACTTCCACATGAGCACCCTTGGTAGCACGTAGCACATCTAGGCGATATTCAATTTCCGTCCACACGTTAGCCAACGTCACTGGAGGGATCGATTCAACGACTGTGGTTATCCGTTGCCGCACGGTTTCAAGATCTGGTACACGTGTTCGGTAGACCTCGTCCTTGACTTAACCCCATAAAAAGAAGTCTAATGGGGTTATGTCAGGAGAGTGTGGTGGCCAAACCGTTGGCCCATCATGACCAATCCATCGCCCAGGAAAGGTCATATCGAGATGAGCACGGACGTCCAAACCCCAATGAGGCGGTGCACCGTCTTGCTGAAACAAGACATTGGGGTGATACTGAAGCAGCTGAGGAACAGCATACAGCTGCAACATGTCCAGATACACTGCAGATGTGACAGTAGCCTCAGCGAAGAAGAACGGCCCGATAATTCGATCGTGCAATAGCGCGCACCATACATTCACCTTTGGACTGCCTCTTGTGCATTCCATGACCTCGCCAAGGGGTTGTGAACCCCAAATGCGCACATTATGGCGATTCACTACTCCACTGACAAAAAAGGTCGCTTCGTCGGAAGAGGCAATTCGTCTGAGATAACCATCATCGTTCTCAATAGGTGATAGCATTTCGACCGCAAAGTCATATCGACGTGTACTGTCATTGGGCAACAAGGCCAGAACGATTTGCACTTTGTATGCACGAAGCAATAAATGTTTGTCTAAAATGTCATGGAGAGAGCTTTTTGGCACCTGTAATTCACGTGCGGCCATGCGCACCAATTTCTTCGGACTTGAAAACACTGCCTTACAGCTTCCACCCTGTCTGCTGAGGTTCTTGGTCGACTAGACCTCGGGAGGTCAGCAACCGATCCTGTGTTCTTGAACTTCTCATAACAGGCTTTAATGCTCTTGACATCAGGTGGATTCCTTCCAAATGTTGTCTGGAAGTGTCTCTGCACTGTGGTTAGTGATCGTGTCTCATGGTACCACAGGACACACTGTGCCTTCTCCTGATTGGTTAACATGACTTCTTTGGCACTGCACCTCATCCACTACTTACGTACTGCGAACCTAAAACAGAAAAAAACCTTTATAGTTGTAAACAATTCGACACAAGTTTCATATTTGTATCTTAATGAATTAAAACGGGAATTAATGCAATTTTTGACAGACAGACAGAAAGACTTTTCAGACACCCTGTATGACGTGTGTCTCACAGGATTGAAAATCATATGTTTTGGGTCCTAGGAGTCCACTAGAACTTGCCTTTATAGTTCGGTACAGTAGGACCTACATGCTGAACTTGATTGTCTTGTCTTGCCTCATACTGAGCACAGTAGAAGACATCAACCATGAAGTGATAATACTAATGTTATGTACAGATTTCATGGTGCCTTCAGTGAGAAAGACAAGTCCGAGACAGCTCAGATTTTATTGCTAACAAGGGGATGCCACGATGTTCGGAACACACATTAGCTTCAAACTTTGTACACTTTTTGTAGTCCGTTAGGACAACATAACGTACAGGTAGTAAGGCGTACTATTTTAGGTGCGTCGAGAAAATCGCAAAAGAAGTTTTACGCGGCACTGATGTACCGGTGCGTTGTGACTGTGCGTGAGATGGCGGCGTGCATGAGGTTATCGTTCACAAGCGACGCAGTCGATGGATCGCTGGATCTGGCCCCGATCACCTTTTTTTTTAATTTGTATTTTTTCTCAACCCTAGTCATATTATTTCATGCATATTACATTTGAAAGATACTATGATCAAAAGACACGATTATTGACACGAAATTTTTATTGCATTTCCAATGTTATGTGGTTGTTTGCTCATTTTTAGTATAACAACAAATATATTTATAACTATCGACAGTTAAACAACAACACTCATAAAGTTCTCCTGAAAATGTATGCCTATCGTGATTTCTGAAATCTCGTACATGTGCAACAAGATGAAGTAGAGGGAACAGCTTTTCTTTCTGGACGGTTCAATCTGCAGACACAGGTTTCGAGGACGAGGGAAAGGCTTGGAAAGCCCAACATCGATAAATAGAGGTGTAAATAATTTTATTCAATAATACAAAGAGTTGCAATATGCTAGAATATGAGGGTAATGTACGATTAGTCGTCTGAAGTACTTTCGATGTTACAAGTTGCAGGATGACATTTTTCTAACAGACCCGGCAAACATGAATTAAAACGGCAATTAATGCAATTTTTGAGAGTTTGAGAAACTTATCTTTATTCAGACTATTTGGGTGGAAAGCATGTAACATTTTCGTATATATCGGTGCCGGAAACAGGCGATCTACGATTGATTGTATTTTAATAGAATCCTCCCGAGAAGCCATTTCTCGTTCGTTGTCAATCAAATACGAACAAGTCTGAAAGCGTTTGATGAAGTGTTTAACTTGCCTGTAGAAATAAAAGTAACATAATATTTGTTCTGATTGTAAAAATTAATAGGCAGCGAAATAAAACTGAAAATTCAACAAAAGTTCATGCAGTCACACGTGTCTTTTCTCCATATTTCTTTTCGAATGTAATATGCATTACATAATGTGTCTAGTGCAGAAAAAAATATAAATTTAAAAAAAAAGACATTAGTGGTGTTCGACCCAGCGGTCCACGGATTAAAGAGCTTGAGCGCTACCCAGATAACCGCCGCCAATTCGTGCTCAGGATCTCAACGCACAAATACTTCAGTGGCCCCTAAAATTTGTATTGCGATTTTCCCGAAATTACCTAAGTAATACGACTTACTACAAGCACCTATTGTTGTCCTAATGGACTATTAAAAGTGTACGAAGTGTGAAGAAAATCCGAACGTCGTGGATTCCCCTTGTAAGACTGCGAAATAGGGACGGAAGGGGCGGGGTGGGGAGGCTTGGGTTTGTTTAATATCTGATCTCTTTAATTACATGATTCCCAAACTCAAATAGTAGTGACGCGATATATAAATGAAACATGTTATTCATACTTGAAATGTAGCTATCTTTTTGATTATAGCGGTTGCTTTGCGGCTTTTAGACGATTAAGGTATTTTTTTCAGTAGACGACATTTAACTGGATCCATGATTATACACTATATAGCATCACGTTTTCAATATTTTGCAACCATTTTTTTCTAAGTTACTGCTTCAATTATGCTTTATTATATGCTTATCTATGGTGTATAAAAATGGATATCTGTCTGTCTGCTCGGAACGTCATATCTCAATTTTGCTACGTGATTAGCATTGTCTGAAGATTACAGCAATACAGTTTTACCAGGAACAATGTACCGTTTTTCCGTTAACACCAACTGCGAGAAAGACAATACTACAATTTTCGACGTTACAAAAATCATCAATGGCTTTACGAACGTGCTATTTTGTTAGCAAAAAACCGACGTCACTGCAATGACGTACGCAATCCATGAACAAACTGCGAGCCAGTGTGCCTCCTACAAATCGATTGACAGCCTCGTGTATGTGAACGGTATTTTAATCGATCCGACTGAGTTTTTGAATTCGTTGCTTCTTCCTAGGGATAGGAAGCCGTTATTTTAGTTCTGAATAACCGGTATTTTTTTGGTATTTGTTTGGGCTCGCTTATGAAACGCGTATAATTAAAAAATTTTACTAGTAATCGAGTAAAAATCTTTTATGTCAATTAGCCATTGCAGCAGTGCTACAATTTTTTTTCTCTAGGAAATATCAAAAGAAGGAGTAAATTGTGATACACCTAATAAATTAAAAATTAAACAACAATACAGCCATAGCATACAGTAAGAGCAGAAAGTAGCTGATCTACTGTACTGTCTGCGTCTATATAATACGCCTCTACCTGGGTGCAATCTTTGAAAACGGAAAAATTAAGACAAAAAACAGAGTTCTTCAACCTCGGTTTTCACCCTTTACCATAGACTATTCTTCAGTCTGGAACCGCTCGACCGCTACGGTCGCAGGTTCGAATCCTGCCTCGGGCATGGATGATAGTGATGCCCTTAGGTTAGTTAGGTTTAAGTAGTTCTAAATGTTCTAGGGGACTGATGACCTCAGATGTTAAGTCCCCTAGTGCTCAGAGCCATAGACTATTCGTAACGCTCAAATACTGGTTTGATCCCCGATTACAACATGATTTTTAAACAGATTTCAAACAAATTAGAATCAGTAGGAGAATACTGGCGACTTTTGTAGTAATTAACCATCTATTACTTTTTGAGAAAAGCAACGAACAATGTTTCCTTTTATCTGCATACTTGATTTAATATTTTGATCAGATGCACACTTCTGGAAATGGAAAAAAGAACACATTGACACCGGTGTGTCAGACCCACCATACTTGCTCCGGACACTGCGAGAGGGCTGTACAAGCAATGATCACACGCACGGCACAGCGGACACACCAGGAACCGCGGTGTTGGCCGTCGAATGGCGCTAGCTGCGCAGCATTTGTGCACCGCCGCCGTCAGTGTCAGCCAGTTTGCCGTGGCATACGGAGCTCCATCGCAGTCTTTAACACTGGTAGCATGCCGCGGCAGCGTGGACGTGAACCGTATGTGCAGTTGGCGGACTTTGAGCGAGGGCGTATAGTGGGCATGCGGGAGGCCGGGTGGGCGTACCGCCGAATTGCTCAACACGTGGGACGTGAGGTCTCCACAGTACATCGATGTTGTCGCCAGTGGTCGGCGGAAGGTGCACGTGCCCGTCGACCTGGGACCGGACCGCAGCGACGCACGGATGCACTCCAAGACCGTAGGATCCTACGCAGTGCCGTAGGGAACCGCACCGCCACTTCCCAGCAAATTAGGGACACTGTTGCTCCTGGGGTATCGGCGAGGACCATTCGCAACCGTCTCCATGAAGCTGGGCTACGGTCCCGCACACCGTTAGGCCGTCTTCCGCTCACGCCCCAACATCGTGCAGCCCGCCTCCAGTGGTGTCGCGACAGGCGTGAATGGAGGGACGAATGGAGACCTGTCGTTTTCAGCGATGAGAGTCGCTTCTGCCTTGGTGCCAATGATGGTCGTATGCGTGTTTGGCGCCGTGCAGGTGAGCGCCACAATCAGGACTGCATACGACCGAGGCACACAGGGCCAACACCCGGCATCATGGTGTGGGGAGCGATCTCCTACACTGGCCGTACACCGCTGATGAGCGTCGAGGGGACACTGAATAGCGCACGGTACATCCAAACCGTCATCGAACCCATCGTTCTACCATTCCTAGACCGGCAAGGGAACTTGCTGTTCCAACAGGACAATGCACGTCCGCATGTATCCCGTGCCACCCAACGTGCTCTAGAAGGTGTAAGTCAACTACCCCGGCCAGCAAGATCTCCGGATCTGTCCCCCATTGAGCATGTTTGGGACTGGATGAAGCGTCGTCTCACGCGGTCTGCACGTCCAGCACGAACGCTGGTCCAACTGAGGCGCCAGGTGCAAATGGCATGGCAAGCCGTTCCACAGGACTACATCCAGCATCTCTACGATCGTCTCGATGGGAGAATAGCAGCCTGCATTGCTGTGCAAGGTGGATATACACTGTACTAGTGCCGACATTGTGCATGCTCTGTTGCCTGTGTCTATGTGCCTGTGGTTCTGTCAGTGTGATCATGTGATGTATCTGACCCTAGGAATGTGGCAATAAAGTTTTCCCTTCCTGGGACAATGAATTCACGGTGTTCTTATTTCAATTTCCAAGAGTGTATCCTGAAACTCCCCTCCAACTGATCAAGCCTCGGAAATGCGTGTTAACATCCAAAAGATGTTCGGGCCTACAGGCGGTTCCTCTTCCTCGAAATATCTTAGCTCAAAATCTTCTAGGTGTTCAACCGCACGTGTCGCATTACACGCCCTAAATTAGACTCTTGTGACCCTTTGGTTAAATTGTCTGGCAGATGGCAAGTTTGTGAAATACAAAGTTAATATAACATACAATAACAGTAATAATGATACCGGGAACTAAATTGATGACCCATAAATGATGTAGGCCACACAGTTGCGATTTGGTTAGAATAATGTTTATTCCGAAAGCAAACTAGTAGCGAAAGTGGTCGTATTTAGAGTTACTGTTTCACTCGAGCGTATATACATTTGACACAGTTCGACCATTCACAATCTCATCGCGGAATGCAAGTCTACTATTCCACCTAGTTATCTTCACGAAATGTTTGAGTTGGCCCGCAGCTCGTTCTCGTGCGGTAGCATTCTCGCTTCCCGCGCCCGGGTTCCCGGGATCGATTCCCGGCGGGGTCAGGGATTTTCTCTGTCTCGTGATGACTGGGTGTTGTGTGATGTCCTTAGGTTAGTTAGGTTTAGTAGTTCTAAGTTCTAGGGGACTGATGACCATAGATGTTAAGTCCCATAGTGCTCAAAGCCATTTGAACCATTTGTTAGAGTTGACATCAGGCGCGCTGCTCCTCTCCGGTCAGAGACTAAGTCCCACGATACCAAACAACCCGAAATTTTCTAAGTCGTATCATTTCATGGCTGCCTAAAGACGGACTGTCCGTTTTCGCGTCTCATTCCGAACTGTACCCTTTGGTGTCTCCAGGCGATCTGTCCCTCTGGCCGTCTCCGACCGCGTCACGCGCGTTCCGAACATTGTCGCTCAACTGACTAGGGCGGTTCCCTTTCCCGAAGTCATCCAATTGATTGTCTACAGCTTATGCTACGTTATTTTACATTTTAACATATTTAAATAATCAAAGCTTGACCACTTTCACGTTCTAATTAAAGTAAAAATTATATCCATTGTTAATTTCTTTTACATAAAACTAATACAGAATGAGATTTTCTCGCTGCAGCGGAGTGTGCGCTGATATGAAACTTCTAGGCAGATTAAAACTGTGTGCCGGACCGAGACTCGAACTCGGGGCCTGCTGGTAGAGCACTTGCCTGCGAAAGGCGAAGGTCCCGAGTTCGAGTCTCGGTCCGGCACATAGTTTTAATCTGCCACGAAGTTTCAAAACCAATACAATTTCCTTCTTAACTTTGAAGGTCACGGCCAGTAGCCTTGCACCAGTGTGCTTTCTGATAAATAAATAAAGAACGAAAGTAACTGTTATGCACTAAACTTTACAACAAATAATCTATTACCTAATGTTTCAATAAGGTGTCATGCTGTCTTCGTTCACTGTGTTTTGTGGGGAGGAAATGATGACTTGATGCTTAACTGTAAATACTGATAATTTAAATCTACTATATCTTTTAAACAAATAAAGTTAGAGAGTTGATATTTACAATGTTTGTTATTTTAATGATGCTCTTCTATATGAAACATCGATCGTTAAGATCGACCAAAGCGTTCAGACTTTAGCATTCAGGTCTTCATTACAAAAGTTGTTAATTTCACTTTAACAGTAAATCATAAACTATTATAGATACTGTTGTGTACATAGTTCCGCGTAGTCAGCGCTTACACAACTTTTCCAATAGAGCGCGTCCCGCTAAGCACAACAGCGCAGGCGCAGCGCTCGTCCGTCATCGCACTACGAGATGGCGCTGCCATAAAGACGGGCCAAATTCTGCTTCCGCCGATCCGCGTATTAATATGTAACGCAGCCAATGAGATTCCTGCTAACGTAGAACCTTTCCTCCTCGAGGATCACACTCGCGCAGTCATACCTGAACGCTCGAGGTATTATAATGAGTGTACAGACCTTCGATTAGTCAGTCTGCACTTGTCTGCAACATTCTGTAACAGTCTACATTAGTCTATAGTCAAGTTTCAGTCTGCGCCTAATAAGATTATCATATTCCTGTACATAGCCATGAAGAGAAATGAATAGACACTTTGTCAAGTATCAGAGATATGTGAGAATAAGATTAAAGTACCAAGACCAAAGGAACTTCAGATTGTCAATTGTAAACAGCATCAACAATCAAGTTATGTAATATCCATGATTTTTATTATTCTATTAAATGTGTGTGAAAATTAATCAAGTTCTGTTTAAAGTTGGTCACCGTCAATCTGCTACTGTAAGCATGCAAGTGGCATTTCTATTGTCTGACCTAACGGCAAAAGATAAACGCGCCACGATAAGACCACGAGACATATTGCTGACACTCGCCTACTTCGTTAGAGCGACAAGTCAAATAATTGATGGTGTGTGCACCGAAGGTCTTACAGTACGCACACCACAGATATGATCAATATACAAGTTGTGTTGGGATCGCCATGAAAATTTTGGAGGATGGTAGATTAAAATTACTGTGGCTCTTTCCCTGCCTTACTACAGAATTAAATAGTTTTCATAAATGTTTCCCTTTATGGCCGATCTTAGGTCCGCCATATTTAACACTGCTACGTCTCCTGGGCCACAAAAGCCTTCTACTGGGTTTCCCTATGACATGGGCTCTGCCGGCCACTGTGGCCGAGCCGTTCTAGGCGCTTCAGTCCGGAACCGCGCTGCTGCTACGGTCGCAGGTTCGAATCCTGCCTCGGGCATGGATGTATGTGATTCCTTAGGTTAGTTAGGTTTACATAGTTCTAAGTCTAGAGGACTGATGACCTCAGATGTTAAGTCATCAGATGTTAAGTCACATAGTGCTTAGAGCCATTTGAACGTAGGTTCTCGTCTTTCTCACTTGCACACTACAGCGCTTGGGCCTCAATAGACAATAGACGCCTTTGAGTTTCCCCATCTCGTGGTAAATCTGCGCCCTTTGTGGCGTGCGGTCCTGGACGATAGGGTTCGTTTCACAATTCCTGTAGGCTGACTATTTCGGCCATATATTTAAATGAGAGCGCAATGCTCGTGAACCCACAGTAGGCCCAACGGTACCGACCGACCACTGTGTCATCCTGAGCCGACAGGCATGTAGGTACCACAATGCTCTCTCCGCCGTTGTCAGTTTTCGCGACCGGAGCCGCCACTTCTCTGTCAATCAGCTCCTCAACTTACCACACGAGGACTCAACGCACCCCGCTTGCCAACAGCGCTTTCCAGAGTCGGACGGTCACCTATGCAAGTGCTAGCCAAGTCCGATAGCGCTTAACTTCGGTATCTGACGGTAAGCGATGATAACACTGCGACAAGGCCACTGCCTCATCTTGAAGCAGAAGGAATCAAAATTTTTCAATCATTGTTAGATTTTACGTTTGTTATAGGAAATAATAGGAAGAAAAAATCGAAAGGCGGTTATGTTCAGAAATTGGTTATTCTGAGCTGTTTCAACAGTCAGTTTCAACTGGCGTGGGGGAAAAAAACGATGTGAGCTACAACCGGTTGTTTCAGCGATAACCGCCATCCCTACCTCTTCCTGGTGTCCCACCGCATGCATTGTCACTCAAAATTATCACCCAAAATCGGAGCACCAATAATTGTTTTGCGCAACAGTAATCGAATTTGACTGTGCAACGGGACCAGGCTTGCCGTCGGAAAACTTACACCAAACATCACTGAGGCGACAATTCCGGATGGAAAGTCAGAGATGTGTTCATTCCACCTATTCCTATGATTCACCTGTCATTTCATTTCAAATGCCTAAAGCTCCCCGTTCGTGTAGCATTCACAACGACCATCAACCAAGCACAAGGTCAACCGCTTCAACTGTGCGGATTAAATCTGAAAAATCCTTAGTTTTCGCGAGGTCAGTTATATGTTGTATACTCAGGAGTTGAACATTTATTTGTAGTGCACAAGACGAAAAGGTCAAAAATATTTATATCCCAAAGCACTTGAATAACGTTATCCAAATATAACGCAATGAAGTAGAAATCATCAATGTTTTGTGATTCTTTAGTTTCTCCCAGCGTATTTCTTGCTATAACAGTCCACGGGTGTACTGCCGGTCCATAGTGTCCAACGGGCACAATATTTCGGCGATCAGACATGTCGCCATCGTCAGCGCACCTGACGAGGGCGACATGTCTGACGATGGCGCGCCAGCGTTGGACTTAGCGCTCAGCGGACAGGCGCATCAGTAAGGCTAGACCTTGAGTCCGACTCAAGGTCACTCAAGGCTGAAGAGCAGGGTAATATGCTGTTGCCAGCCCGACTTGTATGAGGTGATTAAAATTACAATAAAGAAAAAAAAAAGAAAGCGCAGCGGCTCAGTCGCGCTGCTGCTTCACAGGCAACTGCATTCAACGCTTCCAAGATACCTTACAGGAGGTACCGTCTCCGTTCTAAACAGACTATCTACAAAACCATCGAGAACATCGAATTTGCTACAACATGGGGAGACAAGAAGAATCGTATACCAGTCAAATCTGTTGCTGCTCAGGCGTTGCTGTTTTTTATGGATGGCGTCTTAATTTTAGTTTAGATATTAATGATTCTTTCGGTCATGGTAATGGGTGGTTTACTGTAGCTGTTGTACGTTTGTATACTTCGGCGATCAGACATGTCGCCATCGTCAGCGCACCTGATGATGGCGACATGTCTGATCGCCGAAATATTGTGCCCGTTGGACACTATGGACCAGCAGTACACCCGTGGACTGTTCGAGCATCAACGTTTTATTTATTTTCTACATATTTAAGTGTCTGCCTCGTTTATGTGTGTATACCGTACTTCCAATAAAACACAAAATAATTATTGTTTCTTTATGTGCCACAAATATGGCTGCTCCCTTTGTATGTATATACTTCCAATAAATCACAAAATAATTGAAATAAGCATTGCAAGATATGTGAGGCACTAGCCAGCAGATAATGAAAAAAATCGAATTTTGCCACTGAATGTTTTCTTGGTGTCTAAGTGTTTCACCTGTTCATGCTAAATACTATCAGTGCTCTATAATATCAAGGTAATAAATTAATTATACATATCATAAGAGGAAATTTGTAGTGAGTTTTGGTAATTTATTTAAATTATCCAGCTATTAACAAATACACTCCTGGAAATTGAAATAAGAACACCGTGAATTCATTGTCCCAGGAAGGGGAAACTTTATTGACACATTCCTGGGGTCAGATACATCACATGATCACACTGACAGAACCACAGGCACATAGACACAGGCAACAGAGCATGCACAATGTCGGCACTAGTACAGTGTATATCCACCTTTCGCAGCAATGCAGGCTGCTATTCTCCCATCGAGACGATCGTAGAGATGCTGGATGTAGTCTTGTGGAACGGCTTGCCATGCCATTTCCACCTGGCGCCTCAGTTGGACCAGCGT
This sequence comes from Schistocerca gregaria, assembly GCF_023897955.1. Classification (NCBI taxonomy): domain Eukaryota; kingdom Metazoa; phylum Arthropoda; class Insecta; order Orthoptera; family Acrididae; genus Schistocerca; species Schistocerca gregaria. The sequence continues at coordinate 164,955,159 of NC_064921.1, forward strand.
TCGTGCTGGACGTGCAGACCGCGTGAGACGACGCTTCATCCAGTCCCAAACATGCTCAATGGGGGACAGATCCGGAGATCTTGCTGGCCAGGGTAGTTGACTTACACCTTGTAGAGCACGTTGGGTGGCACGGGATACATGCGGACGTGCATTGTCCTGTTGGAACAGCAAGTTCCCTTGCCGGTCTAGGAATGGTAGAACGATGGGTTCGATGACGGTTTGGATGTACCGTGCACTATTCAGTGTCCCCTCGACGATCACCAGAGGTGTACGGCCAGTGTAGGAGATCGCTCCCCACACCATGATGGCGGTTGTTGGCCCTGTGTGCCTCGGTCGTATGCAGTCCTGATTGTGGCGCTCACCTGCACGGCGCCAAACACGCATACGACCATCATTGGCACCAAGGCAGAAGCGACTCTCATCGCTGAAGATGACACGTCTCCATTCGTCCCTCCATTCACGCCCGTCGCGACACCACTGGAGGCGGGCTGCACGATGTTGGGGCGTGAGCGGAAGACGGCCTAACGGTGTGCGGGACCGGAGCCCAGCTTCATGGAGACGGTTG